>NC_080648.1:2101137-3301137 GCF_027579445.1 Ammospiza nelsoni | reverse complement strand
CAGGCGCGGGACGCGGACGCGGGCGCCAACGGGCGCGTGAGCTACTGGCTGGCGGGCGGCAGCGCGGGCGCGGCGGGCGCGGCGCCGCTCGTGTCGGTGGAGGCGCGGAGCGGCGCGCTGTACGCGCAGCGCTCCTTGGACTACGAGCAGTGCCGCGAGTTCACGGTGGCCGTGCGGGCGCAGGACGGCGGCTCGCCAGCGCGCAGCTCCACGGCCACGGTGCGCGTCTTCGTGCTGGACCGCAACGACAACGCGCCCAGGGTGCTCTGGCCCGCTCCGGCGGCGGGAGAGGCTGCGGGAGGGGCGGCGGCGGCGCCTTTCGAGGTGGTTCCGCGTTCGGCCGAGGCCGGCTACCTGGTGGCCAAGGTGGTGGCGGTGGACGCGGACGCGGGGCGCAACGCGTGGCTGTCGTACGAGCTGGTGCAGGCGTCGGAGCCGGCGCTGTTCCGCGTGGGGCTGCACAGCGGCGAGGTGCGCACGGCGCGCGCCGTGGGCGAGCGGGACGCGGCCAAGCAGCGGCTGGTGGCCGTGGTGAAGGACCACGGGCGGCCGGCGCTGTCGGCCACGGCCACGCTGCACGTGGTGCTGGCCGAGAGCTTGCAGGAGGCGCTGCCGGAGCTGAGCGAGCGGCCGGCGGGCGCCGAGGCGGCGGCGGCCGAGCTGCAGTTCTACCTGGTGCTGGCGCTGGCGCTGCTCTCGGCGCTCTTGGTGCTGAGCGTGGCGCTGGCCGTGCTGGCGCGGCTGCGCCGGGCCGGGCCGCCCGCCGTGCTGCGCTGCCTGGGCGCGCAGCGCTTCTCGCTGGCCGGCGCCGCCTTCCCGGCCGACTTCTGCGAGGGCACCTTGCCCTACTCCTACAACCTGTGCGTGCCGCCGCCCGCCCGCGCCGTGCCCGAGGCCGCTTGGCCCTCGCCGCCGCCGCCGGTGCCCATCCTGTCGGCGGAGGAGCTTCTGGGCGGCGATTCCTGCGAGAAGCAGAGCTCCAACAGCAGTGACCTCGTCGCGGGAGAGGCTCCTGCCAATCCCGATGCACCGCAGGTCTGTATTGTGTGAGCTGCTTCTTTTTTTTTTTCAAGTTCTCAGAATGTCATCATTTTTTCCTGTGTGTTCTTTGCGTGTTGTCAGTGAGGATTCGTCATCTTTATTTCCACGTAGCAGCGGAAGTTTTTCATTTTTTCTCTGTAATAGCTTCAGATGACAGGCTTTGATGATAGCTCTCCTTTAGGCTAGTATCGGTGTTTCTGCGTGTTTCTCTTTGTTTCTCGGGGTAGTGTTTATGTGAGTTGCACAGTCCTGTCTTCGTGACGGAATGAATTAAGGAACGGGCTACCCCCGTTCATGCAGAGCACAAAGCCTTTGGTTCTTCCTTGGTCGGAGGTTCAGCTTCAGGCGCGAGGTTTTGTCTTTAACACGTGAGCTCCATAAATTCGAATCAGTTAGCAACAGTGAAAACAGGTTCGTATTCTGTGGAAGGGGAACGGCTGATTCTGCAGGACGGGGTGAAGGAAAAAAAAAAAGAGCACTGACATCTGGTGTTGGAGATATTTCTTCCCTGATTGATTTGTTCAGAAAGGTGTGCTTGGAATTCGTGTATAGCTTTACCCAAACCCGTTCGTTAAATGTTTGGGGTTTTTTTTGTTTTTTGTTGGTTTTTTTTGTTTGTTTGTTTTTGTTTTTTTTTTCCGGTTTTCTTTGGAAAGGAAAGGAATGTAAAAAGTTCCTTTTTTTCTGAGTGATAGAAGAGATTGTCACACGTTTTGGGGGGAATGCAGTAGTGAGGCTAGATGGCTTCGTTTATGGCTTTGGCTGGCAGTTCTCTCTGTTTTGCTCTTCATCATGTTAATTTCATACACTGGTGAGAGTGCTGAAAGATTTCTGTTTCAGATATTTTTATTTTTCTATCTCAAACAACGAGTTTGGAGGTGTTAGCAGGTCTCAAATATATCGGGAACAGCAAAACTTTGCAGTTTATTATCTCTTTATTAGGATAAATATCTGGGATATTAACGGATCCCATATCCGGGAGATTGGCCAGAGGAGGGTTTAGGCACTTGAATCAAGCCCATTTGCACACTGATTAGTGGTCAGCACAATTTCAAGACTTGTACTTTTTTTTTTACGGTTCCATGATTGTTTTCTTGAGCACATATCATATCAACGTCATTAAGAAATATTTAGCTGATTAGTTTACTAAGGAGCTTCAGTGCTTCGCACATTGATTTCTTAAAAAATAAAGGAAAGCCAGAAAGACTTGAATAACTGTTAACTTGTATAAACTAAGGAAACACTGGGTGGATCTTAGGAAAGGTCCTGAAAGATTTCCGTGAGAGTTTAAGTTGCATCTTTCTTTGTAGTTTTAATTGAATCCTCTAACAATAGGCTCCCTGACTTCAAGAAGCATGCAATTGTTCTCGTTCCACTTGTGTTAAAGAGCTCTCGTCCCACTTGTGTTAAAGAACCTGAGAGCAGTTTCTTCGGGATGTCGTATCTTCCCGTTTTCTCTCTGTGAGGCAGTTGTTGAAGATGCTTTTGAACAAAAAGCATAATCATAAGAATAAGCTACAGGGTGAAATAGGAAAAATTAGTTTTAATGTACATATTCACATTATTTACATATTGACATGAATAAATGATGGGTTTCCCGTGTGTTAAAAGAACTCCGCCTACGGAATGCCTCTGCCTTCCTCCCGGTGGTGATACCCTGGAGGATGAAAGCAGAGATGGGCTGGAGAAATGCGGAGGCAGGAGATCGGCGCTGGACGCAAAGCGACATCTCGGTGGCGACCGTGCCCGGTATGGGGCGAGGCAGGGCGGGCAGCGCTGGGCAGCGCTCGGTGCCTGCAGTGCCGGGAGGAGGCTGCGGGCGCCGCTGTTGACCGAGAGGAGCGAGAGGAAGCTCGGAGCGCTACCGGCAGCCCCGCCCGCTGCGGATCGGCTCACTCGGTTGCTCTCTCCCTGCCCGAACCTGCGGTCCCCGATCGTCCCCGCGGTGCTGGTCAATTCTGGAGCCAGGCGGAGGCACCGGCAGCTGCGCTCGGTGCAGGAGCTGAGAGCATTGAGTGGCAGCGGGATTAGATCGGCGGTGCTGCGGTGCCGGCGGAGCGGCGGCCGAGATGTGCGCGGCGGGGAGGCGCTGGGGCCGGCGGCAGCGAGCTCTGCTCTGGGCCGTGCTGCTGGCGGCGTGGGAGGCGGCGTGGGGGCAGCTGCGCTACTCGGTGCCCGAGGAGATGCCCAAGGGCTCGTTCGTGGGCGACGTGGCCAAGGACCTGGGGCTGCAGCTGCCGGAGATCCGAGACCGCAGTGTCACCATTGTTTCAGAAGGTAGGACGCAGTATTTCGCTCTTCACGGGAAGACGGGACATTTAGTGACGGCAGAGAGAATCGACAGAGAGCAGCTGTGCCGGTTGGTGGAGAAATGCGTGCTGCGCTGTGAGCTGATAGTGGAGGGACAGATGCAGGTTTACCGAATAGAAGTAGAAATCACGGATATTAATGACAACGCACCGAATTTCAAGGAGGGTGAACTTGAGGAGAGGATTAGCGAGACGACAGCCGCAGGGTCACGGTTTCCCCTCGCCAGGGCTCACGACCCGGATTCGGGCCGGAATTCGCTGCAGAGCTACGAGCTGAGCGGTGACGAGCACTTCTCGCTGGCCGTGCAGGCGAGTCCCGGCGGCGATCAGCGTCCCGAGCTGGTGCTGGCGAAGGCGCTGGACCGGGAGAAGGCGGCGTTTCACGAGCTGGTGCTGAGGGCGATGGACGGCGGCGATCCGGCACGGACGGGCACGGCTCGGATCCGTGTGACCGTAGTGGACGCGAACGACAACGCGCCCGTGTTCAGCCAGGCGGAGTACACGGTGCGAGTGCCCGAGGACGTGCCCGTGGGCTCTGTCCTCGTCACTGTCACTGCCACTGACGCGGACGATGGTCTGTTCGGGGAAATTAAATACTCGTTGAAGAAAGAGGCGGACACGGCCATTTTCCATCTAGATTCTGAGAGTGGAGCTATCACTCTGTTGCAGAGCCTGGACTTCGAGGAAGGCGACTCCTACGAACTGGAGATGCAGGCACGGGACGGTGGACAACTTTTAGACACTGCCAAAGTCACGATCAATGTCACAGACATAAATGATAACGCACCTGTGATTTCTGTGCGATCAGCGCTACGTGAGATTTCCGAGGACGCCCCAACGGGGACAGTGATAGCCCTGCTACACGTGCAGGACCGGGACTCAGGGGCGAATGGTGAGGTGCGCTGTTTTCTCGAGAGGGATGTCCCGTTCCGGCTGGAGAAGTCTTTTCATGATTACTTCCGTGTGGTGACAGCGAGAGAGCTGGACCGCGAGCAGGTGTCGGAGTACAACGTGACGGTGCGGGCGGCCGACGGCGGGTCGCCGTCGCTGCAGAGCAGCGCGGTGCTGGCGCTGCGGGTGCTGGACGTGAACGACAACGCGCCGGTGTTCTTGGAGGAGCGCTACAGCGCGCGGCTGGCGGAGAACAACGCGGCGGGCGCGCTGGTGCTGACGGTGCGCGCCACGGACGCGGACTGGGGGCAGAACGCGCGCGTGCGCTACCGGCTGGCGGAGGGGCGGGTGCGGGGCGCGCCGCTGTCGTCGTACGTGTCGGTGCAGGCGGAGACGGGCGCGCTGTACGCGCTGCGCTCCTTGGACTACGAGCAGCTGCGCGAGCTGCAGCTGTGCGTGCGGGCGGAGGACGGCGGCGCGCCGGCGCTGAGCAGCAACGTGTCGGTGCGGCTGCAGATCGTGGACGAGAACGACAACGCGCCGCAGGTGCTGTACCCGCCGGCGGCCGCGGCGGCGGCGTGGTCGGGCGTGGAGCTGGCGCCGCGGCGGTCGGAGGCCGGCGCGCTGGTGGCCAAGGTGGTGGCGGTGGACGCGGACGCGGGGCAGAACGCGTGGCTGTCCTACGAGCTGGCCAAGGCCACGGAGCCGGGGCTGTTCCGCGTGGGGCCGCACAGCGGCGAGGTGCGCACGGCGCGCTCGCCGCTGGCCCGCGACGCGGCGCGCCACAGCCTGGTGGTGCTGGTGCGGGACCACGGGCGGCCGGCGCTGTCGGCCACGGCCACGCTGAGCGTGGTGCTGGCCGAGAGCGTGGCCGAGCTGCTGGCCGAGCTGGGCAGCGCGGCGCACGAGGCGGCGGCGCCGGGCGAGCCGGCCGCCAGCCTGACGCGCTGGCTCGTGCTGGCCGTGGCCGCCGTCTCGTGCCTCTTCGTGGCCTTCCTGCTGCTGCTGCTGGCGCTGCGCCTGCGCCGCTGCCACCGCCAGCAGCTGCTGCCGCCGGACAGCGGCGCCTCGCGCGGCGTGCCCGTCTCGCACTTCGTGGGCATCGACGGCGTGCGCGCCTTCCTGCAGTCCTACGCGCACGACGTGTCGCTCACGGCCGACTCGCGCAAGAGCCACCTGCGCTTCTCGGCCGCCAGCTGCTGCGACACCCTCCCGGCCCGGCCGCCGCCCGACGAGCCCGCGCCGCTGCTCGGCGACGAGGACCCGGCCGGCGCCCTCCCCTCGGACCCCGCCCCTCCCTCGGTGAGTGTCTCGGATCGAATTCTGTCCTGACCCTTCCTTCTGCTGCTTCTTGTTTTTTTCACTTCTGGTCTCTGTCCTGATTAGGGACCTATTGTGGCAAGTTTGGCACAGTATCTGTGTGTGATGCGCTGGTGCCTCTTGCTGCAGGGAAGTGAAGGAAGGAAGGCTCCTTGCTCTGCTTTTGGAGTCGTTGGGCAGTTTAGATGTAGTGAGATTGGTGGTGCCCTGAAGTTCGTGTGTGTCTTTGTGTTTTCATCAGGCACCAAGTAGCTTCTGTCCTGTGACATGTGTAATGCCCATGACCCTTTCAGTATTACCTGTTGTGGATGGATGGGCTGCACAAGTCATAAGTTGTAGTTTTTATTCTTTGCTGGTTCAGATGTCTTCCCAAGCTTACATGTGCTTGACTGGGGTGAGAGTCTCTGTACTGTAATCTTCACAGCTCCGAATGTAAATTCGCTGCTCATGGTTTGTACCCTTCTATGCCTTTATGTATTAATGGAGATCAGTAAGAAATGTCCTTGCATTTGTCTAATCCGGCAGGAGAATCGGCGGGAACAGCTGCTCCCTTGATGATGTCTGTGTGGCTGTTATGGAAATGAAGGATCCTCTTGCGAGCCACCCGCCGGTGGGTGGCTAAATGTGGAGGAAGGATACAGGGAGAAATGGCAGAGTTGCTTTGGTAGTTTGGTGTCTTTAAATGTTGAGTTCTATCAAGTTGAACTTGGTGTGCCTCGGCTGTGAAATGCAGGTCATCGTAAGAGCTTTGTCGAGGCTGACAGGGAAAGTATTCAAGGTGCACAGTCAGACATAAGGAGAGGGTGGTTACCCCTAGACAGACATTCACAGACCCAGGCTCTCCTGGAGCACTATTCCCCTTTGTCTTTTAGAAGTCTCAGGTTTCTTCACAGCAGAGCTGTGAGCAGAGAAAAGCACCTTCCTTTATCCAGAGGTGTGATGGTATCTGTATGAAGCTGGTGGTGTGAAAAGAAGTGGTCTGAGAAACTGGTCCAATTTACATACACATATGTCATGTGTATGTAAATTGGATGGGTCAAGGACCACGCTGGGGATTGTGAAGGATTGGAGATTTGAGTCCTTTAGTTCTACATGAAGATCTGTTGAAGGACAGAAGGGAATGCTTTTCTCATGTATATTTTCATTACCCACCCATACTATCATTCAATGTGATGTCCTCCCTCCTTAAATATTTGGGGCAAAGAAGACATGTAATTCTGGCTGTATGAAATGCCCTGGGAAGCTCTTTGTGTGTGTTTATAGGTGGACATAATTGTGTAACTTTCCATCTTAATTATGTGCTCATGGCACAAATCACGAAAGTTTTGGGAGTTTTGGGAAGTGCAGTTGGTGCATTCACTGCTTAGCTAACACCTGTAGTAATTACCCACTCTTAGCTACATGATCAAGAATGGTGTGTCATGATCTCCTTCTTTCTGTAGCTGTTTGTTCCCTTTCTTGCTCTTTGATGATCTGAAGATGGTTCTTTATGTCTGCAAATGTGTGGAAGATCAGGTCTGGCTATATTTACCTGGCTGTTCTGTACATGTCTTTCATGTTTACAGCTATAGAAAGACTTCCATAGACCTCTTTTTAACAAGTCTGTATAATAAATACTCTTGCTTGTGCATGCACAATATGAAAAATCAAATATTACCTATGGTAAGGTGACATCTGAGCAGTTTTTCTTTTGGTGAAGTCTCTCTGCCCAGTTTTGAAGATCTGTGGCAACCATGTGAGTTGTGCAGAGTTTGAGGGGATTGTTGGGTGTGGAGGAGGTACTAGTGGAAACATGGCATGTGTTTAGTTCATTCCTAGGATTTTAACCTGACTTTCTGAAAATAACTCTGAAGGAGAACTTTTTTGACATTGGGTGGTTTGGACTCAAATGTGGCCTAGTTTTGGGTTCAGCATTCTTTTGCATGAAGAGTGATGAAGTCACCCAGACTTCAGAGAGCTCATGTGCGATGTTTCCGTTGAGCTGATACTCTGATGACTGAGTCTTTAATAGATCTGGTCATAACTTTCAGTCTTTAAAGCATTTTATATTTCTTCTAAGCACGGGAAGGAAGAGACTAATCTTTGTTGTGATGCTTGGGATCTGAGAAGTTATGTGTGCCACTTTTATTTCAACAGAATTTCTCTGTAGATTTCATTTTCCTTTTGTGTGGTGTTTGGGATGGGGAAAGAGCTTCATCTGTCCAGAGCCAGGGCCTGTGCAGGAGAGGGAAGTGGCTGAAAGGAAGGTGTAAAGCTCCAGTTTGTCCTGGATTTTGATGAGGCCCACAGCTGTGGTTAGGTTTTGTTTCCAGGGTCTAAGGTACAGCTGTGTCTGGGTGTATGGTGTGAGCTCCTGTGTGAGCATCCTGAACATTTCCTACAAGCTAATTTCCCTTTGTGCCTCTGACAGCTGAGGTGATCTGAAATCTGAATCTATGATTCATGCACTTCTGACGATTTCTCAATTTTTTTGCGTCATATTTAGGATTTTTTTGTTTCCTTCTTGTGAAGGAGTAAAGCTGGACCTTGTTGTGCCTGGAATCCGGCCAACAGATAAAAGCTGGTGAAGCTCATGAGCAGAACCGGAGTTGTTTAGTCCCAAAACAGAGGAGGCTCAGGGAGGACCTCATTGCTCCCTCTAATCACATGAAATAAAGTTTCATGTGATTAGATAAGGTAGTGAGATGGGGGTTGGTCTCTTCTGCTGTGTCTCAAGTGAAAGGCCAAGAGGAAATGACCTTAATTTGTGCCAAGGGAGGTTCAGATCAGCTATTTGAATATTCTTCTCTGAAGAAATGGTCAGGCACTGGAATAACTTGAGCACAGAGAGGTGGAGTTACCATCTTTGAAAGTGTTTGAGAGGCTTCTGGATGTGATTCTTGGAGATATTGTTCAAGGGTGTTTATGATGGTGGTGAGCTGTATTAGATGATTTTGAAGATCTCTTCCATCTTTGACGATTCTGTGATAATGTTAAACACTAAAGGATGTCCTATAATTTTCAGGATGGGAGAGCAGTTCTCATCCATACATTGAAGGTGGATATAGCAAAATTTAGGTTTCCCTCAAATGGGAGTGAATGAAATGCACTTTTCCCTGTGGCTGATATGTGATTAGAAGCTGGTTGTTGCTCATGATGCAGTCTGTGAATGCAGAGATAGGAGACCGAGAAAGTGGATTTAAATGCAGAAAAATGATGGGCCAGTGTGGCTCTGGCTGGAAAATAGTTTGATTTCAGGCCTTGTGCCAAGGTCCTTCCCAACGTCTGTGCTGCTTTCTTTCATCCGGGTATCCCTGTCCTGAAGACAATGCCAGTCCTCCAGAAGTAAAGTATTTCCTGAGAAACCGTGCCAGTAAAGCCATGATGCTTGTGTAGAATGGCTTATAATTCCTGTATGAAAATTCCATCATTCATTTGTAACTCCCAGGAACAGAGTGATGTATTGTGTGTTCATAGTTGCAATTAGACTTTCAGGTCTTTGGTTCCTGTAAAGTCTTTGTCTTTTTACCAATTGGTGGTCAGTGCTTCTTCTCTTGGAATTATGACTCTGGTTTGGCAGCACATACCTAATTCAACCACCAGGAACTGAATTTTGTGTGAGAGGAATGTGAACGAAAGGAAAAAGGACTCTGTTGGAATTTATTAGAAAGGTGACATTGACAAAGAGGCCTCAGATATTTCATGTCTTTGAGAAGTCACAAAACAGAATTGCTGAGAGCTGATGACTCTTTTTTGGCAATGAACCTCACTTCAGTGCAGTCTAGTGTAAGACTTTAGGGCTGCACTTGTTCCTTGAGGCCTCAGTGACTTCCAGGTGTTCACAGAGCTGAATTCCAATGCCCACAGTGAAGACCCAACAAGATTTCCTGGTGAATTTCTCTAACTGGCCCTTGTCTTCTAAGGCTTCCTTGCCTTGCTTATTTGATCTACAGTTTTGTTTTTGTTTTTTTGGATTTTTTTTTTTGTTTTTTTTTTTTTTAATTTTATTCTTGGCCTTCTTTCTGTGAAGGCCTCCTTGTAATTTATCAGCCTTGTTGAATCCAGGAATGCTTCCTGTGTTAGTGCCTCTTGTTCATGCTACAGCAGGTGTGAATGGCAGGAGAGGTGAGGGCACTTTGAGTTTTGTTATTGTTGAGGGGAAGGGAGGTAAACATCACCTTAGCAGTATCTCTGTTGAACACCGTGTGTGATAAAAGAGGGCGGGAGACTTCATCTGAGCCATTACTTAGGTAAGCCATTCTCTGTTGGATGGCTGCTAATCTTTTAGTTTGGCTGTTATCATTAATGTAGCTCAGAATCCTTCAGTTTCTTCTCAGAATGCTGGTGAGGAGATAAATTTACCTTCCTTCCTGATGTGGTCATGGTGCTTTATTCCCTCATGATAATTTTTGCCAGTGATGCTGAGGGGCAGTAGAAACCAACAGCTGGGCAGCCTTGGGGGAAAGAGAGGAGACCTCTGTATGTGAGAGCATAGAAGAACAGATGGTAATTTCCCTTGCTGCTGTATTGCATACATACCCAGGTGCTTGTTTCTCATGAAGTACAAGGCAATTGGAATTGCTGTTTCTCGGTAAGTGTGGCAAATAAAACGTTGTTGCACCTGGTCTGTGCATTTCCATGTGTTTGTAGCTCTTATCTGTTATCATGAGCTCAGGCTCAGGGTGTCTGATCTCATGTGGAAGGTCTCCTCTGTGCCAGCTGCCCGAGTGCAGGTGCAGTTCCCACACACACCTGGGCTGTTTCCAGGTGCACAGAGGAAGGGTTTCACAAGCACTCCTGGTGTGCTCAGCCAGGAACATTTTGTCTGTGGTGTAATCATGCAGGATCATCTCTGCTGCAGCTGTCCGAGTGCAGAGTGACCACCCAGCCCAGCCAAGGTTTCCATGGACAGAGCAGGGCCCAGTGGGAGAATGTGGACAGAGTGTCTCCCACCCAATCTCCCAGACCATGCTGGGCATACATGGCACACACTTGGAGGCTGTCAAATGGCTGAGTCACCTCCAAAGAGTTCCAGACTCAATGTCCAGGTGGAAATCAGTGTTGTGGGCTGTCTATACTGGGATCAAAACTATTCAGTACCTTCACAGACAATGCGATCAGGCACACCCCCAGTGAATTCGCAGCTGACACCAAGCTGAGTTCATTAGTGACAGGTCAGGGGTGATGTTTATGGATGAGCTGGAGGAGCAGACCTGTGCAAACTTCACAAAGTTCAAGAAGGCCAAGTGCAAGGTCCTGCAGGTGAGTCAGGGCAATTCCCAGTTTAAACAGAGAGTAGGGGATGGAGAGCAGCCTAGCAGAGAAATGCTTTGGATTACTGCTGGATGCTGAACGGGACATGAGCTGGAGATGTCCATTTGCTGCCCAGCTTCCATCTGGGTTTGCATAACAAGTAGAATGACCAGCAAGAAGAGGAAGGTGGTCATCCCCCTCTACATGTCTTTGCATAGATTGTCAAAGGAATGTAGCATCACTGCCATGAAGAAGCTCTGACAAAACTCAGGTCCTTTAGCCTGGGAAAATGAAGCTTTGAGTAGAATATATTTTGTCTTTTCAATTAATAAAGAATACTGACAAGAAAGATTGAAAGATATTGTTTAGGTGTAGATTAGACAATTTTTTAAATATAAAGATGGTGAGGCACTGGAATGAGTTGCCCACAAATATTATGAATGTGCCACCATTGGAAGGCTTCAAGGACAGTTCGGATGGGCTTTTCAGTAACCTGGTGTAGTGAAGGATGCCACTGCTCGTGACGGATGAGTGGAATAAATTATTTTAAAGGGTGAATTCAACCCAGAGAATTCTTCGGGTCTGCAAATGATTCATGGTGGCTTTGCATTTTGGTCATCAGGTACCTGAATAGGGAGATGCAAAAGAAGCAACTTTCCTGAATGGGGAACAAAAGAGGAATGTTATGCTTAGCATAAAGATAAAAGCATTGCTTTAGCCTTAACTATCCGCAACTTACATCGACCCAAGACGGGAAAGTAAAATTGAAGATACATGACAGGGTACTTATAGATTTCCTTTGCTGAGACGTATATACAATTTCCTCTTTCCTTAGCTGTACCTTGATATTATTAAGACAAACTGAGTTCCTTTATTTATTGCTTTACCATAAAGATTTTCTCCTCTGTATCTATTGCGACGCAAAAAGATGACATAAAAGCATTTAACAGCGTACCTAAATTTCAAACGTATTTAAAATCACGTTAAATGCCGGTGTCCCGCCCAAAGCCGGGCGCCCTTGAGCGCGGCCGTGCGGCGGCTGCAGTGTCGCGGCGGCGCCTCCGGGTGTCGCTGTTGGCCGCCGCCGAGCGCCGCTGGAGCCGCCGCCGCCGCAGCGTCCTGCCCCCGCAGGCTGCTCGCTCGCCCGGCGCCGGCCGCAGCGGCAGCGGCACCGACAGCAGCAGCGGCGGCGGCGGCGAGAGGCGGCCCGAGCGGTGTGGGTGGCTTTGAGCGGTGTCTGTTTTGGGCGGCGAGAGCGGCTGGAAGGGCGGCAGGGCAGCGGCAGGAGGCAGGAGCGCGGCGAGCGCAGCGGGCAGAGAATGGCGGTGAGGCGGCGGCAGAGGCTTGGGCCGGGCGGCGGGCGAGCGCTGCTGGCCGCGCTGCTGCTGCTGCTGCTGCTGTGCGTGTGGTGCCGGGCGGCGGCCGAGCGGGTCCGCTACGCCATCGCCGAGGAGCTGGGCAGAGGCTCGCTCGTGGGGCCGCTGGCGCGGGACCTGGGGCTCAGCGCGGACGAGCTGCCGGCGCGCAAGCTGCGGCTGAGCGAGGAGAAGCAATACTTCACGGTGAATGAGGAGAACGGGAACCTGTACGTGAACGAGAGACTGGACCGGGAGGAGATGTGCGGCGAGTCGGCGACCTGTTCCGTCAGCTTCGAGGCGCTGGTGCACAACCCACTGAACATTTTCCACGTTGAGGTGTTCATTGAGGACGTGAATGACAATTCCCCGGCCTTCAGCAATGCTGTTCTGGACCTCGAGATCGGTGAATTAATCCCTCCTGGTGCTCGGTTTCCGCTGGAGACGGCCCACGATGCAGACGTGGGTAGCAATTCGCTGCTGACTTACCACCTCACCATTAACCCGTCGTTCTCCCTGGCCATGAAGGACAGCCAGGACGGAAGCAAGCTGGAATTAGTTCTGGAGAAGGCATTGGACCGAGAGAAGGAGAGCTCTTTTGAGCTGTTGCTGACGGCAGTTGATGCCGGGGATCCCGCGAGATCCGGGACTGTCCAGATTCGGGTCAACGTGACGGACGCCAATGACAATGCACCCGTATTCGCACAGGACCGGTACCACGTGAGCCTACAAGAGGACACGCCACCAGGTTCAGCAGTATTGAACGTGTCAGCCTCAGACGACGACGCCGGCACCAACGCCCGCATCACCTACAGCTTTGGGAAAATGCCGAAAAAGGTACTTCAAAAGTTTGTGGTGGATGCAGAGAGCGGGTCTATCACACTGCAGGAGGCTTTGGACTTTGAGGACACGGGTGTGTTTAGCTTGGCTGTGGAGGCGAAGGATGGAGGGGGTTTGGTTGCACATTCCAAGGTGGAGGTGGAAGTGCTGGACGTGAATGACAACGCGCCCGAGATCACGTTACTCTCAGTGTCGAGCCCCGTGCCAGAGGATGCCCCGACTGGCACCGTGGTGGCCCTGCTGAAAGTGCGGGACAGAGACTCGGGAGAGAACGGTCAGATATCGTGCGAGCTGTCGGGAGAGGCGCCTCTGTCGATCGTGGCGTCGTCGGGCGGCTCGTACAAGGTGGTGACATCGGGCGCGCTGGACCGCGAGCAGGCGTCGGAGCATCGCTTGTCGGTGGTGGCCCGGGACCGGGGCAGGCCGGCGCTGCGGAGCAGCAGGGAGCTGGTGCTGGAGGTGTCGGACGTGAACGACAACGCGCCGGTGTTCGAGGAGGCGGCGTACAGCGCGTACGTGGCGGAGAACAACGCGGCGGGCGCGCTGGTGCTGCGCGTGCAGGCGCGGGACGCGGACGCGGGCGCCAACGGGCGCGTGAGCTACTGGCTGGCGGGCGGCAGCGCGGGCGCGGCGGGCGCGGCGCCGCTCGTGTCGGTGGAGGCGCGGAGCGGCGCGCTGTACGCGCAGCGCTCCTTGGACTACGAGCAGTGCCGCGAGTTCACGGTGGCCGTGCGGGCGCAGGACGGCGGCTCGCCGGCGCGCAGCTCCACGGCCACGGTGCGCGTCTTCGTGCTGGACCGCAACGACAACGCGCCCAGGGTGCTCTGGCCCGCGGCGGCGGCGGCGGCGGGAGAGGCTGCGGGAGGGGCGGCGGCGACGCCTTTCGAGGTGGTTCCGCGCTCGGCCGAGGCCGGCTACCTGGTGGCCAAGGTGGTGGCGGTGGACGCGGACGCGGGGCGCAACGCGTGGCTGTCGTACGAGCTGGTGCAGGCGTCGGAGCCGGCGCTGTTCCGCGTGGGGCTGCACAGCGGCGAGGTGCGCACGGCGCGCGCCGTGGGCGAGCGGGACGCGGCCAAGCAGCGGCTGGTGGCCGTGGTGAAGGACCACGGGCAGCCGGCGCTGTCGGCCACGGCCACGCTGCACGTGGTGCTGGCCGAGAGCTTGCAGGAGGCGCTGCCGGAGCTGAGCGAGCGGCCGGCGGGCGCCGAGGCGGCGGCGGCGGCGGCCGAGCTGCAGTTCTACCTGGTGCTGGCGCTGGCGCTACTCTCGGCGCTCTTGGTGCTGAGCGTGGCGCTGGCCGTGCTGGCGCGGCTGCGCCGGGCCGGGCCGCCCGCCGTGCTGCGCTGCCTGGGCGCGCAGCGCTTCTCGCTGGCCGGCGCCGCCTTCCCGGCCGACTTCTGCGAGGGCACCTTGCCCTACTCCTACAACCTGTGCGTGCCGCCGCCCGCCCGCGCCGTGCCCGAGGCTGCTTGGCCGCCGCCGCCGCCGGTGCCCATCCTGTCGGCGGAGGAGCTTCTGGGCGGCGATTCCTGCGGGAAGCCGAGCATGAACAGTGATCTCGTCGTGGGAGAGCAGCCCGCCGAGCCCGATTCACCGCAGGTCTGTAAAGCCTGATGTGCTTCTGTTTCTAAAAGTTCCCGAAATATCATCATTGTTTCCCGCGTGTTCTTTGCGTGGTGTCAGTGGGTATTCTCCATCTCTATCTCCACGTAGCAGCGGAACTTGTTCATTTTTTCTCTGTAACAGCCTGAGCGGACCGGCTTTGATGACAGCTCTCCTTTAGGCTAGGTGCAGCGTTTCTCAGTGTTTCTCCTTGTTTCCCAGAGTCGTGTTTTTATGACGTGCACAGTCCTGTCTCCGTGACGGACTGAATTAAGGAAGGGGCTATCCCCCCTTCCTGCAGAGCAGGAAGCCGTTGGTTCTCGTTTGGTCACAGGTTCAGCCTCAGGGGCGAGGGTTTGTCTTCAAAACTCGAGCTCCATAAATTCGATTGTGTTAGCAACATGAAAGCAGGTTCGTATTCTGTGGTAGAAGACTGGCTGATTCTGCATGACGGAGTCGAGGAAAAAAAAAAAAAGAGAGAGTACTGACATCTGGTGTTGGAAATATTTCTTTCCTGACAGATTTGTTCCGAGAATGTGTACTTAGAACTCGTGTATAGCTTTACCCGAACCCGTTCGTTAAAATTTGTTTTGTCCCGGTTAGATTTCGAAAGGAATCGAATGTAGAAAGTTCCTTTCACTCTTTTTTTTCTGAGTGAAAGCAGAGATTTTCGCCCGTTTTGGGGGGAATGCAGTAGTGCGGCTAGATTGCTCCATTCATCCGTCCGGGTGGCATTTCGCTCTGTTTTCCTCTTCATGATCTTTATTTCGTACACTGGTGAGAGCGTTTAAAGATTTCTGTTTCAGAGGTTGTTATTTTTTTATCCTCTGTGCACAAAAATGTTGGGGGTTTTAGTAGAAGTCAGGGATATGGAGAAGAGCGGATTTTTGTAGTTCTGTTTACTAGGTTAAACATCTGAGATACGATGGGATCACATATTAGGGAGATTGGCGAGAGGAGGGTTTAGGCACTTGAATCAAGCCCATTTGCAGATTGATTAGTGGTCAGCAGTGTTTCAAGTGTTGTACTTTTGTTCTACGGTTCCATGATTGTTTTCTTGAGCACATATCATATAAACATCAGTACGAAATGCTTAGATGATTGGTTTACTAACGAGCTTCAGTGATTCACACATTGATTTTAGAACTAAAAAAGAAAGCTACCATGATTTAATTAAATGTAAACCTGTATAAACTAAGGAAACACTAGGCATCTCTTGGGAAAAGATATCAAATATTTAAAGTCCTGAAACTTTACTTTGAGAGTTTCAGATGCATCTTTATTTCTACTTATAATTGAATCCTGTAACAATTAGCTCCCAGACATCAAGAAGCATGCAATTGCTCTCGTCACGCTTGTGTTAATGACCCTGATATCTCTGTTTCTTCGGGATATGGTATCTTCCCCTATTCTCTCAGACAGCCTGTTCTTGAAGGTGCTTTCGAAGAAAAAGGATAAGATAAAAAATAAGTTACAGGGTTAAATAGGAAAAATGAATTTTAATTTAGGTATAGGGACATTAGTAAGTAATGAGTTTCCCGTGCGTTTCAAGACCCCCGCCTGCGGAATGCCTCTGCCTTCCTCCCGATGGTGATACCCTGGAGGATGAAAGCAGAGATGGGCTGGAGAAATGCGGAGGCAGGAGATCGGCGCTGGACGCAAAGCGACATCTCGGTGGCGACCGTGCCCGGTATGGGGCGAGGCAGGGCGGGCAGCGCCGGGCAGCGCTCGGTGCCTGCAGTGCCGGGAGGAGGCTGCGGGCGCCGCTGTTGACCGAGAGGAGCGAGAGGAAGCTCGGAGCGCTACCGGCAGCCCCGCCCGCTGCGGATCGGTTCACTCGGTTGCTCGCTCCGTGTCCGAACCTGCGGTCCCCGATCGTCCCCGCGGTGCTGGTCCATTCTGGAGCCAGGCGGAGGCACCGGCAGCTGCGCTCGGTGCAGGAGCTGAGAGCATTGAGCGGCAGCGGGATTGGATCGGCGGTGCTGCGGTGCCGGCGGAGCGGCGGCCGAGATGTGCGCGGCGGGGAGGCGCTGGGGCCGGCGGCAGCGAGCTCTGCTCTGGGCCGTGCTGCTGGCGGCGTGGGAGGCGGCGTGGGGGCAGCTGCGCTACTCGGTGCCCGAGGAGATGCCCAAGGGCTCGTTCGTGGGCGACGTGGCCAAGGACCTGGGGCTGCAGCTGCCGGAGATCCGAGACCACAGCATCCACATAACAGAAAGAGGTAGGAATCAATACTTCTCTCTTCACGGGAAGACGGGACATTTAGTGACGGCAGAGAGGATCGACAGAGAGCAGTTGTGCGAGG
This sequence comes from Ammospiza nelsoni, assembly GCF_027579445.1. Taxonomy (NCBI): domain Eukaryota; kingdom Metazoa; phylum Chordata; class Aves; order Passeriformes; family Passerellidae; genus Ammospiza; species Ammospiza nelsoni. The sequence goes on along the minus strand of NC_080648.1, from coordinate 3,284,245 downwards.
ATGTGCAGCAATGCGTGCTGCACTGTGAGCTGGTAGTAGAGGGAGAAATTAAGTTTTATGAAATAGAAGTGGAAATCACGGACATTAACGACAACGCGCCCGGCTTCCGAGAGGAAGAAATAGAGCTGAGAATGAGCGAAGTGACAGCCCCCGGTGCACGGTTTCCCCTTGTCCGGGCTTATGATCCTGACTCGGGTCGGAATTCGCTGCAGAGCTACGAGCTGAGCGGTGACGAGCACTTCTCGCTGGCCGTGCAGGCGGGCCCCGGCGGCGATCAGCGTCCCGAGCTGGTGCTGGCGAAGGCGCTGGACCGGGAGGAGGCGGCGTTTCACGAGCTGGTGCTGAGGGCGATGGACGGCGGCGATCCGGCACGGATGGGCACGGCTCGGATCCGCGTGACCGTGGTGGACGCGAACGACAACGCGCCCGTGTTCAGCCAGGCGGAGTACACGGTGCGTGTGCCCGAGGACGTGCCCGTGGGCTCTGTCCTCGTCACTGTCACTGCCACGGACGCCGACCAAGGTCTGAACGGACAATTGAAATATTCATATCAAATAGTTTCTCTGAAAGCGTCCGAGATCTTCCGCCTAGACGCCGAAACAGGAGCTATCTCGTTGACGCGTAACTTAGACTTCGAGGAAGGTACCTCCTACGAACTGGAGGTGCAGGCACATGACGGCGGAGCTCTTTACGACGCTGCCAAAGTCGTGATCACCGTGACAGATGTCAACGACAACGCACCCGAGATTTCTGTGCGGTCAGTACTAAGCGAGATCTCTGAGGACTCCCCCTCGGGAACAGTTGTAGCCCTCCTACACGTGGACGACCGGGACTCTGGGGCCAACGGCGAGGTCCGCTGCTCTATCGACAAAGACATTCCGTTCCGCCTGCAGAGCTCCCACGGCAGCTACTACAGAGTGGTGACAGCGAGAGAGCTGGATCGGGAGCAGGTGTCGGAGTACAACGTGACGGTGCGGGCGGCCGACGGCGGGTCGCCGTCGCTGCAGAGCAGCGCGGTGCTGGCGCTGCGGGTGCTGGACGTGAACGACAACGCGCCGGTGTTCTTGGAGGAGCGCTACAGCGCGCGGCTGGCGGAGAACAACGCGGCGGGCGCGCTGGTGCTGACGGTGCGCGCCACGGACGCGGACTGGGGGCAGAACGCGCGCGTGCGCTACCGGCTGGCGGAGGGGCGGGTGCGGGGCGCGCCGCTGTCGTCGTACGTGTCGGTGCAGGCGGAGACGGGCGCGCTGTACGCGCTGCGCTCCTTGGACTACGAGCAGCTGCGCGAGCTGCAGCTGTGCGTGCGGGCGGAGGACGGCGGCGCGCCGGCGCTGAGCAGCAACGTGTCGGTGCGGCTGCAGATCGTGGACGAGAACGACAACGCGCCGCAGGTGCTGTACCCGCCGGCGGCCGCGGCGGCGGCGTGGTCGGGCGTGGAGCTGGCGCCGCGGCGGTCGGAGGCCGGCGCGCTGGTGGCCAAGGTGGTGGCGGTGGACGCGGACGCGGGGCAGAACGCGTGGCTGTCCTACGAGCTGGCCAAGGCCACGGAGCCGGGGCTGTTCCGCGTGGGGCCGCACAGCGGCGAGGTGCGCACGGCGCGCTCGCCGCTGGCCCGCGACGCGGCGCGCCACAGCCTGGTGGTGCTGGTGCGGGACCACGGGCGGCCGGCGCTGTCGGCCACGGCCACGCTGAGCGTGGTGCTGGCCGAGAGCGTGGCCGAGCTGCTGGCCGAGCTGGGCAGCGCGGCGCACGAGGCGGCGGCGCCGGGCGAGCCGGCCGCCAGCCTGACGCGCTGGCTCGTGCTGGCCGTGGCCGCCGTCTCGTGCCTCTTCGTGGCCTTCCTGCTGCTGCTGCTGGCGCTGCGCCTGCGCCGCTGCCACCGCCAGCAGCTGCTGCCGCCGGACAGCGGCGCCTCGCGCGGCGTGCCCGTCTCGCACTTCGTGGGCATCGACGGCGTGCGCGCCTTCCTGCAGTCCTACGCGCACGACGTGTCGCTCACGGCCGACTCGCGCAAGAGCCACCTGCGCTTCTCGGCCGCCAGCTGCTGCGACACCCTCCCGGCCCGGCCGCCGCCCGACGAGCCCGCGCCGCTGCTCGGGGATGAGGACCCGGCCGGCGCCCTCCCGTCGGATCCCGCCCCTTCCTCGGTGAGTTCCTCTGTACAGGTTCTCTCCATGACGCTTTCTTGTGATGCTGCCCTGCCCTTTTCCCGCCCTGTTGTCTAGCTTGCAGAGGAGACTTTGACTAAAAGCGTGGTCAGGTTTCTTTTGTTGTCGTTCTGAAGGCTGGTGCCCATTGCTATCGTTTTGTGAACATAGGGTGGGTCCGCAGGCTTCCAGTAAGTTTAGAAGAACGGAGGGAGAAGGCTGCTGCTGTCACGCTGTTGGTTACGTCGGCGGTTTGGGTATTGATGAGGCTCCAGGCCTTTTTTCCCCTGTGTCAGCTGTGCTGTTTGGAATCTTTCTTGCTATTAGTATTAGATCTTCTGAAGGGATGGATCACGTTATTAAGAAATAGAGCTTTTTAGAAGACTCATGTGTCTTCCCAAGAGCAGATGTGCTTGAATAGGTAGAATGTTTCTTGAACAAAATGCTGATGGCTTTGTGTGGAACCTCTGTGCACGTTGTTCTCAGCCTTTATCGCTGTCCATGATTCATACTGGAAGTCAATAGGAAGTGTTTGTGTCATCCATTCTTTGGTCTTTGTGTGCAAGAAAGAATTTGGACCATGCAACAAGTGTTCCTTGATAATGTCTGTCTGTCTGTTAAGAGGATGAACGATCTTCTCGAAGTTGTGATTCTTTGAAAAGGCTGTGGGTGGCTGAATGTGGAGGAGGAAATGGTGGAACCACTTTAGTTTTTTCTTGATTTTCGAGGTAGAGCTATGTCAGATGGAGCTGATTGAGCCTTGGGTAGAAAATATTTAGCATGGCAAGAGAATTGCCTGGACAGGAAGGGTGAGATTCCAGGTGCAGTGGGATATACAAGGTGGGCATAATTCCCTGTGAGCAGATATTCACTGAGTCAGTGTCTCGGAAGACTGCTCAGGTTTTTCTTTGAGACCTATGAAGTCTTTTCACAGAACTTCAGTGAGCAGCAAATGTATCTTCCACAGCACAGAGATGTACAGACAGCTGTGTGAAATTGCTGCTGGGTAGAAAAATTATCTGGGGAACTGGGCCTCCACTGTCACATGTTTTTAAGATATTTGGATGAAAGGACACTATGGATGATGTGAGTGCTTGGAAATCTGAGTGCTGTGAGCTGTGTGTGAATGTCTGCTGAAAGACTCAGGGGAATGTTTTCCTCCATTTCCTGTCCACTTCCTATTTCTAGGATGAAGCAATGTGAGGTTCTTCTTTCCCAAGTAATTATCTAGAAGATCTGTATTCAGCTGCATGGAGAACCCTGGAGGTTCTTAATAAGTATTTTCCTGTCATCATAATTGTGTCATTGCAAAGCTGAATTTTGTACTTTTGGGGTATGGGAATTGCAAGCTGTGTATTCGGTGCCTATAAACAGCATCATCAATCATCTTCTCTGAGTTATACAACCCAGAAGAGAGTTGTGAGCTGTTCAGTTGTGCAGGCGTTATCTTTCTGTCTCATTCTTTTGATGATCTGAAAATGGTTATTTCCTGTTTGTAGGTGAAAAGACAGAGACATTTCCATAAAGAAGTCTCCTAAAATGTCTCTTTAATAAATGTTTTTTCTTGTCACATGTCTAGAATGTGAAGTCAAATATTATCCATGGTATAGAGATTCTGTCTGATCAACTTTCCTTTTGAGGGAGTCTCTCTAAATTCTGAAGTTCTGTGCAAATCATGGGATCTGTGAAGGGTTAGAAGAGTGTTGGTTGTATGGTGTGTGAGGAGGTGCTGGTGAAGACATGGCATGTGTGTTGTTGATCCCCAGGGCTATTGCTGGCCTTGTGCAAATGAGTCAGGAGTCTTATGATTTCCAATTGTGTGATTTGGACTGGAATGGCCTAAGTTTGGGTTCCATATTCCTTTGCATCAAAAGTGGTTGTCACACATGCTTTGAGGAGTCCATGTGCTGAAGAATGGTGATGTTGCCTTTGAGGTGATACTTGGATGTGTGGGTCTTTGACAGAGCTGGTCGTAATTCATGGCCTTTGTAACATTTCCCACTTGTTTAGGTAATATGGAGGAGCAGAATAATCTTAGTTATGATGCTTGGGCTCTGAGAAGGTGTGCACAGGAGTTTCATCTAATGATGTCTGTATGCAAAATTTGCTGTAATGTTATGTTTGGCCAGAGAGAAGCAGTCTGTGTATGCAGAGACAGGGCTGGTGCAGGAGTTCAGTGTGATTCAGTTCAAAATGAATGAATGAATTGTGTCCAGTTCTGTTTCTCCTGGTGTTTAGATGAGGCCGCCAGCTGTGGCTCCAAGCTTTTTCTTTCTCTTCCTATCCAAGGAAATGACAGTCTGGGGCCTGTGTAGTGACTCCTGTGTGAGGCCCCTGTGTATCGGTTTCTGTTGAGTTTCCAGGGTTGTGTAATGTTGCATTTGACCCAGTCTTCAATGTGAGGCCATGATGGATTTTCTCATTCTTGGCTGGGTTCATTTCAGTTTCTTTGGATAATTTGTTTGGATTAGGTAGGGTTGGGTTGTTTCTTTGTTTCCTTGGTTTTTTGTTAAGGAGTAAATCGGAATGTGTCTGGCAATCCTGCAAACTCTAAACATATCATTATCCAGTTTGGAGAGTATCTCTCATCCATCCCTTGTAGCTGAACTTGTAATCATAGAATTCCAGAAGCACAGAATGAGAAAATGGTTTGTATTGCAAAGGACCTTGAAGATCCTCTTGTTCCAGCTGCTCTGCCATGGGCAGGGACATCTTCCACCAGAGCAGGTGGCTCAGAGCCCCAGCCAGCCTGACCTTGAATATTTCATTCAAGAAATACAACTTCATGAATGGATATTTCCCCAGGTGTTCTTTCTCTGTGGCCAACATGGAACCAAAATTGTGGTTGGTGTTGATGTTGAAACTGAAGGCTGTGAATGCAGAGTGAGGAGGGTGAGAGCTGAGTTCTGTGCCAGGCAAATGGGGGACTCAGTGTGGCTTTGGTAGAGAAATGGTTTGATTTGATGCTTGGTGCCAATGTCAGTGCCATTGTTGTTCTGATTCTGGTGTCCCTGTCATGAAAGACAATGTCAGTCCTCCAAGGGTAACGTTTTCCACAGTAACTGTTCATGTTGACTCTGGGGTGGAAGAGGTAATTAATCCTGTGTGAAAGCTCCATTATCTGTATCTCTATGCCACATTGTGATATAGAGTTTCTTCAGAATTGTAATTCCACTTTCATTCAGGCCTGGGTTTCCCAGAAGGTTGCAGCTCATTTTCACAGATCTGGTAATTTCTTTGAAATATGAAACTGTGACTGATGTTTTTCAGGACATCCTTACTTCAGCCACTTAAGACTGAATGGTGTGTGGGGAATAGGAAGTAGAATTAATAAGAGAATCTGTTGTAATTTGTCAGATAATTTACCTTGAGAAAGAGGCCATTGGGAAGCTTTTTAAAATGATGGTTTCATAACTGTGCAAATGACGGTTTCATAACTTCGTTGCCAAGCAAGGTGAGCAGGCCATGCAGTAGAATGAGCTGCTGAGGAGGGCACTAATTCTGTAAATAACCCCCCTGTCCCGCTGTGCTGTGCATGTCAGGGCCACACTTGCCCCTTGAGACCTCAGGGACTGCACGGTGCTCTCAGGGATTAATTTTAAGGCCTGCAATAAAGGTCAGGAAGAATTCACTGTGAGCATTTCTGACTCCTTTTACTCTTCTAATGCTTCCTTCCATGATCTGATTAATGTTTTTGGGTTTCCTTGCAGGTTTTTTGCTTTGTTTTGTTTTCACTTGATTTACACAATATGTGGGTATACTTCCAATTAGCAACACCTTTTTTTAATAACATGTGATGTGCCAATGTATCCTGCTCTAGTTGCTGTGGGAGAGAAGGGCAGGAGATATAAGAGTGACTTTTTATGTGTTCTTTTTGGGCGAAGTGGATTTAAATATGACTTTAGTAGACTTGGCCTCTCTGGAGCAGAGCATGTGATAAGGACAGGGAGAAGATTCCCTCAAAGCCAATGGTTTGATGAGCCATTCTACTTTGGATGACTGCTGATCTTTTAGTATGATTTTTTATCATTTGTGTGCTCTGGAATCCTTCAGTTCCTTATCATAATGGAAGTGGGCAGACAATTGTCCCTCCGTTCTGGGTGTGGCCGCAGTGCATTATCATCTCATGATGGATTTGAGCAGTGAGGGGATGGCCACAAGCAAAACCTCACAGTGGCCTGGCATGGAAGAAAAAGCGGAGAGGGGAGCTGTGTGTGTGAGTCTGGAGAAGAGCTGGGTCATTGCCTTGCTTGTCACATGTCACAGATAACACCAGGCTGTGCCTGACGGAGTCCAGGGTGATTTGAGTTGCTTCTGTAGAGCAAGGCAGACCTACAAAATGTTATTGCATCTGTCCATTTCCATGTGTTTCTGACTCTTGCATTGCTTGTTGTGATGAGCTCAGGCTCAGGGTGTCTGATCTCATGTGGAAGGTCTCCTCTGTGCCAGCTGCCCGAGTGCAGGTGCAGTTCCTACACACACCTGGGCTGTTTCCAGGTGCACAGAGGAAGGGTTTCACAAGCACTCCTGGTGTGCTCAGCCAGGAACATTTTGTCTGTGGTGTAATCATGCAGGATCATCTCTGCTGCAGCTGTCCAAGTGCAGAGTGACCACCCAGCCCAGCCAAGGCTTCCATGAGCAGATCAGGAACTAGTGGGAGGATGTGGACCGAGTGTCTCCCACCCAATCTCCCAGACCATGCTGGGCAATCAGCTGGAGGCTGTCAAATGGCGGAGGAACAGGCTGGAGAGTCACCTGCAGAGAGTTCCAGACTCAATGTCCAGGTGGAAATCAGTGTTGTGGGCTGTCTATACTGGGATCAAAACTATTCAGTACCTTCACAGACAATGCGATCAGGCACACCCTCAGTGAATTCACAGCTGACACCAAGCTGAGTTCATTAGTGACAGGTCAGGGGTGATGTTTATGGATGAGCTGGAGGAGCAGACCTGTGCAAACTTCACAAAGTTCAAGAAGGCCAAGTGCAAGGTCCTGCAGGTGAGTCAGGGCAATTCCCAGTTTAAACAGAGAGTAGGGGATGGAGAGCAGCCTTGCAGAGAAATGTTTTGGGTTACTGCTGGATGCTGAATGGGACATGAGCTGGAGATGTCCATTTGCTGCCCAGCTTCCATCTGGGTTTGCATAACAAGTAGGATGATCAGCAAGAAGAGGAAGGTGGTCATCCCCCTCTACATGTCTTTGACTGCATAGATTGTCAAAGAAATGTAGCATCTCTCCCATGAAGAAGTTCTGACAAAACTAAGGTCGTTTAGCGTGGGAAAATGAAGCTTTGAGTAGAATTTATTTTGTCTTTTCAATTAATAAAGAATACTTACAAGAAAGATTTAAATATGTTTTTTAGGTGTAGATTAGAGAAAATTTTTTATTATGAGGATGATGGGGCAGTGGAATGAGTTGCCCACAAATATTATGAATGTGCCACCATTGGAAGGCTTCAAGGACGTGTTGGATGGACTGTTCAGTAACCTGGTGTAGTGAAGGATGCCTCTACCCGTGATGGATGAGTGGAATAAATTATTTTAAAGGGTACATTGAACCCAGACAATTATTTGGATCTGCAAATGATTCATAGTGGCTTTGCATTTCGATCATCAGGTACCTGAATAGGGAGATGCAAAAGAAGCAAGTTTCCTAAATCTGTAACAAAAGAGGAATGTTATGCTTAGCATAAAGATAAAAGCGTTACTTTAGACTAAACTATCCCCCAACTTACATCGACCCAAGACGGGGAAGTAAAATTGAAGATACAAGAGAGGTACTTATAGATATCCTTTGCTGAGACATATATACAATTTCCTCTATCCTTAGCTGTGCCTTGATGTTATTAAGACAAACTGAGTTCCTTTATTTATTGCTTTACCATAAAGATTTTCATCTCTGTGTCTATTGCGACTCAAAGAGATGACATACAAGCATTTAACAGCCTTTCTAAGTTTTAAAGGTATTTAAAATAGCGTTAAGTGCCGATGTCCCGCCCAAAGCCGGGCGCCCTTGAGCGCGGCCGTGCGGCGGCTGCAGTGTCGCGGCGGCGCCTCCGGGTGTCGCTGTTGGCCGCCGCCGAGCGCCGCTGGAGCCGCCGCCGCCGCAGCGTCCTGCCCCCGCAGGCTGCTCGCTCGCCCGGCGCCGGCCGCAGCGGCAGCGGCACCGACAGCAGCAGCGGCGGCGGCGAGAGGCGGCCCGAGCGGTGTGGGTGGCTTTGAGCGGTGTCTGTTTTGGGCGGCGAGAGCGGCTGGAAGGGCGGCAGGGCAGCGGCAGGAGGCAGGAGCGCGGCGAGCGCAGCGGGCAGAGAATGGCGGTGAGGCGGCGGCAGAGGCTTGGGCCGGGCGGCGGGCGAGCGCTGCTGGCCGCGCTGCTGCTGCTGCTGCTGTGCGTGTGGTGCCGGGCGGCGGCCGAGCGGGTCCGCTACGCCATCGCCGAGGAGCTGGGCAGAGGCTCGCTCGTGGGGCCGCTGGCGCGGGACCTGGGGCTCAGCGCGGACGAGCTGCCGGCGCGCAAGCTGCGGCTGAGCGAGGAGAAGCAATACTTCACGGTGAATGAGGAGAACGGGAACCTGTACGTGAACGAGAGACTGGACCGGGAGGAGATGTGCGGCGAGTCGGCGACCTGCTCTGTCAGCTTCGAGGTGCTGGTGCACAACCCGCTGAATATTTTCCACGTCGAGGTGTCCATCGAGGATGTTAATGATAATTCTCCGGTCTTCAGCAATGCTCTTCTGGACCTCGAGATTGATGAATGGATCTCTCCCGGTGCTCGGTTTCCGCTGGAGATGGCCCGAGATGCAGACGCAGGAAGCAACTCGATGCTGACTTATCAACTCACCAGCAACCCGTCCTTCAGTTTGGCCGCGATAGAGAGCCCCGACGGAAGCAAGCAGCTGGAATTAGTGCTGGAGAGAGCGTTGGACCGGGAGAAGCAGAGTTCTTTTAATCTGGTGTTGATGGCGGTAGATGGCGGGGATCCCGCGAGATCAGGGACAATCCAGTTGCGCATCAACGTTACAGATGCGAATGACAACCCACCCGTGTTCAGCAAAAGAGTGTACGAGGCGAGAGTAGCAGAGAATCTTTCAGTGGGGTCTCTGGTGCTGCGGGTAAGGGCGACGGATGCTGACGCGGGCAGCAATGGGCGGGTCTCCTACTCGTTTGGCAGCGTCCCGGACAGTGTCAGGGCGTTGTTCACTATCCACAGCGAGAGCGGGGAAGTGAGGACAGCGGGTCCCCTCGATTTCGAGGAGAAGAATAAATACATCTTCGGCGTGGAGGCGACGGATGGAGGCGGGTTGACGGCCCACTGCAAGGTGCAAATTGATATCACGGACGAGAACGACAACGCGCCCGAGATCACCATTCTGTCACTCTCGAGTCCCGTGCCCGAGGATGCCCCGACTGGCACTGTGGTGGCTCTGTTGAAAGTGCGGGACAGAGACTCCGGCGAGAACGGTCAGGTGTCGTGCGAGCTGTCGGGAGAGGCGCCTCTGTCGATCGTGGCGTCGTCGGGCGGCTCGTACAAGGTGGTGACATCGGGCGCGCTGGACCGCGAGCAGGCGTCGGAGCATCGCGTGTCGGTGGTGGCCCGGGACCGGGGCAGGCCGGCGCTGCGGAGCAGCAGGGAGCTGGTGCTGGAGGTGTCGGACGTGAACGACAACGCGCCGGTGTTCGAGGAGGCGGCGTACAGCGCGTACGTGGCGGAGAACAACGCGGCGGGCGCGCTGGTGCTGCGCGTGCAGGCGCGGGACGCGGACGCGGGCGCCAACGGGCGCGTGAGCTACTGGCTGGCGGGCGGCAGCGCGGGCGCGGCGGGCGCGGCGCCGCTCGTGTCGGTGGAGGCGCGGAGCGGCGCGCTGTACGCGCAGCGCTCCTTGGACTACGAGCAGTGCCGCGAGTTCACGGTGGCCGTGCGGGCGCAGGACGGCGGCTCGCCGGCGCGCAGCTCCACGGCCACGGTGCGCGTCTTCGTGCTGGACCGCAACGACAACGCGCCCAGGGTGCTCTGGCCCGCGGCGGCGGCGGCGGGAGAGGCTGCGGGAGGGGCGGCGGCGGCGCCTTTCGAGGTGGTTCCGCGCTCGGCCGAGGCCGGCTACCTGGTGGCCAAGGTGGTGGCGGTGGACGCGGACGCGGGGCGCAACGCGTGGCTGTCGTACGAGCTGGTGCAGGCGTCGGAGCCGGCGCTGTTCCGCGTGGGGCTGCACAGCGGCGAGGTGCGCACGGCGCGCGCCGTGGGCGAGCGGGACGCGGCCAAGCAGCGGCTGGTGGCCGTGGTGAAGGACCACGGGCAGCCGGCGCTGTCGGCCACGGCCACGCTGCACGTGGTGCTGGCCGAGAGCTTGCAGGAGGCGCTGCCGGAGCTGAGCGAGCGGCCGGCGGGCGCCGAGGCGGCGGCGGCGGCGGCCGAGCTGCAGTTCTACCTGGTGCTGGCGCTGGCGCTGCTCTCGGCGCTCTTGGTGCTGAGCGTGGCGCTGGCCGTGCTGGCGCGGCTGCGCCGGGCCGGGCCGCCCGCCGTGCTGCGCTGCCTGGGCGCGCAGCGCTTCTCGCTGGCCGGCGCCGCCTTCCCGGCCGACTTCTGCGAGGGCACCTTGCCCTACTCCTACAACCTGTGCGTGCCGCCGCCCGCCCGCGCCGTGCCCGAGGCCGCTTGGCCGCCGCCGCCGGTGCCCGTCCTGTCGGCGGAGGAGCTTCTGGGCGGCGATTCCTGCGAGAAACCGAGCATGAACAGTGACATCGTTGTGGGAGAGCAGCCCGCCAATCCCGACGCACCGCAGGTCTGTAAAGCCTGATGTGCTTCTGTTTCTAAAAGTTCCCGAATTGTCTTCATTGTTTCCCGCGTGTTCTTTGCGCGGTGCCAGTGGGTATTCTCCATCTGTATCTCCACGTAGCAGCGGAAGTTGTTCATTTTTTCTCTGTAACAGCCTGAGCTGACCGGCTTTGATGATAGCTCTCCTTTAGGCCAGGTGCAGCGTTTCTCAGTGTTTCTCCTTGTTTCCCAGAGTCGTGTTTTTATGACGTGCACAGTCCTGTCTCCGTGACGGACTGAATTAAGGAAGGGGCTATCCCCCCTTCCTGCAGAGTAGGAAGCCCTTTGTTCTTGTTTGGTAACAGGTTCAGCCTCAGGGGGGAGGTTTTGTCTTCAAAACTCGAGCTCTATAAATTTGATTGTGTTAGCTACATGAAAGCAGGTTCGTATTCTGTGGAATGAGACTGGCTGATTCTGCATGACGGAGTCGAGGCAAAAAAAAAAAAAAAAAAAGAGAGAATGCTGACATCTGGTGTTGGAAATACTTCTTTCCTGACAGATTTTTTCCGAGAATGTGTACTTAGAACTCGTGTATAGCTTTACCCGAACCCGTTCGTTAAAATTTGTTTTGTCCCCGTTAGATTTAGGAAGGAAACGAATTTAGAAAGTTCCTTTCACTCTTTTTTTCTGAGTGAAAGCAGAGATTTTCGCCCGTTTTGGGGGGAATGCAGTAGTGCGGCTAGATTGCTCCATTCATCCGTCCGGGTGGCATTTCGCTCTGTTTTTCTCTTCATGATCTTTATTTCGTACACTGGTGAGAGCGTTTAAAGATTTCTGTTTCAGAGGTTGTTATTTTTTTATCCTCTGTGCACAAAAATGTTGGGGGTTTTAGTAGAAGTCAGGGATATGGAGAAGAGCGGATTTTTGTAGTTCTGTTTACTAGGTTAAACATCTGAGATACGATGGGATCACATATTAGGGAGATTGGCGAGAGGAGGGTTTAGGCACTTGAATCAAGCCCATTTGCAGATTGATTAGTGGTCAGCAGTGTTTCAAGTGTTGTACTTTTGTTCTACGGTTCCATGATTGTTTTCTTGAGCACATATCATATAAACATCAGTACGAAATGCTTAGATGATTGGTTTACTAACGAGCTTCAGTGATTCACACATTGATTTTAGAACAAAAAAGGAAAGCTACCATGATTTGATTAAATGTAAACCTGTATAAACTAAGGAAACACTAGGCATCTCTTGGGAAAAGATATCAAATATTTAAAGTCCTGAAACTTTACTTTGAGAGTTTCAGATGCATCTTTATTTCTACTTATAATTGAATCCTGTAACAATTAGCTCCCAGACATCAAGAAGCATGCAATTGCTCTCGTCACGCTTGTGTTAATGACCCTGATATCTCTGTTTCTTCGGGATATGGTATCTTCCCCTATTCTCTCTAACAGCCTGTTCTTGAAGATGGTTTCGAAGAGAAAGGATAAGATTTTTAAAAAGGTACAGGGTTAAATAGGAAAAATGAATTGTAATTTTGGTATAGTGACATTAGTAAGTAATGAGTTTCCCGTGCGGTTAAAGAACCCCGCCCACAGACTGCCTCTGCCTTCCTCCCGATGGTGATACCCTGGAGGATGAAAGCAGAGATGGGCTGGAGAAATGCGGAGGCAGGAGATCGGCGCTGGACGCAAAGCGACATCTCGGTGGCGACCGTGCCCTGTACGGAGCGAGGCAGGGCGGGCAGCGCCGGGCAGCGCTCGGTGCCTGCAGTGCCGGGAGGAGGCTGCGGGCGCCGCTGTTGACCGAGAGGAGCGAGAGGAAGCTCGGAGCGCTACCGGCAGCCCCGCCCGCTGCGGATCGGCTCACTCGGTTGCTCTCTCCTTTGCCCGAACCTGCGGTCCCCGATCGTCCCCGCGGTGCTGGTCCATTGTGGAGCCAGGCGGAGGCACCGGCAGCTGCGCTCGGTGCAGGAGCTGAGAGCATTGAGCGGCAGCGGGATTGGATCGGCGGTGCTGCGGTGACGGCGGAGCGGCGGCCGAGATGTGCGCGGCGGGGAGGCGCTGGGGCCGGCGGCAGCGAGCTCTGCTCTGGGCCGTGCTGCTGGCGGCGTGGGAGGCGGCGTGGGGGCAGCTGCGCTACTCGGTGCCCGAGGAGATGCCCAAGGGCTCGTTCGTGGGCGACGTGGCCAAGGACCTGGGGCTGCAGCTACCGGAGATCCCAAACCGCGGCGTCCGAGTGGTCTCCGAAGGTAGGACGCAGTATTTCGCTCTGCACGGGAAGACGGGTCATTTAGTGACGGCAGAAAGGATCGACAGAGAGCAGCTGTGCGAGAGAGTGCAGCAATGCGTACTGCGCTGTGAGCTGATAGTGGAGGGGGAAATGAAGTTCTATGAAATAGAAGTGGAAATCACGGACATTAACGACAACGCGCCCAGCTTCAAGGAAGTTGAGCTGGAAGAGAAAATGAGCGAGACAACGGCCTCGGGGTCTCGGTTTCCCCTGCCAGACGCTAGTGATCCTGACTCGGGTCGGAATTCTCTGCAGAGCTACGAGCTGAGCGGTGACGAGCACTTCTCGCTGGCCGTGCAGGCGGGCCCCGGCGGCGATCAGCGTCCCGAGCTGGTGCTGGCGAAGGCGCTGGACCGGGAGGAGGCGGCGTTTCACGAGCTGGTGCTGAGGGCGATGGACGGCGGCGATCCGGCACGGACGGGCACGGCTCGGATCCGCGTGACGGTGCTGGACGCGAACGACAACGCGCCCGTGTTCAGCCAGGCGGAGTACACGGTGCGTGTGCCCGAGGACGTGCCCGTGGGCTCTGTCCTCGTCACTGTCACTGCTACGGACGCCGACGAGGGGCTGAATAGCCATGTTAAATACTACTTAAAGAAAATAACAGAAAAAGCCTCGAAGATATTCCATCTGGACTCTGAGACGGGTGAGATCACTCTGTTGCGGAACCTGGACTTCGAGGAAGGCGACTATTATGAACTGGAGGTGCAGGCACGGGACGGAGGACAGCTTTTCGACACTGCCAAAGTCGCGATCACCGTCACAGACATAAATGATAACACTCCAGAGATTTCTTTACGGTCAGCACTAAGTGAGATTTCTGAGGACGCCCCGTCTGGCACGGTGGTGGCCCTGCTGCACGTAAATGATCGGGATTCGGGGACCAACGGCGAAGTGCGCTGCTCGCTAGAAGGGGATGTCCCGTTCCGGCTGCAGAGCTCTCACGGCAGCTACTACAGCGTGGTGACAGCGAGAGAGCTGGACCGGGAGCAGGTGTCGGAGTACAACGTGACGGTGCGGGCGGCCGACGGCGGGTCGCCGTCGCTGCAGAGCAGCGCGGTGCTGGCGCTGCGGGTGCTGGACGTGAACGACAACGCGCCGGTGTTCTTGGAGGAGCGCTACAGCGCGCGGCTGGCGGAGAACAACGCGGCGGGCGCGCTGGTGCTGACGGTGCGCGCCACGGACGCGGACTGGGGGCAGAACGCGCGCGTGCGCTACCGGCTGGCGGAGGGGCGGGTGCGGGGCGCGCCGCTGTCGTCGTACGTGTCGGTGCAGGCGGAAACGGGCGCGCTGTACGCGCTGCGCTCCTTGGACTACGAGCAGCTGCGCGAGCTGCAGCTGTGCGTGCGGGCGGAGGACGGCGGCGCGCCGGCGCTGAGCAGCAACGTGTCGGTGCGGCTGCAGATCGTGGACGAGAACGACAACGCGCCGCAGGTGCTGTACCCGCCGGCGGCCGCGGCGGCGGCGTGGTCGGGCGTGGAGCTGGCGCCGCGGCGGTCGGAGGCCGGCGCGCTGGTGGCCAAGGTGGTGGCGGTGGACGCGGACGCGGGGCAGAACGCGTGGCTGTCCTACGAGCTGGCCAAGGCCACGGAGCCGGGGCTGTTCCGCGTGGGGCCGCACAGCGGCGAGGTGCGCACGGCGCGCTCGCCGCTGGCCCGCGACGCGGCGCGCCACAGCCTGGTGGTGCTGGTGCGGGACCACGGGCGGCCGGCGCTGTCGGCCACGGCCACGCTGAGCGTGGTGCTGGCCGAGAGCGTGGCCGAGCTGCTGGCCGAGCTGGGCAGCGCGGCGCACGAGGCGGCGGCGCCGGGCGAGCCGGCCGCCAGCCTGACGCGCTGGCTCGTGCTGGCCGTGGCCGCCGTCTCGTGCCTCTTCGTGGCCTTCCTGCTGCTGCTGCTGGCGCTGCGCCTGCGCCGCTGCCACCGCCAGCAGCTGCTGCCGCCGGACAGCGGCGCCTCGCGCGGCGTGCCCGTCTCGCACTTCGTGGGCATCGACGGCGTGCGCGCCTTCCTGCAGTCCTACGCGCACGACGTGTCGCTCACGGCCGACTCGCGCAAGAGCCACCTGCGCTTCTCGGCCGCCAGCTGCTGCGACACCCTCCCGGCCCGGCCGCCGCCCGACGAGCCCGCGCCGCTGCTCGGCGACGAGGACCCGGCCGGCTCCCTGCCCGCGGACCCGGCCTCTGTCCCGGTGAGTCCCGCCTACACGAAGGTGAAATTTCGCTCACCGTTGCTATGGTTCGTCTTGCTACGAGGGTGTTGGACATTTAATCTCTTTTTGGAGGAGATAAAAGTGGCGCGTTTCCCGCCCTCGTTGTTTTCTCGAGTCTCTGATTTTCATCCTCTGCCAGCTCGTTTCTGGTTTTGCCTTATCCATATAATACTGCTTTCCTCTCCATATTAGCTCTTCTGAAGATATGTATTGTCCGGTAAGGGAATTTCCCCTTATTAGCGAATCAGTTGTCTTCCGGACTGCCGTTGTGGTCGAGTGGCATGACATCCTCTTGAATGAGATGCTGACAGTGTTTTTATTCCTCTCAGACTTTAGTTTTTCTCATGTTCATCCAGCGTGCAAATACTATCCTTGCTTTCATCTCTGTTCTGATCTATTTGGATCTTTTGGAGGATTGCATCTAGTTACATATGAATGGCCTCTGGGGGAAATAGCAGAGATGGTTTGCTGATTCCATGTCTTACTAACTGGTTTATTAAGTATGCGTGTGCGTTGGCTTAAGTTCTTCTTATGGCAAGAGCTGTAGTAGAGGAGAAGGGGACAGATTCAAGTTACAGTGACAAGGTGAGGAGGGGGAGCAATGACCTTGTGCAGATTGTCACCATCTTAACCTCTTCTAGAAGACTTCCCCTTTTTGCCCTCCAGAAGTTGGAGATTTCCTTACAGTTCTCTATTGACCAAACAGATGTATCTTCCACCTTCCTTACAGAGATGTAAAGATATCTGTGTGTGTGAAGTCCATGGTGTGATGGTGCATGTTGAAGAGCATTGCCTAGGTCAGAGGGCCACGTTCTGTCTTCTCAAAGAGGCTTGACTGGAAGATTTTATTCCAGCTGTATTGGGAGCCCTGGGTGGTCCTTCCTATGTATTTGCAGGTTGATGTGGTGTTAGTTACTAATTGCTGAATTGTGCAATTATAGCAATTGCCCAAATGTGAGCTTTGGGTAGGGGCTACTCTGTATTCATTCCCTGCTAAAGACTGAGATTACGTCTCTACTCGAAGTGCCATAATCCAGAGGAGTTGGTTCTGACCTCTCATTTTCTGCATGCTTTGTTGTTATGAGCTAATAAGTAAAATGAGTCTGAAGGTGTCTTATTTTTGGATATCACACTGCTCAGGACCTGACTGGTCAAGCAATGGTTCATCAGTCTGCTTCCTTGTAGGGTGATATTTCCTGTCAGTGGCAGTTACTGAGTGTCAGCACACAGGAAGGTCAAGGTTTGAGAGTAACCTATATTCCAAGTTTCACAGTATGCTGAAGTAGGATGATGGTGTCTCTGAGCTGCTACTCTGATGATTGGGTGTTATCAGAGGTGCATATTGCTTTATCAGTTGGGGACATTTTAAATTTCTTACATAGAAAGTAGCATTGAGCAAAGATCTATCTTTGCACACATGCATGTTGTGATCCTTGTTCTCAGTCAAGAGAAGTTGTGTGTGCCACTTTTCTCTCATGGTGTCTCATGAAGATAGAGCAACTAAAACATGTGCTCTGGTGTGATTAGAAATAAGTGAAATATGTAAAGATGATGTCCAAGTTTAGTTTGTCTTATTTTTTAAATGAGACAGTAATGGTTTTGTGCAGTTTCCCCTTTCCATTGTACAAAGAAATTACACTGGGAAACGGAGGTTGTGGTTTTTGGTGTGAGATCCAGAGTGAGTGTTCTCTTGACTTTTTACCAACTGAATACCCTGCTTGAGTACCTGCTACTGAAATATTTAGTTATTGAAGCTGGTTGAGGGAGACAGAACTTACTGTGATGTTTACTATATAAAATGAGTAAAAGAAATGTGGAGAGAGACTTCTGATAGGACCCATCTTCGCAGGGTAAGGTCAATTGTTTGAAACTGATGTACCATGGATATTCAGCAGGTGGAAGTTCCCCACCTGGTGAGTGTCCATGGCCTGATCATGGTGCATGTTACAGGTGGCTTTTTCTGTGCATCTGGGATTTTTATTACATGTTCTTCAACTTCTGAGGGTCAGAGGACCCTATGCAAGTTAAGAAGGGCTGGAGATAAGAGTCCTGGGAGCTGTGTGTGAATATCTGTGGAAAGACACAAGAAATATGGTTTGCCCTTTACCCTGAGCAGTTCCCAGTTGCAGGATCATGCAATGTGAGTTTGATCATCCCAAAGTGTTTAGCTGGGTGACATCTTATTCCACCTTTACAGGGAGCCCTGGGAGATTCTCCTATGAGTTTGCATCTTGTCATCAATCTTAAATAAGAGCTGAAGTATGTAACAAATACCATAATGGAAGATTGGAGAAGATCAAACACTTCACTTAATGCTTAATAAATACTTGAACTATGTAGGTACTCTGAGGGCCATAGTCATGAACTATGTATGGGATGCTCCCTTCCACTGTGCGTGTGTTAATTTGTGTTGTTGCTTGATCTAATGAGCTAAAGGTGGGCCTTTGTCTCTGAGAGTGTGTGGAAGATGACATTTGGTAGAGTGTCTGCCTGTATGTGCTTTTCATGTTTTCAGATTGAAAGAAAAACACTTTCATAGATGTCTTTCTGCAAACCATTACTCTAAGAAATACCCTTTCTTGTCAAATATTCATGGTGAGAAGTCAGTGGAAGATCAGTGAGAGATTGGCCTCAGAGCAGGAAAGGAGGGGATTGCATGTTCCACTTGGCTCAGTGAGGTTTCTCAGCAATCCTAGTGCCAGGGCCGGTGTGACTTAGAGAATTCCTCCTTTTCCTGTATCCAAAAAGATACAGACTTGCATGAATTTGTCTGCAGACATACCCATGAAATTGCAAACACGTTTCAGAGATTCTGTGTCTAGGAAATCTCATTCTCCAGATGTAAGGCTGTGATGTAAAATCTTGTCTTAGGTGTGCTGAGCTTACCCCAGCCTTGATCAGCCTTCAGAGGTCATTAATGCATCTTGCTCATATGAAGTACCCAGTGACATTTTGTTAGGATTTAAACTGTTTGTGTGTGGAGAATGTAAGGCATGGGATGCTAGTTTTGATTGGAAATTCTGGTTTGGGGGCTTGTACATTTCACATTTCTTGAAATGAATGTGAAGAGAGAAGTTCACTTGTGTGGATCTGTGCTGTGATCCTTATTCTCCATGAGGAGAAGTTGTGTGGGAAACATGTCATTGATGGTGTGTGTTTGCAAAGAGGTCCCTGTTTGAGCACTGGAGCTTTCTGTCTGCATAGAGACAGGGCAGGTAAAAGAGTTTGCTGTGGTGTGGTTTGAACTGGCTAGGAGGCTGGTATAAACATTCAATATCTCCTGGTTTTATTCCCAGTTATGATTTTGTGCACTTTTCCTGCTTCCCAAAGAGCTTAGAGAGCCATGCCTGTGGTCTTTGTTGTAAATCCTGTGTGATCCTCCTGTGTACATTTGCAAGGTAGATGATGCTTCTTGTGCACCTGCTACACTTGAAATAGTCTGAAATGTTAAGCCATGATTCTCAACTTCTGTGGCTTCCCTGTTCCTTCCTTGTTTCTTATGTCCCACAAGTAGGCCTTGGCTTGGCTGATAGTCCCTGGAAGTAGAGATCTGCTCAGCTGATCAGGTGGTGGGAGTTGTTCTCATCCATGTTCATCCATGAAGGCATTCAGCTGCCAGCAGAAAGACTTTGATGCATTTATGTTTCCCATGAATACCACTGGATTGCATGTTATTTTGCTTGTGGCTGATGTACAGCCAAATGTAGTGTACTGCCTGTAGTGCAACTAAAGTTGTGAATGCAGAGCAAGGAAAGTGACGTGTAAGAGCTGAAATGAGGGATGGGGGACTCTAGGTAGCTTTTTAAAATGCAGTTTATTACATCTAAGAGGTTACAGCAGTCCATGGTCATGGGTGGCAGAGCTTGTGCTGTCAGCTCCAGCTGCAGGCAGGCCTGGAGACCCTTTGGTTTTGGTCACAATGCATTCTATACTTTTCTTTGCTGAGCATCTTCATACAATAGAATTAATCTATCCCTTAAGTATTTTCTATACCCTATCATAAATACTATAATTATCATATTCATGTTACTATTCTGTAATCACTAAAAGTTAGTACATTACAGTTTAAGCTAGAATTTGTTTTTCAGTTTTCTTGCTGTGGAAAATGGTGAGACTTTTTTCTACTTGCAACTTTGCTGACTTGTTTGCCTGTGCTATCTTTCTGCTTGGTAAACACATCTTCTTGTTTGAGGTGGGTTTATCTTTTGCTCTAAGTCATAAAAACCCTTTCTAACTAACACACCCATTGCCTCCTCGATTATCCAGTAAGACTGGCTCAGCAATTCTTTTCTTCTATATCACAACTTGCTTCTATCTCTATTCTTTCATCAGGCTCTACATGTAAAAATCTTTCTGCTAAGCATACATCTGTGAGACTTTGTTGTCAAACTTTCATCTTTCCCAGCATCAAGGGACTAGCTTGGGATGAGGAACATGGATGGGCCTATGTGTTTCTGGATGAGAGTGGTTTGATTTCATGCTTGGTGCCAAGACCTGTGCCATTTTTGTAATGATCCTGATTTCCCTGTTTTGAAAGGCAATGACAATGAGGTATTAGAATGTGTGTAGCTAGAACAGTGATGCCTGAGTAGAATGGCCTGTGATTGTTGTGAGAATCCTCCTCTATCCACCTCTGTGTCCCTGTAACATTATGATACATGGTTTCCTCACAGTTGTGATTACACTTCCTTTCAAGCATTCGTTTCCTGGGAGGTCATGTTGCATTTTCCCTGTTTCTGGAGAAAAGGAATTTACATTAGAAGATGCAAGTGTTGTTTTTCAGCAAAACCTCATGTTAATAAACTAAACCGGGATTTTGGTGTGAAGAAAATGAAGAAAAAGCTAAAAGGAGTCTCTCATATCTTCTCATAGTGTATGAAGAAGGTCCGTTATCAGGTGTTTACATTTAGAGAATTTTATTTGTAGGGAAGTGAACAGGCCACATTATGGAAAAACAACACATGAGAGCTGACAATGACTTTAGAAAATGAAATTAGGTGTGTACCATCTGATTTGTTTTGCTTCTGCTCAAGAAAAAACTCTTGCCTTGCTTTCTGGTTTGAGCGTGACCTCAAGGTTTCTGATCTTACATGGAAGGTGCCATGTGTTCCTATTGTCCAAGTGCAGGTGGAGTTCAAAGAGTTGTAGACAATATCTCAATGCCCAGCAGGAAACTCCCAATGTGTGGGGCCTTCAAGGGCCTGTACTTGGACCAATATATTCAGTATCTTTATCAGTGACACAGCTGATTGGATTGAGAGTGTACTCCACAGGTTTGCAGCTGACACCGAGCTCAGTGGTGCCACAGATTCAGCAGAAGGATGGGATGTCATCCCCAGGGACTTGGACAGTCTGGAGGAGTGAACTCATGTCAGCCTCATTAAGTGCAACAAGGTCAAGTGCAAAATCATGCACCTGGGTCAGGGCAATCTCCTTTCAGCACAAACTTGAGGGATTGAGAGCCCTGTGGAGGAGGACTTGGGGTCCTGGTGGGTGACAAATGGAATGTGAGCTGGCAGGGAGTTTTTGCAGGTCAGGAAGCCAAGCACATTCTGGGCTGGATAACAAAGAGTGGGGCCTGCAGGACAAGGGAGGAACAACTGACTGAACGAGAGGAGAGAGTCTTAAGCTGTGCCAAGGGCTGGATGTTAGCAAAATTCTTTATGGAAAGAGTGATCAAGCACTGGAGTTGTCTGCCTGTGGAGGTGGTGGAGTCACCATCCCTGGATGTGTTTAAAAAAAGACTGGATGTGACACTCAGTGCCATGGTTTAATGGAGATGTTAGGGCATGTGTTGGACTCAATGATCTTAAAGGTCTCTTCAATCTTGTCATTCTGCAATTTTCTGTCTTCACCGTGCTTTTGTGAGACCTTTCAGAGTATTGGTCACCGGACACCTGAAATTGTCAAAGGGATGGAACATCTCTGCGACATAGATAGGCAGAGAGAAGCCCTTCAGCCAGGGGTGAAAAGGTGCTGTGTAGAACTCCCTGTGAAGTTTGCTATATAAAATGGGTAAAAGAAATATGGAGAGAGACTTCTAATAGGGCCCATCCTGATAGTATAAGATCAATGGTTTGCAACTGAGAGGAGGTAGGTTTTGCCTGGTAACGTTTTTCCATGAGGGTGGTGAGACGAAGGAAATATGTTGCCCAAAGTAGATACTGATGTACCAGGTTTGGAAGGGTTCAGAGCTTTGAGAAATCTGACTAGTGAGGTGTGGACCACATGACCAGAAAAATTCGTTCACATCCAAATCATGACAAGATAGAAATGACTTCTCCTTCCATTTGTTTCTGAATATTATTGACTACTACCGACTCGAACTATTGTCTTCTAGGCATTTTCAACGATTAATATAACAATTAGAAATATCCTAGAGTGTTAAAGAGCTTTTAGAAGTCTTCCCCAGCTATACTGTCGCATTTTTTTCTAGTAGTTGTACCTTCATTTTAAAAAGAGTAGGTGATTTTATTACTCTGCCATTAACATTGGCTTCTGATTGTGCACTGCGACAAATGGAGATGATCTAAAAGTAGCGAAAACCTTCTCAGATTTAATCTCCTTTGGAGTCGCATAAGGCCAGAGCTCCCGCTCTCGGTGTTTTTGGTCGGGGAGAGCCCCCGGGGCCGGTGCAGCCGCTGAGCCCCGCCCAAAGCCGGGCGCCCTTGAGCGCGGCCGTGCGGCGGCTGCAGTGTCGCGGCGGCGCCTCCGGGTGTCGCTGTTGGCCGCCGCCGAGCGCCGCTGGAGCCGCCGCCGCCGCAGCGTCCTGCCCCCGCAGGCTGCTCGCTCGCCCGGCGCCGGCCGCAGCGGCAGCGGCACCGACAGCAGCAGCGGCGGCGGCGAGAGGCGGCCCGAGCGGTGTGGGTGGCTTTGAGCGGTGTCTGCTTTGGGCGGCGAGAGCGGCTGGAAGGGAGGCAGGGCAGCGGCAGGAGGCAGGAGCGCGGCGAGCGCAGCGGGCAGAGAATGGCGGTGAGGCGGCGGCAGAGGCTTGGGCCGGGCGGCGGGCGAGCGCTGCTGGCCGCGCTGCTGCTGCTGCTGCTGCTGTGCGTGTGGTGCCGGGCGGCGGCCGAGCGGGTCCGCTACGCCATCGCCGAGGAGCTGGGCAGAGGCTCGCTCGTGGGGCCGCTGGCGCGGGACCTGGGGCTCAGCGCGGACGAGCTGCCGGCGCGCAAGCTGCGGCTGAGCGAGGAGAAGCAATACTTCACGGTGAATGAGGAGAACGGGAACCTGTACGTGAACGAGAGGCTGGACCGGGAGGAGATGTGCGGCGAGTCGGCGATCTGCTCCGTCAGCTTCGAGGCGCTGGTGCACAACCCGCTGAACGTTTTTCATGTCGAGGTGGCCATTGACGACGTGAATGACAACTCCCCAGTCTTCAGCAGAGCTGCTTTGGACCTCGAGATCGGTGAATGGATCCCTCCCGGTGCTCGTTTTCCTTTGGAGATGGCCCGAGATGCAGACGCAGGAAGCAACTCGATGCTTACTTACAGGCTTACTAGCAACCCGTCTTTCTCACTGTCCATGCAGGAAAAGCCTGGGGGAAGCAAGCTGCCAGAATTAGTACTGGAGAGAGTGTTGGATCGGGAGAAGCAGAGCTCCTTTGAGTTGGTGCTGATGGCGTCGGACGGTGGAGACCCGTCGAGGTCCGGGACTGTCCAGGTTCGCATCAACGTGACAGACGCCAACGACAACCCACCCGTGTTCAGCAAAAGCCTCTTCGATGCACGAGTGGCAGAAAATTTGCCACTGGGCTCGGTGGTACTGCGCGTACGGGCCACGGATGCTGATGCAGGCTCAAACGGGCGAGTGTCCTACTCCTTTGGCAGCGTCGCGGACTCCGTCAGGACGATGTTCACTATCGACAGTGAGAGCGGGGAAGTTAGGACGGTACGTGCCCTCGATTTCGAGGGACAGAGTAAATACATCTTCGGCGTGGAGGCGAGAGACGGAGGCGGGCTCACGAGTCACTGCGAAGTGCAGATCGACATCACGGACGAGAATGACAACCCGCCCGAGATCACCATTCTGTCACTCTCGAGCCCCGTGCCAGAAGACGCTCTGGACGGCACCGTGGTGGCCGTGCTGAAAGTTCGGGACGCAGACTCCGGCGAGAACGGTCAGGTGTCGTGCGAGCTGTCGGGAGAGGCGCCTCTGTCGATCGTGGCGTCGTCGGGCGGCTCGTACAAGGTGGTGACATCGGGCGCGCTGGACCGCGAGCAGGCGTCGGAGCATCGCGTGTCGGTGGTGGCCCGGGACCGGGGCAGGCCGGCGCTGCGGAGCAGCAGGGAGCTGGTGCTGGAGGTGTCGGACGTGAACGACAACGCGCCGGTGTTCGAGGAGGCGGCGTACAGCGCGTACGTGGCGGAGAACAACGCGGCGGGCGCGCTGGTGCTGCGCGTGCAGGCGCGGGACGCGGACGCGGGCGCCAACGGGCGCGTGAGCTACTGGCTGGCGGGCGGCAGCGCGGGCGCGGCGGGCGCGGCGCCGCTCGTGTCGGTGGAGGCGCGGAGCGGCGCGCTGTACGCGCAGCGCTCCTTGGACTACGAGCAGTGCCGCGAGTTCACGGTGGCCGTGCGGGCGCAGGACGGCGGCTCGCCGGCGCGCAGCTCCACGGCCACGGTGCGCGTCTTCGTGCTGGACCGCAACGACAACGCGCCCAGGGTGCTCTGGCCCGCGGCGGCGGCCGGGCCGGGAGAGGCTGCGGGAGGGGCGGCGGCGGCGCCTTTCGAGGTGGTTCCGCGCTCGGCCGAGGCCGGCTACCTGGTGGCCAAGGTGGTGGCGGTGGACGCGGACGCGGGGCGCAACGCGTGGCTGTCGTACGAGCTGGTGCAGGCGTCGGAGCCGGCGCTGTTCCGCGTGGGGCTGCACAGCGGCGAGGTGCGCACGGCGCGCGCCGTGGGCGAGCGGGACGCGGCCAAGCAGCGGCTGGTGGCCGTGGTGAAGGACCACGGGCAGCCGGCGCTGTCGGCCACGGCCACGCTGCACGTGGTGCTGGCCGAGAGCTTGCAGGAGGCGCTGCCGGAGCTGAGCGAGCGGCCGGCGGGCGCCGAGGCGGCGGCGGCGGCGGCCGAGCTGCAGTTCTACCTGGTGCTGGCGCTGGCGCTGCTCTCGGCGCTCTTGGTGCTGAGCGTGGCGCTGGCCGTGCTGGCGCGGCTGCGCCGCGCCGGGCCGCCCGCCGTGCTGCGCTGCCTGGGCGCGCAGCGCTTCTCGCTGGCCGGCGCCGCCTTCCCGGCCGACTTCTGCGAGGGCACCTTGCCCTACTCCTACAACCTGTGCGTGCCGCCGCCCGCCCGCGCCGTGCCCGAGGCCGCTTGGCCGCCGCCGCCGCCGGTGCCCATCCTGTCGGCGGAGGAGCTTCTGGGCGGCGATTCCTGCGACAAGCCGAGTCCGGGCAGTACCGCCCTGACGGGAGAACCACCCGCAAATCCCGATGTACCCCAGGTGTGTAAATATCGCACGCTAATTTTCTGTCAGCCTTCTTCATGAGCGTGGTGATGGCAGGAGGCTCTTTACGTTAGTTCTTTTTTGCGGTGGTGTTGCTGTTTCGTATTTCCATGAGGCGTTATGTGATTATATCTCATGTTTTTGTTGGTAGGAGCCTATACGATATGCCACTTTCTTAAGATGTGGTCCAACTCTGCTTTGTCTTCAACGTTAGGTTCTTTTAAGTTTCTGTGGCAAATTATGCCTGGCATTCTGCTGTTTTCGTCAGTGGTTTGAAGTTAAAGAAAAAACGTTACTTTACCTTTTTTCATTGCTGTTTCTCGACGCAGTATACTTGAACTTGATAGATAACTCTGAAAGAAGGAGCCGTTGCTAAGCGTTGTTTTGATATTGTAAGAGTAAAGCAGGTTTGCGTGCGGCTTCCTGAGTACAAAATTCATGCATCTCTTGTGTGTCGTAATATGTTTTGAGAAAATTATGCCATAGAAACGGTTACACAGCCCAGACAGGGTAATTCAGGATTTGAAAAACAAAACAAGCAAAAAACCTCAAAAAACGAAAGAGGAACCAGAAATCCTAAAGAAAGAAAACAAAGTACAAAACAAACTTTAAATCCAAAAAGAAACTCCAAATCCTTGGTTTTTGTGTTTTAAACTCTGGTTTTAGTTTTCCATTCCCCTTGCTTTATCATCAAACCTGATAGTTTTCTTTCTAGTCATGTTTTTGTATTTCGTTCCGTTTTGGGTTTTTTGTATGTTCTGAAATTTCCCCCCAAGCCAGAAAGGCTGGCCTTGATCACATGGGCGCTCTTTTCTGACGTGAAAGATTCTATTGTGTTTTATGGCTCATTGCTCTCTTTTTATGAATTACTGCACAAAGGAGAACCCGGCGTAAGCGCAGCCTGTGGTGTGTAAAGGTGTGAGGAGCAATTTCAAAGTGGTGTCTGAAGAATGAGGTGAAGTCAGGGTTCTTCAGAAGAGCCTGGGATGTGCTGCTCGAATATAATATGGTCCAAAATTTTAGTGTTGTCTTTATTGTGCGGAATGCAGGGAGAAAATATTTTGATTATTCATAATTATTTCTGAGCATACATGGAGTCGTTTTAACCTGCCGAATGGGTGAAGGGAAAGTCCTGAAGACGGACTGGTCTAAAAGGCTGAACAGTTGCTGGAAGGATATTGAGCTTCGGGGCCTAAGGAAATAATATGAGCATTACTGTGCATGCCATATTCTAAGAATATCTTTTATCACATTTACTTAAAGTTTTTGGGGGGGGGCAGAAATAATGGAACCCCTCAAGGTGTATTAAATGTATCTAGTTCAGGGCTGGATGATCGACTAAGAAGTCGACTGTAGGAAAGCCGAGGAAGGGGGTTCCCACAGGACGGGACGCAACCTTTCGGAGGCTACTGTCCTTTCCCCGCGAGCTGCCTGTGAGCGAGGCAGACGCGCAGCGCTCGGTGCCTGCAGTGCCGGGAGGAGGCTGCGGGCGCCGCTGTTGACCGAGAGGAAGCTCGGAGCGCTACCGGCAGCCCCGCCCGCTGTGGATCGGCTCTATCGCTCGCTCGCCGGATTCCTGGTTCGGCAGCTCGGAGATCTGCGGTCGTCCTCACAGTGCAGATAATTGCAGGAGGGGAGGAGAAGGAGGCTACGACAGGGGCCGGTGAGCGGAGAGTCCTTTAGGAAAGCTCAGCAAGCGCGAGTACCAGAGCAGCAGGCGGCAGCGGGGAGCAGCCGCGGCCGAGATGTGCGCGGCGGGGAGGCGCTGGGGCCAGCGGCAGCGAGCTCTGCTCTGGGCCGTGCTGCTGGCGGCGTGGGAGGCGGCGCGGGGGCAGCTGCGCTACTCGGTGCCCGAAGAGATGCCCAAGGGCTCGTTCGTGGGCGACGTGGCCAAGGACCTGGGGCTGCAGCTGCCGGAGATCCGAGACCGCGGCGTCCGCGTTGTCTCCCAAGGTAGTGAACAGTATTTCGTTCTGCACGCTAAGACGGGACATTTAGTGACGGCGGAGAGGATCGACAGAGAGCAGTTGTGCGAGAGAGTGCAACAATGCGTGCTGCGCTGTGAGCTGATAGTGGAGGGACAGATGCAGGTTTATGGGATCCAAGTGGAAATCACAGACATTAATGACAATGGGCCCAGCTTTCGACAGGTAGAAAAAGAATTGAGAGTGAGCGAGACTACAGCCCCGGGGTCGCGGTTTCCCCTGCCAGACGCTCATGACCCTGACTCGGGTCGGAATTCTCTGCAGAGCTACGAGCTGAGCGGTGACGAGCACTTCTCGCTGGCCGTGCAGGCGAGTCCCGGCGGCGATCAGCGTCCCGAGCTGGTGCTGGCGAAGGCGCTGGACCGGGAGGAGGCGGCGTTTCACGAGCTGGTGCTGAGGGCGATGGACGGCGGCGATCCGGCACGGACGGGCACGGCTCGGATCCGCGTGACGGTGCTGGACGCGAACGACAACGCGCCCGTGTTCAGCCAGGCGGAGTACACGGTGCGTGTGCCCGAGGACGTGCCCGTGGGCTCCGTACTAGTCACTGTCGCTGCCACGGACGCGGATGAGGGCTTATACGGTCAGGTGAAATACTCGATTGAAAAAATTACAGAGAAAGCCTCGCAGATTTTTCAGCAGGATGCTGACACGGGAGCAATCACCCTGTTACAGAGCCTGGACTTCGAGGAAGGCGACTCCTACGATCTAGAGGTGCAGGCACATGACGGGGGAGGCCTGTTTGACACGGCAAAAGTCGTGATCGCTGTGAAAGACGTCAACGATAATGTGCCAGAGATTTCGATGCAGTCGGCACTAAGTGAGATCTCAGAGGACGCCCCATCCGGAACTGTGGTAGCCCTGCTTCACGTGAAGGACAGGGACTCGGGGGCTAATAGTGAGGTGCGCTGCTCACTCGACGACGGCGTCCCGTTTCGACTGGAGGAATCTTTTGACGACTACTACCGTGTGGTGACAGCGAGAGAGCTGGACCGGGAGCAGGTGTCGGAGTACAACGTGACGGTGCGGGCGGCCGACGGCGGGTCGCCGTCGCTGCAGAGCAGCGCGGTGCTGGCGCTGCGGGTGCTGGACGTGAACGACAACGCGCCGGTGTTCTTGGAGGAGCGCTACAGCGCGCGGCTGGCGGAGAACAACGCGGCGGGCGCGCTGGTGCTGACGGTGCGCGCCACGGACGCGGACTGGGGGCAGAACGCGCGCGTGCGCTACCGGCTGGCGGAGGGGCGGGTGCGGGGCGCGCCGCTGTCGTCGTACGTGTCGGTGCAGGCGGAGACGGGCGCGCTGTACGCGCTGCGCTCCTTGGACTACGAGCAGCTGCGCGAGCTGCAGCTGTGCGTGCGGGCGGAGGACGGCGGCGCGCCGGCGCTGAGCAGCAACGTGTCGGTGCGGCTGCAGATCGTGGACGAGAACGACAACGCGCCGCAGGTGCTGTACCCGCCGGCGGCCGCGGCGGCGGCGTGGTCGGGCGTGGAGCTGGCGCCGCGGCGGTCGGAGGCCGGCGCGCTGGTGGCCAAGGTGGTGGCGGTGGACGCGGACGCGGGGCAGAACGCGTGGCTGTCCTACGAGCTGGCCAAGGCCACGGAGCCGGGGCTGTTCCGCGTGGGGCCGCACAGCGGCGAGGTGCGCACGGCGCGCTCGCCGCTGGCCCGCGACGCGGCGCGCCACAGCCTGGTGGTGCTGGTGCGGGACCACGGGCGGCCGGCGCTGTCGGCCACGGCCACGCTGAGCGTGGTGCTGGCCGAGAGCGTGGCCGAGCTGCTGGCCGAGCTGGGCAGCGCGGCGCACGAGGCGGCGGCGCCGGGCGAGCCGGCCGCCAGCCTGACGCGCTGGCTCGTGCTGGCCGTGGCCGCCGTCTCGTGCCTCTTCGTGGCCTTCCTGCTGCTGCTGCTGGCGCTGCGCCTGCGCCGCTGCCACCGCCAGCAGCTGCTGCCGCCGGACAGCGGCGCCTCGCGCGGCGTGCCCGTCTCGCACTTCGTGGGCATCGACGGCGTGCGCGCCTTCCTGCAGTCCTACGCGCACGACGTGTCGCTCACGGCCGACTCGCGCAAGAGCCACCTGCGCTTCTCGGCCGCCAGCTGCTGCGACACCCTCCCGGCCCGGCCGCCGCCCGACGAGCCCGCGCCGCTGCTCGGCGACGAGGACCCGGCCGGCGCCCTCCCCTCGGATCCCGCCCCTCCCTCGGTGAGTTCCTCTGTCCAAATTTTCTTCGCGACGCTTTCTCCTGATAGTGCCTTGCCCTTTCCCCGCCGTGTTCCCGTGCTTGCCTAGGAGATTTTTATTAAATGCATGGTAAAGTTTCATTCGATGAAATTTTGAAGGGTGGTGTCCATTGCTGTCGGTATGTAAAAATGTGGTGGCTCCTCAGGGTTCCAGTATGTGAAGAAGGAGGGAGAAGTCTCCTGTTGGCAGGCTGTATTTAGGTCGGAAATTTGGGTATTGATCGTGTTCCATGTGTTGCTCCCCTGTATCAGCATTGCTGTGTAGAATCTGTATTCCTGATAGCATTGGCTCTTCTGCAGGCATAGATCACGTTATTAAGAAATACAACTTTTTAGTAGATTCGTTCGTCTTCCCAACAGCACACGTGCTTGGATAGATAGAATGTGTCTTGGACAAAATGCTGATAGCTTTGTGTGGAACCTCTGTGCACGGTGTTTTCAGCCTTTATCGTTCACTATGATCCATAGTGGAGATCAGGAGGAAATGTTTGTTTCATCCATGCTTTCGTCATGCCCCCAAGAGAGGATTGGACCAGGCAACAAGTGGTCCTTGATGATGTCTTTCTATCTGTTATGAGGATGAAGGATCCTCTTGAAGTTGTGATTCTTTGAAAAGCTTGCAGATGGCTGTGTGTGGAGGAGGAAATGGCAGAACTTTTTTTTTTTTTTTTTTTTTTTTTTTTTTTTTTGTAATTTTATTTTAAGGTAGAGTTATGTCAAATGTAGCTGGATGAGCCTTGGCTCGAAAATATTTATCATGGCAAGAGAATTGCCTGGATGGGGAGATTCAAGGTGTAGTGGGAGATACAAGGTGGACATAATTCTCTGTGAGAAGATATTAATTGACTCTGTGTCTCTTGGAAGAGTGCTCGGCTTTTCCTTTGAGACTTATGAAGTCCCTTCACAGAACTCCAGTGAGCAGCAAGTGTAGCTTCCATAGCACAGAGATGTGCAGTTGGCTGTGTGAAATTGGTGCTGGGAAGTGAAATGGTCTGGAGAACTGGGCTTCCACTGTCACACGTTTTTAATCTATCTGGGTGTAAGGACACCATGGATGGTGTGAAGGGCTGGAAATCTGAATGCTGTGAGCTGTGTATGGATGTCTGCTGAAAGACTCAAGGGAATGATTTCCTCCATTCCCTATCTTCTATTTCTAGGATGAAGCAATATGGGGTTCTTCTTCCCCAAGGAATTGTTTAGAAGATCTGTATTCCAGCTGCATGGGGAGTTCTGACAGGTTCTTAATAAATATTTGTTTGTCATCATAATGGTGTCACTGCAAAGCTTTATTTTGTACTTGTAACAGATGTGGCATGGGAATTGCTGTGTATTCAGTGCCTATAAACAACATCATCAGTCGTCTACTCTGAGCTATACAAACAGAGAAGAGTGTTGTGAGCTGTTCAGTTCTGCAGGTGTTAACTTTCTGTCTCATTCTTCTGATCATCTGAAAATGGTTCTTTCATGTTTATAGGTGAAAAGACAGAGACATTTCCATAGACAAGTTTCTTAAAATATCTCAGTAATAAATGCTTTTTTCTTGTCCCATGTCTCAGATATGAAGTCCAATATTAGCCATGGTAAGGAGATGTGGTTGAGTAACTTTCCTTTTGGGGAGTCTCTCTAAATTCTGATGATCTGTGCTATCCACGGGAGGCGGGAAGGGGTAGAAGAGAGTGTTGGGTGTGTGAGGAGGTCCTGGTGGAGACATGGCATGTGTTTTGTTGATCCCTAGGTCCATTGCTGGCCTTGTGCAAATGAGTCACGAGGAGTCGTATGATTTTCAATTGTGTGGTTTGGACGTAAAGGGCCTAGTTTGGGTTCCATATTGCTTTGCATCAAGAGTGACAGGCACACATACTTTGGGGAGTCCATGTGCTGAAGAATGGTGTTGTTGCCTTTGAGGTGATACTTGGATGTGTGGGTCTTTGACAGGGCTGGTAATAATTTATGGCATATATGCGATTTCCCACTTGTTCAAATAATTGGGAGGAACAGAATATCCTTAGTTGTGATGCTTGGGCTCTGAGAAATTTTGCACACAACTTTCATCTAATGATGTCTGTATGCAGAGTTTGCTTCCATGTTATGTTTGCCAGAGAGAAGAAGTCTGTGTATGCAGAGACAGGGCTCGTGCTGGAGTTCACTGTGATTCAATGCAAAATGAATGAATGAATTGTGTCCAGTTTTGGTTGTCTTGGTACTTGGATGCTGCCCGCAGCTGTGGCTCCAAGCTTTTTCATTCCCTTAGTGTCCAAGGAAATGACAGCCTGGGGCCTCTGGTGTGAGCTCCTGTGTGAGGCCCCGGTGTATTTGTTTCAGTCCAGTTTGCTGGGTTGTGTATATACTGCAGTTGACCCAATCTGCCATGTGAGGCCATGATTGATACTCTTCTGGTGTTTTCCCATTCTTGTCTGGGTTCATTCAGTTCCTTTGGATAATTTGGTTGGGTTAGGTAGGGTTGTGTTGGTTGGTTTGCTTGTATTTTTGCCAAGGGGTAAAGCTGAATTTGTCTGGCCATCTTGCAAACTCCAAAACACATAATTATCCAGTAGGGATTGTATCTCTCATGCATCCCTTGAAGCTGTACATGTAATCATATTATCGTAGAAGCAGAGAATCATGGAATGGTTTGTGTTGCAAAGGACCTTAAGGATCCTTTTGTTCTCGCTGCTCTGCCATGGGCAGGGACATCTTCCACCAGAGCAGGTGGCTCAGAGCCCCAGCCAGCCTGACCTTGAATATTTCATTCAACAAATACAACTTCATGAATGGATGTTTCCCCAAGGATTGTTTTTCTCTGTGGCCAACATGGAACCAAAATTGTGGTTTGTGTTGATGGGGAAACTGAAGGCTGTGAATGCAGAGTGAGGAGGGTGACAGCTGAGTTCTGTGCCAGGCAAATGGGGGACTCAGTGTGGGTTTGGTAGAGAAATGGTTTGATTTCATGCTTGGTGCCAAAGGCAGTGCCATTGTTGTTCTGATCCTGGTGTCTCTGTCATGAAAGACAATGTCAGTCCTCCAAGAGTAACATTTTCCACAAAAACTGTTCATGTTGAACCATATTTTTTGGCTGGAAGAGGTAATTAATCCTGTGTGAAAGCTCCATTATCTTTATCTCTTGGCCACATTGTGCTATAGAGTTTCTTCAGAATTGTAATTCCACTTTTATTCATGCCTTTGTTTCTCAGAAGGTTGCAGCTCATTTTCACAGATCAAGTAATTTCTTTGAAATATGAAACCGTGACTGATGTTTTTCAGGACATCCTTACTTCAGCCACTTAAGACTGAACATTGTTTGGGTACTATGCAGATGAGGCAGGAAGGGAATCTGTTGTAATTTGTCAGAAGATTTATCTTTAGAAGAAGGCCGATCACAAGGTGTTTAAAATGATGGTTTCAGAACTGTGCAAGGTGAACAGGCCATGCAGTAGAAAGAGTTGCTGAGGAGACGATTCATTCTTCAACTGACTCCCCCTATCCTGCTGTGCTCTGTAAGCCCTCAGGGCCTCACATTTGCAGATTGAGTTCTCAGTGACTTCCTTGTCCTCTCAGAGATGAATTTTAAGGCCTGCAATAAAGGCCTAGAAGATTTCCCTGTGAACATCTCTTTTTTTTTGTTGTCTTCTAATGCTTCCTTGCCTTATCTCCTTAATGATTTCAGGTTTTCTGGGTGTTGTTTGCTTTGTTTTGTTTTCCGTTGATTTACTCAGTATTTGCTATACATACTATTATCAACAATGGAGCTTTGCTTAGTAACATATGATGTGCCAATATTCCTTGCTCTTGTTGCAATGGGAGTGGAAGGCAGGAGATATGAGAGTGACTTTGTGTTCTGTTCCTGTTGGGAGAAATACATGGAAATATGACTTTAGTAGACTTTGCCTCTCTGTGGAACAAAGCATGTGATAAAGATGGGGAGGAGGTTCCCCCTAAGCCAATGGTTTGATGAGCCATTCTCAGTTGGATGACTGCTAATATTTTATTAAGATTGTTTATCATTTGTGTGCTCTAGAATCCTTCAGTTCCTTATCATAATGGTGGTGAGCAGACAATTGTCCCTCCCTTCTGGGCGTGGCTGCAGTGCATTATCATCTCTTGATAGATTTGAGCAGTGAGGAGATGGCCACGAGCAAAATCTTACAGTGGTCTGGCATGGAAGAAAAAGCAGAGAGCGGAGCTGTGTGTGTGAGGCTGGAGAAGAACTGGGTGATTGCCTTGCTTGTCACATGTCACAGATAACACCAGTCTGTGCCTGATGGAGTCCAGTGGGATTTGACTTGCCTCTGTAGAGCAAGGCAGACCTACAAAATGTTATTGCATCTGTCCATGTTATTTCCATGTGTTTCTGACTCCTGTATTGCTTGTTGTGATGAGCTCAGGCTCAGGGTGTCTGATCTCATGTGGAAGGTCTCCTCTGCGCCAGCTGACCAAGTGCAGGTGCAGCTCCCACACACACCTGGGCTGTTTCCAGGTGCACAGAGGAAGGGTTTCACAAGCACTCCTGGTGTGCTCAGCCACGAACATTTTGTCTGTGGTGTAATCATGCAGGATGATCTCTGCTGCAGCTGTCCAAGTGCAGAGTGACCACCCAGCCCAGCCAAGGTTTCCATGGACAGAGCAGGGCCCAGTGGGAGAAGGTGTGCAGTGTCCCCCAGGCCATCACCCAGAGGAACCTGCTGGGCAATCAGCTGGAGGCTGTCAAATGGCTGAGGAACAGGCTGGAGAGTCACCTGCAGAGAGTTCCAGACAGTGGCTCCATGTCCAGGTGCAAAGCAGTGACTTGTGCTGTCCCTGCAGGGCCCTGACTGGGCCCAGTTCTGTTCAGCACCTGCATGGCCAATGGGATTGAGGCACCTTCAGGCAATTTGCAGCTGACACCGATTGGACCTGATTCACTGCAGGGCAGAGATGGCAGCCGGGGATGGGCTGGAGAAGTGGCCCCTGTGCAGCCATCATGAAATGGATCAAAGTGCAAGGTCCTGCAGCTGGGGTGGGGCAATCCCCAGTTGAAACAGAGAGTGGGGGACAGGGAAGAGCTTTGCAGAGAAGTGCTTTGGGTTATTGGTGTGTGATGAGGTGGGCCATGAGCTGCACATGGGCACCTGCTGCTGGAATTGTGTCCTGCACTGCATGACAAGCACTCTGCCTGGCAGGTTTGAGGGATATTCTTCCTCCCCTCTAATTCATTTTCGTGGGAGCATAAACTGCATGGAGATCTTGGGCCAAAATCCCAATGGACATGCTAGATTTCACAGAAGGATCATGGAAGTGGCCTGAGAGCTGGAATATTTTTGTTATGCAGAAGGACTTAAGGAATGTAGGTCTTGAGGCATAGAGAAATTATACCTCTGTGTAGGCCTTTCTGAGTTTGTTTTTGTTGTCTGCACTTTATGAATAAGTTTATCGGAAATATCGATAGAGCTCTTTACGTCGGCCAGTTGTTGTAGAACAGCAGACAAGTATTTTGAACTAAAAGAAGGGAGATTTTGTTTAGGAGAAAGCATTTCAGAGTGGGTTGTCATAAAAGGGAAAATATGTCCAGAGAAGTTTTGGACATGCCTCCAATGTTCAAGTCTAGCAAAAATTGTTCCTACTCATCTCACAACTGTCGATTAAATGGCTTTTACAAAAAAAAGTTAAAGATGGAAACTGAAAATATTCTTTTGCTCTATGAGGGACTCAGAGGTGTTTTGCACTTTCTATTTTCATGAGCTCACATATGGAGATGCAGATGAAGCCAGTTGAATGAGTCAGAAACAAAAGAGTAAATGTTATTCTGCTATCGCTGCACAGGGGTTGCTTACATTGCTTTAGACTGATCTATACCTCCAATTAATTCATGCCAAATAATAAAAGGACAATTCAGAAGAAGTGCGAAAAAGCTCTTGCAGTCTTTCCTGTATTGTCGGTTATTGCTCGTGTAAATGGGTCGTGATTTTAGTAAGGGCAGCTGAATTCCATTCTTTACTGCTTTCCCATGAATATTTTCTCTGGACTATTCAATGTGACTGAAAAGAATTCCTTAAAAGCACCCGCCAACATATCTCAGATAGTAACGCCTTGCAGTGGAATTAAGCAGAAGCTCCCGCTCTCGGTGTTTTTGGTCGGGGAGAGCCCCCGGGGCCGGTGCAGCCGCTGAGCCCCGCCCAAAGCCGGGCGCCCTTGAGCGCGGCCGTGCGGCGGCTGCAGTGTCGCGGCGGCGCCTCCGGGTGTCGCTGTTGGCCGCCGCCGAGCGCCGCTGGAGCCGCCGCCGCCGCAGCGTCCTGCCCCCGCAGGCTGCTCGCTCGCCCGGCGCCGGCCGCAGCGGCAGCGGCACCGACAGCAGCAGCGGCGGCGAGAGGCGGCCCGAGCGGTGTGGGTGGCTTTGAGCGGTGTCTGTTGTGGGCGGCGAGAGCGGCTGGAAGGGCGGCAGGGCAGCGGCAGGAGGCAGGAGCGCGGCGAGCGCAGCGGGCAGAGAATGGCGGTGAGGCGGCGGCAGAGGCTTGGGCCGGGCGGCGGGCGAGCGCTGCTGACCGCGCTGCTGCTGCTGCTGCTGTGCGTGTGGTGCCGGGCGGCGGCCGAGCGGGTCCGCTACGCCATCGCCGAGGAGCTGGGCAGAGGCTCGCTCGTGGGGCCGCTGGCGCGGGACCTGGGGCTTAGCGCGGACGAGCTGCCGGCGCGCAAGCTGCAGGTGGCGTCTGGCGGCAAGAAGCAGCTGAAATACTTCACGGTGAATGAGGAGAACGGGAACCTGTACGTGAACGAGAGGCTGGACCGGGAGGAGATGTGCGGTGCCTCTGCGACCTGCTCTGTCAGCTTCGAGGCGCTGGTGCACAACCCACTGAACGTTTTCCACGTTGAGGTGGCGATCGAGGATGTTAATGACAATTCCCCAGTCTTCAGCAAGGCTGCTCTGGAGGTCGAAATTGGTGAATGGACGCTTCCCGGTGCTCGTTTTCCGCTGGAGATGGCACGAGATGCAGATGCAGGAAGCAACTCGCTGCTGACTTATCAACTAACCATCAACCCGTCTTTCTCACTCGCAATGAAGGAAAAGCCAGGTGGAAAGAAGCAGCCGGAATTAGTCCTGGAGAGACCGTTGGACCGAGAGAAACAGAGTTCCATTGATCTAGTACTTACGGCAGTGGACAGTGGGGAACCTGCGAGATCCGGGACTGTCCAGGTTCGCATCAACGTGACGGACTTAAATGACAACCCACCCGTGTTCAGCAAAAACGTCTACGAGGCGAGAGTGGCTGAGAATTTGCCAGCGGGGTCGTTGGTGCTGCGGGTCCGGGCCACGGATGCGGACGTGGGCTCAAATGGACGAGTCTCCTACTCCTTTGGCAACGTCGCAGACATCGTACCCTCATTGTTCACTGTCGACAGCGATAGTGGAGAGATCAGGACGGTTGCTCCACTCGATTTCGAGGAGGAAAAAAAATACGTTTTTGGCCTGGAGGCGACCGACGGCGGCGGGCTCACTGATCACTGCGAAGTGCACATCGACATCACAGACGAGAATGATAACACTCCCGAGATCACCATTCTTTCACTATCGAGCCCGGTGCTTGAGGACGCTCCAGTAGGTACTGTGGTGGCCGTGCTGAACGTGAACGACCCGGACTCCGGCGAGAACGGTCAGGTGTCGTGCGAGCTGTCGGGAGAGGCGCCTCTGTCGATCGTGGCGTCGTCGGGCGGCTCGTACAAGGTGGTGACATCGGGCGCGCTGGACCGCGAGCAGGCGTCGGAGCATCGCGTGTCGGTGGTGGCCCGGGACCGGGGCAGGCCGGCGCTGCGGAGCAGCAGGGAGCTGGTGCTGGAGGTGTCGGACGTGAACGACAACGCGCCGGTGTTCGAGGAGGCGGCGTACAGCGCGTACGTGGCGGAGAACAACGCGGCGGGCGCGCTGGTGCTGCGCGTGCAGGCGCGGGACGCGGACGCGGGCGCCAACGGGCGCGTGAGCTACTGGCTGGCGGGCGGCAGCGCGGGCGCGGCGGGCGCGGCGCCGCTCGTGTCGGTGGAGGCGCGGAGCGGCGCGCTGTACGCGCAGCGCTCCTTGGACTACGAGCAGTGCCGCGAGTTCACGGTGGCCGTGCGGGCGCAGGACGGCGGCTCGCCGGCGCGCAGCTCCACGGCCACGGTTCGCGTCTTCGTGCTGGACCGCAACGACAACGCGCCCAGGGTGCTCTGGCCCGCGGCGGCGGCGGCGGGAGAGGCTGCGGGAGGGGCGGCGGCGGCGCCTTTCGAGGTGGTTCCGCGCTCGGCCGAGGCCGGCTACCTGGTGGCCAAGGTGGTGGCGGTGGACGCGGACGCGGGGCGCAACGCGTGGCTGTCGTACGAGCTGGTGCAGGCGTCGGAGCCGGCGCTGTTCCGCGTGGGGCTGCACAGCGGCGAGGTGCGCACGGCGCGCGCCGTGGGCGAGCGGGACGCGGCCAAGCAGCGGCTGGTGGCCGTGGTGAAGGACCACGGGCAGCCGGCGCTGTCGGCCACGGCCACGCTGCACGTGGTGCTGGCCGAGAGCTTGCAGGAGGCGCTGCCGGAGCTGAGCGAGCGGCCGGCGGGCGCCGAGGCGGCGGCGGCGGCGGCCGAGCTGCAGTTCTACCTGGTGCTGGCGCTGGCGCTGCTCTCGGCGCTCTTGGTGCTGAGCGTGGCGCTGGCCGTGCTGGCGCGGCTGCGCCGGGCCGGGCCGCCCGCCGTGCTGCGCTGCCTGGGCGCGCAGCGCTTCTCGCTGGCCGGCGCCGCCTTCCCGGCCGACTTCTGCGAGGGCACCTTGCCCTACTCCTACAACCTGTGCGTGCCGCCGCCCGCCCGCGCCGTGCCCGAGGCCGCTTGGCCGCCGCCGCCGCCGGTGCCCATCCTGTCGGCGGAGGAGCTTCTGGGCGGCGATTCCTGCGACAAACCGAGCACGAACAGTGACATCGTTGTGGGAGAGCCGCCCGCCAATCCCGACGCACCGCAGGTCTGTAATGTGTGAGCTTCCTCTGTTTTTAAAATTCTCGAAACGTCATCTTTTTTCCCCACTTGTTCTTTGCCTGGTGTCAATGGGTATTCCTCATGTGTATCCTCACGCAGCGGCAAAAGTTTTACCGTTTTTTCTCGGTAACCGCTTCAGATGGCAGGCTTTGATGATAGAGCTTCTTTTGGCTAGTAGCGGTGTTTCTGAGTGTTTCTCCTTGTTTCCCGGAGTTTTGTTTATGTGAGTTGCACTGTCCTGTCTCCATGACGGACTGAATTAACGGGTTTTTCCCCCTTCATGGCGCGCCGGAAATACTTGGTTCTGATTTGGTCATGGGTTCAGCTTGAGCGCGAGGTTTTGTCTTCAGCACTCGAGCTCTCTCAATTAGAATGTGTTATCAACATTGAAAGCAGTTCAGTAATCTGTGAATGGAGAAAGGCTGATTCTGCATGAAGGAGTCTGGGGAAAAAAATAAGAGCACCGACATCTGGTGTTGAAGATATTTTTTTTTTTCCTGACTGATTTGTTCAGAAAGGGTTTGCTTGGAGCTCGTGTATAGCTCTTCCGTAACCCCTTCCGTAAAATTTGTTTTGTCCCTGTTTGATTTAGAAAGGAAACGAATATGGATAGTTCCTTTGAGTGTTTTTTCTGAGTGATAGAAGAGATTGTCCCCCGCTTTAGGGGGAATGCAGTAGCGAGGCTAGATGGCTTCGTTTATGCATCCTGGCTTGCAGTTCACTCTGTTTGCTCTTCATGATCTTTATTTCGTACACTGGTGAGAGTGCTGAAAGATTTCCGCTTCAGAGATTGTTATTCTTCTATCCTCTTTGCACAAAGATTTTGGGGGTTTTAGTAGATGTCAAATATATCGAGAAAGCAAATTTTTGCGATTCTGTTTACTAGGATAAACATCTGATATACGAAGGGATCACGTATTAGGGAGATTGGCCACAGGAGGGTTCAGGCACTTGAATCAAGCCCATTTGTACGTTGATTAGTGGTCAGAAGAGTTTCAAGTGTTGTACTTTTGTTCTACGGTCCCATATATATTTTCTTGAGGGCATATCGCATCACGGTCATTAAGAAATACTTATGTGACTAGATTACTAATGAGCTTTAGTGCTTCACACATTGCTTTTAGAAAAAAAAAAAAAAAGGGAAAGCTACAATGATTGGACCAAATGTAAAACTGTATAAAGTAAGGAAACACTAGGCATCTCTTGGGAAAGGATATCAAATATTTCAAGTCCTGAAAGATTACCGAGAGAGTTTCAGCTGCATCTTTATTTGTACTTATAATTGAATCCTGTAAAAATTAACCCCTGACTTCAAGCAGCATGCAATTGCTTTCGTCCTGCTTGTGTTAATAAACCTGATAGCTCTGTTTGTTCGGGATATGGTATCATCCCTTTTTCTCTATGCGAGCCTGTTGTTGAAGGTGCTTTTGAACAAAAAGGATAAGATTAATATGGGTAAAATATGTATTTTAGTTTACGTATAATGACATTTGGAAATTATGATATTCCCGTTCGGTTAAAGAACCACGCCCATGGAATGCCTCTCCCTTCTCCCGGTGGTGATACCCTGGAGGATGAAAGCAGAGATGGGCTGGAGAAATGCGGAGGCAGGAGATCGGCGCTGGACGAAAAGCGACATCTCGGTGGCGACCGTGCCCGGTACGGAGCGAGGCAGGGCGGGCAGCGCCGGGCAGCGCTCGGTGCCTGCAGTGCCGGGAGGAGGCTGCGGGCGCCGCTGTTGACCGAGAGGAGCGAGAGGAAGCTCGGAGCGCTACCGGCAGCCCCGCCCGCTGCGGATCGGCTCACTCGGTTGCTCTCTCCCTGCCCGAACCTGTGGTCCCCGATCGTCCCCGCGGTGCTGGTCCATTGTGGAGCCAGGCGGAGGCACCGGCAGCTGCGCTCGGTGCAGGAGCTGAGAGCATTGAGTGGCAGCGGGATTGGATCGGCGGTGCTGCGGTGCCGGCGGAGCCGCGGCCGAGATGTGCGCGGCGGGGAGGCGCTGGGGCCGGCGGCAGCGAGCTCTGCTCTGGGCCGTGCTGCTGGCGGCGTGGGAGGCGGCGTGGGGGCAGCTGCGCTACTCGGTGCCCGAGGAGATGCCCAAGGGCTCGTTCGTGGGCGACGTGGCCAAGGACCTGGGGCTGCAGCTGCCGGAGATCCGAGATCGCGGCGTTCATATCCTGGACAAAGGTAGGACGCAGTATTTCGCTCTGCATGGGAAGACGGGACATTTAGTGACGGCGGAGAGGATCGACAGAGAGCAGCTGTGCGAGAGTGCACAGCAATGCGTGCTGCGCTGTGAGCTGATAGTGGAGGGACAGATGCAGGTTTATGTAATCGAGGCGGAAATCACGGATATTAATGACAACGCGCCTTACTTCAGAGAGGCAGAAAAAAAATTGAGAGTGAGCGAAACGACAGCTCCGGGGTCGCGATTTCCCCTGCCAGACGCTCACGACCCAGACTCGGGCCGAAATTCTCTGCAGAGCTACGAGCTGAGCGGTGACGAGCACTTCTCGCTGGCCGTGCAGGCGGGCCCCGGCGGCGATCAGCGTCCCGAGCTGGTGCTGGCGAAGGCGCTGGACCGGGAGGAGGCGGCGTTTCACGAGCTGGTGCTGAGGGCGATGGACGGCGGCGATCCGGCACGGACGGGCACGGCTCGGATCCGCGTGACGGTGCTGGACGCGAACGACAACGCGCCCGTGTTCAGCCAGGCGGAGTACACGGTGCGTGTGCCCGAGGACGTGCCCGTGGGCTCAGTTCTCGTCACTGTCACTGCCACCGACAGGGACGAGGGGCCGAATGGACACGTGAACTACTTGTTCAAGAAAATTACAGAGAAAGCCTCAGAGATTTTCCAGTTAGACGTTGACACAGGAGATATCACACTACTACGGAGCCTAGACTTCGAGGAACGCTATTCCTACGAACTGGAGGTGCAAGCACATGACGGGGGAGACCTTTCTGACACTGCCAAACTTATAGTTACCGTAACAGATGTGAACGACAATGCCCCGGAACTCACAGTGTCGTCGGCGCTAAGTGAGATCTCGGAGGATGCCCCGGCAGGGACGGTGGTCGCCCTGCTGCACGTGCAGGACCCGGACTCTGGAGCGAAAGGTGAGGTTCGGTGCTCGCTCGAAAAGGATGTCCCGTTCCGACTGGAGAAATCGTTTGATGACTACTACCGCGTGGTGACAGCGAGAGAGCTGGACCGGGAGCAGGTGTCGGAGTACAACGTGACGGTGCGGGCGGCCGACGGCGGGTCGCCGTCGCTGCAGAGCAGCGCGGTGCTGGCGCTGCGGGTGCTGGACGTGAACGACAACGCGCCGGTGTTCTTGGAGGAGCGCTACAGCGCGCGGCTGGCGGAGAACAACGCGGCGGGCGCGCTGGTGCTGACGGTGCGCGCCACGGACGCGGACTGGGGGCAGAACGCGCGCGTGCGCTACCGGCTGGCGGAGGGGCGGGTGCGGGGCGCGCCGCTGTCGTCGTACGTGTCGGTGCAGGCGGAGACGGGCGCGCTGTACGCGCTGCGCTCCTTGGACTACGAGCAGCTGCGCGAGCTGCAGCTGTGCGTGCGGGCGGAGGACGGCGGCGCGCCGGCGCTGAGCAGCAACGTGTCGGTGCGGCTGCAGATCGTGGACGAGAACGACAACGCGCCGCAGGTGCTGTACCCGCCGGCGGCCGCGGCGGCGGCGTGGTCGGGCGTGGAGCTGGCGCCGCGGCGGTCGGAGGCCGGCGCGCTGGTGGCCAAGGTGGTGGCGGTGGACGCGGACGCGGGGCAGAACGCGTGGCTGTCCTACGAGCTGGCCAAGGCCACGGAGCCGGGGCTGTTCCGCGTGGGGCCGCACAGCGGCGAGGTGCGCACGGCGCGCTCGCCGCTGGCCCGCGACGCGGCGCGCCACAGCCTGGTGGTGCTGGTGCGGGACCACGGGCGGCCGGCGCTGTCGGCCACGGCCACGCTGAGCGTGGTGCTGGCCGAGAGCGTGGCCGAGCTGCTGGCCGAGCTGGGCAGCGCGGCGCACGAGGCGGCGGCGCCGGGCGAGCCGGCCGCCAGCCTGACGCGCTGGCTCGTGCTGGCCGTGGCCGCCGTCTCGTGCCTCTTCGTGGCCTTCCTGCTGCTGCTGCTGGCGCTGCGCCTGCGCCGCTGCCACCGCCAGCAGCTGCTGCCGC
Organism: Ammospiza nelsoni; assembly: GCF_027579445.1. Taxonomy (NCBI): domain Eukaryota; kingdom Metazoa; phylum Chordata; class Aves; order Passeriformes; family Passerellidae; genus Ammospiza; species Ammospiza nelsoni. Next base: position 3,242,042 of record NC_080648.1, on the reverse strand, counting down.
CGGACAGCGGCGCCTCGCGCGGCGTGCCCGTCTCGCACTTCGTGGGCATCGACGGCGTGCGCGCCTTCCTGCAGTCCTACGCGCACGACGTGTCGCTCACGGCCGACTCGCGCAAGAGCCACCTGCGCTTCTCGGCCGCCAGCTGCTGCGACACCCTCCCGGCCCGGCCGCCGCCCGACGAGCCCGCGCCGCTGCTCGGGGACGAGGAACCGGCCGGCGCCCTCCCCTCGGATCCCGCCCCTTCCTCGGTGAGTTCCTCTGTCCAGATTTTCTCCGCGACGCTTTCTCCTGATAGTGCCCTGCCCTTTCCCCGCCGTGTTCTCTGGCTTGGATAGGAGACTTTGACTAAAAGCGTGGTAAAGTTTCCTTTGGTGAAGTTTCGGAGGCTGGTACCCATTTCTGTCATTGTGTGAACCTGGGGTGGGTCCTCCGCGTTCCCGTGTGTGAAGGAGGAAGGAGGGAGAAGGCTGCTGTTGGCAGGCTGTAGTAGGTCGGAGGTTTGGGTATTGATCCGGTTCCAGTTATTGTTTGCCCTATGTCAGGTGACCTGTGTAGAATCTGTCTTGCTCTTAGTATTATATCTTCTTAAGGGATGGATCACGTTATTGAGAAATACAACTTTTTAGGAGGCTCCAGTGTTTTATCAAGAGCACATGTGCCTGAATAGGTAGAATGTGTCTTGAACAAAATGCTGATGCCTTTGCGTGGAACGTCTCTGCACATTCTTCTCCACATTTATTGTTGTCCATAATACCTAGTGGAGGTCTGCAGGAAGTGTTTGTGTCATCCATGCCTTGGTCTTTGTCTTGAAGAAAGAATTTGGTGAGGCAGCAAGTGGTCCTAGATGATGTATTTCTGTCCTTTATGGGGGTGAAGGATCCTGTCAAAGTAGTGATTCTTTGAAAAGGCTCCGGGCATCGGCATGTGGAGGAGGAAATGGTAGAACTGTTTGGTTGTTTTCTGGTTGTTTTAATGTAGACCTCTGCCATATGGAGCTGCATGAGCCTGGGCTAGAGAATATGTAGCATGGCAAGAGAATTGCCTGGATGGGAAGGGAGAGATTCAAGGTGCAGTGGGAGATACAAGGTGGGCATAATTCCCTTTGAGCAGATATTCACTGACTCTGTGTCTCTTGGAAGACTGCCCAGCTTTTCCTTTCAGACCTACGAATGCTCTTCACAAAACTCCAGTGAGCAGCAAATGTATCTTCCACAGCACAGAGATGTACAGACAGATGTGTTAAATTGGTGCTGGGAAGAGGAATGGTCTGGGTACTGGGCCTCCACTCTCTCATGTTTTTATGACAGATGGGTGAAAGGACAGCATGGATGGTGTGAAGGGTAGGAAATCTGAGTGCTGTGAGCTGTGTGTGAATGTCTGCTGAAAGACTCAGCGGAATGTTTTCCTCCATTCCTTGTCCAGTTTCTATCTCTAGCATGAAGGACTGTGGAGTTCTTCTCCCCAAAGTAGTTGTTTAGAAGATCCATATTCCAGCTGCATGGAGAACCCTGGCAGGTCCTTAATAAGTATTTGTTGGTCATCATAATTGTGTCACTGCAAAACTTAATTTTGTATTTATGGGGTATGGGAATTGCAAGGTGTGTATTCAGTGCCTATAAACAGCATCATCAATCATCTACTCTGAGTTATATAACCCAGAAGTGTGTTGTGAGCTCTTCTTTCCTGCAGGTGTTAACTTTCTGTCTTGCTCTCCTGATCATCTGAAGATGGTTCTTTCATGGTTACAGGCTAAATGAGAGAGACTTCCTTAGAGATGTTTCTTGAGAACATCTCTTTAATAAATGCTTTTTCTTGTCCCATGGCTAGGGTGACATGTCTAATATTATCAATAGCAGTATGAAGATACTGTCTGGGCAAATTTCCTTTTGATGGAGTCTCACTAAATTCTGGAGGTCTCTGTTAACCATGGGAGCTGTGATGCCTTTATGTGGGAGTGTTGGGTTTGTGGTGTGTGAGGAGGGTGTGGCATGTGTGTAGTTGATCCCCGGGGCTATTGCTGGCCTTCTGAAAATGAGTCAGGAGGAGTCTTATGATTTTCATTTGTGTGGTTTGGACTGAAAGGGCCTAGTTCGAGTCCCATATTCCTTTGCATCAAAAGTGATAGTTCCACATGCTTTAAGGAGTCCCTGTGCTGAAAAATGGTGACGTTGCCTTTGAGGTGATACTTGGATGTGTGGGTCTTTGACAGAGCTGGTAATAATTTATGGCATATATGAGATTTCCCACTTGTTCAAATAATTGGCAGGAACAGATGACCTTAATTGTGATGTTTGGGCTCTGAGAAACTGTGCACACAAGTTTTCTTCTAATCATGTCTGTACATAAAATTTGCTGTACTGTTATGTTTGGCCAGAGAGAAGTCTGTGTATGCAGAGACAGGGCTGGTGCTGGAGTTCACTGTGATTCAATTCAAAATGAATTAATGAATTGTGTCCAGTTTTGGTTATCTTGGTATTTGGAAGATGCCCGCAGCTTTGGTTCCAAGCTTTTTCTATCCCTTAGTGTCCAAGGAAATGACAGCCTGGGGCCTGTGGTTTGAGCTCCTGTGTGAGGCCCCTGTGTATTGGCTCCAGTCCAGTTTGCTGGGTTGTGTATATAGTGCAGTTGACCCAGTCTGCCATGTGAGGCCATGATTGATACTCTTCTGGCATTTTCCCATTCTTGTCTGGGTTCATTTCAGTTCCTTTGGATAATTTGGTTGGGTTGGGTTGGGTGAGGTAGGTTTGGGTTGGTTGGTTTGCTTGTGTTTTTGTTAAGGAGTAAAGCTGAATTTGTCTGGCCATCTTGCAAACTCCAAAACACATAATTATCCAGTAGGGAGAATATCTCTTATCAATCCCTTGAAGCTGTCCATGTAGTCATATTATCGTAGAAACACAGAATCATAGAATGGTTTGTGTTGCAAAGGACCTTAAGGATCATCTTGTTCCAGCTGCTCTGCCATGGGCAGGGACATCTTCCACCAGAGCAGGTGGCTCAGAGCCCCAGCCAGCCTGGCCTTGAATATTTCATTCAACAAATACAACTTCATGAATGGATGTTTCCCCAAGGTGTTGTTTTTCTCTGTGGCCAACATGGAACCAAAATTGTGGTTGGTGTTGATGTGTAAACTGAAGGCTGCAAACGCAGAGTGAGGAGGGTGAGAGCTCAGTTCTGTGCCAGGCAAATGGGGGACTCAGTGTGGGTGTGGCAGAGAAATGGTTGGATTTCATGCTTGGTACCAATGTCAGTGCCATTGTTGTTCTGATTCTGGTGTCCCTGTCATGAAAGACAATGTCAGTCCTCCAAGGGTAACATTTTCCACAGTAACTTTTCATGTTGAACATAATTCTTGGCTGGATGAGCTAATTAATCCTCTGTGAAACCTCGATTATCCATCTGTATCTCTGTGGCACACTGGGATAAAGAGTTTCTTCAGAATTGTAATTACACTTAATTCAGGGCTTTGTCTTTAGGAAGGTTGCAGCTGATTTTCACATTCCAGGTCACTGTTTTAAATAGGAGACAGTGACTGTGGTTTTTCATCACATGCTTACTTCAGTCATTTTAGATTGAACAGTGTGTAGGGGCTATGAAGCAGAAGCAAGAAGAGAATCTGTTGTAATTTGTCAGAAAATTTGCCTTGAGAAAGAGGCCAATGAGAAGCTTTTTAGAAAGATGTGTTTATAACTGTGCAAGGTGAGCAGGCCATGCAGTAGAAATAGTTACCGAGGAGAGGACTCGTTCTTCAAATGAACCTGCTGTATTATTGTCCCATCTAAGTCCTGAAGGCCACACACTTGCAGCTTCTCAGTGACTTCCAGGTGCTCTCAGGTATGAATTTTAGGGCCTGCAATAAAGGCCTAGAAGACTTGACACTGGGCATCTCTGACTCCTTGTTGTCTTCTAATGCTTCCTTGCCTGATCTGATTCATATTTTGGGGTGTTTTGTGGGTTTTTCGGTTTGTTTCATTTCCCTTGATTTACTCAGTATTTGGGTATAATTATTATGAACAATCCACCTTTTTTTGAGTAATGTATGGTGTGTTAATGTCCCTTGCTCTTTTTGCAGTGGGAGTGGAAGGAAGGAGATATTGGAGTGACTTATCTTCTTTTTCCTGTTGGGAGAAATACATGGAAATATGACTTTAGTAGACTTTGCCTCTCTGTGGAACAGAGCATGTGATAAGGATGGGGAGAAGATTCCATTAAAGCAAATGGTTTCATAAGCTATTCTCAGTTACATGACTACTGATTTTTTATTAAGATTGTTTATCATTTGTGTGCTCTAGAATCCTTCAGTTCCTTATCATAATGGTGGTGAGCAGACAATTGTCCCTCCCTGCTGGGTGTGCCTGCAGAGCATTATCATCTAATGATGGATTTGAGCAGTGAGGAGATGGCCACAAGGAAAACCTTACAGTGGCCTGGCATGGTAGAAAAAGCAGAGAGGGGAGCTCTGTGTGTGAGGCTGGAGAAGAACTGGGTGATTGCCTTGCTTGTCACATGTCACAGATAACACCAGGCTGTGCCTGATGGAGTCCAGGGTGATTTGAGTTGCTTCTGTAGAGCAAGGCAGACCTACAAAATGTTATTGCATCTGTCCATTTCCATGTGTTTCTGACTCTTGCATTGCTTGTTGTCATGAGCTCAGGCTCAGGATGTCTGATCTCATGTGGAAGGTCTCCTCTGTGCCAGCTGCCCGAGTGCAGGTGCAGTTCCCACACACACCTGGGATGTTTCCAGGTGCACAGAGGAAGGGTTTCACAAGCACTCCTGGTGTGCTCAGCCACGAACATTTTGTCTGTGGTGTAATCATGCAGGATGATCTCTGCTGCAGCTGTCCAAGTGCAGAGTGACCACCCAGCCCAGCCAAGGTTTCCATGGACAGAGCAGGGCCCAGTGGGAGAAGGTGTGCAGTGTCCCCCAGGCCATCACCTAGAGGAACCTGCTGGGCAATCAGCTGGAGGCTGTCAAATGGCTGAGGAACAGGCTGGAGAGTCACCTGCAGGGAGTTCCAGACAGTGGCTCCATGTCCAGGTGCAAAGCAGTGACTTGTGCTGTCCCTGCAGGGCCCTGACTGGGCCCAGTTCTGTTCAGCACCTGCATGGCCAATGGGATTGAGGCACCTTCAGGCAATTTGCAGCTGACACCGATTGGACCTGATTCACTGCAGGGCAGAGATGGCAGCCAGGGATGGGCTGGAGAAGTGGACCTGTGCAGCCATCATGAAATGGATCAAAGTGCAAGGTCCTGCAGCTGGGGTGGGGCAATCCCCAGTTGAAACAGAGAGTGGGGGATAGGGAAGAGCTTTGCAGAGAATGCTTTGGGTTATTGGTGGGTGATGAGGTGGGCCATGGGCTGCCCATGGGCACCTGCTGCTGGAATTGTGTCCTGCACTGCATGACAAGCACTCTGCCTGGCAGGTCGAGCGAATTCTTTCCCTCCTCTAAACTCTTTCTGTCAGAGCAGAGACTGCATGGAGATCTTTGGCCAGTATCCCAAATAGGCTAGAGTTCCCAGAAGGATAATGGAAGTGGTCTGAGAGCTGGAACATTTCTATTATGATGAAGGGCTGAAGGAGTGTAGGTCTTGCAGCATACAGAAATGATGCCTGTGTGTAGACTTATCACTGTATTTTTGCTGTTTCTTTTTGAGCTTATAAGAAATATGGACAGAGCTCTTTTTATGAGTGCCAGTGGTCATAAGACACCATTCAAATGTCTTTAAGTAAAAGAAAGGAGGTTTTGATTGAGAGAAAACTTTCCGGTGTGAGTGGTTTGGAAATAGAAAATATTGCCAAGAAAAGTTTTTGGTATACACCAAATGTTCAAGTCTAGCATGTTCTTGCCCATGGGAGTGGTATGAATTTAATGACCTTTAAAAAAAAGTTTAAATTGGAAGTGTGAAACATTGTTTTGCTCTATGAAGGACTTAGTGTTCCTTTGTGCTTTCCATTGTCAGATGCTCAGATAGGGATGAATGAAACAACTCAGATGAAGCAACTTTAATGAGTCAGAAACGAAAGAGTAAACGTTATTCTGCCTTCTTGGCACAGGGGATAGTCACATTGCTTTAGGCTGATCTATATCTCATATTAAATATTTCTCAAGTAATTAATAAGAATTCAAGACGTGACAGAGCGAAAAAGCTCTCGAAGTCATCCCTATATTATCGGTTATTGCTGATGTAAATGGGCTGTGATGTTATTAGGAGCAGCTTAAATCCATTACTTAGTGGGGCGCCGTGGATATTTGCATGTGACTGTTCACTGTGACTGAAAAGAATGCATTAAAAGCGCCCGCCAGCACAAGTCGTAGTAACGACTTGGAGTGGAATTAAGCAGGAGCTGCCGCTGTCGGTGTTTTTGGTCGGGGAGAGCCCCCGGGGCCGGTGCAGCCGCTGAGCCCCGCCCAAAGCCGGGCGCCCTTGAGCGCGGCCGTGCGGCGGCTGCAGTGTCGCGGCGGCGCCTCCGGGTGTCGCTGTTGGCCGCCGCCGAGCGCCGCTGGAGCCGCCGCCGCCGCAGCGTCCTGCCCCCGCAGGCTGCTCGCTCGCCCGGCGCCGGCCGCAGCGGCAGCGGCACCGACAGCAGCAGCGGCGGCGGCGGCGAGAGGCGGCCCGAGCGGTGTGGGTGGCTTTGAGCGGTGTCTGTTGTGGGCGGCGAGAGCGGCTGGAAGGGCGGCAGGGCAGCGGCAGGAGGCAGGAGCGCGGCGAGCGCAGCGGGCAGAGAATGGCGGTGAGGCGGCGGCAGAGGCTTGGGCCGGGCGGCGGGCGAGCGCTGCTGACCGCGCTGCTGCTGCTGCTGTGCGTGTGGTGCCGGGCGGCGGCCGAGCGGGTCCGCTACGCCATCGCCGAGGAGCTGGGCAGAGGCTCGCTCGTGGGGCCGCTGGCGAGGGACCTGGGGCTCAGCGCGGACGAGCTGCCGGCGCGCAAGCTGCGGCTGAGCGAGGAGAAGCAATACTTCACGGTGAATGAGGAGAACGGGAACCTGTACGTGAACGAGAGGCTGGACCGGGAGGAGATGTGCGGCGAGTCGGCGACCTGCTCTGTCAGCTTCGAGGCGCTGGTGCACAACCCACTGAACATTTTCCACGTTGAGGTGTCCATTGATGACGTAAATGACAATTCCCCGATATTCAGCAAGGCTGTTCTGGACCTCGAGATCGGTGAATGGATCCCTCCCGGTGCTCGGTTTCCGCTGGAGATGGCGCGAGATGCAGATGCAGGAAGCAACTCGCTGCTGACTTATCAACTAACCAGCAACCCGTCGTTCTCACTATCAGTACAAGAAAAGCCGGGTGGAAAGAAGCAGCCGGAATTAGTACTGGAGAGAGTGTTGGACCGGGAGAAGCAGAGTTCGCTTGAGTTGGTACTGACAGCGGTGGACGGTGGGGATCCTGCGAGGTCCGGGACTGTCCAGGTTCGCATCAACGTGACGGATTTAAACGACAACACGCCCGTGTTCGGAAAAGCTCTCTACGAGGCGAGAGTGCCAGAGAATTTGCCAGTGGAGACGGTGGTGCTGCGGGTACGGGCGACGGATGCTGACGCAGGCTCTAACGGGCGATTGTCCTACTCCTTTGGCAGCGTCCCCGACTCTGTAAGAGCGTTGTTCACTATCGACAGCGAGAGCGGGGAAGTGAGGACAGTGGGTCCCCTCGATTTCGAGAGACAGAGTAAATACATCTTCACCTTGGAGGCGAAGGACGGAGGCGGGCTCACTGGGCACTGTGAAGTGCAGATAGACGTCACAGACGAGAATGACAACGCGCCCGAGATCACCATTCTGTCACTGTCGAATCCCGTGCCCGAGGATGCCCCGACTGGCACCGTGGTGGCCGTGGTAAAAGTACGGGATCTGGATTCCGGCGAGAACGGTCAGGTGACGTGCGAGCTATCGGGAGAGGCGCCGCTGTCGATCGCGGCTTCGTCGGGCGGCTCGTACAAGGTGGTGACATCGGGCGCGCTGGACCGCGAGCAGGCGTCGGAGCATCGCGTGTCGGTGGTGGCCCGGGACCGGGGCAGGCCGGCGCTGCGGAGCAGCAGGGAGCTGGTGCTGGAGGTGTCGGACGTGAACGACAACGCGCCGGTGTTCGAGGAGGCGGCGTACAGCGCGTACGTGGCGGAGAACAACGCGGCGGGCGCGCTGGTGCTGCGCGTGCAGGCGCGGGACGCGGACGCGGGCGCCAACGGGCGCGTGAGCTACTGGCTGGCGGGCGGCAGCGCGGGCGCGGCGGGCGCGGCGCCGCTCGTGTCGGTGGAGGCGCGGAGCGGCGCGCTGTACGCGCAGCGCTCCTTGGACTACGAGCAGTGCCGCGAGTTCACGGTGGCCGTGCGGGCGCAGGACGGCGGCTCGCCGGCGCGCAGCTCCACGGCCACGGTGCGCGTCTTCGTGCTGGACCGCAACGACAACGCGCCCAGGGTGCTCTGGCCCGCGGCGGCGGCCGGGCCGGGAGAGGCTGCGGGAGGGGCGGCGGCGGCGCCTTTCGAGGTGGTTCCGCGCTCGGCCGAGGCCGGCTACCTGGTGGCCAAGGTGGTGGCGGTGGACGCGGACGCGGGGCGCAACGCGTGGCTGTCGTACGAGCTGGTGCAGGCGTCGGAGCCGGCGCTGTTCCGCGTGGGGCTGCACAGCGGCGAGGTGCGCACGGCGCGCGCCGTGGGCGAGCGGGACGCGGCCAAGCAGCGGCTGGTGGCCGTGGTGAAGGACCACGGGCAGCCGGCGCTGTCGGCCACGGCCACGCTGCACGTGGTGCTGGCCGAGAGCTTGCAGGAGGCGCTGCCGGAGCTGAGCGAGCGGCCGGCGGGCGCCGAGGCGGCGGCGGCGGCGGCCGAGCTGCAGTTCTACCTGGTGCTGGCGCTGGCGCTGCTCTCGGCGCTCTTGGTGCTGAGCGTGGCGCTGGCCGTGCTGGCGCGGCTGCGCCGGGCCGGGCCGCCCGCCGTGCTGCGCTGCCTGGGCGCGCAGCGCTTCTCGCTGGCCGGCGCCGCCTTCCCGGCCGACTTCTGCGAGGGCACCTTGCCCTACTCCTACAACCTGTGCGTGCCGCCGCCCGCCCGCGCCGTGCCCGAGGCCGCTTGGCCGCCGCTGCCGCCGCCGGTGCCCATCCTGTCGGCGGAGGAGCTTCTGGGCGGCGATTCCTGCGAGAAACCGAGCATGAACAGTGACATCGTTGTGGGAGAGCCGCCCGCCAATCCCGATGCACCGCAGGTCTGTAAAGCCTGATGTGCTTCTGTTTCTAAAAGTTCCCGAATTGTCTTCATTGTTTCCCGCGTGTTCTTTGCGCGGTGCCAGTGGGTATTCTCCATCTGTATCTCCACGTAGCAGCGGAAGTTGTTCATTTTTTCTCTGTAACAGCCTGAGCTGACCGGCTTTGATGATAGCTCTCCTTTAGGCCAGGTGCAGCGTTTCTCAGTGTTTCTCCTTGTTTCCCAGAGTCATGTTTTTATGACGTGCAGAGTCCTGTCCCCGTGACGGACTGAATTAAGGAAGGGGCTATCCCCCCTTCCTGCAGAGCAGGAAGCCCTTTGTTCTTGTTTGGTAACAGGTTCAGGCTCAGGGGCGAGGTTTTGTCTTCAAAACTCGAGCTCTATAAATTTGATTGTGTTAGCTACATGAAAGCAGGTTCGTATTCCGTGGAAGGAGACTGGCTGATTCTGCAGGACGGAGTCGAGGCAAAAAAAAAAAAAAAAAAAAAAAAAGAGAGAATGCTGACATCTGGTGTTGGAAATACTTCTTTCCTGACAGATTTTTTCCGAGAATGTGTACTTAGAACTCGTGTATAGCTTTACCCGAACCCGTTCGTTAAAATTTGTTTTGTCCCCGTTAGATTTAGGAAGGAAACGAATTTAGAAAGTTCCTGTCACTCTTTTTTTCTGAGTGAAAGCAGAGATTTTCGCCCGTTTTGGGGGGAATGCAGTAGTGCGGCTAGATTGCTCCATTCATCCGTCCGGGTGGCATTTCGCTCTGTTTTCCTCTTCATGATCTTTATTTCGTACACTGGTGAGAGCGTTTAAAGATTTCTGTTTCAGAGGTTGTTATTTTTTTATCCTCTGTGCACAAAAATGTTGGGGGTTTTAGTAGAAGTCAGGGATATGGAGAAGAGCGGATTTTTGTAGTTCTGTTTACTAGGTTAAACATCTGAGATACGATGGGATCACATATTAGGGAGATTGGCGAGAGGAGGGGTTTGTCACTTGAATCAAGCCCATTTGCAGATTGATTAGTGGTCAGCAGTGTTTCAGGTGTTGTACTTTTGTTCTACGGTTCCATGATTGTTTTCTTGAGCACATATCATATAAACGTCATTACGAAATACTTAGATGATTGGTTTACTAACGAGCTTCAGTGATTCACACATTGATTTTAGAACAAAAAAAGGAAAGCTACCATGATTTGATTAAATGTAAACCTGTATAAACTAAGGAAACACTAGACATCTCTTGGGAAATTATGTCAAATATTTCAAGTCCTGAAACTTTGAGAGATTCAGCTTCATCTTTATTTGTACTTATAATTGAATCCTGTAACAATTAGCTCCCTAACTTCAAGACGTATGCAATTGATCTCGTCAGACTTGTATTAATGACCCTGATATCTCTGTTTCTTCGGGATATGGTATCTTCCCCTATTCTCTCTAACAGCCTGTTCTTGAAGATGGTTTCGAAGAGAAAGGATAAGATTTTAAAAAAGGTACAGGGTTAAATAGGAAAAATGAATTGTAATTTTGGTATAGTGACATTAGTAAGTAATGAGTTTCCCGTGCGGTTAAAGACCCCCGCCCGCCGAATGCCTCTGCCTTCCTCCCGGTGGTGATACCCTGGAGGATGAAAGCAGAGATGGGCTGGAGAAATGCGGAGGCAGGAGATCGGCGCTGGACGCAAAGCGACATCTCGGTGGCGACCGTGCCCGGTATGGGGCGAGGCAGGGCGGGCAGCGCCGGGCAGCGCTCGGTGCCTGCAGTGCCGGGAGGAGGCTGCGGGCGCCGCTGTTGACCGAGAGGAGCGAGAGGAAGCTCGGAGCGCTACCGGCAGCCCCGCCCGCTGCGGATCGGTTCACTCGGTTGCTCTCTCCTTTGCCCGAACCTGCGGTCCCCGATCGTCCCCGCGGTGCTGGTCCATTCTGGAGCCAGGCGGAGGCACCGGCAGCTGCGCTCGGTGCAGGAGCTGAGAGCATTGAGTGGCAGCGGGATTGGATCGGCGGTGCTGCGGTGCCGGCGGAGCGGCGGCCGAGATGTGCGCGGCGGGGAGGCGCTGGGGCCGGCGGCAGCGAGCTCTGCTCTGGGCCGTGCTGCTGGCGGCGTGGGAGGCGGCGTGGGGGCAGCTGCGCTACTCGGTGCCCGAGGAGATGCCCAAGGGCTCGTTCGTGGGCGACGTGGCCAAGGACCTGGGGCTGCAGCTGCCGGAGATCCGAGACCGCGGCATTCATATCTCGGACAAAGGTAGTAAGCAGTATTTCACTTTGCATGTGGAGACGGGACATTTAGTGACGGCGGTGAGGATCGACAGAGAGCAACTGTGCGAGAGTGTGCAACAATGCGTGCTGCGCTGTGAGCTGATAGTGGAGGGTGAGATGCAGGTTTATGGGATCCAAGTGGAAATCACGGACATTAATGACAACGCGCCGAGCTTTCGAGAGGCTGAGACAGCGCTAAGAATGAGCGAAATGACAGCCCCGGGGTCGCGGTTTCCCTTGCCAGACGCTCAGGATCCTGACTCGGGTCGGAATTCGCTGCAGAGCTACGAGCTGAGCGGTGACGAGCACTTCTCGCTGGCCGTGCAGGCGGGCCCCGGCGGCGATCAGCGTCCCGAGCTGGTGCTGGCGAAGGCGCTGGACCGGGAGGAGGCGGCGTTTCACGAGCTGGTGCTGAGGGCGATGGACGGCGGCGATCCGGCACGGACGGGCACGGCTCGGATCCGCGTGACGGTGCTGGACGCGAACGACAACGCGCCCGTGTTCAGCCAGGCGGAGTACACGGTGCGTGTGCCCGAGGACGTGCCCGTGGGCTCTGTCCTCGTTACTGTCACTGCCAGGGACGCCGACGAGGGGTTGTACGGAAACGTGAAATATTCGATTCACAAAATTACCGAGAGAGCCTCGCAGCTTTTCCATCTGGATAGTGACACTGGAGCAATCACCTTGTTACGGAGCCTAGATTACGAGGAAGGCAAGTCCTACGAACTGGAGGTGCAGGCACATGACGGCGGAGCTCTTTCCGACACTGCCAAAGTTGTGGTTACAATAACAGATGTGAACGACAATGCCCCAGTACTCACAGTGTCGTCGGCGCTGAGCGAGATTTCCGAGGATGCTGCGTCAGGGACGGTGGTCGCCCTGTTGCACGTGCAGGACCGGGACTCGGGGGCCAACGGTGAGGTTCGGTGCTCTCTCGACGTAGGCGTCCCGTTCCGGCTGGAGAAGTCTTACGAGGACTACTACCGCTTGGTGACAGCGAGAGAGCTGGACCGGGAGCAGGTGTCGGAGTACAACGTGACGGTGCGGGCGGCCGACGGCGGGTCGCCGTCGCTGCAGAGCAGCGCGGTGCTGGCGCTGCGGATGCTGGACGTGAACGACAACGCGCCGGTGTTCTTGGAGGAGCGCTACAGCGCGCGGCTGGCGGAGAACAACGCGGCGGGCGCGCTGGTGCTGACGGTGCGCGCCACGGACGCGGACTGGGGGCAGAACGCGCGCGTGCGCTACCGGCTGGCGGAGGGGCGGGTGCGGGGCGCGCCGCTGTCGTCGTACGTGTCGGTGCAGGCGGAGACGGGCGCGCTGTACGCGCTGCGCTCCTTGGACTACGAGCAGCTGCGCGAGCTGCAGCTGTGCGTGCGGGCGGAGGACGGCGGCGCGCCGGCGCTGAGCAGCAACGTGTCGGTGCGGCTGCAGATCGTGGACGAGAACGACAACGCGCCGCAGGTGCTGTACCCGCCGGCGGCCGCGGCGGCGGCGTGGTCGGGCGTGGAGCTGGCGCCGCGGCGGTCGGAGGCCGGCGCGCTGGTGGCCAAGGTGGTGGCGGTGGACGCGGACGCGGGGCAGAACGCGTGGCTGTCCTACGAGCTGGCCAAGGCCACGGAGCCGGGGCTGTTCCGCGTGGGGCCGCACAGCGGCGAGGTGCGCACGGCGCGCTCGCCGCTGGCCCGCGACGCGGCGCGCCACAGCCTGGTGGTGCTGGTGCGGGACCACGGGCGGCCGGCGCTGTCGGCCACGGCCACGCTGAGCGTGGTGCTGGCCGAGAGCGTGGCCGAGCTGCTGGCCGAGCTGGGCAGCGCGGCGCACGAGGCGGCGGCGCCGGGCGAGCCGGCCGCCAGCCTGACGCGCTGGCTCGTGCTGGCCGTGGCCGCCGTCTCGTGCCTCTTCGTGGCCTTCCTGCTGCTGCTGCTGGCGCTGCGCCTGCGCCGCTGCCACCGCCAGCAGCTGCTGCCGCCGGACAGCGGCGCCTCGCGCGGCGTGCCCGTCTCGCACTTCGTGGGCATCGACGGCGTGCGCGCCTTCCTGCAGTCCTACGCGCACGACGTGTCGCTCACGGCCGACTCGCGCAAGAGCCACCTGCGCTTCTCGGCCGCCAGCTGCTGCGACACCCTCCCGGCCCGGCCGCCGCCCGACGAGCCCGCGCCGCTGCTCGGGGACGGGGACCCGGCCGGCGCCCTCCCCGCGGATTCCGCCTCCGTACCGGTGAGCTCCCCGTACCAGTTTTTCTCCGCTATTCTTTCTTCTATTGGTTCTCCGCTGTTTTCCGTGTCTTTCAGAGTGATTTTTCCTGACATGGACGGCAAGGTATCTTTTTTTTGGGAGGTGCTGGCCACACGACTGTGGACATGTGGTCGTGTATTGGGTTTCCAGGTTGTGAGTGATGTATGATAAGGTTAGACTGCTCTTGGCTCGAGGGTTTTTTAAATGAAGTTGTTTCTGGATCATATGATCCTAGCTGCCTTTGTAGCTTTTGAAGGACAGGTAGTGTTTCACCTCCTTCCCGTTTCTTCTCTGATATGCATTTGGCCGAGACATATTTCTTCCCTCTTAGTACAGAGCGGTAGAGATACCTATTTGAAGGCTCTAAGTTATCCTTGTGCATGTTGCAGGGAAACCGTATGAATATCTGGTATTTTGATGGAAACTGCTTTCAAACTGTCAAGGTCGGGACACAACGTGCAAGGCTTTAGAGGCAGGAGATGCAAATAATGGGGTCTGTGTGTGAAAGATTGTTAAAAGATAAGATAAGATTTGTTTTCAGTGTTGATCTGTAGTCTAATGCAATGCAATTCTCTCCTTCCCAAATATGTGTGGTTAAACAGATATTATTGAAGTTCTAATGACAAAAGGTGTGTTTAAATATTCCAATCTATTTAATGAATTGTAATGTATTTAATGCATAGTAAATATGTTTAATTAATAGCCTCATATATTCCAATCTGAAATGTCGCAAGGCGAGCTTTGCAATATGGAAATTCATTCCAATCCCCACTTTTAATACCTAGATTATGTATTTTCTCCAAAAGTTGTTACTGAGATGAGCTTCAACCCTTCATTTCTGCAGACGTTATCTTCTTGTCTTGTTCTTTGCACTGATCTTAAGATGGGTCTTTGTGTCTGCTAATCTCGCATCACATCTCTTGCATTTGCCTGGCTGTCTGATACATGCCTTGCATTTTTACAACTCGACAGGGAAAGACATTTATAGATGTGTTTCCTTAAATTTTTAATGAGAGAAGTTGTCTTATTTCTCACACATGTTTAGAAGTTAAATGTTAGCCATAGTAAGTTGTCTATGCAACTTTTCTTGCAGTGGAGTTCCTCTGCTAATGGTAACTATCAGAGAGAACAAAACAATCTGTAACGAGTTTCAGGAGACTCCTACAGGTGCAGTGTGTAAGGAAGCACTGCTGGAGAGAAAGCAGGTGTGTTTTTAACTTCCATGGTCCATTCCTAGACTACATAAAATGAATATATTCAGATTATAAATGGCCAAACTGCGGATTCATACGTTTGCTCTCTGTAATGGTTGCTCTCTGTGAATGATAGTTTAACTGTGGAGTTGTTTGTCATGACCAGGTAAAGGTGGGCCTGTGTGTGCCTAAAACTCTATCTGGAAATGTCTCTAGAGTCACTGATCTTACTTGTAAGCTACTCATGGTGAACAGTCAGGGAGAGATTGTTCCCAGGGAGAGACTGGCCCCTCAGCAGGCAAAGTGGGATTCTGTGATCCAGTCATCTGGATGTGCCAACGCCTGTGCCACTTTGACCAAGTGCCCTTTTCCTATGTCCAGAAAAGGATGGCAATTCTCCAATGAATTTCTCTGCAAGCAATGCCCAGGGAAGTGCATGCTTCAGGGTTCTGTGTCTAAGAAATGCTGTGGGAAATGTCATTTCCCCAGCTATATGTCCTTGTTACTGTTGTGCTGTAGAGTTTCAGTGTGTTTGTACCAAGCTTTTCCAAGCTTTGAGCAAACCTTCAGATGGTATTACTGGTTCTTGCATGTGGATGCTACTGCTGGTGTTTTGTGGGTGTTGAAATTGGTAGGATTGTAGGAATGGGAGAGTCTAATTTAGCAGCAAATTAGACAGGGTTTGGGGCATTTTACTTGAAGCATGTGCCAGAACGTCACTCATTTCATCCTCTGTCATGTCTGAAACAGCTCTTCACTGTGAGTGGTACCTTTTGGATGTAGGCATAAACTTCACATTAATGATTCCAAAGTGATAGATATTCAAAACTGTCCATGTGCTTAGGAAGAATGAAGACATCTTTGAGTTGATTCTGATCTGAGTCTTTAGCTAAGCTGCATATTGCTTATGACTGTTTAGACATGTTACATTTCTTCAAGCATCAGTGATGAGCAGAGTCCATATGTGTGGACCTGTTTTGTGATCCCTGCTCTCCAAAAGGAGAAGTTGTGTGGAAAACTTCTTCCAGTGGTGTCTGTCTGCAAAGGGGTCCCTGTTGGGTTATGTCTGAGCATTCTGCATGCACAGAGACAGGGCTGGTGGAAGAGTTGCTGAAATATCTCAAGGGTTGGTATAGCCATATAACCCTAGGTGTTATATGGATCACATAGTTATGGTTCTGTGCAGTTTTCTTTGCTTTTCCTCAGAGGGAATTACTTAGAGTGCCTTACCTCTAGATATTAGACATGTGTCTTAGGTACTTGTTAAAACTTACAAACATAGGCCTTCAAACAAACCTTCAAATTTAGGCCTTTAAACATAGATTTTTAAACTTGGGTATTTAAATTTGGGCCTTTAAAATCAGGCCTTCAAACTGAGGCCCTCAAGCTTAGGCCTTGAAAGTTGGGCCTACAAACTTGGGCCTTCGAATCTGTGGGGTATGAGCAGGCCCCATAGTAGAAAAGCTGATGAGAGCTCTTGAGAGTTTAATGAAATGAAGTGACACCGGTAATCCAGAAAAAAATTTCAAGGTCTCACTTCTAGCCTGACACCTCAGTGTGTTCCAGGGGCTCTCAGGAATGAATTCCCTTACCCAGAGAAAGGCCTGAGATTTCCTGGTGAGTTTCTCTGAAAACACTCCTAATGCATCCATGCATTGCTTGTGTGGTTTTCTTTCATTGACATATTATTACAGCTGAAGTGGAATGAGAACATGTGGGGGGGGTACATCAGTGTTCTAATTTTGTCATGTTAAGACATGTAAAATTTGCCTTAGGAGCAGTTGCATCTTTGTAGATCAGCGCATGTGATAAAAGAAGGGAAGTGCATAGTTTGATAAAGAGTTTGTGAGAGTGGCAATTACATTTTCCACCTTGGATCTCCATTCAGGCTCTGTTTCCTGGAACGCCATGGTTCATGTTTCTTTCCCACTTGTGAGTTGCTTTGCAGGAAATAGTAACTTCCCTTGAGAACCAAGTGAAGAGAGAATGTTGTATGTGAGGAAAATGAGAAATTGCTAAACTCCAGTGGGTAGCTGCAACATGCTGCTGTCCAATTCCACTTACCTGGGGATTCTCTTTGTGTCTCTGAGGTCTACAGAGCTACGTGCTGCTCTCTGTGGTTTCCTGCACTGCACAGGCCCTGAGGTGTCACAGTAGCCATTGATTCCCCCGTGTATGGCAGTGGGAGGTATTTGGCTTGGCTTCTTTGATTTAATAAGTGGAAAGGATTTCTGTTGTTCTGCTGCTTACCAAAGTCATTTAGTCCAGTCAGAGAGACCTCATAGTCCTTTAATATTCCTGCACCTTGCCAGCTTGCACCTTGAAGCCTCAGTGCGTTTCCAGATGCTCTGAGAAACAATTTTAAAGGCTGTGTTGCAATAAAGCACCAGAAAATCACAGCACTGAAAGATCTCCCCCTCTCTGATGAGGTCAAAATGAAGTTTGGGATTTGTATGTGAATCTTCAGAATTCATTGAAAACCATTCAGCTGATTTTGCAGTCCTAAAACGGACTGGGGAGATGGTGAGACTTTTGCCTAGAGGTTAGGAAAATTAAAACAATGGAAATATTACATCAGTTATTGTAGCAGGCCTAATTTTTGAGTTTCCACCAAAAGCACAGAAGGTTTTCTGGATGGAAGGAGAGTCAGTGTAAGGATGGACACAGGGCAGAGTCTGCACTGCTTTGCATTTTTTTAATTCTCTGCTAGGTAAGTATGTACACGGCCATTCATCTGAGAGCACATCCATTGCTTCTGGGCTTCAGGTTTTTCTGCAGTTGTTAATCACTGGATAAATGTCCTTTTGATTCACACCGGTTTTGCACAGATGATGGGCTAACAATATCTAGGGTACCACTAGCACAATTAAATTGTAAAGCATCTCAGCAATCTTCTTTTCAGATTTTGGCTTCAGTTCTTTGACCGCGCATGCGAGAACCTATCTGTAATTTTGGAACACATATTTAGTTTCTGATTTTCGTGTCATTTCAAACCAGAGAGGGCAAAAAATCTTTGATAAGGTGTAATACATATTTCCATGTTTACTGCAGTTACAAATAATTAGGTCGTTATTACGCGAATATTGCTGCTGTAATCATAAGGGTTCCTACTTTTCGTTAAGCAGGAGCTGCCGCTCTCGGTGTTTTTGGTCGGGGAGAGCCCCCGGGGCCGGTGCAGCCGCTGAGCCCCGCCCAAAGCCGGGCGCCCTTGAGCGCGGCCGTGCGGCGGCTGCAGTGTCGCGGCGGCGCCTCCGGGTGTCGCTGTTGGCCGCCGCCGAGCGCCGCTGGAGCCGCCGCCGCCGCAGCGTCCTGCCCCCGCAGGCTGCTCGCTCGCCCGGCGCCGGCCGCAGCGGCAGCGGCACCGACAGCAGCAGCGGCGGCGGCGGCGAGAGGCGGCCCGAGCGGTGTGGGTGGCTTTGAGCGGTGTCTGTTGTGGGCGGCGAGAGCGGCTGGAAGGGCGGCAGGGCAGCGGCAGGAGGCAGGAGCGCGGCGAGCGCAGCGGGCAGAGAATGGCGGTGAGGCGGCGGCAGAGGCTTGGGCCGGGCGGCGGGCGAGCGCTGCTGACCGCGCTGCTGCTGCTGCTGTGCGTGTGGTGCCGGGCGGCGGCCGAGCGGGTCCGCTACGCCATCGCCGAGGAGCTGGGCAGAGGCTCGCTCGTGGGGCCGCTGGCGCGGGACCTGGGGCTCAGCGCGGACGAGCTGCCGGCGCGCAAGCTGCGGCTGAGCGAGGAGAAGCAATACTTCACGGTGAATGAGGAGAACGGGAACCTGTACGTGAACGAGAGGCTGGACCGGGAGGAGATGTGCGGCGAGTCGGCGACCTGTTCTGTCAGCTTCGAGGCGCTGGTGCAGAACCCGCTGAACGTTTTCCACGTCGAAGTGTCCATCGAGGACGTGAATGATAATTCCCCGGTCTTTAGGAAGGCTGTTCTGGACCTCGAGATTGGTGAATGGACGCTTACTGGTGCTCGTTTTCCTTTGGAGATGGCCCGAGATGCGGACATAGGAAGTAACTCGCTGCTGTCTTACCAGCTCACAAGGAACCCATCTTTCAGTTTGGCCTTAAAGGAGAACTCAGGTGGAAGCAAGCTGCCAGAATTAGTTTTGGAGGGAGTGTTGGATCGGGAGAAGCAGAGCTCCTTTGAATTGGTGCTGACAGCTGTGGACAGCGGGGAACCTGCAAGGTCTGGGACTATCCAGGTTCGCATCAACGTGACAGATGCCAATGACAACCCACCCGTGTTCAGCAAATCTATATACGAGGCGCGAGTGGCAGAGAATCTGCCGGTGGGGTCTCTGGTGCTGAAGATACGGGCGACGGATGCAGATGTAGGCTCCAATGGGCAAGTCTCCTATTCATTCGGTGACGTCCCTGACGACGTCCTTTTGTTGTTCACTATCGACAGCGACAGCGGCGAGGTCAGAATGGCAGGTACCCTCGATTTTGAGAAGAAGAGTAAATACATCTTCGGTCTGGAGGCGAGGGACGGAGGCGGGCTCACAGATCACTGCCAAGTGCAGATCGACATCACGGACGAGAACGACAACGCGCCCGAGATCACCATTCTTTTGCACTCGAGTCCCGTGCCAGAGGATGCCCCGACTGGCACCGTGGTGGCCGTGGTAAAAGTACGGGATCTGGATTCCGGCGAGAACGGTCAGGTGACGTGCGAGCTATCGGGAGAGGCGCCGCTGTCGATCGTGGCGTCGTCGGGCGGCTCGTACAAGGTGGTGACATCGGGCGCGCTGGACCGCGAGCAGGCGTCGGAGCATCGCGTGTCGGTGGTGGCCCGGGACCGGGGCAGGCCGGCGCTGCGGAGCAGCAGGGAGCTGGTGCTGGAGGTGTCGGACGTGAACGACAACGCGCCGGTGTTCGAGGAGGCGGCGTACAGCGCGTACGTGGCGGAGAACAACGCGGCGGGCGCGCTGGTGCTGCGCGTGCAGGCGCGGGACGCGGACGCGGGCGCCAACGGGCGCGTGAGCTACTGGCTGGCGGGCGGCAGCGCGGGCGCGGCGGGCGCGGCGCCGCTCGTGTCGGTGGAGGCGCGGAGCGGCGCGCTGTACGCGCAGCGCTCCTTGGACTACGAGCAGTGCCGCGAGTTCACGGTGGCCGTGCGGGCGCAGGACGGCGGCTCGCCGGCGCGCAGCTCCACGGCCACGGTGCGCGTCTTCGTGCTGGACCGCAACGACAACGCGCCCAGGGTGCTCTGGCCCGCGGCGGCGGCCGGGCCGGGAGAGGCTGCGGGAGGGGCGGCGGCGGCGCCTTTCGAGGTGGTTCCGCGCTCGGCCGAGGCCGGCTACCTGGTGGCCAAGGTGGTGGCGGTGGACGCGGACGCGGGGCGCAACGCGTGGCTGTCGTACGAGCTGGTGCAGGCGTCGGAGCCGGCGCTGTTCCGCGTGGGGCTGCACAGCGGCGAGGTGCGCACGGCGCGCGCCGTGGGCGAGCGGGACGCGGCCAAGCAGCGGCTGGTGGCCGTGGTGAAGGACCACGGGCAGCCGGCGCTGTCGGCCACGGCCACGCTGCACGTGGTGCTGGCCGAGAGCTTGCAGGAGGCGCTGCCGGAGCTGAGCGAGCGGCCGGCGGGCGCCGAGGCGGCGGCGGCGGCGGCCGAGCTGCAGTTCTACCTGGTGCTGGCGCTGGCGCTGCTCTCGGCGCTCTTGGTGCTGAGCGTGGCGCTGGCCGTGCTGGCGCGGCTGCGCCGGGCCGGGCCGCCCGCCGTGCTGCGCTGCCTGGGCGCGCAGCGCTTCTCGCTGGCCGGCGCCGCCTTCCCGGCCGACTTCTGCGAGGGCACCTTGCCCTACTCCTACAACCTGTGCGTGCCGCCGCCCGCCCGCGCCGTGCCCGAGGCCGCTTGGCCGCCGCCGCCGCCGGTGCCCATCCTGTCGGCGGAGGAGCTTCTGGGCGGCGAGCCCTTGGGGAAGCCGACCTCTAACAGCAGCGCCGCCGAGGGAGAGGTGCCCGCCAATCCCGACGCACCGCAGGTCTGTAAATCTGCATGTTGCCGTTGTTATTTTTGAGCCGTTTCGAAGCGTTGTCTTTTTTTCCTCTTATTCCCCCGGATTATATTGGTGAATTGTGCTGCTGTGTCTCTGCCTAACGGGTTGATAAGGCTCGATCACTCCTCCCTTGACGCCTAAGCCTTTATTGCAGGCAATAATTGGTTTTTCGGTGGTATCTGTTTGAGGTTTTAATCGAAGTTGTTGCCTAGAACTTTCACGTTCACTTTAATTTGTTTTAGTAGTAATGGTAAAGGCGAATCATTACTGTAGAGAGGAAAATCCACTGTATGTGTATTACGTATTTGAGAAAAACATTTTGACACTGGATGCTGTGGATTCTTCCCTAATCAATTTTTTTTCCTACATAATGTGCTCATGGATTCTGGTGGATGGCAGGATACAAAACCTTGTGCTAATTCTTCCTTTTTATTGTATTCTCTTAAAGGCAACCTGAGAGTGGGATTAGGTGAATGGAGAATGTCAGGCAATCCACCAGTTGTGAAAGACGAGAATGTTGCTAATTCTATGGGAATTCTGCTGTCGAAATGACAGGAATGGGAATAGTAGTAGGAGCATTTAGCTGTTAACAGTGGTTTTCCATCTTGTGTGGTAATTCAATATTTTTTAACATTTCTGATCTTTCTTGCATTCACAAGTGAAAGTGAAGAAAGTGTGGAAAAAGAAAGCTAGTTTTCTTTCTCTCTGCTTTTTACAGAAAGAGAGGATACTTTGTACCTTATTTAAATTTTCCTCCCTTTATTCTCAATAGTTCTTACATCGGTTTTTACAAGGATAGACAGGAGAGATCGTGAGAATTTCTATCAAATGTCAAAGAGATCTGCCAAAATAACGATTTAAGTGCTTGAACCAAGTCCATTTATCCATTTATCCATTGTCCATTTATCCACATGGATAAATTATCCACAGTTATCCCCAGTGTTTAGGGCATCCAGCTCTTCTCCTATTTATCTACAGTATCTTGTTGAAAATATTTCGTGCCAAGGTGAATAAGAAAGGATTAGTACTTTGCTAACAGGCTTCTGTTCATAGCACCTTTGGTCTTGAGAACATGAAAGCCCTTTCTCGTTGATACAGAACGACTTATTCAATGTAAGTGTGTATTAACTGAGATTATTCTGTCAAGGTTCACTGCAGATACTTCCTGATTCCGTGTCAGGTGTAGTACAGTCAGCGAAACGGGCTCCAGGGACCCACAGTCTGAGATCGGGGGGTGGGAGATAATGAGCGTTGAGTACCCAGGGGTTCTCCTCCTGTCCTCTGTTCACACGAATGTCTTACAGGGAGACATCCCAGAGCACTTGGGAGGTGCCTGAGCAATCAAACTTCATGGTATTTTTAAGGGGCTGTGTTAGACCTCACTTTCTTCCGCCTTTAAACGCCTCTTCTTAGTCACTCATAGTGCAGTAGCTAATTTAGACCGTCTCCTGTATGAACCCGAGAATTTAAAGCAAAGTCCCTGCCATTGGGTTAATGAGTCTCATATCTCCGCTACTCCTACGGGCAGAATTCTGTGTTTGATCATCGCGTATTGTATTTGTGATCCTCTTTTGTTTTGCTGTTGTCCTACCAATCAATCAAGCTACACGGCTTCAACTCGTGTTTTTAGACTGATAGGATAAGACTAAGACAAGATATTTCCTTTATCTACATCGCCGATAGCAAATTATATTTTTTTGCCAGATAAAAGTACACTGCTCACGAGACACCTCTGCTTTCCTCACGGTCGAGATGTGTTCGACCACAAAAGGAGAGACCGACGGGACAAAAGCAGGAGGTCCCTGCGGCGAATGTCTCCTTCCCGTCCGTGTACAAGGCAGCGCTGGGCAGCGCTCGGTGCCTGCAGTGCCGGGAGGAGGCTGCGGGCGCCGCTGTTGACCGAGAGGAGCGAGAGGAAGCTCGGAGCGCTACCGGCAGCCCCGCCCGCTGCGGATCGGCTCACTCGTTTCCTATTAGGCTCGGAGGCCGAGAGGTCTGGGATCGTCCCTGTGCTGCGGAACCGTGCTGCGCTAGAGGCGGCGGAGTCGGAAGAAGCGAGTGGAGAGCAGAGAGGGAGCGGGATCGGCGGCGTGACCGACAGGGAGCGGCGGGAGTGTTTGCGGTTCAGGCGGAGCCGCGGCCGAGATGTGCGCGGCGGGGAGGCGCTGGGGCCGGCGGCAGCGAGCTCTGCTCTGGGCCGTGCTGCTGGCGGCGTGGGAGGCGGCGTGGGGGCAGCTGCGCTACTCGGTGCCCGAGGAGATGCCCAAGGGCTCGTTCGTGGGCGACGTGGCCAATAACCTGGGGCTGCAGCTGCCGGAGATCCGAGAACGGGGCGTCCACATAACAGAAAGAGGTAGGACTCAGTATTTTGCTCTGCACGGGAAGACGGGACATTTAGTGACGGCAGAGAGGATCGACAGAGAGCAGCTGTGCCGGCTGGTGGAGAAATGCGTGCTGCGCTGTGAGCTGATAGTGGAGGGACAGATGCAGGTTTACGGAATCGAAGTAGAAATCACAGACATTAACGACAACGCGCCGAGCTTCCGAGAGGCAGAAGCAGAGCTGAGAATTAGCGAGATGATAGCCCCAGGGTTGAGGTTTCCACTTCCCCGGGCTCATGACCCTGATAAGGGCCGGAATTCACTGCAGAGCTACGAGCTGAGCGGTGACGAGCACTTCTCGCTGGCCGTGCAGGCGGGCCCCGGCGGCGATCAGCGTCCCGAGCTGGTGCTGGCGAAGGCGCTGGACCGGGAGGAGGCGGCGTTTCACGAGCTGGTGCTGAGGGCGATGGACGGCGGCGATCCGGCACGGACGGGCACGGCTCGGATCCGCGTGACGGTGCTGGATGCGAACGACAACGCGCCCGTGTTCAGCCAGGCGGAGTACACGGTGCGTGTGCCCGAGGACGTGCCCGTGGGCTCTGTCCTCGTCACTGTCACAGCTACGGACAACGACGAGGGGCTGTACGGACACGTGAAATACTCCATGAAGAAAGCGACCCACATGGAATCGGATATTTTCCATATGAATACTGAAACTGGAGCGCTCAAACTGTTGAGGATGCTGGATTTTGAGGAAGACAATTCATACGAACTGGAGGTACAGGCACATGACAGTGGAGGTCTTTTTGACACTGCAAAAGTCGCGATCACCGTGACAGATGTCAACGACAATGCGCCCGAACTTACAGTGTCATCAAAGCTGAATGAGATACCAGAGGACGCCCAGCCGGGAACTGTTGTGGCCCTCCTGCACGTGCAGGACAGGGACTCCGGAGTGAATGGCGAGGTGCGTTGCTCGCTCGACAAGGACATCCCGTTCCGCCTGGAGAAGTCCTATGACGACTACTACCGTGTGGTGACAGCGAGAGAGCTGGACCGGGAGCAGGTTTCGGAGTACAACGTGACGGTGCGGGCGGCCGACGGCGGGTCGCCGTCGCTGCAGAGCAGCGCGGTGCTGGCGCTGCGGGTGCTGGACGTGAACGACAACGCGCCGGTGTTCTTGGAGGAGCGCTACAGCGCGCGGCTGGCGGAGAACAACGCGGCGGGCGCGCTGGTGCTGACGGTGCGCGCCACGGACGCGGACTGGGGGCAGAACGCGCGCGTGCGCTACCGGCTGGCGGAGGGGCGGGTGCGGGGCGCGCCGCTGTCGTCGTACGTGTCGGTGCAGGCGGAGACGGGCGCGCTGTACGCGCTGCGCTCCTTGGACTACGAGCAGCTGCGCGAGCTGCAGCTGTGCGTGCGGGCGGAGGACGGCGGCGCGCCGGCGCTGAGCAGCAACGTGTCGGTGCGGCTGCAGATCGTGGACGAGAACGACAACGCGCCGCAGGTGCTGTACCCGCCGGCGGCCGCGGCGGCGGCGTGGTCGGGCGTGGAGCTGGCGCCGCGGCGGTCGGAGGCCGGCGCGCTGGTGGCCAAGGTGGTGGCGGTGGACGCGGACGCGGGGCAGAACGCGTGGCTGTCCTACGAGCTGGCCAAGGCCACGGAGCCGGGGCTGTTCCGCGTGGGGCCGCACAGCGGCGAGGTGCGCACGGCGCGCTCGCCGCTGGCCCGCGACGCGGCGCGCCACAGCCTGGTGGTGCTGGTGCGGGACCACGGGCGGCCGGCGCTGTCGGCCACGGCCACGCTGAGCGTGGTGCTGGCCGAGAGCGTGGCCGAGCTGCTGGCCGAGCTGGGCAGCGCGGCGCACGAGGCGGCGGCGCCGGGCGAGCCGGCCGCCAGCCTGACGCGCTGGCTCGTGCTGGCCGTGGCCGCCGTCTCGTGCCTCTTCGTGGCCTTCCTGCTGCTGCTGCTGGCGCTGCGCCTGCGCCGCTGCCACCGCCAGCAGCTGCTGCCGCCGGACAGCGGCGCCTCGCGCGGCGTGCCCGTCTCGCACTTCGTGGGCATCGACGGCGTGCGCGCCTTCCTGCAGTCCTACGCGCACGACGTGTCGCTCACGGCCGACTCGCGCAAGAGCCACCTGCGCTTCTCGGCCGCCAGCTGCTGCGACACCCTCCCGGCCCGGCCGCCGCCCGACGAGCCCGCGCCGCTGCTCGGCGACGAGGACACGGCCGGCGCCCTCCCCTCGGACCCCGCTCCTCCCTCGGTGAGTTCCTCTGTCCAGATTTTCTCCGCGACGCTTTCTCCTGATAGTGCCCTGCCCTTTCCCCGCCGTGTTCTCTGGCTTGGATAGGAGACTTTGACTAAAAGCGTGGTAAGGTTTCCTTTGGTGAAGTTTCGGAGGCTGGTACCCATTTCTGTCATTGTGTGAACCTGGGGTGGGTCCTCCGCGTTCCCGTGTGTGATGGAGGAAGGAGGGAGAAGGCTGCTGTTGGCAGGCTGTAGTAGGTCGGAGGTTTGGGTATTGATCCGGTTCCAGTTATTGTTTCCCCTATGTCAGGTGACCTGCGTAGAATCTGTCTTGTTCTTAGTATTATATCTTCTTAAGGGATGGATCACGTTATTGAGAAATACAACTTTTTAGGAGGCTCCAGTGTTTTCTCAAGAGCACATGTGCCTGAATAGGTAGAATGTGTCTTGAACAAAATGCTGATGCCTTTGCGTGGAACGTCTCTGCACATTCTTCTCCACATTTATTGTTGTCCATAATACCTAGTGGAGGTCTGCAGGAAGTGTTTGTGTCATCCATGCCTTGGTCTTTGTCTTGAAGAAAAAATTTGGTGAGGCAGCAAGTGGTCCTAGATGATGTATTTTTGTCCTTTATGGGGGTGAAGGATCCTGTCAAAGTAGTGATTCTTTGAAACGGCTCTGGGCATCGGCATGTGGAGGAGGAAATGGTAGAACTGCTTTGGTTGTTTTCTTGTTTTTTTAATGTAGACCTCTGCCATATGGAGCTGCATGAGCCTGGGCTAGAGAATATGTAGCATGGCAAGAGAATTGCCTGGATGGGAAGGGAGAGATTCAAGGTGCAGTGGGAGATACAAGGTGGGCATAATTCCCTGTGAGCAGATATTCACTGACTCTGTGTCTCTTGGAAGACTGCCCAGCTTTTCCTTTCAGACCTACGAATGCTCTTCACAAAACTCCAGTGAGCAGCAAATGTATCTTCCACAGCACAGAGATGTACAGACAGATGTGTGAAATTGGTGCTGGGAAGAGGAATGGTCTGGGTACTGGGCCTCCACTCTCTCATGTTTTTATGACAGATGGGTGAAAGGACACCATGAATGGTGTGAAGGGTAGGAAATCTGAGTGCTGTGAGCTGTGTGTGAATGTCTGCTGAAAGACTCAGGGGAATGTTTTCCTCCATTCCCTGTCCAGTTTCTATCTCTAGCATGAAGGAATGTGGAGTTCTTCTCCCCAAAGTAGTTGTTTAGAAGATCCATATTCCAGCTGCATGGAGAACCCTGGCAGGTCCTTAATAAGTATTTGTTGGTCATCATAATTGTGTCACTGCAAAACTTAATTTTGTATTTATGGGGTATGGGAATTGCAAGATGTGTATTCAGTGCCTATAAACAGCATCATCAATCATCTACTCTGTGTTATATAACCCAGAAGTGTGTTGTGAGCTCTTCTTTCCTGCAGGTGTTAAATTTCTGTCTTGCTCTCCTGATCATCTGAAGATAGTTCTTTCATGGTCACAGGCTAAATGAGAGAGACTTCCTTAGAGATATTTCTTGAGAACATCTCTTTAATAAATGCTTTTTCTTGTCCCATGGCTAGGGTGACATGTCGAATATTATCAATAGCAGTATGAAGATACTGTCTGGGCAAATTTCCTGTTGATGGAGTCTCACTAAATTCTGGAGGTCTCTGCTAACCATGGGAGCTGTGATGCCTTTATGTGGAAGTGTTGGGTTTGTGGTGTGTGAGGAGGGTCTGGCATGTGTGTAGTTGATCCCCGGGGCTATTGCTGGCCTTCTGAAAATGAGTCACGAGGAGTCTTATGATTTTCATTTGTGTGGTTTGGACTGAAAGGGCCTAGTTCGAGTTCCAAATTCCATTGCATCAAAAGTGATAGTCCCACAGGCTTTGAGGAGTCCCTGTGCTGAAGAATGGTGACGTTGCCTTTGAGGTGATACTTGGATGTGTGGGTCTTTGACAGGGCTGGTAATAATTTATGGCATATATGAGATTTCCCACTTGTTCAAATAATTGGCAGGAACAGATGACCTTAATTGTGATGTTTGGGCTCTGAGAAACTGTGCACACAAGGTTTCTTCTAATCATGTCTGTACATAAAATTTGCTGTACTGTTATGTTTGGCCAGAGAGAAGAAGTCTGTGTATGCAGAGACAGGGCTGGTGCTGGAGTTCACTGTGATTCAATTCAAAATGAATGAATGGATTGTGTCCAGTTTTGGTTATCTTGGTATTTGGAAGATGCCCGCAGCTTTGGTTCCAAGCTTTTTCTATCCCTTAGTGTCCAAGGAAATGACAGCCTGGGGCCTGTGGTTTGAGCTCCTGTGTGAGGCCCCTGTGTATTGGCTCCAGTCCAGTTTGCTGGGTTGTGTTTATAGTGCAGTTGACCCAATCTGCCATGTGAGGCCATGATTGATACTCTTCTGGCATTTTCCCATTCTTGTCTGGGTTCATTTCAGTTCCTTTGGATAATTTGGTTGGGTTGGGTTGGGTGAGGTAGGTTTGGGTTGGTTGGTTTGCTTGTGTTTTTGTTAAGGAGTAAAGCTGAATTTGTCTGGCCATCTTGCAAACTCCAAAACACATAATTATCCAGTAGGGAGAATATCTCTTATCAATCCCTTGAAGCTGTACATGTAGTCATATTATTGTAGAAACACAGAATCATAGAATGGTTTGTGTTGCAAAGGACCTTAAGGATCCTCTTGTTCCAGCTGCTCTGCCATGGGCAGGGACATCTTCCACCAGAGCAGGTGGCTCAGAGCCCCAGCCAGCCTGATCTTGAATATTTTATTCAACAAATACAACTTCATGAATGGATGTTTCCCCAAGGTGTTGTTTTTCTCTGTGGCCAACATGGAACCAAAATTGTGGTTGGTGTTGATGCTGAAACTGGAGGCTGTGAATGCAGAGTGAGGAGGGTGAGAGCTCAGTTCTGTGCCAGGCAAATGGGGGACTCAGTGTGGGTGTGGCAGAGAAATGGTTGGATTTCATGCTTGGTACCAATGTCAGTGCCATTGTTGTTCTGATTCTGGTGTCCCTGTCATGAAAGACAATGTCAGTCCTCCAAGGGTAACATTTTCCACAGTAACTTTTCATGTTGAACATAATTCTTGGCTGGATGAGCTAATTAATCCTCTGTGAAACCTCGATTATCCATCTGTATCTCTGTGGCACACTGGGATAAAGAGTTTCTTCAGAATTGTAATTACACTTAATTCAGGGCTTTGTCTTTAGGAAGGTTGCAGCTGATTTTCACATTCCAGGTCACTGTTTTAAATAGGAGACAGTGACTGTGGTTTTTCATCACATGCTTACTTCAGTCATTTTAGATTGAACAGTGTGTAGGGGCTATGAAGCAGAATTAATAAGAGAATCTGTTGTAATTTGTCAGAAAATTTACCTTGAGAAAGAGGCCAATGAGAAGCTTTTTAGAAAGATGTGTTTATAACTGTGCAAGGTGAGCAGGCCATGCAGTAGAAATAGTTACTGAGGAGAGGACTCGTTCTTCAAATGAACCTGCTGTACTATTGTCCCGTGCAAGTCCTGAGGGCCACACACTTGCAGCTTCTCAGTGACTTCCAGGTGCTCTCAGGTATGAATTTTAGGGCCTGCAATAAAGGCCTAGAAGACTTGACACTGGGCGTCTCTGACTCCTTGTTGTCTTCTAATGCTTCCTTGCCTGATCTGATTCATGTTTTGGGGTGTTTTGTGGGTTTTTCGGTTTGTTTCATTTCCCTTGATTTACTCAGTATGTGGGTATAATTATTATGAACAATCCACCTTTTTTTGAGTAATGTATGGTGTGTTAATGTCCCTTGCTCTTTTTGCAGTGGGAGTGGAAGGAAGGAGATATTGGAGTGACTTATCTTCTTTTTCCTGTTGGGAGAAATACATGGAAATATGACTTTAGTAGACTTTGCCTCTCTGTGGAACACAGCATGTGATAAGGATGGGGAGAAGATTCCATTAAAGCAAATGGTTTCATAAGATATTCTCAGTTACACGACTACTGATTTTTTATTATGATTGTTTAGCATTTGTGTGCTCTAGAATCCTTCAGTTCCTTATCATAATGGTGGTGAGCAGACAATTGTCCCTCCCTTCTGGGCGTGGCTGTAGTGCATTATCCTCTCATGATGGATTGGAGCAGTGAGGGCATGGCCACAAGCAAAACCTCACAGTGGCCTGGCATGGAAGAAAAAGCAGAGAGGGGAGCTGTGTGTGTGAGGCTGGAGAAGAACTGGGTGATTGCCTTGCTTGTCACATGTCACAGATAACACCAGTCTGTGCCTGATGGAGTCCAGTGGGATTTGAGTTGCTTCTGTAGAGCAAGGCAGACCTACAAAATGTTATTGCATCTGTCCATTTCCATGTGTTTCTGACTCTTGCATTGCTTGTTGTGATGAGCTCAGGCTCAGGGTGTCTGATCTCATGTGGAAGGTCTCCTCTGTGCCAGCTGCCCGAGTGCAGGTGCAGTTCCCACACACACCTGGGATGTTTCCAGCTGCACAGAGGAAGGGTTTCACAAGCACTCCTGGTGTGCTCAGCCAGGAACATTTTGTCTGTGGTGTAATCATGCAGGATGATCTCTGCTGCAGCTGTCCAAGTGCAGAGTGACCACCCAGCCCAGCCAAGGTTTCCATGGACAGAGCAGGGCCCAGTGGGAGAAGGTGTGCAGTGTCCCCCAGGCCATCACCCAGAGGAACCTGCTGGGCAATCAGCTGGAGGCTGTCAAATGGCTGAGGAACAGGCTGGAGAGTCACCTGCAGAGAGTTCCAGACAGTGGCTCCATGTCCAGGTGCAAAGCAGTGACTTGTGCTGTCCCTGCAGGGCCCTGACTGGGCCCAGTTCTGTTCAGCACCTGCATGGCCAATGGGATTGAGGCACCTTCAGGCAATTTGCAGCTGACACCGATTGGACCTGATTCACTGCAGGGCAGAGATGGCAGCCGGGGATGGGCTGGAGAAGTGGCCCCTGTGCAGCCATCATGAAATGGATCAAAGTGCAAGGTCCTGCAGCTGGGGTGGGGCAATCCCCAGGTGAAACAGAGAGCGGGGGACAGGGAAGAGCTTTGCAGAGAAGCGCTTTGTGATGAGGTGGGCCATGAGCTGCCCTTGGGCAGCTGCTGCTGGAATTGTGTCCCGCACTGCATGACAAGCACTCTGTCTGACAGGTTCTGTGGTTCTCCTTCCTCTCCTCTAAACTCTCTGTTTGAGGGCATGGACTGTATTCAGATCTTGGGTCAATATCCCAATGGACATAGTAGAGTTCCCAGAAGGATCACGGAAGTTTCCTGAGCGTTATCTGCAGTGCAGAAGGACTGAAGGAGTTTAAGGTCTTCAGTCATAGAGAAATGATCCCTTTGTGTAGACTTTTCATTTTTTTTCAGTGTATCAATTTATGAATTGGCCTCTAGGAAACATGGACAGAGATCCTTTAAGCAGGGCCAGTGATCATTGTACAGCAGACCAGTGTTTTTAATTATGACAAGGGAGGTTTTGATTAGTAGAAAGTGTTTCAGTGTGGGCTGTGATAAAAGGGAAGATATCGCCCAGAGAAGTTTTGGATGTGCCTCCAAGGTTCAAGTCTAGCACAAAGTGTTTCTGCTCATATCAGAGCTGTAGATTAAATAGCCTTTACAGAAAAGTTATAATAGGAAACTGAAAGTATTGTCTTGCTCTATGAAGGACTTATGAAGGACTTAGCGTTTCTTTGCACTATCCATTGTCAGGCGCTCAGATATGGAGTTGCAGATGAAGCAACTTTAATGAGTCATAAAGAAAAGAGTAAATATTGTCCTGGTGTGTTGGCATAAAGGGATGCTTACATTGCTTTAGGCTGATCTATATCTCCAACCTATTAATCCCAGATAATGAAAGGACAATTCAAGAGAACTGCGAAAAACCTCTTGACGTCTTCCCCATATTATCGTTTCTTGGTGGTGTAAATGAGCCGTGATTTTATGAACAGTGGCTAAATTCTATTATTTACTGCCCTGCCATGACTATTTCCTTCTGACTACTCACTGTGACTGAAAAGAATTCCCTAAAAGCACCCTCCAACACATCTCACATAGTAACGCCTTGGAGTGGAATTAAGCAGGAGCTCCCGCTGTCGGTGTTTTTGGTGGGGGAGAGCCCCCGGGGCCGGTGCAGCCGCTGAGCCCCGCCCAAAGCCGGGCGCCCTTGAGCGCGGCCGTGCGGCGGCTGCAGTGTCGCGGCGGCGCCTCCGGGTGTCGCTGTTGGCCGCCGCCGAGCGCCGCTGGAGCCGCCGCCGCCGCAGCGTCCTGCCCCCGCAGGCTGCTCGCTCGCCCGGCGCCGGCCGCAGCGGCAGCGGCACCGACAGCAGCAGCGGCGGCGGCGAGAGGCGGCCCGAGCGGTGTGGGTGGCTTTGAGCGGTGTCTGCTTTGGGCGGCGAGAGCGGCTGGAAGGGAGGCAGGGCAGCGGCAGGAGGCAGGAGCGCGGCGAGCGCAGCGGGCAGAGAATGGCGGTGAGGCGGCGGCAGAGGCTTGGGCCGGGCGGCGGGCGAGCGCTGCTGGCCGCGCTGCTGCTGCTGCTGCTGTGCGTGTGGTGCCGGGCGGCGGCCGAGCGGGTCCGCTACGCCATCGCCGAGGAGCTGGGCAGAGGCTCGCTCGTGGGGCCGCTGGCGCGGGACCTGGGGCTCAGCGCGGACGAGCTGCCGGCGCGCAAGCTGCGGCTGAGCGAGGAGAAGCAATACTTCACGGTGAATGAGGAGAACGGGAACCTGTACGTGAACGAGAGGCTGGACCGGGAGGAGATGTGCGGCGAGTCGGCGACCTGTTCTCTCAGGTTCGATGTGCTGGTGCACAACCCGCTGAACATTTTCCACGTCGAGGTGTCCATCGAGGACGTGAATGACAACACACCGCGCTTTCTGCGAGACAAATTTCAGCTGGAGATCAACGAATTGACTTCTCCCGGCGCTCGTTTTCACTTGGGCATGGCCGAGGATCCGGACGTGGGTAGTAACTCTCTGCAGGGCTACGAGCTGGAGACAAACACGTATTTTACGGTGGAGGTGAAGGAGAGCCAAGATGGCAGCAAATCCGCGGAGTTGGTGCTGCGCCACTCACTGGACCGGGAGACCGAGCCGAGCCTGCGGCTGACGCTGACGGCGCTGGATGGCGGAGACCCGCCCCGGACTGGCACCGCCCAGCTGTGGATCAACGTCACCGACGCCAATGACAACCCACCCGTGTTCGCGCAGGACCGGTACCGCGTCAGCCTGCGCGAGGACACGCCTCCGGGATCGACGGTGCTGAACGTTTCAGCCTCAGATGCAGATGCAGGCAGCAACGCCTACATCACTTACGGCTTCGGAGAAATGCCGGCTAAAGTGCTTCAGAAGTTCGCAGTAGATGCCCAAAGGGGGACAATCACGCTGCAGGAGGCGCTGGATTTCGAGGACACGCGCGCGTTCAGCCTGGCTGTGGAGGTGATGGATGGAGGGGGTTTGGTGGCGCACTGCAAGGTGGAGGTAGAGGTGCTGGATGTGAATGACAATCCTCCTGAGATCACGATTCTGTCGCTGTCGAACCCGGTGCCTGAGGACGCGCCTGTCGGGACCGTAGTGGCTCTCTTGAACGTAAATGACCTGGACTCCGGCGAGAACGGTCAGGTATCGTGCGAGCTGTCGGGAGAGGCGCCTCTGTCGATCGTGGCGTCGTCGGGCGGCTCGTACAAGGTGGTGACATCGGGCGCGCTGGACCGCGAGCAGGCGTCGGAGCATCGCGTGTCGGTGGTGGCCCGGGACCGGGGCAGGCCGGCGCTGCGGAGCAGCAGGGAGCTGGTGCTGGAGGTGTCGGACGTGAACGACAACGCGCCGGTGTTCGAGGAGGCGGCGTACAGCGCGTACGTGGCGGAGAACAACGCGGCGGGCGCGCTGGTGCTGCGCGTGCAGGCGCGGGACGCGGACGCGGGCGCCAACGGGCGCGTGAGCTACTGGCTGGCGGG
The DNA here is from genome assembly GCF_027579445.1 of Ammospiza nelsoni. NCBI lineage: Eukaryota > Metazoa > Chordata > Aves > Passeriformes > Passerellidae > Ammospiza > Ammospiza nelsoni. The sequence continues at coordinate 3,208,614 of NC_080648.1, read as the reverse complement.
CGGCAGCGCGGGCGCGGCGGGCGCGGCGCCGCTCGTGTCGGTGGAAGCGCGGAGCGGCGCGCTGTACGCGCAGCGCTCCTTGGACTACGAGCAGTGCCGCGAGTTCACGGTGGCCGTGCGGGCGCAGGACGGCGGCTCGCCGGCGCGCAGCTCCACGGCCACGGTTCGCGTCTTCGTGCTGGACCGCAACGACAACGCGCCCAGGGTGCTCTGGCCCGCCCCGCCGGCGGCCGGGCCGGGAGAGGCTGCGGGAGGGGCGGCGGCGGCGCCTTTCGAGGTGGTTCCGCGCTCGGCCGAGGCCGGCTACCTGGTGGCCAAGGTGGTGGCGGTGGACGCGGACGCGGGGCGCAACGCGTGGCTGTCGTACGAGCTGGTGCAGGCGTCGGAGCCGGCGCTGTTCCGCGTGGGGCTGCACAGCGGCGAGGTGCGCACGGCGCGCGCCGTGGGCGAGCGGGACGCGGCCAAGCAGCGGCTGGTGGCCGTGGTGAAGGACCACGGGCAGCCGGCGCTGTCGGCCACGGCCACGCTGCACGTGGTGCTGGCCGAGAGCTTGCAGGAGGCGCTGCCGGAGCTGAGCGAGCGGCCGGCGGGCGCCGAGGCGGCGGCGGCCGAGCTGCAGTTCTACCTGGTGCTGGCGCTGGCGCTGCTCTCGGCGCTCTTGGTGCTGAGCGTGGCGCTGGCCGTGCTGGCGCGGCTGCGCCGGGCCGGGCCGCCCGCCGTGCTGCGCTGCCTGGGCGCGCAGCGCTTCTCGCTGGCCGGCGCCGCCTTCCCGGCCGACTTCTGCGAGGGCACCTTGCCCTACTCCTACAACCTGTGCGTGCCGCCGCCCGCCCGCGCCGTGCCCGAGGCCGCTTGGCCGCCGCCGCCGCCGGTGCCCATCCTGTCGGCGGAGGAGCTTCTGGGCGGCGATTCCTGCGACAAGCCGAGTCCGGGCAGTACCGCCCTGACGGGAGAACCACCCGCAAATCCCGATGTACCCCAGGTGTGTAAATATCGCACGCTAATTTTCTGTCAGCCTTCTTCATGAGCGTGGTGATGGCAGGAGGCTCTTTACGTTAGTTCTTTTTTGCGGTGGTGTTGCTGTTTCGTATTTCCATGAGGCGTTATGTGATTATATCTCATGTTTTTGTTGGTAGGAGCCTATACGATATGCCACTTTCTTAAGATGTGCTCCAACTCTGCTTTGTCTTCAACGTTAGGTTCTTTTAAGTTTCTGTGGCAAATTATGCCTGGCATTCTGCTGTTTTCGTCAGTGGTTTGAAGTTAAAGAAAAAACGTTACTTTACCTTTTTTCATTGCTGTTTCTCGACGCAGTATACTTGAACTTGATAGATAACTCTGAAAGAAGGAGCCGTTGCTAAGCGTTGTTTTGATATTGTAAGAGTAAAGCAGGTTTGCGTGCGGCTTCCTGAGTACAAAATTCATGCATCTCTTGTGTGTCGTAATATGTTTTGAGAAAATTATGCCATAGAAACGGTTACACAGCCCAGACAGGGTAATTCAGGATTTGAAAAACAAAACAAGCAAAAAACCTCAAAAAACGAAAGAGGAACCAGAAATCCTAAAGAAAGAAAACAAAGTACAAAACAAACTTTAAATCCAAAAAGAAACTCCAAATCCTTGGTTTTTGTGTTTTAAACTCTGGTTTTAGTTTTCCATTCCCCTTGCTTTATCATCAAACCTGATAGTTTTCTTTCTAGTCATGTTTTTGTATTTCGTTCCGTTTTGGGTTTTTTGTATGTTCTGAAATTTCCCCCCAAGCCAGAAAGGCTGGCCTTGATCACATGGGCCCTCTTTTCTGACGTGAAAGATTCTATTGTGTTTTATGGCTCATTGCTCTCTTTTTATGAATTACTGCACAAAGGAGAACCCGGCGTAAGCGCAGCCTGTGGTGTGTAAAGGTGTGAGGAGCAATTTCAAAGTGGTGTCTGAAGAATGAGGTGAAGTCAGGGTTCTTCAGAAGAGCCTGGGATGTGCTGCTCGAATATAATATGGTCCAAAATTTTAGTGTTGTCTTTATTGTGCGGAATGCAGGGAGAAAATATTTTGATTATTCATAATTATTTCTGAGCATACATGGAGTCGTTTTAACCTGCCGAATGGGTGAAGGGAAAGTCCTGAAGACGGACTGGTCTAAAAGGCTGAACAGTTGCTGGAAGGATATTGAGCTTCGGGGCCTAAGGAAATAATATGAGCATTACTGTGCATGCCATATTCTAAGAATATCTTTTATCACATTTACTTAAAGTTTTTGGGGGGGGGCAGAAATAATGGAACCCCTCAAGGTGTATTAAATGTATCTAGTTCAGGGCTGGATGATCGACTAAGAAGTCGACTGTAGGAAAGCCGAGGAAGGGGGTTCCCACAGGACGGGACGCAACCTTTCGGAGGCTACTGTCCTTTCCCCGCGAGCTGCCTGTGAGCGAGGCAGACGCGCAGCGCTCGGTGCCTGCAGTGCCGGGAGGAGGCTGCGGGCGCCGCTGTTGACCGAGAGGAAGCTCGGAGCGCTACCGGCAGCCCCGCCCGCTGTGGATCGGCTCTATCGCTCGCTCGCCGGATTCCTGGTTCGGCAGCTCGGAGATCTGCGGTCGTCCTCACAGTGCAGATAATTGCAGGAGGGGAGGAGAAGGAGGCTACGACAGGGGCCGGTGAGCGGAGAGTCCTTTAGGAAAGCTCAGCAAGCGCGAGTACCAGAGCAGCAGGCGGCAGCGGGGAGCAGCCGCGGCCGAGATGTGCGCGGCGGGGAGGCGCTGGGGCCAGCGGCAGCGAGCTCTGCTCTGGGCCGTGCTGCTGGCGGCGTGGGAGGCGGCGCGGGGGCAGCTGCGCTACTCGGTGCCCGAAGAGATGCCCAAGGGCTCGTTCGTGGGCGACGTGGCCAAGGACCTGGGGCTGCAGCTGCCGGAGATCCGAGACCGCGGCGTCCGCGTTGTCTCCCAAGGTAGTGAACAGTATTTCGTTCTGCACGCTAAGACGGGACATTTAGTGACGGCGGAGAGGATCGACAGAGAGCAGTTGTGCGAGAGAGTGCAACAATGCGTGCTGCGCTGTGAGCTGATAGTGGAGGGACAGATGCAGGTTTATGGGATCCAAGTGGAAATCACAGACATTAATGACAATGGGCCCAGCTTTCGACAGGTAGAAAAAGAATTGAGAGTGAGCGAGACTACAGCCCCGGGGTCGCGGTTTCCCCTGCCAGACGCTCATGACCCTGACTCGGGTCGGAATTCTCTGCAGAGCTACGAGCTGAGCGGTGACGAGCACTTCTCGCTGGCCGTGCAGGCGAGTCCCGGCGGCGATCAGCGTCCCGAGCTGGTGCTGGCGAAGGCGCTGGACCGGGAGGAGGCGGCGTTTCACGAGCTGGTGCTGAGGGCGATGGACGGCGGCGATCCGGCACGGACGGGCACGGCTCGGATCCGCGTGACGGTGCTGGACGCGAACGACAACGCGCCCGTGTTCAGCCAGGCGGAGTACACGGTGCGTGTGCCCGAGGACGTGCCCGTGGGCTCCGTACTAGTCACTGTCGCTGCCACGGACGCGGATGAGGGCTTATACGGTCAGGTGAAATACTCGATTGAAAAAATTACAGAGAAAGCCTCGCAGATTTTTCAGCAGGATGCTGACACGGGAGCAATCACCCTGTTACAGAGCCTGGACTTCGAGGAAGGCGACTCCTACGATCTAGAGGTGCAGGCACATGACGGGGGAGGCCTGTTTGACACGGCAAAAGTCGTGATCGCTGTGAAAGACGTCAACGATAATGTGCCAGAGATTTCGATGCAGTCGGCACTAAGTGAGATCTCAGAGGACGCCCCATCCGGAACTGTGGTAGCCCTGCTTCACGTGAAGGACAGGGACTCGGGGGCTAATAGTGAGGTGCGCTGCTCACTCGACGACGGCGTCCCGTTTCGACTGGAGGAATCTTTTGACGACTACTACCGTGTGGTGACAGCGAGAGAGCTGGACCGGGAGCAGGTGTCGGAGTACAACGTGACGGTGCGGGCGGCCGACGGCGGGTCGCCGTCGCTGCAGAGCAGCGCGGTGCTGGCGCTGCGGGTGCTGGACGTGAACGACAACGCGCCGGTGTTCTTGGAGGAGCGCTACAGCGCGCGGCTGGCGGAGAACAACGCGGCGGGCGCGCTGGTGCTGACGGTGCGCGCCACGGACGCGGACTGGGGGCAGAACGCGCGCGTGCGCTACCGGCTGGCGGAGGGGCGGGTGCGGGGCGCGCCGCTGTCGTCGTACGTGTCGGTGCAGGCGGAGACGGGCGCGCTGTACGCGCTGCGCTCCTTGGACTACGAGCAGCTGCGCGAGCTGCAGCTGTGCGTGCGGGCGGAGGACGGCGGCGCGCCGGCGCTGAGCAGCAACGTGTCGGTGCGGCTGCAGATCGTGGACGAGAACGACAACGCGCCGCAGGTGCTGTACCCGCCGGCGGCCGCGGCGGCGGCGTGGTCGGGCGTGGAGCTGGCGCCGCGGCGGTCGGAGGCCGGCGCGCTGGTGGCCAAGGTGGTGGCGGTGGACGCGGACGCGGGGCAGAACGCGTGGCTGTCCTACGAGCTGGCCAAGGCCACGGAGCCGGGGCTGTTCCGCGTGGGGCCGCACAGCGGCGAGGTGCGCACGGCGCGCTCGCCGCTGGCCCGCGACGCGGCGCGCCACAGCCTGGTGGTGCTGGTGCGGGACCACGGGCGGCCGGCGCTGTCGGCCACGGCCACGCTGAGCGTGGTGCTGGCCGAGAGCGTGGCCGAGCTGCTGGCCGAGCTGGGCAGCGCGGCGCACGAGGCGGCGGCGCCGGGCGAGCCGGCCGCCAGCCTGACGCGCTGGCTCGTGCTGGCCGTGGCCGCCGTCTCGTGCCTCTTCGTGGCCTTCCTGCTGCTGCTGCTGGCGCTGCGCCTGCGCCGCTGCCACCGCCAGCAGCTGCTGCCGCCGGACAGCGGCGCCTCGCGCGGCGTGCCCGTCTCGCACTTCGTGGGCATCGACGGCGTGCGCGCCTTCCTGCAGTCCTACGCGCACGACGTGTCGCTCACGGCCGACTCGCGCAAGAGCCACCTGCGCTTCTCGGCCGCCAGCTGCTGCGACACCCTCCCGGCCCGGCCGCCGCCCGACGAGCCCGCGCCGCTGCTCGGCGACGAGGACCCGGCCGGCGCCCTCCCCTCGGATCCCGCCCCTCCCTCGGTGAGTTCCTCTGTCCAAATTTTCTTCGCGACGCTTTCTCCTGATAGTGCCTTGCCCTTTCCCCGCCGTGTTCCCGTGCTTGCCTAGGAGATTTTTATTAAATGCATGGTAAAGTTTCATTCGATGAAATTTTGAAGGGTGGTGTCCATTGCTGTCGGTATGTAAAAATGTGGTGGCTCCTCAGGGTTCCAGTATGTGAAGAAGGAGGGAGAAGTCTCCTGTTGGCAGGCTGTATTTAGGTCGGAAATTTGGGTATTGATCGTGTTCCATGTGTTGCTCCCCTGTATCAGCATTGCTGTGTAGAATCTGTATTCCTGATAGCATTGGCTCTTCTGCAGGCATAGATCACGTTATTAAGAAATACAACTTTTTAGTAGATTCGTTCGTCTTCCCAACAGCACACGTGCTTGGATAGATAGAATGTGTCTTGGACAAAATGCTGATAGCTTTGTGTGGAACCTCTGTGCACGGTGTTTTCAGCCTTTATCGTTCACTATGATCCATAGTGGAGATCAGGAGGAAATGTTTGTTTCATCCATGCTTTCGTCATGCCCCCAAGAGAGGATTGGACCAGGCAACAAGTGGTCCTTGATGATGTCTTTCTATCTGTTATGAGGATGAAGGATCCTCTTGAAGTTGTGATTCTTTGAAAAGCTTGCAGATGGCTGTGTGTGGAGGAGGAAATGGCAGAACTTTTTTTTTTTTTTTTTTTTTTTTTTTTTTTTTTTTTTTTGTAATTTTATTTTAAGGTAGAGTTATGTCAAATGTAGCTGGATGAGCCTTGGCTCGAAAATATTTATCATGGCAAGAGAATTGCCTGGATGGGGAGATTCAAGGTGTAGTGGGAGATACAAGGTGGACATAATTCTCTGTGAGAAGATATTAATTGACTCTGTGTCTCTTGGAAGAGTGCTCGGCTTTTCCTTTGAGACTTATGAAGTCCCTTCACAGAACTCCAGTGAGCAGCAAGTGTAGCTTCCATAGCACAGAGATGTGCAGTTGGCTGTGTGAAATTGGTGCTGGGAAGTGAAATGGTCTGGAGAACTGGGCTTCCACTGTCACACGTTTTTAATCTATCTGGGTGTAAGGACACCATGGATGGTGTGAAGGGCTGGAAATCTGAATGCTGTGAGCTGTGTATGGATGTCTGCTGAAAGACTCAAGGGAATGATTTCCTCCATTCCCTATCTTCTATTTCTAGGATGAAGCAATATGGGGTTCTTCTTCCCCAAGGAATTGTTTAGAAGATCTGTATTCCAGCTGCATGGGGAGTTCTGACAGGTTCTTAATAAATATTTGTTTGTCATCATAATGGTGTCACTGCAAAGCTTTATTTTGTACTTGTAACAGATGTGGCATGGGAATTGCTGTGTATTCAGTGCCTATAAACAACATCATCAGTCGTCTACTCTGAGCTATACAAACAGAGAAGAGTGTTGTGAGCTGTTCAGTTCTGCAGGTGTTAACTTTCTGTCTCATTCTTCTGATCATCTGAAAATGGTTCTTTCATGTTTATAGGTGAAAAGACAGAGACATTTCCATAGACAAGTTTCTTAAAATATCTCAGTAATAAATGCTTTTTTCTTGTCCCATGTCTCAGATATGAAGTCCAATATTAGCCATGGTAAGGAGATGTGGTTGAGTAACTTTCCTTTTGGGGAGTCTCTCTAAATTCTGATGATCTGTGCTATCCACGGGAGGCGGGAAGGGGTAGAAGAGAGTGTTGGGTGTGTGAGGAGGTCCTGGTGGAGACATGGCATGTGTTTTGTTGATCCCTAGGTCCATTGCTGGCCTTGTGCAAATGAGTCACGAGGAGTCATATGATTTTCAATTGTGTGGTTTGGACGTAAAGGGCCTAGTTTGGGTTCCATATTCCTTTGCATCAAGAGTGACAGGCACACATACTTTGGGGAGTCCATGTGCTGAAGAATGGTGTTGTTGCCTTTGAGGTGATACTTGGATGTGTGGGTCTTTGACAGGGCTGGTAATAATTTATGGCATATATGCGATTTCCCACTTGTTCAAATAATTGGGAGGAACAGAATATCCTTAGTTGTGATGCTTGGGCTCTGAGAAATTTTGCACACAACTTTCATCTAATGATGTCTGTATGCAGAGTTTGCTTCCATGTTATGTTTGCCAGAGAGAAGAAGTCTGTGTATGCAGAGACAGGGCTCGTGCTGGAGTTCACTGTGATTCAATGCAAAATGAATGAATGAATTGTGTCCAGTTTTGGTTGTCTTGGTACTTGGATGCTGCCCGCAGCTGTGGCTCCAAGCTTTTTCATTCCCTTAGTGTCCAAGGAAATGACAGCCTGGGGCCTCTGGTGTGAGCTCCTGTGTGAGGCCCCGGTGTATTTGTTTCAGTCCAGTTTGCTGGGTTGTGTATATACTGCAGTTGACCCAATCTGCCATGTGAGGCCATGATTGATACTCTTCTGGTGTTTTCCCATTCTTGTCTGGGTTCATTCAGTTCCTTTGGATAATTTGGTTGGGTTAGGTAGGGTTGTGTTGGTTGGTTTGCTTGTATTTTTGCCAAGGGGTAAAGCTGAATTTGTCTGGCCATCTTGCAAACTCCAAAACACATAATTATCCAGTAGGGATTGTATCTCTCATGCATCCCTTGAAGCTGTACATGTAATCATATTATCGTAGAAGCAGAGAATCATGGAATGGTTTGTGTTGCAAAGTACCTTAAGGATCCTTTTGTTCTCGCTGCTCTGCCATGGGCAGGGACATCTTCCACCAGAGCAGGTGGCTCAGAGCCCCAGCCAGCCTGACCTTGAATATTTCATTCAACAAATACAACTTCATGAATGGATGTTTCCCCAAGGATTGTTTTTCTCTGTGGCCAACATGGAACCAAAATTGTGGTTTGTGTTGATGGGGAAACTGAAGGCTGTGAATGCAGAGTGAGGAGGGTGAGAGCTCAGTTCTGTGCCAGGCAAATGGGGGACTCAGTGTGGGTTTGGTAGAGAAATGGTTTGATTTCATGCTTGGTGCCAAAGGCAGTGCCATTGTTGTTCTGATCCTGGTGTCTCTGTCATGAAAGACAATGTCAGTCCTCCAAGAGTAACATTTTCCACAAAAACTGTTCATGTTGAACCATATTTTTTGGCTGGAAGAGGTAATTAATCCTGTGTGAAAGCTCCATTATCTTTATCTCTTGGCCACATTGTGCTATAGAGTTTCTTCAGAATTGTAATTCCACTTTTATTCATGCCTTTGTTTCTCAGAAGGTTGCAGCTCATTTTCACAGATCAAGTAATTTCTTTGAAATATGAAACCGTGACTGATGTTTTTCAGGACATCCTTACTTCAGCCACTTAAGACTGAACATTGTTTGGGTACTATGCAGATGAGGCAGGAAGGGAATCTGTTGTAATTTGTCAGAAGATTTATCTTTAGAAGAAGGCCGATCACAAGGTGTTTAAAATGATGGTTTCAGAACTGTGCAAGGTGAACAGGCCATGCAGTAGAAAGAGTTGCTGAGGAGACGATTCATTCTTCAACTGACTCCCCCTATCCTGCTGTGCTCTGTAAGCCCTCAGGGCCTCACACTTGCAGATTGAGTTCTCAGTGACTTCCTTGTCCTCTCAGAGATGAATTTTAAGGCCTGCAATAAAGGCCTAGAAGATTTCCCTGTGAGCATCTCTTTTTTTTTGTTGTCTTCTAATGCTTCCTTGCCTTATCTCCTTAATGATTTCAGGTTTTCTGGGTGTTGTTTGCTTTGTTTTGTTTTCCGTTGATTTACTCAGTATTTGCTATACATACTATTATCAACAATGGAGCTTTGCTTAGTAACATATGATGTGCCAATATTCCTTGCTCTTGTTGCAATGGGAGTGGAAGGCAGGAGATATGAGAGTGACTTTGTGTTCTGTTCCTGTTGGGAGAAATACATGGAAATATGACTTTAGTAGACTTTGCCTCTCTGTGGAACAAAGCATGTGATAAAGATGGGGAGGAGGTTCCCCCTAAGCCAATGGTTTGATGAGCCATTCTCAGTTGGATGACTGCTAATATTTTATTAAGATTGTTTATCATTTGTGTGCTCTAGAATCCTTCAGTTCCTTATCATAATGGTGGTGAGCAGACAATTGTCCCTCCCTTCTGGGCGTGGCTGCAGTGCATTATCATCTCTTGATAGATTTGAGCAGTGAGGAGATGGCCACGAGCAAAATCTTACAGTGGTCTGGCATGGAAGAAAAAGCAGAGAGCGGAGCTGTGTGTGTGAGGCTGGAGAAGAACTGGGTGATTGCCTTGCTTGTCACATGTCACAGATAACACCAGTCTGTGCCTGATGGAGTCCAGTGGGATTTGACTTGCCTCTGTAGAGCAAGGCAGACCTACAAAATGTTATTGCATCTGTCCATGTTATTTCCATGTGTTTCTGACTCCTGTATTGCTTGTTGTGATGAGCTCAGGCTCAGGGTGTCTGATCTCATGTGGAAGGTCTCCTCTGCGCCAGCTGACCAAGTGCAGGTGCAGCTCCCACACACACCTGGGCTGTTTCCAGGTGCACAGAGGAAGGGTTTCACAAGCACTCCTGGTGTGCTCAGCCACGAACATTTTGTCTGTGGTGTAATCATGCAGGATGATCTCTGCTGCAGCTGTCCAAGTGCAGAGTGACCACCCAGCCCAGCCAAGGTTTCCATGGACAGAGCAGGGCCCAGTGGGAGAAGGTGTGCAGTGTCCCCCAGGCCATCACCCAGAGGAACCTGCTGGGCAATCAGCTGGAGGCTGTCAAATGGCTGAGGAACAGGCTGGAGAGTCACCTGCAGAGAGTTCCAGACAGTGGCTCCATGTCCAGGTGCAAAGCAGTGACTTGTGCTGTCCCTGCAGGGCCCTGACTGGGCCCAGTTCTGTTCAGCACCTGCATGGCCAATGGGATTGAGGCACCTTCAGGCAATTTGCAGCTGACACCGATTGGAGCTGATTCACTGCAGGGCAGAGATGGCAGCCGGGGATGGGCTGGAGAAGTGGCCCCTGTGCAGCCATCATGAAATGGATCAAAGTGCAAGGTCCTGCAGCTGGGGTGGGGCAATCCCCAGTTGAAACAGAGAGTGGGGGACAGGGAAGAGCTTTGCAGAGAAGTGCTTTGGGTTATTGGTGTGTGATGAGGTGGGCCATGAGCTGCACATGGGCACCTGCTGCTGGAATTGTGTCCTGCACTGCATGACAAGCACTCTGCCTGGCAGGTTTGAGGGATATTCTTCCTCCCCTCTAATTCATTTTCGTGGGAGCATAAACTGCATGGAGATCTTGGGCCAAAATCCCAATGGACATGCTAGATTTCACAGAAGGATCATGGAAGTGGCCTGAGAGCTGGAATATTTTTGTTATGCAGAAGGACTTAAGGAATGTAGGTCTTGAGGCATAGAGAAATTATACCTCTGTGTAGGCCTTTCTGAGTTTGTTTTTGTTGTCTGCAGTTTATGAATAAGTTTATCGGAAATATCGATAGAGCTCTTTACGTCGGCCAGTTGTTGTAGAACAGCAGACAAGTATTTTGAACTAAAAGAAGGGAGATTTTGTTTAGGAGAAAGCATTTCAGAGTGGGTTGTCATAAAAGGGAAAATATGTCCAGAGAAGTTTTGGACATGCCTCCAATGTTCAAGTCTAGCAAAAATTGTTCCTACTCATCTCACAACTGTCGATTAAATGGCTTTTACAAAAAAAAGTTAAAGATGGAAACTGAAAATATTCTTTTGCTCTATGAGGGACTCAGAGGTGTTTTGCACTTTCTATTTTCATGAGCTCACATATGGAGATGCAGATGAAGCCAGTTGAATGAGTCAGAAACAAAAGAGTAAATGTTATTCTGCTATCGCTGCACAGGGGTTGCTTACATTGCTTTAGACTGATCTATACCTCCAATTAATTCATGCCAAATAATAAAAGGACAATTCAGAAGAAGTGCGAAAAAGCTCTTGCAGTCTTTCCTGTATTGTCGGTTATTGCTCGTGTAAATGGGTCGTGATTTTAGTAAGGGCAGCTGAATTCCATTCTTTACTGCTTTCCCATGAATATTTTCTCCGGACTATTCAATGTGACTGAAAAGAATTCCTTAAAAGCACCCGCCAACATATCTCAGATAGTAACGCCTTGCAGTGGAATTAAGCAGAAGCTCCCGCTCTCGGTGTTTTTGGTCGGGGAGAGCCCCCGGGGCCGGTGCAGCCGCTGAGCCCCGCCCAAAGCCGGGCGCCCTTGAGCGCGGCCGTGCGGCGGCTGCAGTGTCGCGGCGGCGCCTCCGGGTGTCGCTGTTGGCCGCCGCCGAGCGCCGCTGGAGCCGCCGCCGCCGCAGCGTCCTGCCCCCGCAGGCTGCTCGCTCGCCCGGCGCCGGCCGCAGCGGCAGCGGCACCGACAGCAGCAGCGGCGGCGAGAGGCGGCCCGAGCGGTGTGGGTGGCTTTGAGCGGTGTCTGTTGTGGGCGGCGAGAGCGGCTGGAAGGGCGGCAGGGCAGCGGCAGGAGGCAGGAGCGCGGCGAGCGCAGCGGGCAGAGAATGGCGGTGAGGCGGCGGCAGAGGCTTGGGCCGGGCGGCGGGCGAGCGCTGCTGACCGCGCTGCTGCTGCTGCTGCTGTGCGTGTGGTGCCGGGCGGCGGCCGAGCGGGTCCGCTACGCCATCGCCGAGGAGCTGGGCAGAGGCTCGCTCGTGGGGCCGCTGGCGCGGGACCTGGGGCTTAGCGCGGACGAGCTGCCGGCGCGCAAGCTGCAGGTGGCGTCTGGCGGCAAGAAGCAGCTGAAATACTTCACGGTGAATGAGGAGAACGGGAACCTGTACGTGAACGAGAGGCTGGACCGGGAGGAGATGTGCGGTGCCTCTGCGACCTGCTCTGTCAGCTTCGAGGCGCTGGTGCACAACCCACTGAACGTTTTCCACGTTGAGGTGGCGATCGAGGATGTTAATGACAATTCCCCAGTCTTCAGCAAGGCTGCTCTGGAGGTCGAAATTGGTGAATGGACGCTTCCCGGTGCTCGTTTTCCGCTGGAGATGGCACGAGATGCAGATGCAGGAAGCAACTCGCTGCTGACTTATCAACTAACCATCAACCCGTCTTTCTCACTCGCAATGAAGGAAAAGCCAGGTGGAAAGAAGCAGCCGGAATTAGTCCTGGAGAGACCGTTGGACCGAGAGAAACAGAGTTCCATTGATCTAGTACTTACGGCAGTGGACAGTGGGGAACCTGCGAGATCCGGGACTGTCCAGGTTCGCATCAACGTGACGGACTTAAATGACAACCCACCCGTGTTCAGCAAAAACGTCTACGAGGCGAGAGTGGCTGAGAATTTGCCAGCGGGGTCGTTGGTGCTGCGGGTCCGGGCCACGGATGCGGACGTGGGCTCAAATGGACGAGTCTCCTACTCCTTTGGCAACGTCGCAGACATCGTACCCTCATTGTTCACTGTCGACAGCGATAGTGGAGAGATCAGGACGGTTGCTCCACTCGATTTCGAGGAGGAAAAAAAATACGTTTTTGGCCTGGAGGCGACCGACGGCGGCGGGCTCACTGATCACTGCGAAGTGCACATCGACATCACAGACGAGAATGATAACACTCCCGAGATCACCATTCTTTCACTATCGAGCCCGGTGCTTGAGGACGCTCCAGTAGGTACTGTGGTGGCCGTGCTGAACGTGAACGACCCGGACTCCGGCGAGAACGGTCAGGTGTCGTGCGAGCTGTCGGGAGAGGCGCCTCTGTCGATCGTGGCGTCGTCGGGCGGCTCGTACAAGGTGGTGACATCGGGCGCGCTGGACCGCGAGCAGGCGTCGGAGCATCGCGTGTCGGTGGTGGCCCGGGACCGGGGCAGGCCGGCGCTGCGGAGCAGCAGGGAGCTGGTGCTGGAGGTGTCGGACGTGAACGACAACGCGCCGGTGTTCGAGGAGGCGGCGTACAGCGCGTACGTGGCGGAGAACAACGCGGCGGGCGCGCTGGTGCTGCGCGTGCAGGCGCGGGACGCGGACGCGGGCGCCAACGGGCGCGTGAGCTACTGGCTGGCGGGCGGCAGCGCGGGCGCGGCGGGCGCGGCGCCGCTCGTGTCGGTGGAGGCGCGGAGCGGCGCGCTGTACGCGCAGCGCTCCTTGGACTACGAGCAGTGCCGCGAGTTCACGGTGGCCGTGCGGGCGCAGGACGGCGGCTCGCCGGCGCGCAGCTCCACGGCCACGGTTCGCGTCTTCGTGCTGGACCGCAACGACAACGCGCCCAGGGTGCTCTGGCCCGCGGCGGCGGCGGCGGGAGAGGCTGCGGGAGGGGCGGCGGCGGCGCCTTTCGAGGTGGTTCCGCGCTCGGCCGAGGCCGGCTACCTGGTGGCCAAGGTGGTGGCGGTGGACGCGGACGCGGGGCGCAACGCGTGGCTGTCGTACGAGCTGGTGCAGGCGTCGGAGCCGGCGCTGTTCCGCGTGGGGCTGCACAGCGGCGAGGTGCGCACGGCGCGCGCCGTGGGCGAGCGGGACGCGGCCAAGCAGCGGCTGGTGGCCGTGGTGAAGGACCACGGGCAGCCGGCGCTGTCGGCCACGGCCACGCTGCACGTGGTGCTGGCCGAGAGCTTGCAGGAGGCGCTGCCGGAGCTGAGCGAGCGGCCGGCGGGCGCCGAGGCGGCGGCGGCGGCGGCCGAGCTGCAGTTCTACCTGGTGCTGGCGCTGGCGCTGCTCTCGGCGCTCTTGGTGCTGAGCGTGGCGCTGGCCGTGCTGGCGCGGCTGCGCCGGGCCGGGCCGCCCGCCGTGCTGCGCTGCCTGGGCGCGCAGCGCTTCTCGCTGGCCGGCGCCGCCTTCCCGGCCGACTTCTGCGAGGGCACCTTGCCCTACTCCTACAACCTGTGCGTGCCGCCGCCCGCCCGCGCCGTGCCCGAGGCCGCTTGGCCGCCGCCGCCGCCGGTGCCCATCCTGTCGGCGGAGGAGCTTCTGGGCGGCGATTCCTGCGACAAACCGAGCACGAACAGTGACATCGTTGTGGGAGAGCCGCCCGCCAATCCCGACGCACCGCAGGTCTGTAATGTGTGAGCTTCCTCTGTTTTTAAAATTCTCGAAACGTCATCTTTTTTCCCCACTTGTTCTTTGCCTGGTGTCAATGGGTATTCCTCATGTGTATCCTCACGCAGCGGCAAAAGTTTTACCGTTTTTTCTCGGTAACCGCTTCAGATGGCAGGCTTTGATGATAGAGCTTCTTTTGGCTAGTAGCGGTGTTTCTGAGTGTTTCTCCTTGTTTCCCGGAGTTTTGTTTATGTGAGTTGCACTGTCCTGTCTCCATGACGGACTGAATTAACGGGTTTTTCCCCCTTCATGGCGCGCCGGAAATACTTGGTTCTGATTTGGTCATGGGTTCAGCTTGAGCGCGAGGTTTTGTCTTCAGCACTCGAGCTCTCTCAATTAGAATGTGTTATCAACATTGAAAGCAGTTCAGTAATCTGTGAATGGAGAAAGGCTGATTCTGCATGAAGGAGTCTGGGGAAAAAAATAAGAGCACCGACATCTGGTGTTGAAGATATTTTTTTTTTCCTGACTGATTTGTTCAGAAAGGGTTTGCTTGGAGCTCGTGTATAGCTCTTCCGTAACCCCTTCCGTAAAATTTGTTTTGTCCCTGTTTGATTTAGAAAGGAAACGAATATGGATAGTTCCTTTGAGTGTTTTTTCTGAGTGATAGAAGAGATTGTCCTCCGCTTTAGGGGGAATGCAGTAGCGAGGCTAGATGGCTTCGTTTATGCATCCTGGCTTGCAGTTCACTCTGTTTGCTCTTCATGATCTTTATTTCGTACACTGGTGAGAGTGCTGAAAGATTTCCGCTTCAGAGATTGTTATTCTTCTATCCTCTTTGCACAAAGATTTTGGGGGTTTTAGTAGATGTCAAATATATCGAGAAAGCAAATTTTTGCGATTCTGTTTACTAGGATAAACATCTGATATACGAAGGGATCACGTATTAGGGAGATTGGCCACAGGAGGGTTCAGGCACTTGAATCAAGCCCATTTGTACGTTGATTAGTGGTCAGAAGAGTTTCAAGTGTTGTACTTTTGTTCTACGGTCCCATATATATTTTCTTGAGGGCATATCGCATCACGGTCATTAAGAAATACTTATGTGACTAGATTACTAATGAGCTTTAGTGCTTCACACATTGCTTTTAGAAAAAAAAAAAAAAAGGGAAAGCTACAATGATTGGACCAAATGTAAAACTGTATAAAGTAAGGAAACACTAGGCATCTCTTGGGAAAGGATATCAAATATTTCAAGTCCTGAAAGATTACCGAGAGAGTTTCAGCTGCATCTTTATTTGTACTTATAATTGAATCCTGTAAAAATTAACCCCTGACTTCAAGCAGCATGCAATTGCTTTCGTCCTGCTTGTGTTAATAAACCTGATAGCTCTGTTTGTTCGGGATATGGTATCATCCCTTTTTCTCTATGCGAGCCTGTTGTTGAAGGTGCTTTTGAACAAAAAGGATAAGATTAATATGGGTAAAATATGTATTTTAGTTTACGTATAATGACATTTGGAAATTATGATATTCCCGTTCGGTTAAAGAACCACGCCCATGGAATGCCTCTCCCTTCTCCCGGTGGTGATACCCTGGAGGATGAAAGCAGAGATGGGCTGGAGAAATGCGGAGGCAGGAGATCGGCGCTGGACGAAAAGCGACATCTCGGTGGCGACCGTGCCCGGTATGGAGCGAGGCAGGGCGGGCAGCGCCGGGCAGCGCTCGGTGCCTGCAGTGCCGGGAGGAGGCTGCGGGCGCCGCTGTTGACCGAGAGGAGCGAGAGGAAGCTCGGAGCGCTACCGGCAGCCCCGCCCGCTGCGGATCGGCTCACTCGGTTGCTCTCTCCCTGCCCGAACCTGTGGTCCCCGATCGTCCCCGCGGTGCTGGTCCTTTCTGGAGCCAGGCGGAGGCACCGGCAGCTGCGCTCGGTGCAGGAGCTGAGAGCATTGAGTGGCAGCGGGATTGGATCGGCGGTGCTGCGGTGCCGGCGGAGCCGCGGCCGAGATGTGCGCGGCGGGGAGGCGCTGGGGCCGGCGGCAGCGAGCTCTGCTCTGGGCCGTGCTGCTGGCGGCGTGGGAGGCGGCGCGGGGGCAGCTGCGCTACTCGGTGCCCGAGGAGATGCCCAAGGGCTCGTTCGTGGGCGACGTGGCCAAGGACCTGGGGCTGCAGCTGCCGGAGATCCGAGATCGCGGCGTTCATATCCTGGACAAAGGTAGGACGCAGTATTTCGCTCTGCATGGGAAGACGGGACATTTAGTGACGGCGGAGAGGATCGACAGAGAGCAGCTGTGCGAGAGTGCACAGCAATGCGTGCTGCGCTGTGAGCTGATAATGGAGGGACAGATGCAGGTTTATGTAATCGAGGCGGAAATCACGGATATTAATGACAACGCGCCTTACTTCAGAGAGGCAGAAAAAAAATTGAGAGTGAGCGAAACGACAGCTCCGGGGTCGCGATTTCCCCTGCCAGACGCTCACGACCCAGACTCGGGCCGAAATTCTCTGCAGAGCTACGAGCTGAGCGGTGACGAGCACTTCTCGCTGGCCGTGCAGGCGGGCCCCGGCGGCGATCAGCGTCCCGAGCTGGTGCTGGCGAAGGCGCTGGACCGGGAGGAGGCGGCGTTTCACGAGCTGGTGCTGAGGGCGATGGACGGCGGCGATCCGGCACGGACGGGCACGGCTCGGATCCGCGTGACGGTGCTGGACGCGAACGACAACGCGCCCGTGTTCAGCCAGGCGGAGTACACGGTGCGTGTGCCCGAGGACGTGCCCGTGGGCTCAGTTCTCGTCACTGTCACTGCCACCGACAGGGACGAGGGGCCGAATGGACACGTGAACTACTTGTTCAAGAAAATTACAGAGAAAGCCTCAGAGATTTTCCAGTTAGACGTTGACACAGGAGATATCACACTACTACGGAGCCTAGACTTCGAGGAACGCTATTCCTACGAACTGGAGGTGCAAGCACATGACGGGGGAGACCTTTCTGACACTGCCAAACTTATAGTTACCGTAACAGATGTGAACGACAATGCCCCGGAACTCACAGTGTCGTCGGCGCTAAGTGAGATCTCGGAGGATGCCCCGGCAGGGACGGTGGTCGCCCTGCTGCACGTGCAGGACCCGGACTCTGGAGCGAAAGGTGAGGTTCGGTGCTCGCTCGAAAAGGATGTCCCGTTCCGACTGGAGAAATCGTTTGATGACTACTACCGCGTGGTGACAGCGAGAGAGCTGGACCGGGAGCAGGTGTCGGAGTACAACGTGACGGTGCGGGCGGCCGACGGCGGGTCGCCGTCGCTGCAGAGCAGCGCGGTGCTGGCGCTGCGGGTGCTGGACGTGAACGACAACGCGCCGGTGTTCTTGGAGGAGCGCTACAGCGCGCGGCTGGCGGAGAACAACGCGGCGGGCGCGCTGGTGCTGACGGTGCGCGCCACGGACGCGGACTGGGGGCAGAACGCGCGCCTGCGCTACCGGCTGGCGGAGGGGCGGGTGCGGGGCGCGCCGCTGTCGTCGTACGTGTCGGTGCAGGCGGAGACGGGCGCGCTGTACGCGCTGCGCTCCTTGGACTACGAGCAGCTGCGCGAGCTGCAGCTGTGCGTGCGGGCGGAGGACGGCGGCGCGCCGGCGCTGAGCAGCAACGTGTCGGTGCGGCTGCAGATCGTGGACGAGAACGACAACGCGCCGCAGGTGCTGTACCCGCCGGCGGCCGCGGCGGCGGCGTGGTCGGGCGTGGAGCTGGCGCCGCGGCGGTCGGAGGCCGGCGCGCTGGTGGCCAAGGTGGTGGCGGTGGACGCGGACGCGGGGCAGAACGCGTGGCTGTCCTACGAGCTGGCCAAGGCCACGGAGCCGGGGCTGTTCCGCGTGGGGCCGCACAGCGGCGAGGTGCGCACGGCGCGCTCGCCGCTGGCCCGCGACGCGGCGCGCCACAGCCTGGTGGTGCTGGTGCGGGACCACGGGCGGCCGGCGCTGTCGGCCACGGCCACGCTGAGCGTGGTGCTGGCCGAGAGCGTGGCCGAGCTGCTGGCCGAGCTGGGCAGCGCGGCGCACGAGGCGGCGGCGCCGGGCGAGCCGGCCGCCAGCCTGACGCGCTGGCTCGTGCTGGCCGTGGCCGCCGTCTCGTGCCTCTTCGTGGCCTTCCTGCTGCTGCTGCTGGCGCTGCGCCTGCGCCGCTGCCACCGCCAGCAGCTGCTGCCGCCGGACAGCGGCGCCTCGCGCGGCGTGCCCGTCTCGCACTTCGTGGGCATCGACGGCGTGCGCGCCTTCCTGCAGTCCTACGCGCACGACGTGTCGCTCACGGCCGACTCGCGCAAGAGCCACCTGCGCTTCTCGGCCGCCAGCTGCTGCGACACCCTCCCGGCCCGGCCGCCGCCCGACGAGCCCGCGCCGCTGCTCGGCGACGAGGAACCGGCCGGCGCCCTCCCCTCGGATCCCGCCCCTTCCTCGGTGAGTTCCTCTGTCCAGATTTTCTCCGCGACGCTTTCTCCTGATAGTGCCCTGCCCTTTCCCCGCCGTGTTCTCTGGCTTGGATAGGAGACTTTGACTAAAAGCGTGGTAAAGTTTCCTTTGGTGAAGTTTCGGAGGCTGGTACCCATTTCTGTCATTGTGTGAACCTGGGGTGGGTCCTCCGCGTTCCCGTGTGTGAAGGAGGAAGGAGGGAGAAGGCTGCTGTTGGCAGGCTGTAGTAGGTCGGAGGTTTGGGTATTGATCCGGTTCCAGTTATTGTTTGCCCTATGTCAGGTGACCTGTGTAGAATCTGTCTTGCTCTTAGTATTATATCTTCTTAAGGGATGGATCACGTTATTGAGAAATACAACTTTTTAGGAGGCTCCAGTGTTTTATCAAGAGCACATGTGCCTGAATAGGTAGAATGTGTCTTGAACAAAATGCTGATGCCTTTGCGTGGAACGTCTCTGCACATTCTTCTCCACATTTATTGTTGTCCATAATACCTAGTGGAGGTCTGCAGGAAGTGTTTGTGTCATCCATGCCTTGGTCTTTGTCTTGAAGAAAGAATTTGGTGAGGCAGCAAGTGGTCCTAGATGATGTATTTCTGTCCTTTATGGGGGTGAAGGATCCTGTCAAAGTAGTGATTCTTTGAAAAGGCTCCGGGCATCGGCATGTGGAGGAGGAAATGGTAGAACTGTTTGGTTGTTTTCTGGTTGTTTTAATGTAGACCTCTGCCATATGGAGCTGCATGAGCCTGGGCTAGAGAATATGTAGCATGGCAAGAGAATTGCCTGGATGGGAAGGGAGAGATTCAAGGTGCAGTGGGAGATACAAGGTGGGCATAATTCCCTTTGAGCAGATATTCACTGACTCTGTGTCTCTTGGAAGACTGCCCAGCTTTTCCTTTCAGACCTACGAATGCTCTTCACAAAACTCCAGTGAGCAGCAAATGTATCTTCCACAGCACAGAGATGTACAGACAGATGTGTTAAATTGGTGCTGGGAAGAGGAATGGTCTGGGTACTGGGCCTCCACTCTCTCATGTTTTTATGACAGATGGGTGAAAGGACAGCATGGATGGTGTGAAGGGTAGGAAATCTGAGTGCTGTGAGCTGTGTGTGAATGTCTGCTGAAAGACTCAGCGGAATGTTTTCCTCCATTCCTTGTCCAGTTTCTATCTCTAGCATGAAGGACTGTGGAGTTCTTCTCCCCAAAGTAGTTGTTTAGAAGATCCATATTCCAGCTGCATGGAGAACCCTGGCAGGTCCTTAATAAGTATTTGTTGGTCATCATAATTGTGTCACTGCAAAACTTAATTTTGTATTTATGGGGTATGGGAATTGCAAGGTGTGTATTCAGTGCCTATAAACAGCATCATCAATCATCTACTCTGAGTTATATAACCCAGAAGTGTGTTGTGAGCTCTTCTTTCCTGCAGGTGTTAACTTTCTGTCTTGCTCTCCTGATCATCTGAAGATGGTTCTTTCATGGTTACAGGCTAAATGAGAGAGACTTCCTTAGAGATGTTTCTTGAGAACATCTCTTTAATAAATGCTTTTTCTTGTCCCATGGCTAGGGTGACATGTCTAATATTATCAATAGCAGTATGAAGATACTGTCTGGGCAAATTTCCTTTTGATGGAGTCTCACTAAATTCTGGAGGTCTCTGTTAACCATGGGAGCTGTGATGCCTTTATGTGGGAGTGTTGGGTTTGTGGTGTGTGAGGAGGGTGTGGCATGTGTGTAGTTGATCCCCGGGGCTATTGCTGGCCTTCTGAAAATGAGTCAGGAGGAGTCTTATGATTTTCATTTGTGTGGTTTGGACTGAAAGGGCCTAGTTCGAGTCCCATATTCCTTTGCATCAAAAGTGATAGTTCCACATGCTTTAAGGAGTCCCTGTGCTGAAAAATGGTGACGTTGCCTTTGAGGTGATACTTGGATGTGTGGGTCTTTGACAGAGCTGGTAATAATTTATGGCATATATGAGATTTCCCACTTGTTCAAATAATTGGCAGGAACAGATGACCTTAATTGTGATGTTTGGGCTCTGAGAAACTGTGCACACAAGTTTTCTTCTAATCATGTCTGTACATAAAATTTGCTGTACTGTTATGTTTGGCCAGAGAGAAGTCTGTGTATGCAGAGACAGGGCTGGTGCTGGAGTTCACTGTGATTCAATTCAAAATGAATTAATGAATTGTGTCCAGTTTTGGTTATCTTGGTATTTGGAAGATGCCCGCAGCTTTGGTTCGAAGCTTTTTCTATCCCTTAGTGTCCAAGGAAATGACAGCCTGGGGCCTGTGGTTTGAGCTCCTGTGTGAGGCCCCTGTGTATTGGCTCCAGTCCAGTTTGCTGGGTTGTGTATATAGTGCAGTTGACCCAGTCTGCCATGTGAGGCCATGATTGATACTCTTCTGGCATTTTCCCATTCTTGTCTGGGTTCATTTCAGTTCCTTTGGATAATTTGGTTGGGTTGGGTTGGGTGAGGTAGGTTTGGGTTGGTTGGTTTGCTTGTGTTTTTGTTAAGGAGTAAAGCTGAATTTGTCTGGCCATCTTGCAAACTCCAAAACACATAATTATCCAGTAGGGAGAATATCTCTTATCAATCCCTTGAAGCTGTCCATGTAGTCATATTATCGTAGAAACACAGAATCATAGAATGGTTTGTGTTGCAAAGGACCTTAAGGATCATCTTGTTCCAGCTGCTCTGCCATGGGCAGGGACATCTTCCACCAGAGCAGGTGGCTCAGAGCCCCAGCCAGCCTGGCCTTGAATATTTCATTCAACAAATACAACTTCATGAATGGATGTTTTCCCAAGGTGTTGTTTTTCTCTGTGGCCAACATGGAACCAAAATTGTGGTTGGTGTTGATGTGTAAACTGAAGGCTGCAAATGCAGAGTGAGGAGGGTGAGAGCTCAGTTCTGTGCCAGGCAAATGGGGGACTCAGTGTGGGTGTGGCAGAGAAATGGTTGGATTTCATGCTTGGTGCCAAAGTCAGTGCCATTGTTGTTCTGATTCTGGTGTCCCTGTCATGAAAGACAATGTCAGTCCTCCAAGGGTAATGTTTTCCACAGTAACTTTTCATGTTGAACATAATTCTTGGCTGGATGAGCTAATTAATCCTCTGTGAAACCTCGATTATCCATCTGTATCTCTGTGGCACACTGGGATAAAGAGTTTCTTCAGAATTGTAATTACACTTAATTCAGGGCTTTGTCTTTAGGAAGGTTGCAGCTGATTTTCACATTCCAGGTCACTGTTTTAAATAGGAGACAGTGACTGTGGTTTTTCATCACATGCTTACTTCAGTCATTTTAGATTGAACAGTGTGTAGGGGCTATGAAGCAGAAGCAAGAAGAGAATCTGTTGTAATTTGTCAGAAAATTTGCCTTGAGAAAGAGGCCAATGAGAAGCTTTTTAGAAAGATGTGTTTATAACTGTGCAAGGTGAGCAGGCCATGCAGTAGAAATAGTTACCGAGGAGAGGACTCGTTCTTCAAATGAACCTGCTGTATTATTGTCCCATCTAAGTCCTGAGGGCCACGCACTTGCAGCTTCTCAGTGACTTCCAGGTGCTCTCAGGTATGAATTTTAGGGCCTGCAATAAAGGCCTAGAAGACTTGACACTGGGCATCTCTGACTCCTTGTTGTCTTCTAATGCTTCCTTGCCTGATCTGATTCATATTTTGGGGTGTTTTGTGGGTTTTTCGGTTTGTTTCATTTCCCTTGATTTACTCAGTATTTGGGTATAATTATTATGAACAATCCACCTTTTTTTGAGTAATGTATGGTGTGTTAATGTCCCTTGCTCTTTTTGCAGTGGGAGTGGAAGGAAGGAGATATTGGAGTGACTTATCTTCTTTTTCCTGTTGGGAGAAATACATGGAAATATGACTTTAGTAGACTTTGCCTCTCTGTGGAACAGAGCATGTGATAAGGATGGGGAGAAGATTCCATTAAAGCAAATGGTTTCATAAGCTATTCTCAGTTACATGACTACTGATTTTTTATTAAGATTGTTTATCATTTGTGTGCTCTAGAATCCTTCAGTTCCTTATCATAATGGTGGTGAGCAGACAATTGTCCCTCCCTGCTGGGTGTGCCTGCAGAGCATTATCATCTAATGATGGATTTGAGCAGTGAGGAGATGGCCACAAGGAAAACCTTACAGTGGCCTGGCATGGTAGAAAAAGCAGAGAGGGGAGCTCTGTGTGTGAGGCTGGAGAAGAACTGGGTGATTGCCTTGCTTGTCACATGTCACAGATAACACCAGGCTGTGCCTGATGGAGTCCAGGGTGATTTGAGTTGCTTCTGTAGAGCAAGGCAGACCTACAAAATGTTATTGCATCTGTCCATTTCCATGTGTTTCTGACTCTTGCATTGCTTGTTGTCATGAGCTCAGGCTCAGGATGTCTGATCTCATGTGGAAGGTCTCCTCTGTGCCAGCTGCCCGAGTGCAGGTGCAGTTCCCACACACACCTGGGATGTTTCCAGGTGCACAGAGGAAGGGTTTCACAAGCACTCCTGGTGTGCTCAGCCACGAACATTTTGTCTGTGGTGTAATCATGCAGGATGATCTCTGCTGCAGCTGTCCAAGTGCAGAGTGACCACCCAGCCCAGCCAAGGTTTCCATGGACAGAGCAGGGCCCAGTGGGAGAAGGTGTGCAGTGTCCCCCAGGCCATCACCTAGAGGAACCTGCTGGGCAATCAGCTGGAGGCTGTCAAATGGCTGAGGAACAGGCTGGAGAGTCACCTGCAGGGAGTTCCAGACAGTGGCTCCATGTCCAGGTGCAAAGCAGTGACTTGTGCTGTCCCTGCAGGGCCCTGACTGGGCCCAGTTCTGTTCAGCACCTGCATGGCCAATGGGATTGAGGCACCTTCAGGCAATTTGCAGCTGACACCGATTGGACCTGATTCACTGCAGGGCAGAGATGGCAGCCAGGGATGGGCTGGAGAAGTGGACCTGTGCAGCCATCATGAAATGGATCAAAGTGCAAGGTCCTGCAGCTGGGGTGGGGCAATCCCCAGTTGAAACAGAGAGTGGGGGATAGGGAAGAGCTTTGCAGAGAATGCTTTGGGTTATTGGTGGGTGATGAGGTGGGCCATGGGCTGCCCATGGGCACCTGCTGCTGGAATTGTGTCCTGCACTGCATGACAAGCACTCTGCCTGGCAGGTCGAGCGAATTCTTTCCCTCCTCTAAACTCTTTCTGTCAGAGCAGAGACTGCATGGAGATCTTTGGCCAGTATCCCAAATAGGCTAGAGTTCCCAGAAGGATAATGGAAGTGGTCTGAGAGCTGGAACATTTCTATTATGATGAAGGGCTGAAGGAGTGTAGGTCTTGCAGCATACAGAAATGATGCCTGTGTGTAGACTTATCACTGTATTTTTGCTGTTTCTTTTTGAGCTTATAAGAAATATGGACAGAGCTCTTTTTATGAGTGCCAGTGGTCATAAGACACCATTCAAATGTCTTTAAGTAAAAGAAAGGAGGTTTTGATTGAGAGAAAACTTTCCGGTGTGAGTGGTTTGGAAATAGAAAATATTGCCAAGAAAAGTTTTTGGTATACACCAAATGTTCAAGTCTAGCATGTTCTTGCCCATGGGAGTGGTATGAATTTAATGACCTTTAAAAAAAAGTTTAAATTGGAAGTGTGAAACATTGTTTTGCTCTATGAAGGACTTAGTGTTCCTTTGTGCTTTCCATTGTCAGATGCTCAGATAGGGATGAATGAAACAACTCAGATGAAGCAACTTTAATGAGTCAGAAACGAAAGAGTAAACGTTATTCTGCCTTCTTGGCACAGGGGATAGTCACATTGCTTTAGGCTGATCTATATCTCATATTAAATATTTCTCAAGTAATTAATAAGAATTCAAGACGTGACAGAGCGAAAAAGCTCTCGAAGTCATCCCTATATTATCGGTTATTGCTGATGTAAATGGGCTGTGATGTTATTAGGAGCAGCTTAAATCCATTACTTAGTGGGGCGCCGTGGATATTTGCATGTGACTGTTCACTGTGACTGAAAAGAATGCATTAAAAGCGCCCGCCAGCACAAGTCGTAGTAACGACTTGGAGTGGAATTAAGCAGGAGCTGCCGCTGTCGGTGTTTTTGGTCGGGGAGAGCCCCCGGGGCCGGTGCAGCCGCTGAGCCCCGCCCAAAGCCGGGCGCCCTTGAGCGCGGCCGTGCGGCGGCTGCAGTGTCGCGGCGGCGCCTCCGGGTGTCGCTGTTGGCCGCCGCCGAGCGCCGCTGGAGCCGCCGCCGCCGCAGCGTCCTGCCCCCGCAGGCTGCTCGCTCGCCCGGCGCCGGCCGCAGCGGCAGCGGCACCGACAGCAGCAGCGGCGGCGGCGGCGAGAGGCGGCCCGAGCGGTGTGGGTGGCTTTGAGCGGTGTCTGTTGTGGGCGGCGAGAGCGGCTGGAAGGGCGGCAGGGCAGCGGCAGGAGGCAGGAGCGCGGCGAGCGCAGCGGGCAGAGAATGGCGGTGAGGCGGCGGCAGAGGCTTGGGCCGGGCGGCGGGCGAGCGCTGCTGACCGCGCTGCTGCTGCTGCTGTGCGTGTGGTGCCGGGCGGCGGCCGAGCGGGTCCGCTACGCCATCGCCGAGGAGCTGGGCAGAGGCTCGCTCGTGGGGCCGCTGGCGAGGGACCTGGGGCTCAGCGCGGACGAGCTGCCGGCGCGCAAGCTGCGGCTGAGCGAGGAGAAGCAATACTTCACGGTGAATGAGGAGAACGGGAACCTGTACGTGAACGAGAGGCTGGACCGGGAGGAGATGTGCGGCGAGTCGGCGACCTGCTCTGTCAGCTTCGAGGCGCTGGTGCACAACCCACTGAACATTTTCCACGTTGAGGTGTCCATTGATGACGTAAATGACAATTCCCCGATATTCAGCAAGGCTGTTCTGGACCTCGAGATCGGTGAATGGATCCCTCCCGGTGCTCGGTTTCCGCTGGAGATGGCGCGAGATGCAGATGCAGGAAGCAACTCGCTGCTGACTTATCAACTAACCAGCAACCCGTCGTTCTCACTATCAGTACAAGAAAAGCCGGGTGGAAAGAAGCAGCCGGAATTAGTACTGGAGAGAGTGTTGGACCGGGAGAAGCAGAGTTCGCTTGAGTTGGTACTGACAGCGGTGGACGGTGGGGATCCTGCGAGGTCCGGGACTGTCCAGGTTCGCATCAACGTGACGGATTTAAACGACAACACGCCCGTGTTCGGAAAAGCTCTCTACGAGGCGAGAGTGCCAGAGAATTTGCCAGTGGAGACGGTGGTGCTGCGGGTACGGGCGACGGATGCTGACGCAGGCTCTAACGGGCGATTGTCCTACTCCTTTGGCAGCGTCCCCGACTCTGTAAGAGCGTTGTTCACTATCGACAGCGAGAGCGGGGAAGTGAGGACAGTGGGTCCCCTCGATTTCGAGAGACAGAGTAAATACATCTTCACCTTGGAGGCGAAGGACGGAGGCGGGCTCACTGGGCACTGTGAAGTGCAGATAGACGTCACAGACGAGAATGACAACGCGCCCGAGATCACCATTCTGTCACTGTCGAATCCCGTGCCCGAGGATGCCCCGACTGGCACCGTGGTGGCCGTGGTAAAAGTACGGGATCTGGATTCCGGCGAGAACGGTCAGGTGACGTGCGAGCTATCGGGAGAGGCGCCGCTGTCGATCGCGGCTTCGTCGGGCGGCTCGTACAAGGTGGTGACATCGGGCGCGCTGGACCGCGAGCAGGCGTCGGAGCATCGCGTGTCGGTGGTGGCCCGGGACCGGGGCAGGCCGGCGCTGCGGAGCAGCAGGGAGCTGGTGCTGGAGGTGTCGGACGTGAACGACAACGCGCCGGTGTTCGAGGAGGCGGCGTACAGCGCGTACGTGGCGGAGAACAACGCGGCGGGCGCGCTGGTGCTGCGCGTGCAGGCGCGGGACGCGGACGCGGGCGCCAACGGGCGCGTGAGCTACTGGCTGGCGGGCGGCAGCGCGGGCGCGGCGGGCGCGGCGCCGCTCGTGTCGGTGGAGGCGCGGAGCGGCGCGCTGTACGCGCAGCGCTCCTTGGACTACGAGCAGTGCCGCGAGTTCACGGTGGCCGTGCGGGCGCAGGACGGCGGCTCGCCGGCGCGCAGCTCCACGGCCACGGTGCGCGTCTTCGTGCTGGACCGCAACGACAACGCGCCCAGGGTGCTCTGGCCCGCGGCGGCGGCCGGGCCGGGAGAGGCTGCGGGAGGGGCGGCGGCGGCGCCTTTCGAGGTGGTTCCGCGCTCGGCCGAGGCCGGCTACCTGGTGGCCAAGGTGGTGGCGGTGGACGCGGACGCGGGGCGCAACGCGTGGCTGTCGTACGAGCTGGTGCAGGCGTCGGAGCCGGCGCTGTTCCGCGTGGGGCTGCACAGCGGCGAGGTGCGCACGGCGCGCGCCGTGGGCGAGCGGGACGCGGCCAAGCAGCGGCTGGTGGCCGTGGTGAAGGACCACGGGCAGCCGGCGCTGTCGGCCACGGCCACGCTGCACGTGGTGCTGGCCGAGAGCTTGCAGGAGGCGCTGCCGGAGCTGAGCGAGCGGCCGGCGGGCGCCGAGGCGGCGGCGGCGGCGGCCGAGCTGCAGTTCTACCTGGTGCTGGCGCTGGCGCTGCTCTCGGCGCTCTTGGTGCTGAGCGTGGCGCTGGCCGTGCTGGCGCGGCTGCGCCGGGCCGGGCCGCCCGCCGTGCTGCGCTGCCTGGGCGCGCAGCGCTTCTCGCTGGCCGGCGCCGCCTTCCCGGCCGACTTCTGCGAGGGCACCTTGCCCTACTCCTACAACCTGTGCGTGCCGCCGCCCGCCCGCGCCGTGCCCGAGGCCGCTTGGCCGCCGCTGCCGCCGCCGGTGCCCATCCTGTCGGCGGAGGAGCTTCTGGGCGGCGATTCCTGCGAGAAACCGAGCATGAACAGTGACATCGTTGTGGGAGAGCCGCCCGCCAATCCCGATGCACCGCAGGTCTGTAAAGCCTGATGTGCTTCTGTTTCTAAAAGTTCCCGAATTGTCTTCATTGTTTCCCGCGTGTTCTTTGCGCGGTGCCAGTGGGTATTCTCCATCTGTATCTCCACGTAGCAGCGGAAGTTGTTCATTTTTTCTCTGTAACAGCCTGAGCTGACCGGCTTTGATGATAGCTCTCCTTTAGGCCAGGTGCAGCGTTTCTCAGTGTTTCTCCTTGTTTCCCAGAGTCATGTTTTTATGACGTGCAGAGTCCTGTCCCCGTGACGGACTGAATTAAGGAAGGGGCTATCCCCCCTTCCTGCAGAGCAGGAAGCCCTTTGTTCTTGTTTGGTAACAGGTTCAGGCTCAGGGGCGAGGTTTTGTCTTCAAAACTCGAGCTCTATAAATTTGATTGTGTTAGCTACATGAAAGCAGGTTCGTATTCCGTGGAAGGAGACTGGCTGATTCTGCAGGACGGAGTCGAGGCAAAAAAAAAAAAAAAAAAAAAAAAAAGAGAGAATGCTGACATCTGGTGTTGGAAATACTTCTTTCCTGACAGATTTTTTCCGAGAATGTGTACTTAGAACTCGTGTATAGCTTTACCCGAACCCGTTCGTTAAAATTTGTTTTGTCCCCGTTAGATTTAGGAAGGAAACGAATTTAGAAAGTTCCTGTCACTGTTTTTTTCTGAGTGAAAGCAGAGATTTTCGCCCGTTTTGGGGGGAATGCAGTAGTGCGGCTAGATTGCTCCATTCATCCGTCCGGGTGGCATTTCGCTCTGTTTTCCTCTTCATGATCTTTATTTCGTACACTGGTGAGAGCGTTTAAAGATTTCTGTTTCAGAGGTTGTTATTTTTTTATCCTCTGTGCACAAAAATGTTGGGGGTTTTAGTAGAAGTCAGGGATATGGAGAAGAGCGGATTTTTGTAGTTCTGTTTACTAGGTTAAACATCTGAGATACGATGGGATCACATATTAGGGAGATTGGCGAGAGGAGGGGTTTGTCACTTGAATCAAGCCCATTTGCAGATTGATTAGTGGTCAGCAGTGTTTCAGGTGTTGTACTTTTGTTCTACGGTTCCATGATTGTTTTCTTGAGCACATATCATATAAACGTCATTACGAAATACTTAGATGATTGGTTTACTAACGAGCTTCAGTGATTCACACATTGATTTTAGAACAAAAAAAGGAAAGCTACCATGATTTGATTAAATGTAAACCTGTATAAACTAAGGAAACACTAGACATCTCTTGGGAAATTATGTCAAATATTTCAAGTCCTGAAACTTTGAGAGATTCAGCTTCATCTTTATTTGTACTTATAATTGAATCCTGTAACAATTAGCTCCCTAACTTCAAGACGTATGCAATTGATCTCGTCAGACTTGTATTAATGACCCTGATATCTCTGTTTCTTCGGGATATGGTATCTTCCCCTATTCTCTCTAACAGCCTGTTCTTGAAGATGGTTTCGAAGAGAAAGGATAAGATTTTAAAAAAGGTACAGGGTTAAATAGGAAAAATGAATTGTAATTTTGGTATAGTGACATTAGTAAGTAATGAGTTTCCCGTGCGGTTAAAGACCCCCGCCCGCCGAATGCCTCTGCCTTCCTCCCGGTGGTGATACCCTGGAGGATGAAAGCAGAGATGGGCTGGAGAAATGCGGAGGCAGGAGATCGGCGCTGGACGCAAAGCGACATCTCGGTGGCGACCGTGCCCGGTATGGGGCGAGGCAGGGCGGGCAGCGCCGGGCAGCGCTCGGTGCCTGCAGTGCCGGGAGGAGGCTGCGGGCGCCGCTGTTGACCGAGAGGAGCGAGAGGAAGCTCGGAGCGCTACCGGCAGCCCCGCCCGCTGCGGATCGGCTCACTCGGTTGCTCTCTCCTTTGCCCGAACCTGCGGTCCCCGATCGTCCCCGCGGTGCTGGTCCATTCTGGAGCCAGGCGGAGGCACCGGCAGCTGCGCTCGGTGCAGGAGCTGAGAGCATTGAGTGGCAGCGGGATTGGATCGGCGGTGCTGCGGTGCCGGCGGAGCGGCGGCCGAGATGTGCGCGGCGGGGAGGCGCTGGGGCCGGCGGCAGCGAGCTCTGCTCTGGGCCGTGCTGCTGGCGGCGTGGGAGGCGGCGTGGGGGCAGCTGCGCTACTCGGTGCCCGAGGAGATGCCCAAGGGCTCGTTCGTGGGCGACGTGGCCAAGGACCTGGGGCTGCAGCTGCCGGAGATCCGAGACCGCGGCATTCATATCTCGGACAAAGGTAGTAAGCAGTATTTCACTTTGCATGTGGAGACGGGACATTTAGTGACGGCGGAGAGGATCGACAGAGAGCAACTGTGCGAGAGTGTGCAACAATGCGTGCTGCGCTGTGAGCTGATAGTGGAGGGTGAGATGCAGGTTTATGGGATCCAAGTGGAAATCACGGACATTAATGACAACGCGCCGAGCTTTCGAGAGGCTGAGACAGCGCTAAGAATGAGCGAAATGACAGCCCCGGGGTCGCGGTTTCCCTTGCCAGACGCTCAGGATCCTGACTCGGGTCGGAATTCGCTGCAGAGCTACGAGCTGAGCGGTGACGAGCACTTCTCGCTGGCCGTGCAGGCGGGCCCCGGCGGCGATCAGCGTCCCGAGCTGGTGCTGGCGAAGGCGCTGGACCGGGAGGAGGCGGCGTTTCACGAGCTGGTGCTGAGGGCGATGGACGGCGGCGATCCGGCACGGACGGGCACGGCTCGGATCCGCGTGACGGTGCTGGACGCGAACGACAACGCGCCCGTGTTCAGCCAGGCGGAGTACACGGTGCGTGTGCCCGAGGACGTGCCCGTGGGCTCTGTCCTCGTTACTGTCACTGCCAGGGACGCCGACGAGGGGTTGTACGGAAACGTGAAATATTCGATTCACAAAATTACCGAGAGAGCCTCGCAGCTTTTCCATCTGGATAGTGACACTGGAGCAATCACCTTGTTACGGAGCCTAGATTACGAGGAAGGCAAGTCCTACGAACTGGAGGTGCAGGCACATGACGGCGGAGCTCTTTCCGACACTGCCAAAGTTGTGGTTACAATAACAGATGTGAACGACAATGCCCCAGTACTCACAGTGTCGTCGGCGCTGAGCGAGATTTCCGAGGATGCTGCGTCAGGGACGGTGGTCGCCCTGTTGCACGTGCAGGACCGGGACTCGGGGGCCAACGGTGAGGTTCGGTGCTCTCTCGACGTAGGCGTCCCGTTCCGGCTGGAGAAGTCTTACGAGGACTACTACCGCTTGGTGACAGCGAGAGAGCTGGACCGGGAGCAGGTGTCGGAGTACAACGTGACGGTGCGGGCGGCCGACGGCGGGTCGCCGTCGCTGCAGAGCAGCGCGGTGCTGGCGCTGCGGGTGCTGGACGTGAACGACAACGCGCCGGTGTTCTTGGAGGAGCGCTACAGCGCGCGGCTGGCGGAGAACAACGCGGCGGGCGCGCTGGTGCTGACGGTGCGCGCCACGGACGCGGACTGGGGGCAGAACGCGCGCGTGCGCTACCGGCTGGCGGAGGGGCGGGTGCGGGGCGCGCCGCTGTCGTCGTACGTGTCGGTGCAGGCGGAGACGGGCGCGCTGTACGCGCTGCGCTCCTTGGACTACGAGCAGCTGCGCGAGCTGCAGCTGTGCGTGCGGGCGGAGGACGGCGGCGCGCCGGCGCTGAGCAGCAACGTGTCGGTGCGGCTGCAGATCGTGGACGAGAACGACAACGCGCCGCAGGTGCTGTACCCGCCGGCGGCCGCGGCGGCGGCGTGGTCGGGCGTGGAGCTGGCGCCGCGGCGGTCGGAGGCCGGCGCGCTGGTGGCCAAGGTGGTGGCGGTGGACGCGGACGCGGGGCAGAACGCGTGGCTGTCCTACGAGCTGGCCAAGGCCACGGAGCCGGGGCTGTTCCGCGTGGGGCCGCACAGCGGCGAGGTGCGCACGGCGCGCTCGCCGCTGGCCCGCGACGCGGCGCGCCACAGCCTGGTGGTGCTGGTGCGGGACCACGGGCGGCCGGCGCTGTCGGCCACGGCCACGCTGAGCGTGGTGCTGGCCGAGAGCGTGGCCGAGCTGCTGGCCGAGCTGGGCAGCGCGGCGCACGAGGCGGCGGCGCCGGGCGAGCCGGCCGCCAGCCTGACGCGCTGGCTCGTGCTGGCCGTGGCCGCCGTCTCGTGCCTCTTCGTGGCCTTCCTGCTGCTGCTGCTGGCGCTGCGCCTGCGCCGCTGCCACCGCCAGCAGCTGCTGCCGCCGGACAGCGGCGCCTCGCGCGGCGTGCCCGTCTCGCACTTCGTGGGCATCGACGGCGTGCGCGCCTTCCTGCAGTCCTACGCGCACGACGTGTCGCTCACGGCCGACTCGCGCAAGAGCCACCTGCGCTTCTCGGCCGCCAGCTGCTGCGACACCCTCCCGGCCCGGCCGCCGCCCGACGAGCCCGCGCCGCTGCTCGGGGACGGGGACCCGGCCGGCGCCCTCCCCGCGGATTCCGCCTCCGTACCGGTGAGCTCCCCGTACCAGTTTTTCTCCGCTATTCTTTCTTCTATTGGTTCTCCGCTGTTTTCCGTGTCTTTCAGAGTGATTTTTCCTGACATGGACGGCAAGGTATCTTTTTTTTGGGAGGTGCTGGCCACACGACTGTGGACATGTGGTCGTGTATTGGGTTTCCAGGTTGTGAGTGATGTATGATAAGGTTAGACTGCTCTTGGCTCGAGGGTTTTTTAAATGAAGTTGTTTCTGGATCATATGATCCTAGCTGCCTTTGTAGCTTTTGAAGGACAGGTAGTGTTTCACCTCCTTCCCGTTTCTTCTCTGATATGCATTTGGCCGAGACATATTTCTTCCCTCTTAGTACAGAGCGGTAGAGATACCTATTTGAAGGCTCTAAGTTATCCTTGTGCATGTTGCAGGGAAACCGTATGAATATCTGGTATTTTGATGGAAACTGCTTTCAAACTGTCAAGGTCGGGACACAACGTGCAAGGCTTTAGAGGCAGGAGATGCAAATAATGGGGTCTGTGTGTGAAAGATTGTTAAAAGATAAGATAAGATTTGTTTTCAGTGTTGATCTGTAGTCTAATGCAATGCAATTCTCTCCTTCCCAAATATGTGTGGTTAAACAGATATTATTGAAGTTCTAATGACAAAAGGTGTGTTTAAATATTCCAATCTATTTAATGAATTGTAATGTATTTAATGCATAGTAAATATGTTTAATTAATAGCCTCATATATTCCAATCTGAAATGTCGCAAGGCGAGCTTTGCAATATGGAAATTCATTCCAATCCCCACTTTTAATACCTAGATTATGTATTTTCTCCAAAAGTTGTTACTGAGATGAGCTTCAACCCTTCATTTCTGCAGACGTTATCTTCTTGTCTTGTTCTTTGCACTGATCTTAAGATGGGTCTTTGTGTCTGCTAATCTCGCATCACATCTCTTGCATTTGCCTGGCTGTCTGATACATGCCTTGCATTTTTACAACTCGACAGGGAAAGACATTTATAGATGTGTTTCCTTAAATTTTTAATGAGAGAAGTTGTCTTATTTCTCACACATGTTTAGAAGTTAAATGTTAGCCATAGTAAGTTGTCTATGCAACTTTTCTTGCAGTGGAGTTCCTCTGCTAATGGTAACTATCAGAGAGAACAAAACAATCTGTAACGAGTTTCAGGAGACTCCTACAGGTGCAGTGTGTAAGGAAGCACTGCTGGAGAGAAAGCAGGTGTGTTTTTAACTTCCATGGTCCATTCCTAGACTACATAAAATGAATATATTCAGATTATAAATGGCCAAACTGCGGATTCATACGTTTGCTCTCTGTAATGGTTGCTCTCTGTGAATGATAGTTTAACTGTGGAGTTGTTTGTCATGACCAGGTAAAGGTGGGCCTGTGTGTGCCTAAAACTCTATCTGGAAATGTCTCTAGAGTCACTGATCTTACTTGTAAGCTACTCATGGTGAACAGTCAGGGAGAGATTGTTCCCAGGGAGAGACTGGCCCCTCAGCAGGCAAAGTGGGATTCTGTGATCCAGTCATCTGGATGTGCCAACGCCTGTGCCACTTTGACCAAGTGCCCTTTTCCTATGTCCAGAAAAGGATGGCAATTCTCCAATGAATTTCTCTGCAAGCAATGCCCAGGGAAGTGCATGCTTCAGGGTTCTGTGTCTAAGAAATGCTGTGGGAAATGTCATTTCCCCAGCTATATGTCCTTGTTACTGTTGTGCTGTAGAGTTTCAGTGTGTTTGTACCAAGCTTTTCCAAGCTTTGAGCAAACCTTCAGATGGTATTACTGGTTCTTGCATGTGGATGCTACTGCTGGTGTTTTGTGGGTGTTGAAATTGGTAGGATTGTAGGAATGGGAGAGTCTAATTTAGCAGCAAATTAGACAGGGTTTGGGGCATTTTACTTGAAGCATGTGCCAGAACGTCACTCATTTCATCCTCTGTCATGTCTGAAACAGCTCTTCACTGTGAGTGGTACCTTTTGGATGTAGGCATAAACTTCACATTAATGATTCCAAAGTGATAGATATTCAAAACTGTCCATGTGCTTAGGAAGAATGAAGACATCTTTGAGTTGATTCTGATCTGAGTCTTTAGCTAAGCTGCATATTGCTTATGACTGTTTAGACATGTTACATTTCTTCAAGCATCAGTGATGAGCAGAGTCCATATGTGTGGACCTGTTTTGTGATCCCTGCTCTCCAAAAGGAGAAGTTGTGTGGAAAACTTCTTCCAGTGGTGTCTGTCTGCAAAGGGGTCCCTGTTGGGTTATGTCTGAGCATTCTGCATGCACAGAGACAGGGCTGGTGGAAGAGTTGCTGAAATATCTCAAGGGTTGGTATAGCCATATAACCCTAGGTGTTATATGGATCACATAGTTATGGTTCTGTGCAGTTTTCTTTGCTTTTCCTCAGAGGGAATTACTTAGAGTGCCTTACCTCTAGATATTAGACATGTGTCTTAGGTACTTGTTAAAACTTACAAACATAGGCCTTCAAACAAACCTTCAAATTTAGGCCTTTAAACATAGATTTTTAAACTTGGGTATTTAAATTTGGGCCTTTAAAATCAGGCCTTCAAACTGAGGCCCTCAAGCTTAGGCCTTGAAAGTTGGGCCTACAAACTTGGGCCTTCGAATCTGTGGGGTATGAGCAGGCCCCATAGTAGAAAAGCTGATGAGAGCTCTTGAGAGTTTAATGAAATGAAGTGACACCGGTAATCCAGAAAAAAATTTCAAGGTCTCACTTCTAGCCTGACACCTCAGTGTGTTCCAGGGGCTCTCAGGAATGAATTCCCTTACCCAGAGAAAGGCCTGAGATTTCCTGGTGAGTTTCTCTGAAAACACTCCTAATGCATCCATGCATTGCTTGTGTGGTTTTCTTTCATTGACATATTATTACAGCTGAAGTGGAATGAGAACATGTGGGGGGGGTACATCAGTGTTCTAATTTTGTCATGTTAAGACATGTAAAATTTGCCTTAGGAGCAGTTGCATCTTTGTAGATCAGCGCATGTGATAAAAGAAGGGAAGTGCATAGTTTGATAAAGAGTTTGTGAGAGTGGCAATTACATTTTCCACCTTGGATCTCCATTCAGGCTCTGTTTCCTGGAACGCCATGGTTCATGTTTCTTTCCCACTTGTGAGTTGCTTTGCAGGAAATAGTAACTTCCCTTGAGAACCAAGTGAAGAGAGAATGTTGTATGTGAGGAAAATGAGAAATTGCTAAACTCCAGTGGGTAGCTGCAACATGCTGCTGTCCAATTCCACTTACCTGGGGATTCTCTTTGTGTCTCTGAGGTCTACAGAGCTACGTGCTGCTCTCTGTGGTTTCCTGCACTGCACAGGCCCTGAGGTGTCACAGTAGCCATTGATTCCCCCGTGTATGGCAGTGGGAGGTATTTGGCTTGGCTTCTTTGATTTAATAAGTGGAAAGGATTTCTGTTGTTCTGCTGCTTACCAAAGTCATTTAGTCCAGTCAGAGAGACCTCATAGTCCTTTAATATTCCTGCACCTTGCCAGCTTGCACCTTGAAGCCTCAGTGCGTTTCCAGATGCTCTGAGAAACAATTTTAAAGGCTGTGTTGCAATAAAGCACCAGAAAATCACAGCACTGAAAGATCTCCCCCTCTCTGATGAGGTCAAAATGAAGTTTGGGATTTGTATGTGAATCTTCAGAATTCATTGAAAACCATTCAGCTGATTTTGCAGTCCTAAAACGGACTGGGGAGATGGTGAGACTTTTGCCTAGAGGTTAGGAAAATTAAAACAATGGAAATATTACATCAGTTATTGTAGCAGGCCTAATTTTTGAGTTTCCACCAAAAGCACAGAAGGTTTTCTGGATGGAAGGAGAGTCAGTGTAAGGATGGACACAGGGCAGAGTCTGCACTGCTTTGCATTTTTTTAATTCTCTGCTAGGTAAGTATGTACACGGCCATTCATCTGAGAGCACATCCATTGCTTCTGGGCTTCAGGTTTTTCTGCAGTTGTTAATCACTGGATAAATGTCCTTTTGATTCACACCGGTTTTGCACAGATGATGGGCTAACAATATCTAGGGTACCACTAGCACAATTAAATTGTAAAGCATCTCAGCAATCTTCTTTTCAGATTTTGGCTTCAGTTCTTTGACCGCGCATGCGAGAACCTATCTGTAATTTTGGAACACATATTTAGTTTCTGATTTTCGTGTCATTTCAAACCAGAGAGGGCAAAAAATCTTTGATAAGGTGTAATACATATTTCCATGTTTACTGCAGTTACAAATAATTAGGTCGTTATTACGCGAATATTGCTGCTGTAATCATAAGGGTTCCTACTTTTCGTTAAGCAGGAGCTGCCGCTCTCGGTGTTTTTGGTCGGGGAGAGCCCCCGGGGCCGGTGCAGCCGCTGAGCCCCGCCCAAAGCCGGGCGCCCTTGAGCGCGGCCGTGCGGCGGCTGCAGTGTCGCGGCGGCGCCTCCGGGTGTCGCTGTTGGCCGCCGCCGAGCGCCGCTGGAGCCGCCGCCGCCGCAGCGTCCTGCCCCCGCAGGCTGCTCGCTCGCCCGGCGCCGGCCGCAGCGGCAGCGGCACCGACAGCAGCGGCGGCGGCGGCGAGAGGCGGCCCGAGCGGTGTGGGTGGCTTTGAGCGGTGTCTGTTGTGGGCGGCGAGAACGGCTGGAAGGGAGGCAGCGGCAGGAGGCAGGAGCGCGGCGAGCGCAGCGGGCAGAGAATGGCGGTGAGGCGGCGGCAGAGGCTTGGGCCGGGCGGCGGGCGAGCGCTGCTGGCCGCGCTGCTGCTGCTGCTGCTGTGCGTGTGGTGCCGGGCGGCGGCCGAGCGGGTCCGCTACGCCATCGCCGAGGAGCTGGGCAGAGGCTCGCTCGTGGGGCCGCTGGCGCGGGACCTGGGGCTCAGCGCGGGCGAGCTGCCGGCGCGCAAGCTGCAGGTGGCGTCTGGCGGCAAGAAGCAGCTGAAATACTTCACGGTGAATGAGGAGAACGGGAACCTGTACGTGAACGAGAGGCTGGACCGGGAGGAGATGTGCGGCGAGTCGGCGACCTGCTCCGTCAGCTTCGAGGTGCTGGTGCACAACCCGCTGAATATTTTCCACGTCGAAGTGGCGATCGAGGACGTGAATGACAACTCCCCAGTCTTCAGCAATGCTGCTCTGGAACTTGACATAGGGGAATGGACGGGTCCCGGTGCTCGTTTTCCCCTGGAGATGGCCCAAGATGCTGACTCAGGAAGCAATTCGCTGCTGAGTTACCAGCTCACCAGCAACCCATCTTTCTCTCTGGTCATGAAGGAGAGCCCTGACGGAAGCAATCAGCCGGAATTAGTGCTGGACAGAGCGTTGGACAGGGAGAAGGAAAGCTCTTTTGAGCTGGTGCTGGTGGCGGTGGATGCCGGGGATCCAGTTAGATCCGGAACTATCAGGATTCGGATCAATGTGACAGATGCCAACGACAATCCACCCGTATTCGGGCAGGACCAGTACCGTGCGAGATTGCGCGAAGACGCAGCCCCGGGGTCGAGAGTGTTAAACGTCTCTGCCTCCGACGCCGATATCGGCAACAATGCTCGCATCACTTATGGGTTTGGGAAAATGCCTGCCAAGGTACTTCAGAAGTTCATGATGGACACGGAAAGAGGAATGATCACGCTAAAAGAGGCTTTGGACTTCGAGGACACAAGAGGCTACACATTACTGGTGGAGGCGAGGGATGGTGGAGGTCTGGTGGCACAGTGCAAGGTGGTGGTCGAGGTGCTAGATGTGAACGACAACGCGCCAGAGATCACGGTTTTGTCGCTGTCGAGCCCTGTGCCGGAGGACACGCCAGCGGGGACCGTGGTGGCCGTGCTGAACGTAAACGACCCAGACTCGGGCGAGAACGGTCAGGTGTCGTGCGAGCTATCGGGAGAGGCGCCGTTGTCGATCGTTGCGTCGTCGGGCGGGTCGTACAAGGTGGTGACATCGGGCGCGCTGGACCGCGAGCAGGCGTCGGAGCATCGCGTGTCGGTGGTGGCCCGGGACCGGGGCAGGCCGGCGCTGCGGAGCAGCAGGGAGCTGGTGCTGGAGGTGTCGGACGTGAACGACAACGCGCCGGTGTTCGAGGAGGCGGCGTACAGCGCGTACGTGGCGGAGAACAACGCGGCGGGCGCGCTGGTGCTGCGCGTGCAGGCGCGGGACGCGGACGCGGGCGCCAACGGGCGCGTGAGCTACTGGCTGGCGGGCGGCAGCGCGGGCGCGGCGGGCGCGGCGCCGCTCGTGTCGGTGGAGGCGCGGAGCGGCGCGCTGTACGCGCAGCGCTCCTTGGACTACGAGCAGTGCCGCGAGTTCACGGTGGCCGTGCGGGCGCAGGACGGCGGCTCGCCGGCGCGCAGCTCCACGGCCACGGTTCGCGTCTTCGTGCTGGACCGCAACGACAACGCGCCCAGGGTGCTCTGGCCCGCCGCGGCGCCGGCGGCGGGAGAGGCTGCGGGAGGGGCGGCGGCGACGCCTTTCGAGGTGGTTCCGCGCTCGGCCGAGGCCGGCTACCTGGTGGCCAAGGTGGTGGCGGTGGACGCGGACGCGGGGCGCAACGCGTGGCTGTCGTACGAGCTGGTGCAGGCGTCGGAGCCGGCGCTGTTCCGCGTGGGGCTGCACAGCGGCGAGGTGCGCACGGCGCGCGCCGTGGGCGAGCGGGACGCGGCCAAGCAGCGGCTGGTGGCCGTGGTGAAGGACCACGGGCAGCCGGCGCTGTCGGCCACGGCCACGCTGCACGTGGTGCTGGCCGAGAGCTTGCAGGAGGCGCTGCCGGAGCTGAGCGAGCGGCCGGCGGGCGCCGAGGCGGCGGCGGCGGCGGCCGAGCTGCAGTTCTACCTGGTGCTGGCGCTGGCGCTGCTCTCGGCGCTCTTGGTGCTGAGCGTGGCGCTGGCCGTGCTGGCGCGGCTGCGCCGGGCCGGGCCGCCCGCCGTGCTGCGCTGCCTGGGCGCGCAGCGCTTCTCGCTGGCCGGCGCCGCCTTCCCGGCCGACTTCTGCGAGGGCACCTTGCCCTACTCCTACAACCTGTGCGTGCCGCCGCCCGCCCGCGCCGTGCCCGAGGCGGCTTGGCCGCCGCCGCCGGTGCCCATCCTGTCGGCGGAGGAGCTTCTGGGCGGCGACTCCTGCGAGAAAGCAAGCCCGGGCAGTACCGCCTTGACGGGAGAGCAGCCGGCCGAATCCACCATACCGGAGGTCTGTAATCACCTATGCCTATTCTCTCCAAACCTTTACCTCCTAAGAGCGTGAGGCAGTCTGTTCTTGGTCTTCGTTTCTCTTTTGGGATTGTTCATACTGGCCTGCGTTTCAGTTAATTCCTTTGCGTATCCCATCCCGTATTTCTCAGCATCTAGCTTTACGAACGGGTTCTTTTTATCTCATCAGCTGATGATGAGACTTAGGCTCAATCTACAGGCTCCTAACTTGCAGCTATATCGAGTAAAGTCTTTCAGGATTGGTGGTGCTCTTATTCACCTTTTCCTTTCCTTCATTCGCTACTTAGAACAGGCAGGCATTAACGGCAGCTTTTCTTTGATGCCCTTGCGACTGCTCGTGCGTGAAACGTGGTGTTTGAAACGCTGGAAGTTACTAATGATGAAGGCAAATTTTAAGCGTGTAGAACGAGATTCGTTTTTGACGCCCGATATGTGAGATTTTATTTTCTGAGCTGTATTTTCGGTCTGCTCCCGAGTAACAACTGTAGAAAAAAACACTATTTACTGCTGGGTTTTTTTTGGCTTTTAAGTGGAATGTGCATATGCCTCACTGAGTATGATCGTGAGGAGTCATTTCTTTATAAAGAGCGCTCCACCCCTTTTCTTTCCCCCTCCCTCTTACATCTTTTGAGGGAAGGCAGCTGCAAAATACCGGGTTTTAACGAACAAAAGAAATGAGCATGTTCCGTGTCAATTCCTGCCTTATCAGTGTTCAAACGTAGGGCAGGGTTTCGCCGTTCAACTTGTGTTTTCCGAAACGTTTTGGGTTCACCGTAGCTTTTCTTTCGGTTTATCATTTGTTTTGGTTCACTTGGAAAGTTTTGTCTAAAAAGCTAGGTTTGTCTGATATGTTAAGAGTTACGAAAGCTCCAGGGGGAACTTACACCATACAATAAGATCTGATAATTCTATATGATGAGTTTAGGAAAACGGAGTGGATATTTCCTCCTTTGTAATCTTTATATCCCGAAGCGAAATACTGAGACTTGGCTGCTGGGTAATATCCCGTTGGTAATGGGTTTTGTCTGGTGTACTCCAAAGCGAGCATAAGTCTGTCTGTCTAAAGGAAGTTAAGCCATTGTGGGTGCCGAGCTTTCCTGGAAGGCGGCTGCCCAAAGGACAGCTTTAGTCCCGCTGATACTGGCAGAACTTTTCGGTGGCGACCGTCCCCTCCCCGCGAGCCGCCCGTGGGCGAGGCAGGGCGGGCAGCGCCGGGCAGCGCTCGGTGCCTGCAGTGCCGGGAGGAGGCTGCGGGCGCCGCTGTTGACCGACAGGAGCGAGAGGAAGCTCGGAGCGCTACCGGCAGCCCCGCCCGCTGCGGATCGGTTCGATCGGTTGTTCCCTGTCAGGCTCGGCGGCGGGCGGTCTGCAAGAGTCCCCGAGGTACGGACGCTGCTACAGCGAGACGGAAGGGCCGACGGCAGAAGCTGGGAGCGCTTAGCGGGGTCTGAGTGGAACAAGGAGCAGGATCGGTAGTCAGAGGCGGGGAATAGCTGGCCGCAGTGCGGTGCCGCTGTGGAGATGTGCGCGGCGGGGAGGCGCTGGGGCCGGCGGCAGCGAGCTCTGCTCTGGGCCGTGCTGCTGGTGGCGTGGGAGGCGGCGCGGGGGCAGCTGCGCTACTCGGTGCCCGAGGAGATGCCCAAGGGCTCGTTCGTGGGCGACGTGGCCAAGGACCTGGGGCTGCAGCTACCCGAGATAAGCGATAATGCCGTCCGTGTTGTCTCCGAAGGTAATACCCAATATTTTGCTCTGCACGGGAAGACGGGACATTTGGTGACGGCGGAAAGGATCGACAGAGAGCAGCTGTGCGAAAGTGTGCAGCGATGCCTGCTGCGCTGTGAACTGATAGTGGAGGGGGAAATGAAGTTCTATGAAATAGAAGTGGAAATCTCGGACATTAACGACAACGCCCCTAGCTTCAAGGATATTGAGCTGGAAGAAAGAATAGGTGAGACGACAGCCCCTGGGTCGCGATTTCCCTTACCTGAGGCTCATGACGCGGACTTGGGCCGAAATTCGCTGCAGAGCTACGAGCTGAGTGGTGACGAGCACTTCTCGCTGGCCGTGCAGGCGGGCCCCGGCGGCGATCAGCGTCCCGAGCTGGTGCTGGCGAAGGCGCTGGACCGGGAGGAGGCGGCGTTTCACGAGCTGGTGCTGAGGGCGACGGACGGCGGCGATCCGGCACGGACGGGCACGGCTCGGATCCGCGTGACGGTGCTGGACGCGAACGACAACGCGCCCGTGTTCAGCCAGGCGGAGTACACGGTGCGTGTGCCCGAGGATGTGCACGTGGGCTCTGTCCTCGTCACCGTCATGGCCACTGACGCCGACGAGAGACTGTATGGAGACGTGAATTACTCATTAAAGAAAATAACAGAAAGAGCTTTCAAGATATTCCGTCTAGACTTTGAGAGTGGAGCTATCACTCTGTTGCAAAGCCTGGACTTCGAGGAAGGCGAGTCTTACAAACTGGAGGTGCAGGCACGGGACGGAGGAGGCCTTTCCGACACTGCCAAAGTCACGATCACCGTCACAGACATAAATGATAACACACCAGTGATTTCTTTACGCTCAGCACTAAGTGAGATTTCTGAGGACGCTCCTCCGGGGACGACGGTCGCCCTGCTGCACGTACATGATCGGGACTCGGGGGCCAATGGTGAGGTGCGCTGCTCGCTGGACGGGGATATCCCATTCCGGTTGCAGAGTTCTCACGGCAGCTACTACAGCGTGGTGACAGCGAGAGAGCTGGACCGGGAGCAGGTGTCGGAGTACAACGTGACGGTGCGGGCGGCCGACGGCGGGTCGCCGTCGCTGCAGAGCAGCGCGGTGCTGGCGCTGCGGGTGCTGGACGTGAACGACAACGCGCCGGTGTTCTTGGAGGAGCGCTACAGCGCGCGGCTGGCGGAGAACAACGCGGCGGGCGCGCTG
Organism: Ammospiza nelsoni; assembly: GCF_027579445.1. Lineage (NCBI taxonomy): Eukaryota > Metazoa > Chordata > Aves > Passeriformes > Passerellidae > Ammospiza > Ammospiza nelsoni. The sequence goes on along the minus strand of NC_080648.1, from coordinate 3,166,460 downwards.
GTGCTGACGGTGCGCGCCACGGACGCGGACTGGGGGCAGAACGCGCGCGTGCGCTACCGGCTGGCGGAGGGGCGGGTGCGGGGCGCGCCGCTGTCGTCGTACGTGTCGGTGCAGGCGGAGACGGGCGCGCTGTACGCGCTGCGCTCCTTGGACTACGAGCAGCTGCGCGAGCTGCAGCTGTGCGTGCGGGCGGAGGACGGCGGCGCGCCGGCGCTGAGCAGCAACGTGTCGGTGCGGCTGCAGATCGTGGACGAGAACGACAACGCGCCGCAGGTGCTGTACCCGCCGGCGGCCGCGGCGGCGGCGTGGTCGGGCGTGGAGCTGGCGCCGCGGCGGTCGGAGGCCGGCGCGCTGGTGGCCAAGGTGGTGGCGGTGGACGCGGACGCGGGGCAGAACGCGTGGCTGTCCTACGAGCTGGCCAAGGCCACGGAGCCGGGGCTGTTCCGCGTGGGGCCGCACAGCGGCGAGGTGCGCACGGCGCGCTCGCCGCTGGCCCGCGACGCGGCGCGCCACAGCCTGGTGGTGCTGGTGCGGGACCACGGGCGGCCGGCGCTGTCGGCCACGGCCACGCTGAGCGTGGTGCTGGCCGAGAGCGTGGCCGAGCTGCTGGCCGAGCTGGGCAGCGCGGCGCACGAGGCGGCGGCGCCGGGCGAGCCGGCCGCCAGCCTGACGCGCTGGCTCGTGCTGGCCGTGGCCGCCGTCTCGTGCCTCTTCGTGGCCTTCCTGCTGCTGCTGCTGGCGCTGCGCCTGCGCCGCTGCCACCGCCAGCAGCTGCTGCCGCCGGACAGCGGCGCCTCGCGCGGCGTGCCCGTCTCGCACTTCGTGGGCATCGACGGCGTGCGCGCCTTCCTGCAGTCCTACGCGCACGACGTGTCGCTCACGGCCGACTCGCGCAAGAGCCACCTGCGCTTCTCGGCCGCCAGCTGCTGCGACACCCTCCCGGCCCGGCCGCCGCCCGACGAGCCCGCGCCGCTGCTCGGCGACGAGGACCCGGCCGGCGCCCTCCCCTCGGACCCCGCCCCTCCCTCGGTGAGTTCCTCCGTCCAGATTTTCTCCGCGACGCTTTCTCCTGATAGTGCCCTGCTCTTTCCCCGCCGTGTTCTCTGGCTTGCCTAGGAGACTATTTCTAGCAGCATGGTTAAGTTTCCTTTGGTGTAGTTCTGAAGGGTGGTGCCCATTGCTATCATTGTGTGAACATGGGGTGGGTCCTCAGGCTTCCAGTTCGTGAAGGAGGAAGGAGGGAGAAGGCTGCTGCTGGCACGCTGTTGGTTAGATCAGCGGTTTGGGTATTGATCATGTTCCAGGCATTGTTTCCCCCTTGTCACCTGTGCTCTGTGGAATCTTTCTTGCTCTTCGTATTAGATCTTCTGAAGGGACAGATCACGTTATTAAGAAATGCACCTTTTTAGAAGACTCATGTGTCTTCCCAAGAGCAGATGTGTTTGAATAGGTAGAATGTGTCTTGACCAAAATGCTGATGGCTTTGTGTGGAACCTCTGTGCACGTTGTTCTCAGCCTTTATCGCTGTCCATGATTCATACTGGAGGTCAAAAGGAAGTATTTGTGTCATCTATTCTCTGGTCTTTGTCTGCAACAAAGAATTTGGACCATGCAACAAGTTTTCCTTGATAATATCTGTTTGTCTTTTATGAGGATGAAGGATCTTGTCAAAGTTGTGATTCTTTGAAAAGGCTGTGGGTGGCTGAATGTGGAGGAGGAAATTCTAGAACTGCTTTGGTTTTTTCTTGATTTTCAAGGTAGAGCTATGTCAGATGGAGCTGGATGAGCCTTGGGTAGAAAGTATTTATCATGGCAAGAATTGCCTGGACAGAAAGGGTGAGAATCAAGGTGCAGTGGTAGATACAAGGTGGGCATAATTCCCTGAGATCAGATATTCACTGAGTCAGTGTCTCTTGGAAGACTGCCCAGCTTTTTCTTTGAGACCTACGAAGTCTCTTCACAGAACTTCAGTGAACAGCAAATATATCTCCCATAGCACAGAGATGTGCAGATAGCTGTGTGAAATTGGTGCTGACAAGAAAAATGGACTGGGGAACTGGGTCTCCACTGTCACAGATTTTTATGATAAATGGGTGAACGGACACCTTGGATGGTGTGAAGGGTTGGAAATGTGAGTGCTGTGAGCTGTGTGTGAATGTCTGCTGAAAGACTCAAGGGAATGATTTCCTGCATCCCCTGTCCACTTTCTATCTCTAGGAGGAAGGAATGTGGAGTTCTTCTCCCTAAAGTAATTGTCCAGAAGATCTGTATTCCAGCTGCATGGAGAACCTTGACCAGCTCTTAATAAGTATTGGCTTGTCATCATAATGGTGTCACTTCAAAGCTTAATTTTGCACTTATTACAGATGGGTTATGGGAATTGCAAGCTGTGTATTCAGTGCCTATAAAGAATTTTATCAATATCTACTCTGAGTTAAATAATTCAGGAGAGTGTTGTGAGCTGTTCAATTCTGCAGGTGTTAACTTCCTGTCTCATTCTTCTGATCATCTGAAAATGGTTCTTTCATGTTTATAGATGAAAAGACAGGCATTTCCATTAAAAAGTTACCTAAAATGTCTCTGTAAAAAATTTTTTTTTCTTGTCTGCTGTCTCGTATGTGAAGTCCTATATTATCCATGGTAAGGAGATGCGGTTGAGTAACTTTCCTTTTGGTGGAGCCTCTCTAAATTCTGATCATCTGTGCTATGCGTGGGAGGTGGGATAGAAGGGTTAGAAGAGAGTGTTGGTTGTGTCCTTTGTTAGGAGGCCCTGGTGGAGACATGGCATGTGTTTTATTGATCCCCAGGGCTATTGCTGGCCTTCTGAAAATGTCACGAGGAGTCTTATGATTTTCAATTGTGTGGTTTGGAATGAAATGGCCTAGTTTGAGTCACATATTCCTTTGCATCAAAAGTGACAGTCCCACATGCTTTGAGGAGTCCATGTGCTGAAGAATGGTGATGCTGCCTTTGATGTGATACTTGGATGTGTGTGTCTTTGACAGGGCTGGTAATAATTTATGGCCTTTGTAACATTTCCCTCTTGTTTAAGTACTATGACAGAGTAGAATAACCTTAGTTATGGTGCTTGGGCTCTGAGAAAATGTACACACAACTTTCATCTGATGATGTCTGCATGCAGAGTTTGCTTCCATGCTATGTTTGGCCAGAGAGAAGCAGTCTGTGTATGCAGAGACAGGGTTGGTGCTGGAGTTCACTGTGATTCGGTTCAAAATGAATGAATGAATTGTGTCCAGTTCTGTTTGTCCTGGTATTTAGATGAGGCCCCCAGGTGTGGTTCTAAGATTTTTGTTCCTCTTACTATCCAAGGAAATGATAGTCTGGGGCCTGTGAAATGAGGTCCTGTGTGATGCCCCTGTGTATTGGTTGCAGTCCAGTTTGCTGGGTTGTGTATATACTGCAGTTGACCCAATCTGCAATGTGAGGCCATGATTGATACACTTCTGTGTGTTTTCCCATTCTTGGCTGAGTTGATAATATTTTTTTGGTTGATTTATTTGCGTTGCGGTTTGTGGGTTTTTTGTTGGTTTGCTTGTATTTTTGTCAACGAGTACAGTTGATCCTCACAGTGTCTGGCCATCTTGCAAACTCCAAAACATAGAATTATCAAGTAGGGAGAGTATCTTTCATCCATTCCTTTAAGCTGTACATGTAATCATATTATTCTAGAAACCCAGAATCAGAGAACGGTTTGTGTTACAAAGGACCTTAAGGATCCTCTTGTTCCAGCTGCTCTTCTGTAGGCAGGGACATCTTCCACCAGAGCAGGTGGCTCAGAGCCCCAGCCAGCCTGACCTTGAATATTTGATTCAACAAATACAACTTCATGAATGGATGTTTTCCCAAGGATTGTTTTTCTCTGTGGCCAACATGGAACCAGAATTGTGGTTTGTGTTGATGGTGAAACTGAAGGCTGTGAATGCAGAGTGAGGAGGGTGAGAGCTGAGTTCTGTGCCAGGCAAATGGGGGACTCAGTGTGGGTTTGGCTGAGAAATGGTTGGATTTCATGCTTGGTGCCAAAGGCTGTGCCATTGCTTTTCTGATCCTGGTGTCTCTGTCATGAAAGATAATTACCGTCCTCCAAGAGTATCATTTTCCACAGTAACTGTTCATGTTGAACCATAATTCCTGGCTGGAAGCAGTAATTAATCCTGTGTGAAAACTCCATTATCCATCTGTATCTCTGTGCCACACTGTGATATAGAGTTTCATCAGAATTGTAATTACACTTTCATTCAGGGCTTTGTTTCTTTAGGAAGGTTGCAACTCATTTTCACAATCCTAGTAAGTGTTTTAAATAGGAGACAGCGACTGTTGTTTTTCACTTCAACCTTACTTCAGTCACTTTAGATTGAACAGTGTGTAGGGGCTATGAAGGAGAAGCAAAAAGAGAATCTGTTGTAATTTGTCAGAAAATTTACCTTGAGAAAGAAGCCAATGAGAAGGTGTTTACAATTATGGTTTCATAACTGTGCAAGGTGAGCAGGCCATGCAGTCGAAAATGTTGCTGAGGAGAGGACTCATAATTCAATGAACCTGCTGTACTATTGTCCCATCTAAGTCCTGAGGGCCACGCACTTGCAGCTTCTCAGTGACTTCCAGGTGCTCTCAGGTATGAATTTTAAGGCCTGCAATAAAGGCCTAGAAGACTTGACACTGGGCATCTCTGACTCCTTGTTGTCTTCTAATGCTTCCTTGCCTGATCTGATTCATGGGTTTGGGTATTCTGTGGGTTTTTTGCCTTGTTTCATTTCTCTTGATTTACTCAGTATGTGGGTATTCTTATTATCAACAATCCATCTTTTTTGAGTAATGCATGGTGTCTTAATGTCCCTTGCTCTTGTTGCAGTGGGAGTGGAAGAAAGGAGATATGAGTGACTTATCTTCCTGTTCCTGTTGGGAGAAATAGATGTAAATATGACTTTAGTAGACTTTGCCTCTCTGTGGAACAGAGCAGGTGATAAGGATGGTGAGAAGATTCCGTTAAAGCCAATGGTTTCATGTGCCATTCTCAGTTGCACGACTGCTGATTTTTATTATGATTGCTTATCATTTGTGTACTCATTCGTTATCATAATGGTGGTGAGCAGACAATGGGACCTACCTTCTGGGTGTGGCTGCAGTGCATTATCCTCTCATGATGGATTGGAGCAGTGAGGAGATGGCCACAAGCAAAACCTCACAGTGGCCTTGCATGGAAGAAAAAGCAGAGAGGAGAGGTGTGTGTGTGAGGCTAGAGAAGAACTGGGTCATTGCCTTGTCAGAAAGAAAAGAGTAAATGTTATTCTCCTATCTTGGCATAGGGGATGCTTACATTGCATTAGGCGAATCTGTATCTCCAACTAACATTTCCCAGGTAATGAGAGGACAATTGAGGATAATGTGGAAACGCTGTTGAAATCTTCCCTATATTATCCTTTATTGCTGCTGTAGATGGACCGTCTTTTTATTAAGGGCAGCTGAATTCCATTCTTTACTCCCCTGAAATATACATTTGCTTCTTACTGTTCAATTTGACTCATAAGAATGCCCTAAAAAAGCACCGGTCAGCACATCTCAGATAGTAACGCCTTGCAGTGGAATTAAGCAGGAGCTGCCGCTGTCGGTGTTTTTGGTCGGGGAGAGCCCCCGGGGCCGGTGCAGCCGCTGAGCCCCGCCCAAAGCCGGGCGCCCTTGAGCGCGGCCGTGCGGCGGCTGCAGTGTCGCGGCGGCGCCTCCGGGTGTCGCTGTTGGCCGCCGCCGAGCGCCGCTGGAGCCGCCGCCGCCGCAGCGTCCTGCCCCCGCAGGCTGCTCGCTCGCCCGGCGCCGGCCGCAGCGGCAGCGGCACCGACAGCAGCGGCGGCGGCGGCGAGAGGCGGCCCGAGCGGTGTGGGTGGCTTTGAGCGGTGTCTGTTGTGGGCGGCGAGAGCGGCTGGAAGGGAGGCAGGGCAGCGGCAGGAGGCAAGAGCGCGGCGAGCGCAGCGGGCAGAGAATGGCGGTGAGGCGGCGGCAGAGGCTTGGGCCGGGCGGCGGGCGAGCGCTGCTGGCCGCGCTGCTGCTGCTGCTGCTGTGCGTGTGGTGCCGGGCGGCGGCCGAGCGGGTCCGCTACGCCATCGCCGAGGAGCTGGGCAGAGGCTCGCTCGTGGGGCCGCTGGCGCGGGACCTGGGGCTCAGCGCGGACGAGCTGCCGGCGCGCAAGCTGCGGCTGAGCGAGGAGAAGCAATACTTCACGGTGAATGAGGAGAACGGGAACCTGTACGTGAACGAGAGGCTGGACCGGGAGGAGATGTGCGGCGAGTCGGCGACCTGCTCCGTCAGCTTCGAGGTGCTGGTGCACAACCCGCTGAACGTTTTCCACGTCGAAGTGGCGATCGAGGATGTTAATGACAACTCCCCAGTGTTCAGCAAGGCTGTTCTGGACCTCGAGATTGGTGAATGGACGGTTACCGGGAGTCGTTTTCCACTAGAGATGGCCCGAGATGCAGACGCCGGAAGTAATTCCCAGCTGACTTACCAGCTCGCCAGCAACCCGTCCTTCTCTCTCATCTTGGATGAAAACCCGGGTGGAAAGAAGCAACCAGAATTAGTGCTGGAGAAACCATTGGACCGGGAGAGGCAGAGCTCTTTTGAGTTGGTGCTGATGGCGGTAGATGGCGGGGATCCTGCGAGGTCCGGGACTGTAGAGGTTCGCATAAACGTGACGGATGCAAATGATAACCAGCCCGTGTTCAGTCAAAGAGTATATGAAGCACGAGCAGCGGAGAATCTCCCGGCGGGGTCGCTGGTGTTGCAGGTGGTGGCCACGGATGCCGATGCAGGCTCCAATGGGCGGGTCTTTTACTCCTTCGGCAATGTCCCGGATGCAATTCGCAGATGGTTCACTGTCGATAGTGATAGTGGTGAGATAAGGTTGGTGGGTCCCCTGGATTTCGAGGAGAAGAATAAATACGTCTTTGGGGTGGAGGCGAGGGACGGCGGCGGGCTCACCGGTCATTGTGAAGTGCAGATAGACGTCACCGACGAAAACGACAACGAACCCGAGATCACCGTTTTGTCACTCTCGAGCCCAGTGGCTGAGGATGCCCTGACCGGCACGGTGGTGGCCGTGCTGAAAGTTCGCGATCGGGATTCAGGGGAGAACGGTCAGGTGTCGTGCGAGCTGTCGGGAGAGGCGCCGCTGTCGATCGTGGCGTCGTCGGGCGGCTCGTACAAGGTGGTGACATCGGGCGCGCTGGACCGCGAGCAGGCGTCGGAGCATCGCGTGTCGGTGGTGGCCCGGGACCGGGGCAGGCCGGCGCTGCGGAGCAGCAGGGAGCTGGTGCTGGAGGTGTCGGACGTGAACGACAACGCGCCGGTGTTCGAGGAGGCGGCGTACAGCGCGTACGTGGCGGAGAACAACGCGGCGGGCGCGCTGGTGCTGCGCGTGCAGGCGCGGGACGCGGACGCGGGCGCCAACGGGCGCGTGAGCTACTGGCTGGCGGGCGGCAGCGCGGGCGCGGCGGGCGCGGCGCCGCTCGTGTCGGTGGAGGCGCGGAGCGGCGCGCTGTACGCGCAGCGCTCCTTGGACTACGAGCAGTGCCGCGAGTTCACGGTGGCCGTGCGGGCGCAGGACGGCGGCTCGCCGGCGCGCAGCTCCACGGCCACGGTGCGCGTCTTCGTGCTGGACCGCAACGACAACGCGCCCAGGGTGCTCTGGCCCGCGCCGGCGGCGGGAGAGGCTGCGGGAGGGGCGGCGGCGGCGCCTTTCGAGGTGGTTCCGCGCTCGGCCGAGGCCGGCTACCTGGTGGCCAAGGTGGTGGCGGTGGACGCGGACGCGGGGCGCAACGCGTGGCTGTCGTACGAGCTGGTGCAGGCGTCGGAGCCGGCGCTGTTCCGCGTGGGGCTGCACAGCGGCGAGGTGCGCACGGCGCGCGCCGTGGGCGAGCGGGACGCGGCCAAGCAGCGGCTGGTGGCCGTGGTGAAGGACCACGGGCAGCCGGCGCTGTCGGCCACGGCCACGCTGCACGTGGTGCTGGCCGAGAGCTTGCAGGAGGCGCTGCCGGAGCTGAGCGAGCGGCCGGCGGGCGCCGAGGCGGCGGCGGCGGCCGAGCTGCAGTTCTACCTGGTGCTGGCGCTGGCGCTGCTCTCGGCGCTCTTGGTGCTGAGCGTGGCGCTGGCCGTGCTGGCGCGGCTGCGCCGGGCCGGGCCGCCCGCCGTGCTGCGCTGCCTGGGCGCGCAGCGCTTCTCGCTGGCCGGCGCCGCCTTCCCGGCCGACTTCTGCGAGGGCACCTTGCCCTACTCCTACAACCTGTGCGTGCCGCCGCCCGCCCGCGCCGTGCCCGAGGCCGCTTGGCCGCCGCCGCCGCCGGTGCCCATCCTGTCGGCGGAGGAGCTTCTGGGCGGCGACTCCTGCGAGAAAGCAAGCCCGGGCAGTACCGCCGTGACGGGAGAGCAGCCGGCCGAATCCACCATACCGGAGGTCTGTAATCACCTATGCCTATTCTCTCCAAACCTTTACCTCCTAAGATCGTGAGGCAGTCTGTTCTTGGTCTTCGTTTCTGTTTTGGGATTGTTCATACTGGCCTGCGTTTCAGTTAATTCCTTTGCGTATCCCATCCCGTATTTCTCAGCATCTAGCTTTACGAACGGGTTCTTTTTATCTCATCAGCTGATGATGAGACTTAGGCTCAATCTATAGGCTCCTAACTTTCAGCTATATCGAGTAAAGTCTTTCAGGATTGGTGGTGCTCTTATTCACCTTTTCCTTTCCTTCATTTGCTACTTAGAACAGGCAGGCATTAACGGCAGCTTATCTTTCATGCCCTTGCGACTGCTCGTGCGTGAAACGTGGTGTTTGAAACGCTGGAAGTTATTAATGATGAAGGCAAATTTTAAGCGTGTAGAACGAGATTCGTTTTTGACGCCCGATATGTGAGATTTTATTTTCTGAGCTGTATTTTCGGTCTGCTCCCGAGTAACAACTGTAGAAAAAAACACTATTTACTGCTGTTTTTTTTTTTTTGGCTTTTAAGTGGAATGTGCATATGCCTCACTGAGTATGATCGTGAGTAGTCATTTCTTTATAAAGAGCGCTCCACCCCTTTTCTTTCCCCCTCCCTCTTACATCTTTTGAGGGAAGGCAGCTGCAAAATACCGGGTTTTAACGAACAAATGAAATGAGCATGTTCCGTGTCAATTCCTGCCTTATCAGTGTTCAAACGTAGGGCAGGGTTTCGCCGTTCAACTTGTGTTTTCCGAAACGTTTTGGGTTCACCGTAGCTTTTCTTTCGGTTTATCATTCGTTTTGGTTCACTTGGAAAGTTTTGTCTAAAAAGCTAGGTTTGTCTGATATGTTAAGAGTTACGAAAGCTCCAGGGGAAACTTACACCATACAATAAGATCTGATAATTCTATATGATGAGTTTAGGAAAACGGAGTGGATATTTCCTCCTTTGTAATCTTTATATCCCGAAGCGAAATACTGAGACTTGGCTGCTGGGTAATATCCCGTTGGTAATGGGTTTTGTCTGGTGTACTCCAAAGCGAGCATAAGTCTGTCTGTCTAAAGGAAGTTAAGCCATTGTGGGTGCCGAGCTTTCCTGGAAGGCGGCTGCCCAAAGGACAGCTTTAGTCCCGCTGATACTGGCAGAACTTTTCGGTGGCGACCGTCCCCTCCCCGCGAGCCGCCCGTGGGCGAGGCAGGGCGGGCAGCGCCGGGCAGCGCTCGGTGCCTGCAGTGCCGGGAGGAGGCTGCGGGCGCCGCTGTTGACCGACAGGAGCGAGAGGAAGCTCGGAGAGCTCCGGCAGCCCCGCCCGCTGCGGATCGGTTCGATCGGTTGTTCTCTGTCAGGCTCGGCGGCGGGCGGTCTGCAAGAGTCCCCGAGGTACGGACGCTGCTACAGCGAGACGGAAGGGCCGACGGCAGAAGCCGGGAGCGCTTAGCGGGGTCTGAGTGGAACAAGGAGCAGGATCGGTAGTTGGAGGCGGGGAATAGCTGGCCGCAGTGCGGTGCCGCTGTGGAGATGTGCGCGGCGGGGAGGCGCTGGGGCCGGCGGCAGCGAGCTCTGCTCTGGGCCGTGCTGCTGGCGGCGTGGGAGGCGGCGTGGGGGCAGCTGCGCTACTCGGTGCCCGAGGAGATGCCCAAGGGCTCGTTCGTAGGCGACGTGGCCAAGGACCTGGGGCTGCAGCTACCCGAGATAAGCGATAATGCCGTCCGTGTAGTCTCCGAAGGCAATACCCAATATTTTGCTCTGCACGGGAAGACGGGACATTTGGTGACGGCGGAAAGAATCGACAGAGAGCAGCTGTGCGAGAGAGTGCAGCGATGCCTCCTGCGCTGTGAACTGATAGTGGAGGGGGAAATGAAGTTCTATGAAATAGAAGTGGAAATCACGGACATTAACGACAACGCCCCTAGCTTCAAGGATATTGAGCTGGAAGAAAGAATAGGTGAGACGACAGCCCCTGGGTCGCGATTTCCCTTACCTGAGGCTCATGACGCGGACTTGGGCCGAAATTCTCTGCAGAGGTACGAGCTGAGCGGTGACGAGCACTTCTCGCTGGCCGTGCAGGCGGGCCCCGGCGGCGATCAGCGTCCCGAGCTGGTGCTGGCGAAGGCGCTGGACCGGGAGGAGGCGGCGTTTCACGAGCTGGTGCTGAGGGCGACGGACGGCGGCGATCCGGCACGGACGGGCACGGCTCGGATCCGCGTGACGGTGCTGGACGCGAACGACAACGCGCCCGTGTTCAGCCAGGCGGAGTACACGGTGCGAGTGCCCGAGGACGTGTCCGTGAGCTCTGTCCTCGTCACCGTCATGGCCACTGACGCGGACGAGGGACTGTATGGAGACGTGAATTACTCATTAAAGAAAATAACAGAAAGAGCTTTGAAGATATTCCGTCTAGACTTTGAGAGTGGAGTGATCACTCTGTTGCAAAGCCTGGACTTCGAGGAAGGCGACTATTACGAACTGGAGGTGCAGGCACGGGACGGGGGGGGCCTTTCCGACACTGCCAAAGTCACGATCACCGTCACAGACATAAATGATAACACACCAGTGATTTCATTACGCTCAGCACTAAGTGAGATTTCTGAGGACGCTCCTCCGGGGACGACGGTCGCCCTGCTGCACGTACATGATCGGGACTCGGGGGCCAATGGTGAGGTGCGCTGCTCGCTGGATGTGGATATCCCATTCCGGCTGCAGAGTTCTCACGGCAGCTACTACAGCGTGGTGACAGCGCGAGAGCTGGATCGGGAGCAGGTGTCGGAGTACAACGTGACGGTGCGGGCGGCCGACGGCGGGTCGCCGTCGTTGCAGAGCAGCGCGGTGCTAGCGCTGCGGGTGCTGGACGTGAACGACAACGCGCCGGTGTTCTTGGAGGAGCGCTACAGCGCGCGGCTGGCGGAGAACAACGCGGCGGGCGCGCTGGTGCTGACGGTGCGCGCCACGGACGCGGACTGGGGGCAGAACGCGCGCGTGCGCTACCGGCTGGCGGAGGGGCGGGTGCGGGGCGCGCCGCTGTCGTCGTACGTGTCGGTGCAGGCGGAGACGGGCGCGCTGTACGCGCTGCGCTCCTTGGACTACGAGCAGCTGCGCGAGCTGCAGCTGTGCGTGCGGGCGGAGGACGGCGGCGCGCCGGCGCTGAGCAGCAACGTGTCGGTGCGGCTGCAGATCGTGGACGAGAACGACAACGCGCCGCAGGTGCTGTACCCGCCGGCGGCCGCGGCGGCGGCGTGGTCGGGCGTGGAGCTGGCGCCGCGGCGGTCGGAGGCCGGCGCGCTGGTGGCCAAGGTGGTGGCGGTGGACGCGGACGCGGGGCAGAACGCGTGGCTGTCCTACGAGCTGGCCAAGGCCACGGAGCCGGGGCTGTTCCGCGTGGGGCCGCACAGCGGCGAGGTGCGCACGGCGCGCTCGCCGCTGGCCCGCGACGCGGCGCGCCACAGCCTGGTGGTGCTGGTGCGGGACCACGGGCGGCCGGCGCTGTCGGCCACGGCCACGCTGAGCGTGGTGCTGGCCGAGAGCGTGGCCGAGCTGCTGGCCGAGCTGGGCAGCGCGGCGCACGAGGCGGCGGCGCCGGGCGAGCCGGCCGCCAGCCTGACGCGCTGGCTCGTGCTGGCCGTGGCCGCCGTCTCGTGCCTCTTCGTGGCCTTCCTGCTGCTGCTGCTGGCGCTGCGCCTGCGCCGCTGCCACCGCCAGCAGCTGCTGCCGCCGGACAGCGGCGCCTCGCGCGGCGTGCCCGTCTCGCACTTCGTGGGCATCGACGGCGTGCGCGCCTTCCTGCAGTCCTACGCGCACGACGTGTCGCTCACGGCCGACTCGCGCAAGAGCCACCTGCGCTTCTCGGCCGCCAGCTGCTGCGACACCCTCCCGGCCCGGCCGCCGCCCGACGAGCCCGCGCCGCTGCTCGGCGACGAGGTCCCGGCCGGCGCCCTCCCCTCGGACCCCGCCCCTCCCTCGGTGAGTTTCTGCGGCCAAATTCTTTGTGCGACGGTTCCCTTCACAGCTCCCCTCTCCTTTCTTCCCGTGGTCCGCGTACGGCGTAGGAAGAATTGCAGAGAAGGAAGCCAAGGCCCCTTTCATCAGCACTCGGGCCCTTGTGCTGCTTGCCGCGGGCAGGCTGACGTGGGGTCAGTGTTCAGGCTTAAATTTGTTGGGCACGATCGGAAAAGGGAGGTTGCTCTCGGCTGGAGGCTTGTTCTTTGTCTTTTTATATGGCTGCGTTTAATTTCTTCATTTCTTCTCCTGACAAGTGTGATTCCTCTCAGCATTCTATAATCTTGTGTATGGTTTGCATTTAATGGAAATGGAATTTACATTGTTTGGAGTTTCAAGTGTTTCCTTGATGACACATGGTCCTGAGCAGATAGACCTTGTTTTGGAATAACACTTAGGCGCTCGTTTTGTAACATCACTTTAAACTTTGCGAATCGTTTATCTTCAAATTTAACCATGTGCTGAAAGAGGATGAGCAGTTTTTGTGATGACTGGGTCGTTGTTAGAGCTGTGTATCTCTTTTGTTCCTGAGAGTATTTTATTTTAGTTAGTAGCACTCATTTCCTTTGTGTATATGTGATTAGTCTCAGACAGTGAGAGATTTTGCGTACCACTTTACTTTCAAAGGAGGCTGGCTGCGGTTGTAGCTGTCCCGTGGCATAATGTTTGGCCAGGGTGAAAAAATCTCTTTTTGTAGGAACAGGCCAGATTAAAAGTTTGCTGCGATTTTTTTTTTTTTTTAATTCTAAAAGGTGTAAAGTAGTGTAGAAATTCAGTTCGTCCAAGCTGTTATATGAGACCCGCATTTGTGGTTCCTTGTATTTTTCCTTTTTTACTTTACAAAGAATTTACATATAGGACCTGTGGGCATGGCCTTTGGTGTAAGCGTCTGAGTAAATGTGGTTTTGGCCGTTTTACTCCCTAGATACCCTTCTCCTGTACCTACTACTGTTGAGATAATCTGAAATGTCAGGCTATTGAGCTTTGCAGAAAAATCCAGCTGCCCTTCCTGGTAAATGGGGATGGCCTGATGGTGGTGGATGTTAGAGATGCTGTAGCATTTGCATGTTTTTGCAGATTATGAGGGTCAGAGAATACCCTGGATGTTGTTCAGGGCTGGAGACAAGAGTCCTGTGACCTGAGTGTGGAGAGCCTTTAAACAGGAGAGACATTGTTCGCTCTTCTCCTTGTTCAGTGTTCAGCCCTACTTTTGTGCAATGTGATTTTCTTCTTCCCTGGTAAATTTGCCCTAACAGATCTTACTTCAGCTATGTGGGAAGCCCTGGGAGGTTCTTTCTGTGTGTTCACAGGTTGTTGTGGTGTTTAAATTAATGGTTTAATTAGGTTCTTATGACAAGTGCCATAAAGGGAATTTCGAGTGGAGCCAACTCTGTATTCATTACCTGCTAAGTACCCGAACTCGGTGCCTGACCTTGGTGCCATCATCATCAAGAGTCTTTCTTGATCCCCTCCTGTCGGCAGACGTAAACCTGTTGCCGTGCTCATTTTAATAGAGGTGTTTTCTTGTAGATTTTCTGGAAGAAATACTCATGCTTGTCTCGTACTCAGGTTGAGAAATGAAACTTTATCCACGGCAATGGGAAGCCGTGGGAGGAACTTTTCTTTTGGTGCCGCCTCTCCACGAAAAGGGGTTGAGGAGAGATTTGTTTGTGAGAACGTAATGTTGGAGACAAGGCATGTGTATTTTTGACTCGTGTACTTATTCATGACTTTCTGAAAATTGTCTAGAGGTGTCTTCATTTTTTGATACTCCTTCATTTGTACTGAAAGGGCCAGGTTGTGTGTTCACCATTTTGGTTTTCACTTTCATTATGTTTTCTGGCAATGGTAATTTTTGGGTGCAGAGGGAAACCTTGCACTCAGAGTAGGAGAGTCAGCCATCCTCCAGAAAACCCATGTGCTGGACAAAGGTGGTGTTACCTTTGAGTGATACTTTGATGAGTGAATCACAAATTGAGATGCTGATGTCTTACAGCCTTCACAACACTTCAGAATTGTCGAGATTATTGTGATGAGCACAAAAATCGCTGTGCATGCATTTGTGTTGTGATTCTTGGGATTTGAAAAGATGTGAGAGCGACTTTTAATACTGTCTGTCCTCAAAATTTCATTTGTATTGTGTGATGACAGAGAGAATTCGGTCTATGCAGAGACAGGGCCAGTGTAGGATATTACTGTGGTGTGGCTTGAAATGGATAACAGAAATGTGTAAAGTTCCATTTGTCCTCGTAGTTTGATGAGACCTGTGGTCCCAAGTTCTTTTTTTATTTTTCATGGTCCAAGGAAATGACTGTGGCTGGGGTGTGTGGTTTGAGGTCCTGTGTGCTTGCTACATGACAGTTTCCTTTGTTGTGTAGCTACTACAAGTGGCAGAATAAGAATTTAGACACTGTGGTGGTTTTAGGAGTGTTGTCTAAATACCCAGACCAATGCTGGTTGTGTCTGTACTTAGAATGCAGTTCAAGTAGGCTGAGAGACTGGTTTTGATCCAGGAATTTGGTATGTCAAAGGGTTTTTTACAGGAAAATAGTTAGATTTCATCTCTAGGGTCTAGGCCTGTGTCATTTTTTTCCCTGTGTTCCCTTTGCTGAAAGTGAATGTAAGGCATCCAGCAAAAAAGAACCATGTTGCTTGGATAGAATGGCTTATAATTCCGATGTAAAACTTCTTTTTTTTTGGTTCTATGAAAGACTCAGAAATGGCTTTGCACTTATTCCCTCTAAGGTTCTGAAGAATGGAGACAAAAAAGAAGATATTTTATGACTCAGAAAAATATAATAAACGTTATTCATTCTTATCATAGAGCTCTAAACTTTGTTTTAGGCTGATCTGTTTCTCAAGTTAATGTGTCCAATGAAAGAGAAGTAGAATTCAAGATGCTTGAGGGAGAATTGAAACTTTCTCAACGTCATTCCTTACTGTAATATCATTCCTTTTCATTGTAGATTAACTACGAATTTTTTAAGAGCAGCTTAGTTCCATTGTGTATTGCTCTGCCACGAATACTTCCATCTGAGGTTTCAATGGGACTAAATAGCATGAACTGAAAGAATGCCCAGAAGCCCATCTGACTTAGTAACGCCTCTGGAGTCACACCGAGTCAGAACTCCCGCTCTCGGTGTTTTTGGTGGGGGAGAGCCCCCGGGGCCGGTGCAGCCGCTGAGCCCCGCCCAAAGCCGGGCGCCCTTGAGCGCGGCCGTGCGGCGGCTGCAGTGTCGCGGCGGCGCCTCCGGGTGTCGCTGTTGGCCGCCGCCGAGCGCCGCTGGAGCCGCCGCCGCCGCAGCGTCCTGCCCCCGCAGGCTGCTCGCTCGCCCGGCGCCGGCCGCAGCGGCAGCGGCACCGACAGCAGCGGCGGCGGCGGCGAGAGGCGGCCCGAGCGGTGTGGGTGGCTTTGAGCGGTGTCTGTTGTGGGCGGCGAGAGCGGCTGGAAGGGAGGCAGGGCAGCGGCAGGAGGCAGGAGCGCGGCGAGCGCAGCGGGCAGAGAATGGCGGTGAGGCGGCGGCAGAGGCTTGGGCCGGGCGGCGGGCGAGCGCTGCTGGCCGCGCTGCTGCTGCTGCTGCTGTGCGTGTGGTGCCGGGCGGCGGGCGAGCGGGTCCGCTACGCCATCCCCGAGGAGCTGGGCAGAGGCTCGCTCGTGGGGCCGCTGGCGCGGGACCTGGGGCTCAGCGCGGACGAGCTGCCGGCGCGCAAGCTGCAGGTGGCGTCTGGCGGCAAGAAGCAGCTGAAATACTTCACGGTGAATGAGGAGAACGGGAACCTGTACGTGAACGAGAGGCTGGACCGGGAGGAGATGTGCGGCGAGTCGGCGACCTGCTCCGTCAGCTTCGAGGTGCTGGTGCACAACCCGCTGAACGTTTTCCACGTCCAGGTGGATATTCAGGACGTGAATGACAATGCGCCCCGATTTCAGAGAGACAAATTTCAGCTGGAGATCAACGAGCTTACTTCCCCCGGTGCCCGTTTTGCCGTGGGCAAGGCTGACGACGCGGACGTGGGTAGTAACTCGCTGCAGGGCTACGAGCTGGAGACCAATAAGTATTTTGTGGTGGAGGTGAAGGAGAGCCAGGATGGCAGCAAGTTCGCGGAACTGGTGCTGCGCCACGCACTGGACCGAGAGGATGAACCGAGCCTTAAACTGGTGCTGACGGCTCTGGATGGCGGAGACCCGCCCCGGACTGGCACCGCCCAGCTGTGGATCAACGTCACGGACGCCAATGACAACCCACCCGTGTTCGCGCAGGACCGGTACCGCGTCAGCCTCCGCGAGGACACGCCTCCAGGAATGGTTGTATTGAATGTCTCTGCCTCCGATGCCGATGCCGGCACTAACGCCCACATCACCTACGGCTTCGGGGAAACGCCGGCCAAGGTACTCCAGAAATTCTTTATAGAAGCCGATACTGGGGCGATCACGCTAAAAGAGACACTGGATTTCGAGGAGACGCGAGGATACACGTTGTTGGTGGAGGCAAGAGACGGAGGTGGTCTGGTGTCGCATTGCAAGGTGGAGGTGGAAGTGCTGGATGTTAACGACAACCCACCAGAGATCACGCTGCTGTCGGTGTCGAACCCAGTGCCCGAAGATTCGCCGGTTGGCACCGTGGTGGCTCTCCTGAACGTGCACGACCCAGACTCGGGCGAGAACGGTCAGGTGTCGTGCGAGCTGTCGGGAGAGGCGCCGCTGTCGATCGTGGCGTCGTCGGGCGGCTCGTACAAGGTGGTGACATCGGGCGCGCTGGACCGCGAGCAGGCGTCGGAGCATCGCGTGTCGGTGGTGGCCCGGGACCGGGGCAGGCCGGCGCTGCGGAGCAGCAGGGAGCTGGTGCTGGAGGTGTCGGACGTGAACGACAACGCGCCGGTGTTCGAGGAGGCGGCGTACAGCGCGTACGTGGCGGAGAACAACGCGGCGGGCGCGCTGGTGCTGCGCGTGCAGGCGCGGGACGCGGACGCGGGCGCCAACGGGCGCGTGAGCTACTGGCTGGCGGGCGGCAGCGCGGGCGCGGCGGGCGCGGCGCCGCTCGTGTCGGTGGAGGCGCGGAGCGGCGCGCTGTACGCGCAGCGCTCCTT
The DNA here is from genome assembly GCF_027579445.1 of Ammospiza nelsoni. Lineage (NCBI taxonomy): Eukaryota > Metazoa > Chordata > Aves > Passeriformes > Passerellidae > Ammospiza > Ammospiza nelsoni. The sequence continues at coordinate 3,148,896 of NC_080648.1, read as the reverse complement.
GGACTACGAGCAGTGCCGCGAGTTCACGGTGGCCGTGCGGGCGCAGGACGGCGGCTCGCCGGCGCGCAGCTCCACGGCCACGGTTCGCGTCTTCGTGCTGGACCGCAACGACAACGCGCCCAGGGTGCTCTGGCCCGCGGCGGCGGCCGGGCCGGGAGAGGCTGCGGGAGGGGCGGCGGCGGCGCCTTTCGAGGTGGTTCCGCGCTCGGCCGAGGCCGGCTACCTGGTGGCCAAGGTGGTGGCGGTGGACGCGGACGCGGGGCGCAACGCGTGGCTGTCGTACGAGCTGGTGCAGGCGTCGGAGCCGGCGCTGTTCCGCGTGGGGCTGCACAGCGGCGAGGTGCGCACGGCGCGCGCCGTGGGCGAGCGGGACGCGGCCAAGCAGCGGCTGGTGGCCGTGGTGAAGGACCACGGGCAGCCGGCGCTGTCGGCCACGGCCACGCTGCACGTGGTGCTGGCCGAGAGCTTGCAGGAGGCGCTGCCGGAGCTGAGCGAGCGGCCGGCGGGCGCCGAGGCGGCGGCGGCCGAGCTGCAGTTCTACCTGGTGCTGGCGCTGGCGCTGCTCTCGGCGCTCTTGGTGCTGAGCGTGGCGCTGGCCGTGCTGGCGCGGCTGCGCCGGGCCGGGCCGCCCGCCGTGCTGCGCTGCCTGGGCGCGCAGCGCTTCTCGCTGGCCGGCGCCGCCTTCCCGGCCGACTTCTGCGAGGGCACCTTGCCCTACTCCTACAACCTGTGCGTGCCGCCGCCCGCCCGCGCCGTGCCCGAGGCCGCTTGGCCGCCGCCGCCGCCCGTGCCCGTCCTGTCGGCGGAGGAGCTTCTGGGCGGCGATTCCTGCGAGAAGCCGTGCCCGAGCAGTGACCTCGTCGTGGGAGAGGCTCCCGCCAGTCCCGATGCACCTCAGGTCTGTAAACCGTGAGCTGCTTCTTTTTTTCTCAAGTTCCCAGAATGCCATCATTGTTTCCCGCGTGTTCTTGCGTGGTGTCAATGGGTATTCGTCATCTGTATCTCCATGTAGTGGCGGAAGTTTTTAATTTTTTCTCTGTAATAACTTCAGGTGAGAGGCTTTCGCAGTACCTCTGCTTTCGGCTAGTAGCGGCGCTTCTGCGTCTTTGTCCTTGTTTCCCGGGTTTGTGTGAGTTGCACAGTCCTGTCTCCGTGACGGACTGAATTAAGGAACGGGCTGTCTCCCGTTCACTGAGAGCAGGAAGCCGTTGGTTCTTCGTTGGTCACAGGTTCAGCTTCAGGCGCGAGGTTTTGTCTTCAACAGTTGAGCTTAACAAATTAGAATTTGCTAGCGACATTGAAAGCTGATTCGTATTGTGTGGAAGTAGAATTGCTGACTGTGCATGATGGATTCAAGGGAAAAAAACCCAAAGCACAGACATCTGGCGTTGTCGCTCGTTTTGGAGTCAGGGGTAATGCAGCAGAGGGATTACATGGCTTCGTTTATGCGTCCTGGCTGATTCTGTTTTGCTCTTCATGATCTTTATTTCGTACACTGGTGGGAGTGCTGAAAGATTTCTGTTTCAAACATTGTTTTATTTCTATTCTCTTTTCACAATAATGTTGGGGGTTTTATTAGAACGCGCATATATTGCGAACATCAAATTTTTGCAATTCTGTTTATCGGGATAAACATCTGATATACGAAGGGATCCCATGTAGGGGAGACTAGTCAGAGGAGCGTTTAGGTACTTGAATCAGGCTCGTTTGCACACTAATTAGTGGTCAGCACAGTTTCAATGTTGTACTTTTGTTCTGCGGTTCCGTGATGTTTTTCTTGAACACATCACATATCATATCATATCATATCATATCATATCATATCATATCATATCGTTCTTAGAAATACTTAGCTGAATAGCTTACTAACGAACTACGGTGCTGTACACACTGAATTTAGGAAAAAAGAAATCCTAGAATGTCTTGATTAATTGTAAATCTGTATAAACTAAGGAAACACTATATCCACTAGGAAAGGATGTCAAATATTTCAAATCCTGAAGTTTTCCTTTCTGAGTTTCAGTTGCATCTTTATTTGTACCTATAATTTAATCCTGTAATATCTAGCTCCCTGACTCCAAGAAGAATTCAATTGCTCTCATCACACTTGTGTTAAGGAACCTGATAGTTTTGTATTTTCGGCAAATGCTATCTTCCCGTTTTCTCTCTGTGAGGCTGTTGTTGAAGGTGCTTCTGAACAAAAAGGATAAGATTAATAATAAGCTACAGGGGAAAATATCTATTTAATTTACGTATAATGACATTTAGAAAGTAATGAGTTTCCCGTGCGATTAAAGAACCCCGCCCACAGACTGCCTCTGCCTTCCTCCCGGTGGTGATACCCTGGATGATGAAAGCAGAGATGGGCTGGAGAAATGCGGAGGCAGGAGATCGGCGCTGGACGCAAAGCGACATCTCGGTGGCGACCGTGCCCTGTACGGAGCGAGGCAGGGCGGGCAGCGCCGGGCAGCGCTCGGTGCCTGCAGTGCCGGGAGGAGGCTGCGGGCGCCGCTGTTGACCGAGAGGAGCGAGAGGAAGCTCGGAGCGCTACCGGCAGCCCCGCCCGCTGCGGATCGGTTCACTCGGTTGCTCTCTCCCTGCCCGAACCTGTGGTCCCCGATCTTCTCTGCGGTGCTGGCCCATTCTTGAGCCAGGCGGAGGCACCGGCAGCTGCGCACGGTGCAGGAGCTGAGAGCATTGAGTGGCAGCGGGATTGGATCGGCGGTGCTGCGGTGCCGGCGGAGCGGCGGCCGAGATGTGCGCGGCGGGGAGGCGCTGGGGCCGGCGGCAGCGAGCTCTGCTCTGGGCCGTGCTGCTGGCGGCGTGGGAGGCGGCGTGGGGGCAGCTGCGCTACTCGGTGCCCGAGGAGATGCCCAAGGGCTCGTTCGTGGGCGACGTGGCCAAGGACCTGGGGCTGCAGCTGCCGGAGATCCGAGACCGCGGCGTCCGCGTTGTCTCTCAAGGTAGTGAACAGTATTTCGTTCTGCACGGGAAGACGGGACATTTAGTGACGGCAGAGAGGATCGACAGAGAGCAGCTGTGCGAGAGTGAACAGCAATGCGTGCTGCGCTGTGAGCTGATAGTGGAGGGGGAAATGAGGTTTTATAGAATAGAAGTGGAAATCACGGACATAAACGACAACGCTCCGAGCTTCAAGGATATTGAGCTGGAAGAGAGAATAAGTGAGACAACATCCCCGGGGTCGCGATTTCCCCTGCCAGACGCTCACGACCCGGACTCGGGTCGGAATTCGCTGCAGAGCTACGAGCTGAGCGGTGACGAGCACTTCTCGCTGGCCGTGCAGGCGGGCCCCGGCGGCGATCAGCGTCCCGAGCTGGTGCTGGCGAAGGCGCTGGACCGGGAGGAGGCGGCGTTTCACGAGCTGGTGCTGAGGGCGACGGACGGCGGCGATCCGGCACGGACGGGCACGGCTCGGATCCGCGTGACCGTGGTGGACGCGAACGACAACGCGCCCGTGTTCAGCCAGGCGGAGTACACGGTGCGTGTGCCCGAGGACGTGCCCGTGGGCTCTGTCCTCGTCACTGTCACTGCCACGGACGCCGACGAGGGGCTGAATGGACACGTGAAATACTCGTTTAAGAAAATAACAGAAAAAGCCTCGAAGATATTGCATCTGGACTCTGAGACGGGAGCAATCACTCTGGGACGAAGCCTGGACTTCGAGGAAGGTGACTCTTACGAACTGGAGTTGCAGGCACGGGACGGGGGAGGCTTTTTCGACACTGCCAAAGTCGCGATCACCATCACAGACATAAATGATAACACTCCGGTGATTTCTTTACGGTCAGCTCTAAGTGAGATTTCTGAGGACGCTCCTCCGGGGACAGTGGTAGCCCTGCTCCAGGTAAATGATCGCGACTCGGGAGCCAACGGCGAGGTGCGCTGCTCGCTTGACAAGGACATCCCGTTCCGGCTGGAGAAGTCCTATGAAGACTACTACCGTGTGGTGACAGCGAGAGAGCTGGACCGCGAGCAGGTGTCGGAGTACAACGTGACGGTGCGGGCGGCCGACGGCGGGTCGCCGTCGCTGCAGAGCAGCGCGGTGCTGGCGCTGCGGGTGCTGGACGTGAACGACAACGCGCCGGTGTTCTTGGAGGAGCGCTACAGCGCGCGGCTGGCGGAGAACAACGCGGCGGGCGCGCTGGTGCTGACGGTGCGCGCCACGGACGCGGACTGGGGGCAGAACGCGCGCGTGCGCTACCGGCTGGCGGAGGGGCGGGTGCGGGGCGCGCCGCTGTCGTCGTACGTGTCGGTGCAGGCGGAGACGGGCGCGCTGTACGCGCTGCGCTCCTTGGACTACGAGCAGCTGCGCGAGCTGCAGCTGTGCGTGCGGGCGGAGGACGGCGGCGCGCCGGCGCTGAGCAGCAACGTGTCGGTGCGGCTGCAGATCGTGGACGAGAACGACAACGCGCCGCAGGTGCTGTACCCGCCGGCGGCCGCGGCGGCGGCGTGGTCGGGCGTGGAGCTGGCGCCGCGGCGGTCGGAGGCCGGCGCGCTGGTGGCCAAGGTGGTGGCGGTGGACGCGGACGCGGGGCAGAACGCGTGGCTGTCCTACGAGCTGGCCAAGGCCACGGAGCCGGGGCTGTTCCGCGTGGGGCCGCACAGCGGCGAGGTGCGCACGGCGCGCTCGCCGCTGGCCCGCGACGCGGCGCGCCACAGCCTGGTGGTGCTGGTGCGGGACCACGGGCGGCCGGCGCTGTCGGCCACGGCCACGCTGAGCGTGGTGCTGGCCGAGAGCGTGGCCGAGCTGCTGGCCGAGCTGGGCAGCGCGGCGCACGAGGCGGCGGCGCCGGGCGAGCCGGCCGCCAGCCTGACGCGCTGGCTCGTGCTGGCCGTGGCCGCCGTCTCGTGCCTCTTCGTGGCCTTCCTGCTGCTGCTGCTGGCGCTGCGCCTGCGCCGCTGCCACCGCCAGCAGCTGCTGCCGCCGGACAGCGGCGCCTCGCGCGGCGTGCCCGTCTCGCACTTCGTGGGCATCGACGGCGTGCGCGCCTTCCTGCAGTCCTACGCGCACGACGTGTCGCTCACGGCCGACTCGCGCAAGAGCCACCTGCGCTTCTCGGCCGCCAGCTGCTGCGACACCCTCCCGGCCCGGCCGCCGCCCGACGAGCCCGCGCCGCTGCTCGGCGACGAGGACCCGGCCGGCGCCCTCCCCTCGGATCCCGCCCCTCCCTCGGTGAGTTGCTCTGCTCAGATTTCTCCGCGAGTCGTTCTTCTGACGGTGGTCTAGCATTTCCTCTCCGTGTTCTCTGTCTTTCATAAGAGACTTCGTCTAAAAGTATGGTCAAGTTTCCTTCTGTTTACTTTTTAAGGCTACTGCGCGTTGTTGTCCTTATGTGAACATGGGGTGGGTTCTCAGTCTTCCAGTTAGAGAAGAAGGAAGGAGGGAGAAGGCTGCTGTTGGCAGGTTGTTGGTTAGGTCTGCGGTTTGGGTATTGATCAGCTTCCAGATGTTGTTCTCCTGTATCAGCTGTGCTGTTTAGAATCTTTGTTCCTGATAGCATTTGCTCCTCCCAAGGGATAGATCACGTTATTAAGAAATACAACTTATTAGCAGGCTCACGTGTCTTCCCAAGAGCACATGTTCTTTAATTGGTACAATGTGTCTTGAACAAAATAGTGATGGTTTTGTGTGGAATTTCTCTGTACGTTTTTCTCACCTTTTATTATTCTCCATTATGCATCATGAAGATCAGCAGGAAAAGTGTTTACATCATCGATACTTTGTTCTTTGTCCCCAAAGAGGATTGGACCAGGCAAGAAGTGGTCCTTGATGATGTCTGTCTGTCTGTTGTGAAGAGGAAAGATTGTCTTTAATTGTGATTCTTTGAAAAGGCTGTGCGTGGCTGCATGTGGAGGAGGAAATGGCGGAACTGCTTTGGTTTTTTCTTGTTTATTATTGTAGAACTTTGTCAGATGTAGCTGGATGAGCCTTGGCTCAAAAGTATTTAGCATGGCAAGAGAATTGTCTGCATGGGAAGGGAGAGAATCAAGATGCAGTTGGAGATAGAGGCGGGCATAATTCCCTGTGAGCAGATATTCACTGACTCAGTGTCTCTTGAGAGAACATTGGAACATTGCTTGGCTTTACATTTAAGACCTATGAAGTCTCTTAACAGAACTTCAGTGAGCAGCAAATTTATCTTCCATAGCACAGAGATGTACAGACAGCTGTCTGAATTTGATGCTGGAAAGAAAAATGGTCTGGGGAAGGGGGCCTTGACTGTCACATGTTTTTATGACGGATGAAAGGACAGCATGGATGGTGTGAAGGGGTGGAAATCTGAGTGCTGTGAGCTGTGTGTGAATGTCTGCTGAAAGACTCAAGGGAATGTTTTCCTCCATTCCCTGTTTAGATCCTATTTTTAGGATGAAGCAATGTGTGGTTTTTCTTCCCAAAGTAATTATCTAGACGATCTGTATTACAGCTGCAAGGAGAACCCTGGCAGGTTCTTAATAAGTATGTTCATGTCCTCTTAATGTTGTCACTGCAAAGCTGTGATTCAATGCCTGTAAAAAACGACATCAATGATCTACTGTGAATTATATTACCCAGAAGAGTGTTGTGAGCTGTTCAATTGTGCCACGATTGGCCAGAGAGAAGCAGTCTGTGTATGCAGAGACAGGGCTGGTGCTGGAGTTCACTGTGACACAGTTCAAAATGAATGAATGAATTGTGTCCAGTTCTGTTTGTCCTGGTGTTTAGATGAGGTCCATATCTGTTTTTCCAAGCTTTTTGTTCCTCTTACTATCCAAGGAAATGACAGCCTGGGGCCTGTGGAGTGAGCTCCTGTGTAAGGACCCTGTGTAGTGGTTGCTGTCCAGTTTCCTTGGTTGTGTATATACTGCAGGTGACCCAATCTGCAATATGAGGCCATGATTGATACTCTTCTGGCATTTTCCCATTCTTGGCTGGGTTAATTTCAGTTCCTTTGGGTAATTTTTTTGGTTTGTATTGGTTTGGGTTGTATTGGGTTGGATTGTTTGTTGATTTGCTTGTATTTTTTTTCAAGGAGTAAATCTAAATGTGTCTGGCAATCTTGCAAACTCCAAAACATATAATTTTCCAGTAGGGAGTGTATCTGTTATCCATTCCTTGTAGCTGAACTTGTAATCATAGAATCCTAGAAGCACAGAATGGGAGAATGGTTTGTGTTGCAAAGGACCTTAAGGATCCGCTTGTTCCAGCTGCTCTGCCATGGGCAGGGACATCTTCCACCAGAGCAGCTGGCTCAGAGCCCCAGCCAGCCTGACCTTGAATATTTCATTCAACAAATACCACTTCATGAATGGATGTTTCCACGAGGTGTTGTTTTTCTCTGGGGCCAAGATGCAGGCAAAATTGTGGTTTGTGTTGATGGTGAAACTGAAGGCTGTGAATGCAGAGTGAGGAGGATGAGAGCTGAGTTCTGTGCCAGGCAAATGGGGGACTCAGTGTGGGTTTGGCAGAGAAATGGTTTGATTTCAGGCTTGGTGCCCAAGGAAGTTCCTTGCTGTTCTGATTCTGGGGTCTCTGTCATGAAAGACAATGTCAGCCCTCCAAAAGTAACATTTTCCACAGGAGCTGTTCATGTAGAACCATAACTCTTGGGTGGATGAACTAATTAATCCTCTGTGAAACCTCCATAATCTGTACCTCTAGGCTACATACTAATGTAGAGTTACTTCAGAAGCATAATTGCACTTCCACTCAGGCCTTTGTTTCCCAGAAGGTTGCAGCTCATTGTCACAATTCTGGTCAGTACTTTTAAATATGAAACAGTGACTGATGTTTTTCATCACATCCTTACTTCAGTCGTTTCAGACTGAGCGCTGTGTGGGGAATAAAAAATAGAATTAATAAGAAAATCTGCTGTAATTTGTCAGAATATTTTCCTTAAGGAAGAAGCTGATGAGAAGCTTTTTGAAATGATGGCTTCGTAACTGTGCAAATGACGGTTTCATAACTTTGCAGCCAAGCAAGGTGAGCAGGCCATGCAGTAAAATGAGTTGCTGAGGAGGGGAGTAATTCTGTAAATAACCCCCCTGTCCCGCTGTGCTGTGCATGTCAGGGCCACACTTGCCCCTTGAGACCTCAGGGACATTCCGATGCTCTCAGGGATGAATTTTAAGGCCTGCAATAAAGGTCTGGAAGAATTCACTGTGAGCATCTCTGACTCCTTTTACTCTTCTAATGCTTCCTTCCATGATGTGATTCATGTTTTTTGGTTTCATTGCAGGTTTTTGTGCTTTGTTTTGTTTTCACTTGATTTACACAATATGTGGGTATACTTCCAATTAGCAACACCTTTTTTTAGTAACATATGATGTGCCAATGTCTCCTGCTCTAGTTGCTGTGGGAGAGAAAAGCAGGAGATATGAGAGTGACTTTTTATGTGCTCTTGTTGGGAGAAATAGATGTAAATATGACTTTAGTAGACTTTGCCTCTCTGTGGAACAGAGCATGTGATAAGGACAGGGAGAAGATTTCCCCTAAGGCAATGTTTTGATGAGCCATTCTCAGTTGGATGACTACTGATCTTTTAGTATGGTTGTTTATCATTTGTGTGCTCTAGAATCCTTCAGTTCCTTATCATAATGGAGTTGAGCAGACAACTGTACCTCCGTTCTGGGTGTGTCTGCAGTGCATTATCATCTCATGATGGATTTGAGCAGTGAGGAGATGGCCACGAGCAAAACCTCACAGTGGCCTGGCATGGAAGAAAAAGCAGAGAGGGGAGCTCTGTGTGCGAGGCTAGAGAAGAACTCGGTCATTGCCTTGTCAGAAAGAAAAGAGTAAATGTTATTCTGCTATCTTGGCATAGGGGATGCTTACATTGCATTACGTGGATCTGTATTTCCAACTGATTATTCCCAGATAATGAGAGGACAATTGAGGATAATGTGGAAAAGCTGTTGAAATCTTCTCTATATTATCGGTTATTATTGGTGTTAATGGCCCATAATTTTATTAAGAGCGTCTGAATTCCATTCTATACTGCCCTGCAATTAATATTTCCTTGTGACTGTGGAATGTGACCTAAAAGAATGTCCTAAAAGCACCGGCCAACATATCTCAGATAGTAACGCCTTGCAGTGGAATTAAGCAGAAGCTCCCGCTCTCGGTGTTTTTGGTGGGGGAGAGCCCCCGGGGCCGGTGCAGCCGCTGAGCCCCGCCCAAAGCCGGGCGCCCTTGAGCGCGGCCGTGCGGCGGCTGCAGTGTCGCGGCGGCGCCTCCGGGTGTCGCTGTTGGCCGCCGCCGAGCGCCGCTGGAGCCGCCGCCGCCGCAGCGTCCTGCCCCCGCAGGCTGCTCGCTCGCCCGGCGCCGGCCGCAGCGGCAGCGGCACCGACAGCAGCGGCGGCGAGAGGCGGCCCGAGCGGTGTGGGTGGCTTTGAGCGGTGTCTGTTGTGGGCGGCGAGAGCGGCTGGAAGGGAGGCAGGGCAGCGGCAGGAGGCAGGAGCGCGGCGAGCGCAGCGGGCAGAGAATGGCGGTGAGGCGGCGGCAGAGGCTTGGGCCGGGCGGCGGGCGAGCGCTGCTGGCCGCGCTGCTGCTGCTGCTGCTGCTGTGCGTGTGGTGCCGGGCGGCGGCCGAGCGGGTCCGCTACGCCATCGCCGAGGAGCTGGGCAGAGGCTCGCTCGTGGGGCCGCTGGCGCGGGACCTGGGGCTCAGCGCGGACGAGCTGCCGGCGCGCAAGCTGCGGCTGAGCGGAGAGAAGCAATACTTCACGGTGAATGAGGAGAACGGGAACCTGTACGTGAACGAGAGGCTGGACCGGGAGGAGATGTGCGGTGAGACGGCGACCTGCTCCGTCAGCTTCGAGGCGCTGGTGCACAACCCGCTGAACATTTTCCACGTTGAGGTGGCGATCGAGGACATGAACGACAATTCCCCGGTGTTCAGTGAAGCTGTTCTGGAACTGGAGATTGGTGAATGGACGGTTCCCGGTGCTCGTTTTCCGCTGGAGATGGCACGAGACGCTGACGTGGGAATGAACGCTCTGCTGACTTATCAACTAACCAGCAACCCGTCCTTTTCTCTGGCCTTAAAAGAGAGCTCTGAGGGGAGCAAGCAGCCGGAATTAGTGCTGGACAGAGCATTGGACAGGGAGAAGCAGAGCTCCTTTGAGCTGGTGCTGACAGCGGTAGACGGTGGGGACCCTGTGAGATCCGGCACTGTCCAGGTTCGCATCAACGTGACGGACCTAAATGACAACCCACCCGTGTTCAGCAAAGGTGTCTACGAGGCGCGAGTGGAAGAGAATTTGCCGGCGGGGTCTCTGGTGCTGCGGGTGGAGGCGACAGATGAGGATGCCGGCACCAACGGGCGAGTGTCCTACTCCTTCAGCAACGTCCCTGGCACCATCAAGGCGTTGTTCACTGTCGAGAGGGACACCGGCGAGGTCAGGACAGCGGGTCCCCTCGATTTCGAGGAAAAGAATAAATACATCTTCGGCCTGGAGGCTAAGGATGGCGGGGGTTTAGTGTCACATTGTAAAGTGCAAATAGATATCATGGACGAGAACGACAACGCACCCGAGATCACGGTTCTGTCGGTGTCCAGCCCAGTACCCGAGGACGCTCCGATCGGCACCGTGGTGGCCCTGCTAAATGTGAAAGATCCAGACTCCGGCGAGAACGGTCAGGTGTCGTGCGAGCTGTCGGGAGAGGCGCCGCTGTCGATCGTGGCGTCGTCGGGCGGCTCGTACAAGGTGGTGACATCGGGCGCGCTGGACCGCGAGCAGGCGTCGGAGCATCGCGTGTCGGTGGTGGCCCGGGACCGGGGCAGGCCGGCGCTGCGGAGCAGCAGGGAGCTGGTGCTGGAGGTGTCGGACGTGAACGACAACGCGCCGGTGTTCGAGGAGGCGGCGTACAGCGCGTACGTGGCGGAGAACAACGCGGCGGGCGCGCTGGTGCTGCGCGTGCAGGCGCGGGACGCGGACGCGGGCGCCAACGGGCGCGTGAGCTACTGGCTGGCGGGCGGCAGCGCGGGCGCGGCGGGCGCGGCGCCGCTCGTGTCGGTGGAGGCGCGGAGCGGCGCGCTGTACGCGCAGCGCTCCTTGGACTACGAGCAGTGCCGCGAGTTCACGGTGGCCGTGCGGGCGCAGGACGGCGGCTCGCCGGCGCGCAGCTCCACGGCCACGGTGCGCGTCTTCGTGCTGGACCGCAACGACAACGCGCCCAGGGTGCTCTGGCCCGCGGCGGCGGCGGGAGAGGCTGCGGGAGGGGCGGCGGCGGCGCCTTTCGAGGTGGTTCCGCGCTCGGCCGAGGCCGGCTACCTGGTGGCCAAGGTGGTGGCGGTGGACGCGGACGCGGGGCGCAACGCGTGGCTGTCGTACGAGCTGGTGCAGGCGTCGGAGCCGGCGCTGTTCCGCGTGGGGCTGCACAGCGGCGAGGTGCGCACGGCGCGCGCCGTGGGCGAGCGGGACGCGGCCAAGCAGCGGCTGGTGGCCGTGGTGAAGGACCACGGGCAGCCGGCGCTGTCGGCCACGGCCACGCTGCACGTGGTGCTGGCCGAGAGCTTGCAGGAGGCGCTGCCGGAGCTGAGCGAGCGGCCGGCGGGCGCCGAGGCGGCGGCGGCGGCGGCCGAGCTGCAGTTCTACCTGGTGCTGGTGCTGGCGCTGCTCTCGGCGCTCTTGGTGCTGAGCGTGGCGCTGGCCGTGCTGGCGCGGCTGCGCCGGGCCGGGCCGCCCGCCGTGCTGCGCTGCCTGGGCGCGCAGCGCTTCTCGCTGGCCGGCGCCGCCTTCCCGGCCGACTTCTGCGAGGGCACCTTGCCCTACTCCTACAACCTGTGCGTGCCGCCGCCCGCCCGCGCCGTGCCCGAGGCCGCTTGGCCGCCGCCGCCACCCGTGCCCATCCTGTCGGCGGAGGAGCTTCTGGGCGGCGATTCCTGCGGGAAGCCGAGCCCGGACAGTACGGCCCTGACGGGAGAGCCACTGGCCGACCCCAAGGCACCTCAGGTCTGTGAATCGAATTCTTTCCTTCTTCGCCTTTAAATAACGGCATGCCGGTGATTTCGTGAAATAATCTTTCCTCGTTTTTCTTTTTGCATCAAGTATGGCGAACGGGCAATAGCTGCCTCATTTGCTACAAGCTTGGTCGGGCCTGTGGGAGGTTCTTACCGTTCAGTATTTTTGAATCGCATTTTAATTCGTGATATATTCCGATTTAGTTGAAGGATTTTATTTAGGATAGTGATTTTTTCCGAATTGGAACTTGTATTAAGGAGAAAGGTGCATCTTTATTGTGTAGAATGAGATGTACATGACGGGCTTGGTTTGGAGAGTTTTCCTTCCCGACGGCTTTTTGTCAAAGCTATGTGTTTGGACCTTCTGATATGTGGAACAAACCCCTTCTTTTGAGGGAAGGCTGCTGTAGGAATGCTTCCACAGTCAGGTTAATTTAGGATTTCAAAAACGCTCTCTGTGTATGGAACCTACTCTGTATGTATCACTTGCTAAGTACCCGAACTCTGTGCCTCGCCTTAGTGCCATTATCATCTAGATGTTGCCGATACTTGACTTAATGCCCAGGTATTAAGTCAGCAGAGCCAGCATTGTCATGCCTGTGTTGAGTAAAATTGTAATGAAAAATGGCGAAGTTGTGATTGAAGAAGGGGGAGTAACGCAGATTTATTAGGAGTAGTGTGTGATGTGCCGGCGCAAAATAGCAACAACTTTCCCTGCAGTGCTGAATTCGGTGACCGTTGTGAACATTGTGACTGTTCATGAGTAGTTCTCCTATTCCTTAACTTTATATGATCCTCTAAAAGGCAGTTTTTCAAGCACTCGTATAAAAACTGGAATTGGTGTAGCTGTTTGCGCTTTTGATCGTATGCAGTAAAGCTCGTGATACTTCAGACGTCACATTCAGGGATAGTTTCATCCATGTTATACGATCATGATAAAGACATTTTCGCGGGCGGTAGGAATAGCACAATCACAGGAGGCGTGTTGCTTCTGTCACGTCTTCAGGGGTGGAGGCTGAAACTAGAGATCAAAAGCCCAGGCAGGAGGTCCGCGCTGGACTAAAGGCGACGTTTTCTTAGCCGTCATGTCCCGCCCCGCGAGCTGCCCATGGGAAGGCAGGGCGGGCAGCGCCGGGCAGCGCTCGGTGCCTGCAGTGCCGGGCGGAGGCTGCGGGCGCCGCTGTTGACCGAGAGGAGCGAGAGGAAGCTCGGAGCGCTACCGGCAGCCCCGCCCGCTGCGGATCGGCTCGATCACTCGCTTGCTCCGGGTCTGGCTCGGCGGCCGGGAGGTCTGCGAGCGTCCCTGCGGTGCGGAGCCATTCTGTGGCAAGACGGAGGAACCGGTGGCTGAAATACCGTGCAGAAGCTGGGAGCAGAGTCGGAGCCGGTGCTGTCTGGGTTGGCGGCAGCGAGCTGAAAGCGAACGAGCGTTGCCGCGGCCGAGATGTGCGCGGCGGGGAGGCGCTGGGGCCGGCGGCAGCGAGCTCTGCTCTGGGCCGTGCTGCTGGCGGCGTGGGAGGCGGCGTGGGGGCAGCTGCGCTACTCGGTGCCCGAGGAGATGCCCAAGGGCTCGTTCGTGGGCGACGTGGCCAAGGACTTGGGGCTGCAGCTGCCGGAGATGAGCGATCGAGGCGTCCGCATTGTCTCGGAAGGTAGTACCCAGTATTTCGCTCTGCACGGGAAGACGGGACATTTAGTGACGGCGGAGAGGATCGACAGAGAGCAGCTGTGCCGGCTGGTGGAGAAATGCGTGCTGCGCTGTGAGCTGATAGTGGAGGGACAGATGCAGGTTTACCAAATAGAAGTCGAGATCACGGATATTAACGACAACGCGCCGAGCTTCAAGGAATTTGAGTTGGAAGAAAGAATAAGCGAGACGACAGCCCCGGGGTCGCGGTTTCCCCTGTCCGAGGCTCACGACCCAGACTCGGGTCGGAATTCTCTGCAGAGCTACGAGCTGAGCGGTGACGAGCACTTCTCGCTGGCCGTGCAGACGGGCCCCGGCGGCGATCAGCGTCCCGAGCTGGTGCTGGCGAAGGCGCTGGACCGGGAGGAGGCGGCGTTTCACGAGCTGGTGCTGAGGGCGACGGACGGCGGCGATCCGGCACGGACGGGCACGGCTCGGATCCGCGTGACCGTGGTGGACGCGAACGACAACGCGCCCGTGTTCAGCCAGGCGGAGTACACAGTGCGTGTGCCCGAGGACGTGCCCGTGGGCTCTGTCCTCGTCATCCTGACGGCCACGGACGCCGACGAGGGGTTGTACGGACACGTGAAATACTCTTTGAAAAAAGTGTCGGACATAGCATCGATTATCTTCCATCTGGACTCTGAGAGTGGAGCGATCACTCTGTTGCGGAACCTGGACTTCGAGGACGGCGACTCTTACGAACTGGAGGTGCAGGCACGGGACGGGGGAGGCCTTTCTGACACTGCCAAAGTCACGATCACCGTCACAGACAAAAACGATAATGTGCCGGTGATTTCGGTGAGGACGGCACTAAGTGAGATTTCTGAGGACGCCCCTTCGGGGACGACGGTCGCCCTGCTGCACGTACACGATCGCGACTCGGGACCTAACGGTGCCGTGCGCTGCTCACTCGACGAGGGTGTCCCGTTCCGGTTGGAGAAATCCTTCAAGGACTACTACCGCGTGGTGACAGCGAGAGAGCTGGACCGCGAGCAGGTGTCGGAGTACAACGTGACGGTGCGGGCGGCCGACGGCGGGTCGCCGTCGCTGCAGAGCAGCGCGGTGCTGGCGCTGCGGGTGCTGGACGTGAACGACAACGCGCCGATGTTCTTGGAGGAGCGCTACAGCGCGCGGCTGGCGGAGAACAACGCGGCGGGCGCGCTGGTGCTGACGGTGCGCGCCACGGACGCGGACTGGGAGCAGAACGCGCGCGTGCGCTACCGGCTGGCGGAGGGGCGGGTGCGGGGCGCGCCGCTGTCGTCGTACGTGTCGGTGCAGGCGGAGACGGGCGCGCTGTACGCGCTGCGCTCCTTGGACTACGAGCAGCTGCGCGAGCTGCAGCTGTGCGTGCGGGCGGAGGACGGCGGCGCGCCGGCGCTGAGCAGCAACGTGTCGGTGCGGCTGCAGATCGTGGACGAGAACGACAACGCGCCGCAGGTGCTGTACCCGCCGGCGGCCGCGGCGGCGGCGTGGTCGGGCGTGGAGCTGGCGCCGCGGCGGTCGGAGGCCGGCGCGCTGGTGGCCAAGGTGGTGGCGGTGGACGCGGACGCGGGGCAGAACGCGTGGCTGTCCTACGAGCTGGCCAAGGCCACGGAGCCGGGGCTGTTCCGCGTGGGGCCGCACAGCGGCGAGGTGCGCACGGCGCGCTCGCCGCTGGCCCGCGACGCGGCGCGCCACAGCCTGGTGGTGCTGGTGCGGGACCACGGGCGGCCGGCGCTGTCGGCCACGGCCACGCTGAGCGTGGTGCTGGCCGAGAGCGTGGCCGAGCTGCTGGCCGAGCTGGGCAGCGCGGCGCACGAGGCGGCGGCGCCGGGCGAGCCGGCCGCCAGCCTGACGCGCTGGCTCGTGCTGGCCGTGGCCGCCGTCTCGTGCCTCTTCGTGGCCTTCCTGCTGCTGCTGCTGGCGCTGCGCCTGCGCCGCTGCCACCGCCAGCAGCTGCTGCCGCCGGACAGCGGCGCCTCGCGCGGCGTGCCCGTCTCGCACTTCGTGGGCATCGACGGCGTGCGCGCCTTCCTGCAGTCCTACGCGCACGACGTGTCGCTCACGGCCGACTCGCGCAAGAGCCACCTGCGCTTCTCGGCCGCCAGCTGCTGCGACACCCTCCCGGCCCGGCCGCCGCCCGACGAGCCCGCGCCGCTGCTCGGCGATGAGGACCCGGCCGGCGCCCTCCCCTCGGACCCCGCCCCTCCCTCGGTGAGTTTTTCGGGTCGAATTCTGGCCGTGACACATCCTCCTTGTGCTTCTTTGTCCTTTTATCCCCATGGTATCTCTGTCCTGAGTAGGGCAATACTCCGACAATTTTGTCATAGCCTCGATGAGTGACGCGCTGGCGTCTCTTGTTGCGGGGAGGTGGACGAGCTTTTTAGGAGAATTCGAGCTCTTCTCTGGTGGAGATTCTGTGATTGAGAGCTTTTGTGTTTGCGGGTGCGGGTTGTTTAATTCCGGTCATGTCGCCAGTATTCGGTCTGCTATTCTACTGTATTGCATGGTAAAGAAGTGGAAGTTTGCGTTGTTGTCAGTATCAGCTGTGCTCTCGACAGCACGTGTGCCTGAGGTAGCGTGAGAGAACATTTTGTTACCATCTAGAAATTTTAAGTTTGTGATAGTATTTTTAGTTTTGTGTGTAATCTTATGGCTTTTTTTTCTTTCTTCCTCGCCCCCCTGCATCATTCCTTGCTCGTGGATATAGTACCCCCTCGTCTTACATTTTAAAATTTTTATTATCGTTTAAAACAGAGTGTTAACTACAGTGTAGTATGGATTTTTAACAGCGGCAATTTTCTCAAGTCTGTCTTTGGTATACTTAATTATCACTCTC
Source organism: Ammospiza nelsoni (assembly GCF_027579445.1). Taxonomy (NCBI): domain Eukaryota; kingdom Metazoa; phylum Chordata; class Aves; order Passeriformes; family Passerellidae; genus Ammospiza; species Ammospiza nelsoni. Next base: position 3,132,426 of record NC_080648.1, on the reverse strand, counting down.
CCCGTATTCCTTTTCTTTAAAGAGGATTTAGGATAAATGTAAGCCATTGTTTCAAATTGAATGTGGACCCGTGTTTGACAGCGTTGTTTTGGGTTTGTTACATTTCTCACTTTTGAAAGGGTCTCATTGAGTGTTCCTCATCCAGTAGTTGCAGCACTGTCAACTTTTTGTAGGATTCTCTTTTTTCCAAGAGACCATTCCCAGGCATTTTTTGAGTTTGCTTGTGGGAATTTCTTTGGTGGAGTAAAACGTGAGCTTCACACTCGGGAGTGAGTAGAGATGGTGGAAGAGTAGCACAGTTGTGTTTGCTAATGTTGTTAAATCTAAATTAGCACTGCTTTGTCACCTTGGTGGTGCATCATCACTGTGCCCCTGCAAAGATGGAGGGAAAGAACTGGGTGTTCCCAGAGAGAAGGTTCAGATTAGAGACCATATGACTCTTTTTATGTCTTCAAACTATGGGCGAATATCTAGAAATTAGAATGCATTGTCCAGATTTCTGCTGAGATGCGTTACAGGTGGCACGGCACTGCAAGAAATGTTGAGATATGCTCGTGTAAGGGTTGTTTGTACGTGCTTTTTACAGCACCTTAAATCTTGTTTTGTATCGTTCTCTCATGTAGCACCAGTCAATCTTTCCATGCCGAGTGTTTAAAATCGATGCAATGTAGGAGGAAGAGTGCTATGTACCTTGTTAATGCATCACTGGTTAGAAATGTTTTTCTTTCTGTGCTCCTTATCAGCCAGTGACCTCAATGCAGAGTTACTGCACCTGGAGTGATTTTGCGAGAATGACCTGATTGCCCCCGAGAAACCTGTTCTGCAAACAAAAATTGATTTCTGAAAGATTGTTGCTGTTCAATGGGCATTTTTGGTCTATTTTACTCTTTGCCATTGTGCCTTTTTCAGAGAGATGGTGCTGTAGCCGAGAGTGCAGTGACAGTAGGTCCTGATGTGCTAAAGTTCATTTGCCAATGTTAATTTCTTGATCACAGCACTGCTCACAGGTTTGGACTCTTAGACATACACAGGTATTTTTATCACGAGCTGTTTATTGGTTGAAGGTTTTTCCAAAAGTCAGTCATCTGTTTTTGTATTTATCACAGTTGCTGTACAACACAGAGTGTTTAATTAATGTTAGTTATTTGAAAGCAGTGTCGAATTTATTTAATATAACAAAGGGTGAGAAGGGCGAGATTTTTCTTAAGTACTTTCTCAGCATTCTCTCTCTGAAGCCAGAGTGTGGCTGCTTCTTGTTGTGGAGGAAGAGCCTGTTCTCTCAGCAATGTTAGGCTGAGCAATCATTTCCTAATAACTGCTGCCACTGTCTTTGTTTTTTTTTCGAGACAGTGACAAGAGTGGCATAAGAGGGAACTGAGTTATCACCAGGACCCTGTGAGTGAGCGCAGTAAGAATTCATGGAGTTATTTCTTGAGCAGTGAGAGAGTTGGTAAAACTTTCTGTACCTGTAATTTCCCAAAACCTGGTTTGGGTAGCGCTTGGAATGGTTCAGTTGATCATAATGTGCCCTGCTCTCTACAAGGCCATGAAACAAGAGCTGTTGGTTCATGGAGAGTCTTGTATTTCGTGATTTCCTTTGGTTCTTGCAGAGAGGTGGAGCCAGCATAAACAGTCACTGAGGTAGATCAAGTGTTTTTTCACAGGTGTGCTCTCAAGAGTGTTTTATCATTTCTGCTTTCAGACCATCTCATGCCAGGAGCATTCAGTGTTTTATCGTTTTATCATGGCAAAGGACATGTCAGGGTGTTTGAGCTGTGAGCAAACTGCCTTCTCTAGTTGTGCCCTTCTGAGATTCGTTTTGCTGACTTTTTTCTTTTGTTGTTGTCTTTTTATCTCGAAGTCTTTGTCCTGGGAAAGGTAGCTGACATGTCATGTATGCCTCAGGCATCACCACAGAAGAGTATTAACCCTCATTTTTACAATTCTCAGAGTAAAAAATTCAGCACGCTGCTAAGTGAAATATCCTGGGAGCCTGGATACCTTTTTTCAGTCTGCCCCCGTTCTGAGATCTACTTACTTAAGCCGTTCACTGAAAAAACTTTTTGAAGAAATGCTTTACCAGGTTATTCTTCCCAGATCTAGGACAAGAAGTTGTGGTAATCTCTATGATTTGTAAAACTCAACATGTAAGCATAATGCTGTAACAGAGAATAAGACTTGCCATTTCCTCCCAGCCACAGTTACTTTGAGAGGGATATAAAATAAAGGGAATATAAACAAGAATCTCCAGAAAGAAGACGTTGCTTCTGGTGCTTCTTTTATACACGGGTTTCTCCTCCAAAGTATTTTGTTAACGTTGCTTCACAGATATGGTAGAAATGAAATAAAAGAGCTGGGTAAAGAGTACCCACAGCAGTAACAGAAGGGATAGGAATCTGCAAAGAATTTGATGCACAGTGCACCTGCTTGTACTTACCTGTACTCACCTTTGCCCCCTTGTACGAAGTCTGCGTGATCCTCCACTACTCCAGTACACGTTCCCCAGTCAGGCTCTGCAGTTTTGCTTCCGAACAGAGCTCCTCGATTCCCTTTTCCGCGGATATTAAAAAATTCTCCAAACTGAACTCCGACTCGCGCTTTTGGGTAGCTGATGGACATGAGCCGCGAACGGTGCTGCCCGGGGCGAGGCCCCGCTGGCGCCGCCTTGCGGCGGCTGCAGTGTCGCGGCGGCGCCTCCGGGTGTCGCTGTTGGCCGCCGCCGAGCGCCGCTGGAGCCGCCGCCGCCGCAGCGTCCTGCCCCCGCAGGCTGCTCGCTCGCCCGGCGCCGGCCGCAGCGGCAGCGGCACCGACAGCAGCGGCGGGAGAGAAGGCGTGCCGACCTCGCTGTCTTCCAGTGGTTTTGGGCGGCGAGAGCGGCTGGAAGGGAGGCAGGGCAGCGGCAGGAGGCAGGAACGCGGCGAGCGCAGCGGGCAGAGAATGGCGGTGAGGCGGCGGCAGAGGCTTGGGCCGGGCGGCGGGCGAGCGCTGCCGGCCGCGCTGCTGCTGCTGCTGCTGTGCGTGTGGTGCCGGGCGGCGGCCGAGCGGGTCCGCTACGCCATCCCCGAGGAGCTGGGCAGAGGCTCGCTCGTGGGGCCGCTGGCGCGGGACCTGGGGCTCAGCGCGGACGAGCTGCCGGCGCGCAAGCTGCAGGTGGCGTCTGGCGGCAAGAAGCAGCTGAAATACTTCACGGTGAATGAGGAGAACGGGAACCTGTACGTGAACGAGAGGCTGGACCGGGAGGAGATGTGCGGCGAGTCGGCGACCTGCTCCGTCAGCTTCGAGGCGCTGGTTCACAACCCGCTGAACATTTTCCACGTTGAGGTGGATATCCAGGACGTCAACGACAACGCGCCGCGTTTTCTTAAGGAAAATATCCACTACGAAATCATTGAGTCTACACCGCCTGGTGCCCGATTTGCTGTGGGTGTTGCCGAGGATGCGGACGTGGGTAGTAACTCGCTGCAGGGCTACAAACTGGAGGCCAACGGATTCTTCGCGGTGGAGGTGAAGGAGAGCCAGGATGGCAGCAAGCTCGCGGAGCTGGTGCTGCGCCGTGCACTGGATCGAGAGAGCGAGCCGAGCCTGCGGCTGACGCTGACGGCGCTGGATGGCGGAGACCCGCCCCGGACTGGCACCGCCCAGCTCTGGATCAACGTCACGGACGCCAATGACAACCCACCCGTGTTCGCGCAGGACCGGTACCGCGTCAGCCTGCGCGAGAACACGCCTCCGGGATCGACGGTGCTGAACGTGACAGCCTCTGATGCCGATGCCGGCACCAACGCTCGCATCACCTACGGCTTAGGGAAAATGCCGGGCAAGGTGCTTCAGAAGTTTGTGGTGGATTCAGAGAGTGGGACGATCAGTCTGCAGGAGGGGCTGGATTTTGAGGACACGCGAGGCTACATGTTGCTGGTGGAGGCAAGAGACGGTGGCGGTTTGGTGGCCCACTGCAAGGTGGAGGTGGAGGTGCAGGACGTGAATGACAATGCGCCCGAAATCACAATTCTGTCATTGTCAAGCCCGGTGCCCGAAGACTCGCCAGCTGGAACTGTGGTGGCCCTGCTGAATGTGAACGACCCGGACTCCGGCGAGAACGGTCAGGTGTCGTGCGAGCTGTCGGGAGAGGCGCCGCTGTCGATCGTGGCGTCGTCGGGCGGCTCGTACAAGGTGGTGACATCGGGCGCGCTGGACCGCGAGCAGGCGTCGGAGCATCGCGTGTCGGTGGTGGCCCGGGACCGGGGCAGGCCGGCGCTGCGGAGCAGCAGGGAGCTGGTGCTGGAGGTGTCGGACGTGAACGACAACGCGCCGGTGTTCGAGGAGGCGGCGTACAGCGCGTACGTGGCGGAGAACAACGCGGCGGGCGCGCTGGTGCTGCGCGTGCAGGCGCGGGACGCGGACGCGGGCGCCAACGGGCGCGTGAGCTACTGGCTGGCGGGCGGCAGCGCGGGCGCGGCGGGCGCGGCGCCGCTCGTGTCGGTGGAGGCGCGGAGCGGCGCGCTGTACGCGCAGCGCTCCTTGGACTACGAGCAGTGCCGCGAGTTCACGGTGGCCGTGCGGGCGCAGGACGGCGGCTCGCCGGCGCGCAGCTCCACGGCCACGGTGCGCGTCTTCGTGCTGGACCGCAACGACAACGCGCCCAGGGTGCTCTGGCCCGCGCCGGCGGCCGGGCCGGGAGAGGCTGCGGGAGGGGCGGCGGCGGCGCCTTTCGAGGTGGTTCCGCGCTCGGCCGAGGCCGGCTACCTGGTGGCCAAGGTGGTGGCGGTGGACGCGGACGCGGGGCGCAACGCGTGGCTGTCGTACGAGCTGGTGCAGGCGTCGGAGCCGGCGCTGTTCCGCGTGGGGCTGCACAGCGGCGAGGTGCGCACGGCGCGCGCCGTGGGCGAGCGGGACGCGGCCAAGCAGCGGCTGGTGGCCGTGGTGAAGGACCACGGGCAGCCGGCGCTGTCGGCCACGGCCACGCTGCACGTGGTGCTGGCCGAGAGCTTGCAGGAGGCGCTGCCGGAGCTGAGCGATAGAGACGCTGTTTCTCTCCTGACGTCTGATCTGAACCTCATTCTTGTTGTGTCGCTTTCCGTCGTGTCCTTATTATTCGTTTCCACGGTAATTTTTGTTTTTTTCTTTAAATGTCGACAATCGAGGAGCCCTCCCATTTTTATAACTTCTGATAAGGAACTGTATTCCACCTTGGGGTCAAAAGCACCGTACAACTACTGCAGCAGCACCCTTCCCTTGCCCTATTCCTACGAGGTGTGTTTAGCCTCTGAGTCGGGGCAGAAGGACTTCACGTTCCTGAGACCAGGGGCGGCAGCCTTGTCTGCTGATCTCCTGTCCGCTGATCCCGGCTCAGGCACTCGTTCTGGGAAGGACCCCCCCAGCCCTGGGAGCTCGGCACAGGTGAGCTTCTGCCCTACGCTCCCTCTCAGTGAGTTTTTGTGAATCTTTTTTCCCTCTGTTCTGCTGTGGGTAATCTGTGGGGAACCGGCAGATCTGAACTTGCCGGCGCCCTGCTCACTAGCTGAGGGGTGTGGGGATGTGAGTGAGTGAGTGAGTGAGTGAGTGAGTGAGTGAGTGAGTGAGTGAGTGAGTGAGGGCGAACCTGGGATCTTGACTCATCCTTTTGACCTGCCAAGTCTTATCCGCAAATTGCCCTTTTTCTCCGAGGAGTAACGCTAATGTTGTCAGTACTTCTGTCTGTCCTGGAGGACAGACAGCTGCGCGTTTCACCAAACTGGAGTGAGGAGGTGGACTGGGGGTGGAGGGGATATAAAAGTGTAGTGGAGCCTGAGGCTGAGACAAGCCTTTCCCCTGGGTCTAGTGACCACTAATTGTCTCAGCCACATTTGGGCGCTTTCATGTGATAATGATGTGTGATCTATCCCGGAGTGTTTACTCAGTGGGGGACTATGCTGGAGTTCTCTCCTTTTCCGTCAAGCTCGGTTCTTTAGCGCTCTGAACCCCTTTAACAGAAGGTGTTGTGTACATCCGTAACTCAGCTTTTCCCCTCCATCTGTAGAGTCGGAGCTGGTGCTTCAGTGTAGCTCCAAGACGGAGCTACAGGAGCAGAAGGAGCTTTGTGTTCCCGCTGCCACCGGCTTCTCTGGAGTGGAGTCAGGGAAAATACCGATGTGAGCGGCTCAGGCTGGGATTTGGCTTGAACCCGTCCCTGGACGAATTCCTGGTGCAGGGGAAGGCGTCTTCCCCCTTAGCTGTTGTACTTTTTCACTCTTCTCCCTCAAAATGGCGCTTTGAGGTGCTCTGAAGCGTCGTCTGCAATATTCAGGCTTCCCACCAAGGTGGAGATGTAATGTCTGCAGATTAATCGAAATATGGTAGATGGAAATGTTCTGTCTTTAATGCCTTTCCTAAAATCTCTTTTCTACCCATCTCTCCGCTGCTTGGCCATCCCACTGCTGCTGGGATTAAACGGAGAAGGTACTCTGGTACGGGTGGTGTGTGCACTCATACATAGAGAGGGAAATTAATTCAGAACTGTGGACCCTACGCTGAGAAATCGCGTGTAGGAAAAACCTAAAATGGGCAGTCATTGGAAAAAGCATTCAGAACTTAGAGTGGTTGGGAAAAGGATTCAGAGTTTATTTCAGAGAAATAAGTTGCTGAGGACTATTTCAAGATTTGGGTCAAAGAGAGCTGTGTATTTTCTTGGTTTTAGATTACATACAAGAAACAAAGACAATTGGGATTTGATTTTTTATGAGAAAAGAAGTGCTTTGGGAACGTTAGATGACTCATATTGGATTTTATTTGTGTGAAACCCTATCACATATGAACGCTATGTGAACTTTTATCACATTCTGCAGACAGGTGATAAGAATGATAAATAGCGCTGATAAACTTTATCTTTTGGCAACGATTAATTAGGAGAAAAGGAAATAGCTGAGCATGTAGGTAGGACAGATTGCGCCGACTCTTTCGATATCGCCGACTCTTCATGTAAGCGCCGAACTGCTGCGTCTCTGGGTGGATCCCCTGTGCTCACGGCAGCTTTTAGGATTGTGCTGGGCGAGGACAGGCAGAGCCGAGATCCCTCTCGCTCTGGCGAATGTCGCTGTCCAGCGCTGGTGCGGGTCGCTTGCAGCCCTACGAGCTCAGCCCCCACAATAGCGGGGTAACAAATAACCCGCCGTAAGTTTCCGAGCCACTTCTGCAAGGCTTTGGGAGCCTCCATAAGCGAATGAACGCGGGGGTGCTGATTTCCAGTCCGGTTTTTGCCTTCCTCATCGGTGTCGGTTGTGGGATGACACCTGGGCGCTGTGTGTCACAGCTGGGTTTTCACAGGGTACCTGATATTCCGTTATCAAGCATCCTTGTCCCCTTTTCTGTATCCCGTGAGAGCCGAGCGGTTCTGCGGGTGACAGACGACAAATGCCGGAATTTCGGTATTTTATCCTTAAGTGTGCATAAAAATTCGGAAAAGTAGGAAAAGCCGACGTAGCACGAGTTGTTTATGACAGCAACAACAGCCCTAAGGCAGGTTTTTGACCAGGCACTGCCGCTGCTGTGACCTGCCAGGCTGCTGCGGGGGAACGGGATCCGCTTCCAACCCGGTGAACCCGCACCACAGGTCACAGAGCGTGAGTGCCCTGAGTCTGGCTGGTGGAAAAAACTACCGGGGAGCAACCTGGGAGATTGCGAGAGTGGGAGGGCACATTAAACTGAGATTTCTGCGGTTTGTCAGGGAAGACGCCTGCTGGGATAGTGATGGCAGTGGCGATCCCGCAGGAGGGGTGATGCTCCTGAAAATCCAGCGGCGGGAGCCGCCCTGCGGCGAGACTAAGTGTTGCGGCCGGAGGAGCTGCTCATAACACAGCAGCACGAAATCCATGTCGCTTTGCCGGCCACGCTGCTTTGGTGGCATGCTGAGCAGCGAAGTCCCGATGCCTTGAAAGGGGCTTCCTTCCCGGAAGGGGCTGGCCAGGCATTTGGGTGGGTGGACCAGCATCTTGAAGGTCCTGAGAAACACTGGGAGCTGGCGCGTCGTGCCCGTGCTGGCTCTCCCTGGAACCCTGCGTACCCCGGAGAACCCTCCCCACTCATCCCCCCGCCCTCTCCACCTTCCTTTTTTTACTCCTAATGCCTCATTCCAGCGAGGTGTTCCCTCGCGCACACCCCAAACACCCCACGTCTCCGTATCGCCCCTTTTGCCTTCACTCTGCCGACTTTTACAGCTTCTTGCCCACACACGCAGTCCCCGTGCCCGATCCACCCTGCTTCTACCAGCGCTCCCCCCGCCTGGCTGTTTCTGTAGCGGGTTTCTCTCAGGGCTGTGCTCTCCCTTCAGCTCCTGCCCGCTCCTGTCCCGGGGCCGAGGTCGCCGCGCTGGCTCCGGCGGGGCTCGGGGCGGCTCGGGCGCTGCGCTCTGTGCAGTTATTGGCCGGGACTCTGTGTGCCGCTGTCGGCCAATGATGGAGCGGGGGGGAACTGGCGGCCCGGCCCCGCTCCGAGCCGGGATGAGGCGCAGACGGTCTCAGAGAGACTCTGCGAGTGAGTCACCGCCGAGCCCGCCGAGCAATGCCCGGCTCCCCGCCGCCGCTTCCCGGGGCCGCTGGGCAGCGGCATGAGGGGGCGAGCTGAGAGTTTCTAGCCGGGGCGGGGGGCGAAGCGGAGAGCGCGGCCGTCCTGTGCGATGAACGGCGTTGCTGTGAGGAGCCGCGGGGTGACGACGGGGCAGGTACTGAGCCTCTTGCTTTTGTTCGGCGCTTCCGACTGGGTTTCCGCCGCGATTCGCTATGCGATCCCCGAGGAGGCGCGGAGAGGCTCCGCGGTGGGGAACGTGGTAGCCGACCTGGCGCTGGACCTTGGGCGGCTGCCGGGGCGCCGATTGCGGGTGGTGTCCGGCGGCAACAAGAAGTACTTCGGGGTGGATCTGACGAGCGGGGCCCTGCTGGTGAACGAGAGGATAGATCGGGAGGAGCTTTGCGGCGCGCTCTCTCCCTGCTCCCTCAGCTTTGAGATCGTGGTGGAAAACCCGCTCGAGCTGTACAGTGGCACCGTAGAGATCCAGGACATCAATGACAACGACCCGGTTTTTCCCAGCAGCCAGGCGAGGCTGGAAATCAGTGAGTCGGTGGCTGCCGGAGCGCGCTTCCCGCTAGAGAGCGCGCAAGATCCCGATGTGGGAATTAACTCTTTGCAGACCTACCAGCTCAGCGCCAACCCGAACTTTGCACTCGACGTGCAAACGAGGGTGGATGGCAGCAAGTACGCGGAATTGGTGTTAGAGAAGGAGCTGGACAGGGAGGAGCAAAGGGAGCTGAATTTGGTCTTGACTGCGCTGGATGGAGGCAGCCCGCCACGGTCGGCCCACGTGCAGATCCACATTGATGTTGTAGATGCCAACGATAATGCCCCGGTCTTCAACCAGTCCACCTATAAGGCGAGTGTGAGGGAGAACACGCCCAGCGGTACCCTGGTCGCCAAGATCAGTGCATACGATCTGGATGATGGGCCCAATGGAGACATCATCTACTCCTTCAGCAGCCACACCCCCGCCAAGGTACGAGAACTCTTTGCTCTGGACTCAGCCACAGGGGAGTTGAGGGTCAAGGGACAGCTGGACTATGAGGAAACAAAGCTGTACGAGATTTACTTACAGGCTAAAGACAAGGGAGCCGTTCCTGGTGTGGCTCATTGCAAAGTGCTGGTGGAAGTCGTGGATGTGAATGACAATGCTCCAGAGGTGACAGTGACTTCTGTGTACAGCCCTGTGCCTGAAGATGCAGCCCCAGGGACGGTCATAGCTCTGCTGAGTGTTACAGACTTGGACTCCCATGACAATGGCTTGGTGAACTGTTTTATTTCCCCTGGGATCCCGTTCATGCTCAGCTCCTCCCTCAAAAATTACTACACGTTGAAAACAGAAGGAGCTCTGGACCGGGAAAAGGCAGCAGAGTACAACATCACTATCACAGCCAAGGACTCGGGCTCGCCACCCTTGTCTGCAGTAAAACACATCCTGGTGCAGGTGTCAGATGTCAATGACAATGCTCCCAAGTCATCCCAGGATTCATATGATGTCTATGTTCCTGAGAACAACATGCCTGGCATCCCCATCCTTAACGTGAGCGCCACGGATCCGGACCTCGGGCGCAATGCCCACCTCTCCTATACCCTTTTGGGTGACACCACTTTTGGCCACCTCTTCTCCATCAACCGGGATAACGGCACACTCTACCTGCTCACCTCCCTGGACCATGAGGACCAGGTGGAGTTCAACATGATGGTGCAGGTCCAGGACGGTGGCTTTCCACCTCTGGCCACTAATGTCTCAGTCAGTGTGTTTGTCACTGACCTCAATGACAATGCCCCAACGGTGCTGTACCCTCACCCCAACACCACCGCCACCTACACCGATGTGGTGGCACCAGGCACTCCTGCCGGCCACATGGTCACCAAGGTGGTGGCGGTGGATGCGGATGCAGGGTACAATGCCTGGATCTCCTATACCCTGCTGCAGGCCACTGACCCCAGCCTCTTCTCGGTTGGGCTGCACAATGGGGAGATCTTCACGGCCCGCCAGCTCCGCGAGGATGACGCTCCTGAGCACACCTTAGTCATCCTGCTGAAAGACCATGGGGAGCCTGTGCTGTCCACCAGTGCCACCATCTCCATCTCTGTGGCCGAGACGGTCAAGGAGGTGCTCACTGACCTCACTGATGTGGCACCTGCCAGTGATCCCAGGAGACATGTGACTTTCTATCTCATCCTGGCTGTGATTTTGGTGTCAGCAGCCTTCTTCATCACCATGTTGTCAGTGGGCATCTTCAAGTGCTACAAGTGGAGGCAGTCAAGGGAGCTGTACAACAGCTCCAGGAGCACCATGTACAGGACACCAGGGCCCTTCAACCACATTGATGCTGTGAGGGGTGGCTTCACACCACCCAGCTTCTACCACCAGGTCTATCTCACCACAGACTCTCGCCAGAGTGATCTCCTGTGTAAAAAGCCCTTCACTTCCAGCCCCTTGGGGAGCCGCCAGGGCACCATAAGGAATGGTGAGCCAGGGCTGTACCACCAGATTGTGGGCACTGCCAGCCGGCTCCCCACACCTGCTGAGGTAACGTAGCTCCTTCATTGGCGTGTCCCAGCGCTGGGCAGAGCCACGGTTCCTTTGCGCCGCACGCGTGTGGCTGTGTGTTGGGGTTGGGAGGGACATCCAGTCGTGCCACGCCCCTAAAGAGTTCAGCTACAGCTGAACAGGTGTTCTTTGGAGTCAAACGAGCCGTCCTGAGGGCTGATGACTTTTGCACTGTGATGAGCTGGATCAAGTGAGTCAGTTTCCTCATGTTGGCAATCATGCGTCTTTTGGAGGCAGTTTTGGGTGCGCCTTGCATGAGTAAGCGGTGGAGGCTGAGGTCAGCTCAAAACCACTTGTTAATCCTTGGCACGAAGTTTGCTGTTAATGGTGTTTCCTTCCCTTTGCAAAAGGAGAGCCAAGGGGAGCACTTGCACTGTGGGGGAACGTTGTAATCTCTGTGCGTCGTGGCTTGGTGGGGGCCGGAGAGCTGGGGGTGCAGGTGGGGCTGGGAGCTGGGGGTTGGCGTGTCGCCTCTCACAGTGCAGCACGCAGAGCTGATGGATGATCCTGGTTCCTCTGACAGACTGTGGTCACAGAGCAGTCCCTTCCATCTGTGCCGTTCCTCATGTTTGACTCCTGAATGGTTCTGGTTTTATTTCCATGGAAGTTCTGTGCTGATGTTCAGTCTAGGGGAGGGGGTGGGATTGCAGACTGCCCCTGTTGCTTGCAGGGTTCTGCTGAGCTGGACTTTGGCTCTGAGCAGGGTGGTGAGTCGTCCACTGAGATGTTGTTCAAAAGCCCTATTACAAGCTCTGCAGGATTCATAATGTGCTGTCTCTGGGTGATGTCTGGTGTCCTTACTGCAGGCTGGAAGGCGTTTGCGCATGGCAGCAGCTTCTGTGCTTCTCCCCGATGAGAATTGTGCTGCTTAATTTGAAAGCTTTCAATTATAGGAATGCTTCAGTCTTCAGAGGTGAGGCCAGGTAGTGGATCCAGTGGAGGGGGAATGTGGATCTGGTGGATTTCCAAGGTCGTTGGTGCTGGTAATTTGTCCTTCCTGGGAGGCAGTGGGTAGGAGTGGATTGGTTCCTCAGAGCAGAAGGAAGTGAGGTGCAGCGGAAGCTGTTCAGGGGGTGAGGCTGCGTGTGCTGCCTGCTCAGTGTGGCCAAATCACAGATGGAGGCAGAAACCTCTCAGAATTATTTTATGCCTTTTTATTTTTTTTCCCCTGCTTGCGTCACTGCTCCGACTCAGCACTTCTGATTTGTGGCAGGTGAGAATGGCTGCAGCAGCTGCAGGAGCAAGTGTGGGCTGTGCTATGGCTGGGGACAAGGATGTCCCCTCCACCTAAACGTTCTGCCAAGATGCCTTTGGGGGTGAGGGCAATAAATGATTTGAGAGTGGGGGTGGAAGGAGGGCAGCAAGCCCCAGCCCTGACTCCCTCCTATCCCCCAGTACTGCACCGGAAGGGCACTGCCAGTGAGAAATCAGCTGGGATGGCTCTGGGCTTTGGATTTTCAGTCTTTGTGGTGACAATGGATTGTGTCGAGCCTGCAAAGGCTTTACACCTTGCTCTGCAGGGCACAGCCAGCCCCCAAAAGGGATGCAGGGGGAAGGGTGTTGGCTCTGTCTCTAGCAGGTTGTGTGTCCTGCCATGAGGGATCCTACCCTGCAGGATCTCCAGTGATCCCTGGGTTGTCTGGCTTGGTGCCTCCCCACAGAGTGAGCTCTGACCCTGTGGAATAAGGAACATCTCCATCCATCCCAGACACCCCATACCCTTCCTGCCTTGTCCCACTGTCCCCATCCCGAGCTTTGACAGGCCCAAACAGCAGCAGGGTCCCTGTTTAAAGCCCTTGCTCCAGGTCCTTGGTGGCTGAGCCATCTCAGGGCACTGAGTGGTTTCTCCCAGGCTATGTGGGCTTTGCAGGGGCTTCTGCTGAGGCACTGCAGCAGCGCCAAACCCATCCCCCGGGGTGCAGCACCCTGTATTGCCAGTGGAAAGCTCTGTCACCCAGCTGTACTGTCTGGGGCTCAGCCTGGGATGGGGACAGGGCACATTCCAGAGCCAAGGTTGCCGTGACAGCTTCCTGCTGGTGGCACCGTCAGGAGCTCTGGGGGGATGAGTATGTAGCAGAAGGAATCGGTCTCTGTGTGCTGGGGAATCCCTTGTCCGGTGTTTTTCTGCATTGTCTCTTTAAGGCGCCTTCCCCCCTCCTCCGGAGCCGGCGGTAGGTGGGACCTGGGCAGTGTTCTCACCACTCCTAAGGTTCCTCCCGGTGTCTCTCCCTGACTGGCAGCAGGGTGGTCCCGCCTCACGGCTCGGAATAGGCAGGGAGGTGCTGCAGACGGGAGGGAGGACCCCGGACTGCAGCACCTTCACGGTCCCTGCTGTCGGCAGAAGGATGCTGTCCCCGTCGCTGTCCCTGTCGCTGTCCCCCGTGCCGGGCACGGGTGCTCTCAGCCTCTCCCAGCTATTCCCCAGGTCCCTCTGGTGCCCAGGTGGTGGGGACAGGCAGCATCCCAGGCAGGTGCTGGGTCCCCTGTCTGCCACAGCACTGCAACCCCCAGCCCCCAGGGTCTGTGTGCCCCCAGGGGAGGGGTAGGGTGGCCTTCAGTGCACCAAGGACAGAAGATGGACAGGGACTGCTTACAAAAGCATACAGTGACAGGATAAGAGGGAATGGTTTTAAACTGACAGAAGGCTTTGATTAGATAACAGGTATAAAAATTCCTCCCTGTGAGGGTGGTGAGGCACTGGTACAGGCTGCCCAGAGAAGCTGTGGCTGCCGCATCCCTGGAGGTGTTCAAGGCTGGGCTGGATTGAACTCTGAGGAATCTGGTCTAGTGGAAGGTGTCCCTGCCCACGGCAGGAGGTCAGAATGAGATGATTTATAAGGTTCCTTCCAACCCAGGCTATTCTGTGACTCTGAGTGCACAAGGCTTCTGCAGGGATGTGAATGGAACTAAAAGTCTGCAGCTTGCCAATATCGTCTGTGACAGGGAGAGCAGGAAATTACTGTGCTCCCCCCTGGGGAGGCTAAGACCCCTGCTTCTGCCCTCAGGAGACTGACTGCAAAGCGGTACCTGCCACAGAGTATCAGTGCCAGGTGGGAGGCTTGGGCTTCCTTCCCAGTCTGAAATCCTGACCTGGTGGTGTGATCCTGTGGTGATCTAGTGACCTTATTATCTGGCTCTGTGTGTTTGCAGTGATTTGGGTACTGTGAAGACTGACCCCTTCCTTGCCCCAGGCTGAGGAAGTGGCTTCCCGTCAGGTGTGCATTGCGAGCAATTGTATTTCGGCTTTGAATGGCTCACCTGCCTTTGCTTTTGCACCTTCAGCTAGCTACTCCCACGCTGGGCTGGCAGGAGTGGGTGTCCCCCTCCCAGCGCGAGGTGTCCTGGCCGGTGGCGGTACTGGTGGCAGTGATGCCTCACTCAGACAGGCAATCATGGGGTGCAGGCAGCAGCCAAAGCAGTAGCTGAGGGGGAGAAGAGGGGTGAGAGAAGAGCCCCTGGCACCTCGGGGCTCTAACAAGCACCTTTTCATCGGGCATGAAAAGTCCTTTGGCCTGCGTTCATGACAGCTGCCCTTTGTCTGTGGGCATGATGTGAAGCCACCATTGTGGAGGGGGAGCACACAGGGAGGGCTTGTACCTTGCTTCCAGGCTGCCAGGACGTGCAGTTTCCCTGTGAACGCAGAGCGAGCTGTCGGAGCAAGTGAGTCAGGCTGGCAGAGGGGAGGCCGGGGGTGGCAGCCCCGCTGTTGCCGGCTCAGGCCCCTCTTCCCGCACCTCCGGAGCCACTGCTGGCCAAGAGGGGATGGAGCTCTCGGCCAATTGGGCGCTGATCTGAAGCAAGGGGGGGAAAATCTGCTTCTCCCCCACCCCCCCTCCCACCTCCGCGCTGGGGCTGTGATTCAGTTCCCCTCCCCCAGCCCACCCCCTCTGCTTGGAGGCTGACAGTTGGAGCCGCAGCCTGCCGGAGCCCCGGAGCTGTTTTCTAAGCCGTGCAAGAGAGACCCAGGGATTTATTCGCAGTTCCTCAGTGCCTGCCGTGTCCCGGGCCAGACGCGCACGGACATGGAGAGTGCCAGCCTCCAGCGACCCGCCTGGAAATGGCAAGTACTGAGTTTGTTTTTGCTCTGCGGCTGGGGCCGGGGCTCCGGGCAGATCCACTACTCGGTGGTTGAGGAGTCAGAGTTGGGAACCGTGGTGGGGAACGTGGCCCGGGACCTGGGCTTGAAGGTGGAGGAGCTGCCGGGTCGCAGGCTGCGCCTGGGCTCAGAGGAGAGCTTGCGCTACTTCGCCGTGCGCCTGGACAGCGGCGCGCTGGTGGTGAGCCAGCGGCTGGACCGCGAGCGGCTGTGCGGAGCAGCTGCCAGCTGCGTGCTGTCGGTGCAGGTGGTGGCAGAGAACCCCCTGCAGCTCTTCCGCCTGGAAGTGGAGATCCTGGATCTGAATGACAACTCCCCGAGCTTCCCCACCGCTCACCGCACCCTGCGCATCGCCGAGTCTGCCACGGTGGCTGCGCGCTTCCCCCTGGAGAGCGCACAGGACCCCGACGTGGGCACCAATGCCGTGAGCTCCTACCGGCTGAGCCCCAACTCCCACTTCTCCCTGGATGTCAAGCAGCAGCCGGATGGCAAACTCTTCCCGGAGCTGGTGCTGGAGCGTGCCCTGGACCGGGAAGAGCAGCCCGAGGTGCAGCTGGTGCTGACGGCAGTGGACGGGGGAAGCCCAGCGCGCTCGGGCACGGCGCAGATAACGGTCCAGGTCCTGGATGTCAATGACAACGCTCCCACCTTTGACCGCACCACGTACAAGGTGAAGGTGCCGGAGAACACACCTGTGGGGGCTGTGCTCCTCCGGGTCAATGCGTCTGACCCCGATGAGGGTCCCAATGGGGAGACACAGTACTCCTTCGGGGTTCACACCTCCGACTTGGTGCGGAGGCTCTTTGCCCTGGATCCCCGCTCCGGTGAGGTCCGAGTGAGCGGGGCCCTGGACTTTGAGGAATCCCGTTTCTATGAGATCTACGTGCGAGCCCACGATGGAGGGGTCCCGGAGATGGAGGGCAATTGTGTGCTGCAGGTACAAGTGGAGGATGCCAATGACAACCCCCCGGAGGTGCTGCTCACTTCCCTGTTGAATCCGGTGCCAGAAGATACCCCACCCGAGACTGTCGTGGGGCTCTTCAATGTACGGGACCGAGACTCGGGGGCCAACGGGGATGTGAGTTTGGAGATCTCTCCCGATGTGCCTTTTGCCATCAGGTCCCTTCAGAACCACTTCTCCCTGGTCACCCAGAAGAGCCTGGACCGGGAATCTACCTCACAGTATGCAGTGGAGCTGATCGCCCGGGATGGTGGCTCTCCTGCTCTCACCACCACACTCACGCTGCTCCTCAATATATCTGATGTAAATGACAACCCCCCACGCTTCTCGCAGCCCTCCTACGATGCCTTTCTCCAGGAGAACAACCCGCCTGGCTCCCTGCTGTGCACCGTCTCTGCCTCAGATCCTGACTACGGGGATAATTCCCGGCTTGTTTACTCCATAGAGAGTGGCCAAGTGCAGGATGCCCCCATCTCTTCCTTTGTCCACATCAACCCCGACAATGGTAACCTCTATGCTCAGCGCACCTTCGACTTTGAGCTGCTGCAGGTTCTGCCAGTGTCTGTGGTTGTGAGGGACTCGGGGTCCCCCCCTCTCTATGCCAATGTTACTGTCTACATCTTTGTGCTGGACCAGAATGACCATGCTCCCACCATCCTGTACCCTGCCAGTGACAGCGATGTGCCGGCACCCCAGAGGGTCCCACTGTCTGCCCCACCGGGCTACCTGGTGGCCAAGGTGACAGCAGTGGATGCAGATGCTGGGCACAATGCCTGGCTCTCGTACCGACTGTTGCCACAGTCCACCGACCCCTCCTTGTTCCACGTGTCGCTGTACACCGGGGAGGTGCGGACCGCGCGTGCCTTCCAGGACAGCGACATGGCAGTGCAGCAGCTCCTTGTCCTGGTGACGGACAATGGTGACCCTCCGCTCTCCAGCACTGCCACCATCACTGTGGCCCTGGAGGAGGCAGCCCTGGAGGAGAGCTTCAAGCCTCAGGATTTCCTGGCTGGTGCCAAGGAGAAGCCGGACCTGACCTTCTACCTGATCATCGCTCTGGGAGCCATTAGCACGGTGGCACTGGCCACCGTCACCCTCCTGGTCGCCCGGTGCCTCCGGCGCAGGGGCCGTGACGCCGTCTCACCCTACTGCTGCTGCTGGCTCAGCGAATCGCCCTCCCGGGACTTCTGCAAGCACTCCAGCCCCAAGCTCCAGCTCAGCTCCGACGGCACCCTTAAGTACATGGAGGTCACGCTGCGACCCACCGACTCCCCGTCGCAGTGCTACAGCACCTGCTTCTCCCCCGGCTCCGAGCGGAGCGACTTCACCTTCCTGCGGCCCTGCCCAACCCCCGCCACCCTGCCGAGGGCAAGCGGGGCTTTCCTGCCCGCCGCGGGCACGCTGCGGGACCGCGGCCAGGTGAGCGGCGATGCCGGGGCGGGTCCGGCGCTGCCGGGCGCTCCGACGGCGCGGTCCCCGCGGGGGGCGCGGAGCGGCCGCGCCGGTTCGCGGCGCGCGGCGGCGGCGCGCGGGCCGTGATTGGCGCCGGTGTTGCTGTCCTGGGGAAGGAGCGCGGCGATTGGAGCGGCGCCGCCGCGCGCGCAGCCAATGGCGGGGCGGCTGCGCGGCCGCGCTCCCCCCGCCCCGTCGAGCCGCGTCCGCCCCAAACAATGAATGGGAGCGGCGAGCGCTGAGCGCGGCCCCCGGCGCCGAGGGCATCGCTCCCCGGCCGGCCACCCGGCAAGGATGCCGAGGGCAGGGCAGGCGCGCCGGTCCCTGGGGCTGCCGCGTGTCTTCTCCTTCTGTTTGTTCTTGCACAGCTCATCTGCTCAGATCCGATACAGCATCCCGGAGGAGCTCACACGGGGTGCCTTTGTGGGCAATATCGCCAAGGACCTGGGCACCGATGTGGCTAAACTGGCGGCAGCTAATCTGCAGGTACTGTCGGATTCGGATTCCCAGTACTTCTCCGTCAATGTGAACACCGGTGTTATTATGGTCAGCGAGAGAATAGACAGGGAGCAGCTTTGTGGGCAGAACCCACGCTGCTTCCTCCACTTGAAACTTGCCATCGAGAACCCGGTGGAGTTTTACCGAATCGAGGTGGAGATCCTGGACATCAATGACAACCCCCCGCAGTTCCCCAGCGATGAGGTGTCCTTGCGCATCTACGAGCTGGCGTCTCTGGGTGCCCGCTTCCCCATCCAGCCAGCCCAGGACCCCGACGTGGGCACCAACACCTTGCAGACCTATCACCTGAGTGCCAACGACAACTTCAACCTCAACGTGAAGGCCCGCACTGATGGTGGGAAGTTCCCTGAGCTGGTGCTGGAGCGGGCCCTGGACCGGGAATTCAGAGCTTTCCACTACCTGGTCCTGACTGCTGAAGACGGGGGCTCTCCCCCACAGTCCAGCAAGATACGCATCACTATTCAGGTCCTGGATGCTAATGACAACCACCCGGTCTTTGACAGACCATCATATGGAGCACGCTTGGTGGAGAACTCGCCGCTGGGCACCCTCGTGGTGAAGTTAAATGCCACGGATGTGGACGAAGGACCCAACGGAGACATCCGCTACTCTCTCAGTAGCCACAACTCAGCTGCCTTACGCCAGATCTTTGCCATCGATGAGCAAACTGGGGAGATTCGTGTCCAGGGCAACCTGGACTTTGAGGAGGCGACGGTGTATGAGATCGAAGTGGAGGCCAAGGACATGGGGTCACCCACGATGGAGGAGCACTGCAGCGTGGTGGTGGAAATCACGGATGTCAATGACAACGCCCCTGAGGTCATTCTCACCTCCTTCTCAAGCACCCTGAGCGAGGATGCACTGCCGGGCACAGTGGTGGCCGTGATACACGTCAGAGACAGGGACTCTGGCGAGCAGGGCAAGGTCCTGTGTCACGTGTCTCCAGATCTTCCCTTCCAGCTGCGTAAGGACTACGAGCACCAGTACTCGCTGCTCACCAGCACCCGTCTGGACCGGGAGCACGTTGCCTACTACAACGTCACCGTCTCTGCCTCGGACCTGGGCAATCCGCCCCTCTCCCGCCACACCATCTTGCCAATCACCCTGATAGATGTCAATGATAACGCTCCCCAGTTTGAGCAAGCGTCCTATGAAGTGCTGGTGGCGGAAAACAATCCAGTGGGCAGCGTGCTGGTTACAGTCTCTGCTGCCGACCCCGACTCGGAGCAGAATTCCCGCCTGTCCTACTCCATCCTGCGAGCTGGTGGGACAGATCCAGGCCTGGATCCTACTCGCTACCTCTCGATACATCCCACGAATGGGCAGGTCACCGCCAAATTCCCTTTTGACTATGAGCAAACCACCTATCTCCAGTTCCACGTGGAGGTCTCTGATGGTGGCTCCCCGGCCCTGAGGAACAGAACACTGGTTCATGTTTTTGTAGTGGACCAGAACGACAATGCCCCGCAGGTGCATTTCCCCAGGGCTGGGGAGGACTCTGCTACTCAGCTCCGAATTTCCCCCTCCATCGTCCCTCCTGCCCTCATCACCAAGGTGGTGGCAATAGATGCAGACTCGGGGCGCAATGCCTGGCTGTCCTACCACCTCGTGGAAGCCACAGACCTGGGGCTTTTCAGCGTGGCCCTGCGTTCCGGGGAGGTCCGGATCATGCGGGCTCTGCAGGAGACGGACGCCTCTGAGCACGAACTGCTGGTGGTGGTGCGGGATGCCGGGGAGCCCCCGCTCTCCACAGCTGTCACACTGGTGGTGCTGGTGGAGGAGAAGGGTCCGGAGGCCCTGCAGGGCTCCGAGGCTCAGGCCGCTGATGGTGGGGGCTTGCCCAGTATTACGCTTTATCTGATTGTATCCCTGGTGCTCATCTCCACCGTCTCGCTGGTGGCACTGGCAGCGCTGGGCATTCGGTGCCTCCGGCGGGGCTCTGCACCTGCCGGCCAGGGCGGCTGCGTGGAGAGCGTGAACACGCTTCAGCCTCCTCCCAGCCACATCTTTGGGCACTTTCACTATGAGCCTAAGAAAGGGGACACTGTGATGGGCGTGCCGGTGACAGCTACGGCACCCCCAGCCCCTCGTTACCGCTCCTGCTTTTCGCCTGTCTCGGATATCAGCGAGTTCATGTTTGTGAAACCCTCCGCGGATCCCACCCTGTGCAGCGAGGTGAGCTCGGGGGTGTGGTGTCCGACCTGAACACAAGCCCGGTGTTGGCGGGGCTCGGCACCGAACCGGCCGGCTTTGGGGAGGGGGTGTCCGCCGGTGCCCGGTGCCAGCAGCCGGGCGGGGCGGGGCGGATCGGGTTCCCCCCCCGCTGCCGGGAGTCCCCGGCGCCCCCCCGGCGCTGCGGGGGCGGAGTGGCGGCAGCGGGGGAAGGGGAGGGCTACGCCGTGCGTATTTTGGGGAAGGCGGTGAGATGGAGAAGGGGAGGAGGAGGAGAGAAAAAGGAGGAGGCGGAGGAGGAGGGGGCTGTGGAGACACGTAAAACTGTCACTGGGTCCGTCCCCTCCGCTCGCCGACTTTGTGTGTCTTTGCGTGTCGAGAAGCGGTTCAGCCGGCCGGGCTGCGCTCGCCCCCTCCCCCGCCTCCTCCATCCCTCCCTGTCCGGCTCCGGCGGCTCCGGCGGCGGCTTCCTCCCTGCACAGGCGGCTCGGACCCCCCCAGGGCGCAGGGGTTCCGGCTGCCGGGGCCGGCCGCGGGGGCGGGGAGGAGGGGGAGGCTGCGCCGCTCCTCTCCGCGCTGCTCCGTTCGCACAGCCGGCCCGGGATGCTCGCGGGACAGAGTTTGCCATGGCAGCTCCCGCTGCTGCTCGCAGCCCTCTCCTGCCTGCCGGCTCCCAGCTGCGCCCAGCTCCACTACTCCGTGCCCGAGGATCGCGAGCCGGGCTTCTCTGTGGGCGACCTGGCCAAGGACTTGGGGGTGGAGGTGCGGAGCCTGGCCGCCCGCAACCTGCGCCTGGTGAGCGAGGGTGGGCAGCGGCACTTCCAGGTGGACCTGGCGGCAGGTGTGCTGCTGCTGGACAGCAGGCTGGACCGGGAGGCACTGTGTGGGCAGAGCCCCACGTGCTCTCTGCACCTCCAACTCGTCATGGAGAACCCCCTCCAGCTCCACCGGGTTGAGGTGGACGTCCTGGACGTGAATGACAACGCGCCCCAGTTCCCCAAGCCAGAGGTGGTGCTGGAGATCACTGAGGTAGCCAACCCTGGGACTCGGCTGCCCTTGGAAGTAGCAGAAGACCCAGATATGGGCACCAACTCCATCTCCACCTACGAGCTCAGCCCCAGCAAGCATTTTGCCCTGAGCATCAGCGTGAGAGGAGATGGTGTTAAAATGCCCGAGATCGTACTCGAAAAAGCACTGGATAGAGAGAAAGTGCCTGTTCATCACGTAACACTGACAGCCCTGGATGGAGGGAATCCTGTGAAATCTGGCACTGCCAGGGTTACCATCCATGTCTTGGATGCAAATGACAACCCTCCTGTCTGTGACCCACCCATATCCAAGGTACTTCTGGAGGAGAATGTGCCTGTGGGCACTCTGGTCACCAAACTGAATGTCACCGACCTGGATGAAGGTCCCAACGGGGATGTGGAATATTCTTTTAAAACCAGCAATAATGCACCTGGTAAATTCACCAAACTGTTCTCCTTAGATGCCCGTACAGGGGAGATCAGAACCAAAGCCCCTCTGGATTATGAGGAATCCAGTGCTTACGAGATTGCAGTTCGAGCCAGGGACAAGGGATCCCCAGCCATGGAAGGCCACTGTCACCTGCGAGTGGAATTAATTGATATCAACGATAACAGCCCAGAGATCGTGCTGACCTCTGTCTCCAGCCCAGTGCAGGAGGATGCAGCCCCAGGCACGGTGATCGCCCTCATTGGTGTGAAGGACAGCGATTCGGGTGACAACGGGCAGGTCCGTCTGCAGATAGCAAAAGAGCTCCCGTTTAAACTGGTGTCATCTTTTAAAGAGCATTTCTCGCTGGTCACCAGTGGTCCCCTTGATCGGGAGAAGGCCAGTGGATACAACATCACAGTGAGGGCTGTGGATTCAGGGTCCCCCCAGAGGGCCACACAAAAAACCTTTTATCTCCGCATTGCTGACGTGAATGATAACGCACCGAATTTCTCCAGCCCTTTTGATACAGCTCACGTTCAGGAAAACTCCCTCCCTGGAACTTCTGTCTTTTCAGTGTCAGCATCAGATCCTGATGAGGGTAGCAATGCCAAGCTGTCTTACTCCATCCTGGACAATGGGATGCAGGATGCACCTATCTCAACCTACTTCCGAATCGATCAGGACAATGGCACCATCTACACCGTGCGAGCTCTGGATTACGAGCAGGACAAGGTGTTCCAGGTGCCTGTGGAGGTGAAGGATGCTGGGTCTCCTGCTCTCAGTAGCACTACTGTGGTCCATGTGTTTGTCCTGGATGAGAATGACAATGCTCCCAGCATTGTCTACCCGTCTGTCCCCAAGGGCTCTGCCTTCCACCAAGCCATCCCAGCCTTGGCAGAGCCTGGCTATCTGGTAACTAAAGTTGTAGCAGTTGATGCTGACAGTGGCCATAATGCCTGGCTGTCCTACCAGCTGCAGGAGTCTGCTGAGGCTTTGCCTTTCCAAGTGGAACGCCGCTCTGGAGAGATAAGGGTTGCACAGGCTCTCAGGGAGTCAGAAGATTCCCACAGGCTGGTGGTGGAAGTGAGGGACAATGGCACGCCGTCCCTCTCGGCCTCTGTGGTAATAGTCATTTCTCCGGAGGAAAACAGCGTGCAGGACTTCTCCAAGTCCTTGGACCTCCCCCAGCCTTCTTCCGAGGATACCAACCTAACTCTTTACCTCATCATCTCCTTGGTGTCCATCTCCATCGTGTCCTGTGTGATGTTCGGGCTGGTGGCTGCCCGGTGTCTCAAGGCTGGCAGTGCCAGCTGGACCTTTGCGGGTTGCTGCCGAGGGACTGGCCGCAAGCCCGCCTCCCATTTCCGAGGGCAGATGAAGCCAGATGGCTTCATCAAGTACCTGGACGTGGGAGCAGCGGGCTTGACCTCCCAGGCACAGAATTACACCTCTTGTTTCTCACCCATGTCCGAGCAGAGCGATTTCCTCTTTGTAAAGCCCTTCAGCCATTCTAGCACTGCGGAGACCATGGCTGCCTATGAGCAGGTGACCAGCACCTTAGCGAGTCCCTGCGATGGGGTAAGAGATGGCTGTTCCTTACTGTCCTCTCTGCTGAGTGCAACAGTTTGGCATATCCAGGCCACTTGGCTCTTCTCTGTCCATCCTTCCTCCTGAGACGGTGGCCTCAGGGCACACGTGTCACTGTCACCTCCTGGGAGGTGGCAGGTGAAAGTTTTGGCTGGGCTTGGTGGAGGTGGGGGAAGGAGCTGAGCAGCGTTACAGAATCAAAGACTCTGTGTTTGTAGCAGTGGAGAGTTTCCCCTTGGCCCCGCTCGTACATGTTTCTATTTAAAGTGATTCTTAGCATGATCAGGAACAGGTTTTCTGGGGGTTTAACTTCTTGGTTCTGTTTAACCCATTTTTCCTACATGGCACATGAGCTGTGGTGCGGAGGAGGTTATCTGAAAGGAAAGTCTGCCTGTGTTTCTTTTGCTCAGTTTTAGAGATGCCTTGTAGAAATTTCTCATTTCTCAAACCCCAAGTGTTATTAATTACTGACTGTGCCTCGGCCAGGGATCATTTTCCAGCTTGGTCATGTTGAGCGAGCAGCTGAATTTGGTATTCAGAACTAAAATACTGAAATGTCAGGAGTGACATTATTCACAAAGATCCTGGTGACCTTATGTGCCCTTGGCTTGAAGAGGCTGACGAGCGGCAAGCTTTGAAAACTTGAGCTGTTTGTACTCAGATGCCTAAATATAGATGTAGGTGACTGTGTTTAGCTGGAGATTTTATAACTTTGGGATATAAAAAGTAAAGCAATTTTGTGTCACAAATGCCTGCCCTAAATTTGAAAATGGTAATTACAACAGGAATTCAAAATATGGAAGGGCTACTCAAAATATTGGGAAGGGCTTATCTAGTGCAGTATTGTGTGCCAGCGTGTGCAAAAACGCGTCTCTGAGAACTGGAGGGCAAGTCTTTCAACAGCTTCATTTGCATGCAGCATGGGGACCAGTGGGGCATCTATTTTAGGGGAGTAATTTATTCTAATATCTTCTTTCATGAGTATCATCAAAGCTGCAGAGAAATTAGTGAGAGCACATCTCCTAAATAAAAATCTAGGTCAGCTCTACTCGTCTTCACTTTTCCTTAGTAATTGCATGTACAAGCAGAATAATCCTATAAAACTGATGTTCCACTATGTATGGGCTATGAACTGCTCCTTCCTAAAATAGCTGAGGGAAGCATTGTCCTTTCCAGGTAGTATGTCATCACTCTGGAGCTCATTAAGATGATCATGATTTTCGGAAGTGTGTGTGTTGTCCCGACAGAAACAGTTGTGCTATTTAGTGCTCTCCACAAAGGCATGATTCAAAACGGAATATACAAGCTTGCTCCATGTCCTTCCTTATTTACAAAATGTTCATTGTCTGGTTGTAAAATAACACGGGCAGAGAGTGATATGGGGGTTTATTAATGAGGTTACAAAGTGTGCTGCTGTGTCTGAAGGTTATTGTGTCTCCTAAACAAATAATGCTTTTTCCTCTTGCTGTCGGAAGTTTATTCTTTTTTCTGTGGACAGAAAAATATTGTAGTGCTCCAAGGCCACAACAGCCAGGAAAAGTCATTCAAATATCATGCATAAAAACAAGATCTCAGGCAGGCCTTTTTAAGGACAGAAGAAGGAGAGATTAGGAAGGTCTGTTACCATTTTTACCTTAGAGTATTAAGAGCATCTTTCTCAGTATCAATTAACTCTGCCACCCCCTCACACCCCCTTCCTCCTCCAAGCTCATTACTGTGGTACCACTGCTCCTGCTGAATTCGTGCCCTTATCAGTTTATTTCATGCTTCATTTCTTTCACAGCCTGGTTTCCTGAGCTGCTTTGGAAGATTATTCTCTGAACAGTTTTTGTCATGCCTTTTGGTATTCATGCTGCTTCAGAAATACTCAGGAAAAGGGGAGGGGGGAGCTTTCTCTTTGTTCTAATTGATTTGCTTCACTTGGACAGAACATGCTGATATTCCAGACTGAAATAATCCAGGATCAGTTCACTTTCATTTTCAAAGGCAAGAATGGAGGTATTAAAACTCTTCTTTTTCTTTGCAGCAAGCTCAACCTAACACAGACTGGCGCTTCTCTCAGACCCAGAGACCTGGAACAAGTGGGTAAGTGGCTCTTTCTTTTCATTTATCTGTGGGATGAAGATTTCTTTTCTTGGTGTGCCACTTTCAGTGTTGAAAAGTCCATGAGTGGCAGCTCTGAGAGAGGCTGTCCCTGTCATTGATGGAATTACAGAGATGAAATAGGGCTGCTCCTGTGTCAGCTGTGTTTGGTGGGGCTGTGGCAGCTGCTCTTGGCAGTGGTGTGTCTGGGTTTGGTGTCTGCTCCTCAGGAACTGGAAGGAGCTCCAGGTGAAGTTGGGAGATGGCTGGAGGACTGGACAATGGGTTTCACAGAGAAAGGGCTCTTTGCTAAAGCAGATTCTGAGCATGTAAATTCCTTCCTGAGTCAAAAATCTCAGTGCCTCTCCCTTCATGGAGGCCACTGGAAATCACTCCCTGTACCAGCCATGGAGCCTTGAGCTCTGTGCTGCTCACAGAGCCACAGGATGGGTCAGGGGAGGGAAACACAGAGCTTCACCTGCTCCCACCTCCCTGCTCAGCAGGCTCATCCCAGGGCTCTCAGCACAGGATTGTGTCCAGACACTTCTGCAATATCCCCGGTGAGGGAGATTCCAGCACCTCTCTGTGAGGTGTGTGTGAGAGCAGAGAGGCCCCAGCAGCAGAGAGCTCCCAGGTGAGTGCCCTGCTCCTGGCTGGGGCTCTCTTGACTCTGGCCCACCAATGTTTGCTTGTCTTGGTGCACAGTGAGAGACCACTGACAACAAAATCTTGTTTTTTGCCTCTCCCATCTTTTCTCCTGGTTCATGGACAGGGATCCCCTTCAGAGGGTGAACTCCCTTGAAAGAGAGAACTTTAACTGAATTCCACCTTTCTCTGTGAATACCCAACCAGAGGTTACTGTGTATGAGCAGACTGGCTCCAGGATCATTTATGTGTGAAAGAATTATATCTTTTGGGGCATACCTGAGGGCTATACTCTCTGAATAATCAGGAGTAAATCTGAGTGATGTCTTTGCTCATCTGGCTGGCTCAGGCATTGTATCTCTGTGTTTTGCTATTCCTTGGCCACTTGGACAGCTCCTGTGGGGTTTGCAATGGTGACATGGGAGTAGTGGGTGCTGGATGGATTTTGGTGTTAGAGCTTGCAGTTAAACATCTGCAGCAGCTGCTTGTGCCTGACTCTTTCCCTGGGTCTAGCTCAATAATTTATCTTATCAGAAAATTAAGAGATTGCTATAGCCAACTTGTTGAAGTGATTAAACTTCGCTATTCCAGCTGATAAAGCTGAAACGGAGTGAGGGTTTGATGTAATTAGATTAAGTGTTCATAGTGGAAGCTGGCCTTGGACTTTAAAGCAAAGATATAGCTGGAATTGTTTCTCAGGGGTCTGTTGAGCTCCCCATCACTGACAACATTTTAATCAAAGAAAATCTTCCTTACCATTTCCGCTCTAGTTGAAATGACAATTAACAAAGCCCTGCTAATGCAGAAGTGCAGCACAGCTGCTGTGATTGTTTTGCTGTGAGGAGGCAGTAAATGAGCCCCATCAGAGCAGGCTCTGCTGCTCCCTCTCCCAGCACCATGCTGGGGCTCTTCAGGGCAGAGCTGATGCAGCCCAGACCCCTCAGCTCAGTGACAGGGACTTTCCTCAGGTCGTGGGACAGTGACATTGAGCCCAGCTCCCAGCCCCTGCCTGGATCTCTTCACAAGCTCCATCCCCTTCCCAGTGCCTAAAGACAGCAGCAGCTGTGGTGAGGGAAGAGAGAGGGCAGGAGGAAAGGCAGCCTCAGTGTGTGTGTGGGGAGCTGAAGGAGTGGGACATGCCAGTTCTAGAGCATGAGCCACGATGTCACTGCTGAGGGTCTGTGACCTGCGTGCCCAGGACAGCCCCTGAACAGCTGCTCCTCAATCACAGAATGGTTTGGGTTGGAAGGGACCTTCAAGCTCATCTTTTTCCACTATCTGCCATGGGTAGAGACACTTTCCTCTGGACCAGGTTGCTCTGAGCCCCATGTTGTGACAGGGGGTCCCACAGCATGGGCTGAACCCTGGCTATGGAAACAGATTTTGCTGAAGCACAGGCTGCTGTTGAAATAACTGGAAAAACTCAGTGCATTTTAATTCCTGCTGATTTTGCCCACTTGGCTGTGTCCACATTTGTAGCAAAACTGCTCTTGCAGATTTTTTTCCCCCCTGTTTCTTTCATCCTGTTTTAGGTTAAATGAAGGGGGATGTTTTAAATCCAAACCTGTGTGACACTGTGAAAGGATGGAAATAGAAAGTGCTCTCATATGTTCAGTGCCCAGCCCTGACATCTCCCTGGTGATCAAACAGGCAGATCCTGGAAAGCAGCCCACTCCCCATTGTGCTGTTCCCAGAGTTCTGATGCCTGGTGTGTGAATTCCCCAGGCACTGCTTGGTAGTACAGGCATTAAAGAGGGGGCAAGTGCAGCTGCCTGAGCCTGCCTTGCTGTTCTCTCTCTGCTGTACAAACGTGTCTCCTGCTGACAGGTGAAGCTCTGTAGCACCATGAGCTCTCTGAAGTGCAGGGCTCTGCCTGGTGCTTGGGGAGCACAGCTTGACTTTCAGCTAAAAATCAAAAAAAAAGGATGTGCTCTTAGCTCTATTTGACCCACATTAAATAACAATAAAGACACAGCAGCTTAGGGACAGGGGTTTGTGGGGAGCCTGGCACTGACCTGAGCCAGAAACAAGCTCAGACCCATGTTGGGATTTCTGCCTTGCTGTCTCCATGGGAGCTGGGGAAGAAACAATCCTGTCTCGTGTCCACACAGCCCTGCCCATCACAGCAAATCCCACTTGTCTCTGGGCATCTGGAGCCAGGCAGAACAGGGGAAGCTCAAGGAGGCAGGGACCAGCTCCTGATCTCCTACACCGCTGCTGCTCCAGGACAACAAAGGGAATCTGCTCTTTGTTCTGAAGCATGGAGAGCTCTGGTGCACATGCTCAGGAGAGAGTAGCTCAGACAATATGCTCTGAAAATGTGGTAGCGAGGCAGACCTGAGCACAACAGAATTAATCTTGTTTGGGAGAAATAGGAGGATAGGATGATAAATTTAATTATGTTTGCCGTTTGTTTTTCTTAAAAAAACCACACCCATGCTGTCTCTGGGCAAATGGAAATGAATCCAGACTGATTCTGAGCAGCAGATGCCATTCCTGGGTAAATCAGATCAGTGGCTCTAGCAGAGATTACAGTGATGAATTGGCCAAAGGGCAGTAAATGAATGGTCCAGCAGCATCTCAGGAGATCCCTGTGGGATCATCCCTGTGGGGTTTCCCTGGGGGAGGAGGCTGGTGGTGAATGGGAGGAGAGTGCAGGGACTGGGGCTAGTACGAAGGACCCATCTTGTTTTTTTGGTTTGTTTTTATTGTTGTGCCGTGCACGTCCATGGTGCTGCCTGCCCCTGGCTGCTCTTTGTTTTGGGGTCTGTGTGATGACTTGTTCAGGAAAACACCGGGCTGGAGGCAGGATTTCCTTCCTGCAGGATGGGGAGGGCTCTGTGCTGCTCACAGGTGGACATGAGAGGGTGAGGCAGGTCTGGGAGGCATCCTGTGGCAGGGCTGAGGACATTTGTGGGCTCTGTGGGCAGGCTGGGAGGAGAAGGCAGGCAGGAGACACCCCAGAGACAGCGGCAGGGACTCACAGGGAGGTGGGAACGGTGTGAGAATCCATGGCAACTCCAGGAGAGGGAGGAGCAGAGCGTGTGGAGGAGATGCAGAGTTGCCATTTCACAGCCCCCTTCCATGTGTTTGCTCCAATCCCAAATCCCCCTTTGTTAATGCTTCCCAAGGCTGTTGCTAGCCAGGCTTCCCCTCCCTGGCTGAGCACAGCCAATGGTGATGTGACGTTCACTTGGCTTCCCTTGTTTATCAGACAGCATCACAGCTGTCCTGGCTGGCCCAGCCAGCATCCCCCACCACAGACCAGGGGCTTGGGGCTCACAGTGGAGATGCTGCAGCAAGGGAGAGCCAGGAAGGAAAAGAGGTTTTATTTTTTTTTCCATTCTTTGTTTTGTTTTCATGCAAGAACTTCAAGAGTTGGGCTTGCAGGACTATCAACAGGCTGCCTGTGTGTGCTGGGGCATGGGATCTTTAGCTGGTCAGAGTGACCCCGAGATGAGTTCCAAAGTCTCTTTTCCCAGCCCAGCGCTTGAAGAAGGAGTCAGAGCTCTTAATTTCTCGATCTCAAGGTTGTTTATTGTATCTTATCTGTAAAATTCTTCCTCCTGCCCTGCCGAGGTCCATCCAGCAGGACAGTTCCAGGCACTCTGCCTGCCCTGGGGCGGTGTTATATCTTTATACTAAAATCTACCTGTACAATATTTACAATTACTTCCTAACACCTATCACTTATGTTAGGCAGTGAGCTTCTACTCTAAACCAATCTGTAAGTGCCAACATCACAACATAAGATGGAGGCCAAGAAGAAGAAGGAGAAAGGCTGGACATGCCCAGATCCCTCCATCTTGCCTCCTAACCCCCATACCAAAAACCCCAAAATCTACTTTTGCACCCCGTGATAACTTCACTATTATTCTACCTAAACTGTTGTGGCTTGCAGATCTTCATCTGAGGTTGGTAACTTGCTCCACGGGTCATAATGAAACCCACAGGGGCATCTTGGGCTCTGTGCCAGGGTCTCTGAGCCCCCTGGCAGGGGTCTTGGCTGCTCAGGACAGCCAGAGGGATGTCCTGGGTCCTGACATGCTGGGGCTGGGGAGAGGAATAAAGAATACTCCTGATTAAGCTTTTTGGGGAGTTCTTGTGGCTCAAAGCATGCAGGTATAGCCAAGGGGGGGTTTGGGGTGTGATTTTGGGGTGTATGACAGTGACCAGGACACTGACCCCATGTGTGTGTGTCTGGGGGGGACATCCCAGAGCAGCTGGGGCAGAGAGGGAACCATGGACATTCCTGGGCTCACCCGGCAGGAGGACAACTGGCCACAGCTGCAGGCTGTGCCCACATCATTCCTAAAAATAAATCAAGGCAGGCCCAGGAGCCCCAGTGGTGTCTGGGGGTGTTGTAAACACCGAGGAATTTACTCTGGGAGTTGAGTTGTAGTGGATCCAACAGCAGGTGCTACAGGGCACCAATGGGGCTGTGCAGATAAACACTGATGGATTTGCTTTCTGCTCACTGATGGAAAACGTGGCCATGGGCAGATGCCAGGCAGGGCTGCTGGACAGGCTGCAGCTCCTCACTGACAGCAGCAGAAGGAAGTTCCCCTGTGGGAAGTTTAGGAAATAATTACAACCCTCACATTGCCATCCCAAACACACCCCAGGGTTCAGCCAGCAGTGGTGTTTGCTTTGCCAGGTGTGGTTCCACACATTCTGCAATTCACCCATTCATATTCTGAGTGAATTATAAAGTTGTAACAGCCTCTGGGCTAAAATTCCAGCTCTTTCTGACTGGGTTGTGTGTGTTTGCCTGTTCAGTGTTGAGTAGTGATTCCTCCACAACTCCTGCAGCCTGTGGAGTGTGGAGCTGCTGTCAGCTGCCTCCCCAAGGCCTGGGGAAGGTGTGAGTGGAGCCCTGCAGCCTGAAAAATCACAGCAGCCTCTGGAATTCTATTTGAGGGCATTGCTTTGAAGGAACAACCCTAATCTAAGTGACAGTGTTCTCCTAAGAGTGAGAGCTGCTGTGTTCAGTGTGGGCTGTGACTCTCTGAGTGCAGGAGGAGTTCTGCCAGTGAAGGAGCTCTGCTCTGAAGGGGATTTCCCCTGCAAAATCCTTGGGGCTGAACAGCTCAAATCACCAACTTGTGCCACATCCTGGGGAGCCTGGAAGTGAAGTCTTTTTGGGGAGTATTTGGGGTGGTTGGTTGTGTCCAGTGATGAAGCCCACACCAGTCCCCAGCCTGTTTGTGTGGCTTTTGCTCTGCAAACACCTTGGAGGGAACCACAGAAGCCCAGGAAGGGCCAGACTGTTCTATCTGCCAGGTTTGACCTGGTTGTGGAACAGAAAAGACTGGAGACAACTGAGAGCTTCATGGCTTGGAGGGGCTGGAGCATGTCCAGGGCAGGGAACGGAGCTGGGAAGGGGCTGGAGCCCCAGGAGAGGCTGAGGGAGCTGGGCAGGGGCTCAGCCTGGAGCAAAGGAGGCTCAGGGGGCCCTTGTGGCTCTGCACAGCTCCTGACAGGAGGGGACAGCCGGGGGGGTCGGGCTGTGCTCCAGGGAACAGGGACAGGAGGAGGAAAAGGCCTCAATTTGCACCAGGGCAGGTTAAGATTGAATATCGGGAAAATTTTAGGTTGAATATTGGGAAAATTTCTTCTCTGAAAGGGTGGTCAGGAGTAGGATCAGATACCAGGGCAGTGTAGGAGTCTCTGTCCCTGAGGGGATTGAAAGCTGTGCAGATGTGGCACTGGGGCCTGGTTGGTGCTGGAGCTGTCAGTGCTGGGTTCATGGCTGGACCTGGTGATCTCAGAGGGCTTTTCCATCCTGGCAATGCTGTGATTTAATTACTGGGGTTTCCTATCAACCCTACAGACAAAGCACTGCTTTTAAAGGACTGTGAGGCTGCTCAGAGCCTGGCTTTGCTCTGGGCACGGGCTGCAGCCTCAGGGTGCAATTTTGGAGTGGATTTGGGTCGCAGGGCAGGCAGGAGCTGTTCTGATGCTGGGAGCAGGACTTTTCTCTGCATAACTCCTCTCCCTCCCTCTCCTCCTGCAGAGCTGATGTGATTTTGGGATTGGAAGCTGAAGGTTTTTGTAGAGATCTGTCCTGTCCCACCCCACCTCCCCTTCCACAGTGAGGAGACCACAGAGCTGTCTTTTCTGCCACCTGTGAGCACTCCTGCTGGCAGGGGCCACCCTTTTGGCTACAAACAACCAAAATCTCAGCAGATTCAGTATTTGGGCTTCTTTCTATATCACACAGCCCTTTTAAACTGAATATTTCCATCCCTTCTGGACCATTCTGGGCCAATAATCCCTTTATCTGCATTTGTCATAGCCCTTGAAGTCTGGAGGAACCCTCCAGATCCTGCCAAGTGGGACAAAAGTCTTTTGTAGAGAAAAGGAAATATCCAGGTGATGGGATGTGCTTCTCACTGTGGAGAGCCCCCAGAATATCAGGGGTTTCATCACCAGTTTTATGTATAGAAAAGCTATTTTAGGTGATTTAACAGGTGCTACGTGTTTTAGTTTAATTTTTCTCCCTCCATCTGCTTCCTGCACAGCTGAGCACATGCCATGGCCGGCTGCAGAGATGGCTCTGAAAAAACAGGCACAACAACCTTTGCAGAGAATGTCCCAAAATATCCTTCCTGGCATGTCTGGGACATGGATGGTGGCAGGATGGCCTGGGGGGAAATAATTACTGGTCTGGGCTCTGTCTCCTTCAGGAGGGTTACAAGAGTTCCAAGGAGAGGGAATGCTGCCCTGGCCCCATTTTAGGATCATTTTTGGCTTTTGTTCTGCCTTCATCCAGCAGAGCAGCATCCCAGCAGCTCCACAGGCTGCAAAGGCTCCCCAGCTTTGGGAGGCTGGAAATGCTCCCCCCACTCACAGTTCCTCACTAACATTTTCAATCTTGGCATCTTTGCAAAGTCGTGATCCTAAAGCTGGGCTTCACCCAGGCTCCCTCAGGCCGTGGAGCTGCTGGGATGAGGCCAGGCTGAGGGGGAAGGGCCAGCAGGGGCAGGGGACAAGGGAATGGTGGCCCTTCTGGAGCTGATCCTGCTTTTAGGGCTGGGGAGGGTGGGGGAGTGTGGGATACAGGCATGGGGAGTGGGACAGAGGGATGCTCGCCCTGAGCTGTGTCCCCATGCTCGGGGCAGTGTCCCTGTGCTCGGGGCAGTGTCCCCAGGCTCGGGGCAGTGTCCCCTGGTACAGGCAGTGTCCCCAAGCTCGGGGAGTGTCCCCAAGCTCGGGGCAGTGTCTCCATGCTCAGGGAGTGTCCCCATGCTCAGGGAGTGTCCCCAGGTTCAGGGCAGTGTCCTCAGGCACAGACAGTGTCCCTAGGCATGGGATTGTGTCCCCAGGCTTGGGGAGTGTCCCCAGTGATGGGGCAGTGTCCCCATGCTCAGGGCAGTGTCCCCAGGCTTGGGGAGTGTCCCCAGGGATGGAGCAGTGTCCCCAGGCATGGGATTGTGTCCCCAGGCTCAGAGCAGTGTCCCCAGGGATGGAGCAGTGTCCCCAGGCACAGGGCAGTGTCCCCAGGCTCGGGCAGTGTCCCTTGGCACGAGGAGTGTCCCAAGGCATGGGATTGTGTCCCCAGGCTCGGGGCTGTGTCCCCACACGCCTGGAGCACAGCGGAGGCTCAGCACCGGCTCTGCTCCCTGTCACTTGTCACTTTGCCAGCCGGGGAATGTTCAGGCTGAGATTTTCCTGCCGCTGCTGCCTCCGGCTGGAGCCGCGTGTGGGAGGCAGAGGGGGATGGGGAGGAAGCTGGGAGAAAGGAAAGAGAAGGGCAGGGGGATGGGGAGGAAGCTGGGAGAGAGGAAAGAAAAGCACAGAGGGATGGAGCAGGGGGACAGCCCGCAGTGAGCAGGGGCTGGAATGGGGCTGGAGGAATGGACTTGGAGATAGCCCTGGATCCGGGAGCTGCGTGGGGAGAGCTGGGTGCTGCCCCAGGGGAAAGGGGAGCATCATCCGGGGCTGGCGTGTAAATGGGAGTGAAAGGAGAGGCTGGGAGGAGAAGGAAATCCCAGTCACAGCCCCTTGCCTGGGAACAGCCAGGAGCACGGGCTGGGAGAGGGGCACGGCCATAGGAGCCGGAAAGCCCCAAAAAGAGAGGAGAGAGGATGCTGAGGGTGTCCCGGGCAAATCCCCAGCCCAGCACTGCCCACAGCCCAGCACTGCCCACAGCCGTGCCAGGCACCTCGCAGTGCCCTGGGGCACCTCGCTGCCCTCTCCATCCCCCGGGGCTCTGACAGCACTGCTGTGGCATGAATAAACTCTCCCGGGTTGTTGTGGCGCTGCTGTGACTCGTGTTTCCAGCTGCAGAGCAAGGAAAACAATTTTTCAGGAATCCATCGGGCAATTGTGCAAATAAATGTTTTCGAGGCCTTTGGCTGCCATAGTGATGAGCTCCATGGCAACCCCGCAAGGAAATGAATAATTCTGTGCTCGAAGTGGAATAATTTCGGGCTGGAAGTGGAAGATAAAAAGGGACCTGATGGCTGAGGGTGCTTCAAATTAGCTGATGAGCAAAGCACCCAAGTGCCCCCCTAGTGTGGGTGCTTGTCAAGCTCTCGGTAGTGGGGCAGTGCTGAGATGCAGAGGGGCTGTGGCAGGGCTGCCAGAAAAGCCTTTTGTCTGGTTATTCCATGAACATGGAAAGCCTTTTGTCTGGTTATTCCCTGGTTTCCATGCAGCCAGGTTATCAAAGGCAGCCCAGGTGGTGCAGAGGCTGTACCTGCCTCTCCTGACACAGCACCTGGCCTGAGCTCCGTGCCCACCACACCCTGAGCCCCTGCAGATGCTGCACCCTGGTTGTGTCTCAAATGTGGCTTTGATTCCTTCTCTCAGTTCTAGCCACGCTGGAAGCATTCCTGAAAATGAAAGCCAGCTCTTTACTGAGCTTTGAAGTGTGGAGTAGAACTGAATAGAGAGAGAGAAAAAAAATCCATCCTATGGGGGATGGGGTTTTTAGAAAAACACCCTATTGAATCAACAGCATTTGTATTAAAACCAGCCAGTCCTTGGAGTATTTCCATAGGAACCAGCCCTCCCATCCTGGGCAGGCTCCATCCCAGGCTGTGGAGGGTGGGTGGCAGTGCCAGGGGGGCTCTGGGTGTGCCCACCCCGGGCAGGGCAGCAGGGCAGGGAGGGCTGCTCATTGTGGAGTCAGTGATTCACAGCTGTGACTCACAGCCCCATCCTATAGCTGTGGAAGGCAGCCAGGTCTGGCCATCAGCTGTGTGTGCATTCTCCACTGTGAGAAGTTATTTTTGGATGTTTTTAGATTACAGCCCTTGGGTATTTTTTTTTTCTGTGCCTCTGAATTCTGGATGATTGCGCTGCAAGTAATTGAGACACTTGAATTTCCTGCTTAGAGAAGTGAGTTCAATGCCCTTTTTTGTTTTTTCTTTTTTCTTTTGCAATGCTAAGACATTTCTAAAATAGCTTTTCTATGTGGCGTCATGAGGAGGAGCAGGCACACAGCTTTGGGGCTCTTTGTGCAAAATTTGGGAAAACTGAGTGCAGTAAGAGCGAAGAAAAGGACATGGGGGTGTCAGGTTGAACATGAATCACCAGTGCACCCTTGCTGTGGTGGAGACTGGCTGGTTTTACTGGTCAGGTTGTAGCCAGCAGGACAAGAAGTTGCTCTCAATTCTCCTGTGGCACCTGGAGCACCGTGCCAAATTTTGGACTCCTCACAGCCACAAAAGCAGGGCCACCAAAATGATCTGAGCTCTGGAGCCCAGGGCAGGGTGGGAGAGGCTGGGGGAGCTCCTTGTGCTTGGAAGGTGGCACCAGGAGCACTGCAGCACCCTTGGGGACCCTTCCAGCCCAAACCATTGTAGATTCTGTGATTTGTGCCCCTCTTCCAGTCTGATTTTGTGATCCCACAGGGAATTAAGGGGAGGTAGGGCTTTGGGTGCCCCCCAGAGTGGAGGGGCTGGTGAGGCTCCTGGCAGCAATTCACATGCTCATCCCTCAGTGAGACCACAAGGAATGAAAAGGGTCTGAAGTGCTGCCCATGGTGATGCAGAGCCCTCCTTCCCTGGGACACACAGCTCTAAACCAAGAGCTCAGAACAGCTGAGCACGATCCACATCTCCTGGTACAGCCACCCCCCTCAGGAGGGCTGGGCTGTGCCACTCGGACCCTCCCAGGCTGCAGGGACCACCCAGACCCCTCAGCCCTCCCTGTCCAAGCCATTCCTGCCAGGTCTGCTGCCCAGGGGTGCCCGGGCTGGTGCCAGGGGTGCCAGCTCTGCTGCCTGTGCCTTCATGCAGCCCCGGGGCCAGGGGCTGTGGGCTGGGGAGCTCAGGGGGTCCTGGTGCAGGTGAATCTCCCGAGCACAGGGTGAGCCTTTCCTTCCTGCATTCCCACTGCTGCAGGACACAGGGGCTTTGACAGGAGTCAGGAGGAATGTCTGTCTGTTCAGGCAGGCCTGAGGGAGGGGTGAAAGAGGAGGGAGGAGTTTTTTAGGAGATGGAAAGTGTGATGCTGGCACTGCCACATCAAAGAGGGAGTTGAACCTGAGCCTCTGATTTCACAGCAGAGTTCAAACCACCGGAATACCACACTTAAAAAAGCCCCCCAAAATGTATTTGATATTAATTGTACTTTCTCTCCCCCATCTCTGGGTACCACCATCATGTCAGGGCAGCTCCAGAGGCAGGATCAGCGGCTGGGAGGCTCAGGGATGGTTCTGAGCAGCTTCCCTGAAGCCTGAGAAACCTGGGCACCTCATCTTGCAGCTGGGTGTGGGGCAGGAGCTGCTGGGGTTAACGGGAGCTTGAATGGGCTCTGGTTTGCAGTGGAGTTCAGGTTCCTAAGTCCTTTATTGGATCTAGCCCGGGGCTCTATTCCCAGCCTGTTTGTGACATTAACAGGTCACTGCTGCCCCAGGGCTGTCCCCACCTTGTCCTGCGTGGCGGGGGGGCAGGGGAGTCTCGGCTCACCCATCACGGAGGAACCAATCTGGGAGGGGAGCACGTTTCACGTGTGGTTTTTGGAACTGTGCCGCTAGCCCTGGCATGCAGGAGGGCTGGAAATGGTGCCCGGGATGCCCTGGGATGTGCAGGGATTTCAGGATTCCTGCCGGGGCAGCCTCTGCTCCATTAGTGCTCATTTGCATCCCCTAAAGATTAATTGGTGTGAGAGCAGCGCCCTGTGTCCGGCTGGGGATGGCTCGGGCACAGGACACAGAGGGGAGGTGTTGGGGAAGATGAAACAGGAAAGCCTTATAAATATGATTGTCTGGCAAAAGATTTTGAGAATATGGAAACTATAAGCGAGATTGAAATGAAAGCAAGCTTTGAGATCCCTCAGTTACTGAACAACTGGAAAACAATGGTGTGGCCAGCTGAAGGTAATCCCCTTTTGATGGAACAACACCCTCTGCCTGCAGACAGGCCCAAGGGTCAGAGCAGACCCTACAGCTTGGCAGAAGGGGCCCAAAGAGGAGTTTTTAGGGTTTGAAATGTAACACAGTATGGTAATGTAGTGATTCTTATAGGCTGTGTGGAAATGCTATAGGATTTGTATCTTGTACTGGATTGGTTAGTGAGAATCAGAATATTCAACACAGAAGAAGATTTATTGTATTGTAATGGGAACCTCACCCTCTTACCCCTTTACTCTCTTACCCTCTCATCCTCTCTCCCCCTCTCTTCTCTCAGGCTGCTCCAGCTGTGTTTGGCAGCTCCCAGCAGGGCCCTGCACCCCGGCCCTTTGCAATAAACCCCAAGTTCCAGACCTGGCTGCAGAGATCTCTCGTCTCCATCTGTCCCAACCGTGCTACCCCCCGATGCTCCTACAGGAGGGAGGGTCCTGTGGTCCTGGCTCGGGTTCTGCACATGTTTGGATGAGTTGCTTAAGACCAGATTTTGTGCAGAGCACCTGAGAGTGTCTGCACAGCATCCTTACAGACAGATACTGTGTTTCAAAGGCAGTTTGAACTTACATTCAGAATTCCAGAATGGTTTGGGTTGGAAAGGACCTCACAGCCCATCTCATCCCACCCCTGCCATGGCAGGGACACCTCCCACTGTCCCAGGTGCTCCAAGCCCCATCCAGCCTATCCTTGGGCACTGCCAGGGATGCAGGGGCAGCCCCAGCTGCTTTGGGCACCCTGTGGGGCAGGATTTCACAGGGATGCTGAAAGCTCATGAGCATTCGAGGCTTCTCTCCTTGCAGGGCTTTGGTGCAGCTACAAGGTCACTGTGGCTGGTACAGCCTTCAAGAACAGCGCCTGTGGGTCCATCCCCATTCCAAAATGCCCATATTGAGCCTGTTCTGTGTGTGAGGGCACAGGTGGAGGGGGCACTCAGGCAGGGGATGCTCAGCAGGGCGTGAGGAGCCCATCTGGTGCCCAGCACGTGGCACTGAGCTGGCACCGGCCGTGCCCACGCTGGCATTGGCAGCGTGCAGGGAGCTGAGAGCTCGGGCACAGGGGTGGCACAGGGACACCCCAGAGCAGGGCTGGGCAGGGACTCAGGGACTGGGCAGGGATTCAGGGTCTGGGCAGGGATTTGGTGGCTGAGCAGGATGCTCAGATCTTGGCAGGGCATTGGGGTCTGTGCAGGGCATTGGGGTCTCAGGGTTTTGGGGTCTCAGCAGAGTTTTGGAGTCTGAGCAGGGCATCAGAGTGTGAGCAGTGCTGGGATCTGAGAAGGATGTTGGGGTCTGAACAGGGTTTTGGGGTCTGAGCAGTGCTGGGGTCAAACAGGCTGTAGTGGTCTGAGCAGAGTTTTGGGGTCTGGCATCTCCTGGGTATAAGGGCTGGGAGCACAGGGGTGGAGGAGGCGCCTCCATGCCTTGTAGCATTGTGGTTTGAACACTTTCCTGGGAAATGGGGTAAGGTCCTTTCATGGGAAGGGCTTTCTAACCCCCATCCTCCTCTACCTCACTTCAAGAGAGCTCACAGGGCAGCCCTCATCCCAAGGGAGCCAGCACACAGCCAAGGGGTGTAAGAGCCTGAGTGAGAGATGCAGGACTCCAGGGGCTCTCCAGAATGCAGTTTATTGTATTCAAGATGTAACAGAAGTCCAGGATGATGGGTGACAGAGCTGTGCCTACAGCTGTCAGCTCCAGCTGCAGGCAGGCCTGGAGACCCTTTGGTTTGGTTACAGTAGTTTTCTTTTGGTTACAATGCATTCTGTACTTTTCTTTGCTGTGCATCTTCATACAGTAGAACCAATCTATACCTTAACTATTATCTATAGCCTATCATAGCTACTATAATTACCATATTCATGTTGCTGTTCTCCAATCACTAAAAGTCAGTACATTACAGTTTAAGCTAGAAATTGTTTTTCAGTTTTCTTGCAGTGGAAAATTCTGAGACATTTTTTCTACTTGCAACATCAGCATGTCGGTTTGCCTCTGCTATTTTTCTGCTTGGTAAAAACACCTTGTTTGAGGTGGGTTTATCCTTGCTCTAAGCCATAAAAACCCCTTCTAACTCACACACCCTTTGCCTCCATGGTTATCCAGTAAGTCTGGCTCAGCAGTTCTTTTCTTCTATACCAAAACTTGCTTCTATCTCTATTCCTTCTTCAGCTTCTACATTTAAAAATCTTTCTGCCAAGCGCACATATCTGTGAGACTTTCTTGTCAAACTTTCATCCTTCCCAACAAAGGGTAAATCCCGGCATTCCAAGGGGTAAATCCTGGCATTCCAAGGGATGGAAGGGCTGTGGGTGGTCAGAGCAGGGACTGGAGGGGAGACAGTGCTGATCTGAGTGGTGGGGTCATGTAGGGACAGAGCAGAGGGGACCCCAGGAAGCTGGTGAGATGTTGAGGAAGTGTGGGGGCTCTGGAGGGGCTCTGGGAGCACAGCCCTGAGCAGTGAGCAGTGGCTGAGCACAGCTGACACCTGGCAGGCATGAAAGCCAGGCTTGTTTGCCTGCACAGAGTGCTGATTGTGGCCTTGGCCACAAAACCTCCTCAGCCAAAGTCTGTCAGCATCCCCTGAGCTCTGCCAGGCTGATCTGTGGTGTTCAGCACCCCCAGCAGCCAAGGGGAGCCAATGGAGATGCTCAGATGCTCCCTGCTCCCCTCTCCCTGCTGCTCCAGCCTCCCCAGGACTGAGCTTGGACTCTTTTCAGAGCAGATTCTGTGGTGCCAGGCAGCTGCTCTGTGATGACCCAAATTCCCACCACACTGTGGGGTTTTCTCACCCTCCATCACATGAATGAAGCTGCAGAATGGAGTTGTAACCTGAAAGAGCTTGAGAGGTGTCACAGACATCTTTTATGGAAAATCCTTTCTTTAGGATTTTTCTTCCTGAGAAGCCTCAGGAACAAAATGTAAACTTTAATTATCTGCTGCTGTGGAATGCAACAGGTGCATCTGTGATTGGCCTGTGTTGGATGTTTGTATTTAATGGCCAATCACAGTCAGCTGGCTCAGACTCTCTGTCTGAGCCACAAGCTTTTGTTATCATTCTTTCCTATTCTATTCTTAGCCAGCCTTCTGGTGAAATCCTTTCTTCTATTATTTTAGCATAGTTTTAATATAATATATATCATAAAATAATAAATCAGCCTTCTGAAACATGGAGTCAGATCCTCGTCTCTTCCCTCAACCAAAAACCCCTGTGAACACCATCACAGAGAGGGGCATCCACTCACAGCCTGCAAAAGGGCAGAGGACGTGGTCCTACAAGGGTGGATATGCAGCTCTGGGGCTTTGGGATTGCAGTTTTTATGATTTTACTCTGTAATATTGGCAATGGATGATATTATATCCCATGACAGGGGTTGGAAATAGATCATCTTCATGTTTCTGACCCAAACCGTTCTGTGATTCCATACTGGTGGGGTTTGGAGGAAATGCTTGGCTGTGGCCTCTGAGAGCAGCAGGAGTTAGGAAAGTGTTGCTGGATGCACCATGGAGTCCCCAAGTGCTTTTGGTGGTTATTCTTCAACAGGGTGAGGGATGGACACTCTCAAAGGGTCTTGGCCCCTGAGTGCTGTTGATGGGAGGATCTAAAGCATGCACTGGTCCAGCCCCCTGCTCCTGACTGAACTGGAGTAACTTGCTGTTTGTTTTCTTTTCCCACAGCTCCCAGAATGGAGAGGAAGCTGGAGCCTGGCCCAACAACCAGTTTGACACAGAGATGCTCCAAGCCATGATCCTGGCTTCAGCCAATGGTTGGTGTCCATCACTCCTGGGAAAACCCTGACTCCTGCTCTGGGGGACCTGGGGTCGTGCTGATAGAGGAGATCCTGTGAGACCGATTCATCTGGGTTTGGCTGCAAAGGTTCTGCTGCAACAGATCCCAAAGCTGGTGGAAAAGCACTGATATCCCTGCAGAGAGGGGTCAGGAAGGATCTAGGTGGAAAATGACTGATGTCCCTGCAGAGAGAGAGGTCAGGAAGGATCCAGGCAGAGGAGACACCTGGTTCCTGTACACAGGGACACTTCTTCCACCCAAACTCTTTGCTTTGTACTGAAACACCACCTGGCTGTGCTGGGGTTGTGTTACTGAAAGAGCCAGTCTGGAGATGATGTTTTATGGAGTGCTTGGTTCCAGAAAGTCACAGTAAATTAAATTGGCTGTGAGGTGAGGAGGAGGGAAGGCTGGAAGTTTGTGTGAGGCTGGACCAAGGGAAACGGGGAATGTCTGGCTCAGTATTCCCAACAAACCTTGTGTGCAGAGGAGCTCCCCAAGCCCCTCTGCTGAGCCATGGGGTCACCAAGGTTTCCTCCCCTGGCTGCTGCTGCCTCCTTGCAGTTGTACTCACTGGTTTGGGGTCGTTTGGGGTTGGTTTGCTCTGGTTTGTGGCTGTGCAGAAGCCTTGGGTAGGGAGAGATGTTCCCACGCAGCCAAAGCCTCCATGGCTTTGTGTAAAACCAGGACAATTGCCATTCTGTGCAGCACTATGGATAAAGAGCCTGCTTTTCATAGAGCCTTTATTTATAAATACCTTCAAGTCTTTACCCCCCCCTTGATTTAAAAATAGAAGCACAGCCATAAAACCCTGTGCAAAATGCTTAGGATGTTTCCTTTGAGCTGTTGGGAGGGAAGGAATCCGAGGGAGGAGGAATGGCTTTGGTGTTGCTTTCTTGGAAAGCTGCTGCAGCTGAGCTTTGCTGCTCTGCAGACACCAGGAGACAGCAGCTGGGCTGGGGAGGGGGACCAGGTCTGGGGCAAGGGAGCTGTTTACACTCCAGAGAAAGAAACAATGTGAAAATGTGTCTTTGCTCTGAAAAAAA
Organism: Ammospiza nelsoni; assembly: GCF_027579445.1. Classification (NCBI taxonomy): domain Eukaryota; kingdom Metazoa; phylum Chordata; class Aves; order Passeriformes; family Passerellidae; genus Ammospiza; species Ammospiza nelsoni. The sequence goes on along the minus strand of NC_080648.1, from coordinate 3,090,171 downwards.
AGCATGGAAAAACAGCCCTTGGGCTTGCATGTGGTTATCATCACCCCGTGTCTCCAGATCCGGTCGCCTTGCTGGTAAATAAAGCTGTTTTTCTGGCTGCTGCTCCAGCAATCCCCAGGATCAGAGCTAAGCGGGTCCCTTCCAGGTTAAGCACCGACTTTGATGGAGCCCCGGGCCCATTTGCAGCAAATCTCCCCAATCCACAGCCCCAGCCCTCTCCAAGGCTCGGGTCTGCCCTGGGGCTGATGGAAATCAAATCCCCCTGCAGATAGATAATGGCTGTGCCTTATCCATCCTGCTTGGCCCTTTCTGTGCTGGGTGTGTGCATGGGCACCCAGCAGCAGTTTTTTTCCCTCCAGCACAGCGTTTTCGTGTCACCCTTGCTCTCTGTCCCCTTTCTGCTCTCTCTTTAAGCCAATAGTGTTGATTGGAGCAGGCTTTGATTAGGGGCAGCGCTAATTGCCCATTAAGCTTTGTGTTACCCATCCCTGGGTGTGATTTCCTGGCCATTTAAATAATCCTTATGTTTCACTGTCACCCACTGAGCTCAGTTTGAGCTCCGGGGTGACAGGGGGGTCACAGTGATGCCCTGGATGCATCCTCACCCTGGCCCAGGGGTTTTCCTTGGCTTCAGCAGAGGCAGCGCTGGCCCTGCCTGCACCATCCAGTCCTGTGAGGATTAAATCCCTTCCCCAATGGTTAAATCACCATCACAGAGTATCTGGGGACCTGATTTTCCCCCCAGGGCTGTGACCTTGCTGTAGGGTTCTGTCTCCCTTCCCAGCCATCCTTCCTCTGGCTCTTCCTGCCTCGCAGCTGGGAACAGAATGAAAAACCAGTTTGGAACGATCTGAATGGGCAGAGGCAGCTGCTGGGACAGCCCAAGGAGCACAGATGCTCCAGGACCCCAGACTCTCAAGGATAGACATCCTGTCCTTAAAATACTCTGGCTCCAGGGAGAATTTAGAGAGGTGCCATGGGATGGTGGGAGAGCAGAAAGGGAGGCCCTTGTGCCCCCAGGCAGGGGCAGACACGCTATATTGGGTGCCCTGAAAGCCCCACCAGCAGCTGCAGCAGCACCTGCTCTGGGGCTGCCCCGGGGGCGATGGAGCCACTCCTGGTTATTTTTGCCAAAGCCCAAATTCTTGTTTTTCCTCCTCAGGACCGTTTGGGATAGTGACAGGCTGCTGGTAGAGGCTGAGCATGACCTTTGAGAGCTCAAGTGCTTTGCTTGGCAAGAGCACCTCGGTGCCCATTTATAACCCTCCATTGTTCCTGTTCTCTCTTCTTTTCAGCCTTAATGTCAGTGTTACCTAGAAACAGCCGGTCACCCTTACCCATGGCAGGCTGGGAACTTCACCAGAGCCTTTTTGTCCCTGCTGGAAGCTGTGCTGAGACTGCAGATTATTCATGGGGATTGGGTGGTGCTGGCACCCCCAGCCCTTCACTGCTCAGGGCCCTGGGGTGGCCCCAGAGGGACTCAGGGCAGCAAAACCCAGGTTGAAGAAGGAGCCCGAGTGCCCCCAGCCTCTCACTGGGCTGGGACAGCCCAGAGAAAACAATTCTTCCGTGGCTGGAGGCTGTAGTCTGTCAGAGTTGAGATGGAGACAATACAAAGCACTGCACTCCATTTTCAGAAGGCTTCAGACCTGTTTTTATTATAGCCTGGATCCTTTTTATACATTCTTACAAAACTCCTAAGTTTGCACTTTGCTTATTGGTCATGAGAGACAAACAAAGTGCTCATTGGAACAGGCAGTTGCAGGTTTCTCTTATTTCTCCTTCTTTCTTACTTGGTTTCTATGTCAATGACCTTGGTAGGAAATTCTTTCAGGGATAAACATGGATCCTCTTATCAAACTCCTCTCTGGCTCACAGAAGTTGATGTAAAACCTCTTCACAGTAGTCCACCTGTGAGATGGTCCCTGCACATCTCCAGTCATCCCATCCCTTACGGGTCATTTCTAACACCTCCATGGCTGTGGGCTTGAGTTGGTTGCTAATGAAATATTCTGCTGCACAGGCAAGTGAGGATTAGCAATAAATATCACTAATTACAGACACATCCCCCCAGCACAAGGTCCTGCAAGCCCTGCTGGGTCTGGAGCCCATTTCATGGGGACTGTGGAAGAATTCTGCTGTGGGGAATGCTTCCAGAGCAGGAAGTGAAAGGCATTTCCCTGCTTGCACCCTACAGCCCTGCCCCAGTGCACAATATCACTCTTGTTTTCAGCCTCGCTGTGTTTTCCTCCCTGCCCGCTCCAACAGAGCAGCTGCAGCTTCTCAAACTGCAGTTGCTTCATCCTTCCGACCCCTGCAAGGGGAATGTGTACACAGCCATATTTCAGGGGATGTGGGATGTGCTCCAGCTTTTTGTCCAGCTTTCTGGCTGGCTCAGCCACCTCCATCTGCTCAGGGGAAAGCAGAGGCAGCACAGAGCTGGTCTGGAGTGAGGAGAAGCACGAGGGGACCCAGCCCACCACCCCTACTCGTTGTTTTTCTTTGTTCCCACAATCTCTCTGCCTCTGGAAGGAGGGAGCAGCACCCCTGGGCTCTGCCTTGGACCCTTTGGGTGCCCTGGCTGGGTGTCCCCATCCTGGCTGGGTGTCCCCATCCTTCAGGAGAGCCTGGCCCCAACCATGAGGCAGTTAAAGGCTGAGATGGGAGCCACAGTCTCTGAGACAAAGGCTGAATTTCAGCAAACCATTTCAGGAGGATCCCACCCTGAGCCGTGCACAGGCAGCTGCACTGGAGCAGATCGTGCATGGCAACAGCATCACTCATTCCTGCCATCCCCCCGTGCTCGTTCTCCCCCTGCCGCCGTGCATCCCCCCGTCTCCATCTGCTCTCCAGCATCCCGGGGGGCGCCGTGCCCCTCCCCACTGCTCGCTCCGCTCCGTGCTGGAGCTTTGCATAGCGACAGGAATGAGTTCGCCTTCCCCTCCCCCTGCTCCCCGATCTGGACCATCAGACACGCTCTGGCATTGATTTCCTCCGTGCTCGGCTTCCTAGAGCCATTTTGTGGTATTGCAGGGGAGGGGTTCTCTTTCTCCTCTCCCGTGTCCTGCTCCCTGAATAAACCTGGCTGCCTAAAAATACCGCGGGCAGGGTTTTAAATGCGGCGGAAAAATAAATAAATATCGGATTTCCTTTAATGCATCGCTAATGGTGCGACTGCACAATATGTTTGTCATGGGCAGTTTCGGGCGGGGGGTTGTTCTGTGGGGAGCTGAAGGGTGATGTTGGTTTGGGTTTGACACCCTGTGGGGCTGTTGGGGTTTGGGGTGGGGGTCTGTGCCAGGCTGCCCTGTGGGGAGCTGAAGGTGGTGTTGGTTTGGGTTTGACACTCTGTAGGGTTGTGGGGGTTTGGGGTGGGGGTCTCCAGCTGGCTTTAACATCCTGCCTTTCTCTGTGCCCAGTCTGTGCCAGGCTGCCCTGTGGGGAGCTGAAGGGTGATGTTGGTTGGGGTTTGACACCCTGTGGGGCTGTTGGGGTGGGGATCTGTGCCAGGCTGGCCTGTGGGGAGCTCAAAGGTGATGTTGGTTTGGGTTTGACACCCTGTGGGGCTGTTGGGGTTTGGTGTGGGGGTCTCCAGCCGGGTTTAACATCCTGCCCTTCTCTTTTCCCCCTTGCCCGGCGTTCCCCACAGAAGCTGCTGACGGTAACTCGACCCTGGGCGGCGGCAATGGCACGATGGGGCTGAGCGCCCGCTACGGCCCGCAGTTCACCCTGCAGCACGTCCCCGACTACCGGCAGAACGTGTACATCCCGGGCAGCAACGCCACCCTCACCAACGCCGCCGGCAAGCGCGACGCCAAGAACGCCGCCCCCGCCGGCGGCAACAAGAAGAAATCCGGGAAGAAGGAGAAGAAGTAGTGAAGAAGAAAAAGGAGACCTTAGAGCTACAGGGCAGCCGGCTCCAGCACTCCCCCAAAACCACAGCCCAGGCCGGAGGACGAATGTGAATTTTTTTTTGTGGTGCAAAAGTAGGAAATGCTGCGAATGTATCTCGTCATCATCAGGGCTGAGAGCACGGGCTCGCTGCTCTCAGGTCTCATGATGAAAACCAATCCGGAATCTAAACCCAACACAAACAAGTGCCCTGTGAATAATGTTTTATACAATCCCTCGGGTATTAGAATATGCCAGGGCAGAAGGTCTTTTGCCGTGTCTTTGGATCCAGTTTGCTCCCAGGTAGTCCAAGAAAGGCACAAGGCTTGTGCTCGGCTTTGCCCAGTGTAAATAATTTTAATGTGGATCTTTTAATTTATAGCCCTTCAGCTATTTTTTGGAAAGGAAAAGGAAGTTCTTAGCTTAAAGCCCATGCTCCAATTCTTTGCTGTTAAATTTTCCATTTTTAAAATTCACCCCCAGTCAATGATAGTGATGGATTTTGGAATTTGGAAGTTGGTAGGGAGTGCTTCAGTTCCTGCTTACCTGTCATCTGAAAAAAAAAAAAGGTTTATATTGCATGAGTCAAAGGGAATATGGCAAAGCTGCATCCTAAGCATTTTTAATTTTTTTTTTTTTAAGTGTAACCACTAATGGCCTGAAATATGATAAGGAAAAAAGCCCTCCAGCTGTGTGAGAGTCAGGGAATTCCATGAGGAGCATGCCGAGGTGTGCGGCAGCTGCCCCAGCGGTTCTAGGGGTCTCCGAAGAGCAGACACATCTCAAACCTTCTTTGCAGTAAATATTTATATGTACAGTCGATGTTCTTATGGAATTAAGGCTAAGAGAGCCTCGCTCCCCCGTGGCCAGGCCTGGCCAGGTCCCCCAGGGGACACGGGGACGGGGTTTCACTGTCTGCACACGGTGTCTGCATGCACGTCCCTCTCCTCACACCTGCACTAGCGCCGTAGCTCCACGGACCCGCACAGTCCTCGCATGCCCACGTGGTGTGAACGCGCCGGCAGCCGCCCGGGCTGCCCTGGGGAAGGGGTGGGAGGGGGTGGGATGGCTCAGGTGGGCTGGGGAAACTCAATATTGCTTCTAGTTCGGTTCTTTGGGGTGATCGGGCAGTTCTGGGGGTCTCACCCAAAGGGTGGGATCCGCGGAGCTGCCGGTGCATGGCTTTGGTGCAGAGTTGGTGGCTGAGTAAGTGATGGTTGTTTTGGTGGTGTCTGGGGACCAGATCTAGACAAGGGACCCAAGAGCAGGGGGTGATGCTGCAAAATGGGGGGCAGTGACTGGGGAGTGGCACATGGGGCTGTGCGGGGCCAGCCTGGAGGAGGAGGTGATGCTCCCGCTGGCTTTGGGCTTCGTATCCTGCAGGGAGAATGGAAGGATGAGGATTAGGGTTTCTCCATGTGCCCATCACCAAAGCACCAGGCCAGCTTCCCATAGCAAAGCAGCTCTGAGCCCCCGGGAGAGGCAGATGGGGGCTTTGTGTAGCCAGAGCCAGGAGAGGAGCTGTGGGGTGGCCCGGAAGGGGCCACACCGAGTTTCCCAGGGGGGTTTGTGTTGTTTTTTTCCTTTTTAAATCACTAACACGTAACTCACCCGAGCAGACCCAGCCCTTTCAGCCAGGCTCTCCCCACCCTTGCCCCCTCCCCAAACAGGGCAGCAGGAGCATCCTCCGTGTTCCATCCAGATCCAGCCACCTCCGGCGCTGGCTGCACTGGGAGCGGTTCCCACCCTGTCCCCTGCAGCTGCCACCTGCCCCCCCTCTAGAAATGCTGTAGCTGAATTGTAGTCTTTATATTTTCTTTTTAATCTGCAAATCTGAGGTAGCGTAGTGAGTGTCGTGTATTTAGTGGCGTGTTATTTTTAATTGCAGTAACTAACTTGTGGGCATCAGTATTTTCAATTTTCTCTGTATCTTCTTTCCATGTGGTCTGTGCTCCGAGTGTGCGTGAAATGAAACACGTTTGCCCTTTCAATGTGTCTAATATTGAATTATACTTATATATTATATATATGCTTATATCCTTCTTATACCCATATAGACCAACGTCAATGTGTTACACGCAAGTTTTATACTCTAATATTTATATTGCTTTTTTTCTTTGGGAAAAAAAAATAATAAAATGGTTTCTTCTGAATGAATGGTGCTTATTCTGGTGGGGAAAGGGAGGCACAGGTGGGGTCTGGCTGACAGGGGTGGTTCAGCCCCTGCCTGGCTCCAGCAGTGGGGATGCTCTAGGGGCAGCCCCAGTCTTGTGCCCCCAGGCCTGCTCTGGTGGCACCCCCATCCTGTGGTCACCCAGGCCTTTGAGTGGAGCATGACCTGGCTGTGGATCATGACTGAGGACATGATGGGGTCGGTAGCTGCAGCCCCCAGAGGTTCCAGCTGGCCCTCTCCATCACTAGCAGGGATCTGGTCACTGTTGCCCAGTCCTGGAGGATCTGGAGAACCAGACCCAGCTGGGATTCCATCACCCTTCCCCATCCTCAGCAGGAATCCACTCTCCCTTCTCCAGCCCTGGTCTGATTTGCTTTTCCCCCTCTCTGCCCTTGGGGACAGTGGGTGGGAGGGCACTCAGATATTGTCACTGGAGCTCCCTGGCCAAGACAATCCTCCCGCCCTCCCCCTCCAGGGGTCCAGCACAGGCTCAGGAAAAACATCCCGTGGCTCAGGATGTCGCAACCCTGGAGGAAAAAATAAGCTGCTGCTGGCCAGATGTGAGGGGGAGGGTGGAGGAGGCGGGGGCAGAGCAGACCCAAGAGACAGACGGACAGACAGAGCCCGGGATTGGGGGTTGGGGCAGCTCCCCTCTGTTAGCAGAGCGCAGGAGGTGTGCAGGGTGCAGTCCCCATCCCTGTATCCCATCCATCCCCAGAGAGTGTCCAGGTGCAGCTCTGTACCCCAAACCCCCCCAGTTCTGCCCTGTCCCACAGCGAGCACCCCCTGAGCCCCCCTTGCAGACTGACAGACACCCCCCAAATCCCCCAGTGCCCCACAGAGACACCAAACCCCCTCCAGCTGCACACAGACCCCTGAGAATCCCCATGCACCTCTCAGAGGGACACCCCTCTCCCCAAATCCCCTGTGGGGCCGTACCCCACAGCCCCAGCTCTCCTGCCTCCCCTGAGCCCACGGGGACAGCTCTGGTCACACACACACACATGAGGGGTGTCGTCCTTTGGGACAGGCGGTCCCAGACCACAGGGGAGGCCACGGCAGTGCCAGGGCAGGGATTTGCTGCTCGGGGCCCCTGTGACACCGTGTCCTCTGTCCCCACCCCGAGGTGCTGTCCCTCCCGTGCTGGGTCACCTGTGCTGCATCAGGGACAGCTCCAGGGCGATCAGTCCCATCGACCCGCGGCTAATGGGGAGCAGGGCTGAGCACTGCCAGGTGCCACCCACGGGCTGTCCCCAGCACCTGTCACAGCCGGGTGGCTTCATCCCATGGCACTGGGTGTCACTGCCCCCTTGGCTGGTGATGCCACCGGGTGGTGGTGAAGGAAGAGGGGATGGTCACACAAGCGGGTCCCCAGGGGGGTGACAGCCACCACTGGCAGGGAACAAAGAGGCTTTGCAGAGATCCAGGGCTGGGTTTGGCTCGAGGCGCCTCCCCGGTGCCCTGAGCCCCGCGGGGTCCCCGTGTCCCAGCTGCGGGTGTCGGTGTCAGGATGGTGTCAGATGCACTGAGGGGGCACCTCCAGCTCCATTTCATTTCCCTTCTCTCTCGCTGAAATCACCGCAGGGCACGGAGAGAGCCAGGAAGGGGAAGCCGCGAACGCAGACCTGGCCAATTAGCGCTGATGAAGGAAACTCGGTCAGCCGCACTAATTAGCGGGGACAGGCGGGAGCGGAACGTGCTCAGCGCAGCGTGGCGAGCTGCGGGAATTCCCGAGCTCGGGGAGGCAACAGGAACAGAGCTGGAGTCACGGTCATGACAAAAGGGACACAAAGAGAGAAGCAGGACAGAGCCCCCGGAGGCGCTCGGGGCGAGGGACACGGTGGGGACGGTGGCATTGCTGGGACATGGCGGGGATGGTGACATTGCTCGGACATCGTGGGGACGGTGGCATTGCTGGGACACCGTGGGGATGGTGGCATTGCTCCCGGGAAGGGTGACTTGCCCTGGGGAAGGAGTTCCTGGATGCTGGAGGTGTTTCACTGCAGCCATGCTGGGTCCGAGGGGCTCTGCTGGGTCAGGCTGGGGGTCCCAGCGTCTGTGCCCGCTGCTGGCTGTGGGTGAGGGGCTGTGTGCCCCTCAGACCGAGGGGGTTCACCAGCACACTCTGGGGTGCCCACCCAGTTCCAGATGGGGCTGTGTGCCCTGTGCCTGGGTATCCATGGGTCAGGGTATCCATGCTGGGCTGCCCTGAGCATCCTTCCACAGCCAGGAGGGGCTCAGATCTTCCTCCACCCTGGTGGAGGCACTCCCACCTTCCTTCCAGCCCTCCTGATGCTGCTTCTCCCCTTCTCCATCTCCTTTCCCCACCGCTGGGATTAGCTCAGCACTCTCCCTCCTCTCCCAGGTACTGCCCTGGTGTGGGACCAGGGAACCTCCACACGCCACAGGCAGCAGGGCTGGAAGCTCTCAGTGGTACAGGAACAGGTCACACAGTGGTGGAAACCCCTTTGTTCCCCCTCTGGGGATTATCCCCACGTCACTCCCTGCTCCTGGCAGAGCTGGAGCATCCAGTTGCCACAGGTACTGCTGATCCCATGTCACCAACTGGTGGAGCCCTTGTTTGCAGCAGTTTTGTTTTGTTTTGTGTTTTTTTTTTTTTTTTCCCAACTGACCTTGAAACCAAAAGACAACAGAAAATTAAAAATTAAAAAAAAAAAAAAAAGAAAATAATAGAGCCAAGCCAGTTTTCCATTGGATGTGAGCTGAGCTGACCTGTCACTGGGCCCCAGGGAGGGCTGGGTGGGGAGCTGGAATCTCCATCAGGCTGTGGTCATGGGCTGAGTCCCACCAGCAGCTCCTCCAGTCATGACTTCACCCAGCAAAGCAGGGGGAGGGTGTAAATCACCAAAAATGCCGAGTTTTCATGCAGGTCTCCCTCACCCCTTCCTTTGGGGTCCCCAAAGGCACTGGGGAGGTCACCCTGGGTGTGACACAGACACTGGGAGCTGGAGCCTGTTCAGAGCAGGAGACACCCCTGGAGCTGGTGGCATCTCCTGCCACAAACACCTCAGGAGGGAGGGCAGCCAATGCCATCCAAAAGCACTTGGAAATTCAATATTTGGGATAAAAAACATCCAGAAGGGATCCACAGGGCAGTGGGGGCGAAAGGGCAGGTGAGGAGAGGGGATATCCATAGCAGGGGCTGGGGTGGGAGAGACCCCCACAATCCCCCTGCCCTGCTCCCCTCCAATTCCCCACAACATCCCTTGGGGTTTTATTGCCCCTGACACAGCTGGCTCCCCTCACACCTCACATCCCTCCCCATGGGGGAAGCGAGAGGAGTTTCACTATCCTCCACATCCCTTCCTGCTCCCTAAATCCACTTCCTGCCGCCGGGATTTATTATTATTTATAACAATAATAAAGCGTGCGTAGATGGAATAAAATTTTCCTTTTGCTGACTGAAGCCTCGTGACCGCGGGGAAGGAGAGGGGGGAGGGAGGGCCCTGCTGGCCCTTGGCGGTCAACTTTGGGACTCGGAGCTGCCAGAGGCTCATCCATCACGGGAAGGGGCAGGAGCAGCCCTCATCTCTCTGGAGAAAAAGGGATGAGGTGGTATTTTGCCTTTTTGCAGCCTGTGTAACCCGGTGGTGGCCTCCCCATGAGCTGCTGGGAGAACACTCTGTCTGTCTGTCTGTCCTCCCTTGTCCCTGCCGTGCTGGTGGCCGGGTGCCCGAGGAGATCAGTCCCAGGGAAGCAGCCAGAGCCTGAGGTCATGGGGCTGGGGGAGGCAGGGCAGCAGGGCAGTGCCAGGAGGGACGGGGGCAGTGCCAGGAGGGACGGGGGCAGTGCTGGAATGGATGAGGGCAGTGCCAGGAGGGACGGGGGCAGGGCCAGGAGGGATGAGGGCAAACCAGACAAGGATTCTGGGCGCAGCTGTTCGGGCACAGAGTGACTGGCAGGGCTCAGCTCCAAGGGGATGCCCCCGTGTGTGCCCCCTCTCCCGAGTGGAGACTGTGGCCCCTGCAGGGCTGTGGTGGCGCTTGCCAAGGTCACTGTCACCGAGCCAGCCCTTGTGCCTGTCTCAGGGTCTGCTGCTGCCCCTGCAGGCAGGAACATCGCTCTGCTCTCCCAGGGCTCAGGGCTGCCCCCGCAAACCATCCCTGGAAGCACCGGGCTCTGTTAATTCCCTCAGGCATTCCTGCAGCCCCCATTAACCACAGGGAGCTGGGGCAAAGGCAGAGCTTTGCAAAACCCCACCGAAAATAGGCCAAGAAAAGCCCAAATGCTCTTCTGGCAAGGTGCAGGAGCTGCCTGTGCCCAGCACTGCCTGCCCCTTCTCCCTTTGGCACACGACAAAAGCAGCCAGGCCCGGTTTGGGGAGGGGGTTTGGGGCCCCTCTCCCCATGAATGGACAGCAATGCTGAGCCAAACCACCCCAAGCTTTTCTGGGGTGTCTGGCAGCTGGAAAGGGAACAGACCCAGCTGTGCTGGGGTTTGTTCCTCCGTGGGGACAGGGATTGGGTGACACAGAGCCCAGCACACCCTGCTGGCCAAGCTTCGGGAGGCGCTGCCAGTTTGGGGCTGGGAAGCAGAGACACGTCCTGGGACCTGACAGGGCTAAAACAGTGGGGCTGGTTTTGGGATTTGGGATTTGAGTGGGGCCCTCCTGGGTGACCTCCAGCCTGGCTGCCACAGGGGAGGGAGAGCAGCCGCTTAAACCAAGGGCTGCAGGAGGAAAAGAGCCCCCCAAGGCACCCCAGCACAGGGGGCTTTGGGGAGCAGTGCCCACCCTCCCTCAGTGCCACCTGCACCCCTGGCCCCAGAGTGTGGGTGCTGCCAGGGACAATGGGATGGGACCCTGCCATCCTCTCTATCACCCCTGAGAGCTGCCAGGGCTGAGGGTGGGGACACTGCCATCCTCCCCATCACCCTGAGAGCTGCCAGGGACGATGGGATGGGACCCTGCCATCCTCTCTATCACCCTGAGAGCTGCCAGGGACAATGGGGGACCCTGCCATCCTCTCTATCACCCTGAGAGCTGCCAGGGCTGGGATGGGTACCCTGCCATCCTCCCCATCCCCTCCAGACTGGGGGGGCTCTGTGAGCTGCACTGGGGGGCTGTGACTCCCCCCCGATAAAGGGAGGAGAAGGAGGAGGAGGGTCCTTGTGCTGCAGGGTGAGATGGGATGGGAGCCAGGGAGGGACAGGGAGACAAAGCTGCTTTGTGCAGGGACAGAGGGGACTGGGGAAGGGGCTCCTGGGTACCAGACAACCCCACCATCCCCACAGAGATAATCCACAGGGGTGCAGGAAGAAAATGTGGTTTGTACCATTAATAACTTCAAAAATATTTAAAAGCAGTGTTTTTTCATCTCTCCCCAATCCTTTTTTACCTCATGTTTTAGCTTGTGCGTTAAAGTGTGCTTGTTAGCCCAGCAGTACGTGTAGGGAATTTATAAATCATGGAGTATATTGAGGGGGGTGTGGAATAAAAAGATGTGGGGCCTGGAGCTCTATTTAGTGCTGGAGGGGGCTGATGTTGTGAGAGACCAGAGCCCTCCCCCTGCTGCAGCACCCTGGGGTGCTGGGGGTGTCCCTGCTGAAGCTCCCCCAGCCCCTGCTGAGATTTGGGGTGAGCAGCACCCCGTGGTCCCTCTGAGGCCCCCAGCCTGGCTCCCCTCCATCCCCCTGCTCCCTGCAGTCAGGCCCAGTGCCAGGTTTAAACAGTTTTTTTTTAATCCTGGCTTTTTTTTCTCCCCCATTTTCACAGGACACTGTGGGCCTCCCACTCCTCAATTAGCAACTTGTCATTGACAAGCTCATCAAAAGGCTGCTAAAAAAACCCAAACTGAGGTTTGATGCAAACTAGGGCAATAATCAGGTCTCTGGCCTGGATTTTAAATTATCCCAGCAGTCCCTGTGTGTTCATGCCTGTGGGGACCCGTTCCTGAAAGCCTCTTGGAGCCAGTGCTGTTCTGGGGGCTCCACCCCACACCTCTGCAGCAGTGGGGTGGCAAAGGGGGAACAGGCAGGGACATTTTGGGACACAGACCTGGCTGGCGGCTGTCAAAACCCGGGAAATTCCTCTGGCTGCCCTGGAGGGCTCGAGCCCCTGCCCAAGGGGCTCAGAGACCTTGGCACAGAGCCCAAGAACCCTGTGCCTTTGATCTTGACCCATGGAAAAAATTGCCTACCTTATATGAAGAACTACGAGTCAAGAGAGTTTAAGTGGAATAATACTTAGTTTGTCATGGGGTGAAAAACAGATTTTTGAGGGTTTTAGAATGGGGGTTCGGGGTCCCAAGATGGAGGAATCTAGGTGTGTCCAGTCTTTCTTCTTCTTGGCCACCATCAGGTGGCCACGCTGGTGGCAGGGAGGGGGGACAGGGCTGCTCCCCACCTCAGACAGGGGGTGAAGGAGGGGTTGTGACCATGTTCACTGGGGTTCTTGGATGAAGGAAGAGATGAGGATCTGACTCCACATTTCAGAAGGCTGATTTATTATTTTATGATATATATTACATTAAAACTATACTAAAAGAATAGAAGAAAGGATTTCATCAGAAGACTAGCTAAGAATAGAAAAGGAAAGAATGATAACAAAGGTTTTTGTGGCTTGGACAGAGAGTCCAAGCCAGCTGACTGTGATTAGCCATTAATTAGAAACAACCAACATGGGCCAATCACAGATGCACCTGTTGCATTCCACAGCAGCAGATAACCATTGTTTACATTTTGTTCCTGAGGCCTCTCAGCTTCTCAGGAGGAAAAATCCTAAGGAAAGGATTCTCCATAAAAGATGTCTGTGACACTTGACCCATGGAAAAAAGTACCAACCTTATATGAAGAATTACAAGTCAAGAGAGTTTAGGTGGAATAATACTTAGTTTGTCATGGGGTGAAAAACAGATTTTTGAGGGTTTTAGAATGGGGGCTCGGGGTCTCAAGATGGAGGAATCTGGGCATGTCCAGTCTCTGTCCTTCTTCTTCTTGGCCACCATCAGGTGGCCACGCTGGTGGCAGGGATGCGGGACAGGGCTGCTCCCCACCTCAGGCAGGGGCAAAGGAGGGGTTGTGGTTGTGTTGGTTTTCTACCTTGTGATATTACACACTTCTAATCAAGCTACACACTCATAATCCCAGTGCTATTTATCAATTTTGGAAGCCTTCTGCACGGCCTCAGGTCAAATGTTGCGCTCTCTTGGGGGTCAGAGTCTGTCAGCACAGAAAGTGTAAAATTCTCAGCATCCAGAGCTCCAGCAGGGTTGGCCACCAGGAGGGACAGGGCAGCCCTTGGAGCACCCACCAGGAGGTGCCAGCAGGGCTTGGGCAGCCAAGCAGCAGCTGCAGAGAGCCCTGGGCCCCAGGGCAGGAGCCCAGCCCGGGCTGGGGTGTCCCTGTGCTGCCCTGGCACCAAACCAGTCCCAAGGACAAACCCCCCGTGCCACCAAGCCAGGGCCACGTGGATGAGCATTTGTCCTGCCAGAGCGGCCATCTGGGAGAAGGTGTCCTTGGTCCCAGCAGGGCAGCAGGGAGCTGCAGCCTGGCCCAGTTCTGGCTGCTTTGACCTCTAAACTCAGCTGGTGGCTGGGCTGGGGCTCTTTGTGTCACTGCAAGCCCTCTGGGGGTCACCAGGAGGGACACTGCTGTCACAGAGCTGTCACACAGGTCTGCACACCCTCGGGGACAAACAGGCTCCAGTGGAGTGACCAGGGCTCTGCTGCTGGTTTGTCCCTGGGGAGATCCATCGTGACAAGTGGCTGGACAGGGAGGGTGGCTCCTGTCGTCCCCTTCCCCACCCTCCTGACCTTCAGCTCCTGTCGTCCCCCTCCCCACCCTCCTGGCCTTCAGCCCTGGGGACATTTGGGCAGGGGGGACACCTCCATCCCCCAGAGCCTGTGTCTGGGCTCTGAGACCCCACATCTGTGTGCCAAGGTGGGTTTTTGGGGCAGGGAACGGGATTTCCAGCCTTCTCTGGGGATGTGGTGGCCCTGCCCAGCCCCCCTCAGCTGTGATGCTGCTCCAGCCTGGATGAGCTCCCTGCAGCTCAGCGCCACACGGCTCTGGCTTCAGCTCTGCACCAGCAAAGTTAGGATACACAGTTTTGTACCAAAAATCATGTTTATTTCTCCATTTTTTGTACATTAAAGCTGCCATGATAACACCGAGCTCTCAGAGCATCGCTTTCCCACAGCTGCAAAGCCATGGAAAAAAGGGAGCTGGTGCAAGGAAATGCAAACTCCCAGGCAGGGCTCCAGGCTGGCCCAAATTCAGCTCACATGCCCCAGTTTCTCTCTCATTTTGAAGCTTTCCAGGGCATTTGGCAGCTCCTGGCTGCCCTGGCCAGCACTGGCACCCTGACAGGAGGGTGGCACAGCTCTTGGCCCCACAAGGAGCCCTCTCACAGCCCAGGTGCTGGGACTGTTAGATTAAACTCTTTTTTGACTTAGAGATGGGGCAATTGAGAGGCATTTAAAAAACTTTTACTCTGGTTTTAGTCTCATGTTAAGGGTGAAACAACATAAATGTTATAATTTATATACAAGTTATAATTTATAATTTATATATATATAAATTATATATATATATATAATTTTTAAATTATATATAATATATATATTTATAATTTATAATTTCTAGACGTCAACTATTTCCTAATTACAATCTACTATAAACATTTCTTGGCCTATCAGCTTTAGCTACACCATATTGTAAATGCCTTAAAGCTAATTATCTAAAATTACTCCTCATGGCTCCTAGTACAATGTATCTTTCATAGTTCTCTTTCTCTAAAATATCTAGTCTTATTTGCAAAGCCACTTTTTGACACCATTTCTCTCCCAACAATGTCTGTCCTACTCCATGGCATTTCCAAGTCAGCATTTCTTATCTCAAGTTTTGCATACAGATGCACACTGTGTGATCTTCCTGTCAAGCTTTGAAAATTTTCTACGAATTCATTTCCCCCTCTCTCTTCTACAGACAAAACTTTGATGCTTTTTTCCATCGATTGTTGAGTACAATGAAGAACACAAAGCACTATCACTAACATTGTTATTACAACAATCAATGCATATAAACTTTTTGTCAAGCTTTGAGAATTTTCTACAGATTCATTTCCTATACAGGACCAGTGCTGTAATTGTCCTGCCCACCCTTCTTGACTCCCTCATGGCTCAAACCGTGTGTCCAGTGCTCCATCCCACACCCTTGGAGCACCAGGGTTCACCCAGGTTTGAGTGGGACTCCCTGGGCTGTGGCCAGTGGCCAAACAAGAGCAAATCCTGCCCTCTAAACCCAGCATTTCTCTCCCTTTCCCCTTTCCAGCACAGAGCTCCTCTGCAGGAATGCCCCCACCTCCTCCCAAGGGCCCATCCTCCTCAGGCTTTGCTGCATCTGCAGCTCCTGGTGTTGATGATTCTTCTCCTTCTCCTTCTCCTTCTCCTTCTCCTTCTCCTTCTCCTTCTCCTTCTCCTTCTCCTTCTCCTTCTCCTTCTCCTTCTCCTTCTCCTTCTCCTTCTCCTTCTCCTTCTCCTCTCTCTTTTGTTTTTCTTACTTTTCTTCTTCTTCTTCTTCTTCTTCTTCTTCTTCTTCTTCTTCTTCTTCTTCTTCTTCTTCTTCTTCTTCTTCCTCTTCTTACCCTTCTTCTTCCTATTATTCTTATAATTCTTATTATTGTTATTGTTCTTGATACATATTTTATATATGTAGATACATATTATTGGCTTTTTGCAAATATGAATATGGATTTTACATGTGTGTTGTTAAAGTAACTTTGTTATAAAGATGTAGTTTTTATTTCTGTTGTTAGTTAAGCTCGGTGCAATAGCTGATGTCATTGTGCTGTGTTACACTGCCTGCTGGGATGGGATAACACCAAATGCACACAGGATGAGCACACCTGTGCAGATCTGCCAGCCAGCAGCACTCACCCTCTGAAGAAAGAGTGGGCCAGGGCCCAAAAATTGGGGGGGATGAGAATGGACTAAAACCACAACCAAGGAATCTGCGTGCTCCAAAAAGGCAGATCCAAGTAGGACATATGCTGAATAGTTCTTGGAACATGTAAACTGGTTTGGGGAAAAGTTTACTGTGCATAAGAGTCTATGAATATGCAAAGGGATGATGTAATTAAAAGGTATTCAAGGGGTATCCCCGAAGGTGACTTGGTGAAGTGCCAGGATGCACCAGCTGTAATAACCTTTGCTCTGTGCTCCTTGTCTCCCATTGTCCTTTATTACACTTTTTACATGTTCACAGGAGGGTGGCTGTGTTTGTCACACTGGGATACAGAGGGGCGGGCAGTGGGCACTGTGCCCAGCACAAAGAACTGCTCCGAGCACTGCCCGGCCGGGAGGGGACCAAGACGGGACAAGGAAGGGGACGGGGAGAGGACCGAGAGGGCACCGCTGCCCTGCCACGCCCCGGGAGGGGCCGCGGGGCTGACCTGGCATGAGGCACACGCTGCCCGCGGCTCGCTCGGCTTTGTGTTAGAGCTTCCAACCCGCGGGGTGATAGCGAGCCCCAGGAATGCCCCCAGTGCTGTGAAAAATGGAATTATTATTGCTGTTGAGCTCTTACTCAATCTGTTCCAGTGAAAGTGGTGGGGGTGGGACAAGGGGAGATGTAAGGTTCCCCCCCAACCCAAACCTTTCTGTGATTCTATGAGAAGTGTATTAAAATTAAAGCTTCAAAGGTTCTGTGCGAGCGCAGGAGGGACCAGTGCTCCCAGCAGTGCTCTGGTGTGCAGAGGTTCCTGCAGGAAATGCTGACCCCAGCCATGTCCCCAGACCCTGCTGCCACACCTGTGCTGGCTCTCCCAGATCAGGGGGCACCAATGCCTTCTCTCCACAAGCATTCCAGTCACCCTATTTCCCTCTCCACCTTCCCAAGGCCCCAGCTCTTACCTGGGCTGGGATCAGCCTGCCCCCTCCTTCAGGGATGTGACACAGTCAGGCTCTGTGCCAGCCCCAGGTGATGCTGGGCTCTTATGGATCCCTCCATTACCTCAATGTTATAAATATGTTAAATTAGAACAAAAAAAGAACTCAAAACGTGTAATGCATGAGCCCTGGGGTCCCTGTCTGTGACCCCAGCACAGAGAGATGTGTAGGGATGGCTGTGGCTTTACTCTGTCCCTGCCTTTGTGCCCAGCCTGCTCCACCACCAGCACCTGAGATGATGTTCCTCCCCGTGGCTGAAGCCTTTGACCCTTCAGCTGTCAGCAGAGACAGACCCAAATGGGACAGTGTTGGGGAAGATGGAACAGGAAAGCCTTATAAACATGATTGTCTGGCAAAAGATTTTGAGAATATGGAAACTATAAGCAAGATTGAAATGAAAGCAAGCTTTGAGATCCCTCAGTTACTGAAAAACTGGAAAACAATGGTGTGGCCAGCTGAAGGTAATCCCCTTTTGATGGAACAACACCCTCTGCTTGCAGACAGCTCCAAGGGTCAGAGCAGAACCAACAGCTTGGCAGAAGGGGCCCAAAGAGGAGTTTTTAGGGTTTAAAGTGTAACACAGTGTGGTAATGTAATGATTCTTATAGGCTGTATGGAAATGCTATAGGATTTGTATCTTGTACTGGATTGGTTAGTGAGAATCAGAATATTCAACACAGAAGAAGATTTATTGTATTGTAATGGGAACCTCGCTCTCTTACCCTTCTACTCTCTCACCCTGCCATCCTCTCTCCCCCTCTCTTCTCTCAGCCTGCTCTGAGCTGTGTTTGGCAGCTCCCAGCAGGGCCCTGCACCCTGGCCCTTTGCAATAAACCCCAAGTTCCAGACCTGGCTACAGGAACTCGTCTCCCTCCATCCCGACCATCCTACCCCCAACACTCCTACAGGACAGGAGAGCCAAAACAGCAGAAACCCCACCACAAACAGCCCCAAGAGCCAGAAGGAGAATAAACTACCCTTCACAGCCATGCCTAGGTCCCAGAGTGAATCTTTATTTTACTTACTGAAGGCTCACTTGGCTCCAGCAGCTTTCTGCCTTTTTCCAGGATCAGTGTCCAGCTGGTGGGCTCAGGGATGCTCCAGTTCTTGTCACCTCACTGGTTTTGCTGTCTCTGAAAGCAAGGTGAAGGTAAAAACAGGGGGAGAGCTCAGCCAGGCCAGCTCTAGCACAGACCTTCCCCAGGGGTCACCAGGCCTGGGGACACAGAAGAGTCCAGACATTGTCCCCGGGGTCAGTGCCCAAGTGCCTCATGTTCAGGGCTCAGACATCTCCTGTTTCACCTGTCCTGGGCTGAATTTATGATGCTCGTACCCCCTTGGGTCTGTTTAGCCCAGAAATACATATTCCACCTTTAAGGCTGGTCTGAGAGCAAAGGGGGGAGAGAAGAAGCTCAGTTTGTTTTCAGACACTGCTCTCACTCCTCCACATTCCTCCTCCTGGACTGTGCTGTGGATGGACAGACAGCAGGACAGAGCTCTCCTTTGCTTTTAGTTAGTTTTAGCTAGCTGGGGCAAAGAAGTTCCCTGGACTGTGGTTTTTATTTTTCTTGAAACTGTTTAAACCTGCTCTGGACTGAACACCTGTGCAAACCCAGAGCACTGGGAAGGTTTCTCTGTCTGCTCTGGGGTGCCCTGACCCCCAGGGCAGCACTGACTCTGACCCTCATTCATGGAGAAAGTTTCCCAGGCTTCAAAATAGACTGGAACCCACAAGAGTGTGAAATAGATTATAGAGAGTAGTGTAGGTGTGTCACTTGGTGAGAAATTGAGGTTTTGGGATTTTCAGTATGTTGTGGATGGCAGCAAGATGGAGGGCACAGGGTGCTGTCCTGGGTTTCTACTTCTTCCCTCTCTTTCATGGGTTTGGGTGGCATTTTGTAATTGGGCAGAAAAGTCTGCATTGGGGGCTCTTTGGGATCAGTAATTGGATTAAAAGGGAAAATAATCCAGGTGTCACTTCTTAATTGGATAGTTTAGTCTTAAAAGACCTTGTAACAAGAGATTGTTGGCCCTTTTGTGTCTTCTAATGAAAAGCTGCAAAACTCACAGTAGTGAGACTGTTTCACTGATAAAAATAATAAACACCTGAGTCTGAACAGGAATTACTGTCTCAAGTGCCTTCAATCCAGACCCAGAGAAACAGATAAACACCAAGAAGAGCACTGGCAGCTCCACCTGTGGCCCACCAGGCTGGGCCTGGGCCAGAGGGACTGATAAGAGACTGATAAGAGACTGAGTGAGAGTTGCTGCAACCCACAAAAATAAACTTTCTGAGTTTGTCATCTCTTTTGGAGTAGCAAGAGGTTTTATGGTTTATTTTGTTCATTTTTGTGCTGGTGAATGCTTTTCCTGTTAAATAAACAGGGTTTTTTTCCACTTTTCTCCAAGGAAATATTTTCCTGAACCAGTTGGGGGAGGGCCCATTTGAATCTGCTTTCCAGAGGAACCCTTTGGAGGTTCTCTCTCAAATTTGCCCTAAACCAGGACACACCCCAACGCCAGAGAACCCCAGAGATCCCGATGGGCAGCACAGTGACCCAAATGGGACAGCAGAGCTCCAAACACAACCTCCTTAGCAGGCTGTGCATCCAGTGCATCCCTTGTGCATCCTGTGCATTCCCTGTGCGTCCCATGCATTTTCCCTGTGCCTCCCATTCATTCCCTGTGCCTCCTGTGCATCCCCTGTGCCTCCCATTCATTCCCTGTGCCTCCCGTGTGTCTCCTGTGCACTCTGTGCATTCCCTGTATATCCCCTGTGCACCCTGTCCATCTCTGTGCATCTCCTGCGCCTCCCGTGCATTCCCTGAACATTCCCTGTGCCTCCTGTGCATTCCTTTTGAATCCCCAGTGGGTCCCATTAATTCCCTGTGGACCCCGTGCATCCTGTGCATTCCCTGTGCATTCCTTGTGCCTTCCATGCATCCCCTGTGCATTCCTTGTACACCCCATGCATCACCTGTGCATCCTGTGCATTCCCTGTGCCTCCTGCGCATTCCCTTTGAATGCCATGTGGACCCCGTGCATCCTGTGCATTCCCGGGGCATTCCCTGTGCTTCCCATGCATCCCCTGTGCATTCCCTGTGCATGCCCTGCGCATACCCTGTGCATTCCCTGTGTCCCCCGTGCATCCTGTGCATGCCCTGTGCCTCTGTTGCATTCCCTGTATGTTCCCTGTGCATTCCCTGTGCATCCCATGCACTTTCTGTGCCTCCCGTGCATTCCCTGTGCATCCCATGCACTTTCTGTGCCTCCCATGCATTCCCTCTCGTGCCTCTCGTGCATTACATGTTCATCCTGTGCATTCCCTGAGCATTCCCTGTGGACCCCGTGCATTCCTTTTGAATCCCCTGTGCATCCCATTCATTCCCTGTGGACCCCCTGCACCCTGTGCATTCCTTGTGCATTCCCGGCGCGTTCCCTATGCCTCCCATGCATCACCTGTGCATTCCCTGTACACCTCATGCATTCTCTGTGCATCCCATGCATTCCCTGTTCATC
Source organism: Ammospiza nelsoni (assembly GCF_027579445.1). NCBI lineage: Eukaryota > Metazoa > Chordata > Aves > Passeriformes > Passerellidae > Ammospiza > Ammospiza nelsoni. Next base: position 3,069,681 of record NC_080648.1, on the reverse strand, counting down.
CCGTGCATTCCCCGTGCATCCCCTGTGCATCTCATGTGCCCCCCGTGCATCCTGTGCATCTCCTGTGCATCCCATGCATTCCCTGTTCCTCCCGTGCATTCCCTGTTCATCCCGTACATTCCCCGTGCATCCCCTGTGCATCTCATGTGCCCCCCGTGCATCCTGTGCATCTCCTGTGCATCCCATGCATTCCCTGTTCCTCCCGTGCATTCCCTGTGCATTCCCTGTGCAACCTATGCATCCCCTGTGCATTCCCGTGGCATTCCCCGTGCCTCCCATTCGTTCCCTGTACATCCCATGCATTCCCTGTTCATCCCATGCATTCCCTGTGCACCCCATGTGCCTCCCATGCATTCCCCGTGCATCCCCTGTTCCTCCCGTGCATCCCCTGTGCATCCCCTGGTAGCATTCCCTGTGCATTGCCTGTGCCTCCCGTGCATGCCCTGTTTCTCCCTTGTCTCCCCGGTTCAGGCGGGCTCTGTGCCGGAGGTTTTTGTCCCAGGCTCTCCCGGGTTGTGCCGGCAGAGGATCAGAGCCCCCCCGCCCCCCCTGCTCCACTCCCCGGCCTTATCCCGCTTAGCCCAGCCCCGGTGCCCCAATAACCGGAGCCAGACAGGGGTTTCTCTCCTTAAGAAGCCTTTGCAGCTTAAAGCCGGAGCTCATCCAGCTCATGACGCCACGCCCGCGGCAGGAACCCCGAATTAGAGCAGCTGCCGGTGCCAGCCGGGTGCCGAGGGCACGGGGTGAGTGTGGCACCGGCCCTGGCACCGGCCCTGGCACGGGCACCGGCAGCGCCGCTCCTGCCCGCGGTGCCCCGGGAGAGGCGTTTGTACATCGGGAGGAGGCGGCAGGAGGGAGGGGACCTGCTCAGGGATGGCAGCAGCCGAGTTACTGCCCAGGCGCTGCTGGCGGGAGGATTTAACCCTTCCAGGGCTGAAAATCTTCCCGTGCTGTCCTCCCCAGCTCCTGAGGGATCCCCTCCTCCAAAGGCAGACACGTTAAACAGTGCAGGAGGAAGCTGTAGGATTTAAAATCCTTTTGGAGACTGGTAAATGACAACCACAAACGGAGCACCCCTCTCTCACCATCTCCATGCCCTGGGGATGCTTCAGGTTTAACTTCTATATTTTTCGGATTCTGTGATGCTTTAGTGTGTGGGTATGAGCTTCATATTAGGGGATAGTGAGCTCTGCACAGAGCAGGGAGACAAAACAATTCCTGCTCTAGCTGGGGACCAAGGACAAATGATCCAAGTCTCAGCCCCAAGAGCACAAACAACGTGGGCTGAAGAGAGAAAAACAAGTAGGATGGGACTGCATGGGCTAAAGCTGGAATGGGACAATTAGCTCCAATATGCAAATAGAGCAGAACTGATAAAAGTGAGAGACCGTGTAGTCGTGCATTTTGTGACCATTTTGGTACATCTTGGGTGCAGCTCTGTCTGGGCTTTTGTGCTGCCCAAGGTGGATCCATGGAGGCCTCCTAATATATCCCTGCTTTATTCTTTAGTTCTGTCTGGGCTCTGTTCTAGGCCAGCCTGCACAAGGCATCACTAGAGCATCCCTGCCAACCCCCCTCGTCCCTCCTTGGTGCATTTGCCCCCTCTGCAAACGCAGGAAGATGGAACTGTGGCACAGTGGGCAGGAGATGCCACCTCTGGGTGTGTCCTCAGCCCTAAAACACAGACCCTGGGGTGTGCACAGGGGGGCTCAGGCAGGAGCTGTGCAGGGCAGGGCTGTCACACACGGAGCCTGCCTGAGAGGGGACCCCCAATCCCCCAAATCTGGACATCTCCCTTCCCTCCCCCTTCCAAGCCGTCCCCCCCAGCCGTGGGTATTCTTTTGGCTCTGTGTGGGTGCTGCTGCTGGGTCACAGCCCCTGGGCTCTGGCAGCAGCAGGGAAGGAGCATTTGGTGAGCGCAGACAACACAGGGAGCATTGAGAGCTGCCAGGCTTTGTGCCGGAGCCCCCGGGGCTGCAGGAAGGGGGGGATGTGGGGTGTCCCCCCAGCTGCCAGCTGGGCTGGGCAGAGCTGGACGGGGCTGAAAGGCAGCCGGGGCTGCTCTCAATGCGCCGCTTGTCCTCCTGCCCTGCACACCCCGCTCTGAGCCGGCAGCCCCCGCTCCCCCCGGGCTTTGCTCTCCCACGCTCCCAGTCCCTCTCCTGAGCCCGACAGCTCCTTGCTCCTCCGGGCAGAGCCATCCTCCTCCCACAGCCCGTCTCTCCCCCCGGCTAACCCCCTTCCCACCACAGCACGAACCCGGCAGACTGCTCTTCCCTCCTGCCCTCCTTGCCTCCGCTCCCTGCAGCTCCCTCACGCCCCCACCGACGCTCTCATCTTTCTCAAACAGTGAATTTTCTCACATCCTCCCACCTTTTTATTCCATAAATGTATCCCATTGCTTTTTTTAACCCGGACAAACCATAAAGATCTGCGACATCCTGTGCAGGGGAGGGCTGGAAGTGACAGCTTGGCATTTAAAGCTGCCCCTCCCAGCTTCATTCAGCTCTTCCTTACAACGGGGACACAAACACCTCCGGTTTATCATTTCATATGCCTCCTCCGTGCCCCTTTCCTGAAATAAGCAGCTCCAGGGTTATCCCACTCCCTTTGCTGCCTCCCTCTCCATCTGATCTGGCTCATGAGGTCCCTCCTCAGGCAGCAGAGCGAGAGCTGCAGGCAGCACAGCGAAATTAAAACAAAGGGGAGGAAAAAAAGCCGCTGCTGTGGTTGCTTTTCCTTCCTCTCTTTCCTTTCCCGCGGATTTGTTGATCTCAGAGGGGGCTTTGAGGTTGTAATACTGCAAACATGACATGGACACCCCACACATCCATGTTTTGCTCCAGCTGGGAATTGTTGGCTTGGAGCATCCCTCTGTTCATGGAGTTTGATAGGAAAAGCAGCCAGGGCAGGAAAATCCTTCTGAGGTAATAAAATCACAGAATGGTGAAAGGGACTTTAACAATCTCTGTTTGTATGAAAAATCACAGAGCCATGGAATAGTTTGGGCTGCAAGGGGCCTTAAAACCCATCCCATCCCACCCCTGCCATGGGCAGGGACACCTCCCATTGTCCAAGGCTGCTCCCAGCCCCAGTGTCCAGCCTGGCCTTGGGCACTGCCAGGGATCCAGGGGCAGCCACAGCTGCTCTGGGCACCTGTGCCAGGGCCTGCCCACCCTCACAGGGAACAATTCCTGCCCAAAATCCCATCCAACCCTGCCCTCTGCCAGGGGGAAGCCATTCCTTGTGTCCTGTCCCTCCATGCCCTGTCCCCAGTCCCTCTCCAGCCCTCTTGGAGCCCTTTTAGGCACTGGAAGGGGCTCTAAAATCTCCCTGGACCCTTTCCCAGCACTCCCAGCCCCCACAGCATTGTTGTGGCCCTCTGAGCCCCCAGACATCCAGGTGAGGTCCCTGTGCACCCCTCCACAATCAGTCTTTTGCTTTTTCCCTGCTGGAACATTGTCAGAAATATTCCTACTGCTCCCAGACTGCCTGCTGTAATTTGTTTCCTGCCTTTTAGCCAGTTCAATACCTGGCTGAAGCCATGTAGGAACCTCCCCTCTCCTCCCACAGGAACTCAGCTTCATCAAGAGACCCCTTTGGAAATTCAGGTGGGCTTTATCAGCATGAAATCAGCAGCAGGACAGGAAACCCCAGAGTTACTGAGCATTAATATAATTTTGGGCAATGAGTATTTAGGGATTGCTGGGCTGGACCCCCTGCCCAAAGATGTTGGTTTTCATCCCCACCAGATCTGCTCTGAGGCTGCAGTGGCTTTGGACAGGACTGACAAAACATTTCAGGAAGACTCAGAAATTTCTGCCTCTACCTTCAATATACAGATTTTTGTCCCAGCATGTTTTTGTCATTGGCAAAGCTGCAACCTGCCCTGCTCCCCTGGCTCCATTTGGGGTTAGAGAGGAACATCACCACCCACAGGGCAGGGAAGGGTCTGGGCATTGTGCCTGGTTTGCGAAATCAGAGTGCCCCCACATCCAGCCTGGCTCAGCCCCTGCTCTCCCTGGACTGGCAGTGATGGATTTGGGATCGATTTTCTGTCTTCACTTCCCCGTGTGCTGGGGGCAGATGGCAGAGCTGTGACATCAAGGTGACAGAGAAGGACACTGGCTGAGGCATTGAAACCACAGAGCAGCTCTGAACTGGGCAGGTGCAGCTCTGGGGGCAGGACAAGCACTGAGCCAGCCCAGGACACTGAGCCCTGTGGGAAATTCAGGACAACTAACCAATATGATTAATCAGAAGCTGTTTATTGTTCATATTACGCACTTATTTATACATTTTACTCTCTGCACATGCTGGTCACACATTTCTTACTTGTACCTTTGTCTTGTCCAGGCGTTCTGCTGCTCCTCTCAGAGTATGGGATTGGTCACTGTTGGGAAGGATGAAAATTTTACAAGAAAGTTTCACAGATATCTGTGCTTGGCAGAAAGCTCTCTGAATGTAGAACCTGAGAGCACAATAGAAGTGGAAGTAAGTTTTGATATAGAAGAACAATAGATGGGTAAATTGTCAATTACTGAGCCAGTCTTACTGGACAGCTACAAAAGCAAAGTTTGAGTTGAGTTGGAAGGAGGTTTTATGACTAAAGCAAAGGATATGTTGACCACAAACAAAAAGATGTTTTTACCAAGCAGAAATAGATCTTAGGAAAAGCAGGAAGATACCACAGACAAACAGACATGCCATGTGGCAAGTAGAAAAAAGGTCTAAGAATTTTCCACTGCAAGAAAACTGAAAAACATCTTAAATTGTAACATACTAACTCATGTGATTGGATAGTAGTGACCATAATATGGTAATGATGGTAGTTATGATAGGCTGTAGGTAATAGTAAAGGTGTTGATTAGTTATTCTGTATTAAGATGCTCAGCAAAGACAAAAATATAATCCTTTGTAACCAGAACTAAAGGGGCTTCAGTCTTGCCCATAGCTGTGGCTGACAGCTGTAGGCCTGGCTCTGTCACCCACAACCTGAGACTGCTGTCACATCTTCCATACAATAAACAGCATTTGTATACAATAAATAGCATTTGTATATAATAAACACATTTTGAAGAACTGCCTGCAGTCCCACGTCTCTCATTTCAGGCTCTTACTGATCACAGTCCAGGTGCTTCACTGCTCCCCATTATCCAGTTCCTCAGCTTTTTCTTTCTTATTTTAGCACAGTTTATGTCTTAGTAACCTTGATGGATTCCAGAGGGCCCTCAGAAGATTCTGATAAGAGCAGTTACAAGGGGCATGGCTGGTGCTCGCTGCAGCCTGAGCTGTTCAGGTACATTGCATCACCCTGCCCTGGTCCTCTCGCCTCCCTGCATGGTGCTGCAGCTTTTCCCTCTCCCTGACCTCACTCCCCCACAACAGCTCCTTCAAGCAGCAGCCCCACAGCTTTTCCCCTTCCTCCCCAGTCTGGGGATGGAGCTGCAGGTGGCTGAATGGGCCATGGTAGGAATGGGGATCAGAGCTGGCACAGCTCCCACACTGAGCTCCTCCTGCCTTCCTCAGCACTGTAACAGGGCATGGAGAAATGCCCTGACAGCTGAAGGAGAACCCCACTGGGACAGCTGCACAGAGCATCAGATAGGAGATCCATGGGGAGGAGGGGTCAGGGAAGCACCAGCTCCAGCAGGATCCCACCCAGAGCAATGCCAGACCCAGCCCAGGCCTGGCAGCTCTGCCCCACTCAGCCTCCCTCAGTCCCCACAGCGGGGTGGGGGCAGGACTGGAAGGGTGAGGGTTGAGATAAAGGTGGTTTAATAGATAAGGCAGGAGCTGAGCCTGCAAACAAAGCGAAATAAGGAATTCATTCATCACTTCCCCTTGGCAGGTGTTTGGTCACTGAGCAGCTGCTGGTGTTTAGCAGCTCACCAGGGTTCAGCCATGACAGGGCCACACAGATGGCACCCTGCCCTGAAATCACCCTCTGAAAAGAGCAGAAAAAGGGAAAACCCAAGGGCCAGGGGGAGAAAATCCCATGGGGACAGGCAGAGTTCAGGCTGATGGCCCTGGGACTCCCTGCCCTGGCTCCTACCCCATAAATGGAGCCCTTGTGTCCCCTGCACCCCCAGACAGGGGGGCAGGGCCCCTTGTTGTTGCAGCTGTGGAGGGGGAACTCCTCCCCCACAAGGGAAGCTGGGTCTGGAATGGCTGTGACAGTGATCAGTGTCCCCTCAGGGTTTTGATTGCAGTGGAGAGATTCCTGTGGTCTGAGCACACAGTGATCCTCTGGGAAAGAGCTGCAGGGGTGAAAGAGCTCAGGGAGGTGTCAGTGGGACACAGGGAACACTGTCACCACCAGCTGAGGTGGCATTTGGGCACACATGGGGTGCTGTGCCCACAGTTGAACCCATCAGGGAGGGGGTACAGGGACACCCCAAGTGTCACAGCACCAGGACATGTCAGGGGCCAGCTGCTGCTGGCTGCTGGGTCAGCAAGGCTGGGCTAAGCACAGATTAACCCTGGGCCCACTGAGGCCAAAAGGCAGAAGAACCCCTTACAATCCCAGAGTTGTTTAGGTTGGAAAAGCCTCTGAGATCATTGAGTCCAACCACTGCTGTGGTCACCACTGAGCCGTGTCCCCAGTGCCACATCCATGTGGCCTTTGGACATTTCCAGGGATGGTGACTCCACCACTGCCCTGGGCAGTCTGCTCCAGGGCCTGACCGCCCTTTCCGTGAAGAAATTTCCCCAAAATCAACCCTGGGCCTGCCCTGGCCCAGCCTGAGGCCGTTCCCTCTGCTCCTGTCCCTGTTCCCTGGAGCACAGCCTGACCCCCCCGGCTGTCCCCTCCTGGCAGGAGCTGTGCAGAGCCACAAGGGCCCCCTGAGCCTCCTTTGCTCCAGGCTGAGTCTTCCCAGCTCCCTCAGCCTCTCCTGGGGCTCCAGCCCCTTCCCAGCTCCGTTCCCTGCCCTGGACACACTCCAGCCCCTCAGTGTTACTTTAAATCCCCGCTCTTTTCTGCATGTAAAGATGAGCAAAAATTTCAGTGCCATCCTAGGCTGTGGAAACTTTGGAGATTTCTCTTCATGCTTCTCCTGACCTTTGTCCTCCTCCTGTGTGAGAAATAGAAAAGTAATAGCATCCCCACTTCTACCTCTCTGCTCTGGTTTTCTTTTTCCAAATGCCTGGTTGAGAGATCTTCCTCCCCACTCTTCTACCCTGGTGGAAGGTGGTTGGGGCTGGAGCCAGATGACCTTTAAATGTCCCTTTCAGTCCACACTATTCAGTGATTTTATGATTCTAAGAAACACTTTGGCATTCTGGGCCTCATTCCCGGGCAGGAGAACAGATGATGGCACTGAGGAAGGTGCTCTGTCAGCCAGCACAAATGGAGGGGTGGAGAAGCTATTTTGGATCTGGATTAAAAGGCCAGAACACGTCAGCAACCACAGCAACCCCAGCTGGGTATGCGGCCCATGCCATGGTTTCCTTGACAGCTGAGAGGAAGGAGCAAACACCACAAATAAGAGCAGGTACTGCTTTTTTTCCATTCCTCCCAGCCCTGGAGCTCCCTGTGGAAGGAGAACAGCAGAGACAGCTTGGTAAGCACCTCCTGCCCTGCCATGCTTCCCTGCTCCAGCAGTGTCCTGGTAGAGATGGGGACAATGCAAAGCAACACACTCCATTTTCAGAAGGCTTCAGACCAGTTTTTATTCTAGCATGCATGCTTTTTATACATTCTTATAAAACTCCTAAGTTTACACTTTACTCATTGGTCAGGAGACAAACAAAGTACTCATTGGGACAGGCAGTGACAGGTTTCTTTTATTTCTCATGCTTTCTTTCTTGGTTTCTGTATCAACAACTTTGGTAGGAAATTCTTTCAGGGGTAAACATGGATCCTCTTTTCAAACTCCTCTCTGGCTCACAGAAGTCACTGTAAAACCTCTTCCACACAGCAGGACTGCATAACTCCCCATGGAACATCCATCACTGTGCCCCACCAGCCACAGGCAAGGAGAACAGCAGACCTGTGAGAGCAGCACGGCAGGAATGGGGAATTCCTGTCCCTGGAATCCCTCATGGAGCCTCTGTGAGCAGCAGCCTCACACCCTGCTCTGCTCCAAAAAATGGCATCCTGTTCCTACCCTAGGAAAGGACAAGAAACATCCCATGTCTTTCAGGGAGAGGGTAAAGTCCAGTGGGTTTCCATTCTGAAGATGCTTTAGGGAATGTTTGCATGTCCCTGAGTGTGATGAGAGGGTGGAAATGCATCCAACTCCCCCTTCTGGAATGGAGGGAATGGACTGGGGCCCAGACTGCCTGGCAACACCTTCCTCCTGGGGAGCAGGAGGTGGGGGATGCTCCACAAAAATTTTTGGGCATGTTCCTAAAGCCTTTCCCTTCCTCTGAGCCCCCAGCTGTTCTTTGCTGCCCACTGAGGCCTCTCTGGCTGCTCCTCTCATCTCCCCCGAGTTCTTCTCCCTCTGTGCTCGCCCCAGTTGTCTCCGGTGCCTCTCCAATGAGCATCCCGGGCTGCCCGAGCCCCCCTGCTCTGTAATCTCCCTTTCACTCCCGTGCTGCCGCTCAGCCTAAGCAGATTAACCCGGCCGCAGCTGCTCGTCCTCCCCATGGCAGGGCTGGGCTGTCCCCACGTGCGGGCGTGACACATGCACGGTCACCACCCCAGTGCCAGCGCAGCTCTGGTGCCCTCTCCCGTCCAGCCCCAGCCCCGAGTGGGGTGGGATGAGATGGGAGCAGGAATTAGTAGGATATTTGCCCCCCAGAGCCTAGGCTGGCAGTGGGATTTTTGCTCATATTTCACATGCAGAAACGAGCAGGGATTTAAAGTAACATTGAGGGGCTGGAGTGTGTCCAGGGCAGGGAACGGAGCTGGGAAGGGGCTGGAGCCCCAGGAGAGGCTGAGGGAGCTGGGCAGGGGCTCAGCCTGGAGCAAAGGAGGCTCAGGGGGCCCTTGTGGCTCTGCACAGCTCCTGACAGGAGGGGACAGCCGGGGGCGTCGGGCTGTGCTCCAGGGAACAGGGACAGGAGCAGAGGGAACGGCCTCAGGCTGGGCCAGGGCAGGCTCAGGGTTGATTTTGGGGAAATTTCTTCACGGAAAGGGCGGTCAGGCCCTGGAGCAGACTGCCCAGGGCAGTGGTGGAGTCACCATCCCTGGAAATATCCAAAGGCCACATGGATGTGGCACTGGGGACACGGCTCAGTGGTGACCACAGCAGTGGTTGGACAGACACCAGCTTTTGGTGTGGGAACCTCCCGGACTGGAAGAGGAGAGGAGCAGGACACGCAGGCAGGCGACAGGACATCCCTCCTGGGGCACCGGGGCTCCAGCAGCACCGAGGCAGGTTTAAAAGGCAATTAGAACCACAATCCTAAATAAAACAGCTGACCTTACAGAGCCAGGCGGGGGTTGGGAGTCCCGGGCACGGAGCGCTCCCCTCCGGCGCATCCTCCCCGGCACCGAAGGGGTTAAGGCCGAGCTGCCGGGCTCTTACAGATCTGCGTTTCCGTGACAACAGCTCCCGATGGATCCCGGAGCTCGGAAATCCCATTAAACATCTGCGAGAGGCTGCCCGTGCCGCCTGCCCAGGCTGCCACCTGCCGGCACCCCAGATCCGCAGCGCGGCCACGGGGCCGTGAGGGCCGGTACCAGAACCGCCTCTGGGGCCGTGAGGGCCGGTACTGGAGAGCCCCTGGGGCCGTGAGGGCCGGTACCGGAGAGCCTCTGGGGCTGCTGAGGGGGCCTGGCTCCCAGAGCCATCTCTGGGACCGTGAGGGCTGGTACCAGAACTGGCTCTGGGGCCCTGAGGGCTGGAAGAGCCCCTGGGGCCGTGAGGGCCAGTACTGGAACCGCCTCTGGGACTACTGAGAACTGGTACCGGAGAGTCCCTGGGACCATGAGGGCTGGTACCAGAACTGGCTCTGGGCCTACTGAGGGCTGGTACCAGAACTGGGTCTGCGACAGTGAGGGCTGGTACTGGAGCGGCCTCTGGGGCTACTGAGGGGAGGTCGGGAGGGCTGAGGGTGCCCGTTCACAGCCCTGAGCCCTAGGAAGTTTTGGGGTGCCTGTTCACTGCCCCTGAAGCTCTGGGGTGTTTATTTACTCCCCTGAAGCTTTGGGGTGCCCACTCACAGCCCCTGAAGTTTTGGGGTGCCTGTTCACAACCCCTGAAGCTTTGAGGTACCGGTTTACAGCCCCTAAAGGTTTGGGGTGTCCTGGCAAGGAGCAGCCTCAGCGCTTGGGTTTGGGCTGGCAGGGACAAACCTGCCCAAATTCACCCCTTGAAGTTCTGGGGCAGGTTTGAAAGACTGACACCTACTGGGGCTTTTGGGGGTCTTACAGTGCTGGTGGTGGATTTGGGGAGCTGTGAAGGGTCTCAGAGGGTGAGACAGGGTGGTGGCCCTGCGGCAACTCCAGAATGAACTCATCCAAACTACTCAAGGGGTGTGGAGGGATATTATAACCTGGGTCCTCAGCTCTGTGCTCCATCCACTCCCCTCCAGCTTTTGTGCACTCCAGGATTTCTTAAAACGCTATTTGATTTCAGAAATTTGGACTTTTCCTTCTCTGTGCTATCACCTCTGCTCGCAACAGGAAGAGGCACCAGGAGAGGGTGAGGAGGAATTTGGGGATGTGCCACACATTTCAGGGGATCACAGAATCATTAAGGTTGGAGAAGAAAACTTTAATATAATCAAATTCACAGCACCATTATGTTCACCTCTAAACGACATCCACGCTTTTTGAACACTTCCAGAGGTGGTGATGGTGAGCAATGATGCTCCTGCTGGCATTGCTCAACCAGAAAATCAGAAACCAGTGCCCAGGCTTATTATAATACAGTTTTAAAGTATTTACAATACTTATATATTGTAAAAATATATTTATTATATTATATAAAATATGTATTATATGTAAAATATATTATATTTACGATATTTTTATATTGTACAAAATATATTCTATATTGAAAAATATTTTGTTTACAATATTTAATATAGATGAAATTTATATATATATTATATATAAACCTTATTATTCAAGGGGGCTGCTGCAGCTGAACATGGCTGTGGCTGCTCAGCTGTAAATGTTGTTATCCCCACTGCATCCCAAACTACCCCCCTGCACTGCTGCTCTCAGAGTGCAGCTCTCAGCTTTTCCTGCCATTCCCAAATGCTGCTGAGCCGTTTTTATCCCGGGAAAAAGCCTCTCCCACGCTCAGGGAAGGATGGGACAGGAAGAGGAAGCGAACACGGGGCCAGCAGTGCCTTCTTCACCCCCTCCCCATCACACAGCTCCATGGCTGGATGGGAGGGAGGAGTCCCAGGGGCTTGGAGCAGCAGGAGCCCTGGAAACTCTGGCATCTGCAGGCACCAGGGGAATGCAGAGGGGCCACGGATGAAAGCTGACACAGAAAGAAAATGCTCTTTTGGAGCTACAATTGCTGGCACAGCTGCTGGCCAGACCCCCTTCCAAAGGCTGAAACGTGCCAGCGAGGGGATGGGAATCATTAACTGGCTTTTTGTGGGATTGAACCGTTCCCAGCTCCCCCTGAGCCCTGAATAAGCTCAGATTGCTCAGGGTTTGCAGGGCCTGGGGCTCCCCCCAGCAGCAGGAAGGGGCTGAAGAGCTGTTGGATTGAGCCTTTTTCTGACCCACAGATGAGGCAACTGAGAGATGTTTTAAAAACTGTTATTCCATTTTCAGTCTCATGAGAAGGGTGAGAAAATAGAGATGTTGTAATTCACTCCATCACAATCACAAGCCAATTATTTCTTAATTACAATACACTATAAGCATTTCTTGGCCTATCAGCTTTTGTCACACCATGCTGTAAATGCCTTAAAGCAAATCAACTAAAATTCCCCCTGGTGGGTCCTACTACAATGCATCTTTCACAGTTCTATTTCTCCAAAGTATCTAGTCTTTTTTACAAGGCCATCCTTTGAAACTTATTTCTAAAAACTTCTTCCTATTTCTTCCTCCACAATGTCTGTCCTATTCCATGGCATTTCCAAGTCAGCATTTCTTATCTCAATGTTTTACACACTATGTGAGCCTTCTGTCAAGTTTTGAGGGTTTTCTACAAATCCATTTCCCACAAAGAGCCACTGACAGAGCCCTTTCCCCTCCTCCAAAGCTTTGAGAAGCTGAAACCATGGGCACATGGCTTTTCTGCAGGGGTAAGTGCCCAGGAATGAGGCCAAGCAGTGCCCAGGGGAAACCCAGAGTGGTTTGATGCTCCTTTCAAAGGGCAGAGGCTGGGAAAGCCCCCAGCCTCAGGAGGGATGGAAATAAAAAGGAGCCTGAGCATTGCAAATCAAACAAAAAAACCTGAAAACTGCAGGGGGGTGTGGGGTGTGTGCTGAAGGATGGGGGGACTCTGGACAAAGCCCTGCTGGACACTGGGCTGGGCAGTTTGGCTGTGACCAGCCAGGCCTTGGGGCTCCTGGGCTCAGTGACAGCTCCTGGGGGGTCTGAGCCTCCTCTGTGCCTGCTCTGCATCAGCACCCCTGGTCAGAGGCAGCAGAGCAGCAGCAGGGAGGCAGGCAGGAATGTGAGAGCTTGCAAAGCATCTCCCTGCAGGAGAGAGGAGGCACTTCAGGCTGCCAGGAGGAGGGGATGAGTTTCAGGCAGGAAATCAAGGAGAGGACAGTAATTGAGGCCATATGTTGGAAGCAAAGAATGCATCTGGTAGCAGGGAGCAGGCTCATACCGTGGGGACAGCAGGGGACATGCAGAGCCACATTAAAACTTCCAGGGCCAAGCAGAAGGTAGAATTCAGAGCAGCCACAACTGCTGAGAGGGGTCACTGATGCAGGTCTGTGCCTGGAGTGGCTGCAGCCTCAGGAGGTTTCCAAAATTACACTCAGTAACATCCAAATTTCGTGGGTAATGTAGGAAAAATGTGAAGGAAATGGCTGCTTCATCACAAAATGACAGGGTTTGTTCTACACCCATGTCCCTGAGCGTGCACTGAGCCAGGGAGGAAAGTGGAAATGTGCAACTATGGGCAGTGCCAGGAGTGAGGCCAGGTCCTCCCTGCTCCCCAAAACTTTGCCTGCCAGGGGGGATTTACTCAGCCAGGGGTACAGGCACATTTGGGGTGATGAAAGAACTACCTGGGCTGCCCAGGTCTGTGCCACAGAGCCAACCCCACTCCTTTGGGTATTCCCAGGCTCAGGCAACAGCCCTGGGAAAGAATATTTATGGCCTGACCCCTCCTCCCTTTTCAACCACATTTGAAATAAATGTGAAATTTGTGTGGTTGGAATGGAGGTTTCTGGCACAGCACCACAGCATGGGAAGAGGGAAAAGAGTTCTGGTGCTGACACCCACTGAGCTTCCCAGGAAATCCAGGAGGAGATGGATGCAGGAGTGCAGCACTGCAGGGGTGCACAGCCTTTGGGGTGCAAATTGCTGCATTTTGTAGGGCCAAAAGAACCCATTTTGTGGGTTCTTCCTGGAGCATCCAGCCCTGGGGGCCACAGCACTGGTGATGTCTCAGGTTTCAGCATTTATATTTTCAGATTCTGTGCTGCTTTAGTGTGTGGGTATGAGCTTCATATGAGGGGATGATGAGCTCTGTGTACAGAGCAGGGAGACAAAACAATTCTTTCTCTAGCTGGAGACCAAGGACAAATGATCCAAATCTCAGCCCCAAGAGCACAAACAACATGGGCTGGAGAGAGAAAAACAAGCAGGATGGGACTGCATGGGCTAAAGCTGGAATGGGACAATGAATTCCAATATGCAAATGCAGCACAACTTTTTATAAAAGTGAGAGACCCTGTGACCAGGTGTCCATTTTGTGACCATTTTGGGTTCACCTGGGGTGCAGCCCTGGCTGGGCTCTTGTGCTGCCCAAGGTGGATCCATTGAGGCCTCCTCATAAATCCCTGCTTTATTGTTTAACTCTGTCTGCTCTCTGTGGGCTGTCCCTCAGATGAAGGTGGAGCTCTGCAGGCAAACCTCAAATTGCTGCTTTCAAGGCTTCTCTCACTGAAATGCCCCATGTGCTGCCCCAAGTCTCTATCCTTGGGGATCCAGCTCCAGAGCATCCCTCTCTTCATCTGGAGCTCTCTTTGCATCCAGGCCACAGCTCCTGCTGCCCCAGACACCCAGCTGCATCCCATCCATGTCCAGCAGCTGCTCCCTGCTGCTTCTCCTCTCCCTCCCCCCTCCTGGCAGATTGAGTTTCCTGCCTGTCCGTGGCAGCTCCTGCAGGACAGGAGGAACAGCTGCTCTGATGGGTGGGAGGGGGAAAATCACACAAAAGGAGTTAAATCCTCTTTAAAAAGGGAGTGAGGAGCATGGCAGAGCTGAGCAGTGGGGCTCTGGGAAATCTGCTCCTGTTAAGGATGACCCTGGGGATGGCAGGGCAGCTGGAAGGGGATTTTGGGGAGAAATTCTTGCCTGGCAGGGGGGTGAGGCCCTGGCACAGCTGCCCAGAGAAGTTCAAGGCCACTCAAAGATGAGCCCAGCCTAATCTGCTCAGTGCTGGGGTGACATTTCACCTCCTGTGGGAAGGGTGGACAAGGAGAAATGGCCTCCTTTTGTCATAGCTCACATCCTCTTTGAAACGTTTTTCTCCCTAAGAGCAAGAGGATATTGTCAATTTTCCCCCACAGATTTGTCACTCTTATCTTATCTGTGTCAGCTAATATTCCACTGCACATTCAAAATCCATCCCCTTGTCCTGTTCAAGTTTTTCTTCAAGTTCTCAGCAGACACTGAAAAAAAAAAAGACATAAAAATAGAGAAAGACATTCCTAAAATATTTGCTCTAAGCAGGAGCAGTTCCTATCCTGGAGTCATCAGGACTCCAGCTGTACCCTCTGAGAACCCTCTGACCTCCCTGCCAGGAGTGGGGCTCATCCCCCCTCTTTAGATCCAGGCAAACAATCCCCCCAAAAGAGAATTAACTGCTTCAGGCAATTTCTGAGCAGCAGGTCTCCTGGGAAATGTCATCCTTCATCCTTCCTGCCTCTGGATTGGGGGGGGTGTGCTCAGAGCATGGGCAATGCTCATCACACTGATGTTCCTGGGCATTTCCCAGGCAGATTTGAGCTCTCTGCAGCATAAATGCTCTCCCCAGCTTCTTTTACAGTATTTTGGTCTGGGACACACTCACCAGGGGACATCTGAATGTTTTACCAGTCTGCAAGGTGAGAAAAAAGGGGGATTACTTTGGATTTGCTCGAAGCTGTTTGAAGACTGAAAGGAGAGCTTGAGCAATAAAAACACTCTGAGGAGTGCTCAGCTCCAGTGCAGCCTGGGACAGGGGAAGGGCTGGGATTTACTGGGGGCTGGGAGAAGATTTGGGGGTGAATGCCAACATTGGAGCAGGGCAGGCAGAGCAGAGCACTGGGGGCACAGTCAGGGGCTCAGCAGAGCTTTCGGCCCCTCAGGGACGGATGCATCTGCTCTCCATATCCTGCTCCTGCTTTCCTTCCTCCCACCCCTGACTCAGCAGCAGCAGCTTTTCATCCCAGACAGAACAATAGGTATCCTTCCTCCCAGGCATCACATCCCCTTATTCCATCAATAATTCCCTCCCTGTGCAGCCCAGCACAGCCACAGCTTTCAGAATTAAAAGCTTTCCACTGCAGCCACTCAAATAAAGCATATTTGGGATGCAGCCCTGGGCTTTGCAGACTCAGCAAGGAGCTAAAATTGGCTTTGCACGGAGCTGCCACAATCCAGTTCCCTGTTCCCCACCCCCAGCAATCACCTCACCTGCCCTGGCATCACTCTGATCCCAGGACTGGGCTTTTTTGGAGATGGATGTGAGGAAATCTGGTCAGGAAAACATCTGAGCAGGAAGATGGGACTGTGCAGGAGGGACTGGGAGCCTGGCCAGCAGCAGGGGCTTGCAGGAGCTGGGAATCCTCTGGTGTTCTTCCTGGAGCCCACCTGTAGCATCCAGCCCTGAGGGCCACAGCACTGGTGATGCCTCAGGGTTCAGCTTTTATATTTTTCAGATTCTGTTCTGCTTTGGGTCTGGGCTTCATATGAGGGGATGGTGAGCTCTGTGCACAGATAGGAAGACAAAACAATTCCTGCTCCAGCTGGGCACCAAGGACAAATGATCCAAATCTCAGGCCCAAGAGCACAAACAATGTGAGCTGGAGAGAGAAAAACAAGCAGGATGGGACTGCATGGGCTGGAGCTGGAATGGGACAATGAACTGCAAGGTGCTAATGGAGCAGAACTGATCAAAGTGAGAGACTGTGTGACCAGTCGTGCATTTTGTGACCATGTTGGTTCATCTTGGGTGCAGCCCTGGCTGGGCTCTTGTGCTGCCCAAGGTGGATCCATTGAGGCCTCCACATAAATCCCTGCTTTATTCTTTAGCTCTCTAGTCTCTGTTCTAGGGCCTTCACAAGGCAGCACAGGAAGGACCAGGAGCTACTGGATGAGTCCAGAGAGGCCATGGAGCTGCTCCAGAGCTGGAGCCACTCTGGAGCCAGGTTGGCAGAGCTGGGGGTGCTCACCTGCAGAGGAGAAGGCTCCAGGGAGAGCTCAGAGCCCCTGCCAGGGCCTGAAGGGGCTCCAGGAGAGCTGGAGAGGGACTGGGGACAAGGGATGGAGGGACAGGACACAGGGAATGGCTCCCACTGCCAGAGGGCAGGGCTGGATGGGAGATTGGGAATGAGGAATTGTTCCCTGGGAGGGTGGGTAGGCCCTGGCACAGCTATAACCTGTCTGGAGCTGCCACCCTGAGATTGTCCTTCCTCCTCCTCAACTCCTGGATATCTATAAATCCATTTCTGGCCCTGATAATGGACACTGAGGCTGAGATATTGTAAAGAGGGCAGGGTTAGATTTGATTTCAGAAAGGTTAGATTTGATTTTAGAAAGGTTTGGTTAGACTTTAGGAAACTTATGTTAGATTTTAGGAAAAAATTCCTCCCTGTGAGGGTGGGCAGGCCCTGGCACAGGGTGCCCAGAGCAGCTGTGGCTGCCCCTGGATCCCTGGCAGTGCCCAAGGCCAGGCTGGACACTGGGGCTGGGAGCACCTGGGATGGTGGAAGGTGTCCCTGCCATGGCAGGGGTGGAGCAGAGGCCTTTAAAGGTCCCCTCCTGAGCCCTTCTGGCAGGGGCAGGGCTGTGCAGGCACAGCCCTGGCAGGGATGGAGCTTTCCCTTGCCATGCTCAGCTCCCACCTGCAGGATCAGATGCAGAGAGCATTAAAGGCCTCCTGCAGCCCCACAGGCCTCAGCCCAATCAGACATTTGTGTCCTGCTGGCCTGAGGCAGAGCCCAGCACGGGGACAAGCCCAGAAACCAGCAGGAGGATGAGGCAAAGATGTGTTTGAGCAGAGATCAGGAGATGCTTCCTGAGCTGAGCATGGCTGTGTCCCAGGTCCTGCAGCAGCTCACGGTGAGACCTGCTGCTTTTTGGAGCCCCACAGGCCTGGAAACAGGCACTTAATGAGAAACAGCTGCTCTTGTGCTGCTTCCCAACTTCTTACAGCAACAGGAACCTTTTCTGAACAGGCAGATTCTGTCTTCAGAGCAATTCTGCACTCAGACTCCATCCTTGGGCCAGCTTTTGGGTTGGAAGGACCTTAAAGCTCATCCCATCCCACCCCTGCCATGGCAGGGACACCTTCCACTGTCCCAGGCTGCTCCTAATTCCTGTCTAGCCTGGCCTTGGGCACTGCCAGGGATCCAGGGGCAGCCACAGCTGCTCTGGGCACCCTGTGCCAGGGCCTGCCCGCCCTGCCAGGGAGGAATTTCTTCCTAAAATCTAATCTAACCTTCCTAAAGTCTAACCTAACCTTCCTAAATTCTAATCTAACCATCCTAATGTCGAATCTAACATTCCTAAAGTGTAACCTAACCTTTCTAAAATCTAATCTGACCCTGCCCTCTTTACAAGATCTCAGCCTGAGTGTCCATGATCAGGGCCAGAAATGGATTTACAGAGATATCCAGGAGCTGAGGAGGAGGAAGGAGAATCTCAGGGTGCCAGCTCCAGGCAGGTTACACACACCTGGGTGTGGGAGAGATTTTACAATAACTTCTGTGAGCCAGAGAGGAGTTTGATAAGAGATTAATGTTTATCCCTGAAAGAATTTCCTGCCAAGGTCATTGACACACAAACCAAGAAAGAAAGAAGGAATAAGAGAAACCTGTCACTGCCTGTTCCAATGAGCACTTTGTCTCCTGACCAATCAGTAAAGTGTAAACTGTTGAGGTTTGTAAGAATGTATAAAAAGCATGCAGGCTATAATAAAAACAGTTCAAAGCCTTCTGAAAATGGAGTGCAGTGCTTTGTTATTGTCTCCATCTCAACTCTGACACCTGGGCACAGGAGATGCTTCCAGAAAGATCCTGAGCCAGGGCTGAATGAATCAGCAAGGACAGAATCCTCCTCCTCCTCCCCAGAGAGCAGCCTCTGAGCCCTGAGTGCATCTGAACTGGGTAAAAATAGTGCTCTGATCAATTAAAGGAAGAAAAATTACAGGAAAAGCAATTTCCAAGGTGTTCCACCCTCCCTGTGCTTCTCAAACCTTGTGCTGGGGACAGCACTGGGTTCATTTTTCACTGCCCTGTTTCTCCTTTGAGGTTCTGGTTTAGGGAGCCCCATCCTTGGGTCAGGACCCTGCTCTCCTCATTTCCACCCCGCTCCCTTCCCATTATCCCCCAGCAGAGTTAAACAGCACTGGGAACACCTTAATTCTTCTGCAGGAGATTTTTTTTAGTTCTGACAACTTAGATTTGACTTCTTGCACAGGGGAAAAAATCACAATGAGATTTTCCTACTGACATTGCACAGCCAAAATGTTTTATTTCTGTTTGGAATTAAATGTGTCCAGAGAAAATGACTTTTTCCACTGAAGTTTTCCCATTCCAAAGAGCAGATTTCTCCAATGTGGACAACCCAGGATTTCTGTGAAAAATCCAGGACAACTGAGACCCTCTCAGGATATTTTGGGAATATAAATAGGGAGCTCTTAACTCTCCTTTTTTCCCCCCTGCCTTTAAAAAAAGCAGGATGGGGGTGTGAAGCCAAGCAACCACATTTCTGAATGGGAACAAGGGCAGAGAAAATAGATTTTCTAGAACATATATATATTCTAAAAAAATTTGCTTGGATCTTCAAAATCCATCCAGTCCAAAATTCCCTCATCTAGATGCTCCCCACATGGAAATGTGATGCTAAAGCTGCCTTCCCTACAGGGATAGGGTCAGTTTATCTGCAAATTTAGGGAATAAAGCTGGAATTCAGCAGTGCAAGGGGAATAATTGATGAATTGATATCCATGGAGGTGAAAGCCACTGGTAGCCTTTCTTTCTTTTCTTTCTTTCTTTCCTTTCTTTTCTTTCTTTCTTTCTTTCTTTCTTTCTTTCTTTCTTTCTTTCTTTCTTTCTTTCTTTCTTTCTTTCTTTCTTTCTTTCTTTCCTTTCCTTTCCTTTCCTTTCCTTTCCTTTCCTTTCCTTTCCTTTCCTTTCCTTTCCTTTCCTTTCCTTTCCTTTCCTTTCCTTTCCTTTCCTTTCCTTTCCTTTCCTTTCCTTTCCTTTCCTTTCCTTTCCTTTCCTTTCCTTTCCTTTCCTTTCCTTTCCTTTCCTTTCCTTTCTCTTTCTCTCTTTCTCTCTCCCTTTCTTTCTTTCTTTCTTTCTTTTTCTTTCTCTCTTTCTCTCTCCCTTTCTTTCTTTTTCTTTCTTTCTTTCTCTTTCTTTTTCTTTCTTTCTCTCTCTCTCTTTCTCTCTTTCTTTTCTTTTTTCTTTTTTTTTTTCTTTTACCAGCATTTAAATTCATCTCTGGCTGGTCATAACTAAAAACCATTCCCAGGAAGCAGGATGGGGAAGAAAAACAGAAATAAAGGAAATGGAAATAAAGGTCCTGCTGCCAGACAGGATGTGGGGCAGGCAGAAGAGATTTTCCAGCGTCTTTTTCCTTGGGAAAGCTGCCAAATCCCGGCCTAAGCCTAACCCTGAGGCCACACAGTGCCCTAAGCTGCAGATCTCTAACCCTTATCTCAAAATCAGCCCAGCCCGGTGCTGTGTGTGGCAGCGGGAAGCGATTACAGGAGTTAATTACAAGGGCTGGGAATGCTCCTCTCCCTTTTCCTGCCCTTTCTTGGCGCTCTGACCTCAGCCCGGGACCCTCAGACGACAACAAGAGGGGACAAGGGTCATTAAAGCAGCGCTAATCAACACCAGGGCTCAGCAGGCTGGGCTTTACGGGTAATTAGCATCTGCTCCTAATTAAAGCCTGCCCCAATCAGCACTTCCAGCCTCGGGACTGACCATGGGGAGGTTCAAAGAGTGGGAGAAGAACCTGGGGGACCCTGGAGAAAGGGATTAGTGAGGGACTCCTGCTGCTTCTCAGCCCAGGTGGCCACTGGGGAGTTTCCCCTTCTCCTTTTTCCTCTTTTCCCCTATTTATTCCTCCTCCCCTCACCTGAAAAAGGAATTTTCCTGCTGTAGTTGGTGTTCAGCATAAACAGCAGATGCTGAGGGTGGATTTGTGTGTGAGGCTGGCTGGGAACCTTCAGTCCAACATCAGGGGAAACACAGGGATGCTGCAAGGAGCACAGAGGGGGAAGTGGAGTGGGAAAAATCAGGAATAAATGCAATTTTTCTCTTAGGAGAAGGTGCTGAGAGCATTTCTGCTTGTATGAAAAGTCACAGAATAATTTGGGCTGGAAGGGGCCTTAAAGGACCATCCCATTGCACCCCTGCCATGGCAGGGGCACCTCCCACTGTCCCAGTGTCCAGCCTGCCCTTGGGCACTGCCAGGGATCCAGGGGCAGCCACTGCTGCTCTGGGCACCTGTGCCAGGGCCTGCCCACCCTCACAGGGAACAATTCCTCATTCTCAATATCCCATCCATCCCTGCCCTCTGGCAGTGGGAGCCATTTCCTGTGTCCTGTCCCTCCATCCCTTGTCCCCAGTCCCTCTCCAGCTCTCCTGGAGCCCCTTCAGGGCTCTGAGGTGTCCCCAAACCCTTCTCTGCCCCAGGCTGAACAGTCCCAATTGTCTCAGCCTTCCCTCATAGGAGAAGAATGCATCCAGGATCCTCACAGGAGGATGTGGCATCAGCCTCACTGCATGGCTGGGACAATGGGAAGGTGGCAAAGCTCATGTACAGCCAGCAGCAACCAAAGATTGATTTGTTACAGAGCATTTAAAAAACTTTCTAGCCAACAGCACATTGCTAAAGCTAATAATTTAAAAATAAAGAAATAAATAATAAAGATGTTAGCCAACCACTAAAAGCACACGTACACCTGCTTCACACAAAGCTTGCTTGTCTGCTTTCTATTAACAATACACAATACTCTATTATTGAGCTTAAAACCTTCTACTACCTTGCTAAGCATATTTTTCTGCAGTCTTAAGGTCTATCTTAGCCAAGCCCAAAACTCAAACTATTGTTTCATGTCCTTGCTTGCTGTACCATTGTTAACTTTTCTACTTTTAGATTTGCAGCTGCAGCTAGCTCAGAGTTTCTGGGTTTGTTTCTTTTTGGTTGTTTTGTGGTTTTGTTTGGGTTTTTTGTTGTTTGTTTGTTGGCTTGTTTTTTGTTTTTTTTTTTTTCGGTTTCTGAGGCCTGCTTTCACAATTTCCTCAAAGTTTTCTTACCTTTACTGTGTTCCCACAGTTCCCTGCTCAGTGCCTGAGTGCTCAGTGCCTCACCCTGGGCTGCAGCAAGCAGGAACGGGGGCTGTGCCCATCCTGGGTGCCCACAAATGCCAAAACCTGCACCCTGAGCAGGGATGTGCCTCAGGATTTCAGTTTTTGTATTTTCCATCTATTTGTAACTCTGCAGTTCCTTAGTGTAGAACCCTAAACTCAATGTACAGTGTGAGCTGCTGTTGTCCCATTTTGGGCAGACACAACAATTCCTCTCCAGGCCTGGAATCAAGGACACCTCACTGCCTCAGGCCCTGAGAAATGTAAAACAAAACTGACCTGGGGGGGAGCAAATTTAGGGTAAATTACTTCATTACCTAGAGCTGTACTTGGAACATTAACCCCAATATGCAAATGGACCAAACTTATAAAAGTGTGAAAACCCGTGACCATTTTTGGTCATAATCTGCTATCAATCCATTTTGGAAGCCATTTTTGGAAGCCCCTGTCTCATAATCTGCACTATCAATCGGTTTTGGAAGCCCCTATCTCATAATCTGCACTATTAATCCATTTTGGAAGCCCTCTCCACAGCCTCAGGCCAAATGCAGTGTTCCCTTGTCGGTTTGTGCCTTTCAGCACAGAAAGTTTAAAATCCTCAGCATCCAGGCTTCCAACACCCCTGGATGGGCTTCATCTGCCCTAAATATACCTGAAAACCCTTCAATAAATAAACTGCTTTTTATTCCCTTAACTTTCTGCCCTCAAAAAGACATCACGAAAAGGCAGAAAAGCATCCTGAAAACCCAACCGTGCCAGGCGAGAGGTGGGCACGGGGCTGCTGCTCCCCCTGGCAGCCCCGGGAGCGGCTCCTGCCTGGTAACAGCGCAGGGAGGGCGAGAATCCCTCCCTCAGAGCTGGCCAATGGCTGAGCCACCTCTGCGAGCATCCCGAGCATCCCTGCCGCGAGCTGGCCAATGGCCACCTCTGCGAGCATCCCTCCCCCAGAGCTGGCCCGTTGTGGTGGCGTTTGTAGGTTTTTAGGACAAGGGAAGAGATGGGAATTTTGACTCTATGTTTCAGAAGGCTGATTTACTATTTTATGGTATTGTATTATATTATATGAAAAGAAAATTATATATTAGAACTATACTAAAGAAAGAGAAAAAAAGACATCAGAAGGCTAGCAAAGAAAAGAATAGAATGAAAAATGAAGTCGTGTGACTGATCAGAGTCCTGACACAGCTGGGCCTGTGATTGGTCATCGAGTAGAAACAATTCACATGAGACCAATCAAAGATCCACTTATTAGTAAACTATTTTCAAATTACATCCCACAGCTATCACATAGTTATTGTTCACATTTCGTTTCTGAGGCCTCTCAGCTTCTCAAGAGAAAAATCCTAGAGAGAGGATTTTTCAGAAAATATGTCTGTGACAGCCAATGGCTGGGCCACCTCTGCGAGCATCCCGAGCATCCCGAGCATCCCGAGTATCCCGAGCATCCCGAGCATCCTTCCCCCATGGCTGGGCCACCTCCGGCAGCTCCCGAGCCCTCCCGCCCGCCTGGGGCAGCGCTGGCTCCGCCAGCCCGGCACGGAATCAGGAATCACTGACCTATTTTCGTCCAGGCAGGCGCAGGATGACAGACAAAGGGAGCTTTAGCTCGGGGTATTTAAAGGAAAAGTCGCTCGGAGTGAGATGAGTGGCCCCAGAGAGCACAGAGGCTCTTGTGGTGTTTTCTTGCCCAGGAGCATCCTCGTGTGGGATGTGGGGAGGGGATGGAGCACCTGGTGGAAAACTGACCAAAATGGACCAAAACGGACCAGAAGCGACCAAAATTGACCCAAACTGACCAAAACGGACCAAAACTGATCAAAATTGACCAAAACTGATCAAAAACTGACCAAAACTGACCCAAAACTGACCAAAGCTGACCAAAACGGACCAAAATTGACCAAATTGGACCAAAACAGGGCAAAATGGACCATACCAGACCAAACCAGACCTAAACTGATAAAAACAGACCAAAACGGACCAAAATTAACCAAAACAGACCAAAACTGACCAAAATTGACCAAAACGGACCAAACCAGACTAAAACGAACCTAAACAGACCAAAACCAACCAAAAACTGACCAAAATGGACCAAACCAGACCAAAATGGACCAAAACAGACCAAAACTAATGCCACTGAGCTGCGAAAGCAGGTTTTTAGGAAAGGAATAAAAGAGTTTGGAATAAACTGGGTGTAAGATAAGGACAGGCAGGATGTGGAAGGAGCAGATTTGTGGGAATGGTCCCGCGAGAATTTTCGGGAATGGTCCCACAGGGATTTGGGAATGGTCCCACAGGGATTTGTGGGAATGGTCCCACGAGGATTTATGGGAGTGATCCCATGGGGATTTGTGGGAATGGTCCCACAGGGATTTGTGGGAATGGTCCCGCGAGGATTTATGGGAATGGTCCCACAGGGATTTGTGGGAGTGGTCCCACAGGGATTTGGGAATGGTCCCACCGGGGTTCCTCCCCTCCCTGGCTCTGAGGGATGAGCTGCCCGGGCAGACTCTGCAGACAAGTCAGCTCTCCCAGGGTTTTCTGTTCAAGTTTGCTGATGGACTTGGCCCAGGTTTGGGAGTGTTTAATCCCCACCTCGGGCAGGTTTTGGAGCTGGCAGCTTGGGCTGGCTGGAGTTTGTTGGATGCAGTGACAGCCCTGATTGCTTCTGTGCACACTCTTGTGAAGGGGAGGGCACGGCTTTGCTTCTCAGGTTTGAGGTGCCACAAAACCCCTCCCCAAACCCCAAGCTGCACTCCTTAGCCTGGAAACCACTCAGACAATCCCAGGAAACCTTTGAGAGCCCTCATGGAAGGGGGAGATGTGCTGTGTCCATCACGGGGCACAGAAGGCAGGGGCCAGGGAGGGACCACAGCCCATCCTGAGCATCCTTGGCTGCTTGAGGGGGTGGAACTGGAGCAATTTGGACCCCTGGGCTGTTTCATATCCCAGGTTGGGGGTGCCTGCTCCCCCCTCAGCACTGCTCAGCACGGAGCAGGCAGCGATGAGTAACAAAAAAAGCTCCCACAAATCGGGAGGATGACAACAGTTGCTCCATAAATGCTGGCAGCTCTCCTGGGACTCTCCACACAGCTGGGAAGGTGCTGCTGCTGCTGCTGCTGCTGCTGCTGCTGCTGCTGCTGCTGCTGCTGCCAGGGTTTGTTGGTCATGGAGCTGGGGCAACCTCCTCCCCCTCCTGAGCGTGTGCAGGCAGGAAGGAAAGAAAGAACAAGGACAGATCTCAGTGTCCTGAACAATGGAAACAGGAAAGTCCCTGCAGGCTGGGGAGCCTGGCAAGGGCTGAAAGCTGAGCTCCATCCTGAGCTCCATCCTGAGCCTGATCCTGAGCCTGATCCTAAATTCCATCCTGAGCTCCATCCTGACCCCATCCTAAACTCTATCCTGAGCCCATCCTGAGCCCATCCTGAGCTCCATCCTGAGCTCCATCCTGAGCCTGATCCTGAGCCTGATCCTAAATTCCATCCTGAGCTCCATCCTGACCCCATCCTAAACTCTATCCTGAGCCCATCCTGAGCCCATCCTGAGCTCCATCCTGAGCTCCATCCTCCATCCTGAGCCCATCCTGAGCTCCATCCTGACCCCATCCTGAGCCCATCCTGAGCTCCATCCTGAGCCCATCCTGAGCCCATCCTGAGTTCAATCCTGAGCTCCATCCTGAGCCCATCCTGCTTCCAGGCTGCCTGGGGGATCTGCTCAGCCTCCTGTGGAGACAAGGGGTTAAAAAAAGCCTCCAGCTGCAGCATCCTGCAGGGAGGGATGCAGGGAGGGATGCAGGGATGGATGCAGGGATGGAGGGAGGGGGCACCCCCCGCCCTGGGGGTGCCAGGGGGGCTCCAAGCAGCATTCCAGCCGGAATTCCACCTCCCCCCTGGCCAATCCTGCCCTGCAGCCCCTCTCCCTGCACCCCCTGGGTACCAGAGCCTCAGTGCCCCCTCTGCAGCCCCACATCCCGCCCTGGCACCCCAAACCCCGCAGCCAAGCTCTGCCTCAGCACACCCCGCATCCCCCCCGGCCCATCCTCCCTCCCCCCCGTGCTGACCTTTTTATTTTCTGCGTCAGGAACATAAAATGGAGACTGCGGGGAGGGGAAATGTTTCCCTAAGATGGCCGAGGGAGAAGGAGGAATCTCACAGCAGTGCATGAGCACCCTCTGCTGCTGGATGGGTCTGGGGGCGCCAGGAGCTCCCCGGCCCTGCTCCAGCCCCACAGACCCCAGGCAACAAAAAACGCCCCAAAATCCCTAACCGGGGGATTAAAAATCTTGTGATAGTCAAAATATTTGATTAAAACGCTTCAACATCCTTGTGGCTCATGGAATTCTCCTGGTTGCCTCTCCCTGCCACGTATTTTACATTTGTATTTTCATTGCTGTGTTACAGTCAAGATGCCCCCCAAAATAACAGTATTTTGTATTAAAACCAAAAGTTTTTGCACACACAGGTTCTAAAAATTATTGTAAGTGCCACACAAAATTATGGAATTTTTCAGGTTTGAAAAAAGCCATTAAATTTAATTTTTTTGAAATTCCACATTAGGACAAACATCCAAAACTTGATATTTTCTCTCATGGGATGGCAAAATGGTTGAAAATGGACATGAGGGGAGGATCAGCACTCACCTAAAATGGGGTGACCAGGTGTGGTCACCAGGAAAGGTTTAGGGGTGAAAGGGTACATGGAATACCCCACAAACTGCTCCCTCAATATCCAACTATTAGTCCAGTACTATGTCAGTGTAAGGCCAAATCCTGCTGAATCTGAGGCTGAAATTACATTTTAAATTTTTTTTCAGCAGCCTTGTGACCCCCTGAGCCCCCCTGGTTGCCTCCCCATCCCCTTTCAAACTTCCATTTTCCCTGCTGTGTTACATTCAAAATCCTCAGGAAAATGAGAGTATTTTGTATTAAATCCAGCGTTTGTCACACCCACAGCTCCTAAAAATTATTTCCAGTGCCCCACACAATTATATAATTTTCCAGGTTTGAAAAAAACTTTTAGATTTCATTAAAGTTCCATGTTAGGATGAGCACCCAAAACTTTGTGTTTCCTCTTTTGGGATGGGATGAAGGGCTGAGAGGATTTGAGGGGAGAATCAGCCCCCTCCTGAAATGGGGTGACCCCATTTAGGGCCAAATCCTGCTGGATTTGAGGCTAAAATTATTTTTGCTTAAAAATTTTCAGCAGCTTTGTCAGCCCCTGAGCTCTTCTGGTTGCCTCTCCCTCCCCTTTTACCCTTCTGCTTTCCTTGCTGTGTTACATTCAAAACATCCAGAAAAAGGAGAGTATTTTGTGTTAAAATAAACGTATTTCACACCAACAGCTCCTAAAAATTACTGCCAGTGCCTCACACAATTATTTAATTTTCCAGGATTGAAAAAACCTTTAGATTTAATTTGTTTTAATTTCCACATTAGGATGAGCACCAAAACTTTTGTTTTCTTTTGTGGGATGGGATAAAGGGTTGAAGGTGAATATGAGGAGAGAATCAGCTCCCACCTGAAATGGGGTGACCCCATTTAGAGCCAAATCCTGCTCAATCTGGGGCTAAAATTTATTTTGCTTATAAAATTTCAGCAGCTTTGTCACTCCCTCCCTCCCCTTTTACCCTTCTATTTTCCTTGCCATGTTACATTCAAAATATCCAGGAAAAGGAGAGTATTTTGTATTAAAATCAATATATTTCAGCCCCCACCCATTTAGAGCCAAATCCTGCTGGATCTGGGGCTAAAATTCTTTTTGCTTAAAAATTTTCGGCAGCTTTGTCACCCCCTGAGTGCTTCTGGTTGCCTCTCCTTCCATATTACACTTCCATTTCCCTTGCTGTGTTACATTTGAAATCCTCAGGAACATGACAGCAATTTGTATTAAAACCAAAATATTTCACACACACAGCTCTTAAAAATTAATGCCACTGCCCTGCACAGTGATACAATTTTCCATGTGTGACAAATTTCATTACATTTCATTTATATGAAGTTCCACATTAGGATGAGCACCCACATTTTCTCTTGTGGGATGGGAAAAAGGGTTGAAGATGGATATAAGGGGAGAACAAGCTTCACCCAAAATGGGGTGAGCAGGAAAAACCCCAGGAAAGGTTTGGGGATGAAGGGATCCATGGAAAACCCTGCAAGCTGCTCCCTGAGTGTTTCAAGGCAGGAGTGTGCCAGGGTAAGGCCAAATCCTGCTGGATCTGAGGCTGAAATTCCAAGGAAATCTTGCAAAAAATTTCCCAAGATCTGTTCAAAAAGGGCCAAAAGGCATCACTCAGGAAGGAGGTGGAAAACCACAAAAAAATCCGGGATTCCAATTTTCTTTTTCTTTTCTTTTTTTTCTTTTTATAATTTAAACACTGATGGGATGAGGAAGAAAAGCAAGGAGTTTTAAAAAATTGAAGAGCCAGATGGAGGTGATGGGAGGTAAAATGGCAGCACTGAGGGGTGGAAATCAGGCAGGAATGGGGGCCCAGCACCAACCTGAGCCCTCATCCCTGCAGAGCTGCACAGGGAAGGTCCTTATGTAACTTCTACAATTTATATAACTGCAAAAATTCCTCCAGGGGCCTTTCCTGAGAGAGAGCAGAGCTTTTTGTGGGATCAGGGCGAGCTGACCAAGAGCTGGGGCTCTGGGGGTGAATGGAGTGGAGGACAGCCAGGATGGGACACCCAGGGAGCCTGGATTGTATTACTGTCATTTATATAGATATAAATATGTTAAAAATATATATAGAATACATAATATACATTAATATATGTTATATGTAATTTATATAGATATATAATGTAATATATATTACACATATTATATGTATTTTTCTATGTAGATATAATTTTTATACATATATAAAATAGGGACATGTCCCCCTGCATGGCAGGGGACACTGAGGGTGGCACTGGGCAGCAGGAGCTTGGCAGGGAAGTGGCACTTGAGGACAGGGAGTTTTTGCAGTGTTTCTGCATAAAAAGGGGGTGCCAGGACAGCTCATCCCATGAACAACGGGGGACTGAAAAAATTGCAAAACCTGGCTCTGGGGCTCCCAAACCTGCTGAATTCCCAGCACACCCCGGTGAGTCAGGCTGGCAGGGCTGGGAATGCACAAGTGACACATCAGGGTGGCCCCGGGCTGGGCAGGACACGGGGAGAGCTGTGGGAAGGCAGGAATTGGGGTAGGATCTGGGGTAGGAATTGGGATAGGATTTGGGGTAGGATCTGGGGTAGGATCTGGGGTAGGATCTGGGGTAGGAATTGGGGTAGGATCTGGGGTAGGATCTGGGGTAGGATCTGGGGTAGGAGTTGGGATAGGAATTGGGGTAGGATTCAGGATAGGATTGGGGTATGATTTGGGATAGGATCTGGGATAGGATTTGTAGTAGGATTTGGGGTAGGATTTGGGACAGGGTTTGAGGTAGGATTTGGGATACGATTTGGGACATGATTTGGGGTAGGATTTGGGATTTTGGCACTGCTGGGCCCAGAGCCCTGTGTGTGTGGGGGCACTGCAGACACGGGAGAGCCCCCACAACAGTGGCAATGCACAATCCCCGATTCCTGATCCATTTCAGGGCACAAAACTCTGTAAATCCCCGCTCCTGCTCCCCAAATACCCCATCCAAAGCTCCCTAAAAGCAGGGGATGCTCCTTGCTGTGATTTCTGCCCGGACCCCCCCTCTCCCCCCGCAGCAGATGGAGACCCACTCCCAATTATGTTCCCGTCACAGGCAGAAGAAAGAAAGACAAATGTCCCCAAGGAGGCTCTCGGGGAGGACAAAAGCTCCCTGAAATAGGAGCTGAGCTGTTTTTTCCCGGTTCCGAGCGGGGGCCGGAGGGAGGGGCGGGATGCAGGGGGGATGCAGGGGCGGGATGCGCACGCAGGCGCCGCTTCCCGTCTTTGTCTGCGAAAGGAGGTCACGGGGGGGTTTGGGGGGGCTCGGGGGGGCTCGGGGGAGGGTTCGGGGGGTGATGCGGGGCCCGCGTCAGCCGCACGTCAGCGCAGCAGCTGATCCCGGCTCCCAATCGCGGCGCGCTGAGCTCATCCCGGGAGCGGCGCCAGCGCGGCTCAACTGCGCACACCTGGCGGATGAGAGCGACACTGCAGGGACACTGCGACAGCACGGGGGGCACCGGGAAACACCCCCCTGCCACGGCCCAGACTGCCCCGAAACCCCCGCAAAGGGAGGAAAACTTTGGAGAACCCCTTGGGCTAGCTCAGGGCTCAGGCAGGGGCTCCTCAGATGTTAAATTGCCCCCAAATATCGCTCCTCAGTGCTGATGCCCCAAAGGGAGAACTTTGGGGGTGTGGGGGGCACTGCTGGCCCACCAGTGCCTCCCAGTGCCTCCCAGTAAGCCCCAGAAACCGGCACACAGCCCCAGCAGTGACAGCCCCAGCGCTGCTTGCAGGGACAGTGCCCTGGGACAGGCAGGAGCTGGGGACAGGTGGCACCTGCGGCTCCCCAAAAGTGAGGGGTGGCACAGGACTGGCACCAGATGAAGCCACTGCAGTGGCAGCAATGATGGGGACAGCAGCAGGGATGGGACAGGAACAGAGATGGGACAACAGCAGGGATGGGACAGCAATGATGGGGACACAGCAGGGATGGAGACAGGAGCAGGAGTGGGACAGCAGCAGCTCCTCACTCCCACAGATTCAGCCCTGGGACACAGCCTGGCCTCGCTCACTTTTCCAGGTGTCCTCTGCTAAAAGCAGCACCTCCAGCCAGGAGAACACCTGGGCAGGATGGCTGCAGGGGCTGCACCAGGCCAAGGGCCCAGGGATGGTGCTGGAATGGCAGGAGAAGAGCTGCTGCACTCAAACATCAGGAAAAGTCAGTCCAAACCAAGCAGGCAACACCAGTGCCTGGTGTGAGGTGTTAACACCTGCTAAAAATCCCAGGTGTGCTACAGAAAGTTTGTGAGGTGTGAGTGTCACACACACACACACACACACACACACACACACACACTTGTGCAGTGACAAAGTGACAACAACAGCTTCTTTTTTATTATAAGTTGTTCCTAAGTTTTATACTCCTAACAAAAGGTGATTTAAAGTCATTACTTACGTCAAAACAGCTCATTCTATTCATTGGACTAAGCAGTAGTTTATTGTATTTTAGTGGTATAAAATAATTAATTGGCAAGAGTTTATAACAAATTATTAAGGCACAAACACTGATCACTAAGGCAGGTATCCTCTAACTGCAAATCCCTTTTGTGTCTGTTTTATCAGTTTCCATGCTAATGGCCTTGCTTTCTTCCTTGCTATGGATAAACTCATATTTTATCAGTTTCTTCCTCTGCTAACTCAGTCCCTTGTCCTGCAGAGCCCACCCACAGGCAGCTCCCTGCAGGCTCTGATAAGCAGAGCTGGGAATCAGGGAAGGTACAAACACGTCCCAGAGCAGCCCACCTGTACTGACAGACTGTGTGTGTGAGATTGGGAATGACTGCAGCTTCCAGGAATTGCAGGAACAGCCTCAAACCCCTGTCCCAGGGCTCACAGGGAGCAGGTACCCCACATATCCTGCAGAAACCACTCCCACCACAAAGTCCAGGGAGAAGGTTCTCCAAACAGGCTCCAGAAAGAAAGGAACATTCATTCCCTGTTGTAGTTGAGAGGGAGACAATACAAAGCAACACACTCCATTTTCAGATGGTTTCAGATCTGTTTTTATTATAGCCTGCATGCTTTTTATTCTTACAAACCTCGTGAGTTTGCACTTTACTCATTGGTCAGGAGAGAGAAAGTGCTCATTGGAACAGGCAGTTGCAGGTTTCTCTTCTTTATCCTTCTTTCTTTCTTGGTTTGTGTGTCAGTGACCTTGGCAGGAAATTATTTCAGAACATAGATCCTCTTCTCAAACTCCTCTCTGGCTCACAGGAGTTGCTGCAAAACCTTTCCCACAACTTCCCATCAGTGCTGCCCCCAGAGCCCTGCAGAGCACCCTGGTGCTGCCAGGCGTGTTCCCAACACCAATCCAGGGAAATGAGGAGGCAAGAGGAGGGAGAAGGAGAAGGGGTGAGAGTCACCAGTTCCCATCAGGTAAATCAGGATTTATTTAAAGAGAATGTATTCACAAGGTGTTAAGTAGCAAAGAAGGAAGCTCAGTTATGCTGAGAGAGGAGCTGGGACAATGTCAGGCCTTGCAGGGACTCCAACTTGACTGCAAAGTGCCCTGAACAATCCCTGACTGTGGATTGGCCTTACCTGGGGCAGGAGGAATGGGCCTGAGCCCTCCAGAGGAGCCTTAGAACCAAAATCATCCTGTGAAGAAGGATCCTGGTGAGCTCCCCCTGCTTGTTCTCCTCAGCAGGAACTTTTGGATTTACCAGCTCCTGGTTTTGGACAGATTTCTCCATTTTTCCTGAGAATATTCCAGAGGCACAGCGAAGTTTCTGCCCCTGTTTGCTGCCACTTCTCAGCCAACGTTGGCACATCAGGAACAGGAGGAGGGAGAGAGGAGCCACAACTGCAGAATCCCAAAGATCTGAGGCGACAGAGCTGGGGACACTGGGATGGACAAGGGAGGGGAGGGAGAGAGAAGACCCTGATGCCTGCAGGCAGATATCTGTGAGCAAGGGGAAGGGGTGCCAGAGTATCCTGAGGGCATGGGAAGAGTGCACAGGGATGCTGGAACAGGAATTTTGGGACTGGTCCCCAGCACTGCCAGGAAACCCCAAAGCTTCAGCCCCAAGAGAAACTTTGATTTTGGTCCACATGAGGAGCTCAGGGCCCTGAGCCCCAGCTTGGGGGAGTGAAGTGCCACTGCCCTTTAAGGGCATCTCCAAATCCACGTGTCAGGAGTTAAATCCACCCTGGATCTGACCTCATGGACCTGAGGGGTCACTGACTTGCAGAACTGCTCTGGGTTATGTGAGATGGGTGAGGAATTCCTGGGGGGCTGCATCCAGGAGTTACAGACAACATCCCCAGGTCCAAATGGAAACCAGCAACTCACAACTTATAATAGAAATAAAAAATAATAAACATTGTCTAAACACAAAATACACAAAATACCATCTCAAACACCTTCCATACAACAAAATAACAACACCCTAAATACTTCCATAAACAATACCTACCTGCTCTCACCAACACCATGTTAAAACCAACAAAACATTCAACCTCCTGCTACACCACCACCTCTAATCACTCCTGTTATTACACCTTCCAGTTCTAATAATATACAACAACAAAAACAACTACCAATTCCTTATACAAAAAAAGAAATACCTCGACGTAAAAAACAAAATCTTTACAAAACACAAACTCACAAAATACAAACAAAAAATTAATCCCATTTCCTCATACTCCAAAAATCATCTCAAATAATAAAAATACAAAAAAATCCTTCAAAAAACACAGCAAATTCTACCAACTAAACAAATATATATATATATATTTCTATATGTTTTTTTAGTTATGCTGAGAGAGGAGCTGGGACAATGTCTGGCCTTGCAGGGACTCCAACCTGACTGCAAAGTGCCCTGAACAAGCCCTAATTTTGGACTGGCCTGCCCTGACTTATGGACTGGTCCATACTGGGACCTGCAGTGTTTAATGTGACATCAGACTGGGGGGACTCTGTGGGGACACCTTATCTGGGGCTTCCCACGTTGGAAGGGGCTGATAAGAGAAGTGCAGAGAGACTTTTTATCAGGGCCTGCCATGACAGGAGGAGGAGGAGGAAGGGTTTAAACTGGAAGAAGGTTTAGACAGGACAGAAGAAATGCACAATGAAGGTGGTGGGGTAATGCCGAGAGTAATGAATTAATGCTCTGCTTGGAAGGGAGATTTGAGCAGCCCTTGGCACTGGTGGAGCTTAGAGGGAAGGTGGAGAGAGACTTTGAACCAGAGCCTGTGGTGACAGGACAAGGGTGGGGGATTTAAACTGAAAGGGGTGAGCACTGGGAAGGGGTGGCAGAGGATTTGTTGGGCCAGAAGCTCACACAGGGAAGCCACAGGAACAAACTCTGCTCCTGGTGACAGCCAGGCCACAAAGCTGCCCCTGAGGGGCTCTGCAGTGCCCTGGCACCCCCAGCCCAGCCCCAGAACTGTCACTGAGCTGTCCCACACAGGCAGGGCTGAGCCCAGCAGCACAGACCTGCAGGAAACAACTCTGCTTTTCCTTCCTGCAGGTAATTCTGCCCCTGGGGAATCAAATCCACACTCCTCAGTCCCATGGGCATCTCCTCCTAGGAAATTTAGTTAACACAAAATAACCAGCACACTCAGGTGGGTCAGGGCCTGCCAAGTTCCCCCTTTGCTCAGCACAGAGGGAGGGAGAAGATTTAAAGCACTTTTCTATCCCCAAACTCTCAGTCCCTAAAAGATCAGAGAAGTGGAAGAGGTGACACCCCCATGGCTGTGCTGCACCCTGCCCTGGGAATGGGGCACCAGCCTGGGCTGTGGCAGTGCTGGGGGGCAGCAGGGAATGCTCCTGATTCCCTGGGCCTGCTGTGGTGAGGGGAGTGAGAGCCAGCCCTGGCTGGGCAGCACATCCCAAACCAGCTCCTGTCAGTGCCAGTGTGTGCTACAGGGCAAGCAGGCTCTGGTGTGAGGTGTGAACAGCAGCCAAACATTCCAGCTGTGCTACAGAAAATTTGGGAGTTGGGGAGTTCCCTCCAGGCTCTGATAAACACAGGTGGGAACCAGGGAAGGTACAAACACTCCCCAGAGCACCCTAAACAACAAGGATGTTCTTATCCCAGTTTCCTACTCAGGCACAGGGGTGCACAAGGCTCCCAGCCATGCTGCACTTGTGGAACAGCCTGAGCTCCAGGAGATGTTACACTGAGTTCATTAACTTGGGGTTGCTGTGTTTTGGGGCTCAGAGGTAAAGCTTTTGTTTTCCTGCTTTACATGTGAGCCCCAAAACAGAGCAACGACAAGTGATTCTTCATGGGATTCTTTCTGTGATTCTTTCTGGGAAATTACGACAGAATATTCATTTCTCCCCAGGAGGGAATCTCTGGGAGATTCTGAGCAGGAAGGGCAGTGCCAGCCTTGCCCCATCCCTGGTGCCAAGGGGTTTGCAGGGTACAGTGCGGATGCTCACAAAGGGAAGTCACAGAGGTGCAGCAGGAGCAATCCCTGCCCTGTGCCCTGGTGACAGCCAGGCCTGACAGTGCCCAGAACCCCCAGACTGCCCTGAGAACACAGTCAGGACTCTGCTCCCACCCCAAACCCCTCTGTGGGGCTGCAGTGTCTGCACCCACCCAGGGCTGCAGCAGGGCCTCGGAGCCTCCATAGAATCGCAGCGATCCAGCTGCCACCTGCTGTCCGAGCACAGCTCTGCACGGGCAGCCTCAGTGAACAGGGAATTCAGCCTGGTTCAGGTGTAAATATCCTCCCATCAGGGGTATTGCCAGGGGTGGGGCAGCCCCCGCTGCTCTGGGCACCCTGTGATAGGGCCTGCCCACCTGCCAGGGGACAATTCCTGCCCAATATCCCTCTGGCAGTGGAAGACCATTCCCTGTGTCCTGGCACTCCAGGCCCTGCTGTTGCAGTTTGGTACTTGGACAAACCCTCTCTGACACTCCTGGTTATGACATTACCTTCCCACACGACATTTCCTTTCCCTGCTCAGTTCTCCCTCCTCAGTGAAGAATCCTGATCCACCAGATCCCTCCTCACGCAGGAGCTGTGGCAGACCTTTGATCACCCTTCTCCACCCCCAGTCTAATCCTATCACAATTTATTTGTGAGCTGTGTCAGACCTTTGATCACCCTTCTCCATCCCCAGTCTAATTCTATCACCATTTATTTCTGAGGGATTTCTCTGGACACCAACACCCTGGCTTATTGCCTGCTTTATGTTTTAGTGACCAGAACTACAGAACAGTCCCCAAAAGGGCCTTGGGACAGTGAGAGTGCAAAGTGCAGAGGCTGTTATGGACACTGCAACTCACAGAAATTATGGCATTTAAAATAACTGCAGGAAAAATCTCCTGAATTGGCTTCCTGCAAAGCTTTTGCTGGACTCAGAGGCATAACAGGAGTGTCCAGTCTCTTGAAAGGGAGTTCAGGGTGCTCCCCTCATGTGCAGTGATGCCAAAAACTCACCAACATTTACTCTGAGGAGCAGAATTCCCTCCATTCCTTCAGACAATGGAAGACACTGCCCTGCCAGGGACGTGCTCGACCCTTGGGAGAACAGGAGCCACAAAGGTGTGGGGATGAAAGAGACAAACAACAGGTCAGGTAAGAAAAATACTGCCTCTTCTTTAATGTTCAAAGACATCAGTAAACAAACAGAACCGTACAGACAGAGGCTGAACCCCCCACCTCCCCCAACAGCACGTTCCAAACCACCACAGGGACCAGCTGAGCACTCAGGACAAGGAGCAGCAAAATCTGGAATTGGAGGGGTGGCCAAGGGAATTCTCTGCTGGGTGAAGGCAGGAACAGAGCACTTGCAGGAAGCAGCTTCCCTCACCCAGCAGCAGAGCAACATCTGCTGGGTACAGCCCAGACTGTTTCTCTCAGAGCAAACAGCCCAGATCTCTTGCTGACACACAGCAGGGCCATGTGTGAACTTGGGGAACACAGCTGGAAGCTACATTAGAGGTGCAGGACACACTAAGTACTGACCTGGGCAGCCAAACCTCTGCTCCACAGGGATTTAAGCCTCCCAAGGAATAAACACAACAGGGAGGTTGTGTCCAGCTCAGCAAAGTGCTGCAGAACTCGTTTGTGAATGTAGATCTGGGTGTGGGGGGAAGGAATGACCTTATGCTCTGCACACATCCTTCCATCCCACTCCACTGAGCTGCTCCAAGGACATCCCTACCCCACGACTGGTCTTATCCAATAATTCCTGGAGCTGTGGAGCATCAGCTGCTTAGCAGGGACACCAGGAGCAGCTCTCAGTGCAGGCTGCAGAGGACAGCAGGGTGGTACCTGAGGGCAGGTCAGGGACAGCAGGGTGGATCCTAAGTGCTGCAGAGAGGCAGAGATCGTAGGCACAGCTGCTCCAGCTCCCAGCTGGCTGGCAGGAGCCTGCAAGGGAGCCATGGAGGTGGCTCAGGCTCTGGGGCAGTCCCACAGCTGCCAGCCAGGACTCAGCAGGGCTCCGTGCCCACAGCGGTGACAGCCGGAACCGAGACGTGGTGACAAGTAAGGAGCACACGTCACCTCCGTGCCTCTCCAGGTGGCAGGAGCCTGCAGTGGGGCTGGCTCCGCTGCCACCACACACAGTCTAAGATGGAGAGAGGGCTAAAGTGGCTCCTGCAGGGCCCAGTTTTGTGCTCCAAGCATCAGTGTCCAAGGCGGGAGGCCCCGCAGCCCAGAGCCCTCAGATCTCCACGTCGCTCTCCTTGTCATTGTCATGGTCACCATCGTAGAACTCATTGGGAGCCTCAGGCCTGGGGGAACAGAAATCCCTGTCAGGGAGGGGGACAGAGACCTGGAACCCCTGGGGCCTGAGGGAGTGTCATAGCAGGAGACCACAGAAGCTCCTTGGGTAAAAACAAGAGGCTCAGAAGTGACTTCCCCACTCATGGGCTTTAAGGTCTCTCCAACCCCAAATTCTGGGATTCTGTTGTAGGAGGATAGAATATAAATAAATAAAGGTAGTACAGAAAGTAATCTTACCCCCTGAAGAGTTGCAGCTGGGTTAATTATTAAAGACTGGGAGCAGGCCTGATTTTAACAGGCCACAGCTGTAGCCAATAAGAAGAGTGTTATAAAAGAGTGGGTTTGTTGGGTGAGGGAAACTGGAGTCAGCTGCTGCAAGAAGAAGGATCAGTGCCTAGAGGAGTGTCTATGAGAAACATCGGGGTGGTATGAAACTCTAGCAACATGGAACCTTTGCAATATAATAGAACTCTTGCAATATAATGATAACATTCTATGACTTGTTCTAGGACTCAGATGGACTCCTCTGCACCTCCTCCCAGGGGCAGAAAGGGAAGCCCATTGCTCCAGAAGAGGCTCTGGTACCTGTTGTAGTTTTCCTCAGAGCCCCTCTCCTCAGGATCAGGCTCATCCGTGCGGTCGTAGCTGAGCAGGTCCGAGGGCACATCGTGGATCTGCACGCTGGGAGCGTGGTTCAGCATCTTCAGGTTCTCAAATATGGTCTGCCTGATCTGATCCAGGTACTACAGGGACACAACACACAGGGATTACCACAGGGCCATGTGTCACAGCTCTGTCACCTGCCTGCATCACCTCTGTGCTGGCCAATAACAAGACATTTGTGCAAAAAATCATTTATCAGAGCAGAGTGAATTAAATTATTGCCACCCAAGCAGGAAACACTGACACAACCCAGTTGTTGTTTCTCTTTTTTTTTTTTTTTTTTTTTTTTGCCCTGGGCTCTAGCTGGTTTCACAGGACAGAGCATCAACCACAGGGTTTTGGAAATTGCAAGGTGATATTGCAGCATGGCTACAAGCACTCACCTGCCTGGAGTTCTGATTCTCAATCCTTGTGCTGACATCAGGGTGAAGGGTGAAGTCTGGTGCAAAGTACTCAAAGTACTCTGGGATGGAAGAGGCAGAGTTAGAGCACAGAGGGCCAGAAGCTGTGCAGAGAGCAGAGCTCAGCCTCCCACATGCCTGGGGGAGAGCAGAGCTTAAAAAGCACAGTGGTATTCAACCCTGAGTGCAAGGGATTAGACAGACCATCAGGAAATGGTGCAAACTGAATCACCCTGGACACACATGGCTGTGTCTGCCCAGCAAAGTGGGTGGTAGGAAATCAGAGAATGGTTTGGGTTGGAAGGGACCTTAAGTCTCATCTCATTCCAACCCCCTTCCACTAGAGCAAACCCCATCCAACCTGGCCTTGGACACTTCCAGGCATGGCTAAGGCCATCTCCAAGGTCAGGAAGTGCTGACACTTTGGCTCTGGTCAATGCAGAACAGAACATCCCAAGAATTCCAGCTGAGCTCATGAGGAGAAAAAGCAACTCCAACTTACCACTGTAGGGGAGCTCATCACTAATTGGTTCATCCACAAGCAAGGAGGTTTCATAAGTCCTGAAAAGATGGGAAAAGAGGAGCTGAGTTCATTGAAAGGGACATGGGAAATGCAGGGATAAATCCCACAGAAGTGCCCTGAGGGGCAGAGAGCAGAGGGGACTCACCAGCAGCGAGCCACGTTCCGGACTGTGTAACCTCCTCCTCCCAGCACCAGCAAGGGGATGTTGAAGCTCTTCACATACTCCACACACTCCCTACAAACCCCAAACAGGAAAATGCCAGAGCTGGAAACTGCAGCACAGGTTCTTGTGTCAGAAATGTCCCCCTGAACTCCCAACAGCACCATGGCTGCTGTGATACACCTGGAGCTTCCACCCAGCAATCCCCAGCACAGGGGCTGGGTGGGGAAGGACCTTAAGGCTCATCTCATTCAGCCCTGCCATGGCAGGGACACCTCCCACTGTCCCAGGCTGCTCCAGCCCCAGTGTCCAGCCTGGCCTTGGGCACTGCCAGGGATCCAGGGGCAGCCCCAGCTGCTCTGGGCACCCTGTGCCAGGGCCTGCCCACCCTGCCAGGGAACAATTCCTAATTCCCAATATCCCAT
The DNA here is from genome assembly GCF_027579445.1 of Ammospiza nelsoni. NCBI lineage: Eukaryota > Metazoa > Chordata > Aves > Passeriformes > Passerellidae > Ammospiza > Ammospiza nelsoni. Next base: position 3,030,501 of record NC_080648.1, on the reverse strand, counting down.
CCATCCCTGCCCTCTGGCAGTGGAAGCCATTCCCCTTGGCCTGTCCTTCCATTCCTTATCCCCAGTCCCTCTCCAGCTCTCCTGGAGCCTTCTCCTCTCCAGGTGAGCACCCCCAATTCTCCCAGGCTGCCTCCAGTCCTCAGGACCATCTCCACGGCCTCCTCCTCCTTCACCACCCCACTGATCACCTCCTACAAAGCCTCATTCTCAGAACACCTCTAGTCACACAAAAGTTAAAAAAACCCCAGAAACTACTGGCAGGTCAAAGCCAAAGCTCCAACCTCACAGCAGAGACTCCTTAGAGCCCTTCAGGTGGTTTTTCTGAGCCCAGCCCTGCTGTACTTACCCATGGCCTCTTATACTGAGGTTAAAACATCCCAGCCGGTCACAACCCAGAGAATCAGCACCACACTGGGGAACAGAAAAACAGTTTGGCATTGCTCTCCAGATCCACACCAGGGGACAGAAGGTAACACAGACACAGCCTTCCATGTGTCTGCACAGAGGTTTGCTTCCTTACCTGCAAGACTATGCAAGTAGGCTGATAGTAATCTACCACCTGGTTAATGACTGGCTGGAAGAGGTGCTTGTAACCTTTGGAGAGAGAGGTGGATTTGTCATGGCTCTGGAGCAGAAGGACCAGGAAACCCCTGGGGCCAAGGGGAAAGGGGAGGGAACACCTACTTTGGTCATCGATGCCATCTCGGAGGGGCACGTTGAGACAATAGTACCGGCCACTCTCTGCACCAACCTCATACATGTCACCTGCAAAACAGGACAGGCACAACTGCCCTGAAGCTTCAGAGCTGTGCAAAGCCAGGTCTCAGCTGGGCTGAGTCTTTCCACTTAATCAGGACCCCTTTCTTACAACTAACTACAGCTCTGTTCCTCTCTAATCACTTTCTCCCACCATTTCCCCCCCGCAGCTCGAATTTTGTGATTTCCTCTTTTCTACTCCAGCAGAGCTTCCAAGGGATTCTGAGGCAGGTTCCCACTAGAAATTCAAAACTTACCTGTGCCAGGAAAGAAATAGTTGCCATATTTGTGAAATGACACAGTCATGACACGATCTGTCAGGTAGAAAGCCTCCTGCACACCATCCCCATGATGGATATCAATGTCGATGTACAGCACCCGGGGGTGATACCTGTGGGATACACCAAAGCTGGGATTTCAAACATCTGAACACACTCAAACACCTTCCTTTGATGTGCTTGGAAATTGGTATTTAAAACATTTTCTTCTGAGGTGGTTGGAAATGGATATTAGAACAAAAAGGTTTTAAATAGGGCCAGAAATATCTTGGAAAATAACTTGTTTAAGCAGCTGGGTGTTCACGAGTTGCAGATTCTTGTTTCCAATGTGCTCATAGTTAATCTTTAAGAGCTCCAGTGATTTTAATCATATCAGGAAATGAAAGGCAAGCTGGCATGGAGGAGGTGGGAAATGGAGCACTTTGTCCCAGCTGGTGAGCACCAAAAATTCCAGGCTGGGCTAAATTTACTGGGGAAGCAGCCAGAGCCACAGAGAGAGAAGCAAACTCAAAATGCAGTCACCTCTGCAGAAATGGTTCCTGGAAATGGGCACATAAATAACACGCCATGAGGGGTAACTGGGCTGTACTTGAGGCCTCTGGTGGATGGAATTAGAAATGGGAGTGCAGAGATAGCCAGGGAAATCCTGGGGTTCCAAATGGAGCAGGGAAGGGGGAACAAGGAATCCCATTACATCCCATAAATCTGACTTTGAGAGCAGGTAAACTTGCCAGCAGTCATGTAACTATTGTTTGATCAACTCCAAATCCTTTCTAATTCCATGACAGCTTGTCTGAGGTTCAGTGACAAGGAGAGCACTTTGAAGTACCAAAAAAAAATTAAAATAAATCAGATAAATTCAAGAAACTAAAGGTATTTCTGTAACCTTTCCTCTCATTCTGAATTTATTTTTTATTTCCTAAAGTGAAAAATAATCTGACTCTCTTCTATGGAAATCAAGTGTCCTTTCATCATCCATGTGCAGCCCAAAACCTGTTCTTAAGATGCTTAAACAACTCCAGAAAGATTTGAGTCATTTTTGTGTCTCCAGTGAACCAAAACTTGCATTCACCTACAAAAGGCTCACTGTGGCAAAAAGGCTGAGACTCAGGAGCCCTGAAATGGGATTGAAGAACTCTTCTATATCCCTCAAGCTCCCTTGAGGGATAACAAAACATCTGATTCCAACAAAACTGGAATCAGATGTTCCAGTGCTCAAACCCTTTCGTGTATCTTACAGGTAAGGACATGACAAAAATGAAGTTTTTGGGTTTCCTGGATTCCAAGAAGGCAGATGAGGCAGGGAAAGAGAGAAAGCAGAGGGAAAGCACAAAGCAGCCAGCAGAGCTCAGCCCTGGGCCCTGTCCTTACTTGAGCAGCTCCAGGATGCCGATCACGATGTCGTTGACGTAACAGAAACCCGAAGCCTGGAAGGGAGAGAAACCCCAAGAGCTTTAGGATGAGATCAACAGAGGCCCCAGGCCCCAAAGACAAGAGGAATCCACAGATCTCATTACCTCAAACTTTTTGGCATGATGGAGACCCCCTGCCCAGTTTATGGCAATGTCACAGATCTAAGAGAGGAAAGAGAAGTGAGTTTAAAGTGACAATATGGTGACAACTGTACCCTCCTTCCCAGTGCCACCTGCCTGTGCCAGGGGTCCACAGCACCCTCCTGGCTTTTCCTCCTCCTCCTCCAAAGCTCCAGCTGGGTTCCACAGGATCAGCACTCAGCCCCTTACCTTGTTGTTCAGCTGTGTTGCTCCCTGCAGGGAGGCCCCAGTGTAACGAGAGCAGAATTCAAAGAGGCCTGGAAACACTGGGCTGAAAAAGAAAGCACATTCCAACTCAGAATCCTCATTCCTCCCCTTTTCTGCAGAGAAAAATGAATCAAACTGGCCAGGGGTAACACCTGAGCAAGAATAAAGCTCAGTTCCCTGTGAAAGAGTTAATTTGGGATCAGGATCACTCTGACCCTGCCTGTAACTCACTGAGCCCCAGCAGGGGAGTGAGCTGCCTGCAAACACAGAGGGGAACACAGGGAAATTGAGAATGATTCCCAAAGCTTCCAAACCAGCCTTGAGAAGGTCCACTGTTCCCAAAACCTGTCAGAGTCTCCTGCCCACAGCTGGGACATGATGAGACACTGCTTCAAGAGATGGAGGGACTGTCACAGCTCTGAATCTCAGAATGATTTGGGTTGGAAGAGAATTTAAGTTCGTCCTGTTCTACCCCCTGCCATGGCAGGGACACCTTCCACTGTCCCAAGTCTCATTCAGCCTGGCTTTGGACACTGGGGAGGGATCCAGAGGCAGCCCCAGCTGCTCTGGGCACCCTGTGCCAGGGCCTGCCCACCCTGCCAGGGAACAATTCCTAATTCCCAATATCCCATCCAGCCCTGCCCTCTGGCAATGGGAGCCATTCCCTGTGTCCTGTCTCTCCATGCCTTGTCCCCAGTCCCTCTCCAGCTCTCTTGTCAGCTCCTTCAGGTACTGTAAGGCCACAGTGAGGTCACCCTTTCCCTTCTTCAGGCTGAACACTCCCAGCTCTCCCAGCAGAGCTGCTCCATCCCTCTGCTCATCCTGGTGCCTCCTCTGGATTTGCTCCACCAGGCTGATGTTCTTTGTCCCCCAGAGTTGGATGCAGACTCAAACTCTTACCAAAGACAATTGCCACATTCCAGAAGAATTGGAAGCTCTTTCAGAACAAGCAGAGTCTGCAACCCAACAAGCCCAAATCTAGAGGCAGAAAGAAGCACTGCAACACCCCAGTGAAGGGAAAGGAATCCAGGCGGCTCCATACCCTATCCACATGTCTTAGGCTGGAAATGGGGTGTGTATTCTATTGCCCATCTGTCAGAGCTGGGGCAGTTCTCTGCTTTTCATGGGGCAGTTTTTCCTTTATCTCTCCAATAAAGGAAAAACCTAAAGCTTATCCTCCCTGCAGGAGATCTCTGCTGTCCATGGCCACTGAGTGTCCCTGCAGGGCTGATCCAATCCCAGCATCCCATGGGGAGATGCTCCGCCCAGGGGAGGAGCCAAGCATTCCTGCCTGGATCCAATCTGAGCCTGGCACAGCACAGCAGCCTTTGCCCCCTGCATGGCCAGAGGAGCAGCTTTCTGCTGCCCTGCATGGCCAGAGGGAGCCCAGGCCCATCTGCAGCAGCCCTGGAGCTGCAGAGGAAAACTCCCCCCTTGTGCAGGATCCCTGCTGCAGCAGAGCCACAGCTGGCACTGCAGGAGGGCTGAGCCCCCCTGGGATGGGGCTGGGACACCCCCTGACACACAGGGGGCAGGGCATGGTCTGACTCTGGCAGGGCTTTGGTTTTTGTTTGTATTATTGCATTTGTATTTTAATTTTCCTAGTAAAGAACTGTTATTCCTATTCCCATCTCTTTGCCTGAGAGCCCCTTAATTTCAAAATTACAACAATTCAGAGGGAGGGGGTTTACATTATATTTTCTGAAAAATCCTTCACCACGATTTCTTCTCCTGGGAAGCTGAGAAGCCTCAGAGAAAAATGAAAACAATAATTATCTGACTTGCTTCTCCTGTATTTTGCTGCATTGGAATGTGGTTTGGAGATTGTTTATCCAACATGTGAATTGGTTTAACTTAATGACCAATCATGGTAAGGCTGTGTTGGGACTCAGTAAGCAGTCTCGAGTTTTTCATTCGTATCTTGTTAAGCCTTCTGTAAGTATCCTTTCTCTATTCTTTAGTATACCATTCTTTTATATAATATAACGTCATAAAATAATAAATCAGCCTTCTAAGAACATGGAATCAAATTCATCATTTCCTGTTGGGAAGGATGAAAGTTTGACAAGAAAGTCTCACAGATATGTGCGCTTGGCAGAAAGATTTTTAAATGTAGAAGCTGAAGAAGGAATAGAGATGGAAGCAAGTTTTGATATAGAAGAAAAGAATTTCTGAGCCAGTCTTACTGGATAACCATGGAGGTAAAGGGTGTGTTAGTTAGAAGGGGTTTTTATGGCTTAGAGCAAGGATAAACCCACCCCAAACAAGATGATGTTTTTACCAAGCAGAAAAATAGCACAGGCAAACAGACATGCTGATGTTGCAAGTAGAAAAAATGTCTCAGAATTTTCCACTGCAAAAAATCTGAAAAACAACTTCTAGCTTAAACTGTAATGTACTGACTTTTAGTGACTGGAGAACAGTAACATGAATATGGTAATTACAGTAGTTATGATAGGCTATAGGTCAAAGTTAAGGTATAGATTGGTTCTGCTGTATTAAGATGCTCAGTAAAGAAAAGTATAAAATGCATTGTAACCCAAAGAAAAGTATATAATGCACTGTAACCAAAACCAAAAGGTCTCCAGGCCTGCCTGCAGCTGGAGCTGACAGCTGTAGGCACAGCTCTGTCACCCACAACCCTGGACTGCTGTAACTCTTGGATACAATAAACATCTCTCATTCAGGCTCTTAAAATTTTCCTGCCACAGGAGACCCTGAAAATACCACAGGAGGGGCTTTGCATTTCCATTCCAGGGGAGGCTCCTGCCTTCCTCAGCAGAACCTGGCTGTTCAAAGCCAGACAGGGCAGGAATAGCACACTGCAGCAGGGCCCTGGGCAGGGCAGGGCAGCCCCTGGGCACTCACCAGTCATCACCCACGTTGAAGGCGTTGAGGCTCTTGGTGAAGCCCTGCATGTTGTTGGGGCTCACCCTCTGCAGGAAGTCGATGTAATCCTCGGAGTGGAAGCGGCACATGTCGTGCTGGGAGGCCTGGTAGGGCTTGAACACCTTCCAGAGACAAAACCAGCAGTTATTTCCCATCCAAACTCTGCTTCCTTGGGCTGGAAGGAAGCTCAAGCTAACTGACAAGTGGCTTGCACGAGGTACATAAAAAATGTGCTAACACTGGTAAAAAAAATGTGCTAACACTGGTAATTGTGTTCATTGAAATTCAGCTGCTCCATGGAACCTGCTCTCCTCTCATTTTCCTTTTCATAAACCCAAATCTTGCCTCTCCTGACTGCAGCTCCTGCTACAAAATTTCTTTCTACCCAATGGCACATTCTCCTGCTTGGGCAGCAAAATAAATCACACCTTTTCCTTCCCTGGGGGATCCTTCCTTCCCCACTCACCAGTTTAAAACCTTGATCTAGGGGTGCTTCTGATCCCTCTGTAAGATTTACTCACAGGTTCCAAATTATTTGGGGAAAGCTCCTAGTGAGATGGAAGAGGTCCATAAGTTTTGTTTCCTTTGGAAAGGAAAATGGGGGGAATGGCCAGGGAGGTGGATGGACTCAAATCCAGGACCTTGTGACAACACAGGTTTGGCACTTGGGGCACATCCCTCAGTAGAGGGGAAGTTAAAAATTAACCCCACTGAGAGAGGGAATTTAATTGATAAGAGATATTTTCTGTGATGCCTCTTATTTAAATTTCTCTTATTTAAAGCAACCACTTCACAGACAAAGTGGAACATGAACATAACAGAAGATGCACAAGCATTTTCCAAAGGGAAATTCCTCAGGACAACTGCAGCATGTTCCTGTTTTCTGTGCTGAGTATAAAACCTGGGCATTTTCAGAGCCACCATAAACCAGAACAAGCCCACCTCCTCCTCTCCTGGTGTTTTCCATGTGGAATTTGGTATTTCTCAGAGGCTGCTGCCTCTGACAACCCAAACAGTCCCAGCTGCTCCAAACCCCTCGTTTTATTTCTCCTGACTTTGCCAGTCCCTGACTGTTTGGAGATGAAGATTTTCAGCTTCCTAGTGGCAGCTTGTGGAAAAAATAACCCCCCAAAAAAGAATTTCAAGACTAAAAATGTACAGGCAGCCCACTGCCTCATTCAGGCAGGGATTTGCCATTTACAAGTGTTAGGTCAGAACAGGATTTTTGTTTGTTCCTGCAAGGAAAAGCCCAACTCTGCACAAGTTATTTGTGGAAATAGTAATAAAAAACAAAACAAAACAAAACCTCTGGGGAAGCTACTTGTGGAAATAAAAAAAAAAATATCTCTGGGGAAGTTTCTTGTGGAAATAAAAGAAAAACAAAACAAAAACCTCTGGGGAAGTTACTTGTGGAAATAATAATAAAAAACCTCTGAGGAAGTTACTTGTGCAAGATACTTTTGGAAATAAAAAAAATAGTCTGGGGAAGTTTCTTCTGGAAATAAATAAAAACAAAAAGAAATTCTGGGGAAGTTACTTGTGGAAATCCACACAGTGACAGTAAAAATCTGTCAGAGAAACTCTGCAAAGGCTCTCCAGAGTTCCCCCAGGTGCTGCATTTCTACACAGTCACTGCCCTGGATGTAGTTTTATTAATTAAGGAAACTTTTCTTATATCTAAACATCTGAAATTCTTTTCATAGATTGTATCTCAACAGTTGCCTGACCTCAGCAGCTCCCTGGAATCCTCTACAGCTGCACCAACAGCGCAGGACTGAGCTTTAAAATCATCACTGAGCACTGTCACCCACCCACCCCTGGGGTCCCCCAAGCTCTACAGCCATCACTGAGCACTGTCACCCACCCATGGGGTCACCAAAGCTCTAAAACCATCACCAATCACTGTCCCCCATCTGTGGGCTCCCAAAACTCTAAAGCCATCACTGAACCTGTCACCCATCTGTGGGGTGCCCAAAGCTCTACAGCCATCATTGAACCTGTGGGGTTCTACAGCCATCACTGTCACCCATCCCTGGGGTCCCCAAAGCTCTACAGCCAACACTGAACCTGTCATCCATCTGTGGGATCCCCAAATCTCCAAAACCATCACCAATCACTGTCCCCCATCTGTGGGCTCCCAAAGCTCTGCAGCCATCACTGAGCACTGTCACCCACCCTTGTGGTCCCAAAAGCTCCAAAACCATCACCAGTCACTGTCACCCACCTGTGGGGCCCCCAAAGCTCGAAACCCATCACCAATCATTGTCCCCCACCCCTGGGACCCCAAAGCTCTAAAACCATCACCAATCACTGTCACTCCTCCCATAGCGTCCCCAAAGTTCTACAGCCATCACTGACCACTGTCACTCACCCTTGTGGTCCCCAAAGCTCTGCGGCCATCACTGAACATGTCACCCACCTGCAGGATCCCCAAAGCTCTACAGCCATCACCAATCACTGTCACCCACCCCTGGTGTCCCCAAAGCAGCCCTGGGGGCTCAGGTTAGAGCCTGGCTGTCCCACCCGCCCGGGCGGGCCCACGCGTGGCTTACGATCATTTTCTTGTAGAGGCCGTAGTGCAGCACCAGGCTGTGCGTGAGCGCCAGGCGGTGCGGCTTCATGGGGTGCCCCGCGCCTGGAACGGAACCGCGCGGGGATTAACGGGGCCGCCGGCGGGGACACAACGGCCGCTGCCGCCGCCCGCCGCGCTCCGCTGCAGGTCCGGGCTGAGGGGACGGGGGGAACCGGGAGAGGGGAGCGGGATGGGGACAGGGAGGGCAGGGCCAGGGCCGCGCCCCCGCCTCCAGCAGGCCCCGCACGGCCCCGGCCCCACAGCAGCGCCTCCGCCGCCCCGCCCCGGGGCTGCCCCGGCCCCGCTCGCACCGTAGTGGAAGTTGCCCACGTCCGGGTCGTAGAAATAGGCCACGGTCTTCGCCATGGCGGACAGGCCGCGCCGCGCGCCGCGCTCCCGCTTGCGTCATCAACCCGCGACACTCGCCCGGGCCGGGACCGGGCTGGGGCGGGGCCACGGTAAACACCCACCCAGAAAGGGGCGTGGCTTGGGGCGGGGGCGTGGTCACTGTGCGATCCCCGTGTCAACCCCGGCTGCTCCCAGTTAGTCCCAGTGTCCCCCCCGGCTGCTCCCAGTTACTCCCAGTGTCACCCCCGCCTGCTCCCAGTTAGTCCCAGTAGATCCCAGTTACTCCCAGTGTCACCCCTGGCTACTCCCAGTTACTCCCAGTGTCACCCCTGGCTGCTCCCAGTTACTCCCACTGACATCCCCGGCTGCTCCCAGTTACTCCCAGTGTCACCCCCGGCAGATCTCAGTTACTCCCAGTGTCACCCCCAGCTGCTCCCAGTGTCACCCCAGCAGATCCCAGTAACTCCCAATGTCACCCCCAGCTGCTCCCAGTTACCCTCAGCAGATCATCCCAGTTACCCCTAGCAGATACCAGTTACGCCCCCCAACAGATGATCCCAGTTACCCGCAGCTGCTCCCAGTTACCCCCAGCTGCTCCCAGTTACTCCCAGCAGCTCCCAGTTTCCCTTCTGTGGGCTTGCAGCTGCCTCCCAGTCATTCCCAGTTATTCCCAGCTGCCTGCTGGTTCTCTCCCATAATTCTCCACCTGCTCCCTCAGGTGCCACCATTGCTCCTCCTCCTCACCTGCTCCCAGTCACTCCCAGCAGCTCCAGTCACTCCCAGTGAGCCCAGCTGGCCGCTGCATTCTCTTCTCCAGGCCCACAGCTCGCCCCAGTTCCTCCCAGTCACTCCCAGCTCCCCTGTCACCCCCACAGGGCACAGAGGATGAGCAGTGGGGTTCCCATGGGACACCCACACCCTGATGGGGCTCATTCCATCCCAGTCCCTGAGGGATGGGGACCTGCCACTGCCAGCTGTCACCTCCAGCTGTCACCAGGTGCCACCCTGAGGGGTGCGGGCTCTCCAGAGCTTTGGGGAGAACCCTCTGGAGGCGCTGCCAGGCTGGAGGAGGACAAAGGCCGGGTGGGAAATCCCTGGGGGTGAGGAGGCAGCGGGATGAGGAAAGCTGGAGCTGACAGGAGATGGAAACATGTGTGGGAATGGCAGCATGAACCTGCTCCTGGTCCAAAAGCTTGGAAAACCAAGCCAAAATCAAGGCTTTTTGAAAATGTGGAGTTATTATAGGATATTTCTGGCTGTCCCTGTCCCCCCCTGTGGGGACAGTGCCCCCTCCACAGGCTCCTTGTGTGGGTTTCCTTTTAGGATCCTGACTCCAGCTGGAGCAAGGATCACAGGATGGTTTAAGGGATAGGATTGGAAGGGACTTTAAAGATCATTTCATTCCAATCCCTGCCAGGGGCAGGGACACTTCCAGAGGAGAGCCAGGACCCTCTCACTGTGACCCCACAGGGCACAGCTGGGGCTGGGGACACTCAGAGAGGACACCTGGCACCAAGCCCAGCACCCAATGAGGGAAATTTTGGGAAATTCAGGACTCCTGGGCCCCTGACCAATATGATTAAGCAGAAGCTGTTTATTATTTACATTATACAGTTATTTACACATTCTAACTCTCTGCACACATTTCTTACTGGTGCCTTCGTCTGGTCCACGTGTTCTGAGTGCTGCTCTCAGAATATGGGGCTGGTCACAGTCCAGTGCTTTGCTGCTGTTATTTACTTCTTGTGGTCTTGGAATTTGGTTTTTCAGCTTCTTCTTTGTTCTTTGCACAGTTTATATCTTAGATGCCTTGATGGATTCCAGAGGGCTCTGAGCAAACTGATAAGAGCAGTTACAAGGGGCATGGCTGCTACTCTCTGAGGCCTGAGCTGTTCAGGAAATCTCTGGGGTTTGAACGTGCTGAGCAGCACGGCTGTGCTGGGAGCCCCTGGAGCTGTGACGGTGCTCCCTCATGATGCCTGTCCTGTCCTGTCCTGTCCTGGTGCTCCCTCATGACGAGTGTCCCTGCTCCACCAGCTGCTGCCACCAGATAACGCCAGCCTGGGGACACGGAGCCGCCCGGGACACGTCCCAGTGCCTGCCTGGGGACTGGGAAGGAGAGCAGAGACACATCCCTGCTTGAGGAGAGCAGAGACAGAGCCCTGCTGAGGAAAGGAGAGCAGAGACACGGCCCTGCTTGAGGAGAGGAGAGCAGAGGAGAGACATAGGCCTGCTTGGGGAGAGCACAGACACACCCCTGCTCGGGGAGAGGAGAAGAGAGCAGAAACACAGCTCTGCTTGAGGAGAGTGGAGACATCCCTGCTTGAGGAGAGCAGAGACACGGCCTTGCTTGGGGAGAGACTCAGGCCTACTTGAGGAGAGGAGACACAGGCCTGTGAGAGGAGAGGAGAGGAGAGGAGAGGAGAGGAGAGGAGAGGAGAGGAGAGGAGAGGAGAGGAGAGGAGAGGAGAGGAGAGGAGAGGAGAGACACATCCCTGCTTGGGGAGAGACACAGGCCTGCGTGAGGAGAGCAGAGACCCGGCCCTGTGTGAGGAGAGACACAGCCCTGCTTGAGGAGAGGAGAGCAGAGACATCCCTGCTTCAGGAGAGCAGAGACACAGCCCTGCTTGAGGAGAGGAGAGCAGAGACATCCCTGCTTGAGGAGAGACATATCCCTGCTTGAGCACAGACACATCCCCGCTTGAGGAGAGGAGACACATCCCTGCTTGAGGACACCAGAGACACGGCCTTGCTTGAGGAGAGCAGAGACAAGGCCCTGGCTGAGGAAAGGAGAGACACAGCCCTGCTGAGGAGAGGAGACAACGGCCTTGCTTGAGGAAAGCAGACACATCCCTGCTTGAGGAGAGGAGAGCAGAGACACAGCCCTGCTTGAGCACAGACACAGCCCTGCTTGAGCACAGACCCAGCCCTGCTTGGGGAGAGCAGACACATCCCTGTTTCCAGCTGGGATCTCTCTGCTGCCTGAGCTGTCCTTCTGGCAGCCGGGTGCTGCTCCAGGCATCTTCACGGGTGTTGGACAGAGAAGGGAAGTGTCACAGAGGGATATTTTTAGATGCTCTTTGTGCTCAGAGAGCAAAGGCAGGCTGTGGTTTAACAGCCATTAGCTGCTGGGCATGTTTGGAAAGCTGGAGCGGGGCTGAGGATCCAGGAACACGTTTGACACCATGGGATGAAGCAGCTTCACAGATGTGAGGATAATTTTTGGGCTGAGCATCGAAGGGAAGACCCCAAGAGGAGCCTGGATCTGGGCACTCCAGCCTGTTTAGCTGCCACGTGGACAGGCAGTGGTGGCTGATCCCCCAAAAGGACGTGGTCCCATTGTTTGTGGGGTGACATTTGCTCCAGTGGCTGTGGAAGAGGAGCAGGAAAAGAGCGGACAAGAGGTAATGTGGAATTTCACTGGGACCAGAGCCAGCTGAGGGACAGGGTGACAGGTGACAGCACTATCCCACCAGCGTCTCCTTGGCCACTCTGTCCCCTCCCTCCCAAGCCTCCAAAGCTTAAAATTTCAGTGTTTCGGGCAATGCCCGGAGAGGGAGTGAAGCCTCCAAGGACCTGCAGGATTCAGGGAAGTCCTGAGGGGCGTCCTGGGAAGGAAGGGCAGGGGATAGTTTGGGTTGGAAGGGACCTTAAATCTCATTCCAACTCCCTCCCACTAGAGCAAACCCCATCCAACCTGGCCTTGGACACTTCCAGGCATGGCTAAGGCCATCTCCAAGGTCAGGAAGTGCTGACACTTTGGCTCTGGTCAATGCAGAACAGAACATCCCAAGAATTCCAGCTGAGCTCATGAGGAGAAAAAGCAACTCCAACTTACCACTGTAGGGGAGCTCATCACTAATTGATTCATCCACAAGCAAGGAGGTTTCATAAGTCCTGAAAAGATGGGAAAAGAGGAGCTGAGTTCATTGAAAGGGACATGGGAAATGCAGGGATAAATCCCATGGCAGTGCTCCTCACCAGGCAGAGGGGAGGGGAGGCTCTCTGGACCAGCACTGTCCTGGACTGTGTAACCTCCATCTCCTCCTCCTCCTCTTCCTCCTCATCCTCCTCCAGCTGGTGGTGCTGGATGAGGTGGGCAGGCACAAAGAAGGCAGCTGCCTATCCCAGAGCTCCAGCTGGATTGCCCTGTGTCTCAGATCCCACTGCCTCAGCTGGTGAGGTCACACAGGATGGGAGAGGAGCTGGGATGGGGTCAGGAGGGACAGAGGAAGCCCAGACTGGGGATGTGCCACGAGCAGGCAGCCCGCAGCCATGGCTGCACCTGCCCGGCTTGGTGTGGGGTTGTCCCCATGTGGGTTCTGTCCCCACACAGCCAGGATGAACATGGCCAGCCTGCTTGGAAGGGAGAGCTCTGTTGTGTGGGTCCATGCCTCAAATTCTGGCTGCTTTTGGGGCACAGAGGTGCCAGGGTGCTGTTTCTGGCTCACCTGCGAGGTACTCTGTGGGACCATTAAAATGCTAACGGGGTCCCACAGTGGGACAAGGACTGAGGCTCTGGAGGGACTCTGAAGCTGAGCTGGTGGAAGCAGGATGGAGAGCAGATCCCTGGTTGGAAGAATCAGGAAGAGAAACAATCAGCTGGGCTAATCCAGCTGCAGAGCCAGGAGGGACAGTCCCAGAACCCCTTCCTCATCCTGGCTCACCCCACAAAGGCCAGGATTTGTCCTCAGGCAGGGCCAGGCTGCTGTGCCACACTTGTGGAAATGCCACCACACACCAGAGGCTGTGTGAAAACGGGAATGTCCCCTTGAATGGGGAGTGCTGATCAGCCTGGCATGGCTGGAGTCAGGAAAGGGGGTGGGATGCTGGAAGGGGGCAGGGTGCGGCAATGCTCTGGGTGGGTGGGAACGCCCAGGAGGAGAAAGAAAGAGAGATTTATTGTGCAGGGCAGGCAGCGTGCGTGGGCACGGGGAGAACAGGAATATACTGGTCATGACTGCGTCCCCTCAGGGCCCTGCAGAAACCCAGAGCTGCCAGCTCCCCCTGTGCATGAAAACAGGGGCAAGAAGCAAAGTGCCTCTGAGTTTTGCTTTGTGGGCTCTTCCTCAGATGATGCAGCAGCTTGTTGGTCCATGGTTCGGAGAGCTCTCCTCTCCTGTGGCTCAGCAATCCGTGGCAGGAGAAGTCTTGTTCTTGTACAGGTGTTCCATTCCTGTCTCCCTGTCAGTACAGCGGGCAAGTGGGTGTCACCTGTGATGTGGTGACATCCTGAAGTCACACTGATGGAGGAGGCTCCTGAGAACCAACTTGGTCACCAGTGCAGAGGGACAGGAGCCCTCAGCGAGGCAGAGCTGAGAGCCTGGAGGAGGCACAGGCTGTGTGACAGACTGGAGTGGGATAATTCCCATTAGGGATTCCCATGGGATAACTCCCATGGAGGAATGTGTGCATGGATTGGAGCTCGGTTCAGTGGAGATGGGCTGGGAGGGGTTTCAAGGGCTGGAGAACTGGCAGGTGGCTGAAGGATGGAGAGGTGCAGCTCTGATTTCCAGTAGCAAAGGAGTGGTGGGTGAAGCCTCCCAGAGTGAGAATAATGAGGTGGAAATGGAGAAGGAGGTCATGGGACCACCACAGCGTGAGATTTCCAATGGCTTAGCCCCTCCTTTTTTAGGAAGGAGGGAGGGAGACACAGGAGTCTCCCGGGGCTGTTTTCCCACCCTCTCCTCTGTGCTGGGATCCCCGTGTGGGGCTCTGCACTCCTCTCCCCCCCTCATGCTGCTGTGTGATCAGCCCTGCTCTCACTGAGCCCCACTTCCACCCTTCTCCCTCCCATCGCCAGGGCTCGGTGCCCTAAAATCCAAGGCAAGGAAGGTGCCAGGGGAGCTCGGGGCTGGCACGCGTGCGGGTGAGGTTGCTCACCCCGGGGCGGGCGGCAGCGATTCCCTGGCAGCCTCCCCGAGCGGCGCTCCTGCGTGTCCTGCTGCAGCCTCCCTCCGGCATCTCCCCGAGCTCCTCTCCGCACCTTCCTCCGCCGAAACAGCCCCGGGGAGGTTTTTTTTTCCGGGATCGGGACAGGCGGGTGCTCTTGTGGCAGAGCGCGGCAGAGAGCGGCGGGCAGAGGCAGCTGGCTCCTTCGCGGGGAAGGCAGGCACGGAGCGGGGCCCGGGGGCCGGAGGATGCTCGCCGCGGTGCCCAGCCGCGGGGATGCGGGGTTGCTAGGAGGCAGGTGAAGGTGAAGGTGAAGGTGAAGAGGAGAGCGCTGCGGAGGACCGCAGGCCCAGGTAGCGCCGCAGCGGGCCCGGGGACAGGCGGGGGGGACATTGTCCGTGCGGGGAGCGGAGCCGGCGAGCGGGGAGGGAGCCGGCTCGGTGCTGCGGGAGGACGATGCGGGAGCGGCCGCGGGCTCGGCCCTCCGCCAGCCCGGCTGCCGCGGCTCCCTGCTCGCCGCTGCCGGCGCCGGTACCGGTGCCGGGGCAGGGCCTCGGCCGTGAGTACCGGGGGCTGCGGGGGAGCGGCACGGCGCAGCGCGGGAGGATGCTCAGCCATCCTCCGGCAAGGGCGAGCCGGGGATGCCGCCCGCCGCAGAGCCCCGGGCAGGCCGGGGCACCGGTGCCCTTGGGAAGCCGCCTGCAAGGGACGGGGGAGCGCCGCAGCCCGGGGCCGGCGGGGCCTGCGGGGACGCTGCCGCCGTCGCTGCCCTTGGGATGCCTCTTGCGGGGCCGTGCGGGGCAGCAGTGTCCTTGGGAGACCGCGAGGAGCCACCTCCGGCCGGTCCTGTCCTGTCCTGTCCTGTCCTGTCCTGTCCTGTCTTCCGCACCGCGCCGGACCCTGCGGGGCTCGGGCTGAGCCCCCGGGTGGGAGCTGCCCTGGCTGGAGCTGTCCCCGGGCTAGAGCTGCCCTGGATGGGAGCTGCCCCCGGCTGGAGTTGCCCCGGCTGGGAACTGCCCTGGATGGGAGCTGCCCCCGGCTGGGAACTGTCCCCGGGCTGGAGCTGCCCCTGACTGGGAGCTGCCCCTGGCCCCGCAGGAGGAACGGGAGGATGGCACAGGGTGGGAGTAAGCGCCGCGCCTCTGACCTGCCTTCCCCCTCCTCCTAGATCCGCATGTCAGACCATCACGACCCCCACTATGGGGAGTCAGAACCCCAGCACGGCATCACTGTGGTCTTCCTCCTTGTCCTTGTCTTCTTCATCATGGGGCTGGTGGGGTTCCTGATCTGCCATGTCCTGAAGAAGAAGGGTTACCGGTGCCGCACCTTCCGGGACGAGCTTGACCCAGATGACAAAGATGAGGTGGAGGAGCTCGACGATGGTGAGTGCTGGGCAATGGGGCTCGCTGGGGGCTCAGCCTTGTGCCTCCCGTGGGCTGGTGCTCCCCATGCACCCTTCTGGGCTGTGGGATGGGGCTGGGAGGGTTACCTGTCACGTGTGGCTGGGTTGGGATGAAGGGCTGGGGCAGTGAGAGCAGCGTGGTGTTCCCTGGGGATCGGGAGTGTGAGGGCTAGGGATCCCTCAGATCCACGAGCTGACAATGGCTGGAAGTGACAGGGAGGTGGCAGCCAGTGCCTGGCCCTTCCCAAAGGAGTGTTATCACCAAAAGGTAATTCTGATGAACATCCAGGACTTACTGAATCCCCTGAATCTCAATCATAACCCCTGTTCCCTCAAGGAAAACCTCTCCCAGCTGGAGCACAAGTGCCTCTGTCCCTCTGGCATTAGGATGTCTGGCAGGGAGCCAGCTGGTGTTTGCTATTGGCCATGTCTTCTTGTGGTCCCTGCTGTGTTCATGCAGACCACAGAAGTAGGGCTGCTGCTGGAAGGGGAAGGGACCTGTAGGGATTTTTTCCATGGCTTCAGGGCACTGCAAGTCGCTCTGGGCTGGCTGGATTGGGAAGTCAGTGCTGCATCGAGCGTGGGTGCCCAGCCCAAGCGAGCTCTGTCATCCGGTGCTTTCCTGAGTCTCTGCTGAAGGGGGAACACACATTCCTCTGCTGCTTCCCAGGCTGGGAACAGCCACATGGTGCCACAGAACTCCTCCAGCTCCGCGTGCTGTGGCAGTGCTGGGGAGGATCAGCACCTCCTGCTGCCGCTGCCTGAGCTCAGGAAGGAAATAGCTCCTCAGGCTCGTCCTCGGTGCAGCCAGAGCCTCAGGTGCCCATGGATGTGCTCCTCTGGCTTTAATGTCTTGGCTGAACATGACATGGGGACAGTCTCTGAACCTTCCAGGATGGGCTTTGCCCTCTGGAGACATCAAAGCCCAGGGAAACGTCTCCATGGGATGACGGACATCTTCTGAGATCATGGTAGCAGCTCTTGAGCCTTTGAGGCAGCTGCCTGCCAGACCACAACTCCAACCTGCTTACAGGAACTTCTCACACTGCTGACCAGGGTGGAGGCCCGTCCATCCATCCATTCCCCTTCCATGCATCCATCCATGCATCCATCCATGCATCCATCCATGCATCCATCCATCCATCCATCCATCCATCCATCCATCCATCCATCCACCCATCCATCCACCCATCCATCCCTCCTGCCTCCAACAGTGGCTGGAAGCAGGTTGAGTTGAAGGCTGTCGGTGAACTCCACAGCAGAGCAGGCACCAGCCAAGATTCCCCAGAACAGTCTTTAAGCTTTCAATAGAGTGCAGCTCTGGGCTCTCTCTGTCACTGTGTGTTCCCCATTTCTGTGTTTAGTGGATCCCAGTGGGTTTATTTTCTGTGGACGTGTCCTGTCTACCCTTGGAGCCTTGAGAACTTTCAGCATCCTGCAGCCAGGGGCTCCTGGGCTGGACAAGGACCCTCCTCTTCCAAAATTTTAGAACCTGCTTCCCTCTCATTTCTCCAGATGCTGTGAAGGAGCAACACACCCCCTCTCCCCGCACATGCAGCTGCTGGCTCAGCCATTTCTTTTCCAGGATTAGGGATCTGGTGTTCCCCAGTGCCTTCCCAGTGTGACAGGGGACTCGAGGCTTCTCCAACAACTCTGCTGATGCAGCTGCTCCTGGGAAGGGATGAGTGAGCAGAGCCCTGGAATCCCAGCCCTCAGTGCCACGTTGTCTCTTTTCAGATGAGGCTGACAAGAACGATGACACCGTTGAGAAGATTGTGAGATGCATCATCCAAAATGAAGGTGAGCACTTCCTTGGGCTGGCTGGAGCCATGCTGATCACTTTGGCTCGTTTTTCCCTCTCTCTTCAGCGTTCCCATTTTTTCCCCTCTCTCTTCAGCAAACGTGGAGGCCCTCAAGGAGATGCTGGGGGAAAATGAACCAGACGTGCCAGTGCCAGTGCCCAGGTGAGGGAAGCTCACAGAAGCTTGTGAGTGAGGGACAAGCAGCCCCTTTCCAGCTGCCACAAAGCATCTTTCCAACTGGGAGTCCTGCTCCCCTGAGGGCTCTGAGGAGTGCTTCACCCCACTGTTGAGTGGAACAGCTCTTCCTCATTCCTGTGCCCCGCAGAGCTGCTGCTCCAGTGGGGTTGCACCAGGGTTGGGACATCTCCCCGAGGTGACACAGCCTGTCATCTTCTGTTGCAGCCTTGGTCACCACAGCAGCAGCCAGGACGGGGGCCCGCCCCATCACCACACGGTGCACCTGGGCTCCACGCACGCCCCCTGCATCCACTGCAGCAGGAGGAAGAGGCACCCCCTGCAGCGCCAGGGCCGCTCCAAGGAGGGCAAAAGCAGGATGCACCCTGGAGAGACCACCGTCTTCTCAGTGGGCAGGTACCCAAACGAGCTTTGCTGGACATTTCCCTGCTGGAATGAGCACCACAGGGTCTCCTCAGTCCTGTTCTTTCCCCCTTCCCCTTGCACCCAAGGTTCCCTCCTGCTGTTGCACACTGAGATGCCCCAGCAGCAGCTCTGCAGCTGGAGCTCCTAAGCAGCCAGGTGTTTGCTGCACCTGGAAATGCCTGTGGTGTGTGGCAGGCTGTGATGCACCGGTGGCTTCCCTCCTTTACCAGGAAGGTGACTCAAGCTGAGTTTTCCTGCTGAGTCAGTGCTGGGCACAGCCCCAGCTCCATGTCCTTCCAGAGCCCGCTGTCCCAGCTTGCTGCAAGCAGGGCCTTGCTGCCCAAGTGGGGGCTTCAGGGACCTCATTGAGGGGGACAGAGGGGACAACATGTCCCAGGTGCAAGCCACCACCTGCTCAGGATGAAAGAGTGGCTGTGCTGCTCCAGGTTGCTGCCTCCAATCGTGTCTGTAATTAGATGACATAGCAGCAATGTAAGAATAGGGGAGTGTTCCTGATACTTCCCACAAATGCTTTCCATCCCCACCTGGTTTCACCTCAAGGGACTTCCTGAGCTTCCTGTGGTCTCACTGTGTCGTCACTAACCTGTAGAGCAGTCTGTAGGCTCGCCCAGGCTGCCCCATTCCCCAGCAGAAAGGGTTAGGAAAGTTCCTGGGCTTGGCTCCCTCCGGCTGTGGTGGCTGGGGCAGGGTGACAAGCAGCTGCTGGTCCCTGGATGGCCACCATGGTGAGACACAGAGCTCTGCCATGCTCAGATTGTGCTCAAGGTGCTCATTCAGGCCCTGAGCCTTGATGGAACTTCATGCTGTGGTCCAGAGACACTGCTTTCATGGGAATGCTGAGCCAAAGTGGGCATGGAATCGTGGAATGGTTTGGGTTGGAAGGGACCTCAAAGTTCATCTCATTCCACCCCCTGACATGGCAAGGACACCTCCCACTAGCTCAGGGTGCTCCAAGCTCATCCAGCCTGGCCTTGGGCACTGCCAGGGATCCAGGGGCAGCCACAGCTGCTCTGGGCACCCTGTGCCAGGGCCTGTCCACCCTCCCAGGGAACAATTCCTAATTCCCAATATCCCATCCATCCCTGCCTCTGGCTCTGGGAAGCCATTCCCTGTGTCCTATCATATGAATTTTTCCAGCACCACGGGCAGGAGCCTCAGCAGGGAGGTGAGCTGGGGCTTTGTGGGCAGCTGGAGAAGCAGGGAGGGCTGCTGGACTGCCCAGGCCCAGCTCAGCTCGGATCACATGTCGTGGGCACTGCCAGCTCCCGGCTCTCCGTGCCCATGGCTGTCCTTGGAGGTGGTGCCCGGCAGGCCGGGGCTGTGCACAGCTCCTGCTCACCGCTAATTCATTCCCTGGCTGGTGCCCAGCTCCATCCCCTCCTCCATGTCCTCTGTTCGTACTCTCCCAGCCTCCTCTCAGCACTCAGAGTGCTGGACAAGATGCTCACCTTTCCCAAAGGCACCTTCCATCAATTCCTGATTTTCCTCTTTAACCCTGTGAGTGTCATACCCCACACCAGCCCTTTCCACAGGGCAGTTATCCCATTTCTCCAAGGCCTTACTTTCTATCCTGAATCTCTTTGGTACAAGGTGCAACTGCTAAGGGACCTATGTGCCCATGAGGTACAATCCCACACCCAAATTCTGCTTCTTATTTCCAGGCTGGCCCCTTTTCCCTTCCAGATCCTCCAGGATGGCCCTTTCTGTGTCTTATTTATGACAAATATCTTGAAGTACTTTGACCCAGCACTAAAGAACCCACAGGGCTTCTTTAACCCACCCCTAGAGTTAAAGACACCCTCAGGTCTTGTTCTGCTTTGTTTTTGGTATTGTTCTTGCCTTGGATGCAGTGGTTGAGAGTCCAGCCTGGTCCTACATGGAATGGGTCCTGGTAGGCACAGGCTCTTTCCTGAGGAGTGGAAAGCTATGGAGGTCCACCAAGATCATCAGGGCTGGAGTATGGGGAACCTGAGGAGGCTTTTTTGGCCTGGAGCATTAGAAAGGGATGATCTAATTGTCCCCTAACACTTCCCAAAGGGTGGGTGGAATTTAAATGAAGATGGAACAAGACTCTCCTCAGAGATCTGCACTGGGAAGGGCAAGAGGCAATGGCCATGAGTTACAGCAAGAGGAATCCAGAAAAGATGCCAGGAAAAACTGTTCTGCCATGAGGATGGTGCAGCCCTCAACAGGGCCCTGAGGAGTGGAGGAATCTCTGACCCTGAAGATTTCCAAAACCTGACTGGACAGGGCTTGGGCAAAGTGCTTGAGGGTAGGAGGGGACCCAGATATGAGCAGGGGTCTAGACTGGAGACCTCTTGAGGGCTTTTTGCACCTAAATTGTTCTGAACTTGTGTGGCACTCAGAGTTATGCATGGTATGGGATGATTTACCACTTAGCTCAGGGCTTTCCCTCAACCAGGTGTAGTCAGTGGCAGAGCTTGTCCATAAAACACCTGTGTCTGACCCTCTGTCCTCAGCCCCATCAGGCAGAGTGTGTCACATCCCACTGAATCCCAGGGATGCTGATGAGGCAGAAGCCCAGCCAGGGCTCCTCTGCTTTCCCTCACCAGCCAGAGGTTGGCTATGTTACTTCCTGTGCCCTCTCTGGTTCAAATCCCTCTGACTCCACTCCTGACTCTTCCTGCCATTGCTCAATGGCATTACCAAGAAGTGATCCTGTCACTTGTGTATCCTTCCTGTTCCTCTTCAGGGCCAGAACATTCTTTGGTCTTCCCAAATCGCAGTGCTGGTGTCTTATCTCTGAATATCTGGACAGACCTGAAAGGTCACATTTGCTGCTGCTTGGCCTGGGAACGTTGTCTGGAGCGGGAACATTTCTCTTCTCCACCCTCCCAATCCTTTCTGGCCCTGCTGAGGGGTTGGTGCTGCCCACGGGCTGGGCTCCAGCCTGGAAGTGCTCTCCTTCATCTCTGCCAACTCTCCTGACATCTGTTCTTATCTTTTGGACCTCTCTGCTTTTTCCTTTGGAACAGCAGCGCTGCCATGTGCTTGACCTGTGTGTCTTGCTGTTCTTTCCACACCAGCAGTACTTGAACTCTCTGAAATTGTACTTTGCCCTGACACTGCCTTGCAGCTGAAACTCAGCAGAACCAGGTCTGTTGGTTTTCCATGTGTGATCCAAGCATAGTGAGAGCAGCTGTGGGTGACCATGGGTTGCATGAGCTCTCAGTGCTGGCCTTGGAGTGCTCTGGCTGGTGGACACCAGCTCACCATGGAGGAGATTTCCTCTCTGCTGGTCCAGTGCTGGTGAGGAGGAGTCACAATCAGCACAATCACAGTTCAGACTTTCAGGCTTTGCTGACACCTTGCCCCTCCCAGGCTGAGGGAATTGGGAGAGGAGAAAGCCCCAAGGAGAATTTAGAGCCCCTTCCAGTGCCTGGAAGGGTTCCAAGAGAGCTGGAGAGGGACTTAGGACAAGGACACAGAGTGACAGGACACAGGGAATGGCTCTCTGCTGCCAGTTAGGATTAGGGCAGGGTTAGAGGGGATATTGGGAAGGAATTGGTGGGCAGGCCCTGGTACAGAGAAGCTGTGCCCAGAGAAGCTGTGGCTGCCCCTGGGTCCCTGGGAGTGGCCAAGGTCAGGCTGGATGGAGCTTGGAGCAGCCAGATTGAGGGGAAGTTGTCCCTATCCATGGTGGGGGTGAGACTGGACCCCCCAGTCCAGGAGATCTTTTAGGAGATCTCACCAGGAGATCTTTTAGGACCTCCTTCCAACTTAAGCCATTCCATGAGTCTATGATCCCTAACCCCTCTCTTCTCCCCACATGCAATGTTACATCACCTCTGATTATGAGCCCACCCTTTGAGGGTGTCAGACCCATTTCTGCAGCTTTTCTCCTGCCCACCCAGAGCTCTGAGCTGTTACCTGCTCATGGTGGAACCTTGGTGAACACTCAGGTACCATCTGCCCCTCCAGGGGATGGTGCAAAATGTGCTCTGGCAGATTTTAGCCAAACAGCTCCTCCAGCCTATGATCCCTGTACCCAAATCACTGCCAAATCCCTGTCCTGCCCTCACTGAGGGCACGCTGTCATCCAGAGCATTTCCAAGAGCTGTGATCCATCTTGCTGCTGGGAGGACAAACTCTGCCCCAGCCAAGACCTGGGTTGCACTTCCCATCCTTCCCTTTCTGTTTGTTTTGTTCAAAATGAAGGGGAAAATCAATCTGGGGACACAGCTTGTGTAGGTGTGAATGGGTCAGACAGGTTGGAGATCACAGCAAAGCGAGGAGATCCGGGGCTGGAGGTACAGAAAGGCCGGGAATCCAGAGGTGGGACAGCATGGAAAAGAACTGCTTGTAGTAGTGTCGGGGACAGATGGAGATGAGAGATCTCTGAAGCCAGGTCATGGAACTTGGGGTTTATTGCAAAGGGCCGGGGTGCAGGGCCCTGCTGGGAGCTGCCAAACACAGCTCAGAGCAGGACTGAGAGAAGAGAGGGGGAGAGAGGATGAGAGAGTAAGAGAGTAAAAAAGTTAAGAGAGCGAAGTTCCCATTACAATACAATAAACCTTCTTCTGTGTTGAATATTCTGATTCTCACTAACCAATCTAGTACAAGATACAAATCCTATAGCATTTCCATACAGCCTATAAGAATCACTACATCACCATACTGTGTTACATTTTAAACCCTAAAAACTCCTCTTTGGGCCCTTCTGCCAAGCTGTAGGGTCTGCTCTGACCCTTGGGCCTGTCTGCAAGCAGAGGGTGTTGTTCCATCAAAAGGGGATCACCTTCAGCTGCCACACCATTATTTTCCAGTTGTTCAGTAACTGAGGGATCTCAAAGCTTGCTTTCATTTTAATCTCACTCATAGTTTCCATATTCTCAAAATCTTTTGCCAGACAATCCTATTTATAAGGCTTTCCTGTTTCATCTCCCCCAACACCTGCCGTGTCCTGTCCCCACTGCAGGTTCCGTGTGACACACATCGGGAAGAAGCCGTGCCTGCCGGAGCAGCCGGACGGGGCCCTGCCCGTGGCCAGCCGCCCGCCGAGCACCGAGGAGCTGGAGCGCAGCAGCGAGCTGCTCAACGGGACTGTGCCCACGGCCGGCCTGCAGAACGGAGCCGTCCACACAGGCACACACAGTGCCAGGAGCACCGAGCAGAGCCTGTCCGCCAGCCCGGCTGCCAACACACCCGCCAGCGCCAGCACCCGTGACAGCCGGCGGGCGGGCACTGCGGGGTCTGGCCCGCTTGGGTCCGGCATGGTTGGATCCGGCACGGTTGGGTCTGGCACGGCGGGGTCCAGCACGGTTGGGTCTGTCACGGTTGGGCCTGGCCCGGTCGGGTCCAACCTGGTGGGGTCTGGCCGAGCTGGGTCCCTGCCGGGTGCTGGCTCCGCTCCCGGGAGCTCCAGCCGGCAGCGCAGACTGCTGAGCCTGCCCATGCTGGGAGCGTCGAGTCCCAACATCCCGGGAGAGCTGGCGAGGGAAGGAGCCGGCATGTGCCTGGAGGAGATGGGACTGGCGTCGGCAGATGAGGTGTCGGATATTCACGGGAGCCTGAGTCTGCAGGAGCAGGCTGAGGAGCTGGCGCGAGACGAGACCGGCAGGAAACAGTCCGGAGGGGAGGATGGGAAGCAGCAGGTATGTTCCTCCTCCTCCTCCTGGTCCCCATGTGGTCCCCTGGGCTGGAGGGGGATTGCTTTTTCCCATCCATTTTCTGATGTCTGAGGCAGTGGAGTGACTGTGACAGGTCCCACCCTGCTTCAGGGGCAGTGGGAGGTGCCGCAGACCTGCTGCCCCTTCCCTTGGCATGGGACTCCTTTTCCTTTGGGGACATCCATTGGGATTTTGACCTGGGAGAGGTCTGTTCTCCTTGGCAAGGGACTCCTTTTCCTTTGGGGACATCCATTGGGATTTTGACCTGGGAGAGGTCTGATCCCCTTGGCAAGGGACTCCTTTTCCTTTGG
Source organism: Ammospiza nelsoni (assembly GCF_027579445.1). Taxonomy (NCBI): domain Eukaryota; kingdom Metazoa; phylum Chordata; class Aves; order Passeriformes; family Passerellidae; genus Ammospiza; species Ammospiza nelsoni. Next base: position 3,006,240 of record NC_080648.1, on the reverse strand, counting down.
GCACACCACTGCTGCACGTGGTGTCCCCTGAGCTGTAGCCTCACTGGGGTCCAGTGTGGCCCCACAGGAATAGGCAGGGGCAGATTTCTCCAGCCTTCTTTACCTCCAAGGCCAGGAAATGGCAAAGCCAAGTGGTCATTTATTGGCTCTTTTCCCTGCTCCTGAGCAGCTGTGATCAGAGAGGAGGGAAGCCCACCCTTCCTGGAGCTCCCAGTACCCTGGTACCTCCCAATATCCCACCGAAGCACCTTGCTGGAGGGGTTAGAAAGCTCCAGGGGATTTTTCTCCCTGGAATTGCCTCTGTGCTGGTACCAGTAAGCAAACGAGGCTGGTGGTGGTGCTTCAGACGCCCAGAATTTTGCCTACACACTCATTTGTGGTTCTGCAGCTGGGAAAAGGGGATTTTCATGGAAAGGGGGCTGGGAAACACCCCTTGTGTAGTGTCAGCAGCTCCAAGAGCTGGGCCTTAACTTGCCTCACAAAACCAGCCTGATGTGGCAAAGCCCTTGGGAGAAAAAGGAAGCCAAATGCCTGGGTAAAATTCCTGGCATGCTTCAAAGCCATGGAGATCCCCTGGGGCTGGTTCTACACTGGCTGGGCACATGCCAGCAGCCCTTGGCAGGGGTTGGGATGGGGCAGGACTGGGTCAGCACAGGAGAGGCCTGGAGAAGGTGCCTGGCTGGATGCTGGATAAGGACAAAGCAGGATCCCACTGCTTCCCCCTTTGCTTTCTGGTGAGCAGGCTGGAAGGTTTGAGCTGTTTCATGGAGAACGGCAAGGCAGGATAGAGCTGATGGGCTGCAGCCTTTCCCCAGAGAGCTGGGGAGGTGGTGACAGGTCCTCCTGTGTCCCACTGAGCCTTGGGAATCCCTCTGATCCCTGGGGAAGCAGTTAGGTGCAGGGCAAGCCCAGTGCCAGGCTCTTGCCCTGGATGCTGCCCGTGATGCTGGGGTGCTCCAAGACATGGGGTACCAGAAGAATGGTGACAGGACCTCCCTGGGATGTTTGTCACCAAGCCCTGGTGCCATCTGGATCATCCCCCATGCCCTCAGTTGCAGTCAGAGCCAGCACCAGGGTTGGTGGCTGCTGCTGTCACGTCCTGCAGGTGGTGGGGAAGGGCAGAGGTGGTGCCTGGGCTGTGCTCGCTCCTGGAGGCTCGGTGGGGCTCTGCCCCTCGGGTCACTGCTGTGACCAAGGGAGAGCCCCGGCCCAGCCCCAGCTCCATGGGAGCGCTGACCCCTCTCCTCCATCCCACAAGGAGCCCAGCGCCGCGGAGCAGGACCGTGCGTGAGGTGAGTGTCTGTCCCCTGTCCCCTGTCCCCGGGACAATGTCTGGGGGTGGGAGGGCACTGCCAGTGTCCCTGTGTGAGGTGAGTGTCTGTCCCCTGTCCCCTGGACAATGTCGGGGGGTGGGAGGGCACTGTCACTGTCCCTGCCATGGTGGGTCTCAGCTTGCTGCTGGAGATGGAGAGAGGCTGAACCCTTTCCCCAGGGGTCAGGACGTGCCCAGCCACAGGCAGCGACCCCGAGCAGTGCCATTTGTGTGGTGGGGAGGTGCCATGGCTGCGGGCACCAGTCCCATCGTGCCTCTCTCCCTCCCGCAGCTGCTCTCCGCTCCCGGCTGGAGCGTGCACGGGAGGCGCGCAGCCCCCGGGCCCCTCGGGGCTGGGGCTCGGCCGTGGGGCAGCCGCGGGGCAGCCGTGCCCGGCCCCGGGTGGGCAGCTACGCGCTTGGCATGGCCGGAGCGACGCGCCCGCCACACCGACAACAACCGCGCTCGGCGGCGCCAGCCTTCATCCCATCGGCAATAGGTACCCGAGTCCCACCCACCGCACCCTCCCCGGACACCCCCGAGGGACCCGAGGGCCTGGCAGGGGCAGGACGGCGCCCGGAGCCGGCTGCCCCCGCAGCCCCCAGCTCGGGGGAAGGATCACAGGGGCAGGGATGGAGGCAGCGGCTTGAGCCCGCCCCGGGGCGGTGGGGAGCGCCCCCCGCCCGCCGGGCACGTTCAGCACAGAGCACAGCCCCCCCGGGCACCCCTGCCACGCAGAGCGGGCACTGGCACACACCCGGCACCGGCAGGGCCTGGGAGATGCTGGCGGAGATTGGAGCTGCCGGCCCCATCCCGGCACCGGCCCGGGGTCGGGATGGCCCCGGGCCAGGCCAGCGGGCAGCCCCGGGCTGCGCCAGCTTCGGTGTGTAACGCCCTGTACATAGACGAGCTACAACCATTAAAGCTGCTGAACCCCTCGGCAGGGCCAGCGGGATTTATTGATTTATTGGGGACAGCCCCCCATGCCCACTCCTGCCTGTGGGGGCTGGCAGGGGAGAGAGATGAGCCCCCCAGGAACCAGGGGTGGGAGTGCACGGGTGATGCCAGGCAGGACGGGTGGAGGCAAAAGGGGGGTGAGATGGGGCCTGGCTGTGGCACTGGGCACCCCAAAAAGGGGTTCTGGGTGCTGTACTGGGATGCAGGACCACTCTGCAAGCAGCACTGGGCAGGATGCAGCCCCTGGAGAGACCAGCTCGGGGCATGGGGCACAGCAGCTCCTGTAGTGGTTTGCCTGGGCAAGGCTTTTTGGGGAGGGGGGCTGGGGGCACCCACAGGGTCAGCTGAAGTGAAGCTCAGGGTCGGGCTCGGGGGCTCTGCCGGGCGGCGGGGGCGGTGCACGGAGCTGCAGAGAGGGAGAGGAGAGGGAAAGGAGAGGGACAGAAGTGGTGCCAACATGCTGAGGCCACTCATCCCCCTTCAGACCCCCCAAAACACACAGGTGGCTCCATTACAGAAGGGCTGGGGCAGGTTTTGGGGTCACAGCATCCCTGTGAAGGGACTTACTGGCCGCAGGCGCGTGGCTGCCAGGTCTGGAGAGCTCTGCCCGCTGCCCGTGCCATCCTGCCGGCAACCTGGGAGGGCCCAGCAGCTCAGCCTGGCTTTTGGGCTCCCCCAGCCCCTTCACAGTCTCCCCAGTTTCCCCAGCACTCACCTCCCAGCGCTGTCTCAGGAACAGAGCTGGGGACCAGGCTGGCCCCGGGTGTGAGGCCAGGAGGGGAGAAGGGCGGAGGGGACGGTGATGGCAGCTCCTGGGAAAAGACAACCAAGAGGGACGGTCATGGTGGGAAGGGGGCTTCACCTCAGCACCCATGGAATTGCCAGGGTGACTCAATGACCCTCCTGGCACCAACCTGCCCCGCTGCCTCTCGGGCCCCGGTGAGCTCCTCCACCACCAGGGAGGGGAAGACGCCGACGCGGCCGTCGAAGTCGCCGGTCCAGAAGCCATCGTCCACCTCGCCAGCAGCACGGGGCAGCACCCGGATGATGGCCCCCTCAGGAAAACTCAGCTCCTCGGGGCTCTGCCCCTCGTAGTCGTACAGGGCTCGCACCAGCCAGGCTGTGGGGAGGGTGGGGAGGGGGCTCAGCACACTCTGGATCCCACCTCCCTCTCTGGGGTGGGGGTGATGCCCAGCACTCACCTCCAGGCTCCAGCACCAGTTCTGCAGCCATGATGCTGGAGAGCTGGCGGTGCAAGGCAGAGGGGCCTGGGGGGCCCAGCCCAGCCCCCGAGTCACACCCCAGGGACAGCAGGTACTTTTCAGGGACATAGCCGACCTGCCCAGCCTTGTTCCGAGCCTGAGGAGGCAGAAACCACATGAACATCCCAGGCTCCAGAGTGGGGCCAGCCTGGGGATGTCCAAAAGGTGTCCCCCAGTATGGAGGGGGGCTCAGCCTGCTCCCACCTTCACCCACTCCTCTGCATCCCCATCCTCGATGATCTCCAGCTCCTCGCCCTGGCTGATGGACAGCTCATCCGCCTGGCAGCCCTGCAGGAGATGGGGACAGTGTGGCAGAGAGGCTGAGGTGCCAGCCCTGGGCAGGCAGGGTGAGGGCCAGGCAGGCAGGGCCATACCTGGTAGCCAAAGATCACCCGGCAGGTGTAGGGGTAGGTGCGGGCAGCAGGCCCAGGCTCATCGTCCTCATCGGGCTCATCACTGTCCTCGTAGTCATCGAACTCAGCTGGGTCCAGCCCTGTGGGGGTCTCCTCGCCTGTCCCCCCCATGGCCCCGGCCAGCCAGGTGTCCACATCCAGCCCTGCCGCCCGCAGCAGTGCCAGCCGTGCCTCAGCCTTCACTCGGCTCACCTGGGGACACCACACATTGTCACAGTGCCCAGGACACCTCTGGCAGTGTCCCAACCCCATTACCCCCATCCCTGAGTGTGGTGGCATCCCCAGCACCACACACCAAGTGCAGCATCCCAGCCACCACCCCTGCCTGTCCCTACATCCCCCATCCCGGGGGTGACAGACAGATGTCACCCCAAGCTCCCTGACTCGGGGTCCCACCTCTGCCTTGCGGATGTTCTCCCTCACTTCCTCCATCTGCCGCTCCACGGCCGCCGCCTCCGCCTCCAGCCCCTGCTGCCGCCTGGCCTCCAGCCGCTGCAGCACCTGGGTGAGCACCCACAGCTCAGAGGGTGTGCCAGCTGGTGAGGGGCTGCAAAAGCCCCTCCCTGAGCCCCCCGGTGCCCTGTGGGGCAGGACAACACCCACCTCCTCACTGTGTGCCCTGTTCTTGTGCTCACGGGCCACCCGCGTGGCCCAGCGCCGCGACTCCTTCTCCAGGCTGGCCCCATCATCTGCTGGTGGCAGCAGGCACACCTGGGCAGGGACACGGTGGTGACAGGGGATGGCTGTGCAGACCCCACCTTGCTGTAATGATCCTCTCCACTTACCTCCTCCATCCCCGTGAGCTGGAAGCGCTGCTCGGGCGCCAGGGAGAAGGCGGGGTGGTCCTGCAGGAAGAGGAGCAGGTCCTGCTCCCGGCACACCTGCAGCAGGGGAGCAGCGTGGGGCTGGGGGCTCACCTGTGCCTTCGTGTCCCACCCAGCTCAGGGCACAGTACTGTTACCCGTGCAGATGCCTCCACAACACCCTGGAACCAGTCCCGGGTGGCCCGGCAGGTCTCCACCTCCGTCCTGCTGGCAACTGACAAGTGCTCCCGGAGCCGCTCGTAGAGGTCCCCGTCAAGAGCCTGGGGGAAAGCAGATGGGACCCCCAGCACTGCCACATCCTCCCACTGGAGCATCCCTGATCCCCCAGGGCAGCCAGCACTGACCCTGTGCAGCAAGACCTTCCCTGCTGGCAGTGGGGAGAGGCTCCTTGTGGAACCCTGGGGAAGGGGCACGGGGGGGGTCCGGGCATCCCCTACCTGCATGGCCGCAGGCAGCTCCACACGCTGGTAATGCTCCAGGTGGGCAGAGGCAGCCACCAGGGCAAAGCTGTACTCATTCTGCACCCCTGCCAGCTGCCTCGAGTGCTCGGCCAGTCGTGCTGAGAACTGTGGGGATGTGGGCAGCGAGGCTTGGTGATGGTGCCCCGTGTCCCCAACATGGGTACCCTGCCATCCCCCACGCCACCAACCTTGGCACTGAGCTTCTGCAGGCTGGCCTTGGTGTGAAATATCCGCCGGTCGCTCTTGCGGAGGCTGGGGAGGGTGGAGGGGGCTGTGAGACCACCCTGAGGCACAGCAGCCCCCCGGCCCCGTGTGCCCTGTGGGCCTCACTCACCGCGCCTCCACGTCGGCCGCCTTGTCCTTGGCCACCTCGCTGCTGCGCCGCAGGTGGCTCAGCTGCTTCTTGGCCTTGTCCAGCTCCTTCACTGTCTCCAGCAGCTCCACCTGCGCCTTCTGCAGCCGCTCGATGCCCTGTGGGGAGTGTCAGCTGGGGGGCACAGCTGTCCCCCTGGCCTGGGCACAGGGACATGGCCTTGCGCTGGTACCTTCTTGAGCGTCCTCTCCTTGCAGAGGCGGGCGCTGCGGGTGGCCTCGGCGGCCAGGGCACGGTAGCTCTCGGAGGCGGTGACACGGACCTGCCCGGCGTGCGCTGTCCCCTCGATGACGCCTTTCCAGACAGCTGCCACGCTCCTGTGGGCACAGGGTTAACACTGGGACAGGCACTCCCTGCCCCGTGACATCTTTTGAGGGTGCCCAGCAGGACTGCCAGTACCCCCAGTCACACAGACTGGGACTGGGGACATCCCACCCATGGCTGCGTCCCAGTGATACCCAAATCCGGGTTGGCATTAAGCATCTCCAAGCTGGGACATCCATGGGCAGGTACAGCAAGCCCCAGCCACTTGTCCCCAGCCCTGTCTGTCCCCAGCCCACCTGGAGTCGCCAGCCTCGCCACGGCCCCGATGCCAGTCTCTCTTCACGAACTGGCTGGCCAGCCTCTGCAGAGCCTGCAGACAGACCCGCATCACCAACACTGCCCGACCCTGCCCAGCACCCACCAACCCACCCTGGGCCCAAAACTGGGCTCCCCTACCCCAGCTGCCCACCCCATGGACCTGGGGACACACACGTGCCCCCTCAGAGCACAGACACATCCCTGTGGCTCAGTGTCAGCAGGAATCCCATTGTGCTCCCCAAAACCTTTTTGGGGGGCAGCCACCACAATGAAAGGACCCCCCTGCTGTGGCTTTTGGGACAGAGAATTTTGCAAGGGGACATCAGCAAGGGACGCTGGCTACAGAGACAGAGTAGAGGAGCCCCAGCAAAGCCAGGCACAGCAAGACCCCAACCCTGGGGGATGGATGATCACCCCCAGTCTGGGGGTGTGAGGGAGGGCAGTGACACGGTGACCAGCTGCAGGAAGGGGGGACACAGTTCTGCTGCAGTATGTCCCCAAGGGATGCTGCAGGGACATCTCACATCAAAACCAAACTGACATTTCAGAGCAGCGCCCTGCGATGACCCAGCAGACAGCAGAGCCCAGCGGTTTCCTCCCCCACAAGGTTTTCCCTCCAGGCTCCCACAACACCCAAGGTTCGGGCCATGCCGTGCTCAGCAGAGCCCCCAGCGGGTGCTGGACGTGGTCAGGGTGCTCCCGGCAGGATGAGCCATCTGCCACCACCCTGCGGGGCCAGCACGGAGCAGCCACGCTCGGGTGATTCCCGAGGCTGCGTGGGGCCTGCCCAGCTCCTGCCCCAAGCCGCAGGATGGGGCCTGGGCACCCCAGAACATTGATCCTGAATCCCGATGTGGCACCTCCTTACCTGCCCATACTCCCTGTCAATGGTGGCCCTCTGCTTGCTATAAGACCTGGGGGGACACAGAGAGGACACACAGAGAGGGGCAGGCATGGGCCACCCCTCCCATCACCTCCTGCCACCATCCCTCTCTTACCATGTCCCCCTGCCACCATCCTGTCCCCATCAGGCCACCCCAGTAGGTGATGGAGCCCATGACCTCGAGGTGACAGGCTCAAGGTGAGCCGAGCCCCGTCCCTGGCACACCCGTGCCAGGTCTCAGCCTGGGGACACACAAATACACACACACACAGACAGAGACACAGACACATGCAGACATGGGAGGAGATGCCCGGTGTCAGCTTGGGGACACACACACAGACACGGGATGAGCTGTTTCATCTCAGCCTGGGGACATACACACACAGGATGAGCTGCCCGGTCTCAGCTTGGGGACACAGACACATATACACACACACACAAACATACACACACACACACACGGGATGAGCTGACTGATCTCAGCCTGGGGACAGATACACAGACAAACAGACACAGACACAGACACACACACGCACACAGAGACAGGATGCGCTACCCGGTGTCATCTCGACCCGGCTGTCACCTGTGCGGGCCCTACCTGATGTCCTCCAGCAGCTCGGCGTCCCGCTGCTGTTTGCTCTGCAGGCCCGACAGCTGCTCCAGGAGATGGACCCGCAGCTCCTGCGTGAGCTTCACCTGCGGGCAGGTCCCGCTCAGCCCCGCGGCCGCGGCGGGCACGGGGATGCGCTGTGCGCCCTGCCCGGGTACCGGCGCTCACCAGCCCCCCCTCCTGAGCGCCGCCCAACCGCGGCCTCGCTTCCCCAGCCCCGGGAGGCTCCGCCGGGGGCGAGGCTCGGTCACGGCTGCAGGACGCGGCAGCGAGGGAGGACCCGGCCCCGCTGACCTGACCCGGCCCAGCCCGGCCCGGCCCGGCCCGGCGCTCACCTTGCGCGGCGGCGGCTGCATGGCTGCGCTGCCCCGGTGCCGGTGCCGATCCCGGTGCCGATCCCGGTGCCGATCGCCGCCGCCCCGATCCGCGTGCGCGGAGCCCGGAACTGCCGGGCCGGCAGCGCCCCGCCCACTGACCACGCCCCCACTGACCACGCCCCAAGACGAGCCCTGCCCCATCAGGCCCCGCCCACCGCTCACTGACGGACACGCCCCCAGAGCCGCCTCCAACCAGCCCTGCCCCTTTCCCCGCCCTGCCGGGAGCCCCGCCCATGGCGCCCAGCAAGCCCCGCCCCTCGGGGCCTGCAGCGCCGCCTGGTGGTCGGTGATGCACGTGTGGGCGGGGCCATGGGACACGGGGACAGGGGAGACAGGGACATGAGAACACAGGGATATGAGAGGGAGGGAGATGGGGACATGGGGATGTGACAGGGATATGTGACATAGGGACATGGGGACATGTAGGTGGGGAGACATGGGGACCTGGGAACACAGGGATATGTGACATAGGGACACGGGGACATGTAGGTAGGGAGACAGGGATGTGAGGACACAGGAGTATGAGAGACAGTGACATGTGGACATGGGGATATGGGAGACAGGGAAGACAGGGACATGGGGACACAGGGATATGTGACACAGGGGAATTGGGGAGACAGGGATATGAGAGGGAGGAACATACGGACATGGGAGACAGGGACATTGGGACACAGGGATATGTGGCACAGGGACATGGGGATGGGGAGACAGGGACATGGGGACACAGGGATATGTGACAGGGACGTGGGGACATGTGGACACAAGGAGACAAGAGGACAGGGACATACACGGGGACACAGGGCTCTGAGAGATGGGGATGTGTGGGCGCAGCATCACAGGGACATGGGGAGAGGAGCACTGTCCTTGGCCAGGGGGACATGGGGATCACAGCACTGGGATCAATAGGGACCGAGTCCTTGTGCATGAGGATGCACAGGACACTGGTCCCAGGATGTGGTGACACTGGCCCTGGGATGTGGGGACATGTGGGACACTGAGGGGACAGCCCCCAGCACAGGGACGTATGGAGTCCCATATCACATGGAGGACACAGAGCCCCTGGCTTGGCAGGACCCTGCCGTGGGGACAGGGGCACAGAGCTGAGCAGTGGCATTCAGTGGAGGCCACCTGGAATCATGAGGGACCCCAACCAGTCCCTGTCTGTCCCCGCCCTGTCCTCCTCCCAGCCCTCTCCCAACCCCTTCATCTCTCACTTCTCTTTCTGTCTGGATTCCTCTGTTCCTGCACAGAGCTCGTGGCTCTCCTCACTGTCCCATTCGTCCCCATGACATTTCTGGGGTTGGCTGCACATGTCCTGGTCCCCTGGCGTGTGACAGTGCACAAGGCTGGGCTGGGGAAGTGTCACTGGCTCTGGTATTCCCCTTCTTAGCCGGAAAAATGGACCACCCATTTTTGGATGGCTGCAACACTTTGGTGACAGGAAGGGGACAATGCAGTGTGGCACCATCTACACCAAGCTGTGACACCAGCATGTCAGCCTGGCCCCAGTGATGGATCCTGGCTGTGTGTGGCCCTGGCAGGGCTGGGCAGGCAGGATGCCCAGAGCCCTGGAGTGCTGCAGTGGGGCAGGACCACGTGTCACCAGGCTGGGAACCTGCTGCCACCTTCCTGTCCCACGCACAGAGCACAAACAGCTCCATCTCCCTGCTGTGCTGCTCCTGGCTGCTCCAGCTCCCTCTGCTGCTTCCTCCTCCCCACACAGGGTCTCTGTGGTCGTGTGACACAGCTGGAAATTTCCCCCTCCGTGACGCGCCCCAGGTGCTCGCTGTGGTGACAACTGGCGGTGACCCCGCGCCTCAGTCTGGCTGTCACACCGCAGGGATGTGGGCAGGACGCTGCCGTGACGTGGTGGAGACACAGGGGGGGTGTCAGCAGAGAAAGGGACGGTGCCAGCCCTGCCGTGTCACCAGCCCCGCCGTGTCACCAGCCCGTGCCATTGGTGCAGACCCGGCTGGCACAGCGGGCACTCCGCAGAGATGTCCTGGCGGGTGCTGTCACCTGTCTCTGCTGCTGCCTGTGTCACCCTCCTGCTCAGCTGTGCCTGGCTTGGCTCTGCTGCCCAGCCCTCCTCAGGTGAGTGCCTCGGTGGGTGTGGGGTGATGGGGTAGGGCAGGGACACCTCACTGGGACACCCCAACATCACGTCCCATGACACTTGGAGGCGATGGCTGGGTGACATGGGGAGAGTTTGGGGCCCTGCTTGCTGCCTTTCCTCTGTGTTCACACTGAGAATCTGAGTGAAGACCTGAAACCCAGCCAGCATTTCCCCTTTTGGCAGCAAAATTCAGATTGCTGCTCTGGTAACCTGAATTTTCCATCCCCTGGATGTGGAGAGGGGGCAGAGGTTGTGGGAGTTGTGTTGGATGTAACCAAAGCCCCCCGGGGTAGGGTGTTCTGGGGACCATCAGGATAGAAATTCTGCAGCTGGGGATGACGTGCAGAGCCTGTCTGGTTTCTTTTTTGAGCAAGCCAGAAAAGGGATTTGATCCTGGGTTGTTTCTCTGGTGCCCTGGGACCTTCCCGTTCTTCACTTTAGTTCTTTGCACACAATGAAAATCCCCTGACCACAGGAAGATGAGGAGATGTCTCTGTCTGTGGTGGGGAGCTGAGCTGGGGACACGGGTGGGGCTGTCCCAGCCCTGCGCTGCCCTCCTGATCCCTTTGTGCCAGGCTGGGTAGGACAAGGGACACCAGCAGCACCAGGGCTGTGGGAGCAGAGCCCATCCAGGCTCTGCGTTGGGCTGGCACTGCTGTGGTGGTGGCTGGCACAGAATGGGGCACAGCTGTGCAGGGTGGGGACAGCAGGGTGCTGCTGTGGGACAGGGAGATGCCACCTCCTGTGTGCAGTGGTGGCTCTGCAGGGAGGGATGACAGCTCCTGCCCTTGGCTGAGCCTGATGCCTTGTGTCCCCTTGTGTCCCCTTGTGTCCCCTTGCGTCCCTTGTGTCCCCACAGTGCCCAACAAGAAAGGGCGAGCCCTGCTGCCCCTCACTCCCCAGGAGAAGAATGTGTGCTCCCAGGCCTCAGAGGAAGATTTTCTCAGCAGCACCCTCAGCACCCGCCTCCTGCCCGCCCTCTACTCCGTGGTGCTGCTGGTGGGGCTGCCAGCCAACGCTCTGGCCTGCTGGGTCCTGGCCACCAACTTCAGGAGATGCTCCAGCACTGTCTTCCTGCTCAACCTGGCCGGGGCCGACCTGCTCTTTGTCCTCCTGCTGCCCTTCAAGATCTCCTACCACCTCCTGGGCAACCACTGGCCCTTTGGGGACTACCTGTGCCGTGCCATGGTGGCCTTCTTCTACGGGAACATGTACAGCTCCATCTTCTTCCTCACCTGCATTGGCCTGGAGCGCTACATCTCCGTGGCACACCCCTTCCTGTGGAAGAGCTCCAGCTGGATGAGGGGCAAAGTGGGCATCTCTGTGGGCATCTGGCTGCTGGTGGGTCTGGGCATGAGCCCTCTGCTTTTGCGCTCCCACACACACAATATCTCCAGCCTGAACATCACGACGTGCCATGATGTGCTAGAAAAGGAAACCCAAAGGTTCTTTGGCTACTATTTCCTGTTCCTGGTGGGGCTGGGCTTTGGGCTGCCCTTTGTGCTCATGATCATCTCCTACAGCTGCATCCTGGCACGGCTGCTGGCCAAGGGAGGGAGCCACGGGCAGGTGATCCGTGTGCTGGCCCTGGTCCTGCTGGTCTTCATCCTCTGCTTCACGCCCAGCAACGTGCTGCTCTTCATCCACCACCTGCTGGAGCCCACGGGCTGCAACAACGGCACCTACATCTCCTACGCCCTGGCCCTGGTGCTCAGCGCCTGCAACAACTGCTTTGATCCCTTCATCTACTTCTACGTGTCCCGGGATTTTCGGGGCTGGCTCCGGGATGCTGCAGGCCGCTGCCTGCGGGGGCTCGAGGCCTCGTCAGGGAGGTCCACGGAGAAGACAGCCCTGCCCCTGAGGTCCAGTGAGCAGAGCCAGGGCTGCCAGGCTGTGTGTCCCTGCCCAGAGGATGGGGGTGCCTGAAGCGTGCCCACCATGAAGGGCTGACAATAGACTTGGGCAAAAAATCCCACCTGGATCCAAGGCTCACAAGGGTTTTGCCTTGGTTTTGCCCCCCTGATGACACCAGCACTGCCTAATCCCATGGGACCCTCAGCTGGGTGCCTGGCACCCCAACCTCCCCCCCTGCCAGACCCTGGCATCCCTCACCACTCCCCCTGCAGTGACCAAACCCTTCAGAGTACAAATAAACCTTTATTTCTCCCTGCTGGTGGCAGGAAAGGTACAAACGCCCCCGCAGAGGAGGGGCTGCCCTCCATCGCCGGGACTAACGCCAGGCACACACGGCCAGCCCTGCTCCTGCTGCTCCCCCTTTCCCCCCACACTACGCCACAGTGGATGCAAGGAGGGGAAGGAGAGATGGCTTGGGTGTCCTGGCCCTGCCCTGCAGGCCCAGAGCTGGAGGGGACACGCGGTGCGCCCCCGTGCTGGCAGGCACCCCATGCCCCCTGCCTGGCACGGTGCTGCCAAACATGTGGGCACCACGTTCCTGCTTTGTTTCCCCCTTTACTTGTGTCCCTCGGTGCTGGGCTCCATGACAGGTGTGCCACCCATGAGCAAGGGCACAGTGGGTGGCAGCAGTCCCAGCCCTCCCTGAGGGGGTACCACGGCCCAATATCCTGGTCACCACTTGTCCCTTCGGTTCTGATCCCAGCCTGGCTGTGGGATGAGGAGGAGGAGCAGGGTGGAGGCTCCACGATGTGGGAGTGTGGGGTACCCATCCTCTCTGCCATGGGGTACCCATCATTGCTGCCACCAGGCATGACTTGACCCCGGGTTGGTGGCCACCCCTTTGTCACAGCGGATCACGTCACCGGCTGGCCTGGCCCCGGGGGTTGGCCATCACTCTTCCTGAGGATGACACTGCTGAGCTCCTGCATCAGTTTGTCACTGATGGGAGAGGGAGGCTGCAGGCTCCTCTTCCTGAGCAGCTCCAGGGAGGTCTCTGTGGTGGGGCTGCTCCCCGGTGTGGCTGCCTGCTCCCAGTCCCTGCCCAGAGCCAGGGAAGGCTCCATGTTCCTCTCCAGAGAGGATGTTTTGGTGGGTCTGAGCCCTGGGCTCAGGGCTTTGCTGCTCTCCAGGTTCAAGCCCCTTTCGAGGGACACGGCTTTGGTGACAGAGGGCCCTGTCACCCTCTGGGCTGGGCTGGCAGGCAGTGAGGAGCGCAGAGCAGTGCCTGGGGGCTCCTCAGGGAATGGGGATGGCTTCTTGGACCTGTCCACGGGGGGCACGGCCGCGAGCTCTGCCAGCAGCCCCTGCCCCAGGTCCAGCGCCGCCAGCTCGGGGAAGTTCCCCACTTCCTCATAGACAGGATCAGCGTCTGCCTCCTTCTCCTGCTGCTCCTCCAGAGAGTCCTGGTGGACCTTCATGGGCTGGGGAGGGCACGGGGGCAGGGTGAGGGGCAGTGCCCACACAGTTCAGCTGTACCCCTGTGTCCCCCTCACCCTGCCCTCCCTGCACTGCCTGGGGATCCTCGTCCCTCACCATGGGGCTGATACCTGCAGGGGACCCACCCTCCACCAGGTGCCTCGGCTCAGGCACTGCTGCCCTTTCTTCCCCATGGCTGAGGAAGGGGAATTTTGGTCTCTGCCTGGGCATGGTCCATGCCACCATCCCAGCACCCCTTGGTTCCAGGGTGGGGTGGGCAGGTGGATCCTGTGCAGAGCACAAATCCAGGAGAGATGAGGTTCAGTGGCCCAGTGGCCTTTTAGGAAATAACCTGATGGCAAGGCACACCTAAACCTCTTTCCTCACTTTCCTTCCATTGATACCCTATGGGCACTGTGTGCCCAAGGGGAGAGAAGCTCTGGGAACTGGGCTGGACTGGTGACCCCTTGCTTGCCCACACTGGGACCATGCAGGGACCCTCATCCCCAGGCAGGGAACACGCAGAGCTGTGGGCACCCCCTCATCTGCCACACAAGGTGGGCACATCTCTGAGTGCCCGTGGTATGCTGCAGGTGAGCCCTGGCACAGTGCAAAGCCAGCAGCAGGTGCTCCAGGTGTGCAGGTACTTACAAAGAACATGGACAAAGTCCTTCGCGTGTGCAGGCGGCGCTAGAAACAGAGGAGACGGACAGGGGTGAGCACGGAGAGCACAGAGCAGGGCCACGGCTGCCTGGGCAGGCAGGGCAGGGCAGAGGAGGCTGCAGGAGCCTGCAGGCACGGAGAGCTGCCACGGACACGGGCACGGACACGAGCATGGCACACAGCACACACAGCACCCATTGGTGTGCCAGCCTCTCCAGCCCTAGGGTGGGCACGGGGTCCTGGGGTGGGTACAAGGAGCAGGATGGGTGCAGGAGCACCTGTGGGCAGGGGGATCTGCAGGGGCTTTACCAGGGTCTGGTTGGCAGAGAGCATGGTGGCATCAGTGCTGTCCCCGTGCAGGGGCACCAGCGGCATCGTCCCGAATTTCTGCTTGGCCAGGTCGGAGGAGGAGCGGCGGCGCAGCACCACGGGGCGCAGGTCATCGTGCTGTGCACAGGGACAGGGTGGGCACGGGGGTCAGGCCCTGCCAGCCCCCTCCCGGCCCTGCCAGCCCCCTCCCAGCCCTGCCCAAATGGGTGGCACTGCCAGCCTGCACCCACTTGAGCACAGGGACAGGGTGGGCACGGGGGTCAGGCCCTGCCAGCCCCCTGCCAGCCATGCCAGCCCCTCCCAGCCCTGCCCAACTGGGTGGCACTGCCAGCCTGCACCCACCTGAGCCTTGAGGATGCTGGTGGTCCAGTCCCACAGCTCAGCCTGCCCTGAGCACACCAGGTACCTGCAGAGCAAATAGTGGAGAAGCTGCCAGGGAGTGGGGTCAGTGGGGCCCATGTCCCCTTGTTACGTTGTCTGTGAGCCTGGGGATCTCAGGTTCATCTACACTCCACAAGGCTAAATCTCTGAAAATTTCTGTGTGCCCAAATTGCTGCTTTAGGGCAAGGTGGGAGCTTTTAGGGCACCCAGCACCACCCAGGGGTGCTGGGGTGGGTGGGGAGGCAGGAAGGCTGTGTGGCAGAGACGTGGGTGGCCCCTGGAGCCTGGCTCCCATCCTGTGCCAAGGACAATGTGGCCCCACCACTCTGCCTCTGAATAGCCCCAGCTGTGCCCTGACCCCAGGGCCTTGTACCACTGCCCCTGGCTGTCCCACTCCCACTAAAACTGGGGACAGATCTCGACCTCCCCAGCCCCAGGACAGCAGGGGAAGGTACTCACAGCTGCTGCTTGTCCAGGGTCAGCGTGAAACCCCACCTGGAAAGGAACACAAGGCTATAGAACAGCACTGCCAAGCTCAGACACAGCCTGGGGTCTGTCGGCAGTGGGGCAGGGGGCTGAGCTCGCCCCATGGGGGCCAGGTGTACCCCAGCAGCTGGGCTTGGGTGCCAGGAGCAGGCACTGAGGGATGGATATCTGCCCCAGTGCCATGCCTGGGAAGGTCCCACTTACTGAGCTGGTGGCTTCAGCTTCTTCCTAATGCCCATGTAAACCTTGGCAGCATCCAGGGGCCACTCACGCTCTGGCTTGGCACTCTGGGAAAGGACATCCAGTGGGTCAGCCCGGCTTGGTGCCAGCCTGCCTGCCAGGAGAACAGCCACCACTGTGCCGCTGCTGTCCCCAGGCTCCTCCTGCCACCCCTGGGGCTGAGATCCATCCCAGAGCATCCCCCTACCCTCTTCTCTTTGAGCAGCAGCAGCCTCCTGTCCTGGATGACGAAGTAACGCTCCTGGAACTTGTTCCCCAGCAGCTTGGGGGGCTCCTCCCGGCACTTGAGCAGCCCACACTTGGGGGTCTCACGCTTGGCACCTGCCCAGTGTGGGGACAGAAGGGTCAGGGGGGCTGGCAGGGTGGCATTGCAGGGGGACCCCACTGTGGGATCACTGATGGCTGCAAGGGGAAGCTCAGGCAGAGCTGTCGCCCTCTGGGGACACCCCGAGGGGCCGGGTCCCCTTGTGCCTGCCTTACCTGTGAAGAGACAGCTGCCCTCGCCAATGGGCACCTTCCTCACCAGCAGGTACGCAGAGCTGGGCTCCGGGAGCTTGCACCACTGCAAGGCCTGCTCCAGCACCTTCTCCTTGGGGTGCAGGGGCCGCTCTGGGGACACAGGGACACTCTCACCACCGTGCCAGCTCCTGTCCCCTCTGCCACCACCAGAAAGGCGGTTTGATGTTGGGTTTACTAGGATTGTGATTCGTATAATACCATAACCTCCAAGTTTTAGAAGCAGGGCTGCTAGTAGTATGGAACTTGCAATGGAAGATTCTATATGGGCTTTAGGCAGTCACAGATGCAGGTTGTATAGGGAGGCTTTAACTACAAAGGTTAGGAGATGAGTTAGGCTTGTGGCCAGGCCTGATCAAGAAGAGTTTAATGTACGATGTGAAAGTTTGAGTATTGGGAAGTATAGTGTGCCAATATGATTGTGCAGGTGCAGGATAGCAATTAGTAGTGGGAGTGAGCTGGTGAGTGCATAAAATAGGAGATAAATGCCAGCATTTAGGCGTTCTGGTTGGTTCCTTCATTGTGTGATGAGGATGAGGGTGGGGTTTGGGGTGGCTTCGAATGAGATGTAAAAGAGTATTTAGCTCTGAGGCTGAGAAGGCTGAGAGGATGAATAGTTGAGCTAGAACACTGTTGTAGCAAAGACTCATTTGTGGTTGGTGGGTTCTTGTTCTAGGTGGTTTTGGCTCTCTGTCCCCCACGCCTGCCCCTCACCAGCCTGGCCATGCCAGGAGCACTCCGTGGGCCATCCCCCTGTGCTCACCCAGCTCCCCGTTCTCCAGAGCCTCGAAGGTCAGCCAGATGTCCAGGCTGGCGGGCACATTGCGCATCTCCAGCACCTGGTTGGTCAGTTCCTCTGCTGTCATGGTGGGGGACACCTGGGGCCAGACACACAGGGAGCTGCTGCAGTGGGTGGTGCAGGATGGGTCCCAGGGGCACCAGGGGCTCCCTCCCCACGTGCTCTGGCACAGCCCTGCTCTGGGACTCACCTTCAGGGTGACGCAGCAGTCGGACACCTTCTGCTCCAGGTACACCTCGATGATGAGGTCTCCTGCCTGGGAGAGCTGTGGGGAGAGTGGTGGCATTGGTGAGGTGTTGGTGTGGGTGCTGAGCACATCCCACCTTCCCGGGGCTGGAGATGGTGTCCTGGGAAACTGGGGCTGCTCCTTCCCCAGGCAGGAGCCTCAGGGTGGTGGGCACAGGGGAGATAAGAGGGGGAACATCCTTTCCCAAAAGTGGATATGGGACAGTGGGGACCCATGGTGGGGAGCTGGGAGTGTCCCCATCCTCCAGCCAGCCCCTCCAGCCCAGGGGTCCCTGATGCGGTGGGGGCCAACAAGCACATTCCCAGTACCTGGGTGTCCTTCCAGGTGGTGATCAGGCTGTTCTCCAGATCCATCTGAGATACCTGATCCTCATCAATCTGCCAGAGGAAGGGTGCACAGGGTCAGCGTGGAGCAGGATCCGGCTTGAGGACACAGGGCCAGGGTGGAGGGATGCAGGGGGAGGCAGAGGTGGGGCTGTGGGGGGATCCAGGGGGTCAGAGCCAGCATGGAGGGGGCTGCAGGCCCCTGCTTACATTGAAGATGCTGACATAGTTATCGATGAGATCTTCCATCACCTTGACCTCGTGCTCCCCTTTGCCGTCGGTCTGGAAGAGGCTGGGCGCGAAGAGCAGCGACAGGTTCTTGGTGCTCATCTGGTTGAGGTCTGCACATTTCTGCACCCTGGCACAAGGAGCAAACAGGTGAGGGGCTGGTCCTGCTCAGGGTGGGGTTTCAGCCCCAGTCACCCTCCTCTGCCTCATACAAACAGCCTGGATGTCCCCAGCCCCAGCCACCCTCCTCTGCCTCATACAAACAGCCTGGATGTCCCCAGCCCCTCAGCACTGGGAACTCCAAACTGGGCAGTTCCTGTTTTGAGAACTTCCCTCTGACACCAAACCAAACAACGGCGCTACCCCAAACTCTGACTCACAATAGGAATTGAATGTTTTCTGTCTTTTTGGGGCACTGGATGATATTTACAGCCTGCAGGGTGCTGTCCCCTAGTCCCAACCCTCCTGTTGCTCCCCCTTGCTGGAGGATGACTTTGGGAATGTTCAAAGTGTCCCAGCACCAGCTGTGTGGGTGGAGCAGGGCATGGGCCCTCCCTGTCTCTTAGGGATAGGAGCCAGCACTCCCTGGGCAGCAGGGAGACCCCCCAGGGCTGGCTGGACATGGGGACCCTGACGGGGGGCCCCACTGACCGGTAGAGGTGCCCGATGAGTGCAGCCAGGGTCTTGTGGTTGAGGCGAGGCAGGCGATGGATGAGCTCCTTGTACCGCTCCAAGCGCTGCGGCTTCGAGGAAATCTCTGGAGGGAGGAAAACCAGATCCTGGCTGAACCCAGTGATCCAGAGGTGACACAGCACCCAGGCTGGCACCAGGACCCATCCAGAGGAACGCTGGCCCCAGGGTGTTGGGGAAGATGAAACAGGAAAGCCTTATAAATATGATTGTCTGGCAAAAGATTCTGAGAATATAGAAACTATAAGCGAGATTGAAATGAAAGCAAGCTTTGAGATCCCTCAGTTACTGAACAACTGGAAAACAATGGTGTGGCCAGCTGAAGGTAATCCCCTTTTGATGGAACAACACCCTCTGCCTGCAGACAGGCCCAAGGGTCAGAGCAGACTCTACAGCTTTGCAGAAGGGGCTCAAAGAGGAGTTTTTAGGATTTAAAATGTAACACAGGATGGTAATGTAATGATTCTTATAGGCTGTATGTAAATGCTATAGGATTTGTATCTTGTACTATATTGGTTAGTGAGAATCACAATATTCAACACAGAAGAAGATTTATTGTATTGTAATGGGAATTTTGTTCTCTTACCCCATCTATTCTTTTACCCCTTTACGCTCTTACCCCTTTTACTCTCCTACACTTTTACCCTCTCATCCTCTCTCCCCTCTCTCTTCTCTCAGCCTGCTCTGAGCTGTGTTTGGCAGCTCCCAGCAGGGCCCTGCACCCAGGCCCTTTGCAATAAACCCCAAGTTCCTGACCTGGCTGCAGAGATCTCTCGTCTCTGTCCGTCCCAACCATCCTACCCCCGTCACTCCTACACAAGGAACCCAGCGTGGAGCAGGGCTGGGTGAAGGAGGTACCTGCAGCCTCCTTCCATTGCGGGTGCAGCTCCAGGGTGAAGATGGGATCTTCCAGCTCCCGGAAGAACCTCTTGAGCACGTCGGTGACATCCTCGATGAAGTTGTCGCTGATGCGCAGCTTGACGTTGCGGGCGTCCCGCCGGAACTCCTCCATCAGTACCTTGATCCGGGACTTGGCTCCGTTCTTGCGGTAAATCCCCTCGTGCCGCAGCCCTGGGACAGGGACACGGGGTCACAGGGGCCGGGTCCTGCTCAGAGAATCCCTCATGGGGCTGGTGGCTCTAGAGCAGTGCCTCCTGCCTGGATTGTTGGCCAGCCCGAGGTGCTGGAGGGCACAGGGACGTGCTGGGCTCACCATACTGGGTGATGAAGGCAATGCAGGAGTCCACGATGATGGGGATGTCTGCCCTGCTCAGCTGCTGGTCCCTCAGAGCGTTGCCCCGGCCCCCTGCCGAGGCCTGGATGTCACTGTACCACGCTGCCGAGTCTGCCCGCGACAAGCCCTGCAGGTAAAATGTCCTGAGAACAACAAGGGCAGAAAAGAGGGAATGAGGGTAATCCCAGGGGCAGGTTATCCCTCCTGCCTGTAACTGGGAGCCAGGCTGAGCTGAGGGACACCCTACACCACCAAAACACCCCTGCAAGGCCCTCGGTCTCAGCCCTGCTGTCTCTGTAACTTTCCCACCAGGGATTTGGGATCAGCATTGGCCCATCCCTGTTGGAACCCTGGCTACTGAGAATTTCAGACTGTCTGTGCTGACAGGCACTGACCCCCAAGAGAACACTGCATTTGACCTGAGGCCGTGGAGAAGGCTTCCAAAAGGGAATGATAGCACTGGGATTGTAGGTATGGAGCTTGAATAGAAGTGTGTAATATCACAGGGTGGGAAACTTAGAGTTTGGGGTTTTAGAATATAGTAATATATATAAAGCAAGATGGAGGTTTTAAGGTGGAGGCTGGTCCTTCTTCTTCACCTTCTCCTCCATGGATTTGGGTGGTTTTGTGTAATTGGATAAAGAAGTCTGCACTGCAGGCCATGGGTGGCTGGTTATTGGGTTAAAAGTAAAAATAATTTAGGTGTCATTTCTTAATTGGACAGTTTATCCTTAAAAGGCTTGGTAGAAAGTGAGAGATGGGGCTCCATTTTTTAGTTTTTCAGAGTGAAGTGTTGTAGAACTCAGGGTTTGTGAGACTGTGGTGTAGATAAGAACCAACGAACATCTGAGTCCCAACACATCCCAAAGTGCCTTTTCTCTGGGCAGCAATCCGAGGTTGCTTGGCTCACTCTCCATCACCCTCACGGCCAGGACTCACCTCCCCATCTCCACCAGGACCAGCAGCTCCTTCTTCTCCGGGGTGTCCGTGGGGGGAACCAGACCTGCATTGGGCGAGAAGCTGAGCAGTCAGAGCCAAACAGGGCCACCATGGTGCCTGTCCTGGCCCTGTGAGCTCCCGGCACTCACTGAGCTCCTGCAGCCGCCGCAGGTTGATGCTGTCCTCGGCCCCATCCTCCTCGGCAGGGCAGATGAAGAGGTGGCTCTTCTGCAGGATGAAGAAGGCCCTCTGCCAGCGCTCGGGGTTCAGCATGCACTTGTAGCGCAGCTGCCCCACGCGCTGGAACTCGTAGCCCAGCAGGCAGTGGCAGCTCACGGGGGTGAACCACTGTGGGATGGAAGAGGACATAAGAGGGGTGAAGACAACCCATGAGGATGCTGTCTGTCGCAGACATCTTTTTATGGAAATCCTTTCCTTAGGATTTTTCTTCCTGAGAAGTTGAGAGGCCTCAGGAACAAAATGTAAACATTGGTTATCTGACGCTGTGGAGTGCAACAGGTGCATCTGTGATTGGCTCATGTGGTTGTTTCTAATTAATGGCCAATCACAGTCAGCTGGCTCAGACAGAGAGCCTGAGGCAGCTGCCTTTGTTATCATTCTTTTCCTTTCTATTCTTAGCTTAGCTAGCCTTCTGAGATGAAACCTTTTCTTCTATTATTTTAGTGTAGTTTTAATGTAATATATATCATAAAATAATAAATCAGGCCTTCTGAAATATGGAGTAAAACTCTCATCTCTTCCCTCAACCTGAGACCCCTGCGAACACCATCACAGGGGGCAGATCACCAGGGAGGACAGGAGCCCTGGAAAGGGCGGAGAGGCTTCCCAGAGTGGATGAAGGGCATGGGGAGCTGTGAGGAATCACAGTGGGTGAGCAGGGGCAGTCTGGGGGCACACTGAGGCTGGCTCACCTTGCCCATGGCGCTGGCCCAGGCTTGCAGCGTTTCGGGCCCATCAGTTCCCAGCTGCTGCACTTTCTCCCCAGTGAGGAAGAGCTCAAGGGTGAAGCGAAACCTGCAGAGGGTGAAGCAGCCGTGAGGGCAACCCTGCCCCTAGAGCCAGAGCAGGGAGCCCAGCCCTGCTGCCTGTGTGCCCCACGCTCTCTGGGCAGGACTGGGGGCACGGCTGGAAGTACCTTTCAGTGGGGCCAGGGCTGGTGAGGGCCTGGTGGGCTCTGTTGACCCCCAGGGAGAGGAGATCCCCGCTGTCAATGTGGCCCAGAGGCTCAGTGCATTTCTCAGTCTCGAAGAAGAGCAGGGCTCTCTCCAGGGAGCACCACGTGCGCTGGAAGTCTGCAGGAACAGGGGCTCAGTGGCACCGGAGTGGGCACCTCTGCCTGCCCTCCCCAGCGCCCACACTCACCCTCTTTGCTCTTCCTGGCCCCTGGGAGCTTTGGGGGGGCCGTGGCCCGGTACAGGTACCCGCAGTGTGTCACTGGCTGGGTGATCTCGTTGTACACACCCTCAGGACCTGGGTCCTGTGCTCGGGGGCTCCCTGTGGGACACAGTACAGAGGGTGGGGGGTGTTGGAACTCAGTGCATCCCTCTGGGTATCCAGAGTTGCTGAGGACCCCCCCGGGGGGCTCAGAGACCCTGGCACACAGCCCAGAACACCTGCAGATTTGATTTTGACCCCTGGAGCAAATTACCAGCTTTGTATGAGGACATGAAAGTCACACAGGTTTGAATAGTGTAATAACAAAATGATCACAAGGTGAAAATGTAGATTTTAGGAGTTTTGGTATGGGGGTTATGGGGACAAGATGGAGGAACTTGGGCGTGTCCAGCCTTTCTTCTTGTTCTTCTTGTTCTCCATTTTCTGCAGTGATGCTGGCACTTTGGGGCTTGTTCAGAATAGGAGTTCACTGTCTAACATAGGTGATGGTTATTGGGAATTAAGTGTAAATATCTTACATGTAGTTTGTAGTATAAAATGACAACACCACCTCGGGGTCAGTCAGAGTGCCTGTGGCTGCTCTGCTGAGCAGATCTCGGCTGCCAGAAAGAAAATTTTATAGATAAGAATTAATAAACAACCTCAAGACCGAAAAGTGAAGAGTCCAGACTCGTTCTTCAGTTGTGTGGGCCGAAGCAGAGACATCCTGCACATCTTGGGGCAGCAATTATCAAACAGCAACCCGAGGTGGGGGGAGCAGGAACCCACCAAATTGTGGGTACAGAGGGAGATCCCCTCATGCAGGTGTAGGCAAAGGGGTGTGCAGGCATGGGGTTCCCTGAAAAGGGACTCCAGAGGGACCTGCTAATCAGAGATCCCAGAGGAATCCTTCAACAGGGTGAGTCCCACAGGGAGCGCTGACACCCTGAGTGTCCCCGGCCTTGGGCCATGCCAGGAGGGGCAGGGCCAGCAGAAAAGAGGAATTTCCTCCACCACAGCCAGATGGGGCTCGAGGCTCCTCTTTACCTGAAAGGTTCCTGGGCCTTTTGCTCTCTGGTCCCCACCAGAGGTCGGCCCCCGGGGCCGCCTCGCTGGCAGCAGGGTCAGAGGCCAGGGCCGCCTCCGAGGATGAGAAGAACTGCAGGATGGTCTTGAGCAGGGCTGGTCCTGCCACTGCAGAGCACAGCGCCTGGGGTGAAACAGCCACATTTAGGGATCCCACCCTGCTCATGGAGACCCCAGTGCTGCCCCAAGCAGCCAAACCAGGGCACAACCTCCCAAAATCTGCCTGGTATGAGGGAGCGAGCACACGCAGCCAGGCAGGAGGGGCTGGCACCTCAGGCCAGGAGCTCTGGGGTGGCTCCAGCCCCTGGAGGTGTCCCCTACCTGCAGCACCTCCTCCTGAGTGCCGTAGTGAGGGTGGGGCAGGCGGTACCGGCCCTCCCGGTACTTGCGGGTGATGAATTCCCGTCTCTGCTCGGCGCCGCTCTCCGGGGTGATGGCCTCGCTGGCGGGGAGCCTGGCGGCCCAGAACCGGTTGGCTCGGTCATTTCCCAGCACGATGAAGAGCTGTGGGAGAGTCCCGTGGTCATGGCGAGCCCCAGGGTCAGCAGGAGGAGCAGCATTCCCAGAGTTCCTGCATCCTGAGGGGGGCTGTGGGGATGCTGCCCTGCCAGGAGTAGCCTGGGCCCTGAGCACAGCATGCCCTGGCCTGAGTGTCTCACCTGCACAATTTCATTCCACCCCAAGTGCCTCACCTGCAAATTTCACTGCACTCCTGAGTGTATCACCTGCATGATTTCATTGCAACCCTGAGTGCCTCACCTGCACAATTTCATTGCACTCCCAAATGCCTCACCTGCACAATTTCACTGCATCCCGAAGTGTATCACCTGCATAATTTCACTGCACCCCTGAGTGCCTCACCTTCGTGATTTGCCTCACCTGCATGATTTCATTGCACCCCCGAGCTTATCACCTGCACCATTTCATTTCACCTATGAGTGCCTCACCTGCACAATCTCACTGCACCCCTGAGTGCCTCACCTGCATGATTTTATTGCACCCCCAAATGCCTCACCTGCACAATTTCATTGCACCCTTGAGTGTCTCACCTGCAGGATTTCATTGCACTTATGACTGTCTCACTTGCATGATTTCATTGCACTCCTGCCTCATCTGCATGATTTCACTGCACCCCTGAGTGCCTCACCTGTATGATTTCATTGCACCCCCAAATGCCTCATCTGCACTATTTCATTGCACCTGAGTGTCTCGCACGATTTCATTGTGCCCCTGAGTGTCTCACCTGCATGATTTCATTACATCCCCGAGTGTCTCACCTGCACGATTTCATTGGACCAGACGCTGGTGTCCAGCTTCAGGCTTTGCACCTTGGAAATGTTGGAGCCCAGGCTGCGGTGCTGCCCTGCAGGGAGCAGGAGAGTTAGCACCCCTTGATCCTGCCAGGGAACTGAGCCCCAAGTTATGCCCGCATCCCAGGCAGACCATGCCTGCCCAGGCCAGCCCAGCCCACAGCCCGAGGATGCCCCCGTGCCCCCCAGGAGCTGTCCCACCTGCACATTGCTTGCAGATGACCACGCAGAGGTTGATGGATGCCCAGTCAGGACTCTGAGCCCAGCAGTCAGCACAGTGTTTGTTGGCTTTGTTGGACCAGATCTTCTCTGCCACCTCGTAGTCGTAGAGCATCTCGGCAATGGCCTCCTGCAGCGCCTCCATCCACTCCCGCTTCTCCCGCTCCGACTCGGCCACAAAGCTGGGAGCACAGCACAGCCCGAGCTCAGGGGCTGCAGCCACCAGTGCCCAGCCAAGCCCCAGGCTGCTCCTCCCTGCCCATCCCCCTGGATCCCAGCATACCTGAACGTTTTGGAGGGGGTGATGAGCTCGAAGCTGCGGCTCTTGGCCTCGCGGATGGTGGAACCGCGCATCTCGATGAAGAACATGGCGATGCCCATCTTGAAGAACTGCAATTCAGGGTGACAGCGCTGTTGGTTCTGCTGGGCACCACCCTGGGCATGCCTGTGGGGTTGGGGCTGCAGCCATGGAATCCCCAGCACCCCATCCCTGCTTTGCCTGGACAAACCCCTGCTGCTCCCTCAGCCACCTCTCATCTGACATAAAGCACCCTGCAAACACCTTCAAATGAAAGGCAGCTTCTGCCCACAACCCTGAAATATGGATACCCAGGTGTCCTGGGCTGCAAGATGTGGTTTCTATTCTATTTCCCATCCATTAGAGGTGGAGCAGTTCTCTGCTGTCCATGGGGCAGTTTTTCTTTATCTCTCCCACAGCCAACCCTCCCTGCAGGAGATCTCTGCTGTCCATGGCCACTGAGTGTCCCTGCAGGGCTGATCCAATCCCAGCATCCCATGGGGAGATGCTCCGCCCAGGGGAGGAGCCAAGCATTCCTGCCTGGATCCAATCTGAGCCTGGCACAGCACAGCAGCCTTTGCCCCCTGCATTGCCAGAGGAGCAGCTTTCTGCTGCCCTGCATGGCCAGAGGGAGCCCAGGCCCATCTGCAGCAGCCCTGGAGCTGCAGAGGAAAACTCCCCCCTTGTGCAGGATCCCTGCTGCAGCAGAGCCACAGCTGGCACTGCAGGAGGGCTGAGCCCCCCTGGGATGGGGCTGGGACACCGCCCTGACACACAGGGGGCAGGGCATGGTCTGACTCTGGCAGTGTTGGTTCGTATTACTGCATTGATTATTTTATTTTATTTTATTTTATTTTATTTTATTTTATTTTATTTTATTTTATTTTATTTTATTTTATTTTAATTTTCTTCCCTAATAAGGAACTGTTATTCCTGCTCCCATCTCTTTGCCTGAGAGCCCCTTAATTTCAAAATTACAATAATTCAGAGGGAGGGGATTTACATTTTCCATTTCAGGGGAGGCTCTCTTCCTTAGCAGATACCTGTCTGTTCAAACCAAGACACCAGGTCCCTTTCTTTTGGAGATTCAAGTCAGGGACCCTCATAAAACAAATATCAACCTGAACAAAGTCCTCAGAGCTGATGCTGCTTAGTGCACAGCAGGCACCTGCAAGTGAAGTGATGGAAATAAAAGCAGGGGTGCTAAGAAAATTCAGCAGGAAGGAAGTGAGGTGTTCTGTGGGCAGCAGCAGCAAGAGCAGCATGGGAGGTGACAGGGGCCAGCTGTTCCTGTGGGTGCCTCTTGCAGCAGGTGTGTTTGCTGCCATTGATCCAGCAGCCCTGGGATGGGTTGGAATGCTTGGTGTGACCAAGGCCAAAATGCCTGGTGGAGATGATGATGATTTAGTGATAGTGAGAAGGTTGGGAGGGGTGTCCACTCCTGGTACCCACCACTGCTGCCCTCCAGGATCTCCAGCTTCTTGCTCTGCCATTCCCTTTTTCCTGCCCACCCATTTCCTCTCTGCTCTCCCTTTGGCACCGGCCCTGGCTCAGCTCCCTCCATCCCTCTCATCCCTCGTGGGGGTCTGGCCACAAACCTGCTCGCTCTTGTACAGCCACATCTCAGGCAGGCTCAGGGCTGCGAAAACCTTGGACTTGTGGCCCTTCAGCTCCAGGGTTCCTGACTTCTGGCAGTGGGCAGTGTTGGCAGGCCGGGGCCGGGACCCCACCAGGCGCTGCTCCATCACCTTCTTCTGCAGCGTGGAGCACCACTCATTCCTCTGGGCTGGGGAGCAGGCAGGAGGGAGCGGGGCTGAGCCCTTCCCACAGCCCTGGCACGGAGCAGAGCACCCAGAGGGCAGGGAGGCAGGGCATGTTTTAGGGATGGGGTGAGAGCTGCCTGTGGGATGCTCTGCCTGGAGAAGGGAGGCAGGGATGGCTCCTTAGGGCTGGTGGGCCCTGGCCCAGGTTTTCACTCACCCTCATTCTCAGCACGGAAGACAAAGATTCGGTGGCTGGTGATGACCTGGAACTTGTTGTCCTTGGTGGAACGAGCCATTTCAATCACTGACAGTGGGATCACTCCTTTGGGATAGGGCTCCTGGAACAAGCCCCACGTGGAGTTACCCCTGTTGCCCTTCCCACAGGGCACCTCCATGACCTGGCACATCCTCCACACCCCCTGGGTGCTCTGCTGGTGCTGCCTCACAGCACAGCCTGTGGGCACCAGCAGCCAGGTGAGTCCTGGGGATCCAGGAAGAGGTGGATCAATGGCTGAGACCCTATTTCCAGCAGGCCTCCCCTTTCCTGCTCCGTGTTGGCAGGGTGGCCCTTGCTCTCCTGGGTTCCCCATGGCTGAGGCTGTGCTGGGAGCCTGCCAGGCATCAGCTGCTCCACCCTGGTGATGGCAGAGCACTGCTGGCTCCTTCCAGAAGGACAAGGGCAGGCCAAGGGGATGTGGTAGCTCCCCAGGTGCTGTCGAGGTTCAGCCTCCCCACCCTGCCCCGCTGTGCCCTTGGTACCTTCTCACTGCTGGAGTACATCAGGTTCTTCCCATCGAAACGGACGTAGCGCCTCTGGAAGACATAGTTCCTGTTGGGATGGCAGAAAAACTGTTGGGAAGAGGATGAGTGCCCCTCAAAGACCCTTCCTCCTCCCAGGCACCACTGCACAGAGGGGCACCCAAGAGGTTCCTCTTCCAAGGGGAGCACAGTGACCAGTGCAGCAACCTCACCTTGCCCAAGGGGGCTTTACCTACAGGGGCTGCCCCATCCCTGGAGGTGCTCCAGGCCAGATGGACAGAGCTGGGAGCAAACTGGGATAGTGCAGGTTGTCCCTGCCCATGGCATGGTGTGGAACGAGATGATCTTAATGTCACAGATATGTTTTATGAAAAATCCTTTCCTTAGGATTTTTTCTCCTGAGGAGCTGAGAGGCCTCAGGAACAAAATGTAAACAATGGTTATCTGCTGATGTGGAATGCAACAGGTGCATCTGGGATTGGTCTCATGTGGTTGTTTCTAATTAATGGCCAATCACAGTCAGCTGGCTTGGACTCTCTGAGAGTCAGGAGCTTTTGTTATCATTCCATTCTATGCTTTCCTTTCAAGCCTTCTGATGAAATTCTTTCTTCTATCGTTTTAGTATAGTTTTAATATAATATATATAATAAAATAATATATTCCTTCTGAAATATATATACAAATAGTATATATAAAGATATTAAATATATAAATAATTATAATAATTATAAATATATTAAATATATAATCTAATAATATATAATAAATATATATAATATATATAAATATATACATAAATATTAAATTCCTTCTGAAATATATACAAATAATAATATGTAAAAATATATTAAATATATAAATAATATGAATATGTTAAATATACTTAAATATATATAAATATATAGAAAAAATTAAATATATGTGAATATATTAAATTATATAATAAATATATATAATATAAAAACTCCTTCTGATATATATAAATAATAATAAAATATAGAAATATATTAAATATATAAATAATTATAATAATTATAAATATATTACATACATAAATATGTATTTATATATAAGTATATATTTATATATAATAAATATATAATAAATAAAAATATATAAATAAATAATAAATTCCTTCTGAAATATATATAATAAATAATAAATTCCTTCTGAAACATGGAGTCAGATCCTCGTCTCTTCACTCTTGCTGGGACCCCTGTGAACACCACCACAATTGGTGACCCCGAGTGATGAAAAATTCCCACAATCTTAGGGTCCCTCCCAGCCCAAAGCCCACTGTGACCCCACACCAGCCCCACATACCCCTGTGGGGACAGCTTGTCCAGCCAAGCTGTGACCCCTCGTCACCCCACGTACCCCTGAGGGGACAGCTTGTCCAGCCAAGCTGTGACCCCTCGTCACCCCACGTACCCCTGAGGGGACAGCTTGTCCAGCCAGCCGCTGAGCATGGTGGGCCGTGGCTCGCACAGTGAGGTGAAGCTGGCGTAGGGGGAGATGGTCAGGTCGTCCAGGAGCTCGTCGGGGTACAGGTGTGCGGGCAGGCTGAACGGGGAGCCCTGCGCCCGCGGCGCCTCCACCGTGGAATAGCCCTCGGTGTCGCTGTGGGCGATGCGCTCGATGAGCCGGCTGCGGCCCTCCTCATCCTCGCTGCGGCCCTCGCTGCTGCACTCGCTGCTGGTCCTGTGCCAAGAGGGGCTGAGAGGGAGCTGGGCACCACAGCATGGACCTGGGCAATGTCTGGGGACACCTGGCACTGCTCCTGGGCACCACAGCATGGACCTGGGCAATGTCTGGGGACACCTGGCGCTGCTCCTGGGCAATGCCACCCGATCTGGGGTCACCTGGCACTGCTCCTGCCTGGGCACCACAGCATGGTCTTTGACAATGCCACCCTGTGTGGGGACACCTGGCACTGCTCCTGGGCAATGCCGCCCTGACTGGGACATCTGGCACTGCTCCTGGGCAATGCCACCCCATCTGGGGACACCTGGCACTGCTCCTGGCCTCAGCCTGGCAGCCCAGCTCTGGGGCACCCAGGGCTGTTGGGGTTTGCATCTCTGGGAGTGCTCAGGAGCCCCATGGCCACCAGCAGCCCAAGGCTCAGCCAGTCCTGGGTGATGGCACAAAGGCTGGGGCTTCCCTGCTTTAGGGAATGTCACACAGGCCACCACCACACATCTCCAAACCCCTGGCATCACCTCCTGCCCACCTTCACAGGCAGCAAAAGGAAGCCAGGCAGATCCCCAATGCTAAATCCTGCTCTGTGCTCAACACCCAGCCCAGCTGCTCCCTCCCTGTGCCCTCCAGCATTCCCAGCACTGTGGAACTCCTGCCAGGACCCCTCTGTGCCTGCTGGGCTGGTGGAGCTCCTGCATCCATCCCCATTGTTTGGGAAACCATGCTAAACCCACAGCAAGCCCTGCTGGGGCTCTCCAGCCATAACAATAAAAGGAAATTATAAAAATAAACTGCAAAGCTGCACCTTCCCATCAGCCCTCTAAGGCAGGCGTTTTTATTTCCCTGGAAAGGAAATGTGCCGGAAAATGTCTGACAGTCCCAGGAGCTCATAGGGGCCTGCCCAGGTGCAATGGTGATGGGAGGAAAACATTCCTGGGACACCCCAGCACCCACAGGAGAGCATCCCACCAAATTCCCCTGAGGATTTAAAGCCAGGGCAAAGAGAAGGCTCCTAAAAAGGCAACAAGGATGATCCAAGACTTGTCCCAGCTTCTGTCTGAGGAGCACCTGAGCAAACTGGGCATCTCCAGGGGACAGGGTGGGTGATGGGGCAGGGTCATGAGTGTGAGGAATGAAACCCTGGAGATGAGAGCTCTTTTTCAGAGTAGTAATTGGTAGTTATGTTAATGAAGTTGATAAGGTCTTAATTTGAAGTGTTGGTCTGTCGTTAAACATTGAATGTTAGAGTTCTAGGACTTGCCTTTTAGTTACCCTGTATTTGTATCTCTCCCGGTCATACTCTGTATTTGTGCCCCTTTCCCTCTCACCCGGATTTGTATCCATTACCCTCCCAGACAGAATTTAAATGAGAGGCTGTGGGAACTACATGAACTCTCTCAGAGCAACAAACCAGCACATAAACGAGGACTTTAACCCACCAGAACCGCACTAAATCACCCACCCTTGACCAGAGCCGGATTCCATCCTGTCACCATAATTTTAATAGTTCTCAGCTTGGAGGATCCCCCTAAGCTACAACCCAACATCATAAAGGCCTTTTTAAAGGAGCTGCTCTCCTGGCCCTGTTTATTACAATGAGGAGAACTGGAGGGACTCTCTTGGCCATCACTGCCTCAGCCTCAGGAGCTGGGTGACTGTCAGAACTCAGCACATCCCTCTGGGTGTCCAGAGTTGCCAAGAACACCACCGGGGGCCTCAGAGACCCTGGCACGCAGCCCAGAGCACCTGCACATTTGATTTTGACCCCTGGAGCAAAATACCAGCTTTGTATGAGGACATGAAAGTCACAGAAATTTAAATTGTATAATAACAAAGTGATCACAGGGTGAAAATGTAGATTTTAGGATTTTTGGTATAGGGCTTTTATGGGGACAAGATGGAGGAACTTGGGCATGTCTAGCCTTTCTTCTTGTTCTTCTTGTTCTCCATTTTCTGCAGTGGTGTTGGCACTTTGGGATTGGTTTAGAGTAGAAGTGCACTGTCTAACACAGGTGATAGGTGTTGGGAATTAAGTGTAAATATGTAATACATAGTTTGTAGTATAAAAGGACAACACCGCCTCGGGGGCGGTCAGAGTGCGTGTGGCTGCCCTGCTGAGCAGATCTCGGCTGGGCAGAAAGAAAATTTTATAGATAGGAATTAATAAACAACTTTAAGTCCAAAAACTGAAGAGCTCTGACTCGTTCTTCAGCTGCACGGGCTGAAACAGAGACATCCTGCACATCTCGGGGCAACAATTACCAACAGCAACCCGAGAGGGGACATCAGACAGAGCCAAGGAGCAAGGGGCAGAAGCACGTGGGAGAGGAGCAAATGAGCTATAGGAATCCTCCTTGGAGATGGAGACAATTTTGGAGAACAAACCCAGAGAATGTGAGAAAGTGTCTCCAGTGTAAGATCATGAGAAGCTTCAAGACCAGGGGAAGGACCCCAAACACTCCTAAACTCTCCCAAAACCTGGATTTGGGCACTGCCTCATGCTAGGGCAGGCCCTGGACAGGCACCTTGTGAGGATCAGCTGTCCCTGGTCCACACAGGACAGGAGCAAGCCCAAAACCTGCCTGGGAAGATGCTGGAGCCACCCCAGCTGGGTCTGCTCAGAGAAACGGGATAGTGCCAGGGCTGAGGAGGGGATGGAGAGGGGACACGGCCCAGGAAAGACAAGGAATGGCCCTGGCTGGCCTCGAGGCTCCGAGCACAAGGAAAATCGCTGTTTAATTAGCACAACAGAGCCTTGGCACGGTGACTCATCTGGCTGGAATCCCAGCTTTGTCTGCAGATGCTTCAGGAGGGACTGGACAGGGAACAACGGTGTGGCTGGAGGACTCTGAGTCACAGACAGACAGCAGCCTGGAGTGCCAGGGCTGAGGGGGAGGCAGACCCACGGAATGGGGCAGGAAAAGAGGAAAACTGGAAAAAATCCATGTCAGCCCCTCCCTGACCTGAGCCTTACAGTCAGTGCAGCTGCAAAGAGACAGAGGGCTCTGAGCATCTGGCGGGGACAGGCAAAGCCCACCCTCGGTGCCTGGTGAGTGTGACCCAGTGCCCTGAGCTCCGTGGGGTGACAGGGACACTGCTGTGCCACCTCTCTGTCCTGCTGGCGCTGCAGCAGGGCACCAGCACTTCAGGGGCTGAGCATCACCAGTGTGGAGGAAAGTGCTCAGGCTCAGAGCAGGTAAATCCCACCTGCTGCACCCTCAACTCCCAGTTTGCAGGAATTTTGCATTCCTCTTCCTCTTTCTGAGGGTATTTTCTTGCAGGTGAGGAGGCTCTGCTCACCCCTGACACTGGCACTGTACACCCCAAGCCAGGGAGCAGCGTGGGCCAGACAAAGCTCTTCCAGAAGAGGGCAAGAGGAGGTACCACAGGTAGGAAAAGGGGCAGAAGGGCCTCTCTGAGGGTTGGGACTAGGAAATATTTCCCATGACCCAAAGTGGATGGGTGGGCTGCAGAGGATGGCTGTTCATCCCCAGTGACACAAGGATGAGGACTGGAGAAACACCAGTGGTGCAGGGGAGGATCAGGAGGTCCCACAGAGGCAACAGAGCTGGGCCAGAGCTGGCCAGCAGCCCCTTGGACCCCACAGCTCTGCTCCAGGGAATGGGCTGGGACCAGAGGGGCTGGGGTGGGATGATGGAGTCTGGGAGTCTGACAATTAATTACAAACACAGTCAAAACCTCCTTCTTAATCAGCTTAATCCAAATAACAATCTACATCCACTCTGGAGCAGAAAGCCTCACCTCCTTCTGCAAAAGGCTCTCAGAGCTTTTCTGTCTCCTGTTCCACTCTCCACACCCCAGCCCTGCTTGGGCTGGGAGGAAAAACCTGAACTGCTGTCCCTGACAGTGCTGATGGTCACACCCTGCCTCTTCTCTGCAAAACCCCACAGCTGCCAGTGCCTGGCCAGTTCCCTTGGGGTATTCTGAATCTCAAATCCCTGGAAGCCCCTGGATGCAGCCAGGTCAGTGCCCAGCTCCTCTCTGAGCTCATTCAGAGGCTCCACAGTATTTCAGTATTTCTGTATTCATATTTCAGTGTTTCTGTGTACAAAACTCCAGTTCCCAGGTGCTGGAGCTCTGGATACTGAGAATTTCAGACTTTCTGTGCAGACAGACTCGGACCCCCAGGAGAGCACTGCATGTGACCTGAGGCCATGGAAAAGGCTCCAAAAATTGATTGCTAGCACTGGGATTACGGGTGTGTAGTTGATTAGAAATGTGCAATATCACAGGGTGGAAAACTTTGCAGTTCCCCATCTGTGCCTGTAATGTGTGCCACCAGATCAGGTGCCACCATGGTGCCACACACCCAGGGCACGAGAGGCACTGGGAGTGTCCCCAGGCTGGGCAGAAAGGCAGGACAGGGACAGGCACTGGTCAGCAAGGCCACAGCAGGGCTGGAGGCCACAGAGCTGCAGCTTCACCTCCTCCTCACTGAGCAACACAGGAAAAGGAACCCTCCCCATCCGAAATGGGAAGAGCAGCTTTCCTTCCTCTTTCTGAGATGCTATCAGGAGTCATGGAAAGTACATTTCAAAAGTGTTTTAAAGGTGCCCCTCACAATTTTGCTGTCCTCCACCACAGAGTGCCTGAGCAGCAGCAGATATGATGATCTGGTGCTGCTGGAGCCCTCAGGGATTGCACAACCCCTCACCCAGAGCTTGGAGCCAGCTAATTTCCAAGTAATCCCTGTCCTCCATGGTGTTTCCCTGTTCCCAGGGGCCAAACCCAGGTTCCTCTGGGTGTGCAGTGTGCAGTGCCCCTGGTGCTGCCCCAGCTGTGCCCCCTCTCAGAAATCTCCCACCAGCACAGCTCCTCTCATCTCCAAACCCATCAGCCCTTCTGGAGGCTGCTGACACCATCCCAGAGGCCCCTGATCAGCTCTGATGTGGGGTAAGAACCCCATTCCCTGTAAGGCTGTCCCCAGGGCTGTCCCCAAGGCTGTGCCCTGTCCCCTGTCCCCAGCCCACAGGGGATCCTGATCCCTACCTGCAGCCTTCCCGCTCCAGCTCCAGCTCGGACACGGCCTCGTAGCTCTGCTCAGAGGCGCTGCCAACACCCTGGGAGGAGAGAATGGTCACAGCTGCTGTCCCCTGTGCCCTGTGTCACATCCCAGACCCCCTGAGCCTGCCTGGCCTTCAGTGCAGGGGCTCACCTGTGACCCTGACCCAAAACCACAGAATGTGCTGAGCTGGAGGGACACATCCAGCCCAGCCCCTGGCCCTGCCCAGACCCCCAACAATCCCCCCTGTGCATCCCTGGAGTCCAAAGGCTCCTGGAGCTCTGGCAGCCCAGCTCTGGGGCACCCAGGGCTGTTGGGGTTTGCACCTCTGGGAGTGCTCAGGAGCCCCATGGCCACCAGCAGCTGAGGCTCAGCCAGTCCTGTGGGATGGCACAGAGGCTGGGGCTTCCCTGCTTTAGGGAATGTCACACAGGCCACCACCACACGTCTCCAAACCCCTGGCATCACCTCCTGTCCACCTTCACAGGCAGCAAAAGGAAGCCAGGCAGATCCCCAATGCTAAATCCTGCTCAATACCCAGCCCAGCTGCTCCCTCCCTGTGCCCCCCAACATTCCCAGCACTGTGGAACTCCTGCCAGGACATCTCTGTGCCTGCTGGGCTGGTGGAGCTCCTGCATCCATCCCCATTCTTTGGGAAACCATGCTAAACCCCCAGCCATTCCCTGGGCAGCCTGGGCAGTGCCAGCACCCTCTGGGGGAATGAACCTTCCCTGGGCACTGCTGGGCACTGTGGCCTTACCAGCTGCAGCTCCTGACTCTGGGATGCAGGGTGACAGCAGGGGACAGCCACCACCCCCTCAGTGACTCCTCACCTTTGTTTCCCGGGGCAGCCCCACATGGCCGAAGATGGTCTCGCTGTAGGGGGTGATGGGGAGGTCATTCCCCTCTGTGGGCAGAGAGGGAGGGAAAGCATCAGAGGGGAGGCAGAGTGCCAGCCCTTTGGATGGACCCCCAAGCCCACCACAGAGCCCCCAACACTCAGGGAGTGTGACACAGTGACACAGTGACACCGGGGCTGGGCTGTGCCTGGAATGGCCACCCCGGCCCTGGGTAAGGCAGGGATAGGGCTGGGGGCATGCAGGGGCTGTGGGTGAGCCCCTCCCCTTTCCGGGCACACCGCGGTCCGTGCTGTGCCCCGGGGCTCACCTGGCTTGCCGCTGGGTCTCTGTGGGATGGGGGGCAGGGCCCCGGGCCAGCCAGGACTGCAGGGAAACAGGACAGGGGTTATGGAATGGGGCCGTGCTGTCCGGTCTGGCTGCTGCCGAGCCCGGCTTTGTCCCCTGGAATGTGCAGCGTCCCCTCCCTGCTCCCAGTGCCCCCCTTCTCCCTTCTCTTCCCACCCTGGCACTGCTGGGATGTTTTCTGGCACGGTGGAGCATTTCCCACAGCAGCATCTCCCCCCTCTGTCATCTCCCACCTCATTCCCAGCCCCAGAACCTCACTCAGCCACCCCTCAGCATGCCGGGGACCCCGAGCCCTGCTGCCAGAGGGGCGCAGAAAGGGCAGCAGCCCCTCCCTGCATCCAGCAGGAGCCATCGGGGGGCCCAGGGCCTTGCTGTCATCCCAGAAGGATCCCAGCTGCCAGGGAAGGCATGGGGAGGGTGCTGAAAGGGGTTGGTGAGCACCTGGGGGCAGCAGGGCCAGCTCTGGGGTGGGTCCCGGGGCTGGGGGGGGTCTGCACCCTCATCTCTGCACCCTCATCTCGGCACCCTCATCTCTGCCTGCTCTGCCCCCTCTGGTCCCGGGGCTGGGGGGTCTCTGCAGCCCCATCTCCGCCTGCTCTGCCCCGTCCCTCAGCGCTGAGGGGAAGCCTCGGCTCACCCAGACCTGTCCTCCGGCCGGGGCTGCTCCTGCGGGCAGGGGGCGGGGGGCGGCGGGACCGCCTCGTCCCGGGGCCCGTCCTCCCCTCGCGGCTCCTCCGCGGCCGCCGCCGGGCGCTCGAGTCCCTCGTAGATGACGTTGGAGACCATCTGCAGCCGGGGCTGCCCCGAGCCCGGCTCAGGGGGTGCCCGGGGGCACGGCGAGGGGTCCCCCCTGCCCGGGGCAGCCTCCTGGGCACTGCCAGGGCCGGGCTCGGCTGCCGGAGCCCTGTGCCTGTGCCGCGGGGGCACGCTGGGCACGGACGGGGGGCACGTCTGTCTGTCCTCCGCTGTGTCCAGGCTCTGTCCGTGGCTCGGGGATGGCCGTGTGTCCTCCCGAGCGCTGTCCCGCCCTCGCAGCCGGGACGCGATGGCACCCATGGTCACGGCTGCCCCCGGAGCCGCCTCTGGGCTCTCCAAATCTGTGGAGCTCTCCCCTGGCACGAAGCCCTCCAGTACCACAAAGGCTGATGGTGCCCGCTCGCTGCCCGGGCCGTGCGCTGGCACCGTGGGGCGTGCGAGGGGCGCGGGCACCGATCCCTGCTCCGCCTTTGAGCGAGGGAACACCGTCCTGGGCTTGGGAACCGGCTTTGGGGCGGCAGGAGCAGCGTCCTTGTCTGCAGGCGGTGCCTGGCCGGGCACGGGGACACGCAGCTGCGTCCCTAAGGCGTCGCTGGTCACTCCCGGCTCTGCTCTCATGGCATCCTTGCCCTCCTGGGGGGCATCCAGCACCTCCGTGCCCCGGCAATGGGGGTCTCCTGCCGCGGCTGTGCCCCGGGGTCGGCTCAGCAGCCGAGTTTGCTGCGCCAGGGTGAGGATGCGCTTGCGGTGCCCGGTGGCGGTGATGCCGATCTGCTGCAGGTGGCGGCTGTCCAGAGAGGTGGCATCTCTGGCCACGTGGTATCCGTGCTGCTTGAAGACATCCCGGTACCGCTCCAGGTGGATGCTGGCCAGCCAGTCTGCGATATCCGAGTCAGGCCCGCACGGGGAGCTCATGGCCCTGGGGTGCCTCCGGACGGATGCTCAGCCCATCATCTGTGCGAGGAGGGGAGAGAGGGGCTCAGGAGGCGGCAGGAAGGGAAAGAGGGTGGGTTCGGCTGCCCTGAAGGGCGCGGATCCCACGGCTGGGTGCGCTGGATGCTCACAGAGGTGCCCACACAGAGGGCAGATGGAGGTGGCGTCCCCCAGCCGCTCACCTCCCACTCCCAGCTCCGGGAGCCCCAATCCTGCTGATCCCCAGCTCTACAGCACTCCCCGGGGCTGCCGGAGCCGTGACCCGAGCCTGGGCAGGGACTGAGGCTCACGAGGAGTGGGGTTGGAGCAGATGCCGAGCTCCGGGGACTCCGCGGGGCCGGGTTGGATATCGAGCCCTGGGAAGCTCCGCGGGGCTGGGATGGATGCCGACCTCCGGGGGCTCCGCGGGGCCGGGTTGGATGCAGAGCTCCGGGACGCTCCGCGGGGCTGGGATGGATGCCGAGCTCCGGGACGCTCCGCAGGGCCGGCGGGCGGGCAGAGCCGCGGGGTGGGGGCCGGGCAGATAGCGGGGGAGCCGCGGCCCCTCCTCGGGGATGGATGATGAGCTCCTGTGCCGGCCAGCGCACAGGGGAGGGCTCCGCGGCCGGAAGGGCCAGACCATAATCTGTCTCTCTCGCTGCTGGCGAGGGCATGGGAGAGGTCAGCATGACTCACGGACAGACAGAGGGGGGACAGACTCCCACCCACCCACCCACACACACACCCGCACATCGCTGCGGAGGCACGGGCAGGCTCGGGTGCCACCAGGGACGCTGAGCCCGAGGTGACTCCGCGGCACAGCCCGGGACAGAGCCCGCTGAGGGCCTTTTCCCATGAATCACGCAGCTCCGCGCTAAACCATCTGTGCTGACTGTGCTGCCACTGGCTCTTTTTCCAGTTCCTCCATTTCCCTCTATTGTTCGGCTCAGGCTTCCTTCCTGCTGCCTGCACGCTCCCACGCATCCCCTGCCCCCTCCCGCCGAGCCGCGTCCCGAACAGAGCCGGGAGAGCCGGGCTGAGCCCCCGTGCCCGGGCCGGGGCTGCCCGGGTGCCCTGCCAGGCTGCCGTGTCCCCGCCAGCACGTGGGGGACGCTGTCAGCGAGGAGGAGGAGGGACAGCCAGGGGGAGGGGGACAGGACAGATGTCAGGCTGTGCAGGACCGACGGAAAAGGCCTGGCAGGGCAGCGATGTCCCTCACAGAAAAGTCAGAGCAGGGCAGCGATGAACCTCACAGAAAGGGCAGGGGAGGACACAAATGTCCCACACAGAAAGGGCCTGGCAGGGCAGGGCAGGGCAGGACAGCGATGTCCCTCACAGAAAAGGCAGGGCATGGCAGAGATGTCCCACACAGAAAAGGCAGGGCAGAGTTGTGACACACAGAAAGGTCAGGGCAGGACAGCGATGTCTCCCAGCGATGTGGGCTGGGTGTCTGCGCCCCAGGGTTAAAGGGCTGTACCCACTTCTGCCCAGCAGCTGGGGCCCAAATGGGGCAATTTCCCCCTTTTTCATGCCTGTATCGCCCCGAGGGATCTGCGGCCGGCTCTGCCCGCTGCCTGCCCTGCCTGGGGCTTCTCCAGTGAGGAGATGGCTCCCGACACCTCCCGTGCCCTGGGCTCTGGGGCCGTGCTGTAGTGTAGCCCTTTGGGGCAGTGACACTTCACGGGCAAGTGGGCACCATTCCCCGTGCCTACCAACCCCTGCCCAGCTGGCACAGTGAGCACGGGCTGTCGCAGCCCTGGCCCTTCCCCACCGTGCCCAAATCTGTCCCATCCCTCTCCTGCCACCCCCGCGGTTGTTGCTCACCTCTGGCGGCCCGCAGCCCCCCGGGCCGGCTCCGGCGGGTGGGTGGCAGTGTCCTGGCTCTGCTGGGGCAGCACGGAGGGTGGCAGTGCCCTCTGGGCTCCGGGGGGATGCCAGGGCAGTCCCGTGCAGGAACCGCCGCGGGCTCCGCAGCGCCCAGCCTGCGCCTCCCACTGCCGGTCCCTCCTCCGGGCCAGCCCTCCGGTCCCCATCCCTGTCCCACCCTCTGTCCTGTCCCTTCCAGGCATGACGCTGCCCTGGCTGTGCTGGGTCCTGTCCCTCAGCCAGGCTCTGCCTTCCTTGGGACCAAACTGAGAAAAACAGGCTGAAATATTCATGCTGATTGTGGGAATGGGAGGGCTGGCACTTGGGGGCTGCGTGGGTGAAATTTTGGGAAGATCAACACCTTTGTGCTGTGGGGATGCTGAGAATGCCGCACCTCATCCCACCTCTGGTGCCCCGTGGGCAGGGGGATGTGGGGTGAGCTGAGGGGCAGGATGGCAGCAGGGCTGGCATGGAACAGGGGCATCCAATGGGATTCCCTCCTGCAAGGAGCCTGAGCTTTCAGTACAGCCTGACCCAGCTGCTTTTAACCCAACACCTCTTGCAAGGGCTGCCCGTTGGTGCAGCTTAGCTCTTACCCAACCTTGAGGGTGCGAAGGCTGATATCTCCCTCTCGATGCCATGCTGATAATCTGTCCCTGCCCTGTGAGGGCTGGGCACTGCCTTGCTCCAGCTCCAGATCCTGCAGGTCCTTGCCCACCCCAGCAGTGCCCCAGAGCCACTGTGGGGGTGCTGTGGGTATAAAACCCCTGCGTGCAGCTCAGGGGGAAAGGCACTCACCACAGGCTGCTGCTGCAAAGCAGAAGCTGAATTCAGCACGAGCCTGGCAAGGCTTTTGCCTTCCTTCCCTTTCCCCAGTGGCTGCTCCAGCAGGGAGGGAGTGACACATCCCAGGGCAGGGGTGACCCCAGGGACCCCCTTGTGTGTGGGGTGTGGGGATCCTCGGGGTGCCAGGGGACCCTCGGGGTGTGCAGGGGATGGCACAGTCTGTCCTGCTGACCCCCTGCCTTGCAGAGGAAGCTGTGGGGCCCTGCTCTTCTTGGGAAGGCTGCTGAGGTCTGTGGTGTGGCTGGGAGGGACAGAGCACAGATCTGTCACCATCTCTGTCCTGCTGTGCTGCAGCAGAGAGCACAGGCTGGCACCTGCAGCACCTCCAGGGACAGAACCTGGGCAGGGTCAGGCTGGGAGGATCCACAGGGGCTCCAGCATGGCCAAACCTTCTGCTCAGACAGAGCTCAGGGCACAGCAGGGTGTGCTCACAGCTCTGCAATGTCCCCAGGCAGGGACACTGCACAGCCCCTGCACCATCTGCTCAGGGCTGGCACTGCCAGGGCAGCAGTTCTGCCTCCTGGGCAGGGGCAGCTCCTGGGCTCAGGCCCTGCCCGTGGCTCTGGGGCCATGGCTGGGCCTGGAGCAGAGCCTGGGGTGCCCTGAGCCTGCACACAGGGACAGACTGGGGACACAGGGACACACTGGGACACAGGGACACACTGGGGACACAGGGACACACTGGGGACACAGGGACAGACTGGGGACACAGGGACAGACTGGGGACAGAGGGACAAACTGGGGACACAGGGACAGAGTGGGGGACACAGGGACACACTGGGACACAGGGACAGACTGGGGACACAGGGACAGACTGGGACACAGGGACAGAGTGGGACAGACTGGGGATACAGGGAGAGACTGGGGACACAGGGACACACTGGGGACACAGGGACACACAGGGACAGACTGGGACAGACTGGGGACACAGGGACAGACTGGAGACACAGGGACAGACTGGGACAGACACAGGGATAGACTGGGGGACACAGGGACACTCAAGGACACTCAGGGATACCCAGGGACAAATAGGGACAAACACCCAGGGACACCCAGGCACCCCCAGGGCTGAGGCCCCTCTCTCTCCCTGGGCTCCTCTCCAGGCTGAGCAGCCCCAGCTCCCTCAGCCTTTCCTGGGCACGGAGCTGCTCCAGGCCCTTGCTCAGCTCCAGGAGCTCCTGGCCCTGCTGTGCTGAGGAGCCAGAGCTGGACACAGCAGCCAGAGGTGTCCCCAGGGCTGGGCACAGGGGCAAGGTCAGCCCAGAGGTGTCCCCAGGGCTGGGCACAGGGGCAGGATCCCTCCCTGACCTGCTGGCAGTGCTTTTGGGAGCCCTCAGACCCTGCTGCTGGGAGCAGTGCTCCTCCCTGCTGCCAGGAGGGCAGGGATGGGCAGCAGGGGAGGGAAATGTTGTCTCTGGGATGTCCTCACCATGGCAAGTCACTGTCCTGGCAGGGTTGGTGTGCCCAAGGACAGGGTGTAGCTCCCACACCCTGCTGGTGCTGACAGGGCAGTTTGGTGCAGAAAACCTTCTCCACTCTTCCCTTCTCCCTCACAGTCACCGAATTCCCGGGTTTGGAGCTCTGTTCCCTTGGCAGGAGGAGCCCCTGCTCAGCACCTGGTTCCCAAGGGGGAGTGCTCCTTCCCAGAACCCACCCAGGACATCCCCCGGCCATGGCACCACCCCAGAACCCCAGAGCTGGCACAAGGAGGGGAGCAGGGCACAGCAGGTCACCAGGGCAGGGCACAGGGGTGGGAGATTTCCCAAGGAATTTTTATCAGCCCATGTTTTGTAGAGCAGGTTTCAAAGCCTCTGCTTGCTCCTAGTGTTTGCCAGCCTGCTGATGGGATACATTTACATTTATTTTATATTTATATCTATATGTATACCTATATTTACATTTATATTTATATTTATGTCTATATTTATATTTATATTTATATTTATATTTATATTTATATTTATATTTATATTTTGTTTTAGAATTATATTTATAGTTATATTTAAATTTATAGCTATATATTTATATATTTAGACGGCATCATGCTTGGGCAGAGGCACAGAGCCCTGTCCTGCCATGGTCACAGAGCAGGAAGGTCTTGCCTGCTCCCAGGAGGAGGCAGATGGGCAGGATCAGAAAACCCCCCTGGGGCTGGATTGGGCTTTGAGAAGATGCTGGCAGGGGCTGCAGGAAGCAAACATCAAAGTGAAGGTTGGAACCTTCCAGCATGAAAGGATCCTTCCCTTCTCTGGGCAGTACTCAGGATGACATTGTCCCTCAAGATTCCTGTGTCCAGGTGCCCATCCATCCATCCATCCATCCCTCCAT
This sequence comes from Ammospiza nelsoni, assembly GCF_027579445.1. Lineage (NCBI taxonomy): Eukaryota > Metazoa > Chordata > Aves > Passeriformes > Passerellidae > Ammospiza > Ammospiza nelsoni. The sequence continues at coordinate 2,964,200 of NC_080648.1, read as the reverse complement.
CCATCCATCCATCCATCCATCCATCCATCCATCCATCCATCATCCATCCATCCATCCATCCATCCATCCATCCATCCATCCATCCATCCATCCATCCTTGCCTCCATCTCTCCATTCACTCCTCCCTCCCTCCCTCCCTCCCTCCCTCCCTCCCTCCCTCCCTCCCTCCCTCCCTCCCTCCCTCCCTCCCTCCCTCCCTCCCTCCCTTCCTCCCCTTCCATTGATCTTTCCATTGATCCATCCATCGATCCCTCCTTGGATCCCTCCTTCCCCAGCCATCAGCTTTTACTGCACCCTGGGCCAGATTTTGCTTTACCTTCAGCCCCATCAGTTCATGTGTGGGGTGATGGTGGGAGCATCTCTGGGGAGCAGGAAGGGTGAGTGACACTCAAAGCTCAACCCTAGAGAGGAAATACCACACTGGACAGCTGGGAATGTGGGGTTGGGACTGACCCTGGGGGTCTGCAGAGCATGACAGAGAGCTGAGCCTCTGGGGAGGAGGAAACCGGAGTCCTGGAAATCTGCTGGACCTCTCCAGGCCAAAGCCCTGCTCAAGGCCAGTCCACGAGGCTGCTAGGGGTCTCCTCGCTGTCCTGCTCTGGGTGGTGGGGCCAAAAGCTGCCCAGGACCTATCCATGAGCTCAGGAGTCACAAATCACGGGATCCAGGGATGGAGTCACATCCTGCCCCAGCAGGGGCACGTTTGACACGGAGTGTGGCCAGATGGGGCCCGTGGCACGCTGCTGCTGCCCCCGATCCATCAGGACCGGCTGACATCACTGCCTCGGGCTAATCTCCCGTCCAGCAGCAGCTTCCCGTTTCCTTTCCAACCTCGGCTCACAGGCGGCTCCTCCGCGCTCGGAGCCGGGCAGGAAGAGCGCCCAGCTGGGCTCTCGTGCGGGGCCGCAGCCCCCGCGTGTCTGGCCCTGGTCCCACCGAGCCCTGGGCCACCCGCTCCCCCAAAACCCCAGCGAGGGCCCCCGGGGGGCTCCGAGCCCCCCGCACCCTGCCCGCGCCATGGGGATGCCGGTGGCCGGTCCCTTTCCTGTTTGTGCCGCAGGAAACCCAGTAATCCTAGAAGGCTGAAGTAGGAGGAAGATTATGAGGGATGTTAAAATCAGGGCTCATTTGTGTCCTTTCTTTTTTTTTTTTTTTGTCTAGGGGTATTATTAGTTGTTTTGTAACTAGGTTGATAAACCGTAGTTGGAGGGTTGAGAGTCGGTTAGTGATTTATCTGTTATCTAGGGATGGTAGCAGGAGGGCTGGGAATGTTATTGAGATGAGGATTAGTGGGATTCCTAGGAAGGATGGGCTTGAAAACTGGTCAGAGAAGCTTAAGTTCATGGTCAGGTTCAGGGGGTAGTGCTTGGGTGGTTTGTTAGAGGGGGGATTTATTGATATGAATGACTGAAGTAATTTGTTCCAGGTGAAATCACCGTGCTGGGGCTGCCAGCACCCCCCGGTCCCACCCTGCTCATTCTGGGGGCCAGGAGCTCTCCCAGAGCCAGTGCTGGATGCGGGCGGTGACAGGGACACTCCTGTGCCACATCCCGGGCTGAGGTGTCACCCGGCCCCGCAGAGCTTTCCCTGTGGCTCCCTGCAGGGCTCTCGGTGCTCAGGCTGCAGCTCCTCACTCCCACTCAGGGCTGGCTAAAAATAACCCCCGGCAGAGCCGCAGCCTGGATCCTGCAGGGAAACATCCGGGAGTGCCAAGGGATGAGGGATGAGGCTCCTTCCCGCGGGGGAAGGTTCTGCACCCTAGCACCCTCAGGATCGGGGGACCAGAGGGATCTACCCCATCAGGTCAGCACTCAGGTTGATTTTCCATGGTTACCAGCTCTGCCAGAGTGGTTTTGGGGCAATTTGGGGCTGGGTTGTGTCTTTTAACAGGTGAAATAATCCCTGTGTGCTTCCAGAGGTGGGAGCACTGTGGGGAGAGGGAGCCCTGTGAGCTGCACAGCCCTTGTCCCTGTTTTCTGCATTTTCCTCGCAGAGGTGTCTTCTGTGCAGCCAGCCCTGCTGTAAACCCCCGGATCCAGCTGTCCCAACAGCCAGCCAGACCCTGCTGTCCCCTTCCCAGCACTCTGTGTGTGTGTGATGTCCCCCGAGGCAGCAGGAGACATTTGTGACCTAACAGGGTGGCTGAAGGGGGACAGCAAGCATCAGTGACTGAGATACTGGGGTGGTGAGAAGCTCCAGGTGTGGGGGAAGCACACACAGGGCAGCTCTGGAGTGGGCCCAGGGGGATAAAGCTGGGACAGAGGGGACCCCCAAAGCTACAGTGACATCGCCATTTGCACTGACCTTGCACAGCTCAGCCTCAAACCCAGCTGGGGACAGAGCCCAGCAGCTGCCTCGGGTGTGGGGGCGAGGAGTGGGTGGAAAATCCCTTATTTGTCAGCGAATTCCCACGGCAGCGCCTGTCTAGACCAACTTCCCGTTGTCCTGTGGAAGCTGCCCCCTGCCCACGCACACTCCTGTGGGGTGCAGAGCCCTGCATCCCTCTGTCCTGTCCTGCTGGGGCCATGTCCTGGCCTGCTGAGGGTCACCCCAGGTGCTGGGGCTGTGTGGATGTGCCCTCCTGTCCCACTCAGAGCTCTGGGTGGGCTCTGTGCCAGCCCCCTCCCCGTGCTGTGCCACCTCGTGAGCTCTCACACACACCAACCCCTTTATTGTGCCAGGAACCACAGCAGCGGCAAACACTGGGGGAGTGGGAACACAGGAGGCCCAGGACCCCAAAAACAGCAGGGAAAGGGGTCCCCAGAGCCAGCTGGGCTGCAGCCAGCCTGCAGAGGTGAGCCTGGCGCTCAGCAGAGGGCCTGGGAGGGCTCACTGATATGGGGAGGGGGTCACACTAAGCTTGGAGGGGCGTGGAGGGCTGCAGTGTGTCCAGCCTGACCTCGGGCAGGCCAGACAGGGTCAATGCAAACCTTGTGCTGCTGCAAAGGCTGGGCAGGACCCTGACAGACCCCCCTCTTCTGGGCCTTTGAGGGTCATAGAGAGGCAGAGACATATCCAGGTGCCAGGAAAGCTCTTGAACACCCACTGCCCTCTCTGTCTCCTGCAGGGACATCTCCATGGGCACAGGGGCCACCAGGGTGCCCACCCTGCCTCTTCCCAGCCCCTGTGGCTGCACAGATCCCACAGGACATTTCCCACTACCTGGGTAGGGAGAGGGGTCAATGATGAAAGACTTGGAGAGCAGATGTGACTACAGAGAAGCAGGGACAGCCCGAATTCCCAGCTGTGCCCCCTGGGTGCCAAGTCTGGGTGCCAAGGGGGCTCCCTGTGCTCAGGGCTCAGGCCTCGTGGTCGCTGGTGCTCAGGTGCTCCTCGGGCAGGCCGGTCTCGTCGATGTTCTCCAGGGACTCGGCATGCTGCACGGACAGCTCGGCCAGGCTGACGCTGGGCAGCGTGTTCTGCTCGGGGTACACCCAGGGCTTGTACCCGGGGTCGTGCCGCCGCTTCCACTCCGGGTACTTCAGCCCAGCCTTGTAGATCTTCTTCATGGCCTGAGGGCACAGAGGGGCTGGGGTTTGGGTTGCTCTGGGCTGTGGGAACAGCTCCCAGCACCCCATTGCAGGGTTTCGGTTGCTGTCTGAGGATGGGGGCCTGGCTGCCCCAGCAATGTGCCCAGGGCATGCCCTGCATCACCCAGAACTTATCCTGGGAGCTCTGTATCACCAAGGATCCATCCTGTGAGCCCTGGATTGCTCAGCACCCGTTCTGCAAGCTCTGAGTCATCCAGCACCCATCTTGTGAGCCTTGGATTATCCAGGACCCATCCTGTGAGCTCTGGACCACCCAGCACCCGTCCTGCAGGTTCTGGGTCATCTAGCACCCATCCTGAGAGCTTTAGATTACCCAGCACCCATGCTGTGAGCTCTGGACTTCCCAGCATCCATCCTGCAGTTTCTGGGTCACCCAGCACCCATCCTGAGAGCTCTGCATCACTGAGGATTCATCCTGTGAGCCTTGGATCGCTCAGCACCCATTCTGCAAGCTCTGGGTCATCCAGCACCCATCCTGTGAGCCTTGGACTACCCAGGACCCATCCTGTGAGCTCTGGGCCACCCAGCACCCATCCTGAGAGCCTTGGATTACCCAGCACCCATCCTGTGAGCTCTGGACTGCCTAGCACCCGTCCTGCAGGTTCTGGGTCACCCAGGACCTGCTCTGTGAGCTCTGGGTCTCCCAGCACCACTCCATGAGTTCTGGGTCTTCCAGCATCCATTCTCAGAGCCCCGGGTCACCCAGCACCCACCCTGTGGGCCCTGGGTCACCCACCCTGTCCCCACCCGGGGTAATTTGGGCAGCTCATCCCTGCTGTCCATAACTCCCATCCTCTTCCTTACCTTGGGTGCCACAAACTGGGACACGCGGTTCACCACCCACTTCGGCAGCGACCCTGCAAGAGCCCAAAGCTCTGTCACCAGAGGAGCAGGGCCAGCCCCAGGGGAGGCACCATGAGCCTAGAGCACCCCCAGGGCTGGTGTGGGCACCCCTGCATCCTGGGGCTGCCCCCATTCCTGGGGCCCCAGGTCATGGAGAGTTATTTGGACATGCATAGATAATGTAGTAATGGGAGGGCTTCAGAATGAGTTCATGGAACTAATTCTATGGTTGAATTTTGAAAAAGAGGTTATTCTATAAAAATAATTGTATTACTTTTGAATTGATAGAAGATTGTGACTGTTGCAGATGCAGAACACCAGGCCAGAGTTACTCTTTTTCTAATTAATACCACGTCCTCCTACATGACCTCTGGGCTTGAGTCTGCCTTCTGGAAAGCGTTGAGCTTACCTTCTGGAAATAATTCTGCAGCATTAAAAGACACACAATAAACCTGCATACCAGAGACACGCATATGGTGACACACAGGATCCCAAAGCCTTTAAGCCATGATCCTACAAACTAAAATTTGAGTTCCACTGACTGGACAGTGGTTCTTATGACTGGGAGGATCACAGATTAGCAGACAGATGGAACCTTTTTAGGCTGGAGAAGGGAGGGAGGAAAACAAAAGTGGCATAATATAAAATCAGAGCCAGAGGGGTGAGTTCTGGGTGAGGGGCACTCACCTCGAGGGTCCACCTGGGTGAGGTAATAGAGGATGCAGGCGCCGTCCCCGTTGGCCTTGATCAGGTACCCGGTCTGCAGTGACACGGCCCTCACGAAATCCTTGCGGGGTGGGTATTTCTGTGGGGAGATTTTGGGCACCTCAGAGCCTGCCCAGCCCTGCCTGTGCCCACAGACGGCCCTGCCAGGCTGGGGGCAGACAGGGCTCACCGGGTGCTTGACGCTGTAGTTGATGATCATGTAGTCATTGCCCAGGGGCAGCCAGGAGCGCAGCGTGACGAAATCCCGGTTCTTCAGGGGGCTGGGGCACTTCCCTGCAGGCAGATCCCATGAGCCCCGGCCCCCACACACACTCAGGGGGCTGGGGAGGGGCCCGGGGGTCTCGGGGGTGCTCACAGGAGTAGTATCCCACATCAGCGTTGACGGTGAGGCGGCCGATGTCGTAGGTCTCGATCATGTTGGAGTCCCACTTGCTGCGGTAGCGGGTGTCGTGCAGCACGTCATAGAGCGTCTCTGCAGGGACGTCCTTGCAGGAGATGCGGGTCTGCGGGGAGAGGGAGCACCCACCCTGGGCTGTGCCCACTTCGGGCTGTCTCATGTCCCTGGGACATGGAGGATGGCACTGGGACTTCAGGCTGTCCCATATCCCTGTGCCATGGAGGATGGCACTGGGACTTCGGGCTGTCCCTGTGCCACAGAGGATGGCATGAGGGCTGTCCCCTGTCCCTGTGCCATGGAGGATGACATGAAGACTTTGGGCTGTCCCCTGTCCCTGTGCCATGGAGGATGGCACCAGGGCTTTGGGCTGTCCCATATCCCTGTTCCATGGAGGGTGGCACCAGGGCTTCAGGCTGTCCCCTGTCTCCGTGCCATGGAGGACGGCACCAGGACTTAGGGCTGTTCCCGTGCCATGGAGGATGGCACCAGCACTTCGGGATGTCCCCTGTCCCTGCGCCATGGAGGATGGCATGAGCACTTTGGGCTGTCCTGTGCCCCGTGCCATGGAGGATGCAGGACGGTCCCTGCTGCGGGACACCCCCAGAGCCACCGCAGGGCTGGAATGACCCTCACATCGATGGTCCCGCTGGTCCAGGCTTTGATGCCTGTCCCCTACCCCATGTCCTTGCAGGGCAAACAAAGGGGCGCCCGTGTGCTTCCTGATATCTTGTGCGTGGGATCCGATCCTGGGGGGGTTCAGACCCACTCCAGGGGGCTTTTAGGGCTGCTCCCGGTGGGGTTTGGGGCCACTCCCAGGGGAGTTTCAGGGCTGCTCCCGGGGGCTTTCAGGGCTGCTCTGGGTCGGTTTGGGGTCTGCTCCCAGGGGGGTTTTGGGGCCACTCCCAGGGGGGTTTTGGGGCCACTCCCAGGGGAGTTTCAGGCCCTCTCCCGGGGCTGTCATGGCCACTCCCAGGGGAGTTTTGGGGCCACTCCAGAGGAGTTTGGGGGCAGCTGCCGGGGGTTGTTGGGTCTGCTCCCGGGGGGTTTCGGGGCCATTCCCCGGGAGGGTTTTGGGTCCGCTCTGGGCGGGTTTCAGCCCACTCTTAGGGGAGTGTCTACCCCCAGGGGATTTCAGACCCACTCCCGGGGGGTTTTGGGCCCAGTCTAGGAGGGTTTCAGAGCCACTCCTTAGGGGGGTTTGGGCTCTCTCCTGGGGGATTTCGGACCCGCTCCCCGGGGCTGTCGGGCCCGGCTGTAAGCGGAGCCGCGGAGCTGTGCCAGCCGTGCATTATTGATGAAGGCGGCCGCCCTGCTCCTCGGAGCACCGGCAGGAGGGAGATGTCATCTGCTCCTCGTTAGAGCCCTTGCATCTTTGATGAGGCGCCGTGTAAGCGGAGATGGCCCTCGGAGCGTGGCAGGTGCCATCAATCTCGGGCCAGCTTTCCCTGGAGATGGATGGACTCGTGCCCAGGGCGGCTCGGAGATGTGCTGCAGTGCCCAGGGCACCGGGGGAGGGTGGCAGCACCCAGCCCGCTCCCCCTGCTCTCCCTCCCTGCCTGCAGCGGGGTCTGCAGGTGCTGCTGCTGCTGGTGAGGGAATTTTCCAGCTGCAAGTGGAGCTCGTGGGCCTCCAGGAAACTCTGGGTGTCACAGAGGGACCGTCGCAGCCTTGCAGCCCCAAATTCTCCACTAAAGCCTGTCCACCACCCCCTGCAGGCTCGGATGAACGGCCCTGCCCGGCACAGCAGCAGTGATGGGGAAAGCACAGAGCCCAGACCCATCCACAGGGAATTCGGGTGGGAAAAATCCATAGCTGCAGCTGCTCAGGGAATCTGAGGTAATTAACTCCCTCAGTTAATGGACAGACCGAGGCTCTCCTGACCCCAAGGGAGCTGTGCAGCTCAGGCTGCATCCCACGTTATGGGAAGGGGCTCTGGGCAGTGCCAACTCCTGCACCGTGCCCAGGCCCTCTCCAGGGCAGGGGAATCCCAATGATTGCCCTGAACCAGGCGGGTGATGCTCCCTGACTGCCCAGGACCTGCCTGGGGTCCTGTGGGGTCAGCGATGGCATGGGGGACAGAACTGCAGCCCCGCTGCTTGTGGGGCTCAGTGGTGGCAGGGGGGACAGAACTGCAGCCCCCATGCCAGGCTCCTGCCAGCCTGTCCTGGTCACTCTGAGCAGCATCCACCTCTCCAGTCCAGATCTCACCACAGGAAGCCCTGTCCAAGGCTGGACCTGCCCACAGCCACAGAGCCAACCTCTCCCTGCAGAGGCTGCTGAGGCAGGATTTACCCTTGGCAGGTCCTTGCTGCTGTCACCACTGCCCTCCTCCTTCAGGACATGGCTCCCAGGAGCACATTCTCCGTGTCCTTCCCAGGGATTGGGGTGACACAGCAGCCCACAGTGCCACCCTGGAGCTTCCTTTTGGGAGAGGAATGGGATTTTTGCCTCTTCCCAGGTGCTGCAGTCACCAGGACTTTTCAAAGAGGTGCTGGCCTGACCCCTCAGCACCCCTTAATCCTGTGCATGCCCAGCTGGTTTAAATGCTCCCTGACCCAGGTGCAGAAGCCCTTCCCTGACTCACAGGACCAGGGAAATGTGAATTGGAGCTGCAGCCTTGCTGAGAGTGCTGCTCCTGCTCCTCCCCCTGGCCCTGCAGGGTCTCTGTCCAGGGCAGCAGTGTGTGCCCTGCTCTTCCTCGTGCCCCAGCTGCAGGAGAGCTTCTGCGGGGGGAAGAGCCTCTTTCAGAGCCTTTTCCCCTCCTCCCCACCTCCCTGGGGCTGTGGTGACACTGCTGGGTGAACTCTAACCCTGACCCTAATGCTCTCCAGCAGCTGGGCTGCCCTGCAGGTCGGATGTTCTGCCTCTCCTCACTATGGCAGGTCCCATCCCTGCCCAGGAGTCAGGATTCTTGGTGCCAGAAAAGCCAAAATCTGTGACACCATGCTGGGCTCACCCCATGCCCCCTGCAGCCCCTCCTGGCATGCCCAGGGTCACCTGGCAGTGCCCCTGGGGCTGTGCAGATCAACCAGAAGGTACCTGAGGGATGGCTGAGCCTCCTGTCCCTCTGCAGCACCCCAGCTCCAGCCCCTGGCAGGTGTCAAACCTCCCAGAACAGCACCTGGGGCTGCCACAGGATCCCACCCGTGGGGATGGGAGGGGACGGCAGAGCTGGGGAAGGGACACTGGGGACATCCCATGAGCCTGTCTGGGGGCTCCAGCAGGGCCATCTCTATGATGTGACTGATCCCAGCGGTGTGGGGATTGGGTGAGCCCCCAGTGAGCAGCAGGATGGGGGATCCCGGCGAGTGCAGCCCCCAGTGAGCAGCAGGATGCTGTGGGGATCAGGGGCAGCCCCAGGTGAGCAGCAGGATGCTGTGGGGAGCAAGAGTACCCCCAGGTGAGCAGCAGGATGGGGGATCCCAGCGGGGACAGCCCCAGTGAGCAGCAGGAGCTCGAGCAGCAGCTGGGGAGCATCTTCAGGTCTAACCCTGCCAGCCCGGGAACTCGGGGCAGAAACACCCCCAGGCAGGCCGGGCTGGCATCCCCAGCACGGAGCAGTGCCCAGGGACCCCCGGGAGCCGCTGGCACACGGCTGGGGTAGGGAAAGCTCCGCTTACCTTGATTTTCTGCACGGTGCAGCTCTCCTCCTGGCCCTGGCTCCACACGGTCACGCCAGCCTTGTTGTAGCGGCAGTGCCAGCCCTCCAGGCTCTCGCACTGATCCCTGAAGGAGCTGAAGTCGGAGTCATCGGGGATATAAACCATCTCCCCTCCTCTGGACATGGGGCTGAGCTGCTGCCTGCCTGCGGGCAGCCTCTGCCTCAACCCCTGGGACACCCAGCCCTGCCCTGGAGCTCTGTGCTCGCTGGGTGCCCGGGCAGCTCACATCGCCCTGCCAGCCCCAGCCCGAGCCCCCGGAGCGGGCCGGGCAGGCCGGGCCGAGCGCTGCGGGCAGCCCGCTAGGCCGGGAGCTCCTTGGGGCCGGGAGCTCCTTGGCTGCAGTCGCTATCGCAGCTCCAGCAGCAGCTCGGGTGTCCTCCCGGGCCGCCTCAGCAGCATCACATTTCTCTGGGCTGGCCGGCAGCTCCTCTATTATTCAGCAGGTAGCAGCGCGCAGGTGGCTCGGCTTTCAGGGCACGGCTGCCCCCGGCCCCCCGAGCCCCCCGGGCTGCCACCCTGCTGTCCCCTGGCCGCTTCCCCGGCAATCTGTGTGCCTGACTGTGCAGCAGCGGCTGCCCGGAGCGATCAGCTGATGCCGGGAGCAGCAGCGGGATGTGGGCCAGGCAGGGGCACGGCCCAGCGCACAGGGCCCGGCTCTCAGCCCGCCCTGGGGCTTGGGGGAAGGGATTCGTGAGGGGAGGTGGCCCTTGCTGGGCTCACAGCGTGCTGCACTGTCACAGACATCTTTTTATGAAAAATCCTTTTCTTCAGGATTTTTCCTTCTGAGAAGCTGAGAAGCCTCAGGAACAAAATGTAAACAATGGTTATCTGCTGCTGTGGAATGCAACAGGTGCATCTGTGATTGGTCTCATGTGGTTGTTTGTAATTAATGGCCAGTCACAGTCAGCTGGCTCGGACAGAGAGCCCGAGTCACAAACCTTTGTTATCTTTCTTTCCTTTCTATTCTTAGCTTAGCTAGCCTTCTGATGAAACCTTTTCTTCTATTCTTTTAGTATAGTTTTAATGTAATATATATCATAAAATAATAAATCAAGCCTTCTGAAGCATGGAGTCAACATTCTTGTCTCTTCCTTCAACCTGAGACCCCTGTGAACACCGTCACACTGCACCCCCGGGGGTGTCCAGCCCCCTGCCACCATGAGCACAGGAAAGGTCACCCAGGGCTCAGCCCAGCCTGCAAGGATGGATTTGCGCACCTCAGTGCCACAGCTGTGCTGTGACAGTGTTCACAGGGGTTCTTGGATGAGGGGAGAGACAAGGATCTGACTCCATGTTTCAGAAGGCTTGATTTATTATTTTATTATATATATTATATTAAAACTATACTAAAATAATAGAAGAAAAGGTTTCATCAGAAGGCTAGCTAAGAATAGAATAGGAAAGAGTGATAAAGCTTCTGTCTCGGATAGTCTGAGCCAGCTGACAGTGATTGGCCATTGATTACAAACAACCACATGAGACCAATCCCAGATGCACCTGTTGCATTCCACAGCAGCAGATAATCAATGTTTACATTTTGTTCCTGAGGCCTCTCAGCTTCTCAGGAGGAAAAATCCTAAGGAAAGGATTTTTCATGAAAAGATGTCTTCAACACTGTGCCACCTCCCCAGGAGAAAATACCAATTCTACTGCCCAGTCTGGAGCTGCAGTGAATGTCCCTTGCCCCTGGGTACCATCCATCAGGGGTGCCCTACTGAGAGGGACTGGCTCTGCCCCCAGGGCACCTGCAGGGTGCTGGTGGATCCCAACCCAGCTCTCCCCCAGCTCCAGCCCTGCCAGCAGCATCTGCTGCTCCTTTTCCAGCCCCTCCCTCCATCTCTCCCTGGACTGGGAACCACTCTGAGCACAGGGCTTGGCGTTCCTTGGTACTGCCAGGAGCACCCAGGCTGGGGCCACATCCTTCTCATGCTGTCCATTTGTCCATTCTCCTGTCCAGAACCTTATCCAGGACCTCTCACTGGGATCGTGCTCAGCGCCCGGGCCCCAGCCTGCCTCACACCTGGGGTTATCTCTCCCATCCTGTTGATGTCCACAAGGTTTCTCTTGACTGGAATTTTGGGGTTCTTGAAGTGAACCTGGAATGAGGCTCCACCACTCTCACACCCCTTCCTCCTGGATCAGCCTCACCTGCAAGGCCAGGTTGCAACTCCCTCCTCATCCAGCCTGGGATGAGCTTTGGGAACAACCCCGGTGCTGACCCTGAGACAGCATCCCCTGGGCACTGAGAAACGGGGACAAACCCCTGGGAAGGAGAGCAGGGAGGAACCTGGGGAGCTGCAGCTGCTCCCAGAGGGCAGGGGCTGCTTGAGGCAGCCTGAGGCTGCCCTGCTGCTCCCCGGGCACCCAGGCTGTCCCTGGGGCTGTGCCACAGCCAGGGCAGGGCTGACAGTGCCATCAGGGCAGGGCTGGCAGTGTCACCCAGCTGGGCTGCTCAGGGCAGGGCTGGCAGTGCCACGCTCCATTAAGGAGCTGCCGCAGTGGAGGGGAGGGGCAGATCCTGGACAGACCTTGGGGTGGCCTTGGGGCCGTGGAGCAGCTCTGGCCACACAGATTTATGGCCCAGAGCTGTCCAGCCCCGTGCTGCAATGTGCTGTGAGTGTGTCCCTGTGCAGGGGGAAACTGTCCCCAGGTACAGCCTGGAGGGGCCTCCTGTGGGTGGGACCCGCGGCTGGGGGCTCTGGAGCTCCCAAGGTGTCCATGGGGTGAGAGCAGGGAGGGCACTGCAGTCCTGGGGTGGAGGAGCCCCTCAGTGAAGGAGCAGCACAGCAGCACTGAGGTGGAACCAGCCCTGCTCTGCACCTCAGAGGTGTCAGCATTTCTCTCCCTGGCTCTTCCAGCTGGAAACTCGAATGGAAAGTTCTTTCTTCCCTTCTGCAGCAGCTCTGGGTCAGTGCTCAGGCTGGAAAGTTGCACAGCCAGCCAGGAGCTGCTGCTCACCACCACATCCCCCTGCAAGCCTCCAGCTGTGTCAGAGACATCTTTTTTGGAAACTCCTTTCCTTAGGATTTTTTCTCCTGAGGAGCTGAGAGGCCTCAGGAACAAAATGTAAACAATGGTTATCTGCTGCTGTGGAATGCAACAGGTGCATCTGTGATTGGTCTCATGTGGTTGTTTCTAATTAATGGCAAATCACAGTCAGCTGGCTCAGACTTTCTGTCCAAGCCACAAACCTTTGTTATCATTCCTTCCTATTCTATTCTTAGCTAGCCTTCTGAGGAAATCCTTTCTTCTATTATTTTAGTATAGTTTTAATATAATATATATCATAAAATAATAAATCAAGCCTTCTGAAACGTGGAGTCAGATCCTCGTCTCTTCCCTCATCCTCAGACCCCTGTGAACACGGTCACACAGCTGGGCTGAGCTGGGCTCCCATATCCCACCTGGAAGCACTCAGGGCTCCAACCAAGCCCTTCACCACCACCTTTGGTTCTTCTGCAGCCAAGGTTTGAGTCTGGGGGTGCTCTGGGAGCTGCCCAAGGGAGGAGGAAAGTCAGTGCAGCAAATGGAGCCTTATGTTGGTGCTGTCTCTGTCACATCTTGTTTAACTTCTCCTCATGGAGCTGCTGGGTGAGTCCAGAGAGGCCATGGAGCTGCTCCAGAGCTGGAGCCCCTCTGGAGCCAGGCTGGGAGAGCTGGGGGTGCTCACCTGGAGAGGAGAAGGCTCCAGGGAGAGCTCAGAGCCCCTGCCAGGGCCTGAAGGGGCTCCAGGAGAGCTGGAGAGGGACTGGGGACAAGGCATGGAGGGACAGGACACAGGGAATGGCTCCCAGTGCCAGAGGGCAGGGCTGGATGGGATGTTGGGAATGAGGAATTGTTCCCTGGCAGGGTGGGCAGGCCCTGGCACAGGGTGCCCAGAGCAGCTGGGGCTGCCCCTGGATCCCTGGCAGTGCCCAAGGCCAGGCTGGAGCACTCTGGGACAGTGGGAGGTGTTCCTGCCGTGGCAGGGATGGCACTGAATGGGATTTAGGGTCTTTTCCAACCCAGACCATGCTGGGATTATGATGATTCTTTGATCTCAGAGACAATTTTGTGATGTGCCCTTGAGGTCCAACAGTCCCATCAGTCCCACCCTGGGCTGGAGCTCCACTCCCTGGGCTGCCCAGGGGTGCTGGAGCAGCAGGGTCCTGCTCTGGGCCACGCTGTCCCTGTGTGGGGATGGCACAGGGACTGTCACACCAGCAGCTCCAGGGGTCCCTCCATGCCCTGAGTGGAGCCTGCTGGGGTCAAGGCATGTGGGGCCCTGCTTGGGGCACATTGAGGAGCACCCAGCTCTGTCCTGTCTGTCTCACTGCTCCCTCCCTCCTCCTGCTCCTCTTTTCACTCTCCAGGTCCATTTAAACTCTCCAAGTGTCTTTACAGAGCTGGGATGTGGGATTTCCATGCTGGGGTTGCAGGGCATTGCATGTGGGTGTTCACAGCTCCATTAATGCTTGGATGCCTCAGCAGGATGAGCTTCCAGCTCTCCAAAACTGGAGAAGAACATCCAATCCCCTCTGCAGTGACTGCTTCTCTGAGAATCACCTTTGAAAGCCTTTGCAAATTGGAATGAAAATGTTTTTCCTGCAGAAAACAATTCTGCTTTGGCTTGATGTGAAGCACAGCCCTGACTCCCCTCAGATCCTTGTTCCTGCAGGGTTTATCCCCTGGGGAAGGAATGAGAGAGTCAGGAGGAAAAGCAAAAGATGGGTTGAGAGTTTCTTGTCCCAGAGAAACCCAACTGGAGCAGCCAGGAAGGGTCAGAGCTGCACCAGGAGATGGGGCTGGGAGGGGAGGATGGTCCCAGGAAGGTGCTGAATACCTGAGAGACATCAGGGTCCTTGAGGACACAGACAGAGGCAGGGAAGGCAGGGAAAAGGGAGATCCTGAGCCAGGAGTGGTGCGAGGCAGCAAACACTGGGGCTGCAGGGGAGATCCCAAAGCCCTGCAGGTACCTTTGGGATCTTCCCTCTGGAGCTGAGAGTGGTCTCAGAGCCCCAGAGCTGCAACCACCCTGGAGTCCCAGGGCCCACAGGGGCTCTGGTGAGATCCCAAAGCCTGGGGACTGCAGAACCCCCAGGGGTCCCTGGGAGACTCCAGAGCCCCAGTGCCACCAGAGCCTTGGGGCTGCAGTGAGCCCAGGGACACAAATAGGACCCCAAAGTTACAGGGACAAGATCCTAGAGAGACTCCAGAGCCTCAGTGGGACCCCAGAGCCCTGGTGAGCCCCAAATCTGCAGGGACCCTGGTGTGGAGAGACCCCAGAGCCTCAGGGTTGCCGGGACCCCCGAGTGCCTTGGGGAGACTCCAGGGACCCCCAGAAGCCTGAAGACACCTCCAGACATCCAGAGAGACCCAGAACTGTGGGGTGCAGGGAGCCCTGAGTGCCTGGAGAGACTCCAGAGCCCATGTGAGACCCCAAACCTCAAGGTTATAGGACCCACTAGGTCCTGGGGAGACGCCAAAACCCAAAGTTACAGGATCCCCTGTGTCTTGGAGAGACCCCAAAACCTCAAGGTTACAGGGCCCACTAGGTCCTGGGGAGACCCCAAAATTCCAAGATTACAGGATCCACTAAGTCCTGGGGACACCCCAGGACCCCAAGGTTATAGGGCCCACTAGGTGTTGGGGAGACCCCAAAACCCCAAGGTTAAGGGACTCTGGCGTCCTGAGGAGACGCCAAACCCCAAAGTCACAGCACCCACCAGGTCCTGGGGACACCTCAGAGAGCCCCCAGAGCCTTAGGGACTGCAGGTACCCCAGCTGTGCCCCCATCCAGGTTACCCCCCCATGAACCCATCGGGCAGTGCCCCCCCGCTCCCCAGGGAGGAGCCCGTGTCGCACACGGTGCCAGCCCCAGGCAGTGCCCCCCGTTCCCTCGGGAGGAGCCAGTGTCGCACACGGTGCCATCCCTATGCCAGTGCCCCCGTGCCCGGGCACCGTCCCTGCAGTGTGCTGCTCGCCCACCGGGTGTCCCCCGTGCTCCACGCACGAAGCGACACGGCCAGCGCCGGGAGCGGCCGGGAAAGGGACACCGAGGAGCAGGGCTGCCACCAGCAGCGTCCCCCTGTCCCGCTCTGATGTCACCCCTCGGCTGAGGGGGGACTCTGTCCGGAAATATCACCCTTAAACAGAGGATAGAGTGGAAATCCCCCGGAATTTTCCTCCTCTTCCTTGTGCTGCCATTGCATCCCTGCTGCTCCCGGCAGCCCAACCCCTCAATCCCGGGCACCCCGAGCCCCCCAGAGCGGGGACAGAACGGGGACAGAGCAGAGACAGAGCGGGGACAGAGCGAGGACAGAGCGGGGACAGCGGGGACAGCGGGGACAGAGTGGGGACAGAAGGGACAGAGTGGGAACAAAGCAGGGACAGAGCGGGGACAGAGCAGGGACAGCAGGGACATCCTGTGCCCGGGGCCCCCAGCTCTAACACGGAGCTTTTTGTTGGCACTCGGGGAGTTTTGGGGATCAGGGAAAGTCTCTGTGTGTGTGGGGTCACCCCCCAGAGTCCTTGGAGCTGGGACCCTGCACACTTGGGGTTCCCAGCCCTGCCAGGGTGCCCGGCCTGGGGTGCCCATCCCAGCTGGGTCCCAGCGGGCAGAGCTCGGTGGCACACCTGGCACAGCACGGGGGTGTGGCGGGAGGCTGCCAGGCACATTCCAGGGGCTGGCACTGCCCACGAGGACATGGAAGGGTGGGTGGGGCTCTCCTGGCCATCCATGGGAATGAGGTTTGGCTTCAGCTGTGCCCTCAGAGCCCTGGTGGTGGGCAGTGCACAGGAGGGGTCCCACAGCAGCTCTGTCCCACTGCAGGTGCCTCAGAAGGCCCCGTGGATGATGGGACTCCATCCATCCATTGGAGGGCTGGGCTGAGATGGGCTTTAAGGTCTCCTCCAACCCCAGCCATGCTGTGATCCATCTCCTGAGCCACTCCTTCATGCCCTCCAAGAGCTGCCACCTCCCCCTGTCCCTGTCCTGTGACCCTGTGTCCCTCCTTTCCTGTCCCTCCCACCCATCCTGCTCCTTGTTTCTGCTGAATCCTCCTCCTCAGGGCTGCTCAGGGGACAGCCAGGCTCACGTCCCCCATTTTCTTTGCCCGGGTCCATCCCTCCCTGCCTACCCTGGGCTCCCCAAGCTCCCTCCCTGCTCCCCCAGTTGTTATTCCTGTGCTGGCAGGCAGGGATTTGGCACCCACAGCCCCACGGCTGCCAGGCCAGGGTTTATTTGCACAGAGCCCAGCCGGGCCTCAGGATGATTTAAAAGGACTGTGAAAAATGTAGTTATTTTTTCCCCTTTCAGCTGCAAGTCAATACTCAGGGAAGGATGTTTAATTATCTTTGTCACCCTCCTAAATCTCTTTATGAGAAGGTTTGGCTGCAAATCTCCACATCATTTCAAAGTTATTGGCTGGTGCGGCGCGCAGTCACACAGTAAATTAGCCGGGCGCAGCAGGCGTGGGTGCTCCCACCACTGCCAGGCCTGCCCGTGCCTGCTGCCCTCCTCCTGGGGCTGGCACAGGCTGGGTGGCAGCAGGGAGTCCCCTGCCAGCTCAGGAATCAGGCTGGTGTCCCCTCTGGTGTGGGCACAGCAACCAGCTGGTACCCACCCTGTCCCTGGGGATGTGGCATCTCTCAGGGGTGCAGGATCCAGGGGACATGGCACAGCCAGGACCAGCCCAGAGTGACACCCTGCACCCTGAGAGCTTCATTCTGCATGGAATCCCCTGTTGGCTCAGGATTTAGGCTGGTCTCCCCTCGATGTGGGCAGAGCAACCAGCTGGTACCCACCCCATCCCTAGGGATGTGGCATCTCCCACGGGGTGCAGGATCCAGGGGACATGGCACAGCCAGGACCAGCCCAGAGTGACATCTTGCACCCTGAGAGCTTCATTCTGCATGGAATCCTCTGCCAGCTCAGGAGTCAGGCTAGTGTCCCCTCAGGTGTGGGCAGAGCTGGTTTCTGTGCCTTGAAACCCACCCCGTCCCTGGGGATGTGGCATCTCCCGCGGGGTGCAGGATCCAGGGGACATGGACCAGCCAGGACAAGTCTAGAGGGACATTCTGCACCCTGAGAGCTTCATTCTGCATGGAATCCCCTGCCCGTCAGGCTGCTGTCCTCTTGGGTGTGGGCACAGCTGGTTGCTGTGCCTTGATACCCGCCCTGTCCCTGAGGATGTGGCATCTCCCACCGAGTGCAGGATCCAGGGGACATGGACCACCCCAGAGTGACACCCTGCATCCTGAGAGCTTCATTCTGCACAGAATCCTCTGCCAGCTCAGGAATCAGGCTGCTGTCCCTTTGGATGTGGGCACAGCTGGTTTCTGTGCCATGATACCCACCCTGTCCCTGGGAATGTGGCATCTCCCACCGGGTGCAGGATCCAGGACCACCGCAGAGTGACATCCTGCACCCTGAGCTCTTCATTCTGGGGGGATAACCCCAGCACGCCCTTCCAGACACTCCTCCCAGCCTGGGAATGCTCTCCCCAGAGCTGGCTGTGGTCACCCTGTGCAGGACCACTCTGAGCTGGTGGATGGAGCAGGATGAAGCTGAGGCACCCTAAAGATGCTCTGAGCCCCCCGAGCTCCCCAGTGAAGGCAGATGGGTGGGCTGAGACCCAGTGCTGGGTGCTGCTGCTGTTCTCAGGGCAGGAGCCAGCCAGGGGCAGGGCTGGTGGCTACGGAACGGTGAAAACGCAGGATGGAAAACGGGCGGGAGCTCCCCTCCCATCAGCATCCCTGGAGGCAGCACCCGGCACCCCCCGTGCCCAAACCCCCCCGTTTTCATGCAAATCACCGAGCCGGGGCTGGGCTGGAGGCCCGAGATACGCCAGAACCAAATCCCACCTTGCCGATAATGCCTTTTATTGGACTAGGTGACACGCAGGCTTTAGGGGGATAGCGGGAGAATCCTCCCGGCTCATCCGCAGACAGGATTTCCACAGCGCTGCCGGCGCTTGTCAGCCCCTGAGCAGTGACGGGCTCGGAGTGCGGGGCTCTGCCCCTCTGTGCTGCTGCTTACCGAGATTACCCCGCCTCGGAGTAAGCTCCGCATCAGACAGCGCCTAATCAGAAAATTAGCAGCGAAAGAAACTTGGTGGCAGGAATTTATCTCTGCCGCTGCTCCCGCTGCTCCCACACCCAGCCCTCAGGGTGAGGCTTGCTCGGATTGCAGCGCTGAAAGCTGATAAACCTCATCCCATCCCAGCCCTGGCACCGCAGGGACACCTCCCACTGTCCCAATGTCCAGCCTGGCCTTGGGCACTGCCAGGGATGCAGGGGCAGCCACAGCTGCTCTGGGCACCCTGTGCCAGGGCCTGCCCACCCTCCCAGGGAACAATTCCTCATTCCCAATATCCCATCCATCCCTGCCCTCTGGCAGTGGGAGCCATTCCCTGTGCCCTGTCCCTCCATCCCTTGTCAATTGTCTCTCTCCAGGTTTCCTGGGGCTCCTTCAGGCCCTGCAAGGCCACCCTGAGCTCCCCCCAAAGCTTCTCCTGTGCAGGTGAACAATGGCAGCTGTGCCAGCCTTTCCTCCCAGCAGAGCTGCTCCATCCCTGGGATCATCCTGGAGCCTCCTCTGGCCTGGCCCCAGCAGCTCCAGCTCCTGCCTGTGCTGGGGCAGCTCTGCAGGTGGGAAATCACCTGAGCACAGGGACACAGGTGATGCCTCAGTTTCAGCTTTTATATTTTTCAGATTCTACTCTGCTTTAGTGTGTGGGTCTGGGCTTCACATTATGGGATGATGAGCTCTCTTCAAGAGCAGGGAGACAAAACAATTCCTGCTTCTAGCTGGGCACCAAGGACAAATGATCCAGATCTCAGGCCCAAGAGCACAAACAACGTGGACTGAAGAGAGAAATACAAGCAGGATGGGACTGCATGGGCTGGAGCTGTAATTGGACAATGAACTGCAAGATGCAAATGGAGCAGAACTGATAAAAGTGAGAGACCCTATGACCTGTCATCCATTTTGTGCCCATTTTGGGTTGTGCTGCCCAAAGTGGATCTATTTGAGGCCTCTTAATAAATCCCTACTTTATTCTTTAGCTCAGTCTAGTCTCTGTTCTAGGTCAGCCCTCACAAGGCATCTCAGGGACAGAATCCCCTTTGCCCTGCTGTGGGATCAGTCCAGGGCTGGGGGTTCTGAGTCGGGGCAGATCCAGCTCCCACCCCCATCACCCCCAGATCCTTCTCCCAGCCTGGACTGACCCCAGGGGCTGTCCCCATCCCAGGGCAGCACCAGCACTTGGTGTTGTTGAACCTCCTCGGGCTTGTCCAGGTCCCCCGGGCACCTCGGGAGACCTCCCACGCCCCCCCGCCCCGAGGGATGTGTCCCGAGTGACGCCCCCGGTGTGACATCAGTCCCCGCACCTCGGGAGCAGCGCTGGACACCCAGTGCCACCCATCCTGTGCCAGGGGGCAGGGCCGGGTGCCGGGATGGGGGCAGGCAGCTCTCAGGGTGATTCAAATGCGCTGTTTGTGGTGCTGGAGCCCCGGCGTCAGGGAGGGTTACAGGGCGCTGAGCTAGAAAATGGCATTTACAGCCCCCTGCCCCTGGCACAGCCAGCCCCTGTGCAGGCTTCATCGGTGCCACGTGTGTGTGTTCAGCGAGGGGACAGCAGAGGGACACCCCTGCACGGTGTCCCCAACCCTACAGACCCTCTGTGGGACCCCAAACACAGCCAGAGGGGTCCGACAGGGACCCCTCCCCACTGCCCCAACCCTACAAACCCACTGGGGGCTGTCCCACACAGCCAGAGGGTGAGGGTGGGATCCTTCCCACCACCCCCAGCCCCACAGCCCCTCCCTGGGACCTCAAACACAGCAAAAAGGGGAGGGCAGGGACCCCTCGCCTCTGTCCCCAGCCCTACAGACCCTCTGTGGCACCTCAAACACAGCCAGAGGAGTAGGACAGGGACCCCTCCCCACTGTCCCCAACCCTACAGACCCGCTGGGGGCTGTCCCACAGAGGGTGAGGGTGGGATCCTTCCCACCACCCCCAACCCCACAGACCCTCCCTGGGACCCCAAACACAGCGAAAAGGGAGGGGTCAGACCCTCTGTGGGACCCCAAACACCGCAAAAAGGGGAGGGCAGGGACCCCTCCCCATTGCCCCAGCCCCCCTGTTGCACCCCACATGCAGTCACACCCCAGCTGGGGGCTGGGGGATGCCCCGTGTGGCACAGAGGGCGGGCACAGGGGCTGTGCTGTGCCCCCTGCCCGGTGCTGGGCAATGCCAGGGCCCCGCGTGGGCACTGCCCCAGCCCCATTTGGGAACGGCAGCTCCAGCCGTAGCAACAGTTACCACGATTTCCTCTTCCCATTCCCTTTCCCCGACTCCATCGCCCTCCCAAGGCAGCCCTGGCGCTGCCGGGGATGTGTTTACAGGCAATTAAAGCTCATTAATGGCACGCAGAAGCAACAGAAGCCCCGCGGCGATACGGGAGGGGTGAGTCCCGCAGGGGACGGAGCAGCCCCGGCCATCCCTGGCAGATCCGGGGGGATGTGCGGTCTGCACGCCCTGGGTGAGGGTGGCCTGGGGCGGTGGGGGTGCTGTGATGGTGTCACCTGCCCAGCAGCCCTGTGAGGACATTACCCGGGCACCAAGCCGAGGGGCAGAGGGGTGAAAACCGCAGCCTCCTCCTCCTCCTCCTCCGGGGGTACCAGCCCCATATCCCCGCTCCAGCCCCGTCCTGGGGATGGATTCACCCCCATCCCGGCAGAGGGAGAGGAGCAGGATCCCGCTCGAGGCTGTCCCCGCACGTGTGTGAGCAGAGCTGGCACCGGCTGGGCCCGAGCGCTGCTCCCGGGCTCGGGAAAACATCGGGAACACAATAGCTTTCGTTAGCAGGAGCAGGAAAACCTCCCGAGGGCTGGAATGAGGCTTTGATTGGGAACAGATGCGGGAGAGAAGGTACCGGGATGGAGCGGGCACAGGGCCAGAAACCGGGGAGGGGAGGGAAGGGAAGGGAAGGGAAGGGAAGGGAAGGGAAGGGAAGGGAAGGGAAGGGAAGGGAAGGGAAGGGAAGGGAAGGGAAGGGAAGGGAAGGGAAGGGAAGGGAAGGGAAGGGAAGGGAAGGGAAGGGAAGGGAAGGGAAGGTTCCCTTCGTGCTGTCCTGCCTGCCCCAGGGCTGCCGGGATGCCCTGAGCAGGTGAAGGATGGAGCAGAGCCTGGGATGCTCCTGGCTGCCCACACCGGCCCTGTATCCAGCCCCGGGCATTCCCAGAGGGATGAGCCGGCCCCAGCTGGGTGAGGTCATGTTCTGCTGTACTGGGAGGAGCTGCGAGGCCAGGGTTTGTCCTGCCAGCAGGGATGTGGGATTGTGTGTGAGGCTGAGTCCTGTGCCCCACTCGCTGCTGCAGGACCAGTGCAAAAAATGCAGGGAAAATCCTGGTGTGGCTTCCAGCTCATCTTCCTCCTCTTCCTCCTCCAGCGCTGGGCCCAGCAGGACAGCCCACAGCTCTGCCAGGCTGAGGCCAAGGGCACAGCTCAGAACAAAGACCAATCATGGTGCTGCTGGAATCCCCTGCCCTGCTGCCCACGGAGAGCCTGGCGTGCGTGGATCTGGGCCCTGGGGTGCCAGCAGAGGTGCCTGGGGCACTGTGCTGTCAGCAGGAGATGGAGAGAGGCTCATCAGGGCCTGACCCATGCCAGCTCTCCCTCCTTCCCTCCCTCTGTCTCTCTTTCCCTGCAGGATCATGATGGAGGCTTGTGGGGGGAGCAGGAGGTGCAGGAGGGGTGTGGGGTTTCCCACATTCCTGATCCTCAGTCCCATTCCCAGCTGGGTCTGGGCTCTCTGAGGGAGAAGAGAGCACCATGATGCCCTTTGAAAGCCCCAGATTCCCCCAACAGGACCTGCAGAGGGTCCTCACCCCCTCTGAGGCTGCACAAGCCTCTTCCCCCACAGGATGGGGTGGCACTGGGAGCACCTAAAGGTGTCCAGCCCTGCTCCCCAGGATGCCAGAGCTCCGTGCAGCTCCAGGCCAGAGCGAGAAGGACAAGTGGGCTCCAGCAAGGTCACCCAGCCCTGCCTCTTTGAGTCACTGCGACTCCAACCCCTCGTACCAGCTCCCAGGGCTGGGAAGCAGCCGTGCCCTCATTCCTGGGCAGGGATGCAGCAGGGTGGGAAGGGATGCAGAGCTCCCCAGCCAGGCTGCAGACACCCACCCAAGCCCAGGTGACCCCACCCAAGCCCAGGTGACCCCGCCCAAGCCCAGGTGACCCCATCCTGCTCTGCTCCAGGGGACGCAGGGCTGGGGGCTGCCAGGACCCACCTGGGGTGACAGCATCAATACTCACGTGAGCCAGAGAATCCCAGCACCCTGGGAGAGGGAAGAGCTCCATCCACCTCTCCCCCGGCTCGGTGGCAGCAGCCCCAGCGCCTCTGGAGCAGCTTGGCCCCGTTTAACCCTTTCCTGGCAGGGCTGGCTGCCAGCGGGCCGGGTCCCCCCCCCGCCCTCGGGAGGCAATCGGCAGGCGCGCTGCGGAGCGGCGCTTTTCTTCTCTAATCTTCTTATTTCATTTTAGCATTTACAATACAGCCAGCCGGTAATCCTGACATCAAACACGCCACGCGCGCCTCCGAGCCGCGCCGACGTCAGGCAGCGAAGCGCTGGCAGGAGCTGCCAGCTCCGACGGCTGCGATAACGCGCGGGAGGGGCACCGGGGAAGGGCTCTGGCAGCAGCAAGAGCGGGCACCGTGCCCTACAGAGCCCCTGGCACACCCACCAGGTGCCCCTCGGGTGCAGGGTGAGCTGGGTGTGGGTTTGGTCCCTAACGAGGGGTTGGTGTGGGAACCCAGCACATCCCTCTGGCTGTCCTGAGCAGCCCAGACCCTGCCAGGGGGCTCAGAGACCCTGGCACAGAGCCCAAAATGCCCCTGTGGGTTTGATTATGACCCGTGGATCAAGTTAGCAACCTTAGATGATGATCTGCAAGCCATGGTAAATAAGGTAGAATGAAGTTATCACAGGGTGGAAAAGTAGATTTTGGGGATTCAGAAGGCAAGATGGAGGGAACTGGGCATGTCCAGCCTTTCTCCTTCTTCTTCTTGGCCTCCATCTTCTGCTGTGATGTTGGCACTTACAGATTGGTTTAGAGTAGAAGCTCACTGTCTAACATAGGTGATAGGTATTGGAAAGTGATTCTAAACATTGTAAATGTAGTTTTTAGTATAAAGGCATAACACTGCCCTGGGGACAGGCAGAGTGCCTGGAACTGTCCTGCTGGGTGGACCTCGGCAGGGCAGGAGAAAATTTTTTATAGATGAGACACAATAAGACCTTGAGACCGAGAACTGAAGAGCTCCAACTCCTTTGAGCACCGGGCTGGGAAAAGAGACTTTCTAACTTACCTTGAGGTCACTCTGAGCAGCAGAGATCCTGACAGGTTGGAGTCACAGTTGCTCAAAGAGGCAGGGCTGGGTGACCCTGCTGGGGCCCACTCGTCCTCCTCCCTCTGGCCTGGAGCTGCACGGAGCTCTGGCATCCTGGGGAGCAGAGCTGGACACCTTCAGGTGGTTTCTGTGCCCACCCCATCCTGTGCCATGGGCAAGGGGGCAAGCACCATCCTGGTGCTTGAGGCCCTTCCTGTTCTTCATCTCACTGGAGCATCCTTTGGTTTCCAGACATGGCAGCTGGACCCTGGGGAATCCACCTGGAATGTGTCCCCTCCCCAGCAGGAGGCCTGGGCTTGGGGACAGCCAACAGCCTCAGGCAGCACCTCATGGAGTGCACTGGGCTGCTGGCAGAGCCCCAAGGACTGCACAGCCCATGGAGTCCCTTTCCCCAATGCTATCACCAGCTCTGATGGACGCCAGCAGCTGGCACAGGAATCCCTGAGGTGGGCAGGCCCTGGCACAGGGTGCCCAGAGCAGCTGTGGCTGCCCCTGCATCCCTGGCAGTGCCCAAGGCCAGGCTGGATGGGGTTTGGAGCAGCCTGGGATGGTGGGAAGTGTCCCTGCCCATGGAAGGAGATGAACTTTGAGGTGCCTTCCAACCCAAACCAAATAATTCTGGGATTCTGTGTGACTTCACTGCTCCCCCTGCAGTGACACAGATCCAGCAGCCTTTGCAGAGCCCCTGGGGTGGCTTTTCTTTCCTAACCTGGTGTCCTGAACAGATTTGCAGCTGCTGGGAGATTTCTGGAGTTTCCTTGGAGCTGAAATGTTCCACAGGGCGGGATCAGGGGAGGAGGATGGAAAATTATGAATCCGCTCTCAGGCCCTGCTGAGGATGGGACCCTGCCCAGATCTCTCTCATGGCAGTTCCTGAGGGCACCCCGAGGCTCAGCCCTGTGCCAGGCTGGTATCCTGTGCCCACATGGCTTCACCATACTCTTCCTCAGTTCGTGGAGGAGGAAGGAGCCCACCAAACACAGTCCCTGCCCAGCACTGGCAGCACCAGGGGACGTGAGGAATGAGCAGGAGAAGAAGGGCTCAGGTCCCCATGCCAGCCTCAGAGCTCTGTGCCAGGTGGGCACCGGTTCTCCTGTGGGGTCACCTCCCACGGAACACTCTCACTTCTAATCCGTGTCTCAATATTTGGGATTTAATCAGCACTGAAATAAGTAGCTTCTGTATTTTATTTTTTTTCTCCCCTCTTTTAAGGCAGCGAAGAGCTGCGACTCAATAGGAATTAATTTGCCTAATTAGCGTCTTTGGGAAACTCTCCCTCCCGCGCATGCCTCGATGGGGGAGATTCCCTGGCTCGGGGATGCTGCGCCCGGTGGGAGCTGCCCATGGTCCTTCCCTGCCGGTCCAGGCAGCGCTGCCCGCACCCCGCAGGATCCATCGGGGGGTGCCCATCGCTGTGGGGGCACCAGGGTGGGCACGGGGCGGGGGCCGGCCCGGGGGTGCGGGAGCGGGCGGCTGCCAGGGAAGATGAATGGTTTTAATCACACCGCTCACAGGGCACCAGCTGAAGTTTCGTGTAAGTTATGATAACGACAGTTTGCACGAAAATTGTATTTCCAGGCTTCATTGACTGGCTTAATGAGAATCTTTACGTGTCAGATATTAAATTAAGAAATTAAAGAGCTGTTTCGGTGTGTATAGACTCCTTCCCTCGCACTGAGCTGCTTCTTCCAGATCAATCAGGAACGCGCCTCTAGAAAAGATGGGAGAAGCCTTTGATTTTCTGTCACCGGGGAAGTGAATCTAATACGCCTTGGCACCTAATTCATGTTTTATTAAAAGGCATGAGGTGGATGCTGCCGGCCCCCGCCTCTGCCCGCTGCCCTCTCCTGGAGGAGGGAGCGGCCACCCCCGGCTCCCGGCGCTGCCTGGCTGTCACACGTGTCCCAAATGCCACCAGGAGGTGCCAGGCGCTGGCTGTGCTAGCCTGGGATTAAGGTCAGCTCGGAACGAGCCACGCTGGGATCGGCAGGTTGGAAAATGTTGCTGCTCTCCTGTGTGGCATCCCTGCTTTGCTTCCTGTGATGGCTGAGTTTGACCTGAATTCCCTGATCCTCTGGGTCCCTTCCCTCTGGTTTTGCTGGGAATGGGTACTCGGCCAGCTGGGAACTCCCCAGCTGGAATGGGGACAATGTCACAGCCATGGGGTGGCCAGAGGACATGGAGATGGAGCAGGGCTGGGCATGGCCAGCTGGATGGGGCAGAGAATCCCCGAATGCCACGGACACTGGAGATCAACACCTGGCACAGGGATGTGGAGAATAACCCCGAGATCAGGGAGCCCAGGGATCGATGTCCCATGGCAGGGACAGCCAGGGACAGCAGGGATCAATGCCTTGAGTGGGGACAGCTGGGGACACCAGGGATAAATGGCCCTGGACGGCCTCACCCAGGACACCAGGGATAAATCCCCCTCTCCAGAGGCACACAGGGACACTGGGGATAACCCCTGGAGCTGGGACATGCTGGGACAGTGCAGAGGAGCTGGGGACACAGTCAGCTCAGTGAGAGTGCAGATGGGATGTGCCCCTGTTTCCTGATCCACCTGGACCCTGTCAGGGAGGACCTTGGGGACACTTTGGTCCCAGAAGGGGGACAGGGCTATCAGGCTCTCTTAGATAAGCCCCAATCCCTGGTGCTCAGCACGCCTGGATGGAATCTTAGCACTCTCCCAGTTCCCCTACTACATCTGCACCTACCAAACCTGAAGGTGAGGAGAGGGAGGTGTTGTTGTTCCAAACAACATCTGTCAGGGCAGGAAACCCCCTCCCTCCGGGCCCTGAGCACCACCATCCATCTTCTGCTCCTTGTGCCAGCCCTGGCTTCTCCTTGTGTGGGGGAACTTGGAGCAAACAGCTCCATTTGGCACAAATCTGAGTGGTGACATCGCGTGCCGTGTCACCATCCATCCCCAGCCACATGGCCCCGTCACTCATCTGGGCTTTTCCACTTTTGATATTACAATGGAGGGGATCAACCTCCCTGCTGGGCTGGGCTGGGCTTGCTGTGTGTCCCTGGGACACCCTGTGCCTGGAGGAGCCTGGTCCCAGTGCCACCATCCTCTCCCCACTCCCTTGGACCCCCTGTCCCTGCAGGAACCTGCTCCCAGTGTCACCAGCCCTGTCCCCACTCCCTGGGGCTCTGTGTCCCTGCAGGAGCCTGGTCCCAGTGCCACCATCCTCTCCCCACTCCCCGTGACCCCATGTCCCTGCAGGAGCGTGGTCCTGGTGCCACTCACAGCGTTGCTCCCACATACTTTGGGACATTTTGTGGGTGCACAGGGTGATGTGGGAGAAGCTGGAGCCGCCCTCCAACAAGGCCTGACTGCCGGGGTGCCTGAGGGATGATGCCCCGCGGCTCCTGGCCCGGCAGGAGCTCGGTGTCGCTGTCCCCAGGCCCTGGCCAGCTCGGTGTCGCTGTCCCCAGGCTGGCCGAGGTGCCATCCCCGCCGTGCCAGCCCACCCGGGCAGCGGGCACCCTGCCGGCCCTGCCTAAACGCCTCATTAAAGGGATTTGCGGGGCTGCCGAGCCGGGCTCTGATCTGGCGCTCACCGTTCATTTGCTGCGGCGTCTCCGGCAGCCGGCGAAGGTCCTTGGGTGTTTAATTACGGGCAGAGAGCGGCGGCAGCGGCTGCGGGCGGCCCGAGCGCTCCTAACGAGGAGATGCTGCCTGCCCCGGGGACACGAGCAGCGCTGTCACAGCGCCGCTGTCACCGCGGCCTTGTCACAGCCAGCCAGGCAGCCGACCCACGGTAACCGCAGCCTGGCCTGGCGTTGTCCCTGTCCCCATCCTGCTCCTTTTTGGCGGTGTCACGGCACAGCCCGGCTCGCCTCCCTGCCGCTCCTGCCGTGCTGTGTGACACCGTGGCTGCACAGCCTGGTGGATGGGGCTGTGCTGTGCCAGGATCAGCCGGAGCTCAGCTGGGACACGCCAGAATTCCCAGCTGGCACAATCCGGGATGTGCTGAGATGCTCCTTGCTCCCAGAGCTGTGTCCGGGGAGGTGGTGGCTGTGCAGGGGATGGGCTGTCAGTGCCCACATGCAGCTCCCATGCTGAGCATCCCGGGGGTGAGGGGTGTTCGAGCCCCGGGGGTGTTCCCCGAGTGCCCCCATCCCCCAGAAGATGTGTGGGTGTTGCACAGACATGGCCTGGTTGGAGCTCTGAGCCAACCATGGTGGGAAGGGCCCTGCCCGTGGCAGGGGTGGAATGGGATGGGCTTTGGGGTCCTTTCCAGACCGAGCCGCTGTGGGATTCTGTGATTTTATGATGCAGGCTGAATTCCAGGGGTGCCCGTGCCCACCTCTCTCCCTGTGTGACCACCGAGCGCTTGTGCCACACGGAGCCGTGGGGTGATGGTGCTGCGGAGGGTCCCGGGGGCACCGCGGGGCTGACAGGGCCCCAAGGAGCGGGTGGCAGCACGATGGGCTGCGGGAATGTCACCCATTGTCCCTCCCCTGCGTCGGAGCCATCCCGCGGTCATTATCGGGCTGTCACCTCCCGTGCTGACAGCTGCCACCAGCGCCTGACACCGCTCCGGGCTGCGCTGCTCGTGGGGTGACAGGAGGGGGCCGCGGATCGCGATGTCCCCTCTGCCCCCCTGCCTGGGGGTGGCCGGGTGACGCCGTGCAGCGTTCCCGCTGTCCCCCCGCTGTCCCCAGGGGTGCACAGGCTCTGCCCTCCGCTGCCAGGGGTCCCTGCGGCGCTGGGGGTGCCCCCGGGGCTGGCTGCAGCCTGAGTGACAGCCTGTGGCGCTAATGAGCCGCTGCCAGGCCGGTGGCTGACACCCGCGGCCACCTCCCGGGGCCATGCCCGGGGGCTCGGCACCGCCAGGGATGGGGGCTGCGGGTGACACTGGTGCTGTCCCTTCTCCTGAACGTCGCTGGGAAGATGCCTGGGTGTGCCTGAGCCCGGCAGGCTGGGGGTTCCAGGAGGTGCAGGGCGCTGCCCGTGAGTGTGCAGGGGCTCGGGAGTGTCCCCTGCCTGTCCCCAGCCGTCCTGGGCAGGGTGGAAGGGGCTGGAGACAGGCTGAGCACGGCTGGGGCTGCAGGTCATGGTGGGCACTGGGCACCCCGAGTGATTCCGGGGCACAGCATCATCCTCCCACCATTCCTGGAGCGTCCTCCTGCCCCAGCAAATCCCTTCTGGAGCATCCACTGCCTCAGGTTATCCTTTCTGGAGCATCCACTGCCTCAGCAAATCCCTTCTGGAACATCCTCTGCCTCAGGTTATCCCTTCCGGAGCATCCTCCTGCCTTGGCATGGCAGTTCTGGAGCATCCTCTGCCTCAGTGTCACCATTTTTGGAGCGTCCTCCTGCCTCAATCCTTCCCTCCTAGAGCATCCCCTTGCCTCAGCATTTCTGGAGCATCCTCTGGTGTCAGCATCAGCATTTCTGGAGCATCCCCTGCCTTAGCATCTTCATTTCTGCTCAGTTCCTCATCACTGCAGCTGTGCCCACGGTGCCAATCCCAGCTCCCAGCCCCATCCTTTTCCCCATGAGAGTTCTCATCCCGTGTTTCCCTGTCTCCCATCTCTCTCCCTTCCTCCCTCCCACGTCTCGCTGCCTCCCTTGAAGCCTCACATGCCTAATCCTCTTGTTAGCCTCTCCCTTCATCTAAAACCAATATGCAGCTGAATGCTGGAGATAATTAATTGATCAATTAGATAGAGAACTGCCTGTGCTCGTGGCACTGAGCACACGGAGGAGGGGGGGCTGTGCCAGCACACCTGGCAGCGCCCACGCCTCAGTGAGGGAGTCCCTGTCCACCCTGGGTGTGCTTGGTGTCTCCAATGGAGGGGACAGGCCACCAGCCAAGGTGACAACGAGTGCAGGTCATTCCTTGTGCCACATACCCCGTGTGACACAGTGACACCAAGGCTGGGAGGGTGCAAGTGCTCCAAATCCTGCCCAGGGGGGCTTCTTCACCCTGGCATCCCCAGCACTCATCCTGGTTGTGCCAGGGTGCCCCAAACACCCCATAGCACACTGTGGGGTGCTGAGTACTTGGAGGGGTGTCAGTGGTCAGGATGGGGGTCCTAACTGTCAGGGTGGGGGTCCCAGCTGTCAGGGTGGGGGTCCCAGGTGTCAGGATGGGGTCCCAATTGTCACAGAGGGGTCCCAGCTGTCACAGAGGGGTCCCAGCTGTCAGGGTGGGGGTCTTAGCTGCCATGATGGGAGTCCCAGCTGTCAGAATGGGGGGTCTCAGATGTCAGGATGGGGTCCCAGCTGCCAGAATGGGGGTCCCAGCTGTCAGGGTGGGGGTCCCAGCAGTCACAGAGGGGTCCCAGCAGCCCGAGGGGGGGCTGCCAGGCAGACAGGGTGCCGCAGGGATGTAAATAATGCAGCAAACCCATGTCTGCCAACCCCCTCCTCCCCGAGCTTTGAAAAGCAACACATTACCCTGATCTCCAGACATGAGTTTTTGTCACCAAACAGGGTGATGAGGAGACTTTGAAGCAAATACAAACACCGGGAAAGGGAATACATAAGAAGAGAGTCGCGTGTTCTCTTCAGAAAACAATTGCGGTGTCAACTGCGCGGAGCAGCTCCGCGGAGGGGGAGCTGCTAACCAGGAACTGACAGCCCCAAACGCTGGGAATTATCATCCAGAGAGGGAAATCATCCCTCTGTGACAGGGCTGCAGCATTTTCCCCTTTCCAGGTCACACAGGAGAGCCCTCCCCTGCTCTGTGTGCTTCTGCTTGTGCACCAATGCGGTGGCATCGCTGTCCCAGCTGGGGACAGATCCTCTCTTGTCCCTCCTGTGCTTTGTCAGCTGCGTGCACAGGCCTGTCCTGCACGCTGCAGGCTGACCTTGCACACCTTGCACAAGCACTCACACCCTGCAGCACCCCCTGCTCCCTGACCACCCTCACACCTTGCCCAGGGCACTCTCACCCTCCGCATTCCCACCCCACACACCTCCCGTGATCTCATTCCCATGGCTGCTCTCACATCCCCGTGGTCCTGCACTGCCCCACCTGTGTGTCCCTTTCTCCCTGACACCCTCCCTGGAGCTCCCAAAATAACATTTTATAACATAACATAAAGGCAGCGCTATTGATAGCCTGGGAGATGGCATCACCCCATGGCATGGTGAAACCCTCTCTCCATCTGAGCACTTGAGATGGGAATTCGGGCAGGATTTGGGGCTCTGTCCTGGAGCCAGGCCCTGCACTGGGGGGGTTCAGGGCAGCCCGTGGGAGCTCAGCTTGGGATTCTGCCCCTTCACCCCCTTGGGAGGCCAGTGCCAGGCTGTGCCCAGCTGATTCCTTGGTGTGGGGATGTCGGGGCACAGGGTGGCACCTTTGTGCAGCACACAGGCACTGCCTTGCCTGGAGGTGCACCTGCACTGGTGCCCTGCATGTGCACCTGCACCCCCTTCACGCTCAGCACGTGAACACCAACCCTGCACGGGCTCTCCCACCCTGCTCACACTGATCTCTGCATGAGCAAATCCAGCTGCTCACACTCATCCCTACATGAGCATTCACACCCTGCTCACACTCATCCCTGAACAAATATTCCCACCCTGTTCACACTCACCCCTGCATGAGCAAATCCAGCTGCTCACATTCATCCCTCTGTGAGCACTCCTACCCTGCTCACACTCATCCCTGCACTTCCACTCTGCTCACACTCATCCCTCTATGAGCATTCCCACCCTGCTCACTCTCATCCCGGCACGAGCACTCCCACCCTGCTCACACTCATCCCTGCACAGGCACTCCCCCCCGCTCACACTCACTGTGAACGCCCCTCTGGCCCTGCACAACTTGCACACTCACTCAGCCCTGCACAGTCTTCCCCTCCCAGGCCCTGCACTCTCTCCCCTCTCAGGCCCACCCTCGTGTGCCCTCTCACAGCCCCTTGCCCTCCCAGCCCCTCCCCATGTGCCCAGATGATGCCCCCTTCCCGTGCCATCCCTCGTGCCTGGCACGTGTGAGTCCCAGCCCATGCTCTGTGGAGCTCCCTGGCATGATCCCAAATCTGCTTCTCCCCATCCCTGTGGCTCCAGGCACTTCTCACCCCTTCCTGCACCCCTGGACCCCAAACCTTGCTTGGCCCCCACCCACGCCATGCTGGGCACGCTGCTCATTCCCCCACAGACCTGTGGACACCTCTCCACATCCCTCCTCATTCCCTGCTCTGCTCATCCATCCATCCATCCATCCATCCATCCATTCATCCATCATCCATCCATCCATCCATCCATCCATCCATCCATCCATCATCCATCCATCCATCCATCCATCCATCCATCCATTCATCCATCATCCATCCATCCATCCATCCACCCATCCATCCATCCATCCATCCATTCATCCATCATCCATCCATCCATCCATCCATCCATCCATCCATCCATCATCCATCCATCATCCATCCATCCATCTCCTGACACCTTCCTGCTCCCGGTGCCGTCTCCCTTCTCCTCCCTCTTTATCTCTGGCTCCCAGCTGCTCCTGGCCCCTCCCTGCTGCTCCCTCCATCCCTCCTCTCCCCATCCCTCGCTCCCGCCGCGGTTATCGCTCCCTCGCACACATCCCTCCTCCCTCCCTCCTCCTCCTCATCCCTTCTCCCTGCTCTCCCCCCTCTCATCCCTCCGTCCCCGCATCCCATCCCGGCCTCGGGGCCGCCACCCCGCCCTCCCGGCCGCGTCCCCGCGTCCCCAGGCTCACGTTGTCCCCTCGGTGTCCCCGCCGTGTCCCGTTTTCCAGCCTTTAAAGTTTCAATCAGGCTCGGCTGGGAGAGGCGGGGAAGGCAGCGCCTCCCGCTCGCAGCCCCGCGACGCCGCGCTGCCACTCTGAGTGCTCCCGCCTTATAAATTTTACATTATTACCCTCTTTAAAGTATATAAAATAACTATTCATAAATTATTGAGGGGAAATTTAAAATACTACAAATGTTTATAAATGTTTATCAAGAGGTCTTCAGAAGTGAGCGAGCGGAGCCTGAGTGACTTCCCACGGCTGGCAGGAGCACGGCAGAGCCCCGGCCCTGCCGAAGGGGGATTTTGGGGGAGCCCCCGGCAGGAGACTCCGGCAGCCTCGGTAATTCCCGTCCCCATGGATGGTGAGGAGCAAATTCCCCTCCGTGCTCGGTGTGCGGGTGCCAGCCGGGCTCCATGTGCGGGTGGCCCCATCGCCTGCGCCAGTGTGACACCACCCTGGGGCTGGCCCTGGGCATGGACAGATGGACCCTGCTGCTGGGCACAGGTTCTGTCCTGCTGGGAACGTGTCCTGCCCTGCTCGGAATGTGTCCTGTCCTGCTGGGGGCACATCTTGCCCAGCTGGGACATGACCTGGCCCACTGGGGACACATCCTGACACACCAGGGACAGGTTCTGTCCTGCTGGGGACATGTCCTGCCCTGCTGGGGATGTGTCCTGCTCCGTTGGGGACATGTCCTGTCCTGCTGGGGACACGTCCCCACTGGGAACACATCCTGACACACCAGGGACAGGTTCTGCCCTGCTGGGGATGTGCCCTGCTGTGCTGGAACATGACCTGACCCACTGGGGTCACAGCCAGACACACCAGGGACACGTCCTGATGCACCAGGGACAGGTTCTGCCCTGCTGGGGACGTGCCCTGCCCTGCTGGCACATGACCTGACCCACTGGGGACACAGCCTGACCCACCAGGGACACATCCTGAGGCACCAGGGACAGGTCCTGACACACCAGGGACAGGTTCTGCCCTGCTGGGGACCTGTCCCGACCCACTGGAGACATTCTGACCCATTGGGAGTACGTCCTGATGCACTGGAGACCTGTCCCAACCCACTGGGACATGTCCTCCCCCATTGGGACACATCCTGCCCTGCTGGGGACACATCCTGACCCACAGGGGACGTGTCCCGCCCCACTGGAGATTTGTTCTGCCCAACTGGAAACTTGTCCAGCCCAGCTGGGAATGAGTCCTACCCTGTGGGGACATGTCCTGCCCTGCTGGGGACACATTCTACCCCTCTGGGGACACATTCTGCCCTTCTGGGGACACATTCTGCCCTCCTGGGGTCATGTCCTGCCCTTCTGGGAACATGTTATGACCCATGGGAGACAAATCTTGACCCACGGGGAACGTATCCTGCCTTGCTGGGGACATCTCATGACCCACTGGTGACACACCCTGTCCTGCTGGGGACACATCCTGCTCTGCTGGGGACACGTCCTGCCATGCTGGGGACATATTCTGGCCCATGGGGACATGTCATGGCCCAGTGGTGACATGTTCTACCCCTCTGGGGTGACATCCTGTCCAACTGGAGACCTGTCCTGCCCTGCTGGGGATGAGTCCTGACACCCTGGGGACACATCCTCACCCCTCTGGGGACACAGCCTGACCCACTGGGGACACATCCTGTCCCATTGGGGACACATTCTGACACCCTGGGGACATATCCTCACCTGCTGGGGACATGCCCTTTCCTACTGTGGCAGTGTCCTGCCCAGCCTGGGGGATGTCCTGCCCCACTGGGGCTGTGTCCTGTCCCCCAGGGTGGCCCAGTGTCCCCAGTGAGGGACAGAGGGGCACACCGGCCCTGTGCCCATGCAGTGCCAGCTGGCTCAGCCTTTGCACATCCATGGGCACTGCTTGGCAGGGCTGCTGCCTGCTGGGAGCAGGGACAGGTGGCACAAAGAGGAATAACCACAGCCCTGGAAGAACCATGGCATGACCTGGAATATCTATGGCACAGACATGGCACAGGGGTGGCCCATTCCGGGAATAACGATGGCATGGCCATGGCACAGGTCTGACATAGGGGTGGCACATTCCTGGAATATCCATGGCACATTCCAGCACAGCCAGGGCACATTCCCGGAATAACTGTGGCACAGACATGGCACAGACATTGCACAGCTCTGACACAGGGGTGGCACGTTCCTGGAATAACCATGGCACAGCCATGGCACAGGTCTGGCACAGGTCTGACACATGCCCGGCACATTCCTGGAATAACCATGGCACAGATCTGGCAAAAACAAAGCACAGGTCTGACACAGTGGTGGCACATTCCTGGAGTAACTGTGGCACAGCCATGGCACATCTCTGGCACGGCCATGGCACACCTCTGGCATGACCCTGGCGCATCTCTGGCATGACCCTAGCGCATCTCTGGTGCTCTGACCAGCACAGCAAAGCCCCTGCACAGGGATCCTGCCCATCCTCTGCTCCTCTCCTCAAAGCAATCCAAACCCAGGGCTCACCCACAGCCAGGGCGGTGCCAGGGCGCTGCCAGGCCAGGACCTTGTCCCCGTGCCCAGGCACAGCCGTGTCCCCGTGCAATCCCAGCTGTGCACAGCCCACCCCGCAGGGCCACCAGGGCCACTGGGGAGGGACAAATCCCCGGAGCGGCGGCTGCGGGAAGGGCAGCAGCGCCCGGAGCCCGTGCCCACCGCGGGGTGGCAAAGGAGCTCTGCCAAAGGCCGGGCAGGGGCCGGGCTGGAGGCTCCGCGGTGCCAACGAGAGCCGCCGCCTGCAGGGATTGTGTTTAAAGCGGCGGCTGATTGGGGTAATCATGGGAGCAGGGAGTGCATTAGCTGGGAAGGTTTATAAAGGGAAATTAAAATAAAATTGGATGTGACAGAAAAGTACATGGAAAATTAGGATAAGAATATGAATATTTATGGCTCTGGGAGCACGCCTGGGGAAAGTGCTCCTGTGCTCCGGGCCACCCTCCCTGTCCCTGTCCCTGTCCCTGTCCCTGTCCCTGTCCCTGTCCCTGTCCCTGCCGCGGGGCTGGGGCAGGTCCTGGGTGTGGCACCTGGCTGCGGGGCTGGGGACAGCCCTGGGGGACATTGTGTGCTCAGCCCTTGGTCACTGCTGGTCACTGTTGGTCACCACTGGGACTGTGGGGTGACAGAGGCTGTGACACCCCACTTGCACTGCCACATCACCCGGGGGTGACAGCAGGGCTGGCCTGTGCCAGCGTCGGTGGTGGCACCATGCAGGGCCACCGTGGTGGCACAGGGACAGGACAGAGACAGGCGGTGGCACAAGGACAGGACAGAGACAGGCGGTGGCACAGGGACAGGACAGACACAGCCGGTGGCAGAGACCTGGGGGTGGCACCGTGCGATGCTGGCACACTCCGAGGCTGCTCCTGCAGGAATCAGGGCACTGGGACAGAGCCCGGGCTGGGCACCGCTGTCCCTGCCCCCCGGGCACGTGCAAAGTGCCACCACCCTGTGGGGACACCGCCAGCGCCCCCTCCCCAGCCCGAGCCCCGCCGGACCCGGGGCCGCCATCCCCCTGTCCCCTCCCGCTGTCACACTTAGAAGCCATTAAAATAATTGAACGCTTTAAATATTCAGCGCTCGGCTTAAATATTCATCAGCGAAGTTCTTGTGATTGCTGAGCTGCATCAGCACGGGCTGGGGGATGGCTCCTCTCAGCAGAGCCCCCCGGGCCCCCCTGGCACAGCCCTGTGCCCCCCAGGCTCACGTGGGCACGCGTGGGCACGCACAGCACGGCCCGGCACACGTGTGGCACACATGGATGTGTCCCTGGAGCCCCCGGGGCAGTGGGGCTGGGCTTGGGGACACTGAGGGAGCACCTCTGGGGGTGGCTGTGCCCCACACCCGAGCTGGGGTGCCCTGTGAGGCTGGGGAGGTTCTCGGTGCCCTGGGCA
The DNA here is from genome assembly GCF_027579445.1 of Ammospiza nelsoni. Taxonomy (NCBI): domain Eukaryota; kingdom Metazoa; phylum Chordata; class Aves; order Passeriformes; family Passerellidae; genus Ammospiza; species Ammospiza nelsoni. The sequence goes on along the minus strand of NC_080648.1, from coordinate 2,927,972 downwards.
TGGCAGGAGGGTGGGTTTGCAGATCCACCCAGCTGGGCCCATCCTGGCTCTCCCCAGGTGCCCACGGTGTAACCCCACCCCTGAGGCTGCTGGTGATGCTCTCCCAATGCTCAGCAGGTGTGGCACCACCAGCTGTGTGCCAGGGGGGTGGCAGGGGTGTGGAATCCCAGCAGGGTTTGGGTAGGAAGGACCCTTAAGGCAATCCCATCCCATCCCATCCCATCCCATCCCACCCCTGCCATGGCAGGAACACCTCCCACTGTCCCAGGCTGCTCCCAGCCCCAGTGTTCAGCCTGGCCTTGGGCACTGCCAGGGATCCAGGGGCAGCCACAGCTGCTCTGGGCACCCTGTGCCAGGGCCTGCCCACCCTCCCAGGGAACAATTCCTCATTCCCAATATCCCATCCAGCCCTGCCCTCTGGCAGTGGGAGCCATTCCCTGTGTCCTGTCCCTCCATCCCTTGTCTCCAGTCCCTCTCCAGCTCTCCTGGAGCCCCTTCAGGCCCTGGCAGGGGCTCTGAGCTCTCCCTGGAGCCTTCTCCTCTCCAGGTGAGCACCCCCAGCTTTCCCAGCCTGGCTCCAGAGCAGAGGGACTCCAGCTCTTGGTACACCTCAATGGCCTCCTCTGGGCTCACCAACTGAGCTGGAGGCAGCTCTGCAGGTGGGCTCTCCTGAGGGCAGAGCAGAGGGGGGAAATCCCTTCCCTTGACCCCCTGCTCCTGCTTGGCTGCAGCCCAGGATGAGCCCAGTCTCAGCCATGCCCCTGCCCTTGGCTGCTCACCCATGTGAGACCGTGTTCACAGGGGTCTGAGGATGACAGGAGAGATGAGGCTCTGACTCCATGTTTCAGAAGGCTGATTTATTATTTTATGATATATGTTATATTAAAACTATACTAAAAGAATAGAAGACAAGGTTTCATCAGAAGGCTGGCTAAGAACAGAATAGGAAGAATGATAACAAAAGTTTCTGTCTCGGACAGAGAGTCCAAGCCAGCTGAGTGTGATTGGCCATTAATTAGAAACAACCACATGAGACCAATCACAGATGCACCTGTTGCATTCCACAGCAGCAGATAACCATTGTTTACATTTTGTTCCTGAGTCTCTCAGCTTCTCAGGAGGAAAAATCCTAAGGAAAGGATTTTCCATAAAAGATGCCTGTGACACCCATGCCCGAGGATTTTGGCCCTCAAATGCCACCCAGAACTGGGGTGGGGAGGGGAGCACCAGTGGGGCACCCCTTGCAGAGCTGGGGGTCCAGGTGGGACCCCAAGAGCACAAAGAGCTCTGCTCCATACTGAGACTCTCCATCTCCTCATCTCCTGCTGGGTCTGACAGCATCTGGAGGAATCTTCCATTACAGACAGAGGATCTGTGCTCCACTCCTCTGAGAGCCGAGCAGGGGGAGGAGAATGGAGAGCTGACATCACCCATGGCTGGGAGCGAGGGATGCCTTGGAAACAAATTGCCAGGGGCAGCGAAACCTCTGGCAGAGGAATGAAACCAGAGCCAGCACCTGCTTTAGGAGGGTTTTCCTGCTCCTTCACCAGGGTGGGAGCCTGCAAGGAGCTCACACAGCCCCAGGAAGGAACCACCTGCCTGTGTGGGATTCACATGCTCTGAACCTGAGAGAAGCAGAGAAAAGGATGATCAAAACAATTCTTGTCTCATTTGCTGGGCCTGTGTTGTGCCACAGTAGAATGCAATATGGGGATTTTTTACCCAAAGTGAAGATATTTTGTTTCTTTGGCCTGTCAGGGCCAGGTGTGTGTGCTGGGACTGTTGGGTGACAGTCATGAGATTCAGGGCAATGTGTGCAGTGGAGTGCTTGGCAGATTCAGTTTAGATATGGAATAATATAGTTAGTTATAATAATTTAATAATAATAAATAATAAAATAATACTTTAATATAATAATTTAGATCTAGAATAATATAGATCTAGAATAATATTATAATATAGAATAGCATAACATATATTAATATAATATCATATAATATAGTATAATATAGAATAAGATAGATCTAGAAAAATATCATAATATAGAATAGTACCATATATATTATTTACGTACATTATAATACAATATAATACAATATAATGCAGCATAATACAATATAATAATATAGTATAATATAGAATAATATGGTACAATAAAGTAATTAATTAGCCTCCTGATAAGATGGAGTCCTCCTCATCATTCCTCCTGGACGTTGGGCAAAAATCTTTTCTATAGTGAGGAGCAGGAGCTGATGTTCAGCACCCCCAGGATGTGGCGACCAACCCCAGCAAGTGCAGCCTCACCCAGTCTGATAGAGGGGGGCAGGAGAGGTTTGGGGGGTCCCAGCCCGAGAGATGGGGCCAAGAGGGTTTTGGGGGGTTCCAGTCTGAGAGAAAGGGGGGCACGACGGGTTTGGGAGGGGGTCCCAACTCGAGGGGAGGGGTCAGGAGAGGTTTGGGGGGGTCCCAGCTTGAGGGGGGTGTCCAGCCTGGGAGAGGGGGGTAGGAGGGGTTTGGGGGGGTCCCAGTCCAAGAGAGAGGGGCAGGAGGGGTTTGAGGGGGCTCCCAGCTTGAGAGGGAGGTCAAGAGGGGTTTGGGGGGCTCCCACCCCGAGAGAGGGGGGCAGGAGGTGTTTGTGGGGGGGTCCCAGCCCCTGGATCTGCCCCTGCCCGTGGCACAGCCCAGAGGAGCCGAGCAGCGCTGGCTGTGGCCCTGCACGGCTGCTGAGCACTGGGAAGGAGTCGCTGCTTTATCTGATATGATTTAATCAGCCCTATAATTAGATTAATTTGTTGATTTGATAGCAACCCATTTCTCGCTGTTAGATTTGTTTATGTGTGTTTTATGCTCCAGTTTGGCAATAAAATAGGAACTGAGGAGGTGGGAAAAATCCCTCGGAATGCCCATGCTCTGACCCTATGGATGGATGTGGGCATCCAGGGATCCTGTGTGGGATGGGGATGGGCAGCTGCAGGGAGCAGCCTGGCACGGGCTGGGTACCCAGGATGGTGTCAGTCCCACTGCAGCCACATCCCCACATCCAGAAAGGAGAAATTACCCCAAAGTGATTTAGTGGGGGAGTACAGGGGTTGTGGAGTGCTGCAACCCAGAGGATGCTTGGCAAGGCAGGGGGCAGAGAGAGCTTTGGAAAGGCTTTGCCCCCTCCTCTGGGCTCAGCTTGGCACAGCCTGGCATGGCAGAGCCTGGCACAGCATGGCCTGGCAGGCAGCAGCTGCTGCTGATGGATGGGGATGGACACGGAGCTCATGGTGCCTTCAGGAACAACCTGTGCCATCCTCACCCTGCTGTCCCCAGGAGCAGCACCAGGGCACCCACAGGCACAGGATAATTCCCAATCTCATCCCCTCCTCGCTGCTCCCCACGGATCAGGCAGGATTCGGGAGGTGTCCCCTCACCCACGGTGGGTGCTGGCATTGCCGGGTGCCGGGGACAGCCGTGTCCCCTCCTGCCCCCGCTGCCTCCCCAGCAGGCGATGCCCTCAGCACCGTGCCCTCCCCCGTGCCAGGCTGGGCTGAAAAATCCCAATTAAAGCTGGGATCGGGGAGGGCTCGGGCAGCAGCAGCAGCAGCGCCGGGGTTTGCGGAGCGAGGAGCGCTTTGATGGGCAGCGCCTTTGATCAGAGATCTGAATGCAGCCCTCACGTTTCCCCGTGTGAGCCCGCTGCCTAATTACCACATGGCAGGGCCGCTCCGAGCCCGCGGCACGTTGCTGGAATAGATTTCCCCGGTCCAGCCTGGAGAAGGACATCGATCCTGCCCACAGCCGCAGGCTCATGCTAAACATTGCATCCTATCGATTTTTTCCTCCCCCCACTTTTCCCCTTTTTTTCCTTTTTCTTTTTTTTTTTCTTTTTTTTTTTTTTTTAATAAGAATTTTCTTTATTTTCATTAAATCATTAATCAGGGAGAAATCTACATTTTTATCATTTCTATGGCTGGAGAGGAAGAGAGGAAAGTTATATTGCCATAGAAACCATTCCCTACCATTCTCAGCCTCCGAGCAGTCCCTCTTGTGCTGTCTCTTGTCAAAAGGCGTAATTGTTGCTCCTGATCTTCACTGCTCAATTAGCAGTGATGTCTCCCTTCAAGTTAATTGCTGGAGATGGGAGGAAGTAGGACAAATGTAACCTTTTAGATGAAAAGATCTCTCCCCCTCCCCGCTCCTTCCCCGCCTCTCCTGGCTGGCAGCGCTCAGGGCCCCTCTGCACTGAGCCATGCTGGGGGAGCCCCCCCGGCCTGGGCATGTTCCTCCCATCCCTGCTCCCTTCTGGGGACCCCTCCCCACCTCCCTCATCATGGTAGGACCCCTCTGTGTCCCCCTCTGACAGATGTCCAGCACCAGCTCAGCCTCTCCCCTGTCACCTCCACACCACCAGTGTCACCTCCACACTGCTGAACTCAGCCTCACACCAGGTCAGCCTCTCCCTCGTCACCTCCACACCACCAGTGTCACCTCCACACTGCTGAACTCAGCCTCACACCAGCTCAGCCTCTCCCTCGTCACCTCCACACCACCAGTGTCACCTCCACACTGCTGAACTCAGCCTCACACCAGCTCAGCCTCTCCCTCGTCACCTCCACACCACCAGTGTCACCTCCTGAGCTGGGACAGCCCCCCTGGACTCTCCAGGCCTGGTGCAGCTCCCATGGCACCATCCCACACTGCAGCAGTGTAGGAGTGACGGGGGTAGGACGGTTGGGACAGACAGAGACGAGAGATCTCTGCAGCCAGGTCAGGAACCTGGCGTTTATTGCAAAGGGCCTGGGTGCAGGGCCCTGCTGGGAGCTGCCAAACACAGCTCAGAGCAGGCTGAGAGAAGAGAGGGGGAGAGAGGATGAGAGGGGGAGAGAGTAAATGGGGTAAGAGAGTAAAAGGGGTAGGAGCATAGAAAATAAGAGCTAAGAGAGTGAGGTTCCTGTTACAATACAATAAATCATTTTCTGTGTTGAATATTCTGATTCTCACTAACCAATCTAGTACAAGATACAAATCCTGTAGCATTTCCACACAGCCTATAAGAATCACTACATCACCATACTGTGTTACATTTCAAACCCTAAAAACTCCTCTTTGGGCCCCTTCTGCAAAGCTGTAGGGTCTGCTCTGACCCTTGGGCCTGTCTGCAAGCAGAGGGTGTTGTTCCATCAAAAGGGGATTACCTTCAGCTGGCCACACCATTGTTTTCCAGTTGTTCAGTAGCTGAGGGATCTCAAAGCTTGCTTTCATTTCAATCTCACTCATAGTTTCCATATTCTCAAAATCTTTTGCCAGACAATCATATTTATAAGGCTTTCCTGTTTCATCTTCCCCAACACAGCACAGCTTGTCCCTGGGGGTCCAGGGGCAGGGGGACCCCAGGGCCAAAAACCAGAGACAAAACCAGGCTGAGGGTGAAGGGTGGAGGTGGAGAAACAATCAGAGGGTTTCACCCTGCAGCTCACAGACCTGTCTGATGGGAGCAGGGACTGAAGCCAGCAGGGGAGGGCTCAGTGCTGCCTGGACAGAGGGTTTGTCACCCTCAGGGATGGCAGACGAGCCAGACAATGCATTAAGGAGAGGAGAAGTGTGGCAGCTGCCTGGACCTTGGCAGTCTGAAGAGGAGCCCTCAGACACTGGATGGAGTGTCTGCCAGACACAAATCACCCGGGCCAGGCACAGGGAGCAGGGCACAGACCCGGTGGCACTGCCAAGTGTGTGGGCAGGCAGTGCTGGCATGGGGACACGCAGGGACAGGAGTGGGGACAAGACAGCCTGATCAAACCTGGGCCACAGGACACACTCCTTGTGCCAGGTCAGGAAACAAATGAGCCCTTGAGGCTCAGGATGGAGGGGAGGGCAATGTGGGTGCCCAGAGGATGGAGGATGTGGGGGCACCCCAAGGGCTGTGTGAGAGCTGGGACTGGACACAAGGGAAGGAGGTGTCACCACCCATGGGTGACTCTGGGGCACCCTGTCAACCTTGGAAAGTCCAGGGCAGGTCCAGACAAAAGTCTGGCAGGTCCTGATGAAAGGAGAGCAGATGTTGTCTCCTGGCAGCCACAGAATCAGGAAATCATGGCATAGTTTGGGCTGGGAGAGACCTTAAAGCCCATTCAGTGCCACCCTTTGCAAAGGGCAGGGACACCTTCCACTGTCCCAGGGTGCTCAACCTGGCCTTGGGCACTGCCAGGGATCCAGGGGCAGCCACAGCTCCTCTGGGCACCCTGTGCCAGGGCCTGCCCACCCTCTGGGTATAGAAGATGTCACCAACATCCTCAGACACCTCAACATCCCCCCTGCAAGGACCCTGCTGCTCCCAACAGAGCAGGGGCAGGGAGAGCCCTCACATCCCACCCTGCTCTGCCTGAGCTGCATCCCAGGAGGGTCTCTTTATTTATTTTCATTAAATCATTAATCAGGGAGAAATCTACATTTCTCCCTGGGACCATGGCTGGAGGGCCGGGGCTGAGGGGTCTGTGTGGATGGGGCCTCTCATCCAAGACCTTTTTTGGTGTCCAAAGGCTCCTGGAGCTCTGGCAGCCTCAGGGCCGTGCCCATTCCCTGGGCAGCCTGGGCAGTGCCAGCACCCTCTGGGGGAGGATCCTTTCCCTGGTGTCCATCCCAACACCCCTGGCCCAGCCCCAGCCATTCCCAGGTGCTGCCCCTGTCCCAGGGCAGAGCTCAGAGTTGTCCCTGTGCTGGCCCTCAGGAGCTGCAGTCATGGCTGGGATGGAGCTGTGAGGGTGAGGAATTGGAAGCAGGGAGAGCCCTCACCTTGAGGTGCTGGCAAGGGCCATGGACAGCACTGCTCACAGCCTGGGCTGGGCAGGAGGTGCTCTCCAGCCCTCAGAGTGATGGTCCCAGAGCTGGTGGCCTTGGCTGATTGTCCCCTTCGCCTTTCAGCCCAGTCTGACAGGAATTCCTCAATTCCTTGCACGGAGTGGGACTGGGGGAGCCAATCTCCCAAATGCATCCATGTGTGACCGTGTCACAGGGGTCTGAGGATGAGGGAGGAGACGAGGATCTGACTCCATGTTTCACAAGGCTTGATTTATTATTTTATGATCTATATTACATTAAAACTATACTAAAAGAATAGAAGAAAGGATTTCATCAGACGGGTAGCTAAGAATAGAATAGCAAAGAATGATAACAAAGGCTCTGTCTCGGACAGAGCCCAAGCCAGCTGACTGTGATTGGCCATTAATTAGAAACAACCAACATGGGCCAATCACAGATGCACCTGTTGCATTCCACAGCAGCAGATAACCATTGTCTACATTTTGTTCCTGAGGCTTCTCAGCTTCTCAGGAGGAAAAATCCTAAGGAAAACATTTTTCATAAAAGATGTCTGTGACAGACCTGGGTCACTCTCCTGGCTGCTGTTCCTCCCTGGATTGCTGAGCAGATCCGCCCTCAGCCCTGCTCTGGGGCCATCCCCACCTGCCCAGCCCTCAGCCACCATCTCTGGGCTTGGGCACTGCTGTTCTGAGCAAATCCTGGCTCCTCCTGCTCCAACACCCAGCCCAGCACCCTGCACCAGCCCCAAACGAGGCCACCTCCCAAAAACATGGCCCTAGACATGGCTGCACCTTCTCTAACACTTGGGATGCTTCTGCAATGCTTGGGAAGCTCTGGAAGGCCTTTGAGGCAGGATAAAACCACGGGGTGAGGCTGCAAAGCGACATTTTGGGGCTGAGCTCCTGGTCCCAGACCCACCCCAGCACCCTGCACCAGCCCCCAAACGGGGCCACCTCCCAAAAGCTGCCATCCATCCTGGCCATGGATGCACCTTCTCTAATGCTTGGAATGCTCCTCCTGCAATGCTTGGGAAGCTCTGGAAGACCTTTAAACCAGGATAAAACCACGGGGTGAGGCTGAAAAGTGATATTTTGGGGCTGAGCACATGGAGGAATCACTCGAGGATGCTTCCCTGCCTCTGGAAGGTGCCGAGGAGCGCTGAGGAGCACTGAGGAGCAACGAGGAGCCATCAGCACCGGGGCTGCGCTCCCGCTTCCCTCCCGCGGGATGCAAACAAGCCCTTAACATTTCAGCGAGAGGCTCTGCTTGCAGGGTGCCGAGAGCTTCTCCAGAGCCCCCGGTGGCCCCGCTCTCCCCGGGAAGGCGGCAGGAGGGATGAGAGCCCCCGGGGGCTCCGGGCAGCTCCGTGTCCCGGAGCTGCCAGGGGTGCCCCATCCCTGCCTCTCCAGCTGCAATTAAAGCTCACCCCGAACTGCTGCATTAATGTCAGGTTTGCATCTCATTTCCCCAGCGCCAGGTAAGGAGGGGCCGGCAGGCTTGGAGAAGGATCACACGTGGCAGCTTTTAATAGCAACCCGCCCGCCTGTCACTGGCGGCTCATCATCCCTCTTGAAGCGGTTGCTAATTACCAACGAGCCGTGTTTGTGTTTCGGGTGTGACGTTCCCCTCTGCAGCTCCGCTCTGCTCTGCACCCAGGGGGGTGGGAGCTGCAGGGTGGGATCCAGAGGGGCTCTAAGGACACGGATCCTTCAGGGGTGGACTCAGGGCTGGCTGGGAAATGGATCCCTCCAGTGCTCTCTGCCCCCTTCCCATTTTCTGTGAAGGACAATTCCTTTGGAGCTCTCTGCAGGGTTAAAGCCGATGAGATGAAGCTTTGGGATCACTCCTGTCACCCCCTCCCATCCCGGTGATGCTCTGCTGGACCAGGACAGCCCTGGCACCAGCTGAGGCCCAGGATTAGCCTGTCCCATGCCATTGTCCCCTCACAGCCTTGCCATGGCTGTGCCCGAGCTCCTGGGGACACTGTCTCCTCTCCTCTCCTCTCCTCTCCTCTCCTCTCCTCTCCTCTCCTCTCCTCTCCTCTCCTCTCCTCTCCTCTCCTCTCCTCTCCTCTCCTCTCCTCTCCTCTCCTCTCCTCTCCTCTCCTCTCCTCTCCTCTCCTCTCCCAGCTGCTCCCCAGGGCTGTGCCAGGTTTTTCTCCCTGGCTGAGGGTCTCCTGCTGCAGGGATGCTCTGTGGGGACTGACGGAGCCGTTCCTCAGGGCTCTGACTCCAAGGGATGCCTCCTTCACCTCTCAGCCGGTTTTGGGAGCCCTCCTGGGGCAGAATGAGCCAAGGGGCTGAGGAGAGGCATTGGAAGGAGAATGGGGTTGGGAAAGGAGCTGGAGCTGCTCCAGAGGTGTCCCAGGGAGGTCCAGCTGTTCCAGAGGTGTCCAGCAATGCTGAGGGGCTCCCTTCACTGGGTCTCTCACACCCAGGCCCCTCCTTGTGCCCAGTTTGATGTGGCACTGAGTGCTGGAGCATCCCCACATGGCATTCCAAGACTGGGGAGGGAACTCTTTGCTGAGTCCAGTTCCAACCATTCCCAGTGCAGGGATAACCCCTGGGACACCCCAAAGTGGGGGATCCCTGTGAGGGCTCCACCTGCTCAGCTCCCCTGCAGGTCCCAACTGTGTGCAGAGCCCAGGGGTGCTCTGGGGGCTCAGGAGGGCTCCTGTACCCCAGTGAAACCCCTTCCCTCCTCCCAGCAGCACGGGGATGGTGTTGGGGTGGGAGAAGGGCGGGAGCTGTGTGGGAGACCCCCGGCTTTACCCACCCACCTCCAAAGGCTGAGGCAGGGTTGGAGCCACTGGAGAGGGGCCCAGGCAGGAGCCTGGGTCGGGAGGGGCATCCCGAGGCCCACAGAGCCCCCAGGGCTGGGCAGAGGCTCGGGATTGGCACCCCGAGGCCCACAGAGCCCCCAGGGCTGGCCGGCCCCTCTGCTGCCACCCGGCTGAGTGACAGCTCCCAGCCCCCCAGCCCACCTCCCCCCTTGTCAATCCTCTGGGGAATTATTTATCCTGACAATAGCAATTGTCTGCACGGGCCCTTCCCCCTCTCCAGCACCTACCCCAACAAAGGAAATCATCCTGATATGAAAGGGAAAATTAAATTACCCCAATAAAGACTTAGTGCTGCTTTAATGACATCACCAGACTCAGGCGCTAATTAGCTGAGTACAAAGGAAAGCTAAATGTGAAAACGTGAATTTCTGTTCCCTTTTCTCCTGTCGTGCAGTCTCGGGAGTGGGAGTGTTGGCAGGCGTGGCAGGGGGAGCTGCTCCTGCCTGGCCAGGCAGCTGCTGGTGTGTGCCAGGCTCTGGGCACTGCCCCTGTGAGGGGCAGAGCTCCGGGAGCTTTTGGGAGAGCAGCTGGGTCTGTGTGGATCCAGCCAGGGGTGCTTGGGCTGCTCATGCCTGGATCCTGCTTGTTGCCATCACCTCCGTGCTTGAATCGCTGAGTTCAGGTGCCTGCACACCTTGCAGAAGCTCACACTGTGCCCAGCCCCGTGCCCGAGGTCCCTGTCCTTGCTCAGGGCCAGCATCGGTTGTGGGGGCATGTCCCCAATCCTCTGTAGGACCCTGGCACTGTCACAGTGCCAGCACCTCTCCCAGGCTGTGTCACCTGGGCCCCTCCCCACAGCTCACCCATTTCTGGTGGCTGCTCCCAGCTCTGCTCTCCCCACCATGTCTGCAGCCCCTGACCCGTGGGTGGCCCCAGGGTTGGGGATCCTGCTGGGCACGGACTGCCCTGAGCTGGGATCCTGCTGGGCATGGACTGCCCTGAGCCTGGGATCCTGCCCTGCACACACTGCCCTGAGCCTGGGATCCTGCCCTGCACACACTGCCCTGAGCTGGGATCCTGCCCTGCACACACTGCCCTGAGCCTGGGATCCTGCCCTGCACACACTGCTCTGAGCTGGGATCCTGCCCTGCACACACTGCTCTGAGCTGGGATCCTGCCCTGCACACACTGCTCTGAGCTGGGATCCTGCTGGGCACACACTGCTCTGAGCTGGGATCCTGCCCTGCACACACTGCCCTGAGCTGGGATCCTGCTGGGCATGGACTGCCCTGAGTGGGGGAATTTTACTGTTCTCTTTATTCGTGTCTGGTTTTCCCTGCTGGCGGTGCTGCTCCATCGAGCCCCACCCGGGATAATTCCTGGGAATGTGCAGGGGATTCCAGCAGAGCTCCAGAGCTGCCTGCAGGTGCTGAGAGGCCGAGCTGCTCCCGCCCATGGCAGGAAAAGGGGGTGCTGCTAAACATAAAATTTCATTTTAACTAAACCTTAAATCATCTCCGAATCCTGGGGATTCCTGCTTTCCCCCTGAACCTGGGTCAGCACCCACAGCCCTTCCCCAGCACCCGGGGCCCTCCAGAGAAATGGGGGGCCCATGTCCTGTCCCCATCCCCTGCTGAGGCCGGGCTGGCAGTGCCGCCGCTCTGTCCCAGTGCCACCAGTTGCTCGCAGCTGGCCCGAGGGAGGCTGGCCCGGGGTGTGCCCTGGGCTCGCTGCCGGGTGTCCCGTGGGGTGGCACCTCTGGGGACCAGCCAGGACACGAGGGGACGCGGGGCACCCCCTGCCCCCCGGGCTGGTGCGGCAGGGATGGGTGCGGATGGCTCCGTGCCGCCTTAAAATGACATCGCCGGTCTCCATGGCAACTCTGCTCTGCCTTTGCCTCGGACCAGCAGCATCATCCGCTCCATCCTCCCCGCAGGCCGGGCCCGGCAGCCTGCAGCAGGGCTGGTGCCGTGGGTGCTCAGGGCTGGCACCCCCTGGCACCCCCGGGCTGGCACTGCCAGCTGCCCACTCTGCAGCCAGGGCTGGAGGGACCCACCTGGGAGCACCCCCGGCTGCCTCCAGCCCCCTGCAGCCTCAGCCCTTCCTTCCCCTGCTGCCTGTGACCAGCACAGCCATGGCACAGGCCTGGGGGAGTGGCAGGGCTGCGATGGGATGGACCTGGCACCGCTGGTGGCCTGTCCCAGCCCAAAGGCCTGAAAATCCATGGCAGAGCCCCTTGCTCCATGTCCAGCTCCTCCTAGGGATGGGGGCAGCACCCTGGGGATGGGGCTGGCAGTACCCTGGGGATGGGGGCAGCACCCTGGGGATTGGGAGAGTGATTTTCCATGAGGATGGAGAGGAGAGGTGCTCAGGCAGAGCTGCCAGAAGGGACAGGGACACGTATGGGGCGTCACAGGTCCTTGTGCTCAGGGGGACATGCCAGAACCAGGGGTGTGGGGTGAATTCAGGGGTGCAGGGAGCTGGCACACAGGGATGGAGCGATGGAGAGCACATGTGTGTGTGTGTGTGTGTGTGTGTGTGTGTGTGTGTGTGTGTGTTTGTGTGTGTGTGTGTGTGTGTGTGTGTACTCAGTGACAAGCAGGGTGGTTCATGTCCCCTGATGCCACTTTGTACCCTCAGACACTCCTGCTGGGTGGCTCCAGGGCCACCTCAGCTCTACCTGTGCCCTACAGAGCCACAGCACTGCCTTCCTCCTCCTCCTCCTCCTCCTGGCTGCTTTGCCAGGTGCCTGGTACCCTCACAGCATCTCCCTGGGCATGCTCTGGTCCCGTTATTCCCGTGCTGGATGCAGGCAGTCCCCCCTCCCTTCCCCTCAGCACCCTGCCTGTGTCGTGCTGTGTGGGTGTGTTTATTTATAGGGCTGCAGCAGAGCCTGGCTGCTGCGTGGGGCCTGCAGCCCCCCACCCTGCTGGGCTCCTTCCCTGGTTCCCTCCTCTGGTTCCCTTCCCTGCCTCTCTTCCCTGGGCTCCCTCCCTGGGCTCCCTTCCCTCGGTTCCCTTCCCTCGGTTCCCTTCTCATGTTCCCTTCCCTGCCTCCCTTCTTGGGCTCCCTTCCCTGGTTCCCTTCCATGGTTCCCTTCCTGGGCTCCTTCCCTAGGTTTCCTTCCCTGGTTCCCTTCTCTGGGCTCCCTCCCCTGGGCTCCCTTCCCTAGTTCCCTTCTCTGGGCTCCTTCCCTGCCTCCCTTCCTGGGCTGCCTTCCCTGGGTTCCCTTCCCTGTCTCCCTTCCCTGGTTCCCTCCCCTGGGCTCCTTTCCTGCCTCCCAGCCGGGCACGGCTCAGCTGTGGTGCCCTGGTGCCCACTGGGGCACAGGGCACGGAATCCTGGAGCCACAGGCAGGAAGGGACCTCAAAGTCCATCTCATTGCTCCCCCTGCCAAGGGCTGGGACACATTGCATTGTCTCAGGTTGCTGCAGGCCCTTCCAGCCTGGCTTGGAGCATTTCTGGGGATTGATGTGCAGGGGGAGTCTGGTGCCAGGGATGGGATGGCTCCAGTGCCTTCCCCCAGCAGCACCATCCCCATCTCTCCTCCTGTCCTTCAGCACCATGATCCAGCTGGATCAGCCCTGCTGTGACCTCCAAGGGGCCACACGTGTCCTGTGGGCTTCTCCTGCAGCCTCACTGAGGATTTTGGGGCACACCTGGTGCTCCCAGCTTGTCCTGGCACCCTGTCCCTCCCTGTCCGTTGTCCTGGCACCCTGTCCCTCCCTGCCCTTTCTCTGGGCACAAGGAACCTGCTGGTGCCCAGGGGCTCAGGGCTGTGCTCCTGCCCAGCACTGTGTGCTCAGCCAAGGCTCTGATGTCCTTTGGATCTCAGGGACGCTTGGAGAGCCACCCAGGGCTCTGAGGAGACCTTTTGGGTCCCATGGTGCAGCTGGGGGGGTGTGCCAGGGTGAGGCACAGAAGGGGCAATCCCCATGCCCTGGGATGCCCAAGGGGGCTGTGGCAGCTCTCGAGCTGCTCAGGGGAGAAGTGGAGGCTCAGCAGATGCAGCTGGCACCCAGGTCCCCCTGCAATGGGATGGGTTGAGGGGGAGGGGGCCAGGCAGGGCAGGACCTTGCTGTACATGGAGCATCAGCTCCCAAAAGGACCTGGGAAGAGGCTGGAGATGGGTTTGGGGCAGGGTGCCCTGCAGAACACAGGCTGGTGCAGGGGGTCCTGCTGGGGCTGGCAAACCCTGCCCTGCTGCCAGAGCTGGCACGGGGGGCTGAGCTGCTGTGAGCAGCCCCTGTGCCCCGATGGCAGCAGCCACCAGGTCCCCGAGGGCACCGTGCCAGGGCCAGCACGTGGGACGGGGTCTGGAGCCACGGCCCAGCCCCGCTCTGCCTGGCCTCTCATTTGTTCTCATTAAGGGCTGGCAGGGTGGCTAATTAGGCGGTGTGAGTGCCAGCGCCCTGCTGGCAGACACCTGTGCCGACAGCCCTCCTCCTCCTGGGCCCCGCTGTAATTACCGTGCAGGAGCTGCCGTGCCCGGCAGGACCCGCTCCGCCCGCCGGGACACGGCTCCGTGCCAGGCTCTGTGCCAGGCTGGCACGGCATTCCCGCCGATGGGCACTCACACCCCGCCGCATCCTTGGGGCACCCCCTGCATCCCGCCCTCGAGGTGCCACCAGCACCCTGTTGGCATCTCTGGGTGTCCAAGGCATGGGACAGAGTCACCCCACACATGTTTTGTGTCCCTTTTCCCCCCGGATACCTCAGAGCTATGGATGGAGCAAATCCTGCCCGTGCCCGCCGTGGGCACCCACCTGAGCAGCTCCTGGGCAGGGCACGGCGAGGACAGGGCTGCCCGTGCATCCTCGTGTAGGGATAAGGAGCCAGCGGCTGCTTTAATTAGATTAATTGGCTCCCATTCGGCTCCAGAAGAACTGTCAGGCTGCAAGAGCGCTCCTGCTGTACCTGGCTAATTACGGCACCGCGGCCACCGAGAGCTGGCACCGGGCACAGCCGTGCCAGGGAGGGGCGGCTGGGCAGAGAGGGGGCTCTGGCTGCCAAAATCCACGGGAGGGAGAATGGGGAGCATCAGGGGGTGCTGAGGATGCTGCAGGCCGTGCAGAGCCGCAGGAGGAGCTGGAGTGCAGGGATGGGGTCGGGGAGCCCCAGGGGATTGGGATCAGAGCTGGGGAGGGGTTGGGGCAGCAGCCAGGGCATGGGGAGGGTACCCAGGCTGGTGCTGTGCCCAGGCTCTGGGGCTGGCAGCGAGGGTGGACACCGGGATCCGTCTTTGTCCCTGCTGCCCACACCTTGAGGAAGAGGATGGCAGCAAGCAGGGCTGGGCACCCTCTGGGCAGGGTCTCCCACAGCTGTGCCAGGCTGGAGCTCCTGCCAGGCACTGGAGCTGCTCTGAGGCACTGTGTGTTGATAAAAGCCACCCACGAGAGGAGCAAGGAGGTGACAGCCTAAAAATAAGAGGCTGGGCTGGGGTGAGGAGGCACCACTGCCCACAGAGCAGAGAGGGGCAGGCAGCACTGGGGGATGGCTTTATCCTCTTATCCCAGGCTGTTATTACAGTGCCCACACACTTGACCCATGCTCCAGAGCACTGTGTCTCCCTGGAGGACCAACCCACCCTCCTCAGAGTGCCCCAGGCTGGGCAGCAGGGCAGGGCAGCTCCAGGGGGAAATGATGGAGCCCAGACCCCCCTACACACCCCCAGCAGACACCCCACAGCCCCTCTGGGACCAGGAGAGTGGCACCCCCAGGGTTTGCCCAGTTCTGGGGGATGGTAGCAGCTCCCAGGGGTGTCTCCCAGCATGCAGGGATGGTTTGGGAAGGCACCCCTGCACATGGGTGTGAGCAGGATGCAGCTGATCCTGGGCACTGGGATGGGCTGGACCCTGCGTGTTCGGGGGCACCCACACCCCTGTCTTGCCAGCTGTGCCACAGCTGCCCTGGCATCCCTGGGGGGGTGGGTTCATCACACAGCTCAGCAAGAACCCCCAACCCCACTGCAGCTCCCCAGGACACCCCGAGCACCTGCACGGACCCTGCAGCCCCCAAACTCCACCTGACCCTGGCAGATACCAACCTGCCACCCTCCTGAGCACAAAGCACCTCCCCGAGTGCCAGTGCAGTGCCCGAGGACCTGCCCAGCCTCTGCCACATCCTGACCGTGCACCTCAGAGCGCACAGCGCTGTCCCCACATTGTGCCCGGCCTGGGGGCGGCACCGCCGGGCGGCAGACGGGGGCAGCAGGAGGAAGAGGAGCGGCGAGGAGGCGAAGGCAGCCAGCTGCACGCTCAGGTGTGCGTAGGACACGTTCAGCGGGGAGCTCGTTAGCCGAGGCATCAGCAGCCCCTGCGAAGCGCTGACGCGGCTGCAGCGCGCACATCCCGGGGGCTCCCGGGGGATGCTGCGCTTCCATTCGTGCCGCACACGAGGCCCCCGGAACAGACGCGGCTCGGATGGAGTTATTTTTTCGCTGGTGAATGTTAATCCTGGCTCTGTTAATGCCTCTGCAGCGCCTCGCATGGACCCCCCCCCCTCCCCTCCATGCTCCCACCCGGAGCATCCCAAGGCTTCCATGGGGCGTCAGGGGGGTCTGGGACCGCCGGCTCCGTTGCCGGGGTGGATGTGGAAAGGAGCGGGATGGTGGGAGAGCAGAAAGGGATTCCCCAGCTGGCGAGGAGGAGGAGGAGGATGTAATTGTAAGGTACAGATTGAGCCTGTCAGGCGTCCCTCCGACAGCACATCCCGGGGCACCTTCACCGTAAATAATAAAGAACAGCTCGCAGAGGAGGGGATTAACAAGGACAGGCGAGGCACTTATTCCCTAATTGATGGGTTCGGGTTCCTGCGGAGGCTGCAGCCACAGCCACCCTGATGGACCGCGGGCAGCCGGAGCCTCCCCCCGCGGCTGCCGGGGAATGCAGGAGGGAAATGCAGGGAATGCAGAAGGGGAAATGCAGGAGGGGAAGTGCAGGGAAATGCAGGTGGGGAAATGCAGGAGGGGACACGCAGGAGGGGAAGTGCAGGAGGGGAAGTGCAGGAGGGGAAATGCAGGTGGGGAAATGCAGGTGGGGAAATGCAGGAGGGGACATGCAGGAGGGGACATGCAGGAAGGAAAATGCAGGAGGGGAAATGCAGGGAATGCAGGTGGGGAAATGCAGGAGGGGAAGTGCAAGGAAATGCAGGTGGGGAAATTCAGGGAATGCAGGTGGGGAAATGCAGGAAGGAAAATGCAGGCAGGGAAATGCAGGTGGGGAAATGCAGGTGGGGAAATTCAGGAAGGGAAGTGCAGGGAAATGCAGGTGGGGAAATGCAGGCAGGGAAATTCAGGAAGGAAAATGCAGGAAGGAAAATGTGGGCAGGAAAGTGCAGGTGGGGAAATGCAGGGAGGAAATAGCTGTCAAGGAAATTGCAGGAAGAGAAATGCAGAAAAGGGAGATGCAGGAAGGGAGATGCAGGAAAGGGAAATGCAGGAAGGAAAATACAGGGAGGGAAATGCAGGTAGGGGAAACCAGGCAGGGAAATGCAGGCAGAGAGATACAGGAAGGAAAATGTGAGCAGGAAAGTGCATGAAGGGAAAGTGCAGGAAGGAAATGCAGGCAGGGAAATGCAGGCAGGGAAATGGAGGGAAATGCATGAAGGAAATTGCAGACAGGGAAATTCAGGGAGGGCAATGCAGGCAGGGAAGTGCAGGAAGGAAAATGCAGGAAGGGAAAATGCAGGCAGGAGAAACCAGGCAGCTCCAGGGCACAGCAGGACCTGGGGCACAGCTCCAGCACAGAAAGGGGATGAGAGCTCCATCCCATGGCATTCGCCCTCCCCTGGCACTTGGGGTCTAGCCAGATCGAGGTGTTTTTCCTCTCTTCCTTGGTTTAACCCCTTTTCTACGAAATCTTTAGAGCAGGGACCAAATTCCTGGTGCCTTGCCCCATCCCTTGCTCTCAGAGGTTGGGTCAGATTTGCTCCACCTGCTTTGCCCAGGATTTGGGGCACCCCAGCTGGGCAGGAGCAGGGAGCAGGATGGGGTCCAAACAGCTTGAATTTCCACGTGGGTTTAGCTGAGCTAAAAGCAGCTCTGGGAGGAGGCTGGGCCACTTTGGGAGATATAATTATGTATAAAAAAAAGAGCTTATTTTGGTCCCTGCAAGGAGGGGCTGTGTCCAGCTCTGCCTCTCGGGATGTGTGGGACCCTCTGGGACCCCAGGCCCGGCTTGGCCGCTGCGGGGTGTCCCCTGCTGGCCAGTGCCAGGGCTGGTGCCTGTTCCAGCAGCGTGGCCTGCTTCCCGTCCTGGATTACCCTCTCCCCACCAGCGGGAGGGGGAAGAGCTCCCCGAGTGCCAGATGGTGCCGTTTAATTCCTTTTCTGGGTGAGGCTGGATCTGTTTGTGCCCGTGTGAGCAGGACCCCGGGAGAGCAGCGCAGGCTGTGAACCTCCAGCCTTTGGGCACAGCAATTCCCCTCTGGAAATGGGAGCAGAGCGTTCCCAAAAGCTCGTCCTGAGCTGCAAACCCCCCTCACTGCCCGGGGCAGGGCGAGCCTGGAGACCCCAGCCCCTTTTAGGGGGTTTGCCCTGGTGATCCCCTTTGCCCTGATGATGCCCTGGTGATCCCCCTGCCCTGCCTGCAGCCCTGCCAGCTTTCCCAGAGCTGCACAAGCAGGCTGGGATGGGGGAGCTGAGGAAGAGGAGGGGTGAGGAAGGCAGGAGATGTGTGTGTGCAGGCAGCGGTTTCCCAGGTGCTGCTGCCAGATTGCTGCCCGTGGCCTCCACTCAGCTCACAATTATCTGGGGTAATGGCAGGGGAGGGTGACCCAGATAGCAGGGAGGAGGATAATAAGGAAGATGTAACTGAGGCTTTGGGAAAAGGGAAATGGGAGGGGGGGACATGAGAGAGGGAGGAGAGAAGCTCTGGGGTGAACCCTGAGCTGGGATGCTGATCCAGCACTGCTCTGAGCATCCCCACGGCCCATGTCAGCCCTGATCCAGGTAATGCACTCCTGGTAAGCAAAAATCTCCATTCCTGGATCGATGGCCCTGCAGGGTTTGGGGTGGAACAGGGGGCAGGCAGAGGACAGGGCTGGCAGCTGTGTCCCACATGGAATTTTCCTTCCCTGTGAGCTGGGATGAGTGTGGGGTGTTGTGCTGGGATGCAGCTCTCAGCATGGAGCTGTCCCCAGGTGTCACCCCCCCCCCTCCAGGGGCCTTTGCTGGAGGGCACCTTGGGGACAGCACCTGCAGGGCAGCACGAGGGGCCTGGGGCTCTGTCCCCCTCCCCAGGGGCTCACACAGCAGCTCTGGCACAGCCAGGGTGACATCCCACCATAAATCTCCAGCCCTGGGCCATCAGCCCTGCTCCACCAGGAGCTGAGGAAGCAGAGGTGGGAGCCAGAGCTCGTCCATCACCCACAGAGGTGTCCCCACGCTGCTGCCACCTGCTCTGGCCACCTTGGCAATCTGCTGGGGCTGATCCCAGGGGGATTCTGCCTGTCCCTGCCCCTGGTTGCAGCTCCTCTTCCTCCATTTTCCCCTTGACCCATCCTGGGCTGGGGCAGAGCTCACTGTCCCCTCTCCAGTGGGACTTTGGAGCTGATTTTCTGAGCCTGGGAGTGCAGAGGACCAAAAGTGGCCACTGCCCATGCCAGCCAGCAGGGCAGGGCTCCTTCACAATCAAAGAAAGCAGGAATGCTGTGGGGTCAGGGCAGCAGTGCCAGCACAGCAGGACAGCCCTGAGCTGTCCCCATGCCTGAAGGGGAGGCTGAGGGTCTTTGTGCCAGCACGATAACACAGAGGTGACACTTACAGCACAGAGCAAGGCTCCAGCACCTTTGGTTCTCAGCTCTGAGCTGCTGCTGCCCCCAGTGAGGCACAGCATCTCATTCCAGGCTCTATCTGGGAGCAGAGGCTGCCCTGACCCTGCAGGAGGAGCAGCCCAGGGACAGGAGCTGCAGGAAGGGGCCCTGTGCTCCCTCTGGGTGTGGTGAGGGGGCTGCTGCTGGCCCCGGGGAGGGTTTGGGCTGGGAAGGAGCTCCTGGGGTAGGAGATCATTGCTCTGGGCACAGCAGAGGGCCCTGGAGCAGCAGCAGCAGCAGCAGCACTCCCAGTAATCCTGGCTCATCATCGTGTGATATTTAAGTGGCAGAAGAGAAAATAAAGCAGGGGAGGGTGGGATGAGGATGATCTGGAGGGAAGGGAGGAGCTGCCCCCCTTCCCTCCCACACCTCCCCACGGCTCTGGGGTGATGCTGGTGGAGGACCAGGCTGGGTTTTGAGGTGGGGGACACCAGGCAAGGAGCACAATGTGTTCTGTGACAGGCTGGAACGTGACTCAACGTCACCTATTTTCCACCACGACAACTTCTGCTGCTTCATCTTCTCCGTGCAAATCTGGGGCTCAGGGAGCTCCAAACGTGGCTCTGGAGGGGGGTTAAGGGTAGGGCCCATGAGGACGAGGAGGAGGATGAGCTTCTTCCCCCTTCCCTCTCCTCCTGAGCTGCCTCTGAGGGTGCGTCCGCCCCGGGGAAGGGAGCACCAAGAGCCCTGCAAAGCCACTCTTTTATTAATTGAATATTCAATTTTCAAAATAACCTTGAGGAACTAAATGAAGAGGCTGGGAAGAGATAGCTAATTGTCAGCTGCACCTGCTCAGCACACAAGCACGAAAATGCTGCTTGCAGCTTCCTTCCAGCCCACTCACACAATTGAGAGGATTTGTTCCCTTGAGCAGTTTATGGCAGTGCAGAGGGCACAGCAGCCTGGCAGGGCATGAGGAGCCAGCACTGTGGGCACCAGCGTGGGGTGTGAGGGGGAGATGGGGCTGGCAAGGTTGGCAAGTGGCTGATCTGTCCCGGGGGATGAGTTTTGTAGGGCTGGGAGGGCAGGTGGGGTGTGCAGGGGCGGGCAGGGATGTGTGGGTGCCATGCTGCCAGTGCCCCCAAACTGCACTGGTTCTGTGGAGGATGCAATGGCTGCAGGGGCTGGCAGGGGTTGGGGACACTCCAGCACGTCCCCAGTGTCACCAGGACAGGGCTGGGGCTCTGTTTCATCACTACCCACAGTACTGGTGCAGGGTGACCCCTCCTTCCTTTGGGCAATCTCCCCTCCCCTGCAGCAGAACCACATCCTGAGCCTGCCCTCACTCTGGAAAAGCCCTGGCATCCCTCTGAGTCATCCATGGGGCAGCAGGAGCAGCAGGACTGCTCTTCTGGGGGTGCTGAGCCCCCCAGCCTGGCTGTCCTGGGCATCCTGAGCCCCCCAGCCTGGGATCCCAGGGGATTCTGAGGTCAGCCTGGCATCCCAGGGTGTTCTGAGGTCACCCAGCATCCCAGAGGTGCTGAGCCCTCCAGCCTGGGCATTGCCAATGTGATCATTCTGAGCCCTCCACTCTGGGTGTCCCAGGGGTCCTGAGCCCTTCCAGTCTGGACACCCCAGGATTTTGAACACCCCAAGCCCAGGCACTGCCATTGTGATCATTGAGGGGATGCTGAGCCCTCCAGTCTCGGTGTCCCAGGGGTCCTGAGCCCTTCCAGCCTGGACATCCCAAGGTTTTGAAACCCCCAAGCCCAGCTGGGCATCCTGGTGGTTCTCATCCCCTGCTGTCCCAGGACATCTCAGGGGTTCTGAGCCGGATTTTATTCCAGGTGCTCTGAACTGCCCTCCCCATCCTGCCCAAACGGGGGGTTCTGGTTCAGCCCCCCAGCCTGGGGATTTGGGGTTCTGACCCTCCCCATCCCGGCCATGAAGGGAAGGGAAAGGAAGGGAAGGGAATGGGAAGGGGCAGAGAAGGAGCAGGGAAAGGGGCAGGGAAGTACTGGGAAGGGGCAGGAGCAGGGAAGGAAGGGGAAGGGGAAGGGGCAGCATCCTCCGGGCGGGTTCGGACCCCGGGGCTGATGCCGCCTCTCTGCGGCCCCTCTCTCTCCGACTCGCTGCCTGCCTCCACACTCGGCTGCATTAATAATCAGCCGGCTGATGGGGAAGGATTTACCAGCTGTTTTTCATGACTCCATTGGCCTCAGATAAATCAGGGAGGGGGTGTCGCTCGGCGCTTGCCAGGGCCCTGATGGATGGTGCCGAGCGAGCGGATCGCTCACACGCTGACACTCGCGGGCTCTGTCAGCCTGCCGGGGAGCGCTCCGGTGATTAATGGCCCCAATCAAGCGCGGGGGAATCGCCGGGGTGGTACCGAGCCCCCTCCCCATCCCCAGCATCGCCCCGCCCCGGCTCTGCCCGCAGGGAGCAGCTGGAAGGACCCCTCCCCTCCTATTCTTCCCCATCTTTCCCAGTTTGCCCAGCAGCCGGCCGGGCTGGCGTGGGCAGCTCCGGCAGGCGCGGCTGCAGGATGGAGATTAGCTCGAAAGAGCTGAGCACACACAATATTTCCAAAGCAATTGCAAGCGAAGCAGGGAGCAGCTGTGGGCTGAGCAGCCCTGCCTCCCTCAATTCCGGCAACATCTGGCCGCGGCAGCTGTGCCGGAGAGCGAAACCTGTTCGGGGCGAGGGGGAAGCGTGCGGGACCCCATGGCTGGTGATGGGAAACCTGCCTGCGGCTGCGGGTCCCTGCGGGCCCGAGAATCCTCCAGGGGCACCATCCCCTCGCTGTGCTTCACAATGAGGGGCGGGGGTGCCTCTCCTGCACCCATTGCCCTGGGAAGGCACCGATCCCGTTCCCGGGGGAGCTGGGGGAGCCCTCCTGCCCCAGCTGCCCCAAGAAGGCACCGGCCCCATCCCCGGGAACTGGGGGAGCCTCTCCTGCACCCATCGGCCCAGAAAGGCACCAGTTCCATTCCCTGGGAGCCCCTCCTACCTCCATCCCCCTGGGAAGGCACTGGCCCCAGTCCCTGGGAGCCCCTCCTGCACCCATCGCCCCAGAAAAGCACCGACCCCATCCCTTGGGAGCTGGGGGAGCCTCTCCTGCCCCCGCTGCCCCAGGAAGGCATTGGCCCTATACTTTGGGAGCTGGGGGAGCCTCTTCTGCACCCATCTCCCTGGGAAGGCACCGGCCCCGTTCCTGGGAGCTGAGGGAGCCCCTCCTGCCCAAATTGTTCCAGGAAAACACTGGCCTCGTTCCCGGGGAGCTGGGGGGAGCCCCTCTTGCACCCATCTCCCCAGAAAAGCACCAGCCCCATCCCTGGGAGCTGGGGGAGCCCCTCCTGCCTCAATTGTTCCAGGAAAGCAGTGGTCCCATTCCTGGGAGCTGGGGGAGCCCCTCCTGCCCCCAACATCCCAGGAAGGCACCGGCCTCATTCCCTGGGAGCCCTTTCTGCGCCCATTGCCCCGGGAAAGAACCGGCCCCGATCCTGGGAGCCGGAGAAGCCGCTGCCCTGTGAGCGCCGCAGAGGGACCAGCGCTCCCTGCCCAGGCTCCTTTGAGGTCCCTGTGGGGCAGGACCCCCCCGTGGGTGCCCCAGGAGGGCCTGGGGGTGTCTCAGTGGGGCGCTCTGACCCTCTGGGCAGCGTTCCTGGCGCTGGAGGAGGTTTGAAAGGAGAACTTTCCAGTGAGCCCGGCCCCGGATGGGGAGGATGTTGGAGCTCAGGGGTTGCAGCCGGACACCAGGGGCTGCTGTAACCCCCCGGGAGCGAGGGGAGCCCCAAAGCAGGGTCCCCAACAGAGCAGACCTTGGTACTGTTGGTGGCAGTGCTGCAATGTGAGCGTTGGCAGCTGGTGCCATCTCCCAGCCCCGCGTGGGGACGGGCAGAGCGAGCTGCTGGCACACAGGGTGTCCCCTGTCCCTCTCTCCTGCCCTGGGGCACTGGGGAGCAGCCCATGTCCCCACTGGGCAGTCCTTGTGTCCCAAGGCAGAGCCATCTCTGGTGCCAGCCATGCTGGGTGTGCCAGGGTGGCACCAGAAGGGGCTGTTTCACAGCAAACCCACTGAATTATTCCATTTAACCCGGTGCAGGTGGCAGTGTTGCCTCTGTGGGCACAGCAGCTCCCAGTTCTGCAGGCCCTCCCTGTGCCCCCCCTGTGCCCCCCAATCCCTGCTGGGCTCTGTCTGTGCCCCTGGGAGCTGCCAGCCCTGCAGGATGGGATGTGTGGGTACAGGGGGCAGGAGAGGAGCAGGAGGGGGCGCTTCCCCAGCCATGCCAGGGGACAGCTTCCAGCAGGAGCCCTGTGGGCACTCTGTGGTGCTGGGGACATGGCTGCAGCTCCTTGGTGTCCCCAGATGCACAGGCAGTGCCACCCCTGGGCAGAGGGCACAGTGCAGCCCTCCCAGGGGGCAGCAGCCATCTGGGCTGCCCAGGTGATGCCCCAGCCAGGCTCCTGCCAGGGCTGTGATCCCATCCCTCCCTGCACCCTGTACCCACAGACAGACATCCCTGCTCTGTACCCACAGACAGACATCCCTGCTCTGTGCCCACAGACAGACAAACATCCCTGCTCTGTGTCCATGGACAGACAAACATCCCTGCTCTGTGTTCACGGACAGACAGACAGAGAGAGAGATAGAGAGACAGACATCCCTGCTCTGTGCCCACAGACAGACAGACAGACAGATAGAGAGACATACATCCCTGCTCTGTGCCCACAGACAGACAAACTTCCCTGCTCTGTACCCAAACACACACACACACAAGCACACAGGTGGCACTACAGGGCCATGCTGCTGTGACACAGTGACACACACACACACATGGGTGGCACTGCCTGGGCCATGCTGGTGTGACACAGTGACACACACACACACACACACACACACACACACACACACACAGAGGTGGCATTTCCTGGCTGCCCACACCTTCTGTGACACCCTGGTCACAGCAGCACCCTGTGCAGGTGACAGGTCCCCCAGGTGCTGTGCCCAGCAGCAGCCCAGCGCTGTCACCTCTTTAGAGGCCAGCAGTGGCTACTCCAGGAGGCCTGGCAGAGGATGGGGGGATATGGACACATCTGGACACATTCCCAGGGATGGGGTGGGACACCACGGTGCTGTCCTGTCCCTGTGGATGGAACAGGAGGGCACAGGGAAGGATGCAGCAGGAATTGTGTCCCTCTCACAAACCACCAACCCTGCCTGGAGTTCTGCAGCACTGCTGAGGCTGCAGCAGCAGCATTTGGGGAGAACAGGGCACTGCCTGCATGGTGCAGGGGGTTACAGAGCATCCCAACCGTGCTGCAGCACTGACATCCCCATGGCCAGCTCTGGGCAGCCCTAGCAGTGTGACACCAGCGTGTCCCTGCTGCCAGCAGGACCTGCAGCACCCTGGGATCATTCCCAAAGGGGGCCAAGGTGCCCCGGGGTGCTGCCAGCCCAGCAGGGGCACGAGGGCAGGGTCAGGCTGGTGCAGCTGCCCACCCACGGGTGCCAGGGGGGCAGGAGGAGGCTGAGAGCCCAAGGCCTGGGAAATGTCCCTGTAGGCTGTGCATGGAGAGCCTTCCCAGGGCTGGGAGCACTGGCACAGCTTCAGAGCTTTTGTTCTCCATGAAAATCCATCTGTGGGAGCGAGTGGGGCTGATTGATTTTGTGCTGTGCTGTGTGTGCTGTTCTCTGCTGTGCTGGGCTGTGTTGTGTGTGCTGTGTGTGTGCTGTGTGTGTGCTGTGTGTGTGCTGTGTGTGCTGTGCTGTGCTGTGCGTGCTGTGTGTGTGTGCTGTGTGTGCTGCGTGTGCTCTGTGTGTGCTGTGTGTGCTGCGTGTGCTCTGCATGTGCTCTGCATGTGCTGTGTGTGTGTGTGTGCTGTGTGTTCTGTGCTGCGTGTGTGTGTGCTGTGTGTGTGTGCTCTGTGTGCTGTGTGTGTGCTGTGTGTGCTGTGTGTGTGTGTGTGTGCTGTGTGTGTGTGTGTGCTGTGCTGTGTGTGTGTGCTGTGTGTGCTGTGTGTGCTGTGTGTGTGCTGTGTGTGCTGTGTGTGTGCTGTGTGTTCTGTGCTGTGTGTGTGCTGTGTGTGTGTGTGCTGTGTGTGCTGTGTGTGCTGTGTGTGTGCTGTGTGTGCTGTGTGTGTGTGTGCTGTGCTGTGTGTGTGTTCTGTGTGTGTGTGCACTGTGCTGTGTGTGTGCTGTGTGTGCTGTGTGTGTGTGCTGTGTGTGTGTGCACTGTGCTGTGTGTGTGCTGTGTGTGCTGTGTGTGTGTGCTGTGTGTGTGTGTGTGCACTGTGCTGTGTGTGTGCTGTGTGTGCTGTGTGTGTGTGCTGTGTGTGCTGTGTGTGTGTGTGTGCACTGTGCTGTGTGTGTGCTCTGTGTGTGTGTGTGTGCTGTGTGTGTGTGCTGTGTGTGTGCTGTGTGTGCTGTGTGTGTGTGCTGTGTGTGTGCTGTGTGTGCTGTGTGTGTGTGCTGTGTGTGCTGTGTGTGTGTGCTGTGTGTGCTGCGTGTGCTCTGTGTGTGCTGTGTGTGTGCTGTGCTGTGCTATGCTGGGCTGTGCTGGCAGCACCTGCTCATGCTGCCTGAGCAGAGACCCCCCCCACCCAACACCCACCCTGGAGCCCCCCCTGGCATCCAGGGATGTGACAGACAGGGGACAGGGGCTGGGCTGTCACCTGAACGTGCTGGTGCAGTCGGATGGGAAGGGAATAGGGGAGAGAAAGGTGGGAAGGAGCACTATGTGGGAATGAGGGTGTGGATGTTTCCCCAATGTCCCCATCAGAGAAGGGACAGGAGCACCCTCAGCCCCGAGCTGGCGCTGGGATCAGCTCTGCAGCCTCTGGAAGCTCTGGCTGCGCAGGATGGGGATGGGGATGAGGATGGGGCTGAGCAGCGCAGGGCAGGGTCTGCAGGTGACCCAGCCGGACGCTCCCATCCCTCACCCCCCGCCACCGCCCAGCTGAGCCCCCGCCCCTCGTGTGTGCGCTCCGCAGGGTGGCACCGGCCGTGTGACCCGCCGGTGTCCCTGGCAGTGCCTCGAGGGCCGTGAGGACACGCGGGCGGCGGGGCCGTGCCGGGGGCTGCCGGGAGCCGCTCCCTCCCCGGTAATTGCGGAGCGTTCTCCGCGCTGCCGCTTTCCATGGCAACGCCAGCCCGGCGCGCCGCAGCCTCGCAGATTGTTCCGAAAGGTCACCCCGAGGGGCGGGGGGCTCCACATCCTCCGGGAATGCGACGGGGACAGGGAGGGAAGCACAGCCCCCACCAGGGATGAGCCTGCCGGGTGCCTGAGGGTGGCTGAGCTGCTGTCGGGAAATTGGGAACTGGGCATGGAGGTGGCATAGGCTCTGGGGGGCACACCGAGCTGTGGGGCAGATGTGGGACCGCGGGATACCAGCGGGAGCAGCAGCCCCCAGCTCCAGCTCCTGCTTTGCTGAGAACTGAAGGTGACCCACAGCAGCATTGTCCGCATGGGTGGCAGTGCCACCAGTGCCCCTGTGTCCCCAGGGTGACTCCCTGTGCTGCCAGCACAACCAGCATTCCTGTGCCCACTCCTATCCCAGGCTTGGCAGGGATACCCCACCCCGGGCTTGCAGGGATACCCCACTCCAAGCTTGGCAGGGATATCCCACCCCAACCTTGTCAGGGATACCCCATCCCAAGATTTGCAGGGATACCCCATCCCCAGCTTGGCAGGAATACCCCATCCCAAGCATGGCAGGGATATCCCATCCCAGGTTTTGCAGGGATACCCCATCCCAAGTTTGTCGGGGATACCCCACCTCAAACTGAGGTGCCACCGAGTTTGGGACCTGTGCTGGCTCTGGCTCAGGTAGCCCAGACCCAATCCTGCCAGCCAGCACAAGCTGCAGTGTTTGGGCGCCCAGCTGGACAGGAGGGCACGGAGAAGGGGCCAAGCTCCTCACATTCCCTTTTCCAGGACCCCTCCCGTGCCCTCACAGCCTCTGCAGCCCCGGGGAGCCGCTGGGGTTAAATATTCAGGAGCACTCGCTGTGCACATTTTGTAAAGATCAAGCGGCTCCCAGGCCCGGCAGTTCCCTTCCCCTGCTGCCGGGGATGCGCCTTAATGAGTTTGCAGAATGATACATTTTTAAAGTCATTATTTCCGGGCCTGTTCAAAGTCCCGGCATTTCCTCTGCTCCAGTTGCTCCGGCGGCCGCCCCACTGTGCCCCCCCTGGGGACAGACCCCCAACACGGGGGGATCCATGGGGATGGGGACAGACCCCCAACACGGGGGGATCCATGGGGATGGGGACAGATCCCCAACACGGGGGGATCCATGGGGATGGGGACAGACCCCCAACACGGGGGGATCCATGGGGATGGGGACAGATCCCCAACACGGGGGGATCCATGGGGATGGGGGCAGACTCCCAACAAGGGGCAACCCACAGGGATGGGGTCACCCCATGGGGAAGGGGGCAGAGCCCACCAGTGGGGCACCCCATAGGGATGGGGCACCTGGGGAGGGGCACGGGGTTATGGGGTGGAGCAAGGAGGGGACCCAGGGCACCCCCAATCCATCTCCTCCCTGTGCTGCTGCAGGACTCTGAGTAGGCTGGGGGTGCCTGGGGACAAGGGGACACTGATCCCTGTCCTCCCTGGGGCCATGGGCCACTGATCCCTGCCCTCCTTTAGGACAGGGACATGGATCCCAGCCCTGCATGGGGATATGGGGACACTGATCCTGCCTCATGACAGGGGAAATATTGATCCCTGTCTTTCCTGGGGACATGGGGCACTGATCCCTGCCCTCCTTTGGGACAGGGACACGGATCCCTGCCCTGCCTGGGGACATGGGGACACTGATCCTGCCTCATGTCAGTGGGAATATTGATCTCTGTCCTTCCTGGGGGCATAGGGACACTGATCCCTGCCCTGCCTGGGAACGTGGGGGCAGTGGGGATATCGATCCTGCCTTGCCTGAGGGCAAGGCAATGATGATCCCTGTCCATCCTGGCTCTCAGGGACACTGATCCCTGCCCTACCTGGTGTAAATTGTGATTTCCATCCCTGTCCTTCATGGGGCCATAGGGACAGGGATCCCTGCTCTGGGACATGGTGACACCAATCCTTTCCCTGCTGTGGGATATGGGAGCACTGATTCCTTCCCTGCCTGGGGCCAGCCAGACACCGATCCCGGCCTAGTGGAAATGGGAATATTGATCCCTGTCCTTCCTGGGGCCATGGGGATCCCTGCCCTCCTTTGGGACAGGAGCACTGGTCCCTGCTGTGCCTCACAGCAGTGGGGAGGGGACATTGATCGCTGTCCTTTTAAAGCTCAGGGGAGCACTGATCCCTGCCCTGCCTAGGGGTGTGGGCATAGATCCTGTCCCTGATTGGGGGACACAGGGTCACGGATCCTGTCCCTGCCTGGGGCCATGAGGACAGGATCCCTTATGGAAGTGAGGATATTGATCCCTGGCCTCCCTGGGGACATAGGGACATGGATCCCTGCCCTCAATGGGGACACAGGGACATGGATCACTGTCCCTGTCTGGGGACACAGGGACATGGATAACTGTCCCTGTCTGGGGACACAAGGACGTGGATCCCTGCCTCAATGGGGACACAAGGACATGGATCCTGTCCCCACATGGGGACACAGGGACATGGATCCCTGTCCTGCCTGGTGACACAAGGACACAGATCCCTGCCCTGCCTGGGGACATTGATCCTGTCTCTGTCTGGGGACTCAGGGACATGGATCCCTTCCCTGCCAGAGGACACAGGGACATGGATCCTGTCCCCACATGGGGACACAGGGACATGGATCCTATCCCTGTCTGGGGACATGGATCCTGTCCCCGTCTGGGGCCATGGGGAGATGCTGGTCCTTTCCCTGCTCTGGGGACAGCCCAGGCAGTGCAGCACAGCTCCCTTGGCAGCTGCACCAGGCAGGTGCAGGGGCAGGGGCCCAGCAGAGCCCCCCAGCAGCGGCCCCCTGCTAATTGTGGGTCTGCCTGCACTTAATGACAGCCTTGGGAGCAGGCAGCAGCTGGGAAGTGCCATGGAAACCACCCCAAAGCTGTGCCCAGCCTGGGCAGGGGGATCTGGGACCAGCAGCTGCTTCTGCACCCCTCCCTCCAAACAGCATCCCTGCTCCCAGCCCCTCTCCTGCCTTCCCCCTCTCCCCCTGCCCACCCTCTGCCTCCTGCTTGGGAACACACTTGAAGTTTTCGGGTTTCACCAGATATTTCAGTTCTGAGAGGGCTGAAATCCCAGACACTGAGGCTTTGGTGCAGCAGCAGGGGATGAGACTTGGTGTAGAAACCTGGGGACTGGAGATGTCACCCCTGATGTGCTGCTCTCCTGTGTCACCCGCATGTGTCCCAAACCTGTCCCAAACCCTTCCAAATCCTCCACCCAGATGTTGGCAGCTGCCCCTGGCCATAAGCTCTGTGCTGGCATGTTCAGGGCAGTGGGGATTGAGGTGCCCCAGCCCCTGTGGTGCCAGCCTGGCGGCTGGGTGACCCCTGCAGTGTCACCTCTGTGCTGGGGACAGGCTGCACCCAGGGGAGTGACCCCAATTCTCATCCATCCCATGGGATGACGTGCTGGAAATGGGGCTCAGGTGCCTGCCTGGAGCTGCAGGCAGGACAGAGGGTCCCAGGGATTGTCACCTTGTCCCTCCCCACTGCCTGCCTTTGGCCAGGGAAGAGATTCTGCAGCAAACCAGGATGTGCTTTTAGGGACATTTCTTAGTTTTAGGACCATTCCTCAGCTTCAGGAGCATTTCTCAGCTTCTCCAAGGCCTTGGAAGCTGTTGGATCCATAATCTTCCCCACAGGAAATCTGGCACCTTTGGGAGATGTCGCTTTTGTACGCAGCTCACCCAGCCTGGGGAGGGGACCTGGGGCCCTCCTTGTCACCTGCAGGCCCTCATGTGGCCACCAAGGTGGGAGTGTGAGGATCACCTGGGAGGTGCCACCAAACTCAGAGCCCTTGGGCAGCCTGGTGCCATGGGCTGTCTCTGGTGGTGTCACCTGGGGGACAGCAGGGTGACACAGCTGGCTCATGGCACACCCGGAGGGAGACAGGCCAGGGATGGTGCTCAGTGGGACACGACTGATGGCACAGCCAGGGTTGGTGACACCCTGGGGGGGTGGCAGATCTTGCTGGGGGTCCCCTCCTGGTTTCTCAACACCCCTGAGGGGTGCCTGGGCTACTTTAGCCACCCAAAACCTGGGTGGCAACAGCAGTGCTGGTGCTTGTGCAGGGATTTTGGGATGCATCCCATCTCGTGGGCACCGGGGGCTGCTCAGAGGGGCCGGGGCCATCAGCTGGGGGCTCCCTTGTCCCGCGGATCTCGGGACAGCACACGGGGCTGGGGACACCGCCGGTGGCTGGGGACAGCGGGCTGGGGACACTGCGGGGGCTCTGCAGCCATGGCTCGGAGATGCAGAGATAGCGGCGCCTCCGGCCTCGGTAAATTATCTCGCCTCGATGTTCATTAATCAACAATTCTTATGTAAACAGACACATCCCGAGCTCTGCTTCCCATCACCTTGGCAACAGCACAGAGCCGACCCTGGCTCGGGATGTGCTCCGGGCTCCCACCTGGGCACAGCCCGCCTGCAACTTTTTGCCTGCTCCCTTTTCCTCCCACAAGGAATCTTCAGGGCCCTGGACCTTCTCAGCACTGGATCCTGGGCCTCCCCCCCCCTGAATCCCAGACCTCTCTATTGGGCGATCATTGACCTCCCCATCAGTGTATCCTGGACCTTTGGATTGTTGGACTTCCACAACATTTGATTCTGGACCTCTCTGTTGCTGGATCCTGGACCCCCTAATCATGGGATCAAGGTTCTCTTCAGCAGTGGATCCTGGACCTCCCAGTCATGGGATCATAGTTGTCTCCATTGCTGGATTCTGGACCTCCTAATCATGGGATCATGGCCCTCTCCAGCAGGAGATCCTGGACCTCCCCAGTTGTGGGATCATGCTCCTCTCCAGCATTGGATCCTGCACCTCTCAGTCATGGGATCATGATCCTCTCCATTGCTGGATCCTGGACCCCCCATCTCCAGCACTGCCTCCTGCTCAGTAGCCTGACTGCCACCACAGCCAGGACCTGGAGAGCTCCTCCCTTGGGGATGTTGCTGGGCCCAGGAATGTGGCAGTGCCCCAAAGGCACAGCTGAGCTCACAATCTGGGGGGCAGTGACCTCGGGGTGCATCCCTGAACCCTCCCCAGCCTCCCACTGCCTCTCCCTGCTCATCCCTGTCCCCAGGGTCTCTCTGGAGGCCCTCACAGTGGGTATTTTGTCCTCTCTCAGGACAAAAGCAAGTCCCTGAGCTCTCTGAGGATCCAGCAGGAGCTGCCAGAGCAGCAGGGCCCTGCTGCTTCCTGGAGCTGCCCCCCAGCAGGACAGCTCTGGCACGGAATGGGAAAGCCCTGCATGGGGGCTGATAGAAGCCAGAGGAGCCCAAGTCATTTAAGGTTGAAGAGAAATGTTAAAGACAGCAGGAAAAGCAAACATTAGTGGTAGCCATGCAGCTGAGGGGAATAGGAAGGGCTTTTACAAATATATCAAGGGGAAAAGGAAATACTGGAGAGTCAAGACAAAGTAGGCCCATTAATAAATGAGGAAGGATATTAAATTAATGATGATTCTCAAATGGCTGAGTTAGTGAACTACTTATTGAGATCTGCCTTTAACAAGAACAACAAGGTAAAGTGGCTGAGAGAATCAGAAAGCAGCCGAGGGTGCTGGAATTGTCCCACATGGAGCAAGGGCTGGGGACAGCTGGGTTCCCAGCCCTGGGTGCAAATGCCAGGGCTGAGCACCCCATCCATCTCCTCCCTGGCAGGAGCACAGGGAAGGAGTGTGTGGAGCAACTGATGCTTGGCAGGAGGCCCAGGGTGAATAAAGGGTCTGGGGGGACCCTGGCTCCTCCTTGGAGGGAGATGGGACCACAGAGGTGCAAGGGAGAGCCCCAGGTGCAGGCCTGCTTGATCCAGCCTTGGGACAGCTCCTGCACTGAAATAGGGAGAGGGACAGGTTCAGGGAGCAGGGACAGAGCTCTCCTGGTTCATTTGGGTCTGTCCCTGGAA
This sequence comes from Ammospiza nelsoni, assembly GCF_027579445.1. Taxonomy (NCBI): domain Eukaryota; kingdom Metazoa; phylum Chordata; class Aves; order Passeriformes; family Passerellidae; genus Ammospiza; species Ammospiza nelsoni. The sequence goes on along the minus strand of NC_080648.1, from coordinate 2,895,560 downwards.
AATCAGCCCCTCCAAGCTGCCCTGCCTCTGTTAATCCTCCCTTTTGTTTGCACTGCATCAGCCAGAGGCTGCTCCTGGGCCTACAGGAAAAGCTCTGGGAAGGAGAATTTCTGTCCTAGAGAGAGAGAAATCCCTGAGCCCCCTCAGCTGCTGCTGGTTGGAAAGGGCTGGTTGGACCCCTGGGATCAATTCTGGGCAGGACTGATCCCTGATCCTGCATGCTCTGGGCACTGTGGGTCAATCCCCTTGGCTGTGCTTGCTGAGGGGGCAAGGGCAACTGAGGGACGGCTGGGACTGTCCCACGTGTGGGATGTGTCCCTTTCTGTGTGGGGCTGTCCCAAACACCGGGAAAGGTGCTTGGTGCCCTCCTGGGTATCCTTGGCTGGGTCCTGTGGGATGGGATGGGATCCATGGGATGGGGTGGGGTGGGATGGGATGGATGCACATCCTCAATGCGGTGGGACAGAGGTGTGGCACCTCTCCTGAGACCCTGGGGCTCAGCACAACCTGCCCAGCCCCTCCTGCCCTACCTGGAGGAGGTGCAGGAGCCCCGGGGCTCACAGGGATGAGGGAGGATCCTTCCCTGTGCCCAGCACACAGGAGCTGTCCCGTGGCCATGCCATCTGACAAAGGGCTCTGTGGGGGACAATGTCCGGGAAACGAGGGCCCTTGTCAATGTTTTATGGGCCCGGGGCTCCCCAGGGTGCGTTTACGGGGCAGTAAATGAAAGCACTCAGCCAAGTGACATTTGTGTTCTGCAAATGCGATTATTATGCATGATTAGCAGCCAAGTGCACTGCAAAACCCACACTGCCGGCGGGAGGGGCGGCTCCGGCCCGGGGGCCTCCTGCTCCCCACAAAGGCCTCAGGGAATTCCTGCTCCCCACAAAAACCTCGGGGGGCTCCTGCTCCCTACAAAGGCCCTGGGGGGTTCCTGCTCCCCACAAAACCCCAGGGAGCTCCTGTTCCCCACAAAGGCCCTGGGGAGTTCCTGCTCCCCACAAAACCCCAGGGAGCTCCTGTTCCCCACAAAGGCCCTGGGGAGTTCCTGATCCCCACAACAGCCCTAGGGGGCTCCTGCTCCCCACAAAACCTCAGAGAGCTCCAGATCCCCACAAAGGCCTCGGGGAGCTCCTAATCCCCACAAAACCTCAGGGGGCTCCTGCTCCCCACAAAATCTCAGGGGGCTCCTGCTCCCCACAAAGGCCCTGGGGGGCTCCTGCTCTCCACAGAAGCCTCAGGGGGCTCCTGCTCCCCACAAAAGCCCCTGGAGGCCTCCTGCTCCCCACAAAGGCCTCTCCCTGGGGGGTTCCTGCTCCCCACAACGGCTCCTGCACAGATCCTGGCACCCCCTCCCTGCCCTCGGACGATGATGCCCCAGCCCTGCTGGCCGGACAGGGACGGTGCCAGCTGAGGAGTTCCAAGATTCCCTTCCCAGCTGCCAGCCCGACTTTCCAGAGGAACGCATCCAAAGCCACTTTTTAGCTTTAATTATTTATCTGTAACCAATTTGGCAGGAAAAGCAATTAAATGAGTGGGTGATTAATGACCTGCTGATTTGCACAGGTACCTAATTTAAATGTCTATATAACACAGAAGCACATTTTGGCGATGGTCTGAGGGCTGGGGTCAGTGCCTGGGTGGGTGTTTGGAGGGTCACTCCAGTGAAGCAGTGCTGGAGCATTCTGTGCTTCCCAGCAGCTCCAGGAGCACAGGAGGGATGTTCATCCCAAAAATCCCACTGGACTTTCTGCCAGGTCAGTACTGTACTCATCACACTTCCTTTGCCACTTGGAATTGTGACCCAGGTGGGAAGGAGCTGATGGGACAGATGAGGATGCTGTCTGTCACAGACATCTTTTCATGATGGGTCTGTCTTAGGATTTTTCCTCCTGAGAAGCTGAGAATCCTCAGGAACAAAATGTAAATAATGATTATCTGCTGCTGTGGAATGCAACAGGTGGATCTGTGATTGGCCCATGTTGGTTGTTTCTAATTAATGGCCAATCACAGTCAGCTGGCTCAGACTCTCTGTCTGAGACACAAGCCTTTGTTATCATTCTTTCTTTTTCTATTCTTAGCTAGCCTTCTGAGGAAATCCTTTCTTGTATTCTTTTAGTATAGCTTTAATATAATATATATCATAAAATAATAAATCAGCCTTCTGAACCATGGAGTCAGATCCTCATCTCTTCCCTCATCCTCAGACCCCTGTGAATATGGTCATAGGGGAAAAGTGCCCAGGGAGGGACAGGCTGGAGCTGCTGTCACACCTGGGGCAGGGGGCAGGGACAGGGCTCACACCTCACCAGGCACAGATGGGGCTGTCACCACCCAGGGCCACCCAGGTTTTCCCCTCTGAGCACCCTGCTCTGCCTCACACCCCCACCCTCCCCATCCCTGTGCATGGCCTGGGGCTGGGTGGGTCTGCAAACAGCCCTGATGCCACCAGGCCGTGACACCTTGGTGACACCTTGGCTTCCTCAGCCCTGGGTCCCAGAGGTACAGACTGACTCCCTAGGGGTGCACAGCAGAATTTCCACTTTTTCCATGTTTTCTCTGCTGTTGGGGGAGTCAGAGCTGAGGCCAAGAGCTGCCAGACCCCAAATTGTACCCATGTCCCTGCCTGGCTCAGCCACGCTGGGGATGGAGCTCCCAGGGGGGCAGGGAGGAGCAGGGGGTGGGCCCATTGTTGGGATAGAAATGGTAAATCCATTAATCTTTGGGAGTACAATGCACTGTGCAAAACAGAAGAGGTAAAGAGACACCTCATTTGTTATCAGGTGCATTGTGAGAATCAGGTTCTTTAATTATCTCACCAAATTCTACGGCCCATTCATCAAGTGCCACCACCAGGCTGCCGAGATTGCCACCCACAGACCATGTGGGCACTGCCAGCCCCTGGGCACGGGATCTTGCAGGCACAGGGGATGCTACTCATGCCCATAAACCCCCTCAGGGCTCCCTGGAACCCCCTCAGGGCTCCCTGCTCAGGAATTCCCCTCCTGGATGTCCAGGCAAGCCCAGCACTGCTGGTGTGTGGTCCTGGAATCACAGAATCAGGGAATATCCTGGGCTGGAAGGAATCCAGGGGATCATTGATCCAGCTCCTGTCCCTGCACAGCCCAGCAACCCCACCCTGTGCTGAGAGCATTGTCCAAACACTCCTGGAGTTCTGGCAGCCTTGGGACAGGGACATCACTGTGTCCACTGGGGCTCATGGAAAACAGGTAGAGGTCATTTTTCCACAGGCAGCCAGAGATAGGAGAAGGGGGAGTGATTTTAAATTAAACCAGGAGAGGTTTAGATAGGATATTGGGAATTAGGAATTGTTCCCTGTGAGGGTGGGCAGGCCCTGGCACAGGGTGCCCAGAGCAGCTGTGGCTGCCCCTGGATCCCTGGCAGTGCCCAAGGCCAGGCTGGAGCAGCCTGGGACAGTGGGAGGTGTCCCTGCCATGGCAGGGCTGGCACTGGGTGGGCTTTGAGGTCCCTTCCAGCCCAATCCACCCTGGCATTCCATGACTCTGTAACATGGGAGAGGCCAGAGGAGGTGATTGGGAGCAACGTCTTGGGCATCACTGTGGGATGAAGGAATCACCTCCCACCCCAGGGAAGAGCCTGGGACTGCCCAGAACGGGCTGGTGAGGCTGCAAAGCCCCCCCAGCTCCCAGTGCCTGTGTTTGGCTTTGCCCAGGCTGTGGCTGGAGCTTCCCTTCCTCCCCACCCTCCATACTCAGCAGCTCCCTGGCAGGGTGGCAGCCCCAGCTCTGCCACAGGGGGCTGGCAGCATCCTGGCAATGTGGGATCCATGGTTTCCTCTGGCACAGCTCCATGCAGGGTGGCCGGGGTCAGGAGGGGAGGCTGGGGATGGGCACGGGAGCAGAGCATGGCCAGGGCAGCAGGAGGGGGAAAGAGAAGAAAGGGATCTGGAGTGCTGAGAGGGCAAAGCCTGTCTGGGATTTGTCAGAAGTGGAGTTGGAGTGGTTTTTGTAGGAACAAAGAGAGCTGAGCCCCAAGGGAAATCCCTGCTGGGATAAATGATCCATCTGGAGAACTCCAGAAATCCAGAGGTGGCTGCAGCCCTGGGTGTGGGTGAGGTTTGGGGTGCACAGCCCTGGCCCCCACTGTCCCTAATCAGGGCTGCTCCTCCTCCTCCCTCTGCCACTGCCCTCCAGAATCCCTGGGGAGCACCCCAGCTCCTGGAAGCTGCACCTGGAGCTGGGCTGGGGGCTCTTAGGGAGGGCTGGACCAGGATCCTGTCCCCATTACCTTCCCCCAGAGCTCTGGGAGGAGAAATGGTTCTGGTCCATCTGGAGCGCAGATGGGCTGGGCTGGGTGAGTAATGCAGGAGTGGGAGGGGAGGCAGCCATCCCTGCCATTCCCAGCAAGAGCAGGAGAGAACACTCCATCCTGGAGTGCAGATGGAGGAGGCACAGGGGCTGCCATCCCCAGCCTCTGCCCCATCCCTTCTCCAGGGGCACAGCGAGGAACCACCCAGGAGACGTCCTGGAGGTTGGCACAGTGGTGGGCACAGCGCAGGGTCCCTGGTCTGGTGATGTCCCTGTCACAGCTCTGTGGTGGCACCTCAGCTGGAGCCACAACTGGGGCCAAGGAAGGGAAAGGAGCTGAGGATGCCCTGAGCAAACCCTCGTGGTGTGAAATCTGCAGCAGGAGCCACCTCACCAGGTCACACAGGGGAGAGGGATGTTCCAACAGCTGGGACATCTGAGATCACCCTCTGATCCCCAGGGTGACAGCTGAGGTGACTTCAGGGCCTGACACAGAGCCAGGCTGCCCCTGGGCATGCAGCAGCACTGCTAAGGCCCAGCAGGACAAGGAGCAGAGATCAGGAACAGGATGTGTCCCCTCAGGGATGTCACCAGCACCTCTCAGCAGCATCACTCACCCCCAGCGTGAGCTCGGTGACTTTGGGACAGGGACAGGAGCTGCCACGTGGTGTGCTCCATTCAGACATGGCCCAGGGGATGTGATATCCTGAGGGGAATGCCCTTATCCAATCCTCCATCCTAGGCTAGAGTGGCAATGTGATGCAGAAGCCAAGTGTCTTTTTGCTATGAATACTTGTTCTTTTCTTTTTTTTTTTTTTTTTTTGGTGGTGTTTTTTTTTTTTTTTTGGTCAAACACAAACATTTCTGCAGGGAATGACTGTGACTGATTACATTTGTCAGGGTTTTTATCAAGCAATTGAAAGAGCTGGAGATTTTTTGGAAACCAAATAAGTGAAATATTTTGGCTGGTCAAAATTTTTTCCAGTAAAAATCCCCAGAAAACACAGTCAGAAACGGTTGTAGAAAATTTGCGGCGCAAATTAAAAAATGTTTTTCCAAGGGAAAACAGCTCCAGGGAAGATAAATTTCTTAGCACCACTGGTGGAAGGATGCTCCATGCTGAAGGCACCTTCCTGTGGGGTGCTTGGCTCTGGGAATGTGGTGCCAGGCCAGGGACAGTTTTTGTCCTTGTGGCAAAATGGCTGCACTTTTTCCCCAAAATGTCACCTCCAGGCCACAGGGATGGGAGGAGGATTCCAGGAGGAGCGTGGTCTCCTGTGCACAGCAGAGGGGATGTGCTGAGGAGCCCCAGGAAGGCTCAGGAATGGCATTTACAGGAAACAGGATCTGTGCCACACCCTGGGCACCCCGTGCCACTGCGCCATGAGGATGCACCACTCCAGCTGCACCTCACCTTGGATGTCCACAAAATATGGGGCAGCTAAATGGGGTTAAAATATTCCTCAGAATCAGTCTTGAACCAGCAGGAAAGGAAGGTGGAGCAGGAGGCAGCAGGAAGGTGCTGGAGGATCATCACTGAGCCCACTGGGGGCTGTGGCTTGGAATGTCTGCATCCCTGTGTGCCATGATTCCCAGGGCTCCTGCAGCAGTTCTGTAGCCTCCCTGTCTGTAAGCCTTGTGTGTCCCCAGCATGGCCTGGAGCAGGCTGATCCCTGACCCCAGCACAGGCTGAGCTCTGTGCAGAACGAGCTGAGCTCTCCGGGTAAAAATAGCTCATGACCATGCAAATCTGCGGCTGGAGATTAATGCAGATGCAAAGAGGTGCTGGCAAAGCTGGCAGAGCAGCCCTGCCCAGCCATTCCCACCTGGAATTTGCAGCGCACAGGCTGCTGGCACCTGCTGGGAGCAGGGACTTGTTGGGCTGGGTGGCAGAGGCTGGAAAGTCACAGTGTTGTGGGTCAGGGTGGTGAGGAGAGGCAGATTCCCTGTGGATCACTGGGAGAGCTCCCAGGATCAGGAGATGGCTCTGGGGAGGGTGACCACCCTTCCCAGCATCGCTCCTGTGAGTGCAGGATGGCACTGGGGAGGGTTACCACCGTTCCCAGCATTGCTCCTGTGGGTGCTGGAGGTCAGCACCCCTGAAACCATCAGCACAAGTATAGGGAAAAACAGAGCCACATTGTTCTCCTGGCACCACCATGGATCCCAGGGAGCTTTGCTCACCCCAAAAACACCATCCTGGGGCTGGGCTGAGCAGCTGCTGGGAGCCAGCCGGGTTCTCCACCCCTGAAACGCCACGGTGCCCCGTGCCCCCAAGAAAAAGCCATTTGCCATCGCTGCTGCAACCCTGTGCATGTCAGAAATACGGCTCCTGCGGGCACAGCTCCAGTCAGGAAGAGCCAGAGCACTCCACGGGCAGAGAGAGTCATGTGAAAAATGCTCTTGTTCCCTCTTAAGATGCTTGGAAGCAGCCTGAGGGCTTTAGCACTGTGCCGCTTTGGTTTAAGTTTCTCTAATGAGGTTTGCCTTCTATTACTGTCAGGGAACATTTTTCATTGTTGAAGCCACTGTAAATGCAAAGCCTTAAAAATGAGTTTCCATTTCAGATCTGACAGCTCAGCTGCTAATGTAAAATAGAGAAAAACCACAGATCAGGCTGCCTTTTAGTGCAATTAGCCCTCCAAATGGAGCAATTTACATTGGCACACTTGTGTATCTTCCTGCAGAAGGCAGGCAAAAAAGCCTCATTACTTAAGCGCAGACCTTTATGAGCAGAAATGAGGGGAAGAGAGGAAAAACACACCAGGGCTGGGAGCGCGGGGCTGCGCCTCCTCCCCGCGTGCCGACGTGCGGGGAGACGCGGGGCTGGGCCGGGAGCGCCGGGCTGGCCCTGCCTGTGCACATGGAGCTCCTTCCCTCTGCTCCTGCACATGGAGCTCCCTTCCCGCTGCTTTTGTACAGGGAGCTCCCTTCCTGCTGACTCTGAACATGGAGCTCCTTCCCTCTGCCTTTGTACATGGAGCTCCCTTCCCTCTGCTCCTGGATATGCACATGGAGGTCCCTGCCTGCTGCCTTTGTACATGCCTTCCCTCTGCCTCTGCACATGGAGCTCCCTGCCTGCTGCCTCTGAACATGGAGCTCCTTCCCTCTGCCTTTGTACAGGGAGCTCCCTGCCTGCTGCCTTTGCACATGGAGCTCCCTTCCCACTGCCCCTGGCTGTGCACATGGAGCTCCCTTCCCTCTGCCTTTGTACATGGATCTCCCTTCCCTCTGCCTCTGTACATGGAGCTGCTTTCCTCTGCCCCTGGATGTGCACATGGAGCTCCCTTCCTTCTGCCTTTGCACATGGATCTCCCTTCCCTCTGCCTCTGTACATGGAGCTGCCTTCCCTCTGCCCCTGGATGTGCATATGGAGCTCCTTCCCTCTGCCTTTGCACATGGAGCTGCCGCTCTGCCGGTGCCTCTCCGGCCACACATGCCCATCACGGAGCCACGGGCGCCTTCCTTGCCATGGGTGTGGTGGCTGGGAGGGTTCCCTGTGCCACATGTCCAGTTCTGTGTGCCACACACTCTGTTCTGTGTGCCACACTCCCAGTTCCCTGTGCCGCATGCTCTGTTCCCTGTGCCACACTCTGTTCTCTGTGCCACAGTCTGTTTTCTGTGCCACATGTGCCACCATCCCTCCCTTGCCACCGGGGTTGATGGATTAGAGGAGCTCAGCAATGTTTCAGTCCCTGCAGTGTTCTGTTGTCCTTTTTGTCATGTGTGCAGCTGACTCCACCACCGTGGAGCCGTGCCATGCCCTGGGGACCCTGTGCCACCCGTGTGGAGCTGTGCCATGCCTTGGTGACCCTGTGTCACCACCATGAGGCTGTGCCATGCCCTGGGGACCCTGTGCCACCTTTCCATGGGGCTGTGCCACACCCTGGAAACTGCACCACCCCACACAGGGCTGTGCCATGCCCTGGGGACCCTGTGTCACCCACCTGGAGCTGTGCCATGACTTAATGACCCTGTGTCACCCTGCCTGGAGCTGTGCCATGCTTTGGGGACCCTGTGCCACATTGCCATGGGGCTGGGCCACACCCTGGAAACTGCACCACACCACAAGGGCTGTGCCATGCCCTGGTGACCCTGTGCCACCTCACCCTGGGCTATTGCAGGATCCCAAACCTCATTCCCTGAGGAGCTGCCCTTGCTTGTCAGTACCAGCCCCATTTCCATCCCTCTCCTCTCTGGGCTCCCTGCCCGCATCCTCAATATCTCCTCAAGGCCACGGCCCTGCAGCTCCGGCCTCTCACAGGATAAAATGAGGATTCCTCGAGGCCTCAGGGCTCTGATTCCCTCCTTTCTCCAGCCTCCTCCTCCTGCCCTTCCTGGCTCCATCTCTCTGGATAATGAGGTTGGAATGGCTCCATGCAGCAGGTCTGTGAGGAGCCCCTTCCCTGTGAGGGCAGAGCAGACCTTGGGCCCCAATCCAGCTGCTGCCAGTTCCAGAGGCCCGTCCATGCATTTATTAATCCCTTTGCAAGGACAAGAGGGAGGAGGAGGAGGAGGCAGGCAGGAAGGATGGACAGAGAGCAGTGGGGCAGGCAGGGAGCAGCCAGGGATGGACACTGCTGGCAGGCAGGGACAGGGATGAGCTGGAGCTGCGTGGGTGGGATGTGCCACTGCTCCAGGCAGGGATAAATCAGAATTAACTGGGCAGCTCCTGAGCTGCTTTGAACTGGGAATGGCCTGGCTGTGCTGGGGGCTCCCTGCCCGCTGGTCCTGCTGAGAGCAGGGCTGAGCCTTGCCTGCTGCAGCCTGGAATGGCCACTGAGCCCACAATTCCATCCCATCAGCTGGCCTCTCTTCCTGGGCATCCTGCACCCAGATCCATTGCTGTTCTCACCCTTCCAGCCCTTGGCACAGGGGTCTGATCCATGTGCTGAGCTGGCTGGAGCTGCAGTGGGTCCTGGAAGGATCAGCCCTGCCCCTCAGGGGTTTTGGCATCCCCTGGGTGGTGACAATGGCTGGGTCCTGGCAGGATCAGCCCTGCCCCTCAGGGGTTTTGGCATTCCCTGGGTGGTGACAATGGCTCGGGGGCTCTTCTCAAAGCCCCTGTGTCCCCTCTGGTGAGTGAGGAGCTGGAATTGTGCCCCAGCATGGGGAGCACACTGAGGTGGAGTGACAGTGGGTGATGGTGATGGCTCACAAGCAGTTCCAGAGGTCTGCACTGTTCCCTCTGGCCACCAGAGCTGTCTCCCAGCCCTGGTGGATCCTGTCAAGCTGACACCAGACATTTCCCACACACCTGCACTGACTGGCACTGGTGACACCCCCTTGCTGCCTGCAGCCCTGAACAAGGCTCTGCCCAGGATGGATGTCAGGCTGACCTTTTCAAACCCTGCCATGACACCAGAAACCTGCTCTGCTCACCTGAAACCTCCCTGCTGCTCATCCCCGGCCTGGCAGCTCCACATCCCACTGCTCTTCACCCAGAGCACCTCAACCCACACAAATCACCTCCTCATCTCCTCTGTGTCCTGGCCAGCCTCCTGTGGGAGGACACAGCCTGTCCTGAGCTGTCCATCCCTGTGACCGTGTTCACAGGGGTCTGAGGATGAGGGAAGAGACGAGGATCTGCCTCCATGTTTCAGAAGGCTGATTTATTATTTTATGATATATATTACATTAAAACTATACTAAAAGAATAGGAGAAATGATTTCATCAGAAGGCAGCTAATGAATAAGAAAGAATGATAACAAAGGCTTGTGGCTCGGACAGGGAGTCCAAGCCAGCTGAGTGTGATTGGCCATTAATTAGAAACAACCACATGAGACCAATCACAGATGCACCTGTTGCATTCCACAGCAGCAGATAATCAATGTTAACATTTTGTTCCTGAGGCGTCTCAGCTTCTCAGTAGGAAAAAATCTAAGGAAAAAATTTTTCAAAAAAATCATAGCTACACATCCCCATCCCCCAGCCCCCTCCCCAGCCATCCCCATCCCATAGGAGGACACAGCCCCTCCTGAGCATCCCATCCCCATCCCAGCCCCTCCTGAGCCTCCCATCCCCATCCCATGGGAGGACACAACCCCTCCTGAGCATCCCATCCCATCCCAGCCCCCTCCCTGGATGCTGCAGGTGTCCCAGCACCGCCCCCATTGTCCCCCCCGGAGGTTTTGTCCCTTGGCAAGGTTGGGAATGATTCTCTTCCCATCCCCATCGCCGCTTTCATTCTCTGCAGCCGCTCTCACATTGTCTGACGCAGCCCCGCTTTTCTTAACAGGCCCCTGCTCTCCTGATTGAGGGATTGTCTCCTTGGGTGGCGGGGAGAGCATTCTTCACAGCTTGGAATTATGATTCAAATGTCTCCGTTTCAATGTGCTCTTCCAGCTGATTCAGCTGCTGATTGTTCCCCGCCTGGAGCTGCCCGGCTCCGTGCTCGGCTCTGGGCTCCAGCCTCGCACCTGAGCGGCCGCTGCTGCCAGCTCAGAGATCAATTATTCCTCTTTATCAGCCAGGGCCGGGCTGATCTCGGCCTCCCCGTGCTGCCTGGAGCTGTTCTTTGCTGAGGGTATTGATCTGGGCCCTCTGCATGGTGGTGAGTGTGAGCTGCTGGCAGGACATGGCATTAGTGAGCGCTGGGGCTGTCCCTGCCTGCCGGGCAGGGGACATGGCAGCGGAGCTGCTCGGGCTCCCAGCAGGTCCAGATCCATTACCTGGAGCTGCCGGGCCTGCAGGGACACCTCCCACTGCCCCAGTGTCCAGCCTGGCCTTGGGCACTGCCAGGGATCCAGGGGCAGCCACAGCTGCTCTGGGCACCCTGTGCCAGGGCCTGCCCACCCTCACAGGGAACAATTCCTGCCCAATATCCCATCCAAACCTCTCCTGGTTTAGTTTAAACCACTCCTCCTTCTCCTATCTCTGCCTGCCTGTGGAAAAATTACCTCTCCCTGTTTTCCATGAACCCCAGTGGACACGATATTGTCCCTGGCCTGGCTGCCATGAAGGGGACAAGGCTGCCCAGAGAATGGGCCCATCTAAATCTCTCTTTCTTCAGCTTAAAGCCATTCCCTGTGTCCTGTCCTTCCATCCCTTGTCCCCAGTCCCTCTCCAGCTCTCCTGGAGCCCCTTCAGGCCCTGGCAGGGGCTCTGAGCTCTCCCTGGAGCCTTCTCCTCTCCAGGTGAGCACCCCCAGCTCTCCCAGCCTGGCTCCATGGCAGAGGGGCTCCAGCCCATGGACCATCTCTGGTCCATGGGCTGGACTCACCCAATTCATACTGCAGCTGGCAGGGGCTTCTCCTGCTGTTTTGTGGATGCCCAGAGGGCATCAACACACTGGCAATGGGCACAGGCGTCAACATCCCAATGGATCCTGAGCCCTGTTTCCCCAGCCTTCACTCCAAAGACTCCCAAAATCACTGATGGCTCATCCACACACCCCTAGGCCTGGGCCAAAGGGCTTTGCAGGTCCCTGGGCTCCCCATCCCAATGTATTTCAATGCCATCAGTCCCCAGGGTAACTTCTGGGTCAGGATCCCCCAACTGCTCCTGGCCTGCTTGGGGGCAGAGCCAGCACAGAGCCAAAGAGCTCCCTGGCACTGCCATGCTCCTCCCAATCCTCCAGCCCCAGGAGCTTCCCATTGCCTGTGACTGCTGCTGGATCCTCCCTGTGCCCTCTCCAGCTGGGAGTTTTAACTCTTTGCTTCTGTAAATCCATTCCTGTCCTCCCCAGGCTGCAGTGTTCCACACACCAGAGCCATCAGCCCCTGCCTGCTCCAGCCCCTGCTGCCCTGGGCACTGCTGGAATTCTGTCCTGGGGGATTCAGGACCCTGCCAGGAGCAGTGGGGCTGTGGGGTGACAGCCCTTCCCTGCAGCTCTGGGGTGAGGAGCCAAGGGGGACAGGCTGACAGCAGTGTGGGGTGGCTCCACGTGTGCCCAAGTATCCCTGTGCTCAGGAAGTGCTTCCTGAGCCTTTTGTGCAATTTATGAGGGCTCCTCGTGCAGCATGGCCTGGGAGAGGGGTGGGAACGGCCTGAGGCATTGGGCTCGTCCCCTGTGTGACCCCAGCAGCCCTGGCAGGGATGTGGGTGGGATATGTGGCAGGGATATGGGCAGGGATGTGATGTGGGACAGGGATGTAGGGCAGGGATGTGGGGCAGGGATATGGGGACACAGATGTGATGTGGGACAGGGATGGGATGTGGGGCAGGAATGTGATGCGGGGCAGGGATAGGATATGGGACAGGGATGTGGGGCAGAGATGTGGGAGAGGGATGTGATGTGGGACAGAGATGTGATGTGGGACAGGGATATGGGACAGGTATGTGGGACACAGATATGGTGTGGGACAGGGATATGGGACAGGGATGTGGGGCAACAATCTGATGTGGGGCAGGGATGTGGGACAGGGATGTGATATGGGACAGGGATATGGGGCAGGGATGTGATATGGGGGACAGATGTGATGTGGGGCAGGGATGGGATGTGGGGCAGGGATATTGAACAGGGATGGGATGTGGGATACAGATATGATGTGGGACAGGGATGTGATGCAAGACAGAGACGTGATGTGGGACAGGGATGTGATATGGGACAGGGATATGGGGCAGGAGTATGATGTGGGACAGGGCGCTCTGCTGGACACCCAACTCCCCTCTCCTTCCCACGGAGGGCCTGAGGATGGACCCATCCCTCTCCTGGCACCAAAGCTGAGAATTCCGAGCTAAAACCAATTCCATGTACGCGGCGAGGGGCGGCTGCATTTTTCATGAGTCAGATGAGCAAACAAAACAAGGCTTTTCCAGGCGGGCAGAGCCGGCCCCGCCGCTCATGGTCACTAAGCAGAAGAGGCAGGAGCGGCTCTGACAGCCAGCCCAGCGTGTTCCCGCAGCCCCGAGCCCCATCCCCAGCCTGCAGCCAGCTTTTCACACCAGCAGCGGCTGCGGTGGCCACGCCGGGCTCCCTGGAGAGGGGTGGGGACAGCGACACCGGCACGCCGTGCTCCTGACACATGCTGGCACATCATCCCTGCTCGTGCCATCCCCCGGCCTCGCTCCCCACAAAGCAGCTCCCGGGGGAAGAGCTGCGGCACTTGTTGCTGGTTTGTTTCCTTCTCTTTTTTCTGATTTTGAACACAATTAATTAAAACCCGGCGCTGGTGTCCCAAAGGGCGCTGTGGGAAGGCAGAAAGTGTTCAGGCAGCCCAGGGATGCCCCTGTGTGCTCCACCACGCTGGGGACACTGCAGGGTTCAGCTCCGTGGTGGTGTCACCAGCCAAGGCACACAGGGACCCTTCCAGTGTCCCCCCAGCCCTGGGAAAGGATGGAGCCAGGTCCCAGAGCTCCCAGGGTCACCCCAGGGCAGCACAGCTTTGCTGAAGTCTCCAGCAGTGCTTTGCTGAAGTCTCCAGCCATGGCATGAAACTGTGATTTAATCTGGATATTGGGAAAAGGCTCTTCCCACAGAGGGTGGTGGGGCACTGAACAGGGAATGGCCACAGCCTCAAAGCTCCAGGAATATTTGCACAACGCTCTTAGGCACAGGGAGGGGTTGTTGGGGTGTCTGTGCAGGGGCAGGGTTGGGACTGATGATCTCCATGGGCCCCTTCCAGCCCAGGATATTCTGTGATTCCATAATCTGTGATTTGCCAGCCATGCTGAGCAGTCAGGACCCTCCCTCTGGGCTGTGGTGGCAGTTGGGGCACAGCCAGGGCTGAGCCACATTCACCAGGCTCAAACCTCTCATTTTGGAGCTGTCTAGACCAGAGCCCCACCAAGCCCCAGGAGAGCACTGAGAGGCACCTAGCTGGGAGGCTCAGCACAGCCCCTGCTCCCCAGAGGTGCCCCAGAGCCTGTAGATCACTGACCAAGGAGCAGCTCCCCCAAGGACTGCAAGAATTGCTGCCACAGCCCCTGGTGAAGGGCTGGCAGCCTGGGAAGGGCCTGGCAGGTGGTTTTTTACTGCAGAAAGAGGAGATCTGGGCCTAGGTCTCCATGGATGTGCTGGAGATGTGCTCCAGAGTGGATAGGACTGGCTATGTGGTGGGGCTGTGTCACAGAAACCTTTTATGAAAAATCCTTTCCTTAGGATTTTTCCTCCTGAGAAGCTGAGACGCCTCAGGAACAAAATGTAAACAATGGTTATCTGCTGCTGCGGAATGCAACAGGTGCATCTGGGATTGGTCTCATGTGGTTGTTTCTAATTAATGGCCAATCACAGTCAGCTGGCTCAGACAGAGAGCCGAGCCGCAAACCTTTGTTATCATTCCTTCCTATTCTGCTCTTAGCTAGCTTTCTGATGAAATCCTTTCTTCTATTCTTTTAGTATAGTTTTAATGTAATATATATAATAAAATAATAAATCAGCCTTCTGAAACATGGAGTCAGATCCTCGTCTCTTCCCTCATCCTCAGACCCCTGTGAACACGGTCACAGGGCTGGTGGGGTTTGGTAGGGATGTGGCTGTTGTGTGACCTTGACACGTGTCCAGAGGGGACATGGGAGGGTGTGGAGTGACTTCACCCTCCTCACTCCTCCCCTTTATTCAAAGTGAATCCGTATTTTAATGATGAACAGGAACCAGAGGCATGAGCCAGAGGGGACTGATGGGTACCCAGCCCTCCTCTCCTGGTGTGTGCCCAGCACCATTCCAGGAGAACATCCTCCTCCATAAATCCAGGGAGGCAGGAATCCCTGGGAGCCAGGGTGAGGGATCTGCTCCCAGGCAGACCCAGGGGCACCCTGTGGGACAGGACAATCCCACTATGACCTGTGTGGGACAGGACAATCCCACTGAGCTCGGGCCATGCCAGCCCTCCCAGCAGCCCTCCATCCATTGGAGCACTGGGACGAGTTGGGATTTGGGGTCCCTGAGCTGGGATTTGGGGTCCTTGGGTGCTGGGGGTTGGCTCCATGCCTGCAGTGGGAATGTGCCAGGCGCTGGGACTGGCACAGGGACACATTCCCAGCCCTTGGTGTGTTCCCAGCTGGCAGCACCTCTGGGGTGCACATTCCCTGTGAGTGTCCCAGCCTTGGGTGCCTACCCTCCATCTCAGGGGCAGCACCAGAGTGTGGGTGAGTGGGGAGTGTGAGCCACATGAGCCAGCCCTCCCCAAAAGGCTGTGATGTGGCTCCATTTGGGACACTCTGCTGTCACCTCCCTTCCAGGGGACAATCCCTCTGAGCGGGCGGTCTCCAGTGCAGCAGAGCTTTGCTCCTCATGCTGACAGCTTGTCAGGGAGCTTTCCTGGGAGACTGGGCTGGTTTTGGGGAGCAGCAGCTGTGGGTGAGTCCCACGGGTGGCAGCAGCCAGAGCAGGGATTGTCGTGGATGCCTCACTGTGCCTGGCACAAGCTGGGGACAGCCCTGTGAGCACCCATGGCAGCTGAGGGACATCCTGAGAGACCCAGGAGCCTGCAGTCTTCTCTGCCCCTTTTTTGGGGGTGCAGAGCAGTGGGGTGCAGTGCTCAGAACCCTGTGGACCCTGACGACACCTCCCAGCGCCAGCAGGGCAGATCTGGGGAGGCCCTTAGCAACAAGGAGGTGCTCGGTGCCCATTCGGAGGGAAATGGAGCTGCTGGAGTCAGAGTAAATAATTAAAGCTGCAACTGCGAAGGAGAAAGCCGAGATAACAGAGGCAGCTCAAGCAGAAAAGCAGGGATTCGCTGCAGTCAGCTCTCCCAGCAGGGCCCTGGGGGCTGGCCCTGCTGTGTCCCCAGCGGTCCTGGGGGCTGTCCCTGCCCTGTCCCCAGCATCCCCCCCCTCCCCAGCCCTGCATTTGCCACCTCCCGCCCCTTTTCACGCCCTGGCCGCTGGTTTTCACACGGTGCTGGTGCTGGCCCATCCATCCATAACCCCCTAGGGACCTTCCAGGGCAGCAGAACCATCAGCCTTCATCCTTCTCCTCCTCCTCGTGGTGCTGGCTGCCCCTGTGGCCCAGAGAAGCCCCTTCCCACGTCCGTGCCCATTGATCCGCCGTGTTTTGCTGCTCCCTCCTGTGCTTCATAAATGTCAACTTTTTTCCTCTGACAAAGAAATTTTGTGGTAATGACTCTTTGTGCCACTTCTAAATCCCCAATTACATAAGGAGCAGCAGCACAAAGCCATTCCCTTTGGTGGAAATCTCCGCGTAATCCCTTTTCCAGAGAAGCAGCCCGCCAGTGACACGCTTCTAACTCTTTGTTTGTTCTTTTGGATCAAATCTAACTGATTGCCGTGACTAATTAACTTTCCCTTTCTTCGGGCCTCTGTTGTCTTAATTAATTTCACAAATGCTTCGTTCCCAGCTCCCAGCCAGCTCCCAGGCTCGCTGGTGCAAAGTACCGGCAGCAGCAGCAGCAGCAGCAGCAGCGCGGGCACCCCTGGGGCAGGGCTGACCCTGCTGCCAGCGGGGTTCCACTGCACGCAGGGCCACCCTGGCATGTCCTCAGTGCCACCAAGTCCCTGAAGGGCCACCCTGCATGTCCCCAGTGCCACCAAGACCCTGCAGGGCTGCAGGGACCCCTGGGTGTTGGAAGCCAGGACATCCCTCTGACTGTCCTGGATGGCCAAGACCCCTGCCAGGGGGCTCAGAGACCCTGGCACAGAGCCCAGGATGCCCCAGTGGTTTTGAGTATGACCCTTGGAGCAAGTTACTTGTGACAGTGTTCACAGGGGTCTGAGGATGAGGGAAGAGATGAGGATCTGACTCCATGTTTCAGAAAGCTTGATTATTTTAATATATTATTAATATAATATTATTATATTATTACTATATTATATATTGTATATATTATATTGTTTTTATATTATGATAATATTATTTTATGATATATATTATATTAAAACTGTACAAAAAGAATAGAAGAAAGGATTTCATCAGAAGGCTGGCTAAGAATAGAATAGGAAAGAACGATAATAAAAGCTTCTGTCTCAGAGAGTCCGAGCCAGCTGACTGTGATTGGCCATTAATTAGAAACAACCAACATGGGCTAATCACAGATGCACCTGTTGCATTTCACAGCAGCAGATAACCATTGTTTACATTTTGTTCCTGAGGCGTCTCAGCTTCTCAGGAGGAAAAACCCTAAGGAAAGGATTTTTCATAAAAGATGTCTGCGACAAGTTGCCAACCTTAGATGAAGATCAGCAAGCCACAACAGTTTAGGAAGAATGATAGTGAATTTATCACGGGGTGGAAAAAGTAGATTTTGGGGGTTTTGGTATGGGGGTTCAGGGAGCAAGATGGAGGGATCTGGGCATGTCCAGCCTTTCTCCTTCTTCTTCTTGGCCTCCATCTTCTGCTGTGATGTTGGCACTTACAGATTGGTGTAGAGTAGAAGCTCACTGTCTAACATAGGTGATAAGTATTGGAAAGTAATTATAAACATTGTACAGGTAGTTTTTAGTATAAAGACATAACACCGCCCTGGGGGCAGGCAGAGTGCGTGGAACTGTCCTGCTGGATGGACCTCAGCAGGGCAGGAGGAAGAATTTTACAGATAAGATACAATAAACAACCTTGAGATCGAGAAATGAAGAGCTCTGACTCCTTCTTCAAGCGCTGGGCTGGGAAAAGAGACTTTGGAACTCTTCTCAGGATCACTCTGAGCAGCAGAGACCTCAACCCCTGGGTACCGCTGCTGGGGTGTGGCAGGGCAGGAGGTGGCTCCATGGAGGAGTGGATGGACCATCTCCCACTGCTCCTTGTTTAATCAGGTCCTTCCTCCCCACTTCCAGCTCCTGCCAGATCCTAATTTTTGCCCAGGGTACTTCCCCCGGCCCTGCAAGGCCCTTCTGAGTCAACAACCAGGCTGGAAGAGATCCAGCCCATAAATCTTAGGGTGTTAAGGGCTGGAAAGGACCTTGAAGATCATCTCACCCCAACTCGCCCTGCAATGGGAAGGGACATCTGCCACTAGAGCTACTTCTTCAAGGTCTTGTCCAACCTGGCAGGGATGGGGCATCCACAGCCCCCTGGACATCCTGTGCCAGGGCCCCACCAGCCTCTCAGGGGAGAATTTCTTCCTCAGTAAAGGATTTCTTCCTAAAGTAAAGCCTGGTGAAATCCTGCTGCAAAGGGCTGGTTTGGTAACATCTTGTCCCATCCTCTTCCTGCAGGATCCTGGCACAGTGGTCACCACCACGTCCTCACCAGCTGCCACTCCAGGAACCTCCAGCATCACCTGGATCTGTATCTCATGTTCTATGCCATGGATGTGGATCTGATCTCAGGGTTAGTTCTGTGCCCTGGATGTGGATCTCAGGGTCAGTTCTGTGCCCTGGGTGTGGATCTGATCTCAGGGTTAGTTCTGTGCCCTGGATGTAGATCTCAGGGCCAGTTCTGTGGATCTCAGGGCTAGTTGTGCGCCCTGGGTGTGGATCTCTCTGCTGGTTGTAGTTCTGTACCCTGGATGTGGATCTCTCTGCAGTCATTCCCCCAGGCTGGGTTTTTTCCCAGACAAGGGTTGAGCTCTTCTCTCAAACCCTGCTGTTGTCCCGGGCAGCACAATGGAGCTGCATATTCATGAAGGAGCTGCATTACTCAGGGATGATGGCAGAACTGAGATCTTATCTGCTGCTTCCAGCAGCCCTTGTGGTGCCTCTTATCAGCCCTTGTGGTGGCTCTTATCAGCCCTTTCCTATCTGGGGTCTGCCCTGGATGAATAAACATCGCAGTTCTTCCTCTCAAAGGCCCTTGGGCTGTGGAGTGCAGCAGTGGATGCTTGTGGAGATAGAGGGCAGCAGCCTGGCTGAGATCCTGTGCCCCAGAAGGGCCTGGTGGCCCTTCCTGCTCCATGGGGAGGTCTCAAGCCTTGGGGGAACTGGGGGGGAACATGATTTGGACACTGCTCCAGCCCTTGCGTGGCCACTGTGCCCCACGTGCCAGGGCCATGAGAGTGGCAGATCCCGGGACAGGAGCAGAGGGAACGGCCTCAGGCCGGGCCAGGGCAGGCCCAGGGTGGGCACAGCAGGAATTTCCCCATGGAAAGGGGGCTCAGGGATTGCGAGGAGCTTCCCAGGGGGGTTGTTTGGAGTGCTCATCCCTGGAGGTGCCCAAGGAAGGGCTGGAGGTGGCACTGAGTGTTGTGGGCTGGGGACAAGGTGGGAATGGGACTCGACGTTCCTGGAGGCCTTTTCCAACCTCGGTGACTCTGGAATTCTCTGTTCTGTTGGAGTTTCCCCTGGCACAGACACGACTGGCAGAGCTTCAGCACCCTGGAGTCAACAGTGGCACCAGCAGGGGGGTGAGAGGGGCCAGGCAGGACATTGTGAGCTCTGGATCGGGGTTGAAGGGGTGACCCTGTTTGCCGTCACAGCCTCTGGTAGGAAATGAAAGAGCTGGAGGAAATCCAGGGGCTTGGAGGAGATGCTGAAGGAGCCAATCACCCCTGCAGGTCCTGGGAGCTCGCAGGGACCTGTGCTGTGGGAAGCAGGAGGCATTCCTGGAACAGCAGCAGAGACTCCTCCCAAAGGCTGCCAGCAGAAATCAGCCCCTTTGCAGAGGGTGTGCTGAAACCCATCTGCAATTAAGCCCTGGCAGTGCTGCTGTGCTTCCCCAGGGTCAGCAGCCTGCAGAAATCCAGGAGCAATCGCTGCTGTTCCCGGTGGATTCAGCTGGAGCAGCCCCCAGCCCTCAGCCCGGGATCAGACCTCGCTGCCAGCCCTGTCCCTGCTCCCAGCTCAGGGCTAAAATCTTCTGTCACCTCACAGAGGGAGCCGTGGCCTCTGGGGACAGCAGCTCCCAGCCCTGGCCCAGCAAATGGGGGCTGTGGCTTCACAACAAAGGACTGAGGACAAATTTGAAAAGATTTGGTCTCCCTTTGCAGAAACCTTTGATTAAACCGTGGCAGCAGGGATTGAGCTGGTGCTCATCTCCCTGGCCTCCCACCCCCTCCTCATTCTTCATCTCCCTCTCTCCTGCCTTTTTGCCTTGCCTCTTTTTCTCCCTTGGCTTTGGAAGGGAGCAGATCAATAAATAAATAAACCCACAGAAATGTTATTTCTGCGGCAAGAGGCGCCTTGAAGTTCATCAGAAATAACAATCCCGACCCGCGGTGCATGCGCAGGGCAGACAGGAGGGATGTGATTATTCCCTGGGGAAAAAACAGCAGCACAACACGTTGGACCTGTTCTGAGGGCTGACAATTCACCAGCAGCCTTTGAGCTCTCACTCAGTGGCTCCAAGAGTTTTGACATGAAAGGGCCACCAGTCAAATGAATGGAAGGATCAACTCACAGGATTAAATGTCCTTGCCACCCATCCACCAAAACAGGGTGTTATTTTGGAGGGACAGATCGTTTGGAGGAGTTTACAGCAGATTAAACCTGAATTTCCAGGGGATTTTTGGCGGGTGAAAGGCCCCAGGCGGCACCAGTGCTGCAGGAGCATGGTGTGGCAGCGTGTCTCCAGGAGGAGAAGGATCCACCTGGCCCTGCAGGAGCCCCAGCCATTCATCTGCCATGCAAAGGAGCATGCAAAACCCTGGAGCTCCTCCCAAATCGGCCCAAAACTTCCTCCAAAGGATGGGGAACTCGAATTCCAGGGTTTACAGTGAGTGCTGAGATGAGTCAGGATCCAAAGGCTTTCATCTTTGGGGCTTGACTGCCCCAGAATGGCCCCAAAAGGGGAGAGTTGGCAAAGGGGAGGCTGCAGCAGACATTCCTGGGAGAACACCCACACCTCAGAGACACGAGGCTGTCTGGGTGCATTCCTGAGAGCAGACACATCCCTGTGTCCCACCAGGGACTCGGTGTCCCCGAGCACAGAGCCACAGAGCAGAACTGGAGGATCAGGGGGGACACAGCCCCAGCCCCCTCAGAGTCAGGGTGAAAGTAGGCAGGACCCTCCCGTTAAAAATAGGTCAGAAACTGTTGTAAATAGTTGACAGATTGTTAAGCATGTACTGTTAGTTTGGTTATTATATTGTAAAAGGGGTTAAAAGGGCAGTTATAAGAAATCCAGTACTCAATGTACCATAACACACCTCAGTAAAGTGCACCAGGGGCCAGCCTGGACAGAACTGCAATGGCCAATCAAGGCCTTAAACCTTCATGCAAATGAAGGATCCAAAAATAAACCAATCCAAAGGGACAAAAACCAGGATAAAAAGGGGGATCTGACCCAGGGAAGCTGTGCCATTCCCCTGGACCATCAGGGCCATCCCTGCTGAGCAGCCCCAGCGCCGGCGCTGCTCCATCCTCAACGCAATTGCTCCTGCTCAGCCCGGGCCCCAGCTTTAGGCCTTTCTTTTATTAGAATAAATGCTGAAATCACTTTAGTACCAGGAGTCTGCTCTCGTTTTTAACGTGCTGTTAGTTTGGTTATGGTAAAAGGCGTTAAAAGGGGAGTTATAAGAAATTACACCTAACTAAAGAGCAACATCCCCAAGTGAAAGGAGCCAGCCTGGACAGAACTGTAATGGACCAATCAACCACCTTAAACCTTCATGCAAATGAAGGATCCAAACAGAAACCAATCAAAGGGACAAAAAAACAGGATAAAAAGGGGCTTCCAACCCAGGGAAGCTGTTCACCTGGAGCATCAGGACCATCCTTACAGGCACTGCAGCATCCTTCATGGGAAGGCTCCTGCTCGGCCCAGGCCCCCCTGCTTTAGGCCTTTCTTTTATTATAATAAATGCTGAAATCACTTTAGTACCAGGATCCTGCTCTCGTTTTTAACGTTCCTGGTCCTTGTCACACCCAGCAATGCCCCAGGTGAGCTCTGGGGGTGTTTGGGGGTGCGAGTGTCTGCCAGGACATCCAGCATGTGGCAGTGCCAATGAGGACCCACGGGGCAGGTTCCTGAGCCAAGGTGGGAACAAGGGCTACCTTGGTTCTGAGGAGCTCAACCAGCTCCTTTCCAGGTGCAGGGGTTAATGGGAGCTCAGCTTGGATAAAAGGGAATTGTGGACACGCCTGGGGAGCTGATCTGGGTCCCTGGCAGGGGCTGGGAACAGAGGGAGCATTACTCAGTCCTTTCCTGTGGGAGATGTCTCAGCAGCTCTTGCTGTCACTCAACAAGAAAATCCTTGTGTGGAGAGTCCAGCCCATGCCCTGTTCCAAGGAGTGATGGTGGCAGCAGTTCCTGAAGGTTTTCCATGGGGACTGAGCCCAGCACAAGCTTGGGAAGGGTCAGAGGGAGCTTTCCTGCTCAGCAGTGAAATGCTGGCTGTGTTTGGGTGGAGAGAGGAGCAGGGTGGGAAAAGGAAGTCAGAAAACAGAAAAATTCAATATCAGTGAAAATCACAGTGAAGAGACAGTGGAGTTGGAAGGGGATCAGCCTGGGGAAGGCCTGGTCATGAAAAGCTGTGGCTTCCCCACCCCTGGAAGTGTCCCAGGCCAGGCTGGATGGGCTTGGAGCAGCCTGTGACAGTGGAAGGTGTCCCTACCCATGGCAGGGATGGAACGAGCTGAGCTTTAAGGTCCTTCCAACCCAAACTATTCTGGGATTCCATGAGTCCATGACCTGTACATGGTGGTGTTTGAGATGGTCCCATAGAGCCCCTCAGCCAACAGGAAAATCCTTCTCAGGGTTCCTGCAGAGCCCCGCAGGTTGTGCCCAACAGCTTTGTGCAGAGAGAGGGAGGATGTCAGAGGAGAGAGGATGACAGAGGAGGGAGGATGTCGGGGGTGACCTTTTCCCTGGCTCTGTCCCATCCCTCTGGGAAATCATTTGGGGGGAGGGTGGGGTGTCAAGCAGCATCTACAGGTGTTGTGGTTTTAAATTCTCCTTCCTGCAGGGGAATTCCACGTGGCCAGGCCAGCCAGTTTCCAAAGCACTTCCCTGGGGTGATTTACTGCCAGGAGCACTGCAGAGCCCGCACGTCCCTCCTGTCCCTCCTGTCCCCTCCCCGAGCCACCTGCGGGGCACAGAGCACTCAAACCCTAGCATGCTTCTGCCTTTCTTTCTCTTGGCTCCTGCCTCTCCAGTTTTTTTTTGAAATCTCTATTGTTTCATAGGCAGCGTCAGCTTGAAAATTTATATATGTAGCATTAAAAATACTCTGCTTTTTAAGCCTGAAGAAGTTATAAAACTTAATGAAATGCACTTTTTGCCTCAAGTTAACGACCCTTATGATTTTGGGTGCTATGACCACCATTCCATCTTTTGTGTGACACAGAGCTTGTGTGAATTTATTTGCAAATGCCAGGGGTGCAAACTTATGCTGCTTTTCATGTGCCTGCACCCTGCAATTCCAGCGGCTGGGAGGGACCCGTGGCACCCGGCAAGGCTCACGTCCACACGGGCAGGCAGCAGGGGAAGGGCTGGGTGGGGAGCAGGGAGCCTGGGAAGGGCAGGGAGAGCAGGTCTGACCAGTGTGGGGCTGCTCCAGGTCTGGCTGCTCCCCGCCTCTCTTATCACAGCTTGCAGAGAGCCCCTGGGACTGTTCAGCTCCCCAGTCCGTGGGGATGGAGCTGAGCTCTGCCTGGGGCTGCTTTCAAGGGAGCAGGCTGCAGAGAGCAGCTAAGGCTGCTGAGTGCTTTGCAGCATCAAAGGGTGGCCTAAGCTCCTCTCTGCTCCCTCTCCATCCTGCCCAGCTTCTTGTGGAGCCTCGGGGATGATCACAGCCCCCTCCTCCACGGCTCCTTTTAAAGAGCTTTTGGTGCCTCACTCCAGGGAGTTGGTGGGAAATGCTGCCTGCTGTTTGCAGCTGGAAAGGTGCAGCCCGCAGGGATGGAATGATGGGGTCCCTGAGGAATGAGAGCACTGGAGAGACAGGAATCCTCATCACACAATCCCAGCCTGGGTTGGGCTGGAAGGGAACTTAAATCTCATTTAATTTCACCCCTGCCATGGCAGGGACACCTCCCACTGTCCCAGGCTGCTCCAAGCCCCAGTGTCCAGCCTGGCCTTGGGCACTGCCAGGGATCCAGGGGCAGCCCCAGCTGCTCTGGGCAAACCTCCCATCCCTCCCAACCAAGCCAGGCTTCATCCCATTTCCATGAGTAGAAACACAACAAAACAAAACAGAAACAAAACAAAACCAAAACAAAACCAAACCCAAAATAAGAATAAGAATAAGAATATAAAAATAAAAAATGAAATGAAATGAAATGAAATGAAATGAAATGAAATAAAATAAAATAAAATAAAATAAAATAAAATAAAATAAAATAAAATACCAACAACACAAAAACCAGAAAATAGAAGAAAAAAGTAGGAGGTGAAAGATGTTCATGGTGCACATAACCAGGTTACAAAGCACTGTTGAATTGTTCCATTTTCCAGGTTGCAGCAGGCAGAGGGAAGGCAGCAGCGTTTCCCGCTGACAGGCAGCGCCAGCCGTGGCACAAACATCTCATCTGTGCCTGGAAAATGAGGAACTGGAAATGAGGAGCTGCCCATTAGGCTGATGTGACATTCATGCTGCACGTCCTGCAGACAATGCCCACGGTGAGCCTGGGAGCAGTGGGACAGGAGCAGGGGCTGCACAGCAGGGTGGGGCTCAGGGACACCCCAATTGCGGCACCTCACCCCTCTCCTCAACCTGGCTGTGCTCAGGATGTCCCCAAAGGCACCCCCAGAGCTCCACTCCTCCCCAGCACCGCTGGAGAGGCAGTAAATGAAACACTATTGCCTGATTACAGGCAGGATATGGCTCTGAATTGACTGCTTTATAGTCGTGGGTAATTTAATTTTTTCCTGCAGTGAATGAGCTGCCATATGCCCACAGCCCTCGCTCAGATCCCGGCACAGCCGCTCCCTGAGCACAGCTCCTGTCCCCATGCTGCCCCTGGGGTGCCTTCCTGCAGGGAATCCTGCCCCAGCAGGCACAAAACCACCCAGAGACCCTGCAGGGAACCCAGGAGCTGTGGCAGTGTTCACAGGGGTTCTTGGATGAGGGAAGAGACGAGGATCTGACTCCATGTTTCAGAAGGCTTGATTTATTATTTTATTATATATATTATATTAAAACTATACTAAAAGAATAGAAGACAAGGTTTCATCAGAAGGCTAGCTAAGAATAGAATAGGAGGGAATGATAACAAAGGTTTGTGGCTTGGGGTCTTTGCCCAAGCTAGCTTGGCCATTAATTAGAAACATTCAACATGGACCAATCACAGATGCACCTGTTGCATTCCACAGCAGCAGATAACCTTTGTTTACATTTTGTTCCTGACGCTTCTCAGCTTCTCAGGAGGAAAAACCCTAAGGAAAGGATTTTCCATAAAAGATGTCTGTGATAAGGAGCCGTGGGAGGCTGGCCCAGCTGTGGCTGCAGGGGCTGAGGCTGGAGCTGTCCCAGCAAGGATGGGCGAAGCTGCTCCAGGATGGCAATGCTGGAATGCACCCAGGGCTCCTGGAATCCCAGGGAAATGGGATAGAGACTGCATTTGGGCTGTACAACCCTAAAAAATCCCCTGCTTAGGCACTGATCCAGCTCAAATCCCTGCAGGCATCGCCACCCTCCAGGGCAGCATGGGGAGCCAGCCTGGCTCAGAGCTCTGCCAACAGCTGAGGGGTTTTAGCAGCTCCATCCTCTGGAAACGGGGATGGATAGTGAGGAGGGAAAGCAGCAGAGTGGTGAGAGCCCCTCAGCAGCCCTGCAGAGCTTCACTCAGCCCTGCCCAGCCCTGCCCAGCCCTGCCCTGCCCTCTCAGCCTCCCTGCACCAAGGGGCTCCCCCTGCCAGTGCTGCCTTGTGCAGGCTGGCCTAGAACAGAGGCTGGACAGAGTTAAAGAATAAAGCAGGGATTTATGAGGAGGCCTCAATGGATCCACCTTGGGCAGCACAAGAGCCCAGCCAGGGCTGACCCAAGATGAACCAAAATGGTCCCAAAATGCTCAACTGGTCACAGGACCTCTCACTCTTATAAGTACTGCTCCATCTGCTCCAATGCAGTTCATTGTCCAATTCCAGCTTCAGCCCATCCTGCTTGTTTTTCTCTCTTCAGCCCACGGTGTTTGTGCTCTTGGGCCTGAGATTTGGATCATTTGTCCTTGATGCCCAGCCAGAGAAGGAATTGTTTTGTCTCCCTGCTCTGTGAACAGAGCTCACCATCCCTTAAAATGAAGCCCAGACCCACACACTAAAGCAGACTAGAAACTGAAAATATAAAATCTGAACCCTGAGGCATCACCAATGTCTCAGATCATTCTCTCCTCAATGACCTGGCTGTGTTTCTCCAAGTGGATCACATCCCTTCTGGCTCAGTGAGATCCTCTCTCCTCCTTGGGATTTTGAGCTCTTCCCCTGTCTGGTTTCCTCAGTAAATCCCAGGGGTGTGTTATTTAGGAGAGCAGTGTCTCACTCCTTCCAGCCAACACCTCTGGGGAATATCACTTTTGTTTCTGCCTTAAAAGAATTTCTCTACATTTCTGCAAAACTCCTGGTTTTTCTCTGAATTTTTTATCACTCAGTTGCGTGGAAACATTTTGTGTGACACCAGTTCTAGTGCAAGATCTGTGATCATGGGGTCCCTGGGGACTCCCTGCTTCATTCTGGCTGCTTTGCCTCACCACAGGAATGCTTCAAGACCCACCATGGGATGCCCCCAAGTCCCAAAATCTGCTGAAAAGATCGTAGGAAATATCATGGAAAAAGGTTTTATGAGTCACTGCATGTCCTGTGTGCAGGCAGACAGGACATGATGGCATCTCTGATATTTTCACAGCCAATATCAGGCACAGGTAGCTCCACCCTTGGAGCAGCTCTGGGTATGTCAGTGAGGACATTCCCACCTCAGTGTCCCTGGAATCTCTGGAATCTCTCAGTTCCCTGTGTCCATGGCTTCTGGGGCCCTTTGGGAAGCCTTTTGGTGATGGCTTCTGAGTCAGACAAGCAAATGTGATGAGTAAAATCATTGTCCTAAAGCTTTGAGACCTTTAGGACTCAAAGCTGTTTTCACAAGTGCCCTGAGGGCTGTGAAAAATTCCAAATATTGCTTTGAAACTGGGAAGTCCCTGCAAGATCCTCACAGCTGCTGCTTCTGTTTACTCTCTGTGCCAGGATTATTAACGGAGGTGTTGAACAGGCAAAGCCAGCCCTGCTCCTTGGAGTCCTCCTGGCACTGCCTGGTCCTTGCCACTGCCCTTTGTCCTTGGCTTTGGGGTGGGCAGTGCATGGGCAGAGATGTCCACGTGGAGGTGGAGGTGTGGACAAAGTTCCTGCAGTGCTTGAGGTTTGCTGGGCAGGGTGACCATCCTTGGGGCTGTGTCTCCATCCTTGGGGCTGTGTCTCCATTCCTGGGGCCGGGGACAATCCCTGGGGCTGTGTTCAGGCAGGGTGACCATCCCTGGGCCTGTGCCTCCATTCCTGGTGCTGTCTCTCCATCCCTGTGCCAGTGACCATCCCTGGGGCTGTTTCCCGGCAGGATGACCATTCCTCCCCATGCCAGTGTTTCCATCCCTGTGTCAGTGACCATCACCAGAGCTATCTGGAGCTGAGCAGTGCCTGGCACTGCTGTTGCCCATGAGCCAGTGTCTGTGTGGTCCCTTTCAGGCTCTTGGAGCCCCCACATTGCTGTGGGACTGTGTCTTGTGGGAAGATGAGCTCAGCATCTGCCCTTCCTCCACATGGAATGGTTTGGGCTGGAAGGAACCTTAAATTTCATCCCATCCCACCCTGCCATGGCAGGGACACCTCCCACCATCCCAGGCTGCTCCAAGCCCCAATGTCCAGCCTGGCCTTGGGCACTGCCAGGGATCCAGAGGCAGCCACAGCTGCTCTGGGCACCCTGTGCCAGGGCCTGCCCACCCTCCCAGGGAACAATTCCTAATTCCCAATATCCCATCCAGCCCTGTTCTTGGGTCTCCCCCACTGCTGCCCTCCCTTCCCTGCTCCATCCCCACAGGAGTCACTGAGCTCCCTTGTCATCCCCTGGAGGGGACATGAGCCCCCAGCCCATCCCTGCCTCCTGATATCCCTGCCACCCCTGTGCCAGGGCCATGTCAGGGCCATGCCAGGGCCGTGCAGGGACTCTCCCCACTCCCCCAGGCTCATTAATGTGGAGCCCGTGCGTGCCCCGCTCCCCGCGCATCGATCTGATAAATGAGGAGCTGCCGATGGTATTTTCTACCCTTTAAAGTGTTAAAATAACATTTTAGTGAAATATGAGCAGGTCAGAGCCGAGCTGCCCCCTTTCATCTCCCAGCACAAAGCAGCTGGATGGGAGGCAGCTGGCACTGGTGGGCACGTGTGCTCCCACATCCATGGGGAATGGTCCCACGTCCATGGGAATGGTCCCACATCCATGGAAATGCTCCCACGTCCATGGGAATGCTCCCACATCCATGGGAATGCCTCCATATCCATGGGAATGCTCCCACATTAATGGGAACGCTCCCACCTCCATGGGAATGCCCCAAATCCATGGGGGATGGTCCCACATCCATGGGAATGGTCCAAGATCCATGGGAATGCTCCCACACCCACGGGAATGCTCCCACATCTATGGGGATGCTTCCACACCTGTGGGAATGGTCCCACATCCATAAGAATGCCCCCACATCCATGGGAATGCTCCCACATGCACGGGGTACCGTCCCACATCCATGGAAATGCTCCCCTATCCATGGGAATGCCACCACATCCATAGGGATGCTCCCACATCCATGGGAATGCTCCCACATCCATGGGAATGCTCCCACATCCATGGGAATGCTCCCATATCAATGGGAATGCTCCCACATCCATGGGAATGCCTCCACGTCCATGGGGATGCTCCCACATCCATGGGAATGCTCCCACATCCAGGGGATGCTCCCACATCCATGGAGGATGCTCCCACATCCATGGGACTACCCCCACATCCATGGGAATGCTCCCCTATCCATGGGAATGCTCCCCTATCCATGGGAATGCCCCACATCTATGGGAATGGTCCCACATCCATGGGAATGCTTCCACATCTATGGGAATGCTCCCCTATCCATGGGAATACTCCCAGATCCATGGGGATGCTCCCACATCCATGGAAATGCTCCCACACCATAGGAATGCTTGCACATCCATGGGGGATGCTCCCATATCCATGAGGATGGTCCCAAATTCATGGAAAAGCTCCCACATCTATGGGAATGCTCCCATATCCATGAGGATGGTCCCAAATTAATGGAAATGCTCCCACATCCATGGGAATTCTCCCACATCCATAGGAATGCTCTCACATCCATGGGGATGCTCCCACATCCATGGGGATGCTCCCATATCCATGAGGAATTCCCTCCCATTCATGGGGATGCTCCCAGCACCTGTGGCAGGTGGGTTTGGAGTGGCACAAGCAGTGCCTGAGTGTCTGGGACAGGATTGGGCTCAGTGTGGGGGTGCAGGGGTTGGTGCTGTGCCTGTGCCCAGCCCCTGGCACGGGACAAGGAGCAAAACCATTTCCATCCACAGGGAAAACTTCTGCCTGCCCAAAGCTCTTACAGGTGCAGAGCTTTATTTGGAAGCTTTAGCACTTCATGGCTTCTCCTGGAGTCTTTCTGGCTGTCTCTGCAACTGCTTTGTGGAAATATCATGGCTTGGTCTGAGGATTGGGAAAATGAGATGTTGTCCTTGAGGTCCCTGTGCAATCCCTGCCTGGCACGGAGATGAGGACTGGATGCAAGGGAAACCAAACCTCGTGTGAAAAATGGGTGATTTCAGCCAGTTAAACCAATCTAGAAAATGGATTGCATGGGGGAAAAATAGGGAAATGCTCTCTGGACTGTGAAATGATTTGCTGGAAATTGGAGTGTGTCACTGACAGCTGCTCCTGGTGGAGGCACGGGTGTTGGGAAGAGAACTGGGAGCAGCACCAGCTCTGGCAGGTCCTGGGGGATCCTGACCTCCCTTGTCTAGGGGATCCAGCTCTTCCAGGCCTGAAGGATTTGTGGGATCAGTGGCTGTAGGGGATGGGAGCCATTTTCACCCCCTGGATAGGAGAGGCTCCTTCAATGCCCAGGGTTCCTGTGCACCCCTGGGGCCTGCCTGGAGCTGCCTTGGGCATCCTTCCCCTGCCCATCGCACACATCCTTCCCTGCTCATCCCATAAACACTTTCCCTGTGCATCCTTTCCATGCCCATCCCGTACATCCTTCCCCTGCCCATTTAATCCATCTTTTCCCATCCCATCCATCATTTCCCTGCCCATCCTGTACCTCCTTCCCCTGCCAACCTGGACATCCTTCTCCTGCCCATCCCATGCATCCTTCCCCTGCCCATCCCATCCAAACTTTCCATGGGCATCCTTCTCCTGCCCATCCCATCCATTTTTCCTGGGCATCCTTCCCATGTCCATCCCATCCACCATTCCCCTGCCATCCCATCCATTCTTCCCCTGCCCATTTAATGCATCCTTTTCCACCCCATCCACTATTTCCCCACCCATCCTGTGCCTCCTTCCCCTGCCATCCTGGACATCTTTCCCCTGCCCATCCCATGCATTCTTCCCCTGCTCATCCCATAAAAACTTTCCCTTGGCATCCTTCTCCTGCCCATCCCATCCATTGTTCCCATGCCCATCCTGGGCATGCTTCCCCTGCCTATCCCATACACCATTCCCCTGCCCATCCAATCCATTGTCCCCCAGCTTATCCTATCCACCATTTCCCTGCCATCCCAGACATCCTTCCCATGCCCATCCCATCCACCATTCCTCTCTCCATTCCATGCATCCTTCCCCGGCTCATCCCATCCACCATTTCCCTGTCCATCCTGGACATCCTTCTCCTGCCCATTTAATGCACCTTTGCCCTGTCCATCCCATTCATCCTTCCCCTGCCATCCTGGACATGACATCCTTCCCCTGCCCATTTAATGCATCCTTTCCTATCCCATCCATCATTTCCCTGCCATCCTGTGCCTCGTTTCCCTGCCCATCCCATAAAAACTTTCCCTAGGCATCCTTCCCCAGCTTATCCCATCCACCATTTCCCTGCCCATCCAGGACATCCTTCTCCTGTCCATTTAATGCACCATTCCCCTGTCCATCCCATCCATTGTTACCCTGCCATCCCATCCACCATTCCCCTGCCCATCCTGGATATCCTTTCCCTGCCCATTTAATGCACTGCTCCCCTGCCATCCCATGCATCCTTCCCCTGCTATCCCATCCATTGTTCATGCACCCATCCTGGCCATCCTTCCCCTTCCCCCCTGTGTCCCTTTCCCTGCCCACCTCTCCTCACAACCCTTGCATTCCCTCCTTCCCCTGCTGCCAGGGAAGCTGTTCCCAACTCATCCTTGCATCCCCTCTCTCCACCCAGGCAAGTCCAGCTCCTCCTGAGGCTCCAGCCCCCCTTTCCACCCCGTTGCCCGATGCCTCTTCCCTCTCCACATCCCTAGAGTGTGATTGCTCCGTGCCCTGGGTGAGAGCAGGAGAAATATGTGCTGAGATGACATTTGGGTTATGCATGATGCTATTAAAATATGATAAGAACGCTATTAACATTAATAATCCTTTTCATTGTATCATTTAGGGAGCAAAACAAGCCATTAAATATTACAGAGTCATTGGGGCTTTGATGGCTTCAGGGAGGGGAACATTTGGCCGGATTTGTCTACACGCACTCTGGAAACACAACATTGTCTCAGGGAAATGGGCTGCTCTGGGCTCAGCATCTCTGGGCAGCTCCAGGGATCCTGGAGGGTCTCAGGTGTGCCAGGATGGTGTCTTGGTTTGAACAGACAGGTGTGTGCTGAGGAAGGCAGGAGCCTTCACTGAAATGGAAAATGTAAACCCCCTCCCTCCAAATTGTTATAATTTTGAAATTAAGAGGCTTTCAGGCAAAGATATGGGAACAGGAATAACAGATCTTTACTAGGAATATTAAAAAATACAAATGCAATAGTACAAACAGAAAACAAACCCCTGCCAGAGTCAGACCATGCCCTGCCCCCTGTGTGTCAGGGCGGTGTCCCAGCCCCATCCCAGGGGGGCTCAGCCCTCCTGCAGTGCCAGCTGTGGCTCTGCTGCAGCAGGGATCCTGCACAAGGGGGGAGTTTTCCTCTGCAGCTCCAGGGCTGCTGCAGATGGGCCTGGGCTCCCTCTGGCCATGCAGGGCAGCAGAAAGCTGCTCCTCTGGCAGTGCAGGGGGCAAAGGCTGCTGTGCTGTGCCAGGCTCAGATTGGATCCAGGTAGGAATGCTTGGCTCCTCCCCTGGGCGGAGCATCTCCCCATGGGATGCTGGGATTGGATCAGCCCTGCAGGGACACTCAGTGGCCATGGACAGCAGAGATCTCCTGCAGGGAGGGTTGGCTGTGGGAGAGATAAAGGAAAACTGCCCCATGAACAGGGGATAACTGCCCCAGCTCTGACAGATGGGATTAGAATACACACACCCAGCCACATCTTGCAACCTAAGACAGATGGGATGGAGGGTCCCAGGTACCAGGTGAGGCAGCAGAGTGGGAGGTGACATCCCTGCACCCTTGTTGGAGCACAGGGGACAGGCCAGAACCCCCTGGGAAGGGTGCAGGGGCTGGCTGGGTGCGAGGAGGCTCCGATGAAGATTCCTTGTGGTGCTCAGAGCAGGCAGCAGGAACCTGCATGGGTTGAAAGGGCTGCTCTGCCCAGGGCAGGGCTGCAGTCAGCTCTGGGTATTCCTCTTCCACTTCAGTCTCCACTGCCCTCCCCCTGTCCCCTCCTCTGGGCTATCTGCAGGTGTTAGAGCAGAGGCACCACTTGGATTTCCAGCATTTCCAGCATGGTCTGGGCTGGAAACTCCCAGCTTGGAGCAGGCTGCTGTTTGCACACCAAACCTACTGCCAGCCCTCCCACACCACCTCCAAGCTCACTCTGATTTACCCAAAGCTCAGCATAAATCTCTTCTCCCTGCTGCCATGCTCAGCCCTGAAGCTCATCCATGTGGGAGTTCCCTGGACACTGAAGCATTAGCTCTTAAATGCTCAGAAAGGCACCTCACTCCCAGCAGCTCCCTGGAGAGGACAGTTCCTGCATCCCTGATGCTCTGCCTGCCCTGCTTATGTTCAATCTGAGGCCTTGTGAGCTGGTTTAGCCACCTTGGCAGCACCATTCCCTTCCTGC
Source organism: Ammospiza nelsoni (assembly GCF_027579445.1). Classification (NCBI taxonomy): domain Eukaryota; kingdom Metazoa; phylum Chordata; class Aves; order Passeriformes; family Passerellidae; genus Ammospiza; species Ammospiza nelsoni. Next base: position 2,862,363 of record NC_080648.1, on the reverse strand, counting down.
TCACCCATCCCAGGGGAGAGGGCAGCAGGGATCTCTCTCAGCTGGAAAAGAGCTGGGTTTGGTACAGCCTCTCAATTCCCAACCTCCACCACTTCCCCTGGGCAGGAACCAGCCCCTGCTCCTCGCCCAGCCCATTCCCAGCATCCAGCCCTGCCAAATCTCCTGGGCAGGAACCAGCCCCTGCTCCTTACCCAGCCCATTCCCAGCATCCAGCCCTGCCCAATCCAGGCTATGGAGGGGTTTGGGATCAGCACCCTGCTCTGGTCTGGGAGCTGGGAAACCTTTTGGTACCGACAGGCTCCTCAGTGCTGCTGCTGCTCAGGCCAGGCTCAGGATGCTGGGCAGGACCAGGAGCCAAGCCAAGGCCCCTGAGATGCTCAAATGCCACCAGGGCTGTTGTTATCCAGATATTTCCCTGTGGTGACAGCAGCAAATGAGGGAGAGAACAGAAAAATGTGCTGAGGCTTTGACAGGAGTGTCAGAGCTCCGAGTGAGCGCTAACAAGGACGAGTGTGGGCTCTTTAAACAAATCACTGTCATGTTGCAGGCATATCATGGTTTAACACAGCCACCACGAGTCACTAGGAAAGGTTAAAGCAAGAATGGAAGACTCAGTCCTGGGAAATGTGTCAGAATGAGCTGTCCTGGGGACTGATCGCTTCCTGCTTCAGGGCCGGAGCTTGGAGTCCTTGGAGCATCCTTGGGATGGAGCTGCTGCAGTGCTTGGGGTTGGGAAGGCTTCTCTGTGCATGTGGGCACAGCAGCAGCAGGACCTGCACTCTCAGGGATGTGCCCTGCTGTCCTGGTTCAGGGCAAATTTTGGAGAGAACCCCCAAAAGGGCAACTCTGTAAAAGCAGATTCAATTGGCTTCTCCCCTCAAGCGGTCCAGGAGAAAATACCTCCTTGCAAAAAAAGTGGTAAAAAGCTGTTTGTTAAACAATAAAACCTGAACAATGTTAAACAATCAAACCCCTTGTTGCTCCAAAAGAGATGACAAACTGAGGAAGTCCCTCCCCGGGTTGCAGCTCAGCTCACTCAGTCTCTGGTCAGTCCCTCAGTGCTGGAAATGTTGTGGGCCAGGCCCGGCCCAGCCCGGTGGCCTCAGGTGCAGCTGCCGGTGCTCCCCTGGGTGTTCAGTCCAGAGCAGGTTAAACAGGGCCAAAGAAAAGGGGAAAAAACACAGTCCAGGGAACTTCTTTGCCTCAGCTAGCTAAAATTAACCAAAAGCAAAGGAGAGCTCTGTCCCGCTGTCTGTCCATCCGCAGACAACACAGTCCAGGAGCAGGAATGTGGAGGAGTGAGTGCAGCATTTGAAAACAAACCGCACGCTTCTTCTCTGCCCCCTTCACTCTCTGGAACAAATCTTAAAGGTGCAAAACTTACTATTCAGCATAAACAGAACAGACTATTGGGGATAAAAGCACCAATAGTCAGCTGAGGACACCAGCCCTGGAGGCTCAGCCCCGTGCACCGACAGCCAAATGTAAGCACAGACTCCAAACACACCCCTGGGCTGCTTCACCCCAGGGAGCTCTGGGGTGGCCACAGTGCCCAGCAGGCCCTGAGCCCCAGGGTGTGCCTGAAGAGGCCTCTCTGGCTGGGCTGCTGCTGTCCAGGATCCACAGTCCAGGGGCCTGCGGTGGCTTTGGATCCACAGCCCAGTGGCCTGCAGTGCCTTTGGCACCAGGGGCTTGCTGAGCTCCCTGTGGGGTGTGTGACAGCAGATCCTGTCCCTGCACAGCCCTGCTCCAGCCCTGCCATCCCTGGGGAAGGGCAGAGGGGCCCAATGGGCAGGGAGTTCCTGCTGCAAACCCACTTCAAGCCCAGATCCTGCTGTCTGTGCCCAGTGCCACAGCGGTCACTGGGATCTGGAGCTGCTTGTGCCCTTGGAGGCTGCCAGGGCACATCCACAGCCTGAGCCAGGGCTGGCTGCAGGAATGGCCAGGAGCCCTCCCAGCCACCCCTGCTGGGCTCCTGTGGAGTGCACACCCACTGATCCCAGCTGGAACTCCTTTGGAATCACTAGGAATGGGATGGGATGGGATGGGATGGAATGGAATGGAATGGAATGGAATGGAATGGAATGGAATGGAATGGAGTGGGATGGCGTGGAATGGAATGGAATGGAATGGAATGGGCTGCTCACTGCCAGCCAAGGTCACCGCCCCGTGTGGCTATAGGACATGAAATGAACATCACTCACATGCTGAGATGTCCAAGGCAAAGAAGGTGTCTTTATTTCCAGACCTCAATATTTATAGATTTCCAAAAGTGACCATGGATTGGAGGATAAAATTGCCACCTCTCCAACCACACTGGTTAAACCAACAGTCCATCAATTCTCCCCTCCTCCAGGAAGGAATGCGAAACAATCATTATTTACACGAAAAGTGTGTGAGAAACTCCATTACAAAAACGTAAACATCAGAAGGCTTAGATGAACTTTAGAAGAACAGGACAACACCTGCCATTTACCAGGAGCCCCTCCTGGCTCCTCCCCAGCAATCACAGCAGCAGGGCCACCTCCCACCTCAGCACTCTGCTCACCTGCAGCCCATGGGGCAAGGAAATACACAACAAACAGCCCTGAAGGTGCCCAAGCCTCCCCAGCTCCTGCAGGGCTCCTCTCTCCACCACAGGGCTTCTCTCAGAGTGCTGCACCAAACTTTAATATCCAGAGTCACAGAGGCTGCAGAGCCTCTCCTGTGCACAACCCCCAGCCAAAGGCCCTCTGCCAGAGCAGAGCACCTGCAAAGATGCTCCTCTGTCATCTGGAGCTTCTCATTTTGGGGCTCTGGGTCTCCCTCAGCTCTGAGAGATTCAGCTGAGCAGCCCATTCTCCTGCTGGGAAAACAATTGGGCACATTGCTAATTAGGCAAATGTCATTAGGCAGGGAGCTGTTGTGGGAGAGATGGAGGAAAGGCTGATGTGGGAGCAGAGCCCACCAGGCTCCTACAGCACTCCCTCACTCCTCCATGCTGCCCTACACGAGATGCTGGGGGTACTCTGTGTTTCCAGAGGGGGAAGGACACAGAACCCGTTCCCAGGGGCAGAAAACATTGAAGGGAACTCAGGCTGCAAAACAAAAATATAAAACCACAGAAGGATTGAAGGAAATGCCTCCAAAATGGCTGCAAGACAGCAAGGCTGAGCCCCATTCCTGGCAGGCAGGGATGTCCCAGCCTGGAGAGGGCACTTTGTGAGAGTGGCACTGGCAGAAGGTTTCCCTACATGAGGGGGATGTGGAATGTGTGGTTGGGCACTGCCCACCCATGTGATGGCTCCCTGCTCTCTGATGTTGGGATTTTCCCCTTGGACAGTGTGTCTGCAGCAGGAAGACAGGACTCAGCCATGCCCTGGGCTAGGCAGGCTCTGCCCAGTCTGTTCCCTGCTTTTGTCCTGCCCAGTAATCAGGGCAGCAGCAGGGGATGGGGCTGGAGCAGGTTCAGTCTGTTTTTTGGGATCAGACCATCCCCCTGCAGGAGCTGTGTGCTGTAGGGTCCAGCTCCTAGCAGCCTGGAGATGCCCCCAGCTCCTGGAGCCCATGGCTGCATGGCTGGAAGAAGACTCCATGCAGGGAGGGTGTTGCACAGACCCTGAAGGATAAGCCTGGCAGAGCAGAGCATTCCCTGCCCCTGTTTTCCATTCTCTGCCCTTGTTTTCCATTCCCTGCCCTTGTTTTCCATGCCTCAGTTGGGAATTCCCTGGAGCACATGCACAGCCCATGGCCCAGGCCAGCCATCCCAGCTCTGGTCAGGAGGTCCAGTATCCCATCCTGGCTCCCAGAGGGATGTTTGGAGCTGTGGATTTCATGGAATTTGGGCCCCTCTCCCTGCTTAGAGCCATGGCTTTGCTGTCCCGGGCTCCCCAGGAGGGAGCAGCAGGGCTGGGCAGGGCAGCAGAGCAGGGAGGGGTCCCTGAGATCCCTCAGCTGCCTCCATCCCCATCTGGGTGCCCACCCAGCAGCAAAGCATCTGGAGCTGTGCAGCTGGCAGAGCAACCCCGTGATCCCAGAGAATCAGAGATTATCCAGGGGACAACTCGGGGCTTAAGTGGGATCGGGAGGAGGAGAGCAGGATTTGGAGCTGGCCCGATGGGTTAAGCCACTTGTACCAGCTGGGATTAAGAGAGAAGGAGTCTGATTTAGATGGGAAATCTGCTACACCCACTCGGAGCCCTGGCCACGCATTCCAGCAGCTCCTGGTGCAGGAATGCAGCAGCTGCTCCTGAATAACCCAGCCCAGGGGGCAGGAACGGGGCTGGAGAGCTCCTCTTCCCTCTCTGGGATCCTGTGTGGGGTTGTGTAGGAGCATCGGGGCGTAGGACGGTCAGGATGGACAGAGACGAGAGATCTCTGCAGCCAGGTCGTGGAATTTGGGGTTTATTGCAAAGGGCCTGGGTGCAGGGCCCTGCTGGGAGCGGCCAGGCACAGCTCAGAGCAGGACTGAGAGAAGAGAGGGGCAGAGAGGATGAGAGGAAAAGAGAGTAAGAGAGTTAAAGGGGTGAGAGCGTAAAGGGGTAAAAGAATAAATGGGGTAAGAGAGCGAGGTTCCCATTACAATACAATAAATCTTCTGTGTTGAATATTCTGATTCTCACTAACCAATCCAGTACAAGATACAAATCCTATAGCATTTCCATACAGCCTATAAGAATCATTACATTACCACACTGTGTTACATTTCAAACCCTAAAAACTCCTCTTTGGGCCCCTTCTGCCAAGCTGTAGGGTCTGCTCTGACCCTTGGGCCTGTCTGCAGGCAGAGGGTGTTGTTCCATCAAAAGGGGATTACCTTCAGCTGGCCACACCATTGTTTTCCAGTTGTTCAGTAGCTGAGGTATCTCAAAGATTGCTTTCATTTCAATCTCACTCATAGTTTCCATATTCTCAAAATCTTTTGCCAGACAATCATGTTTATAAGGCTTTCCTGTTTCATCTTCCCCAACAGGGTTGGAAGTGCCTGCACCTCCTTCCTCATGGCCAGCATCAGTCTGGATGGCTTCCCAGGGGATCCTGCCCCGCTCCCCTTTGGACAAATCCCTTGCTGGGCCTGCAGATGAGAAGAGATGGAATGAATTGGCATTTCCTGCTTCCCTTTCCCACAGGGATCCATCTCCAGGACTGCCACAGCTCCAGCCCTGTCCTGGGGACACCTCCATGCTTGCCAGTCCCTTTCCCTTTCCCTGCTCCAAGGGATGCAATTCCTTAATTGCCTTGAAATTCCACCTGCCAGGAGGGGCAGCTGAATGCAGCCCTGAATCCCACAGGGATGCTCCACTGCCCAGGACAGCCATGGTTCCCGAGGATCTCTGCTCTCTTCTCTCCTGGCTGCACAGCCAGTGGAAGCCCCCAGCCCCACCACGCTGGTCTTTCCTTTCCTGCTGGGATCAGGATGCTGCTCCCCTTGGAATCTGGCAGGCACAGATGGCTCTGGAACATCCTCCATCCCAATGGGAGCTGGGACCTGGCAGCTTTTTCAAGGGTGAGGATGAGATGAAGGAAACTGAAACAGAGCCAGAGAAGGGAGACAGGGTTTGGAGCAAAAAGAGCAGTCAGGAGTGACAGCCCCTCATGGCTCTGCCCTTCCTCCCGTGGCACTGCCAGGCCCTGTCCCCCTGGGGGCTGTGCAGACACGGCTGGGAGAGGGTCCCAGCAGCTTCCCCTGGCTGCTGGCTCAGGGAAGCAAAAGGGACCTTGAGCAGCTGAGAGAGGAGATGTGAAATTGATCCCTGAGAGCAGCCCCGGTGTCTGGGGGTGGCCAAAGCAGCAACAAAGCCCTGCCGTGGCCACCATGGCCAGCCAAGCCCAGCCAAGCCCAGCCCGGAGCCTGGACTGCCCTTCCACACCTCTGGATCCAACCCAGGAGACCCCCGTGTGCCCCTGGGGAGGCTCTGGGGGGCAAACCCCAAATGCAGCCCCCTGTGCCCCATGAGTGCTAACGCCCTCAGCCCTGGAGCTTGTGGGGATGCAGAGAGCCCTGGGAGTGAGGAATGCAGGTTTGGGTTGGAATGAAGCCCCAGGAGCACAGGATGAAATGTTAGAGCCCTGGGGATGCTCTTGGATCCCCCAAAATGAACAGGGCCTGGAGCAGCAGCCCCCTCCAGGGATGGATTTGCATCCTGCTTGTCCCTCTGGGTGCCCTGGGCATGGAGAGCTGTCCCAGAGCTGGGGGACACCTGGGCAGGAGCCTGGCGGGGTAAAACCATTCAGATCCCATCACATTCCCAGAGAAATCAGTGCCATCTCCAGCTGTGGACTGCCTCCTGAGGGGAAATGGGGAAGGAAAGGGGAAATGGGGAAGGGAAAGGGAAGGAAATGGGGAAGGAAATGGGGAAGGAAATGGGGAAGGAAATGGGGAAGGGGAAGGGGAAGGGGAAGGGGAAGGGGAAGGGGAAGGGGAAGGGGAAGGAAATGGGGAAGGGGAAGGAAATGGGGAAGGGGAAGGGGAAGGGGAAGGGGAAGGGGAAGGGGAAGGGGAAGGGGAAGGGGAAGGGGAAGGGGAAGGGGAAGGGGAAGGGGAAGGGGAAGGGGAAGGGGAAGGGGAAGGGGAAGGGGAAGGGGAAGGGGAAGGGGAAGGGGAAGGGGAAGGGGAAGGGGAAGGGGAAGGGGAAGGGGGAAGGGGAAGGGGAAGGGGAGGAAAGGAAAGGAAAGGAAAGGAAAGGAAAGGAAAGGAAAGGAAAGGAAAGGAAAGGAAAGGAAAGGAAAGGAAAGGAAAGGAAAGGAAAGGAAAGGAAAGGAAAGGAAAGGAAAGGAAAGGAAAGGAAAGGAAAGGAAAGGAAAGGAAAGGAAAGGAAAGGAAAGGAAAGGAAAGGAAAGGAAAGGAAAGGAAAGGAAAGGAAAGGAAAGGAAAGGAAAGGAAAGGAAAGGAAAGGAAAGGAAAGGAGAAAAAGGAAAAAGGATCTCCTGAGAGTAGGGGAACAGGAGCACCAGAGCTGGCAGTGGGAGCTGCACACCCAGACAGGAAGGAGACCTAATGAGGTGCTTTATTAATTGCATTGTGAACTTTTCCTTTAATGATTCTCCCCGCAACTCCCTCTAGTTAAAGCTAATGGCCTGTAGCATGTTCAGCAGATGGATTATGCAGAGGTGCCCAGGCAGCTGGGCCCTGCTGCCAGAGGGGTGTGTGGGGCTGCCAGCCTCAGCTCCCAGTGTCCCACAGCCCCCTGGGGACTCTGCAGGACCCCCAGGGATCATGGGGCACCCTGTCCCTGCCCCATATTGGTCCCAGTGTGTCTCTGGAGGTGTGGAATGGCAAAAGCTAGAGGGGTTCCCATCTCTGGGAGTGCCTCTCTGGGGGATCTGTGGGCTCTCCTGCCCCATGGCTGGCTGGGACACCTTGTCCCTGCTCCAGGACAGCTCCTCCTGCTCTGCTGCTGCACAGGGTGGCCTGGAGATGGCAGGGACAGAGAGCAGGAGCCCTGGCAGAGCAGGATGTATTAAAAATTGCAGTGCAAGATATTTTCAATTGCCATCTGTATGGCAGATTACCTTTGTCAAGTGGGCAGTTTGCCTTATCTCTCTTTGAGTGACCACATTCACACCTCCCTCGGGAGGGGACATTGCTAATAGCAGACTATTGAATGTCACTGCATGGCTGATAAGAACTATAACATCCCATTGGGAGATGTGAGCCCAGAGGGAGGAGCCAAGCATTCCTACTCAGATATAATCCAGAGGTTTTGAGACACCAGCGCGGCTTTCTCCATGGGATTCCCCAGAGGAACAGCAGCTGCCTCTCCTTCCACTGGATCTTCAGAGGAAGAATTCATCCTTCTCTACAGATCCCCCTTGCTCCAACAGAACCACCCCTGACACTGCAGGAGGGCTGCAGCCACATTTCCAATGGGACTGCCACCAACACCCTGACCCACAGGGTGTCAGGCTGGGTTCTGACTCTGTCAGTGTTGTTCTAGTGTACTGCATTGTTTATTTTATTATTTTATCCTTTTTTTTCCCAATTAAAGAACTGTTATTTTCTGCTCCCATATTTTTGCCTGAGACTCCATAATTTAAAATTGATAGCAATTGGGAGGGGTGGGGAGGGTTTATATTCACCATTTCAGGGGAGGCTCCTGCCTTCCTTAGCAGACTCCTGCCTTTCCAAACCAAGTCAGGGTGGCACTCAGTGACAGTGACCAGCCACCTCTGCCCAGCCCAGGACATGCTCCAGGGGTGACACAGAGCCTGCCTGAGCTCTGCCTTGTTATTTCCATCAAATGACAGCAGATGCTGCCCAAAAGGACCACGTGGCACCAGGACAGTGCCCAGCCCCTGAGGGCAGCAGGAACCTGTGCTGCCCCATCCTGGGATAACCCTGGCAGAGCAGGGGGGCCTCTCCTGCCACCCCTTGGATTTCACAGAGCCTGGTGAGAAAATATTGATTTCCAGCTGCTGCAGAATATGGGGTCACAGCCACCAGCTGCATTTAGCACTGGGAGCTGTCAGAATGTGTGCAGGGAGAGGAGGGAGCTGTGATCCAAGAAACCCAGAGGAGCCAGGGAACACTGGGGCCACAGCAGTGCAGCTCAAACCCTGTGAGGTTCAGCTGGGAGCTGTCCTCCCACAATTCCTCTCCCCCTGCTCCATCAGACCCCGTCAGAGCTGCCTCCTGCCCTGCCTCCCTCCCCATTTCCTTTCCCTGCCCCTTTCTGCTGCTCTTTTCCCGGGGAAGGTGGGCACGGGCAGCTCTGGACTCATCCTACACCCCGTCTACAGGCTGAGCAGTAGCAGCAAGGGGAATAAATTAGCAGCTCCAAGAGGAGCTGGAGGTTTCCATGTGGGAGTTTGTTTCATTTTTAAAGCTGCTGCTGGGGAGGGCTGGGCGCTGCCGCCCGGCCGGGGCCGTGTTTGCATTCAGTGCTGCCATTAATTGCTGCTGGAGATACTGAGCGTGGGCTGAGCTCTCTGAGGTGACTCAGCTATCCCCTCCTCGGCACCACAGCCTCGTGGGGTGGCTCTGGTGTGGCCTCAGCTGTCCCCAGTGCCCCATGGAAATTCCAGCTGCTCTGCTGAGAGGATTCTCCCTCTTGGAGCAGCTTTCCTGTAGATGCAGCAGCCTGTGCTGGGGTCTGCTGTCCCCTCCCGTGGCTGGAGCTCTCCCTTGGCTGTCTGTCTTGGTTAGGAAAGACAGGAGTCTGCTAAGGAAGGCAGGAGCCTCTCCTGAAATGGTGAATATAAACCCTCCCCACCCCTCCCAATTGCTATCAATTTTAAATTATGGAGTCTCAGGCAAAAATATGGGAGCAGAAAATAACAGTTCTTTAATTGGGAAAGGGAAAGAAAAGGATAAAATAATAAGATAAACAATGCAGTACACTAGAACAACACTGACAGAGTCAGAACCCAGCCTGACACCCTGTGGGTCAGGGTGTTGGTGGCAGTCCCATTGGAAATGTGGCTCAGCCCTCCTGGAGTGTCAGGGGTGGTTCTGTTGGAGCAAGGGGGATCTGTAGAGAAGGATGAATTCTTCCTCTGAAGATCCAGGGGAAGGAGAGGCAGCTGCTGTTCCTCTGGGGAATCCCGTGGAGAATCCGTGCTGGTGTCTCAAAACCTCTGGATTATATCTGGGTAGGAATGCTTGGCTCCTCCCTCTGGGCTCACATCTCCCAATGGGATGTTATAGTTCTTATCAGCCATGCAGTGACATTCAATAGCTGTTATCAGCAGATGTCCCCTCCCGAGGGAGGTGTGAATGTGGTCACTCAAAGAGAGATAAGGCAAACTGCCCACTTGACAAAGGTAATCTGCCATACAGATGGTAATTTAAAAAATCTTGCATTGCAATTTTCCCCACTGTCTCAGGGGGTTTGGGTTGTGGAGGTGCCCAAACCCAGCCCCGCTCCCAGCCAGGAGCCCCTTGGGTGGGGTTGTCCCTCCATCAGTACCTCTTGGTGCTCCAGGCAGGTTCAGGAATGCTGGGGGAGCTCTGGGCACTGCCAGGGTCACCTCAGCCCCGGCAGTCGCTCATCCCATGGTCCCCAGGGAGCAGCCAGGCCCTGGGGATGGGCTGGATGCAGGGAAGGGATGGGGCAGGACCCCCAGCCAAGAGGAATCTGCCCCACAGAGGGGCTGGGGGCTGCTGGGGGGCAGGGAGCCAGCAGAGAGCAGGGGAAGGGACATTTTTTGGGATTGAGTTTCAGGATCACAGCAGATGGGCAGCATTTCCTCTGCACTGCCTCTCCCTGAGGTCTCCGAGCCCAAAGCCAAGCTCAGTTCCATGGAAGTGAAGCCTGGCATGGATGTTCAGGGGCTCTCTTGGCCATGGAGGCGGCCAGACCTGCTGGGTAGGGCTGAGGGATGGCTGCAGGGCTGTGGGAGCCAGGCTGGAATGGCAGGGGTGGGCTGGGAATGAGATCAGAGCACAGTGACCTGCAGGGAAACACGTGCAGGGCTTTGAGCTGCAGCAGCCACCCAGAGCTGGGCTGTGTGGGGACCCCTGTGCTCCTCAGGGTTCCTCAGAGACCCTCAGAACCCTGCCCATGCCCTTTTAGCTCCCACTCCTCCTCAGGAGGGCAGGGATGGGAGGTTCCATTCCCTATGGGGGGCTGATGGACAAGCCAGCAGCTCTGAGCTGAGAGAAGCCCCCTCCCTCTCTGGGATGGACATTCCCCAGAGCAGCTCTGTGCCAGAGCCACAATTCCAGAATTGGAATTGTGCAATTGCAATAGTGCAATTGGAATTCCAGTGGTGGAATCAGAACTCCTCCAACGCCACTGGACAATCCTTGGCCACACCTGAGCTCCCAGCCAGCAGCTCCGTGTCCCACCAGGGATGCCACCAACCCAGGGTGGCCTGGACCAGCCAAACCCTGCTCAGTTTTTGGCAGCAGAGCAGTGAAATCCCCCCCAGGCCCCTCCATAAAAAGGCAGAGGGAACAGAGGGGTTGTGGCCACCAACCCAAGGGGCCCTGGATGTGCCTGCATCCCATGAGATCCCGGCTCCCTCCCTCTGGAGCAGATGTGTTGTTAGGTTTTTCCCTCCCTGCCTCTGGAGCACAAGGCAGATCTGTGGGCAGGTTTTTCCCTCCCATAGCTGGAATTTTGCTGAATATTTTGTCCTGGATCAGCTGAAAACATCTCCAGTCACTGTTAACAGTTCATTAGCTCGGTTTTGTCGGGAGCTCTTGTTGCTGCTGCCTTGCTCAGGGGGAAATGGCTCCGCAGAGCCCAGAGCTGCCCAAAGGCTGCTCCTGCTGGGGAGAGGCCTCCAAAGGCCCCTTCCATGGGCTGCACTTGCCTGACCCTGCTCCTGGCATTTAGAACGTGCTGGATTGTGCAAAGCAATCCCAAGGAATTCACGGAATCACTGGGTTGGGAGAGACCTTCAGGATCATTGAGTTCAACCCAGCCCCAACCCCTCAACTCAACCCTGGCACCCAGTGCCACATCCAGGCTTTGTTAAACACACCCAGGGATGGTGACTCCACCACCTCCCTGGGCAGCCATTCCAGAACTTTATCACCTTTCTGTGAAAAACTTTTTCCCGACATCCAACCTGTATTTCCCTTGGTGCAGCTTAAAGCTGAGCTCTCCCCTTATCCTTGAGCTTGTCCCAGCCCATTCCCACCCCTCCAGGGACACTGCTGGAGTGTTGTCATTATAGTGCAAGAGTTCTATTGTCAGTATGTGGCAAGGGTTCCACATTGCTAGAGTTTCACACCTCCTTGATGTTTCTCGTATGCAGTTCCTCCAGGCACTGACTCGTCCTTGCAGTAACCAACTAACTCCAGTTCCCCTCAGCCAATCCTCTCTTTTATAACACTCTTCTGATAGGTGTGGCCTGTTAAAATCAGGCCTGCTCCTAATCTTTAATAATTAACCTAGCTGCAACTCTTTAGGGGGTAAGATTACTTTCTATACTACCTTTACCTACTATTGTTCTATCCTCCTACACTGGAGCTCAGCACAACACTCTGAGGGTTTTGTCATTTTTGGAGCCTTTCAGTGCCACACAATCAATTGAGGGATGAGAGAACCCAGCACAGTCTTGGCAGCTGTCTGTCCCTCCCCACTCCTTCTGCCACAGTTGATGTTTTCCCATCTCCAGCTCTGTGCCTTCCCATTTCCCGCATGGGGAGCAGGGGTTTCATTACCAGCAATGTCCTTTCCTGGCTGCCCTCCTATTTATGGCAGTCCTTCTTTTTTATAGCCAATTTTGTAGAGTGCCCAGCAGTTAGCTCAACTGCTTCCTTTCATTTCGGCATTATTGCCAATTTCCTGTTCCACGGGCTAAATTTATCACTTCTTTAATTGTTTGATAACTCCAGGAACCAGCTGAGAGTCACCCTGCCCTGTGCCAGCCCCTTCCTGGGGGAGGGCCCCACACTCCACCTCCAGCTCGTCTTGGTGAGGAAGATTCCAGCCTCAGAGCCATTCCCAGCCTCTCCCGGGTGTTTCTCCCGGCCTCCTTTCTCTCAGTTCAATTTGCCCAGCCCAGTTCAGCATCCGTGCCTTGGTCCATTGCCAGCTCATCCTGGGAATCCTCGTGGGGTGTGAGGGCTGCCCAGAGCTTTTCCTGCAGCACTGTCAGCGCTGCCAGCTCTGGCCTCGGCTCAGACCCGGCCCAGAGGAGATGCAGGACTTGGGCCACGTGGGTTTCAGCCCATGGCACCCCCTCCCTGCCTGGCTTTGGGCTGATCAGCAGAGCAGAGGATGGATTCTGTGGGGTCAGGACAGCCCAGCCCTTCCCAAAGATTGCTCCAGGGAATGAGCCCATTTCCCACCCCGGAGCTCTGTGAGCTCTGCAGAGTCCCTGAGGACTCTCTGGGTACCTGTGCAGGGCTTCAGCAGCATCCTGGCTGCTGCTCCCAGCCCCAGGCCTGGCAGGGAGAGCTGCACACCAGCTCTGGTGCCTCCTGCTCCAGCACACATTTCCCTTCTGACTGCAGGCTTTGCTGGGAACCTTCCAGTTTTTCTCCTTGATTGGGCTGGAGCTGCTCTGTACTGCCTGCAGAGCTTGCTCTGGGTTCGTGGTGCTTCTTGCACCTCCTGACTGCACCTGGATCCCCATTCCCTCCCTGTGCCTGAGCACAGCTGGCTGGGGCTCCCTGGCACCAGCCCTGGCACAGGGGCCCATCCTGGTCCCAGTGCCCTCCCCTGGCACCAGCCCTGGTCCCAGTGCCCTCCTCCCAGTGCTGCTGCAGCAAGCTGGGCTCTGGGGCAGGGTGAATGCCTGGAACCCAACCCCAAGGCTGATCCCACAGATTTTCCATTTTTTCCATGTCATCCCATTCCAGGGGCATGCCATGGAGGTTGTGTCTCAGGAAGAGCAGTTTGAGGACACCAGTGTGCAGAGAGGTTTGGGCTCTGCTGCCCCAGCGCTCCACTTCACCCCATCACAGCTCAGTGACACCAAGCAAACGCCCTGCCAAGGCTTCCTGCTGGATAATGCCAAAATTCCCAAGACATGCAGGGCAGTGATCACAGCCCTGAGGCTGCCAGAGCTCCAGGAACATTGGGACGAGACCCCAGGCTCAGGGTGGGGTTGTTGGGATTTGCTGTGCAGCAGCAGGAGCTGCCCTGGGTGATCCTTGTGGGTTCCTCTCCATCAGCCCAGCCTTGCTGTCACAGAGGGGGTTGAGCTGTGCCTCCCAGGAGCTCCACACCTTGTCCTTGTCCTGCCCAATCCTCATCCATCCCCTTGGGGCCAGTTTTTTGTCCTCGGCGTTCCTTTGATGCAGTAATTAAACGGGGCTGGGTGCTGTGAGAGCTCCCTGTGTGAAACCCCCCAGCCCAGCGGGGAGCAGCCTCTCCTCACTGAGGTCCTGCCCCAGCCTTTCTGTGCCCTCCAAAACCACCCAGTCCTGCAGTGCTGGAGGTGACAGCTCCCTCCGAAGGGGAATTTGGAGGCACAGAATTACCAGGGGGCTTCACGCCTTGCATTGTTAGTGCTTGTCAAATATTTATGAAAAAACAATCTGGGGATAATTAATTCAGCAGCAATGGCAAAGCCCTGGCTGAGATTTATGGGATGGATGTGATTGGAGCATGGACAGAGCTGTGCCAAGCCCAGGGAAGTGCATCATCAATAATAGATTTGTCAATAGATGAAAACATCAGCAGATAAACTAGCCTTGAGTGCCACCTGGCCAGCACATCCCCGCAGCCACCCATGGCCAGTGCCTGGCAAGCAGCTCCCAGTGCCACCTATCCCTGCTGGCATCCTGGGGACTGTCAGAACTCAGTGAATCCCTCTGGGTGTCCAGAGCTGCTGAGGACCCCGCCGGGGGGCTCAGAGACCCTGGCACACAGCCCATAGCACCTGGGGATTTGATTTTGACCTGTGGAGCAAATTACCAGCTTTGTACGAGGACATGAAAGTCACAGAAGTTTGAATAGTATAATAATAAAATTATCACAGGGTGAAAATGTAGATTTTAGGAGTTTTGGTATGGGGGTTTTGGGGACAAGATGGAGGAACTTGGGCTTGTCCAGCCTTTCTTCTTCTTCTTGGTCTCCATTTTCTGCTGTGATGTTGGCACTTTGGGATTGGTTTAGAATAGGAGTTCACTGTCTAACATAGGTGATAGGTATTGGGAATCAAGTGTAAATATGTAATACATAGTTTGTAGTATAAAAGGACAACACCGCCTCGGGGGTGGTCAGAGTGCCTCTGGCTGCCCTGCTGAGCAAATCTCCACTGGGCAGCAAGAAAATTTTATAGATAAGAATTAATAAACAACCTCAAGACCCAAAAGTGAAGAGTCCAGACTTGTTCTTCAGCCGCACGGGCTGAAGCAGAGACATCCTGCACATCTCAGGGCAGCAATTACCAACAGCAGCCCGAGAGGGGACCGTATCCACCTCCAGAACCATCTCAGAGCCTCCTCCAGAGCCATCTCAGAGCCACCCCCAGAGCCACCAGCACAGTGGGGACGAGGGACCAGACACAGCCTGGGGGCAGCCCGGCCAAAAGGAGCCCCAACGCTGGCCGGGTGCCACCATCCCTCCCTTTGGTGTCCCCGCCCGTCCCCAGGGCAGCCGCGGCTCTCGATTCATGGCACAAAGGCGACCTTGAGCAGCTCCCTGCCCTTTCCCCGAATAGCTCCGAGCCCGCGGGGTCCCGCTGACCCCAGCGCCGCCGGCCGGGGCTGCGCACACTGAGCCCATTGACGGGGCAGAAAGGGGCCCTTGTTCCCTGCAGACACAACCGCAGGGCCCCGAGCAGCTGCGGCGACGCGGGGCCACCCGGGCCACCAGCGGCCCTGGGCCATGAGCAGCCCGGTGGCTCCGGCGGGAGCGCCCCGTGTCCCCAAGGCTGCAGCTGCGCAGAGCCTGGGCAATGTCACCCCATCCCCAGTGAGGGCAGGTCACCCTTTTTTTGGGGTTTTTTGGTTTTTTTTCCCTTTTTCTTTGGCCCTGTTTAACCTGCTCTGGCCTGAACACCCAGCAGAGCACTGGCAGCTGCACCTGAGGCCCACCGGGCCGGGCCTGGCCTGCGACATTTCCAGCACTGAGGGACTGACCAGAGACTGAGTGAGCTGAGCTGCAACCCAGGGAGGGATTTTCTCAGTTTGTCATCTCTTTTGGAGCAACAAGGGGTTTTATTGTTTAACATTGTTTAGGTTTTATTGTTTAATAAACGGGTTTTTTCCACTTTTCTCCAAGGAGGTATTTTCTCCCGGACCAGCTGGAGAGAGGGGCTGATTGAATCTGTTCTGGGGATTCTCTCCCAAATTTGCTCTGAACCAGGACAAATACATCTCTTGGCTGTCACCTCCAGCACTGCAGGACCTGGGTGGTTTTGGGAGGCACAGAAAGGCTGGGGCAGGACCTCAATGAGGAGAGGCTGCTACCCCCTGGGCTGGGGGGTTTCACACAGGGGAGCTCTCAATGGGGCACAGCACCCAACCCCAACCTGTGCAGGGCAGGGTGACCATCCCCATGCCAGGGGACACCGGGCAGCACAGCCAGGACTCAGCTACGATGGGGGATGGCCAAACTCAGCCCTGCAGCCTCTCCCCAGCATTCCTGCGCTGAACATCCCCCATATCCCTGTGCCAGGACATTCCGTGGGGCAGGAGATGCTGGAGGCGGCTCTTCCCCCTTTCCCCGTGGGCACCGAGGCTCCCCGGCCGGCCGGGGCGCTGGCTCAGCCTCATCGTCATCCATCTGCTCTCCTGTCACATCCCCGTCTCCCTGATTATTTTAATGAGGATAATGATTCACACCTGGGCAATTCAAACCCGCTAACAATAACAATTTTAATTAGTTTCCACTACAAATCTGAAACGTCGTCATTAACATTTAAAACGCTCGCGATTGGCAGCTCCGTGGAACGCCGGGGCCGGGTGGGAGCTGTGGGAGGGGTGGGCAGAGCTCCAGGGTGCAGGTGGGATGGGGAAACTGCTGACTGATGGGGTCAGGGCCACGGAGCCACACGCTGAGAGTGGCACTGAGCTGGCTCCTGCCAGCCCCCAGCCCTCCACGCTGTGAGAGGGAACTGGATCCTCTTCAGTGGGCGTGGGCAGGGACCAGCACCTGGTGACACTTTGGTGGCATCTCGGCTGCTCGCTGGGAGCTGTGGCCTTTGGGGACAGTGCAGGCAGGAGAGGGGACGTCCATCACTCAGGCAGGGACACCTACCTGCCCTATGCCAGGCACACAGGGCTCCAGGAGAAGGGATTGTGTCCCGGGGCTCAGCCCGCTGCCCCAAGGCTTTCTTGAACCCCAAAAGGCATTTTCTGCCCCCAAAAAAGCTTTGCTATAGACTACCCACAGCAACCACAGCATTGGGGTCAGCCTGTCTCGGTCCCACACCCCTTGGGGTGCCCCTGGTGCCAGCCCTGCCCTGGCCATCCCTCTGCCCAAACCATGCCCCTGTCCAAACCATCGCTCTGTCCTGCCCATCCAGCTGTGCCTGAGGAGCCCTGAGATGTGGGCAACACCCCCAGGAGGCCGGGTAGGGGTGCAAACAGGATCTCCTCTCCCATGAGGTGTGAGACTGATGGACAGGATGCCATGGTGCCCTGGGGATGGGGATTGGGAACTCCTGGGCACAGGGATTGGGAGCTCTCCTGGGGACAGGGATTGGGAGCTCCTGGGGACAGGGATTGAGAGTTCCCAGAGTGTGAATTCAGTGGGCAGCCCTGGCTGGCACAGCCCATGTGAGATCACCATGCAGGGACACACCAAGCTCCCTGGACCATCCCTGATCCCGGGTACAGGGATGGGCTCTGGATGCCGGGAGTGGTGCCTGGGGCTGGGGGTGCTGCCACAGGGCCCTGCTGCTGTCACCCCACGCACCCTGGGGTCCCTGGGATCCCACTGCCCACCCTCCCCACTCAAGCCAAGGCAGCTCCTCATTCCCAGGGCTGGGTTTTCCCCCTGGAGGCAGCCGTGGCTGCAGTCACAGGCTGTGCCCTGGCCCCACACTGCGGGAACCTGCTGCAGGCACCACAGGAACACGGCAGAGCACATCAGCCTCGGTGCCCAGGTCCAGCTGCTGCCAGGGAGGTGCCCCCGAGGGTCCCAGCTCGGTCTGGATGAACTGAGCCCTCCCAGCCTCTCCGGCAGCTCCTCCTGCCCATCCCTGGAGGAGGCTGGGGTAGAACCAACCCCGCAATGCCCAGCCTGGGCAGCCTGGCAGCGATCACAGCAGCCACTCAGGGCTCCCAGGGCTGTGGGATAACGCCGGGCTGGGACGGGGGTGGCACATGAGCATCACCCCCCAGGCTCCCCCCCCCGAGCAGCAGCAATGAGCAGCCGAGCTGGAGCTGTGGTTCAGGGCAGCAGGGACCCAGCAGCCCCCTGAGGATGCCCAGAGAGGGGGGAGTGGCACAGCTCCTGCCCAGGTGTGCTGGTTGTTATGGGCTACAGGAGCTCACTGGGTGTGGATGGAGATGTGGATGCCAGGGAAGGATGTCCCACAGCCAGGCAGAGACCTTGGGGTCACACTGGGGGCTGTTTGAGGTCCTTGGAGCTCCTTGCTGGAGTCTGTCCAGCTCTCTGAATGCAGGTGGAGGGAGCTGCCTGATTCCTGCCCTGCTGAGAGCCTGGGCAGCACCAGGACTGCAGCTGCTGCCACTGTCCCTGCCCTCCTGTATTTTCAGGGACACCTGAACTCTCCTGGAGCCCTGAAGGACCCTGGGCTGGGGGCTCTGGCTGGGAAGGGGACAGGGGCTCTGGGCAGCAGCCCAAGGTCACCAGAACAGCCCCTGAGCCCTCAGGTGAGCCCCCACAGTGCTGGGGCAGGGCAGGCTGTGCTGGCAAAGCCCAGTGCAGCCACATCCCTGAGCCAGAGCTGTCCCTCTGGGCAGGACAGGGCTGGGGACCTTCCCTGCATCCTGTGGGCAGTGAGGGACTGGCAACTGAGTGTGGGCAGTGCCTGGGGAGGGTGGCTCTTGCTGCCCCCCTGATCCTGCTGCCCTTTCTCTTTCCCATTCCCCCAGACTCCGTGCCCAGGATCAGGTGGGAGCAGCCCTCTGGCAGGCTTCAGTCCCCCAAAACCCCCTGAGTCCCCCCACAGGGGACCCCTGGGCAGCCTTGAGTGACACTCAGGGCTTGGGACAGACCTATGGCATCACTGCTGAGAGCCTTGCAGCCTGGGCCTGGCCTAAGCTGGGCTCAGCATCTCCTGGGGGACAGAAAGACTGAGTGCAGATTGCAGCCACCTCCCCTCCCCTCCTTCTCCCAGCTCCACCGGCTGTTGTCTAAGTGTAAACAAGGTATTTAATATGCACAAGCACTCATTAGCATCTCCTGCTTGCAAGGCACCGTGTCTGCAGCTGGACTCACGGGACGTGTCACAGGAAATCTCTACACACAACTTTTAATTACAGACAAACGGGTGGGCACGGTGGCACTGCCAGCCCCCAATGGCACTGCCAGCCCCAATGGCACTGTCAGCCCTGCTATGTGCCCCCTCTGGGGGGGCTGGGGATGGTCCCAGGATGGTGGGACTGAGGGGACACTGCAAGTGGTGGCAGCAGGGACCTTCCAGCAGCAGGGATGCACTGCCAGCATCACTGGGTCACTGTGCCAAGGGGAGGAGCCCCATCCCTGTTTTGGGATTTTGGAAGGATCTCAGGGGTGGCTGTGGCCCATAGCTGAGCCAGTGAGCATTGAGGGAGGGCACCCTGAAGCTGGGCAGGGGCTTCATCCATGTCACCTCACGTGTCACGGGTTTGGGTAACCCTGCCTGTGACCGTGTTCACAGGGGTCTGAGGATGAGGGAAGAGATGAGGATCTGACTCCATGGTTCAGAAGGCTGATTTATTATTTTATGATATATATTATATTAAACTATAGTAAAAGAATAGAAGAAAGAATTTCCTCAGAAGGCTAGCTAAGAATAGAATAGCAAAGAATGATAACAAAGGTGTGTGGCTTGGGCTCTGTGTCTGAGCCAGCTGACTGTGATTGTCCATTAATTAGAAACAACCACATGAGACCCATCCCAGATGCACCTGTTGCATTCCACAGCAGCAGATAACCATTGTTTACATTTTGTTCCTGAGGCCTCTCAGATCCTCAGGAGGAAAAATCCTAAGGAAAGGATTTTTCATAAAAGATGTCTGTGACACCCTGCCAAGACCCCAGGAACTCCTGACACCCCCTGTGACCCCTCAGGGTCCTGTGGCTCATCACAACCAACGGACAAGGGGAAACCCAGCCCCCTGCTGGGTCATGGGAAGGATGCAGGATGGGCCCTGCTGTTCCCAGTGTGCCAACAGAGGCAGCTGGGTGGGCATGAAGGCCCTTGGGCAGGCAGATGGTTATTGTTATCCATTTTTGCCCAAAATCCCAGGTGCTGGCCCAAACCAGACCCTCCAGCAGCCCAGTGCTTCTCCAGAGCCTGGAGCTGCTCATTTGTGGTGGGATGGACAGCCAGGCCCTGCAGGGAGGAGCAGGGGGTGGGAAATCTACATCTCCTCATGAGGGGATCAGCCCTGGGCTGGTCCAGCCTGAAACAGCCAGGAATTGGGAATGTGCAGAGAGCAGGGGGATGGCACCCTGCACGCCGTGCACACCCTGCACACCCAGCTGGAGCCAGCACAGCACACAAACCCCTCTGAGCCCCTTGCAGAGCAGAGCCTGGCCCAGGGCACGGGCAGAGGTGTCCAACACCTCCCATGGCACAAGGCAACCATGGGAGCTCCAGGCCTGGCTCCTGACCCTGGGCTGCTGCTGTTCCCTCCTGAGCTTCAGCAGGCACTGCCTGCTCAGACAAACACTTCTGGGAGCTAATTTGGGGCAGATTTTCTTTCAAAAGCAACTCACTGCTGATGATTTCTCACTTGCCTTCCCAGGGGAGCACTCATGAGGAGAGGGAGGGAGGGTGGGGAGGGCACACAGGCACCTCACACACACCTTGGGATGGATGCTCTGGGGCACAGCAAAAAGCTGGAACTGTGACCACACCTGGCCCAGACTGCAGCTCCCGGGTGGCTGCACCCCTGGGGAGGGATTTATCCTCGTGGAATATCCCAGCCTGTGAAGCTTTGAGGAAGAGCTGTTTGTTGGGGTTCACTGGAGAGCATCCAAAGAAGGGGAAACGAGGCTGGAGAGGACTGGGAACACAAACCCTGTGAGGAACTGCTGGGGGTGCTCAGCCTGGAGAAAAGGAGACTCAGGGGTGCCCCCATCACTCTGCACAGCTCCTGAAAGGTGCCTGTGCTCAGCTGGGGCTGGGCTCTTTCTCCAGCAGCACTGACACAACCAGAGCACACAGCCTCGAGCTGCACCAAGGGAAATTCAGGTTGGATAGCAGGAAAAAGTTTTTCACAGAAAGGTGATAAAGCTGTGGAATGGCTGCCCAGGGAGGTGGTGCAGTCCCCATCCCTGGGGGTGTTTAACAAAGCCTGGATGTGGCACTGGGTGCCAGGGTTGAGTTGAGGGGTTGGGGCTGGGTTGGACTCGATGATCTTGGAGGTCTCTTCCAACCTGGTCATTCTGTTCTGTTCTTTGTGCTCACACCATTCCCACAAGGTCATTTCCTCTGCAGTGGTCACCAGTGACACCAGGACAAGAGGACACAGCCTCCAGCTGTGCCAGGGGGAGTTTAGGCTGGACAGGAGGAAAAAATCCTTCACAGAAAGAGTGACTGGGCACTGGAATGTGCTGCCAGGGAAGTGGGCACTGGCCCTGGAGGTGTTTAACAAAGCCTGGATGTGGCACTGTGTGCCAGGGTTGAGTTGAGGTGTTTGGGCTGGGTTGGACTCGATGATCTTGGAGGTCTCTTCCAGCCTGGTGATTCTGTGAATTCTGTGATTCTGTGAACCTGCAGCATGGGAATGTCCCTCCCGAGGTGGGCAGCAGGCAGGAAGCAGCAGCTCCTCAGGAGCTGGAGGATGCTCTGCTCACCAGCACCAGCCTCCCATCCCGGTACATCCCAGCCAGCTGAGGAGGCTGGGAGCTGTGTGGGGTTTCAGGCTCATTCTCAGGGAGTTTGGGCACCTCCAGGGCACAGGGACACCCTGCAGGAAGAGCTGGCTCTATCACATCTCTGTGGTCTGTGGGGCAGCTGTGGCTTCCCCTGCTCCCTTGGAGCGGCCAAAGAGACCAAGTTCAGGAAGCTGGGCTGGATTTCAGGGGTAGCTGTGGCTTCCCTTGAAAAGAGAGAGAGAGACCAAATTCATGGGGCTGGGCTGGATTTTGGGGCCCCCACCCCTGCGAGAGCACAGACACCCCCTGAGCTGCCAGGCTGGGAGGGAATCACAGCAACTCCCCCGTGTCACACCCTAAACCCCCATCTGTGACAGTGCCAGCAGGCTCTGTGCCCAGCCCAGGCCTCAGGGGACATTCCCTGCTCCTCCTGCTGCTCCTCATCCCCTGCAGCTCCTCCCAGGCGCTGCTGGCTCCGCTGTGCTGCATCCTCCCCCGGGAGCAGCCAGGCAGGCTCTGCAGCCCGGGGTCACTGCAGGTGACACACAGGTGACGTGTGCCCATGTGTCCTCCCCTCCTGACTCACCCCGGGTCTGCCAGGCGAGCTGGGGTGCCTGCAATCGGCAGAGATGCTGATAAGGGATCCCACCCATCCTCCTGCTCTGGCTGCTGTCACTTCATCCCCGCGATTCTCCATGCCAGGCACAGCCCCAAAGCCCCACAAATAACCCCCAAACCCCCCAGGCTGGCTGGGCAGGGCTGGCAGGGAGCAGAAGTGTGACAGTGTTCACAGGGGTCTGAGGATGAGGGAAGAGACGAGGATCTGACTCCACGTTTCAGAAGGCTTGATTTATTATTTTATGATATATATTATATTAAAACTATACTAAAAGAATAGAAGAAAGGATTTCCTCAGAAGGCTAGCTAAGAATAGAATAGCAAAGAATGATAACAAAGGTTTGTGGCTTGGGCTCTGTGTCTGAGCTAGCTGACTGTGATTGGCCATTAATTAGAAACAACCACATGAGACCAATCCCAGATGCACCTGTTGCATTCCGCAGCAGCAGATAACCATTGTTTACATTTTGTTCCTGAGGCCTCTCAGATCCTCAGGTGGAAAAATCCCAAGGAAAGGATTTTTCATAAAAGATGTCTGCGACACAGAAGGAGCAGCCTGGGGTGCACCATGCCCTCCCAGAGGGGTGAGCACAGGCTGTGGCACCGGGATTTCTGTAAAACCTGGGAATTGTGCCCCACTGCGGGCTGGGAGGGCCGCTGCTGCCACCCCTCCCCAAGGGGACACAGTGCCCATCCCTGGGAAATGGCAGAGAGGGGACAGAGCCGGCCTGGCAAGTTTGGGAGTGGGATTGGGAGGGGGGATGGCTTTGGCAGGTTTGGGATTGGGAGGGTGGATGGCTTTGGCCATCCCAAGTTAATTTTCCCGCCTTTCCCACTGGTTAGATAACATTAAAATTAAAAAACTCCTCATCTTAATGAAGCAATCCTTTTCATAACACTTCATATTTTATTTTCCAGAATAAAGAGAGAAGAATTAACAAAGATTTGTGATGAACTGATTGCCAAAATGGGGAAAGCTAACTTTTAACCTAATTTCTGGACTTCGATATTGGGATTGGGAGGGGGGATGGCTTTGGCATGTTTGGGATTGGGATTGGAGGGGGGAATGGCTTTGGCAGGTTTGGGATTGGGAGCAGGGATGGCTTTGGCATGTTTGGGATTGGGATTGGAGGGGGGAATGGCTTTAGCAGGTTTGGGATTGGGAGCAGGGATGGCTTTGGCATGTTTGGGATTGGATGGGGGAATGGCTTTGGCAGGTTTGGGATTGGGAGCAGGGATGGCTGTGGCAGGTTTGGGATTGGGATTGGGAGCAGGGATGGCTTTGGCGGGTTTGGGACTGGGAACAGGGATGGCTGTGGCGGGTTTGGGATTGGGACTGGGAGCAGGGATGGCTGTGGCGGGTTTGGGATGGGGAGCAGGGATGGTTTTGGCAGGTTTGGGAGCACACAGACGGATTTGGGCTGTCCCATCAGGGAGGAAGGGCAGAGCCAGGCTGGGAAAGCTTTCCCAGAGATGCTGCACTGGGGACACCGTCAGGATTTCCACCTGGGATGGGGGAATTGCAGAGGGAGGGCCAGAGGAGGGTCCCAGGCGGGGCAGGGGTGACAGGGAGCGCTCCATGGTGCTCTCCATGGCAACTGCCGGGCTTGCAGGAGGATTAAGGGAATCGCTTTGGTGTGCTGAGCCTCAGCCACCGCCTGAGGGGCTGCGGGCACCTGTGGGTGTCCCTGTGCCTCCTGGGGGTGTCCCTGTGCTCCCATGGGTGTCCTTGTGCCTCCTGTGGGTGTCCCTGTGCTCCCATGGGTGTCCCTGTGCCTCCTGTGGGTGTCCCTGTGCCTCCTGTGGGTGTCCCTGTGCCCCCATGGGTGTCCCTGTGCCTCCTGGGGGTGTCCCTGTGCTCCCATGGGTGTCCCTGTGCCTCCTGTGGGTGTCCCTGTGCCCCCATGGGTGTCCCTGTGCCTCCCTGTGGCTTCCACCAGTGGCTGTAGGGGCATCCAGCTGCTGCCTGGCCAACATCTGCCCTGGCAGCAAAGACAGCACTGCTTTGGGGACAAAACCCCTGCTTTGGGGACAAAAACCTCCCAAAACCCACCAGCTGGGCATCCCCAGCACCAAACCCAGCCACAGGACATCCCGTGTGCCTGTGTTCACAGGGGTTCTTGGATGAGGAAAGAGACAAGGACCTGACTCCATGTTTCAGAAGGCTGATTTATTATTTTATTATATATATTATATTAAAACTATACTAAAAGAATAGAAGAAAGGATTTCCTCAGAAGGCTGGCTAAGAATAGAAAAAGAAGGAATGATAACAAAGGTTTGTGGCTTGGACAGAAAGTCTGAGCCAGCTGACTGTGATTGGCCATTAATTAGAAACATTCAACATGGACCAATCACAGATGCACCTGTTGCATTCCACAGCAGCAGATAACCATTGTTTACATTTTGTTCCTGAGGCTTCTCAACTTCTCAGGCGGAAAAATCCTAAGGAAAGGATTTTCCATAAAAGATGTCTGTGACAATCCCCGGCACCAAGCCCAGCCACGGGACATCCCCAGCCCCAAGCCCAAGCACAGGACACCCCTCTGGCACCAGGGGAGCCCCTGCCCTGCTGGGGATGATCCTCCTGCTCCCTGGAACCCTCCCTTGGCCTCCTGGTCAGCGCTGGGGTCCCTCTGAGCTCCTCAAGGGCAGTCTCCTCCCTGGGGAGGTGTTTTGGGGTCTCCCTGCTGCTCCCACCACTTGAGGGTCTTATTCTGGGACAGGAACAGGGATAGAGATCAGGATAGGGGCAGGTTCTGTGTGAGCATGCAGAGCCCAGCCCATCACACGGAGCCCGGGCAGGGCAGAGGTGTCTGAGAAGGAAGGGAGAGCCTCCCTGGCCCCACGTCACCGCCAGGGTGACCTGGATTCCTCCCCGAGGCACGAGCCGGTGACCTCAGCCATAAACAAAGCAGTGCAATCAAACCAGGCCAAGATAGATGCCTGCTTTAGAGGCTTTTAAAAAGCTTTTGACTCATCCTGGCAGGCTGGACTAACCTTAAATTGCCGTGTGATGGGACTGGGGGGGAAATCTTCTGGCACCATCGATGCTGCACACGGATCCATGAGAGAGGATAAAAATAACCGGTGTGGAGAGGGCCCTGGGGCTGCCAGGAGGGGCTGCACCCCACAGTTAACCCCTGCACCCCAGTGCTGCAGCCAGCAGGGATCAGCAGGGTGGCCTGGGGGCTGGCAGCTCTCCCTTATAGGATTTTCTGGTGGGAATATGCTTGGCTGGGATCCCAGGCCTCTGCATGGAGGCACAGCAGACTGGCTTAGAAAATGGACCTGGGTTAATGTCCTGCTCGGAAGGAGGAGGGGGGATGTCCCCAAATGGATCTGGGATGTCCCAAAGAGCTGCAAGAGCCAGCTGAAGGCACCCTCTGCCTGTGCCCATGGGGTCTGGCTGCGACAGAGGGGCTGGATGTAAAACCTGGCATCTGGGAAAGGCATCTGGGAAACCCCAGCCAGGAGCCAGCCCAGGGTGAGAGGGGCTCTGTGGGGCAGCATTTGGGGTTTTCCTGTCTGTCCCCTCCTCCTGCCTCAGGGGAAGGGACCTGCTCGATGCTGCAGCCCCAGGGCACAAATCCAGTGTGATCCCCCTGCCCTTGGCACACAGGGGGGCACACTGGGAGCATTCCTGCATCCAGGGAGATGGGCTGGCAGTGGGCACTGAGAGGCACAGCTCTTCACTGACACCCCAGGAGCACCCACACATTCCTGCATCCAGCGGGATGAGATGGCAACTGGCACTGAGGGGGCACAGCTCTTGCCTGGCACTCACTGGGCACACAGGCCCAGGCTGGAGGCACCACCCTGGCACCGTGTGGGGGCACAGGGCAGGCAGAGCCCTGTGCCAGCCTGCTCCTCCTGCCTCAGCACAGAGCATCTGTGCCATCAGCCGCTGCAGCTCCCATCGGGGAGGGTTTGAAGCAGCTCCTAATGCATTTCTAATTCCTGCTCGCCGCCAGAGCCCGTCAGAGCTGCTCCCCCAGCCCTGCTGCAGTGATCTCACAGCAGCAGCTCAGCTGGGAGCCCTGGGCTGTGCCTGGAAAGCCTTCCCACATCCCCCTGCCCATGGAGAGGGAGCTCCCACCACAGCAGCTCCCACCACAGCAGCTCCCTGTCCTTGTCCCTATCCCTATCTCTGCCCCTGTCCCTGTCTATATCCCTGTCCCCATCCCTGTCCCTCTCCCTGCATCTCCTGGCCCTTGTTAGGATGCGATTCTGGTCACTGCCAGGCTCTGATGGCACAGCTGGTCACATGTCCCTGTGCCTCCTGTCATCCACAGGCCTGGGAGATGAGGCAAGGCTTTGTAGGATGAACTCTGCAACCCATCCCCAGCCCCAGAGTGCCTGAGAGACCTTTTGGAGGTGACAAAAAGTGCTCAAAGGAGAGAACAGGTGAAGTCCCACCTCTGCTGGAGGCTGTGGGTCACAGGAATGGATCCGAGTGTGTAGGAGTGTTAGGGGATAGGATGGTGGGGACAGATGGAGACGAGAGATCTCTGCAGCCAGGTCAGGAACTTGGGGTTTATTGCAAAGGGCCGGGGTGCAGGGCCCTGCTGGGAGCTGCCAGACACAGCTGGAGCAGCCTGAGAGAAGAGAGGGGGAGAGAGGATGAGAGGGTGAGAGAGCAAAAGGGTGAGAGAGCGAGGTTCCCGTTCCAATACAATAAATCTTCTTCTGTGTTGAATATTCTGATTCTCACTAACCAATCTAGTACAAGATACAAATCCTACAGCATTTCCATACAGCCTATAAGAATCACTACATTACCACACTGTGTTACATTTCAAACCCTAAAAACTCCTCTTTGGGCCCCTTCTGCCAAGCTGTAGGGTCTGCTCTGACCCTTGGGCCTGTCTGCAAGCAGAGGGTGTTGTTCCATCAAAAGGGGATTACCTTCAGCTGGCCACACCATTGTTTTCCAGTTGTTCAGTAACTGAGGTATCTCAAAGCTTGCTTTCATTTCAATCTCACTTATAGTTTCCATATTCTCAAAATCTTTTGCCAGACAATCCTATTTATAAGGCTTTCCTGTTTCATCTTCCCCAACACCAGCCCTTTTCCCTCCCGTTCCGGCTGTGGAAGGAGCCCCCCCCGGCATCCCACACCCCCGGGCTGGGGAATGGCTCGGTGGAAGTGCCCTGTGCTCTGTCATTAGCGCTAATGGCTCTTTGCTGGGGATGCTCAAACAGCATCCGCGGCTCCAATTTCACGGCAAAGCCCCCCTGCCCTCCCCGCTGCCCGGCACGGACACAGAGGCTCCTCCGGGACCCCCGGGGGGCAGCCGGGGCCGCTCATACAGCAAAGGGACCGGCAGGGAGGGGATGCATAAAGATCCCTGTGCCGGGAGCGGAGGGACACGGGGGACAGGGATGGGGACCCGGGGATGGGACAGGGACGGGGATGGGATGGGGATGGGGATGGGGATGCGGACGGATAGGGGCAGGGACAGGGATGGGGACGTGGATGGGGACAGGGGACAGGGATAGGGATGGGGATGGGGATAGCGGTAGGGATAGGGGCAGGGACAGGAAAGGGGATGGGGACAGGGACAAGGACAAGGACAAGGACAAGGACAGGGAGGGGATGGGGATAGGGACAGGGATGGGGATAGGGACAGGGACAGGGATGGGACAGGAATGGGGACAGGGATAGGCACACTGATAGGGACAGGGATGGGGAAAGGGGTAGGGACAGGTATAGGAACAAAGACAGGAACAGGGAGGGGACATGGATGGGGACAGGGACAGGGATGGGGGCAGGGATAGGAACAGGGATGGGGACAGGGAGACAGGGACAGGGGTAGGGACAGGTATAGGAACAGAGACAGGAACAGGGAGGGGACATGGATGGGGACAGAGACAGAGATGGGGACAGGAACAGAGACAGGGACAGGGGGGACAGAGGCAGGGACAGGGACAAGAATAGGGACAGGGACAGGAAAAGGGGCAGGGACAGGGAGAGCAGACACAGGGGGACAGGGACAGAGATGGGGACAGGGACAGGGATAGGGACAGGTATGGGAACAGGGACATGGACACAGCCCGATAGCCCACGGGGAGCAGTCTCTGGCAGGTGGGGGTGCAGAGCACACCCTGCACCCAGGGATGGGGTGGCACCCTGCCCACCTGGCACCTGCAGCTCCATTTGCATTTCACGGATTCACGGGAAACGAGAGGGATGTTTTATAATTTTTTCCCCCTTAGTAAGCACGGAGTTTATGTGAGTTGAAAATTGACTCAATAAATATTTCAGGCGCTGTTTTAACGGCGTGTGCGGGCTTCAAAGGCTCTGAGGGCAGCAGCTTCAGCCAGGCAGGCACTGAATCGCCCTGGCCAGAGCACAGCACGGCCCGAGCTATGACACTGCCCCCAGGGCAGCTGTTCCGGGGGGATAAAACTGCTTTCCCTGCGAGGAGGGAGGATGCTGAGCTATGAATCTGCAGCATGGGCAATGCACGGCGGGATCTGCGCTCCCTGGGAAGCCTCATGCGGGTGAGGGCCCTGCAGGAGGGTTTGGGAGGATGAGGGGATGCTGTGGATCCAGGATCCAGCCCTGCCTGGTGCTCGCTGCCGCTGCAGGATGAACTGGAGGGTTCAAAGCCCCGGGGAATCCTCCTCCTCCTCCTCCTCTTCCTCCTCCCGTCTGCCGGGGAGAGGGAGGCGATTCCCGCTTGCAGAGCCCTCCCCATCCTCCGCTGCTCCGAAATGGCCCCACGGGCCCCGTGCCAGGCAGGGCTGGATCCTGGATCGGCTCTGCAGCTCTGGCAGCGCTGCCGTGCCCAGCCCGGCCGGGCACAGCCTGGGCACCCTGCGGGTCCCTGTGCCCATCCCTGCCCAGAGCCCAGCAGAGCTGGAAACGCTCATAGCCAGCCAGACGAGTGCAAACCACTCCTCTGCATTTGGAAATTAAACGGGAGCTTTAAATATCGCTGGAGCCGATTGGCGGCGCGGGCAGGAGCCCAGAGTGGCCCTTGCCAAGGGCTGCCCGGCACGGGAGGGCTCTGGTGACAGCGGCCCCAGTGCTGCTGCCCTCGGCCACTGTCCCCCGTGTGCCCCTGAGCCTCCCTGGTGACATAGGGGGTGGCCCTGGTGCCATTGGGGTGGCCTGGTGCCATTGGGGTGGCCCTGGTGCCATTGGGGGTGGCCCTGGTGCCATGGGCGTGGCGCTGCCCCCTGGGCATCCCCGCCCGGTGCGTTCGGTGCCAGCTCTGTGGGCGGGGGGGCAGGGAGCCGTGCTGCAGGATTAGAGCAGTTTGCTGTGGGATTAGAGCACTGTGCAGCCATGGCAGGGCGCAGGAGCCCCGCTCTGCCTCGCTGAGCTGCCGGGATTAAGGCTTTGTTTCAAGGGATTAGGGCGATTAGGAGCGGGAGTGCTGCGGGATGCGGGGCTGCTCCGTGCAGAAACTGAGCCAGAAATGGGGCTGGGGGGCTTGGAGGGCTCCAGAGACACCCCAAAATTGTGTTCCTATCTCTGCGGGCTGCCCCCATCCCTCATGGGTCCATGCCCAGGGTGTCAGGGGCACGCACAGAGATGCAGAAAACAACTGCACCCACGCCCTGGTGGGATCTATCCCCCTCAGAGGGATCCAGCCCCTTCAGATCCAGCCCTCTTGGAAGGATCCAGCCCCCCTGGTGGGATCCAGCCCCCTCAGATCCATCCCCCTCAATGGATCCAACCCCCTTGGAGGGATCCAGCTCCCCTGTTAGGATCCAGCACCCCTGGTGGGATCCATCCCTCACAGTGGGATCCAGCCCCCTTGGAAGCATTCATCCCCCTCACTGTGATCCAGCCCCCTCAGGGGGATGCAAACCCACCTCGTACAGCGCCAAGCCCAAGCCTGGCCTGACCCCACTTTCCTCATCCTCACAACTCAGCCTTTCCTCCCCTCCTGCACATCCTTGGCCACAGACTCATGCCTTGGCCACTGACCATGGCAGGGAGCAGGGGCAACACGTGGGAAGATCATGGAGAACAGGGAAATGTGGAAAAATGACAGCATGAGCTGTCCCCAAGTCCCCACGGCCAGCAGGGACCTCTCATCCCTGGCACATGGAGCAGCAGCTCCTGGCTCTGGACCCTCTGTGTCACCCTGGCACCGCTCTGGGGGGACAGGAGGTGCCAGCACAGCAGCTCCTAGCTGGCCCCAGGTGAGGATGGGGCTGTCCTGTCAGTCCCCAAGTGTCCCCAGGGCCCCCAACTCCCTCTCTGGGGTAGGAACTGCTGGAGCTCAGCTGGGAGCAGGAGCAAGGGAACAGCCCCAACCTCTGCAGTGCAGGAGTGAAGCTAAAACTGCGAATCCCACCCAGGGTTAGAGGCTGGAACTGCCCAGGACCAGGAGCTGGAATTGCCAAGGATCAGGAGCTGGAATTGCCAGGCACCAGCAGCTGGAGTTGCCAGGACCAGCAGCTGGAATTGCCCAGGACTAACAGCTGGAACTGCCCGGGACCAGCAGCTGGAGTTGCCAGGGATCAGCACTGGAATTGCCCAGGATCAGCACTGGAATTGCCAGGGACCAGCAGCTGGAATTGCCCAGGATCAGGAGCTGGAACTGCCCGGGACCAGCAGCTGGAGTTGCCAGGACCAGCAGTTGGAATTGCCAGGGACCAGCAGCTGGAATTGCCCAGGATCAGGAGCTGGAGTTGCCAGGACCAGCAGCTGGAGCCTCCAGCCCTGGTCTCTGGTTGCTCCAGAGCTGGGGGCACTGGCAGCAGCCCTGCAGGGTGGTGGCAGTGCCAGGGACAGGTGCCAGGCTCCCAGATGCCAGTGCTCATGCCATCCATGTGCTTTCCCCATGGTGCTGCAGCCTGCCCTGAGCCAGCCACAAGGAGCTGGATCAGAGGAACCAGAAATGGAGCCAGGGGTGGTGCAGGGGTCCCTCACCCTGCAGCTCCTCATGGCTGAGGCTCCCTGGCCCAAGCTGAAGAGCTCGGGGGGCTGCAGGGAGGGGAGCAGCCCCCAGGCCTCTGCTCTGACGTTCCAAAGTATCATCTGTCCTGATGAGTTCAGATGGACACAGGGCCCTTTGCTCAGGCCCCTCTTCTCCCCCCTCAGACCCAGAGCTGACCCTACCTGGTGGTGGCATCATGGAATCATGGAATGGTTTTGGAAGGGAACTTAAACTTCATCCCACCCCTGCCATGGCAGGGACACCTTCCACTGTCCCAGGCTGCTCCCAGCCCCAGTGTCCAACCTGGTCTTG
Organism: Ammospiza nelsoni; assembly: GCF_027579445.1. NCBI lineage: Eukaryota > Metazoa > Chordata > Aves > Passeriformes > Passerellidae > Ammospiza > Ammospiza nelsoni. Next base: position 2,831,206 of record NC_080648.1, on the reverse strand, counting down.
GGCACTGCCAGGGATCCAGGGGCAGCCACAGCTGCTCTGGGCACCCTGTGCCAGGGCCTGCCCACCCTGCCATGGAGGAATTTTATCCCAATATCACACAGAATCACAGAATCACAGAATCACAGAATAATGAGGTTGGAAGAGAGCTCTAAGATCATCGAGTCCAACCTGTGCCCTAACACCTGAACTAGACTATAGCACCAAGTGCTTTTTTAAACACATCCAGAGATGGTGATTCCACCACCTCCCTGGGAAGAGCATTCAGTGCTTTATTATTCTTTCTGTGAAAATTTTTTTCCTAATATTTAACCTATCCCTTCCCTGCTGTAGCTGGGGACTGTGTCATCTGGTTCTGTCAGAGACCAACCCCACCTGTCTGCAGCCTCCCTTCATGGAGGTGTAGAGAGCAATGTCCCATCTAAGCCCCTCTCTGTCCCTTTGAAGCCATTCCCTGTGTTCTGTCAGCCATTCCATGGGTGCACCTGGGGCAGTGCCCCCCCAGCCCCCCTGTGCCGTCCCCAGGCATCTGCAGAGGGGGAATTTGCATCCAGGGACATTTTCTTCACAAAGGAAATGTGTAAATGCTGCTTTGGGCACGGCCGCTCTCAGACCTGCAGAACTCTGGGACATCAGGTCTCTCCTGGCCCTGTGCTGTGCCTGGTCCTGCTGAGTGCCACCCCCTGCCCAAGCAGCTCTTTGGGACAGGAGCAGCTCTCTGGGGCTGGCAGAGGGGATTTGCAGCTCTGGGGCTGAGCTGGGCATGGCAGCAGAGGGAGGATGAGGGGGTTGGATGGGGGGTGAGCAGGGATGGATCCCATCCTTCCCCCTCCTCCAGGCTGTGAGGATAGCTGGGTTTGAAATCCCTCTCCCCTGCTCACTCCCTGTGAGCTGGCACTGTGCTGGAAGGGATTGATGTGGAGGAGACACAAATGAGTGACTCACACACACTTGGGGAGGATAAAAATACCCGGGCCCATGTGTCCCACCCGTGTGGGGTGGCTGGGATGCTGCAGGTGCCATCCCTGCTCCCCAACCACGCCAGGACAAACCCTCAGGGGGCTCAGTGGGTGCTGCCCTGCTGCTCCTGCCCCAGGCCCTGCTGCTCCTGCCCCAGCAGCTCCAGCTCTGCTGCCCAGGAGTGACAGAGATCAGGGCCCACGTGTCCTGGGGATCAGGTGGCCCCTGTGTCCTTCAGCAGGCAGAGGGTGACACAGCCCTGGCAATAAACCTGGTGCCAGCACTGGGGAGCACCAAGCAGAGCCAGCAGCTCGGGGTGGCAGCAGCACTGTGGGCACTCAGGGTGTACCCAAGGGTGCCCACAGGGCAGGATTTGGTCTCCTCTGGCCTCTACAGGGGTGGCACAGCCACTTGGGCACTGCCAGCAAGGTGTGCCAGCTTTCAGTGCCACTCCTGAGTGTGCCATGTGCAAGGGTCACACAGAATTCCCCATGCTCCCCTCACTTCCCTGTTCCTGGGGGGAGGAAGGAGGTTTGAAAGCAGAGACTTCCCTTCACATCCATTGCCTTTTGCAGTGCCATTTTTGAAAATGGGACACTTTGCAGTGTTTTCCCTGCTCTTTGTAGGCTCTCTGACACAACTATGCCCTGTTGCAGAGGGCACACGGTGCCATGAGCAGCCAGGGGTGATCCATGCCCATCCCTGCGGGGCTGATGGGTGACAGGAGAGGCTGAGGGGGATGGCAGTGACAGGACTGGGAGGGGACATCACTCAAATGACTCTGGAGGCCGGCATGGCAGTGCCACACAGCAGGGGCACAGAGGGCTGTGCTTTGTGCAGGGAACCTGCAATCCCTAAAGGGGCAGCGATCAGTGCTGGGATGTGGGAAAAACACCAGGAATGGTGAGAAAAAGGGAAAAAAAACTGGAAGAAAAGCCTTTGGATGAAGGTTTCCAGCACTCAGCCTGAGGGTGTGGAGGGGACTGAGCCTCTGCTGCCTTCCCCTGTGCCAGGGAGCCACAGGTGTCCCTCGGGCAGGGGGCACAGATCCACCTCAGGGCAGGGGAATGGGGCAGTGGGAACGTGGGGAGGGGTCTGGGTGCACCCAGCCTCATCACCCCCCTCCTGGGCATTCCCTGGTGATTTCCCACCTCGCTTTGCCTGGGAAGGGAGCAGGAAACTCTCCTGGTGTGGGTGAGCTCTCAGCAACCCCCAGGCCCTGCAGGAACCTCCCCAGAGGTTCCCCTTGCACCCCCGAGCTGCAGGTGCCCACCCAGGGGTGCCTTGTGAGTTACTCAGAGTGCTTGGGGTCAGGCAGGGCACAGGGCAGTGCTCAGCCCGGGGTTGGCACACTGGGGTGAGCACCCCAAAGGGTCTCGCTGAGCCCCCCTGAGCCGTGCCAGCGCTGCAGAAGGTCCCTGCCGTCACCTGGCAGCTCCGCAGAGCACGTTCCTGGCATTTCGCTGGAAGCTGAGCGCAGGAGCCGGGCTCTGGCAGCGATCCCAGCACTCTGCGCTTTCCTGGCAGCGGGGTGGGAGCTGCCACGGCTGGGCGGGGGCTGCCGGGGGAGGAGGACGAGGAGGAGGAGGAGGAGGAGGAGGAGGAGGAGGAGGAGGAGGAGGAGGAGGAGGAGGAGGAGGATGCTCCTGCCGGGATGCGGCCCCGGGAGCTGGCTGGCGTGGGAGGGGGTGGGAAGGCAGTGAGGGCGGAAAGCAGGGTGGGAAAGCGAGGCAGAATCCCCGAGGGGGCGAGGGAGGCCGAGGCGGGAGCCCCGCTGCAGCCCCACCTGGGGCAGGTGCAAATCCCGCTCCCTCCGCTCTGCCGCGGGATCCAGGTGCTCCTCTGCCCCCGGGACAGCGAGGGGAGCTTTGTCACCTTCTGTACCTTGGAGAGGGGAGCTCTGTCACCCTCTGTGTCCTGGCGAGGGTAACTTTGTCACCCTCTGCCCCTGTGACAGTGAGGAGAGCTCTGTCACCCTCTGTGCCCTGGTGAGGGGAGCTCTGTCACCTTCTGTGCCCCTGTGACAGCGAGGGGAGTTTTGTGCCCTGTGCCCTGGCGAGGGTAACTTTGTCACCTTCTGCCCCTGTGACAGGTGCTGCTCAGACCCAGATCAGGGCATTGCCGGGGACACCAAGGGACCCCACTGCCAGGGGGTCCTGGCATTCTGTGTCCCCTATGTTGGGGGACTCTCCCCACTGCTGTCCCAGTCATACTGGGATAACTGGGCAGTAGTTGGGACAGCGCTGGACTGGAGGAATTTCCCTGCAGAACTGAGGCAGTTAAAATATCCAATAAAAAAGGAGCATTTTAAGGCAGGATTGGTTCCTGGATGGGGATCTGACCCACTGGCACTCTGCAAAGGTGGCAGAACTGAGGGGACAGTGCTGGCAGGACACACAGCCAGACACAGGGACACCCCCAGGGGTTACACCCTGCCCAGGGCATTGGGAGCACCTGGAGGGGCAGAGCCCCATCCCCACCTGCACGGCCATGGAATCCCAGGTGATTTGGGAGGAGCCTCACAGAGCATTTCCATGCCAAGGCTGCCCTGGGCAGGTGATCCTGCCATGCTGACTCACAGCAATGCAGACATGAGTCAGTTGGGAGAAAAAACCACTCCTTTTCCCTTTTCCCCGTTCCCTGTTCCCTCTGCAGGATCCCTTCCTCCCTGGATCTCTCCCCAGCTCTCTGCTCCACAGCCTCCCCTTGGCCAGGGGAGCAGCTCCCAGAGCAGGGATGGATTTGGGCTGTTTATTCCTGGGGGAAATGGGAATTCCCTGCACATGACAGCATTTATTTTCCCCAGGGCTCCACCAGTACCAACGGCCCCCTGACTGTTCCTGTTCCTTCCCTACACATTTATCTGTCTTTCACAGGAATTTCAGCCCACCTTGGGCTTCCTCAGCTCCCAGCAGCAGCTCTCCCCTTCCCTCAGGTTTGCAGGGATGCTAAACCTCACTTCCTACTGCTCCTGCATATTTCTTCTCCACAGCCCAGGCTGGGTTTGGCAGGAGCAGCCAGCACTGCCTGTTCCCAGCTCCAGCTCTCAGCTGGGGGATGAAATAGGGATGCTTGGATCAGCCTGGGCTGAAGGCTGCTGGCTCCTCATCACTATTTACTGCCCTGCCAGGCTCCCGTGTCAGCTGCAGATATCAGCAGAGAAATTGGGGATTTATTTCCAGCCACTGCTGAAAGGTGGCTCAGCCAGGGCTCCACATCCACTGGGGAGTTCTCCAGCAGGAGCATCCCGGGGTGGATTCAGGAGAGGAGGGGACCTGCCCCGAGCTGCCTGGGCACTGTTGGGCTGGAGATGCCCCCTGGCACTGCAGGAGCCCCAGGGATGTTTGTCCTGCTCCAGCAGCGGCACAACCAGTCCGGCAGCACCGGGAGGGTGGAGCAGGAGCAGGGACAGGAAACTGCCCTGAATGAGCCCACTCGGTGAATCAGAGCCTTTCCTAACCCCGGCTATTCAGCCCCGAACAAACATGCCAAAGGAACAGCTCAGGATCTGCCTGTGGCACCCACTGATCACGGGCACCCTGATCCCAGGAAAGATTCTGATGGAAACCATCTCACCTGCAGGAAGCATCTCACCTGCCCCTGGGAAAACCTGCACACAGCCAGGACAGACTTCTCCAGGCTTCCCAGCTTGAGCTGTGCCCCAGGAGGAGCCAGGCTGGTCCCCACCGTGCCACACTTCAGGATGGTGGCTGGTGGAAGAAGAGAAAATGTAATCCTGGTTTTTCTCCCTCAGGTCCATTATAGCCGACATGAGGCAGCAAGAAGAGTGGATGACTCAGTGCTGTGCAATGCAGCGACTCTGCAGCAGCTTCCTGGGCCCTGAGCACTGCCACGGGCTCAGGGTCCTGCCTCGGTTTTCTCCCTTTGGATAATATCCTGCTCAGTGGGAAATCGGGATTCTCCCAGCTGGGATTGCCCTGGGAAATCCAGGGGGGAGCTCGTGGGGACCCCCGGATTTGGCAAAACATTCAAATCATGAATGCTTGGAGGAAGGGGAAAGAGGGGTCACATTTGGGGTACGGATCAGCTCAAGCAAGGCCATCCTGAGCAAGAGGCTCTGCAGCCCTGGGTGGGCTCTGGGTTATGGAACCAGGGAATGGTTTGGATGGAAAGGACCTTAAATCTCATCTCATCCCACCCCTGCCATGGCAGGGACACCTCCCACTGTCCCAGGCTGCTCCAGCCCCAGTGTCCAGCCTGGCCTTGGGCACTGCCAGGGATCCAGGGGCAGCCACAGCTGCTCTGGGCACCCTGTGCCAGGGCCTGCCCACCCTCCCAGGGAACAATTCCCAATTCCCAATATCCCATCCAGCCCTGCCCTCTGGCACTGGGAGCCATTCCCTGTGCCCTGTCCCTCCATCCCTTGTCCCCAGTCCCTCTCCAGCTCTCCTGGATCCCCTTCAGGCCCTGGCCTGGCTCTGAGCTCTCCCTGGAGCCTTCTCCTCTCCAGGTGAGCACCCCCAGCTCTCCCAGCCTGGCTCCAGAGGGGCTCCAGCCCTGAAAGCAGCTCCATGGCCTCTCTGGACTCATCCAGCAGCTCCAGATTGTTCTGGAGACCCCAGAGCTGAAGGCAGCCCTGCAGGGGGGTGGGCCCTGCTCAGGCGGTGCTGCTGCAGGGGCTGTGGGTGCTGCAGGGGCTGTGGGTTCATCAGGGGCTGTGGGTGCAGATGTGGGTGCTGCAGGGGCTGTGGGTGCTGCAGGGGCTGTGGGTGCTGCAGGGGGCTGTGTGTGCTGCTGTGGGTGCCCTGGTGCTGTCAGGACAAACACCCAGCTCGGGGGCTGCTGGCTGTGGGGATGAGAGGAGGTTCCCCCCTGGGCACTGGGAGCAGGTTTGCTCCATGGCTCTGGCATGGAGTGTGGTAGTGTTTTCATGCACTGATAATCCATAAAAACAGGGTGAAAATCTCTCCTGTGTTGTTGTCAAGTTTCAAATCTCCAAAGGCCTGGAGCAGAGAAAGCTCTTCTGGCTCCTTTTCCATGGTTCCAGCTCTGGCCTGAGTGGGCAGATCTCTGCAGAGCCAGGCAGGCAGGGAGCTGGGAGATGTTTTCTACTTTCACGCTCTTTACACTGTGATGTGTCCTGCAGGATCTCAGCTCTGCATTTTAGGGGGTGAGAGGCAGCATGTGGCCCATCACATCCTGTCCCTGATCTCCTGGGAGTGAAGGGAGCAGCTTCCCACAGCTCCTGAGGAGCTGCCTGCCCAGAGATCAGGGAATTCCAGAATTCACAGAATCACAGAATTCAGAATCACAGAATTCAGAATCACAGAATTCACAGAATGACCAGTCTGGAAGAGACCTCCAAGATCACTAAGTCCAACCCAGCCCCAACTCCTCAACTCAACCCTGGCACCCAGTGCCACATCCAGGCTTTGTTAAACACCCCCAGGGATGGGGACTGCACCACCTCCCAGGGCAGCCATTCCACAACTTTATCACCTTTCTGTGAAAAACTTTTCCTGATATCCAACCTGAATTTCCCTTGGTGCAGCTTGAGGCTGTGTGCTCTGGTTGTGTCAGTGCTGCTGGAGAAAGAGCCCAGCCCCAGCTGAGCACAGGCACCTTTCAGGAGCTGTGCAGAGTGATGGGGGCAGCCCTGAGTGTCCTTTTCTCCAGGCTGAGCACCCCCAGCTCCCTCAGGGGTTCCTCACAGGGTTTGTGTTCCCAGCCCCTCTGGATGTGCTCAGTGTCCCAAGGTCCTTCCCAAGCTGAGGGGCCAGAGCTGGGCACAGCACTCAGGGTGTGCCCGCACAGTGCCCAGTGCAGGGCAAGGATGCCCTCCCTGCTCCTGCTGCCCACAATCCATATGGGGTCATCCTTGGCAGCCCAGGAGCTTCCAAAAGTGGGAGCAAACCTTGTTCCTTCTGAGCACTTTGATAAGAGCTGAGGCTGAGCCTGCAGGACATGTGGGGCTAGGGCAGCTGCCTGTGCCCTCCCGCTTGCCCAGGACACTGCTGGCCACCCTGGGAAGGTGCCAGCAGCACCCAGAACTGGGGGTGCCTGGTGCAGGGTGATGGAGGCTCAGGAGCACCTCCCCACCATCCCCATCCCTCTCTCCAGAGTGGGACAGGCTGCTCTGATGTCCCTGTCCCAGCCCCACAGCAATGCCTCTGCACCCCTGTGCCCAGCACTGTCCCCCACCCTGTGCCAGCAGCTCCATGGCCTTGCCAATGCCATTCCCCTGCTCTGGCAGTTCTGCTGTCCCCTGGGGAGGTGGCAGAGGAAGGTGTAATCGCCCTCAGGGTGTTCCTTGCCAGGATCCCTGCCTCCCACTGTGTCTGCAGGCAGCATGGGGAGCTGCCAGCTGGGCTGAGCTGCCTGGGCACCCATCCCAGCCCCAGGAGCCCATTCCAGCAGCCAGGGCAGGAATTGTGCCTGTTCCCGAACCTGTGGAGGGTGCCTGGCCCTGCTGGGGTGGCTCTGGCACTGCTGGCAGCAGGCCCTGCTGGGATTGCTGGCAGCCATAGGGGAGGGTATTTTTAGCTCTCCCCTCCCTCTGGCTGTGGGTGGTGTTTGGCATTTATTTGTTGTGGAATTATTTGGAGTTGGGGTGGCAGGAGGCACAGAGCTCACCATCACTCAGGGCACCCTCCTGACCCCAAAATCCTGGATTCTGGGGTGGTCCCATGGGCTTGCACCCCTCATCCTGAGCCGAGGGCTCTGCCCAGGTCACAGGGGAGCTGCATGGAAGCTGAAATGCAAGAGACCCAAAGAGCTGCTCATAAGCTGTAGGTAAAGCCCAGGTGAACTTCCAGGGTCACAAATCATGGAGTCAGGAATGATTTGGGTTGGAAGGGACCTTGAAAACCATCTCACTCCAACGCCCTGCCATGGCAGGGATGGCGCCCGCTGGCCCAGGCTGCTCAGGGGTTCACCCAGCCTGGCCAGCACAGGTGAACCCATGAAACCATGCTCAGGCCCTGTGTGGGAGCATTTCTGTGTCCTGACCCTGGGAGCTGCCTCCTCCCCTCCACGTGCCCATGCCCAAACTGAACCCACTTTTTCTCCTGCCAGTGCCTTGACTCAGCTGTTGGCATTCCCAGCCTGTCCTGCCTGCACAGGAATGCCATGGAGCAAACACCTCGTAGCTGTGGAACGATGCCCTGCAGGAAAACGCTCCCCAGCCTGTCAGGTGCCTCCCCAAAGCTCCTCGGGCTGGCAGAGCCTCCCTGGCACACGAGCCCTCCCTACAAGGATCACACATTCCCTGGCACAGGCAGAGCCCTGCTGGATGCAGCTCTGGGATGGGCTGGGCTCGAGCAGGAATGTTGTGCCCGCACGTGTGGTTGTGGTTCTGATGATGTGAGAGCTACCAGCTCATCTGGACCTTACTATCTGTTTTTTTAAATGCATTTCAATTTCAATCTTTATTTAGATGTTTTAAGCTCTTGAACTAGATTTTATAAGCTGGTGAACACTGGCAGAAGTACTTCTCCCACAGAACTAGAACCACACATTCCCAATTCAATATAAATACATGGTTGAACTAATATTAATACAAATCACCATTTTGTCAATTACCTAATAAAACAAGTTATCAAGTATCCAAATATTAAGTTATGCAGCTTGAAAGGCATACAAAATATTACAGAGATCTGCCCAAGTCATAGCAGAAATTCAAGGAGGAAAAATGAAAAGGGAAGGGAAGGGAAGGGAAGGGAAGGGAAGGGAAGGGAAGGGAAGGGAAGGGAAGGGAAGGGAAGGGAAGGGAAGGGAAGGGAAGGGAAGGGAAGGGAAGGGAAGGGAAGGGAAGGGAAGGGAAGGGAAGGGAAGGGAAGGGAAGGGAAGGGAAGGGAAGGGAAGGGAAGGGAAGGGAAGGGAAGGGAAGGGAAGGGAAGGGAAGGGAAGGGAAGGGAAGGGAAGGGAAGGGAAGGGAAGGATCACACTTTAAACAAAGCAATAGTTGGTAAACAACTCTCAATAGGTACAGTCAAAGAAAACTACAGGATTTTTCAGAAATTTTCTGTTTAAGAATTTTTAGCTACAATGACAAAGCATTTCTATGTTTTTAAAAAAGTATTTACAAAAGTAAAGGGCATATTCCATACTTTTTGCCTAAGACAAAGACAACATTTTACTGGAGACATTGTGGAGTCCCCTCCTGTGAGGGGAAAGGCTGGGGGATGCAGGGGTGATTCCAGCCTCATACATTCCTTGGATGTCACCTCTCAGATCCACAGGGGCTGCTCCCAGATCCCCCCAGGGGCTGTGGGCACTCCAAGGTGCGGCATGGCAGAGCCAGAATGCCAGCACCGGCACCAGGCTGGGTTTGCTGCCACAGCTCCTGGGGCTGGCATTGGGAACCTGGGGCAGAGGCAGGGGCAGCATTCCTGGATATTGCCAGCTGTGGTAACTGCTCAGTGGGGATGGAGCATGGGGACAAAACAGAGCTGGGGAAGTAGCTCTGAACCTTCGGGCCTTTTCCCAGGGCTGAGCAGGAGGGAGCTCCCACTGGATTGCTGCCCCAGACCCTCTGGGGCTCATCCCATGATAACATCATGGATCATGGAATGGTTTGGGTTGGAAGGGACCTTAAAGCCCATCAAGCTCCACCCATGCCGTGGGCAGAGACACCTGCACAGTGCCAGGGTGCTCCAGGGCCCATCCCTTGCACACATTGGTGTCATATGTGTGTCTCTGTAGGCCTCTGTCCCTGTAGTGACACAGCTCTGGGAACACCCCGCCATGGGGACCTGCAGCCTGTGAGGTCCACATGGCAGAGAGCAGCCATGGCTGACTCACTGCAGCCCAGACACTGTGGGAGGGCTGGTTTCGGTCCAGCAGGCTCCCAGTATAACCAGTAACGCTCCTGGCTGTGCCTCAGTGCCAGCTGCAGCAGGGGCTCCACCCAGGAGCCTTCACCTGGCCTGGGGAGAGCTGAGGGTGAAAGAACACCTGAGTGCTTTGGCCTGTGGTGTCCAAGTGACATTCCTGTGTGGATCTGTGTGTGCGTTCCGCTCAGCAGCTCAGCCCCTGCCCCAACCCCTGCTGGCACACAGCAGGGTGACACAAATGGGGGAACAGCCAGGGCAGGTGCCTGGTGTCCCCAGGGCTGCAGTGAAGTACCAGGAGCAGCCAGGGAATGTCACAGAATCCCGGAATCTTTGAGGTTGGAGAAGCTCTCTGAGATGTTCCACTCTAACCATTGCCCTGCACTGCTCAGGACACCACTGCCCCATGCCCCCAGGTGACACACCTGTGTGCTTTTGAATTCTGCAGGGATGGTCACTCCATCAGTTCCCTGGGCACCTGTTCCAGTGCCTGACCACTCTTCCAGTGAAGAAATTTCCCCAATATCCAAACCCTGAGCCTGCCCTGGCCCAGCCTGAGGCCGTTCCCTCTGCTCCTGTCCCTGTTCCCTGGAGCACAGCCCGACCCCCCCGGCTGTCCCCTCCTGGCAGGAGCTGTGCAGAGCCACAAGGGCCCCCTGAGCCTCCTTTGCTCCAGGCTGAGCCCCTGCCCAGCTCCCTCAGCCTCTCCTGGGGCTCCAGCCCCTTCCCAGCTCCGTTCCCTGCCCTGGACACGCTCCAGCCCCTGCAGGGCTCTCTGGCCATGAGGGCCCAGAACAGGACACAGCCCTCGAGGTGCCCCAGCAGTGCCAGCACAGGGGACAGGCCCTGCCCTTGTCCTGCTGCCACTCTGGTTTTGATCCAGGCCAGGTGCCCACGGCCTCCTTGGGCACCCCTGGGCACCCCTGGGCCTGTGTCCAGCTGCTGTCACCAGCACCCCCAGGCCTTTCCTTTCCCCCTGCAGAATTCCCAGTCACTCTGCCCCACCCTGGAGCATCCCTGGGGTTGTTGTACCCCAAGGGCAAGGCAGGAAGGCAGCGATGCCCCTCAGGTGAGGGAGGAGCAGGCCCAGAAACCTCCCCGAGCTGTAACCGTGGAGACCAGCGAGGTAATTGGGAGAGAGGAGCGCTCTGCAAGCGGCACCCGCTGCTGCATTCAGGCTCTTTGAGGTAGCTGTGATTTCCACATCAAAAGAGGAAGCTGAGAGAAGGCAGCCCAAAGGTTGAGGCTGAACTGTGCTAGGGTCCTTGCCCAGATGGCAGCAGGCCTGGGCAGATTGGGTGGGATGGGTTCCTCAAGCTCAAAATGCCTCCCCACAGAGGCCATGCTCGCTCGGCCCTTTACAGGCCGTGGGGAGGATGGACACCTCCGGATGACAATTTGTGACATCCTCAGTGTCTTGGTTAGGAAAGACAGGAGTCTGCTAAGGAAGGCAGGAGCCTCCCCTGAAATGGAGAATGTAAACCCTCTCCACCCCTCCCAATTGCTATAAATTTTAAATCTAGGGGCTCTCAGGCAAAAATATGGGAGCAGGAAATAGCAGTTCTTTAATAGGGAAAAAAAAAAAAAAAAAAGATAAAATAATCAATGCAGTACACTAGAACAACACTGCCAGAGTCAGAACCCAGCCTGACACCCTGTGGGTCAGGGTGTTGGTGGCAGTCCCATTGGAAATGTGGCTCAGCCCTCCTGCAGTGTCAGGGGTGGTTCTGTTGGAGCAAGGGGGATCTGTAGAGAAGGATGTATTCTTCCTCTGGAGATCCAGGGGAAGGAGAGGCAGCTGCTGTTCCTCTGGGGAATCCCGTGGAGAAAGCTGTGCTGGTGTCTCAAAAACCTCTGGATTATATCTGGGTAGCAATGCTTGGCTCCTCCCTCTGGGCTCACAGCTCCCAATGGGATGTTATAGTTCTTATCAGCCATGCAGTGACATTCAATAGTCTGTTATCAGCAATGTCCCCTCCCGAGGGAGGTGTGAATGTGGTCACTCAAAGAGAGAGATAAGGCAAACTGCCCACTTGACAAAGGTAATCTGCCATAGGGATGGTAATTAAAAACATCTTGTATTGCAATCTTCAACACTCAGGTAGCTCTGAGATAAGACTCAGACGTGTGGATGTCTTGGCTTTGTGAGGGAACAGGCAGAGGGATGAAAGCTCTGCTGGCCAGGGATCCCACCAGCACCTCTGAGGCCTTCTCTGCCTTGCTGGAGTTGTTTCAGCTTTTTGTTTCGTGCTTTGTACCCCTTTGCCTTGGCCCAGGGATGGGCACTGGAAGGGGAACTCAACACCCCTGGGTTCCCTTCCACCATCAGACATTTCCATGTGCCCACTCCAAGCAGGATGGAGGCAATTCCTCCTGGGCCAGAGAGACCGGAAGATTCTGCAGAGCTGGCTGAAACAAATCAGAGGGTGCCAGCAGAGTTTTGCGTGGTTGAAATGCAAGAGACCCAATCTGAAATCTCTTTGGCACAGCAGATTTCAGACCATGATCATCAGTTCCAGTTCCAACTCCTTCTGCTTGTGGAATTGGGCCTGGGGAGATGAGAATGGGGTGCAGAAGGAGCAAGCAGAGAAGCTGCTCCACAAGGGATCTCTTCTTGGTCCATCCTCACCCTGTGCACGGCTGAGCTGGGGACATTGGGAGGGGAGGCTCAGCTGCAGCAAGCCAGGGTGACAACAGCAATTTGCACAACCTGTCAGAGGAACAAAGTGGCTCTTGAGGTCCTGCTGAAGGGGACAGGCATGGCCTGGTCCCCATCTTCTGTTTGTTCTTCCAGCTCTTGTCCTATTTCCCAGTTTGTCCACACACAGCCCTGCAGTGCTGCCTTTGCAGGGCTCTCAGGAGGCTGACGTGTCCTTTTCCATACCCCACAGAGACCTGAGCTGGAAGTGACCCCAAGATCCCTAAAGTCCTGCACAGACGCCCAGCAATCCCCCTGTGCATCCCTGGTGTCCAAAGGCTCCTGGAGCTCTGGCAGCCTCGGGGCCGTGCCCATTCCCTGGGCAGTGCCAGCACCCTCTGGGGGGAGAATCTTTCCCTGATCTCCGCCCTGACCCTCCCTGGCCCAGCTCCATGGTGTTCTCACCTGGACAGCTGCTCTGGAGCAAGGGATGGGCCCAGGCTGGAGCCCCAATGGGATCCTGGAGCTCCCATCACCCCTGGCCATGGCATTTCCCACCAGAAGTTGTTGGCCAAGTGCAACAGAACCACAGCTGATTTTCACAGAATTCCAGACTCACAAAATGCGTTGGGTTGGAAAAAACCTTAAGGATCATCTCATGAGCAGAGACACCTTCCACTATCCCACCACCAAACATTTCCATGTGCCCACCCCAAGCAGGATGGAGGGAATTCCTTCTGAGCCAGAGAGACAAGAAGCATTCTGCAGAGCTGGCTGAAACCAATCAGAGGGTGCTAGCAGAGTCTTGCAGGCCGAACTCTCTTTGGTACAGCAGATTTCCAGGTTGCACCAAGCCCCATCCAACCTGGCCTTTGACACTCCCAGGGATGAAACAGCCACAGCTTCTCTGGGCACCTTCTCCAGGGTGTCCTTTACCCCTCCTCCAGGGACGTGGGGGTGAGGAACACATCCCACATGCAGCATCCAGTGAGGGATGTTTCTTCTAGTAAAGAAATTTCCCCAGAATCCACCCTGAGCCTGCCCTGGCCCAGCCTGAGGCCGTTCCCTCTGCTCCTGTCCCTGTTCCCTGGAGCACAGCCCGACACCCCCGGCTGTCCCCTCCTGGCAGGAGCTGTGCAGAGCCACAAGGGCCCCCTGTGGCTGTCCCAGGTGCAGGGAAGGCAGAACAGGAACATCCTGTGATAGATGAGTAATGTGATGATTGACTCTCACAATTAACAGACAAATATCATGTATGAAGTTAAGAAAAGTTTATAGATTCACAGTTATGTTGTACCCCTTATGTGGTTATCAAGGGACATCTGGGAGGGCTGGCTTGTCACTATGGTGACATCTGAGCTCCAATCAGGATTTGAGAACGAGATCTCCACCACTGGACAGTGAAGAAGAGGTTGATGGACAGAACTTTGGGAAAGATTAAAGGGTTAAAAAGGGAAACCCTCCCTTGAGAGGGGGCTGAGCACATGGCAGGGGAAATCCTTTGCTCACAGCTCCCTAATATTTTTTCTTTATTAAATCTTCTGTTGTATTTTTGGTAAGGTTTAATAAACCTCCCTAAACTCTGACAAGTGAGGAGCTATTTCTCACAATCCCAGCCCAAACCCGGGGCTGTGCCCAGCAATCAGGGCCAGGCTGGGGATGGCAGCAGTGCCAGGACAGGGGACAAAGCAGAGCCCTGGCCTCGCTGGGCTGCAGCCCACATTAGCAGCCCCGAGTTGTGTATTAGCCGTGAATTAATGTCCTGCAGAGACTGGGAACCAGGATCATGCGGGGATTAAAGAGGCATTACCCCTTTGTTAAAGCTGATGTTTTTGGGATAATCTGTAAGCTTTAGCTAATACATTATTACAGAAACTCCTTCAATCACAGCGGCAGACAGTAAGCAGATTTGGATATTACTGCATAACTGCGCAGGGCTGCTGCTGCTGCTGTTCCTCCCTGCTCGCCTTCCTGGGCAGCACCACGGCACAGCCAGGCCTGGGAGCTCCCCAGGGACCTGGGCTGGTCTGGTCCTGGAGGAGATCCTGCCTGGAGGTGCCCAGCTGAAGGGTGGCTCTGTGCTGGCCAGGGTGCTCAGGGCTGCTCTGGGGAAATCAGCAGCTCTGGAGACACTGCAGGGGCTTTGTCCATGGAGGGAGCACTGGGAGCTGCAGCCTGGATAAGTGGATCACCAATCAAGCAGCAGGAAGCATCCCTGGAGCAGGGGAGGTTGTTGCTGGGGGCACATTTATCCCTTGATGCTGCTGCCCCATTGGAGGTTCTGCTGCCTCGAGCCCAAACCTGCTCCCTCCTGTTTGCTCGGGAGCCTCCAGGGCTCTGACAGAAGGAATCCTTCCCTCATCCCAAGGGGACAGCAGCCCCAGGATTTGGGGCCTTGGGGAGGAGCCATTTGGATGTCACTTGTCCTTGTTTCCAGTGGCTCAACACATGAAGGACATTATGGGTGACTCTGGCACCACATTCCCAAGGCTCTCTGGGGCTTTGGTGGAGGCACATTCCCAATTTTCTGTATGACTCCACAGAGATCCTGGCAGAGATGGCTCCCTAAATCCACCTGGGAGGGCAGGGGAAGCTCATATGTTCCACCCTGCAGGGATTCCTGCCTGCTAGCAGAGCAAACTGGAGCTCAGCACTTCCCACCTCTACACAAAGGCTCAAGGAAATGGGAAAGGTTCTCATGGAATCATGGACTGGTTTGGGTTGGAAATAAAAGCTTTTCTCATTCCAAGCCTCTGCCACAGGCACAGACCAGGATGCTCCAAGCCCCATCTAAGTGCCCCATAAGCCTGGCAGGAGCCAGAGCTGGGTTTAATCTCAGTCCCTACCCTAAGTGTGGCTCTGATCCTGCCTCCCAGGGGTGCTGTGACTCCCACAAGGCAATCACAGAGACACAGAGCCATGCCTGGGGCCAGAGCAAGAGCAACTCTCACTGCACCACGTTTCCTGGGACATGGAGATGGCTCCAGACCTGTGGGAACGGCAGGGACTGGAATGTGATGGGACCAGGGCTCGAGTCTCTGCTCAGCAGAGCTTTGGGAATACTGGAAGAGAAGCAGGGAAGGGCCATATTGCTCTGATGGCAGATGCATGACAGGGAGCCAAATGCTGTGGAGAAAACAGGGATTAAGGCACAGAGAGCCAACAGAGAGGGGGAGAGAATGCAGGGGGTAAAACATGGGATGGAAATCAGGAGTCAGAGATGGCTGGGAGCACAGGGAGCACAGGGACTGTTGGAACTCAGTGCATCCCTCTGGGTGTCCAGAGTTGCCGAGACCCCTGCCAGGGGGCTCAGAGACCCTGGCACACAGCCCAGAACACCTGTGGGTTTGATTATGACCCGTGGAGCAAATGACCAGCTTTGTATGAAGACCTGAAAGCCACAGAAGTTTAAGTAGTGTAATAATAAAATTATCACCAGGTGAAAAAGTAGATTTTGAGGTTTTTACAATGGGGGTTTTTGGGGACAAGATGGAGGGACTTTGGTGTGTCCAGCCTTCCTTCTTCTCTACTTCCATCTTCTGCTGCAATGTTGGCACTTTGAGATTGGTTTAGAGTAGAAACTCACTGTCTAACATAGATGATAGGTATTGGAAAGTAATTGTAAATATTGTACAGGTAGTTTGTAGTATAAAGAGGCAATACCACCCCAGGGGCAGGCAGAGTGCCTCTGACTGTCCTGCTGAACAGACCTCAGCTGGACAGGAGAAAATTTTTATAGATAAGAAACAAAAAACAACTCTGAGACCAAAAACTGAAGAGCTCCGGTTCATTCTTTGGACGCGCGGGCTGAAGTAGAGACTTTTCCCGTGTCTCAGGGCTGTAATCAACAGCAGAACCCCCAAGAAGGGAGCACAGGGAAGGGGGGAAATGTGGGAATACACGGCCAAACCCTGGGACAACCTCACACACGAGCAGAAGCCGTGTTCCCAAACCCATCCTCCTCCTCCTCAGGCAGAGATGGAGGATTCACAGCCACGAGGCCGGGATGCACCGAAGGCAGCAAATCCCCTGGCCCAGATGACACATCTGGAGCCCTCCACGAGCCCCAAGCCTGGTGATGGAGCTCTCAGCAATAACACACAAATTCACATCCTCCAACTGCGGCTCCGGGGGCACTAAAGGCTGGGCCTACATTTGAAAGCAGGCCCCGGGGTGTGCTTGGCCTCACAAACCAATAAGCTTTGCTCCAGCCTGAGCAAATGCTTGGAACAATTATGCAGAGGCGTAATTAGAAATCTTGGTGAGCAGGAGCTCCTGAGCTGCCGTATCCAGGACTTCAAAGGAGCACATCAGCTCCTGCTTTCCAGCCCGCTATTCCTGGGGCTGCTTCCCCCCACGGACACACCAGCCGTGCCCAGGCAGCAGCAGGAACAGTTTGGGCTGGGATGGAGGGGTTGGCAGCAAGGAGAGCTCTGAGCAGAGCTCAGGGACAGCAGGACCCAGTTTCATGGGGGTTTAGACTCTGACAAACTCCTCAAACCCACCCCAAGAGCTGTAGGTCCTTCACAGCAGAGCTCAGAAGGCTCAGGGGCAGCAGGACCCAGTTTCAGAGGGGTTTGAGCTCTACCAAGGTGCTGAAAGCCACCCTGAGAGCTGCAAGTCCCACTCAGCAGAACTCAGAGACAGCAAGACCCAGTTTTAGAGGGATTTAGGCTTTGCCAAGCTCCTAAAACCTACCCTGAGAGCTGCAGGTCCCTCTCAGTAGAGCTCAGAAGGCTCAAGACTAGCAGGACCCAGTTTTAGAGGGATTTAGGCTCTACCAAGCTGCTGAAACCCACCCCAAGAGCTGCAGGTCCTACCCAACAGAGTTCAGGGTCAGCAGGACCCAGTTTTAGATGGGTTTAGGCTCTACCAAGCTCCTCAAACCCACCCTGAGAGCTGCAGGTCACCAGCTCATGGGGGCTGCAGTGCCAGGAAGATGCTGCCAGTGGTGGTTTGCTCCTGGAGGATCTGTTCCTCCTTGAGGGCACCTTTTGCACCTCCCTATATCCAGGCACCAATCTGGGGACACCTCAAATTGAAGCAGGTCCCTGGAAATGTTCAAAGCCAGGCTGGACAGGGCTTGGAGCAACCAAGTCTAGGAGAAGATGTCAGCCAAGGGGGTTGGAATAAGGTGGTGTTTAATTCACAGAAATCACGGAATTCACAGAATCACTGGGTTGGAAGAGACCTCCAAGATCAGGAGTCCAACCCAGCCCCAACCCCTCAACTAAACCCTGGCACCCAGTGCCACATCCAGCCTTGTTTAAACACCTCCAGGGCAGTGCCCACCTCCCTGGCAGCACATTCCAGTGCCCAGTCACTCTTTCTGTGAAGGATTTTTTCCTCCTGTCCAGCCTAAGCTCCCCCTGGCACAGCTGGAGGCTGTGTCCTCTTGTCCTGGTGTCACTGGTGACCACTGCAGAGGAAATGACCTTGTGGGAATGGTGTGAGCACAAAGAACAGAACAGAATGACCAGGTTGGAAGAGACCTCCAAGATCATCGAGTCCAACCCAGCCCCAACCCCTCAACTGAACCCTGGCACCCAGTGCCACATCCAGGCTTTGTTAAACACCCCCAGGGATGGGGACTGCACCACCTCCCTGGGCAGCCATTCCAGTTTAGGATCCCTTCCAACCCAAATAATTCTGTTATTAGAATTTTTAGAACCCATGTTTCTAAAAAACGTGCAGATGTGGCACCTGGGGACATGGACACATGGTGAACATGGTATTGCTGGGTTAACTGTTGGGCTTGATGACCTTGGAGGTTTTTCCAACTTAAACAATTCTCTGATTCTGGGATCTGAATCCTGCAGAGCGCCCTCACATCGGTGACATCAGCCAGGAGCTAAAATCACCTCATTGCCTCAGAAAACCCGGCTAAAAGAGAAGGAAATGAAACCCAAGCCTGCAGTGCCCCAGGCCCTGGCAGTCCCCTGAGGCACCAGGGTGTCCCTGCAGGGCTGGCCCTGCTGCTGCTCTGGGGTTTATTTTTGCCCTGCTAACAATAGGATTGCAAACCAAACCTCAATTATGGGATCCTGTCCATGGCTTCCTCCCCTCCCACTTTCCTGAAGAGGTGGAGTGGCACGGAAAGGTCCACAGGGTTTTAAATACCTGACTCAGGCTGGAAAAAAAAACACCAAATAACAGCTGAGAAAGACATTTCTGTGATAATTTTGGGGACAAAAAGCACCTTTGGGATCATGCTGATGCTCGGGGTGCCCGGCAGGGGCACGGGGGAGCGTCGCTGCCCCAGGCTGTTCGCAGAAAGGAGAGCAGGGCTCCCTGCAGAGCTGGCAGTGCCTGCTGCTGCCCCGGGGCGTTCGTGCTCCTTCCTCGGAGCCCTGGCACCGCCGGGACCGCGGGCTGGGAGCTCCCCCAGCACCAGCCCAGGGGCCTGGCAAGGGAAGCCAGAAGGGACCCCCGCCCTGCTCCTCGCTGTTGGAAAGTAGGACAGATCTCCCAGGCTCTGCCTGCTTCTTCCATCAGCCCCAGAGTGTCTCCTGCTAACCCTGCCCTCTCCTGCTCCTCCAGTGTGATCCTCACAACCGAGGGAGCCCCAGATTTCACTGCTCCCCTTTGAGCTGGGCCTGGCTGCTGCCTCCCAGGGCAGCTGGGGGGTCACACAGAGCCCAAGGGAAGTTCTCAGCCCCTTCACCCACCTAAAAAAACACTCAGGAGCCTCTCTTGGTGCTCGGTGAGGCACCTGCACCCCCTGGCACCCCCAGGAGGGACTGGGAGGTGATGGACACCCTGAGCATCACCATGGAGGTGGTGCTGGTGTCCTTACAGGGGTGGTGGCACAGCAGTGGAGCTGGCACAGCCGCAATGGGGGCTCAGTTGCTGTGTCCTCTCCATCCCTCCTTGGCTTTCTGCAACTACCCCATCCCACATCTCTGGGAGGTGACACCTTCCCCACACTCCACAGGGGCTGAGTTGCTCCCTGCCCTCTCCACAGTGCCCTTGGATGTGCCCTCAGCCCTCTCCAGGTGTGAGTGGTGCTGCTACAATCAGACCAAGAGGTTTCATTTTGTGAGCAAGATTGTGACCAGATCCACTCCAAACATCTTGCTGTGAGCTAGGACAACACTCTGCAGTGATTTTCCTTCCTCTGCTCCTCTGCCCCTCCCTTGGTGTGCCTGGCACAGCCCTCCCTAGCCCTGGTGGCACCTCCATGGGCCACAGCTCAGTGGAATTTGCTGGATGGGGGCACCATGGGTTCAGCTTCCTGCAGCTCCTCCCAAAGGCTGCACTTCCCTGTGATCCCCCTGTGCCATCTCCACGCTCATCCTGATTTCCTGAGGGCTTTTGGGTCAGCTCATGGTGGCTTTGCCAGGGACCTCAAGCTGAGGTGGCTCAGGGATCTCATTATCCCATGACAATGGGATTTCATCACCCAAATCTCCCCTCCAAATTGTCTCATTCATTTTACTCCTTGCTGGAGTAAAGATCCAGACACCAGAAGAGCTTCTGCTCTTGACCTCCACATCCTGCAGCTCAAAGCCTCTTTTGTGGTTGAAGCCTTGAGGACTCTGAGCCAGGATGAGGCTGGAGGGTCAGGGCCAGGCTCTGACTGCAGGAGGGGTGACAGGAAGAACATCCCCCCATGGTGAGGCTGTCCCCATCATTCCCAGACTGTCCCCATCATTCCCAGACTGTCCCCATCATTCCCAGACTGTCCCCATCATTCCAGACTGTCCCCATCATTCCCAGACTGTCCCCATCATTCCAGACTGTCCCCATCATTCCAGACTGTCCCCATAATTCCTACACTGTCCCCATAATTCCTACACTGTCCCCATAATTCCTACACTGTCCCCATCATTCCAGACTGTCCCCATAATTCTGTGTGTCCCCATCATTCCCAGACTGTCCCCATCATTCTGACTGTCTCCACCATTCCAGTCTGTCCCTATCATTCAGACTGTCCCCATCATTCTGTGTGTCCCCATCATTCCAGACTGTCCCCATCATTCAGACTGTCCCTGGGCCACCAACCCATTGTCCCAGCAGTGCTGGAGGGAGGCTCCTCCCTGTGCCCAGGAGGTGCCCAGCCCATGCCCAGGTGTCACAGCCTCTCTCCAGGTCAGCCCAGCACATCCTGGCCCTGGCAGAGGGCAGTGCCCAGTCCCATGGCAGCAGGGCCAGCTCCTGTCCCATGCCAGGCCACCAGAGATGCTGCTGGTGGCCACAGACTCGTTTGCCTGCTCAGCTCTCAGCCCGTGGCTGCCAGGCTCGCAGGCATGTGGGCTGCAGTCCCTCCTGGGGGCCCTTGCACCGTGCCAAGGGAGCTTTTCTTATCTTCACAGGAATGAAAACCTTTCTGAAATCAAAGTGCTTGGGTGGCTTTGAAGAGTTTCCTCTGGAGATGAAACAAGGCTGTTTGTGAGCGCCAGCAATCTGAGCTGCAGCTCCTGGGGCCACGGGGCTGCTGGGCAGTGCCCAGCCTGGGGGTGCCCTGGCCTGGCACCGTGGCACAGGAGCTGCCCCCAGGCTGGAGGGTGCCCCTGGTGCAGAGCCCACCCACACAGCTGTTCTGGATCATTCCCAGGCTGGAACTGTGTGCCATGAAACAAAGGGATGGAGAGAGGATTATGTGGAGGTGCTGGAGATGTTCAAACACACCCTGCACTGCCAGGGGCTGCTCAAATCCCCCAGGGCCCCTTTGCAAGGGAAAAGGGAATTCAAGGGCCAATGCAGCAAATGAGCCTGGAGAAAAACTGCCCCTCTTGAGGAACCCACCCAGGCTGGCCTGATTTGAGGTGCTGGATGTGGAGGGGCCAAGCAGGCAGATGTGGACATGTGATGTGGCACTCAGCAACACAGGCTGTACTGCCAGCCTGCCCTGGGGAGCACAGAACGCCTGGCAGGCCCCTGTGCAGGGAGATTATTTGTTGTTTGATATTTTCCCTTCAATGCTTTTGTCCTAAAATAAACACACAAAAGTTCAGGGCCCTGCAGGTTGTGTCTGTTAGGGATGGTGGAGTCAGGGATTGTTTTGGAGTGATCCATGCTGTTTGTTTACCAGCATGGGCAAAGTCTGCTCTCCCTGCTTGCTCCCAGTGATCCTTCCCCAAAGCTGCCTCACCTCCTTCCCTGCTCAGCCCTGCCACCCTTCCCTGCTCACTCCTAATTCCTCAGGATCCATCCCCAAAGCTGCCTCACCCCTTCCCTGCCCAGCCTTGCCACCCTTTCCTGCTCCCACAGTCTTCCCACCCTGGGCAGGGCACGCAGGCCTCATGGCACCAGCAATGTTTCTGTCTCTGGGGACAGACAGACTGGACAGACAGACTTTGTCCCCCCACAGGAGTGAAGGTCCACGCTGGGTGCCAGCCTGGGGTGGTGATGCTCAGGCCCAGGGGGAGGCAGGATGTGCTGTGAGCTCTGTGCCATCTCCCTGGCACCTGGGCACAGCTGGGAGTGATGTCCCATCCCCACTGCATCCCATTCCAGCACAGCCACTGTGCCCTAACCCCAAGAGAAGGTCCCCACCAGGATCCCCCACTGCGCCGTCCCTCTGAGGCTCTTCTGTCCCTCAGGATGGGCTGTATCTGATCTTGGCTGGCCTTTCCTGTGGATTCCAGTCTGTCTGACACTTGTTTAGCCCTGCATTCCCCGTCCATGCTCACCCCAGGGCCTCTGGATTTTGACCCCAGAAGTGCTGGCTCCAGGATATTGCAGAGCAAACACCGAGCAGAGATAAAGGGGCAGCATCACCCCTGGGAGCAAACACAGCCCCAGCCCTGCAGGGGTCACTCAGGTCCATCAGGGCTGCCACGCTCCCCTCCCCAGCCCCTGTGCTCCTGCCACTGCCAGCTCCAGAGGGACAATGACCTGACCCAGAGCCTGCCCTCAGTGCATTCCCATTGCCCATTACCCATTCCCATTCCCATTCCCCATCTCCATTCCCCATTCCCAGCCCTGCTCTCCCCTTCCCAGTGCCAGGCTGCCCATTCCTGCCCTCCATGCCCACAGGGATCTGTTCCTGCCCTGCTGGTGCTTGTGGCAGCTTGGCTCCCTGTGCCCCTTGTCTCCTCTGCTGTCCCCATGCCCTAACCCTGCCTCAGTGTGTCCCTGCTGCCAAATCCACCCTCACCCTGCTGTCCCCACCACAATCCCTGCCCTGCTGTTGTCACCCAGCACCCTCCCATGGCCCCCATCTGTCCCCAAACCCCACAGAGCCCTGCTGGCCGTGGGTCCCTCCTCTCTGGGGATGAGCCTCTCCCTCTCTCCATGCCCAGAGCTGCTCCTCTCCCGCCCAGCCCAGGCTTCAGGGGCAAGTCCCAGCCTGAGCAGAGGTTTCTGTGTGTCCCATCCCCGTGCCAGTCACGGGCAGGGCAGGTCTGGTCTGGTCTCCCCTCCCTGAGTCTGCTCCTGCTCCCTTGGGCCGCAAGATCCTGTGCAGGGAGGTCAGGGCTCCCCGACAGCTCCTGTTGGAGGATGTGGAAACTTCCCTTCCCCGGTGCCTGCTTGCTTGTCTCCAGGGCTGGCCCACCTCCCAGCAGCAGCTGGAGGTGGGATTTCAGGCAGGAGACCGTTGGACCCTAACAAAAGCAGGAAATGGGTGTAATTCTCCTTCGGAGGAGGAATGAATAGCAGATCCCCGGAGGAGGGGAGGCGAGGCCAGCTCAGCAGCAGGACGTGAGAAACTCGGCTCATTCCTCCTAAGGCTGCACTTCCTGAGAGCTTCCCCCTTCCTGCTGCTCTCCAGCCTCTCCCCAGCTCTGCCAGAGCCTCAGCAGCCCCAGCAGCAGGGCAGGAAGCACCAGAGTGCTGGCCAGGTGCCTGCTCCCAAACCTGCTGCTGCCAGGCCATGGGCAGCCCAGCATGGGGACAGCCCAAGGGGACAGGGGACATGAACGATGTGATTCAGTGGGTGACATCCCTGTTTTGGATTGAGATGAGTTTGAAGGCCATTTCCAACCCAAACCATGCTGTGATTCCATGACTCTGTGACCCCACACCTCTGTACAGCCCCACTCACTCCTTCCTTATACCCAGGAGCAGGAATTTGAGTGGTTTGGGAATAAAGAGAGCATCAGGGGCAGGGGTGGGAGGGAGGCCAGCACAGCCCAGCCCACTGGCATGGGCACAGTGCTGGGAACAGCAGGAGCTGCCCTTGGGGGTGGCTCCCAAAATGGGGAAGCTGTTGGAGCATCCCACGGGTTTCCAACGGCCTGGGAGTGCCAGGGAAGCTCCTCTCCAGTCTGAACCCCAGGATCAGCTCAGGCACTGAGCACCAAAGCTCCATCAGCACCCAGGGTTTCATTTTGGGGCTCTGCTGCTGCTTCTTGAGGAGCTCTCTGATGCCGCAGAGGATGGGTGGGGACTGGAGAAACCTTCCTGAACCCTGGAGCAGGGCATTGATTAATCAGTGCTTGAATAATTGCAGGGCATTGCAGACATTGTGCTCCCTGTGGAGGGAAGGGATGAGGTGGAGGATAGGGCCAGGCAGGTCACTCACCCCGGCCCATCCTCGCCTCAGCCTCAGGGCTGCTCCCAGGATTAAATGGTTTCTTTTTAAAAGTGAGATCTAATCTGGTGACAAAAGCTGCAGCAGCGCTGAGCCCATCATCTCCCCAAGAAAAGCTCCTCCAGCCTTCAAATGCTCTCACCACTTGGATGCTGGATTTCAATCCAAGGCTGAATCTGCCTCTCTTCAGCTCCAGCCCTGCTCTTGTTCCTCCTTGCTGTGGGATTTGAGGGCTCCCCGCTCTGTTTTCCATGTGGGAGCCCACGGGCCAGGTGCTCAGATCACCTGATAACAGAGTTTTAGCAGCATCACACCCCCAGGCCTGGCTTTCCCAGCCTGTGGTCGGGTCTGTGTGCTCCTCCCGGCTCTCTGGTGTTCTCCTGCCATCCCCGAGTGTGGGTGCAGACAAAGAGCTCCAGCAGGGCGCTGTTCACTGATTTGCAGCCCCCACACATCAGCACACAATGATCCCTAATTACCCTTTCACAGACAAATCTGCATCGCTGGACCAGGCAGATATTCCTGGGAGGGCTTAAAGCTGGCTTGGTTGCTGGTTAAAAGCCAGGGTTCCTCTCCCCAGCCTGTACGGGCATGTCCAGAGTCGCTGCTTTCCAAGATCCAGCCTGAGGGCTTCAAATCCAACCTTCAGCCACAGATCTATTCCGGATATCTGCAGTCAAACACCCCCTGACCATTTAACCAGCTGAAAACATCCTCTTGCCTTTCTGTCTCATCGCTCTGGGTGTCATTTTCCAGCTTTCCCAGCAAAGATTTCATCTCTTCATCTCCATCATTGATAAAAATGTTTCATAGCAGCGGCCAAAGCGCGGGGCCCCGGGGGAGGGAGGTGGGAATAATGCTCCTTTCTGCTCTCTCCCCATTAGCAGCCCCCTCGGAGATCTGCCAGGGAAGCAGTTTGAATCCATCTCATCTGTGCCCTGTTAATTCCTTCTAATGCAAGTTTTAATCAAAATGTCAGGTGGAAGGAAGTCAAATGCCTCGGAGAGATCCGAGTGTGCTCTATCAACACAAGTGCCTCTCTTCCCCAGCAGTGTCACACACAGACAGGTCTGGGTGACAGCCCTGCTGGCCCTGCCACCAACGCTGCCTGCAGCTCCTGAGGCTGGGGACATGACATCACCAGGTGGGACCTGTCCCAGGGATGGAAACCCATGGGACACCAGCAACCCCCCCTGAACAATGCCCTCACCACCTTCTCCAGGCCTAGACCCACATGTCTCCCTCCTTATCCAGGGAATGCTGCTCCCTGAGGAGGGGAGGAGCTGCCTGTGATGCTCAGCCCCCGTGTCCATCCCAGGAGGAGCTTCCAGTGTGGCAATGGTGGAGCAGCTCATGTGGCCCTGAGGGACAGGGGACAGTGATCCCTGAGGAAGGGTCCCTAAGGGAAGGTCCCTGAGGAAGGGGATGAGCTTTCAGGGCTGGATGAGGAGATTGGAGATGCTCAGCCCCAATGTCCATCCCAGGAGAAGATCCCAGTGTGGCAATGGTGGAGCTCATGTCACCTTGAGGGACAAGGGACAGTGGTCCTGAGGCTGGGAAGAGCTTTCAGGGCTGGATGAGGAGAGTGGACATGCTCATCCCCAATGTCAATTCCAGGAGGAGCTCCCAGCCCTGTGCCCTGGGATGTGGGGTGGGCCGAGCACTGTGGGAGAACCAGGGCTCAGGGGCTTCCCCAGCTTGCAGGATCTTTCATCTTTCGTCACCACAAAGCCAGGCCAGATCTGCATTTGCAGCAGCCCACAGAAGCTGCCTCTGTTGTCTTATTTTTGTTATTTTTGAGAGGATATTTTAGCGCTGAGCACATTCCCTCCTGTTGCCATGGCAGCCGTGACAGGGGTTATATACCGTGAGAAAAATACCAAAATTAATGAGTGAGTGAAAGAGCAGCCAAGAGAAAAACAAGGTTAAAAAAAGAGTTAAAACAGTAATAAAAACAATCTCCCAATAATTTGGCAGCGAGCATCCCACAGGCAAGACAGGCGGCGAACACGGGAGCCCCGCGGCTCCTCGCTGGATCCCAGCTGGGGCTGGCTGCCCGCAGCCCATGACCAGAGCACTACAGCCCATGGCCAGAGCACTGCTGCTGTCTGAGGGCCGTGCTGGATCCCAGCCCGTGGCCAGAGCATTGCTGCAGTCCCAGGGATGCTCAGGATCGCAGCCTTGGCCGGAGCATCGCCGTGCTCCCAAGGATGCCCTGGATCCCAGCCCATGGCTGGAGCATCACCACAGTCCCAGGGACACACCAGATCCCAGTCCCTGGCCACAGCATGGCCATGCTCCCAGGGACATGCTGGATCCCAGCCTGTGTGGCATGAGAATCACTGCAGTCCCAGGGATGCTCCAGATCCCAGCCCATGGCCAGAACTTCATCATGCTCCTAGGGATGCCCTGGATCCCAGCCCATGGCCGGAGCACCGCCGTGATCCCAGGGCCATGCTGGATCCCAGCCCCTAGTAGGAGCACCACTGCAGTCCCAGGGATGCTCCAGATCCCAGCCTCTTGCCGGAGCATCGCTGTGGTCCCAGGGCCATGCTGGATCCCAGAGCATTGCTGTGATCCCAGGGACACACCAGATCCCAGATTATGGCCAGAGCATCGCCACACTCCTAGGGCTGCACTGGATCCCAACCCCATGGCCAGAGCATCACCATGGTCCCAGGGAATGCTCCACATCCCATCCCATGGCCAATGCATCGCCACAGTCTCAGAGGTGCTCTGGATCGCAGCCCATGGCCGGAGCATCACTGTGATCCCAGGGACACTCTGGATCCCAGCCCGTGGCCAGAGCATCACTGTAGTCCCAGGGACACACCAGATCCTGGCCCATGGCCGGAGCATCGCTGTGATCCCAAGGATGCTTTGGATCCCATCCCATGGCCTGAGCACCACTGCAGTTCCAGGGATGCTCTGGATCCTGGCCTGTGGCCGGAGCATCACTGTGATCCCAGGGACACACCAGATCCCAGCCTTGGCCGGAGCATCACTGTGATCCCAGGGACCACCAGATCCCAGCCCTGACCGGAGCATCGCCGCCATCCCAGGGCCGTGCTGCTCCCACTCCATCCCACCGACGCTCCGGATGGGGCTGCGCCCACCCAGCTCCTTCCCCCGCAAACCTGCAGCCCTCGGTGACGCAGGAGGCGAGCGGAGGAGAAGTTCTTTAATGTGCTCATTTCCTCGCATTTGGGTTTTGAGGATCTTTTTGTTTTTAATTGTAGAAACAAGCGGATTGTCAGAACATCTGTGTTATTAGCATTTGCTGCCCAAATCCGAGCTGCTGCTTCTCCTGCGGAGCCCAGAGCTGATGAGAGAGAGAACAGAGGAGCCTTTGAACTCCTTGCAGCAGACGGCAGCCAGGTTGCTGCGTGTGCGTGTTGGGGAGGGGGTATTTATTCTCTTGTAAGGTTCATTTGCTCTCCGTGTTTCCCTTTCTTCTCGCTTTCCCAGAGATTTAGCTGGATGCTCTTCCCTCGCAGGCTTTGTTCTTCTGACAAGGCCCCACCGGCAGCAGGGAGCAGCTGCCTCTGTGTGATGCCAGGGCAGCCCAGCACGGGGGACCCGGAGCTGGGGGCAAGGCAGAGCCTCCAGCAGCAGCTCCGGGGGTGGTGGCGCTGCCAGCCCTGCAGGGGCTCACCGAGTAACTCTGCAGACAGAGCTGCAGCCTCAGGGCTTCTTGTTGCTCAGACTGGCTCTGCTTTCTGGGAATGGTGAAGACAAGGTGAGGATGGGTGACTCATCTGGAGCTGCTACATACACGGGGTGGAATTCTTCCCCGGTAGGGTGGTGAGACTCAGGTTGCCCAGAGAAGCTGCGGATGCTCCATCCCTGGAAGTGTTTAGGGTAAGGTTGGATGGGGCTCAGAGCACCTTGGGATAGTGCAAGGTGCCCCTGCCAGACAAGGGTAGAATGAGATGGTCTTTGAGCTCCTTTCCAGCCCAAACCATTCTGGGATTCTACAATAACGCTCAGGAGAAGGAAGTACAGGGAAAAGCAAGCTTCCTGTGTTGTCAGAGGGCAAGGAGCACTTTGGGAGGGGCATTCAAAGGCACTGGGGTGGAGGAGGAAAGCAGAGATGGATGAGGCAGCCCTGGGATACCAGGCCAGCAGGGGCCTGGACACGGTGTCCCCCCGGCTCCCCAGGCCACTGCAGAGGCTCTGCCAGGCTGCTCCCCTGGGCTGCACAGAGGTGGCTCCTGATGCCAGGCCACATTTCCCCTGCATTCCTAGAGCCTGGACCTGTCCCTCAGTAACATGTGTGATCAGAGGCTGAGGTGACAGTCACGGGTGTCCCACAAACCAGCGGCATCCAGTGATCCCTGTACGTGCCCAGCTCCCCGGCACTCCCTGTGCTGCTGCCCATTGACTCCTTCACTGCCCCGTGACTCTTGTGAAATGCAAACCTTTGGTCCCCAGCAATCTCTAAAGTTTGCTGTCCCTGTTCCACGGGCAGCCTCAGATCCACGGGGTCATTCTCTCGGTTTCTCCCTTCTCTCCAGCTCTCTGTTCCTCCGAGGAGGGCTGCCAGTTACTGATCCATCAAATCTCCCCGTGTCTCCGGAGAATTTCCTTCCCTCTCCCTGCCCAGCTCACGCTGGATCAGCAGGGCACAGCCTGACAAACCCCACAGCTCCTCTCCCTGCCCCAAAGGTGGGCTGTGACCTTCCCCGGCTTCTCAATTCACATCTCCTGCTAAATTGGCTTCATGTGAATTGACACTCGGAAAAAAAGCCCTGCACATACACACGGAGGAGCCGACATCTCTGGAGGAGCAGAAAGTCTGGGAGGAGAGCTGGGCTTGACTCGCCAGCCCCCTTTTCCTGCCCAGCGGGATGCAGCCCTGCCACGGCCTGAACCCGCTTGTTGCCGGGGAAAAGCGGGGAGATTTGGGAGAAAAGCACGGCAATTTTGGGGGGGAAACGGAGCGATTTAAGGGGTGCGATAGAGCCGGGCTGCTCCGAGCAGGCAGGCGCAGCCTCTAGATGGTGCAGTCATGCAGCCGAGCTGAGCATGTGTGCAGCGAAGGGCGCTGCGCAACAGGTTGGCGTAGCTCAGCGGGGAGACGCGCTCCCATCCTCGCTGCGGCGGAGCGGGAAGGACTTTCCAGCATCCTGGCGAGAAATCCGCGCCGCAGCTGGCCCGGAAAGCGGGTGAGGGGCAGCGCCACGGGCTGCGAGACCCTCGGAGGGTGCTGAGGGTTCTGGCAGGGTCGGGCTGCAGCTGCAGCCCCCGGCACGGAGCGCGGCCGCTCCTTGCAGAAGCGCGGAGGCGGCGGAGGCAGCACGGGAAGAGGCAGCCCTGGATGGAACGCGCTGTCCTCAGGCCCCGGGGACCTGGCTGGGCCAGCCGAGGTGCCGGGTGAGGAGCCAGCTGAGGGAGAGCAGCTTGTGAAAGCATCGCAGGGGCGCTGGGAGCTCTCGGTGCTTTGGGAGCCGCAGGTGCTCCGTGCCGGCTGCGCCCCGACACCCCGCGATAAATAAAGCCGTGATTCACCGAGGTGTGCCGGCTCCGGCCCCGGCCCCGCAGCCAGCAGGGCGGCTCTGCAGCCTGCCCGCAGCCCTGCTGGGCTGGGGGGCCGGGGAGGGTGGGCACAGCCCCCGCCGAGCTCGGTGCCACACGGAGGGACCCTCCCGGCTGCGCTGGCCCGGTCCCTCGCCCTGTGCACGGGGTTGCGGGGCTGTGAAGGGCGCCGGCTGGAAGAATAAACGAGCGAATTAATTATTAAGAGCACCGAGAGGGGAGTGAGGAGGGAGACCCGAGCCGCACGTGTGGGGGCGCGGAGCGGAGGGGTCCTCGGGGTGAGGGAATCCGGGGGACCGCGGGGACCCCCGCTCTCTCTGGGCACGGCGCTGGGCGCGGTGCCGGCAGCCCCGGGCCGGGCAGCTCTGCCCGGCAGCCGCTGCCCGCTGGTCCCGGCAGCCCGGCCGGGCTCGGGATCTGATAAGGAGCCGGAGCTCCACCTCCCCGTGGTGGCGGCGGCGAGAGGCGGAGGCAGCGGCGGGCGGGGGGGGGAAGGGGCCGTGCCTGCGCTGCGCTTCCCCTGCACATCCTCACACACACCGAGGGACGGAGGCGGGCACGGACCGAGCTGCCCACCGGGGCTGCCTCCAGCCTGAGCCGCCGCTCCGCCGGAGGAGCCGCAGCCCCGGCCCGGGGAGGGGGGCGGTTCCCACGGGACATTTATATATTTTTTGCCCCCCCTCCCCATTTTTTTCTTTTTTTCTTTTTTTTTCCCCTTTTTTTCCCCCCCCAGTATTTTTTTTCCGTTTGATTTCATCCGTGGATAACGCTCGAGAGGAGCCGGGGGGGTGGGGGGAGCGCGGTCCCGGCGGGAAGGAGGCGATGGAGACGCCGCGGGACCAGCGCGCAGGGGCTCGGCACGGAGCGCAGCGCCGGCACCATCCAAGTAAGAGATGCGGAGAGGCCGGGACCCCCGCCCGCAGCCAGGCACAGCCGCGGGGGGGTGCGGGATGCCCCGCGCCGGAGCTCGGCGCTGTGCGGGAGCGCGGGGCCGGGCGGCGGCGGGAGCGGCGCTGGCGAGCATCCCGCTCCCGAGCATCCCGCATCCCTCCGCTCCGCGCCGGGCTGCGCGGGGCTCCGCACACAGCGGGGCGGCTCCCGCTCGTCTCCGGTCCCGCCCGGCTCTGCCACTTGTTGTGCGGCGCGGAGCGGAGCGCGGCCAGCCCCGCACAGCGCAGGGCGGGCGGGGGGTGCGGGAGGGCGGCTGTGGAGGGCGGTGCGCGCGTGTTTCGGGGTGTTTGTTTTTCCGCGTGGGGGTGGCCCTGGGTGTGTGCCCCTCGTCCAGCCCTGGGTGTGTGCGCCCGCGGGGTGCGCGGCTGCGTGGGAGCCGCACAAGTTGCGGGTGAGCCGGGAGCCGGCTGGGAGCGGGGCTGTGCGGGAGCCGGAGCGGCGGCGAGCGAGAGGCTCCGGGGTGAGGAGGGGTGTCGGGGTGTCCGCGTGGGGTGCGTGTGACACCGGGGTGCGGGGACGCGAGTGGGGTGCGTGTGTCTGTGTGCGTAGCTGTGTGTGTGTGACGGGTGTGCGTGCGGTGAGTGTGTCAGCGGGCTCTGAGTGTGTCAGCGGGCTCCGAGTGTGTCAGCCAGCTCCGAGTGTGTCAGCCGGCTCCGACCGTGTTAGCGGGTTTCGAGTGTGTCAGCAGGCTCCGAGTGTGTCAGAGGGCTCTGAGTGTGTCAGCGAGCTCCGAGTGTGTCAGTGGGTTTCGAGTGTCTCAGCGAGCTCTGAGTGTGTTAGCGGGTTTCGAGTGTGTCAGCGGGCTCTGAGTGTGTGAGCCAGCTCTGAGTGTGTCAGCCGGCTCTGAGTGTGTCAGCGAGCTCCCAGTGTGTCAGCGAGCTCCCAGTGTGTCAGCGGGCTGTGTTTGCCCGCGCCGCGGAGGATCCCTGTTTCCCGGTACGCGGGGCTGAGCGCGGAGCCGGTGCCGGCAGAGCGGCTCCCGTGGTTTTGTCACGGGTGTCTGCGTGCGTGTGTCCGTGCGTGTGTCCGTGTGTCCGTGCGTGCCTCTGTGCGTGTGCTCGGGGCTGCCTGGGGGAGCCGCCTGGGGGAGCGGGGGCTCCGCTCGCTCCGTGCCCGCAGCCGGAGCCTCAGCCCGGGCAGCGCCGCGGGGAGCGGGGGAGCCTCGGCCGCGGGGCCGGCAGCGCACCCGGCCTCCATCCTCCCTCCCGGCCCCGCAGCGGCACCAGCGGCTCCGCGGAGCGCTGCGAGGCCGGGGGGGACCCTGTGCCCCTTCCCCAAGGTTCCCCCGACCCTCTCGGCTGCATCCCCCGAGCGGAGTCGCTCCCGCTGTGCCCGGCTCCCAGTGGCCCTGCCGGCCTGTTCCAGGCCCGCGACATTTCTGTCTTGCCCCAGGGCCGGTCTCCAACCGGGGTGGAGGGTGGGATGGTGGCGGGAGGGGACAGAGCCCGGAGTGGCTGTGGGGAACCCACGGCTGGAGGATGAGGGTGCCGCTCCAGGGAGGCTCTGACAGGTCTCTGCCTCGCCGGCTGCCAGACTTGGAAGGGATGTGGAGAAGGCAGCAAGAGGAGAGAGGGCCCTGGGCTTTGCCGGCTTTTCATCGCCGCCCAGTTCCTCAGGGATGGTTTTGGGGTGACGCTGTTGCCAGGCCAGCGGGGTTCCTGCTCGCGGGGTGCTCCGGCTCCCGGCGCTCGGGCCCAGCCTGCAGAATCGCCGAGCAGCCGCAGTGGCGGCCGGAGCTGGAGCAAACCCGGGGACGTGCTACGGAATACCCAGGATTCAGCCCAGCCGTGCCTTCGGCGCAGGACTGACTATCAGCGGCGGCGTTCTCGGCTCGCACGGTCCCTGAGCTCCGCGTGGAGCTGCGATGAGCTGTTCGCTGCTCGCTCCAGCTCCGGGTGTCGGAGCCGGGCTGGGGGGAGCGTGGAGGGGGGATTAGCACTTGTGTGCTCAGTGCAGGCTTTGGACAGACTTGTGAGCCGTGGCTCCGAGCCACGCAATCAGTGGCTGGGAGAGAGGAGAGGCTGGACTTTGGTGCCCATTGCCGAAGCGGCGCTGCCTCCCGTGGAACGGGGCCAGCAGGCTGTGGGAATCACAGGGAGCACAGGCTTGTTCAAGCAGTTGCTTAAATTCGCGGCGCTTTATAACCTCTCTCTCATTAAGGCTTGTTTTTTTTTTGGTGGGGATGGCTGAATTCTGTCGGATTTTGCATGCCACTGTCCTCCGAGAGCTTCCCAGTCATGCATTAAGCAGCGTGACTAACGCCTCTCTCATGTGGTTCAGTCTCTCTCACACACTCCCCGTAGGGAGAATTGTGTGTGCGGAGGAATAGTTGTTTTGGGAGGGGCTTTTATTTTTAAGTGCTCTGTGCTTTGCCAGCAGGTTGGAAAAAGGTGCCTGGCACCAGAGAAGAAAGTGTGGGATGGTCCTTAGATCCCATGGGAAAATAGCCTGGTGCCTTGGACTGGCCCCTGGGAAGCCTGTGTCTCCTGCACAGACGTGCTTGTGGAGGCTTCCTCCTACTCCTCCTCCTCCTCACGCCCAGCTCTGGGCTCTCACGTCTTCACCGTGTCATTCACACCCCTGGGTGCCGAGCAGGATTCCTGACCCTGCTGATTCCTTATCCTGCCCAGTCCAGGGCCCCTCGTGCCTTCCAGCAGCGCCCCTCAGGCTCTCAGGCCCTCTGCTCTGCAGAGTGCCTCCCTTCACCTGCAGGAATGGGGCTTGGGCTCAGAGTCCAGCCCTGGTTTTGGAGCAGAAATCCTGGGTGCTGGGCACCTTTGGGTGACACCCTTCCTCCTCCAGGCTGGCACAGGGCTCCTGGCGTTTCCAGCTGCTGGGCTTTCCCTCCCAGCTCCCTCAGCTGTGTGAGGCACCAGCATTGCCTTGAGACTTTCCCCTTTCCTGGCGATCTTTCACCTCGCACCAGGGCTTAGTCAGGATGTGGCTACGTCACCAGCACCAGGCCCAGCCCAGTGCAAACAGCCCAGCGGCAGGCACGGTGCGTCTCCCAGCCCGGGCATCCTCCAGGAGCCCTTTCCCAACAGCTGGAGCTGCCCATGTTCCCTGTCCTCACTCACAGGAGCACAGACCTGGTGGATCTCGGGGCAGGTTCACCCCATGGAGGCAGCTGGGTGAGGGGGGTCTGGTGTGAGCACAGCTGGGCGGTGGCAGACACGAGCGTGACCCAGGTGCCGGTGCCCCCGCACGGGTGACATCACACACATGCACTGGGGCATGCGCACACGCGGGCACACGCGGGCACACGCGCTGTGTGGGGCGCACACACGTGCAGGAGCGCGAGCTCACACCTGGGGCACGGGCCCGGAGCGGGCAG
Source organism: Ammospiza nelsoni (assembly GCF_027579445.1). Lineage (NCBI taxonomy): Eukaryota > Metazoa > Chordata > Aves > Passeriformes > Passerellidae > Ammospiza > Ammospiza nelsoni. The sequence goes on along the minus strand of NC_080648.1, from coordinate 2,797,517 downwards.
GGATGTGCTCCTTGCCCCGTGGGACACAGCTGCACACCCTGCCAGGGCACAGGTGGGACAGCGTGCCTTTAGCTATGGACACAGGGCCGTGCTCCAGGCAGGGGCACACTCTGGAACGCTCACAGTGCACACTCAGCACGGACACACACGTGTGTGCACAGACTGCCCGTGCTAATGCAAAAATCTGTTGTGTTTCTGCCTGGCTCCTGACCTCCTCCATCCTCAGCCTGCTCCAGGGATGGAAGATGTCCTGCTCTCTTTCCTCATCCCTTCCTCCTGGAGTCACACATCCCTTGCTGGTCAGGGCAGCTCTACACGGCCTCAGCCAGCTGGGGATGGCTCTGCTCTGCACAAAGGAAGGGGCAGGACAAGGGAGCAGAGGCAAGCTTGGCTCCAGGGCCACAGGCTCCTCTCCAGGCACGGAGATGTATTTCCACTGCAGAGGCAGAGCTCATCTCGCCCCTGTCTCCATGTCCATGGGGAAGCAGAGGGGTGGAGGGACCGGGAGCTGTTGGCTTGGGAAGTACCAAGGAGCACAGTGCAGCATGTTCCGCTTGCTGATAATCTGTGCCATGCTAGGCTAACCAGGAATGAAGCACTTGCAATGTGGCACCACGGAGGGGGATCGTGATGGTGATGGAGCGCTTGCCCATGGAGCATTCACTTGTCCTTGGGTGCAGAGTGTGGAGAGAGGGAGCAGAGTGGCGAGAGCAGGGTGATGCTGTGGGGCCTTGCCAGATGTTTGTGGCTATTCATTTTAGGGCACCCAGTCCCTGGGTTTTTGGGTGCCAGTGAGCTGTGTTGAACCACTTTATGCTCACAGCTCAGCAGAAGCTCCTGGACCCTGGAGGCGGAAAATGTGTTCCCAGAATGGAACAGGAAAGCTGGTGGCCAAGCACATCACCAGACAGGGGCTTGGTGGCAGGGCATGTGGCTTGGCACAGGAGGGGACAGCCTGTGGGGCTGGCATGGCCTGGGCAGTGTGTGGGCACGGAGAAGAGGTACCCGTGGCGGGGGCAGTGGTGCAGGGGTGCAGCAGTGCAGGGGTGCAGTGGTGCAAGGGTGCAGCAGTGCAGGGGTGTCTCTGCAATGCAGGGGGGCAGCACTCCCTGCACTGTGCTGCAGCAGCGGGGTGGGCACTGTCACGGGTGGGCATCCAGTGCGTGCCGTGTCCCAGACTGGAGTGGGAGGGAAGGAAGGAACAGTGTGTCTGCAGTGAGGAAGGGAACAGGAGCTGCTGGCGCAGGGTGTGGGGTTGCCTAGTGACTGTGCAGCGAGGGGGATGCTGTGCTGCCATTGCAGTGAGCCAGGGCTGGGCACTGCCGGGGGCTGCCCGGGGGCTCCTGCACTGCAGCGCAGCCTGGGCAGGGACCCCGTGTCCCTCTGACTGCCGGGACACCGGGGGTGGCAGTGCTCCACAGGCCGTGCAGGAGGGATGGGGCTCAGGGCCCTGCATCCCTGCAGTGCCGGGTGGGTGGTGCCTCTGTACCTGGCAGTGCGAGGCTGGCAGTGCCACTGTGCTGGCAGTGCAGTGAGGGCAGCGCTGCTCTGTTCCTGCCACACCGGTGCCCTGCAGTGCTGGAGGGGTGGCAGCCCTGCATCATCACCCCATGGCCCTGCAGTGCCCTGCAGCCCTGCAGTGCTGGACAGGCAGCATCCCTGGAGCGCCTCATGTTCCTGCAGTGCTGGATGTGCGGCAGTCCTGCACTCCTGCAGTGTCCCGTGTCCCCAAATTGATGGCTGCTGCTGTTCCTGCAGTGCAGGCAGTGATGGATGGCAGGGAGCTGTATGCTGGCAGTGCCCCGTGTCCCTGCAGTGCTGGGTGTGTGTCAGTCCTGTATCCCTTCAATGTCCCATGGTCCTGCAGTACCGTGTGGATGTCAGCCCTACATCCCTGCGGTGCCAGATGGGTGTCAGCCCCACATCCCTGCAGTTCTGAAAGGGGGTCAGCCCCACATCCCTGCAGTGCTGGATGGGTGTCAGCCCCACATCTCTGCAGTGCCAAATGGGTGTCAGCCCCACATCTCTGCAGTGCTGGACGGTGTCAGCCCCACATCCCTGCAGAGCAGGCAGAATTCCCCGTTTGGTGCTCCCGTTTCTGCAGTGTTGGCAGCTGCGTGCAGTGCCCGCGTGTCCCTGCTGTGCATGGCAGGCAGTGCCCCTGCACTGGTGGCACACAATGCTCCTGTGTTTGGGTGGTGAGAAGCTGTCTCAGAGTCTGGCCGGCTCCCATCGGGTTGTTGGCAGCAGGCTGCCTGTAGTCCACCCTGTTAGTGTGCCTCGTTGGGTCTAATTACAGTTGGTGTGGTGACGAAGAGGGTGGACAGTGGCAGGAGTGGCTTCCTGCAAGTGGCAGGGCTGAGGTTTCAATGACAGGGTTACTCACTCCAGCAGGGCGTTGCAGGAACATTGCAAGCTGGGACGGGTCCTTCAGGGCACTGGAGGCTGCTGGTTGCCGGCCCCAGCAGCCCCTTCCCTTGGGGAGCCGTGCCAGGACCGTGTGCGGCCAAGCATGGTGCAGGGGTGAGCCAGGGAAGGGGGCTGGTCGCTAACCTCCGGTGTCTGTGTCTCCTCCAGCTCCCCTGCAGCGCAGGATGAACCCGCTGGCGTCCTGCCTGGGCCTGTGGCTCCTGTGCCAGCTCCCTGCCCTGGCCTCGGGGACACGTGCGGTCTACAAAGTGCAGGAGGAACAGCCCCCCAACACCCTCATAGGGAGCCTGGCCTCTGACTATGGCTTACCGGACATGGGGCACCTCTACAAGCTGGAAGTGGGGGCCCCGTACCTGCGTGTGGATGGCAAGACTGGGGACATCTACACCACAGAGACCTCCATCGACCGGGAGAGCCTGCGGGAGTGCCAGCACCTCCTGCCCGGAGAGCCCTGCTTCCTGGAGTTCGAGGTGTCCATCACCAACCTGAACGCCAACAGCAGCCCGCGCCTGCTCGAGGGGCAGATTGAGGTGCTCGATATCAATGACAACACCCCCAACTTCGCCTCGCCCGTCCTCACCCTCTCCATCCCCGAGAACACCAACGTCGGGACGCTCTTCCCCATCCCACTGGCCATGGACCGGGACTCGGGCCCCAACGGCGTTGCCTCCTATGAGCTGATGGCTGGTCCGGAGGCGCAGGAGCTCTTTGGGCTGCAGGTGGCCGAGGACCAGGATGAGAAGCAGCCCCAGCTGATCGTCATGGGGAACCTGGACCGGGAGCAGTGGGACTCCTACGATCTGACCATCAAGGTGCAGGATGGGGGGAACCCCCCTCGGGCGAGCAGTGCCCTGCTCCGCATCACCATCCTGGACATGAACGACAACGCACCCAAGTTTGAGAAGGCCCTGTACGAGGCAGAGCTCTCCGAAAACAGCCCTGTGGGGCACTCCGTCCTTCAGGTGAGTGCACAGGACTCTTCTCCTCACTGTTTCCCCTCCTGCCTGGCTGCAGGGACAACCCAGGAGCACTGACACGGCTGTGGTTCCTGCAGGGAGGAGGGAGGGTTGGATGGAGGAGCTCACAGTGTCACCCAGGGCCAGTGGGCAGGCAGGTCCCTGGGATATCACATCTGCTCAAGGGAGGTTGGAGAGGATGCACAGGAAGGCACAGCTGGAGTGGGGCTGCAGGACACGGCTGAGGGGCAGCAGCAGAGCTGCAGGGAGCAGGGTTCTGGGTTACTGGGAGGGTGGGACCTGAGGGCCACCGGGAGCCTGGCTTGGGGCCAGCGCGGTCTCAGTGCTGCCCGCAGACAAGACATAGAGCCTTTCATAAGTTGCATTCCCTTGGCTGCTCCATGGAAACTCAGGAGGTGGGGACAGGGAGCATCCCTGCTGCCCGTGCGCGGGGCTGGCCACGCTCCGGAGGTGCCCTGCTGTCTGCAGGGAGCGGGGGCTCTGCCTCGTCTTGGGCAGCACTGCAAACTGGCCCAGAGAGCCCAGGGGCCTGGATCTTGGTGGATTTGGCTTGGAGGGGGCATTGAGATGATAGTAGTCGACATCTGTTTATCTACAGCTGCCATCTTAATAAGCGGAGCACGGCCAGCTCTCATCTGCCTGCTAATTCTGATGTGAATTTTTTAAGAATTCATTTTTCACTGTTAAGAGAATGGGAGTTGGAAGCAGATAAGGGAGCTGCATGGCCGGGAGGAGAATGGGCTGAGATGCCGCTGCTGCCATTGCTCAGCTTTTATCTTTCAGGGGGAAAATGACTTCTGCCTGTTTTGTGAGTGGAGGTAAAAGGTGGAATTTACATTTAACAACTTTCGTTCTCCATCCAAATCTGCTGAGCAAGATAACGGCGGAGCAGCAAATGGTGCAGAGAAGAGGCTGCTCAGAGAGCCGATTAGGGAGGCAAATGTTAGACAAACCTCATCTTCTTTAGAAAGCAAATAATAGGCGTAGAGGCAGGTTTATGGGGATGCAGGGCTCCTGGCAGGGATGGACGGTGCTGTGTGGGGCTCAGGCAGCCCCAGCCCCTGCGTGCCTGCATCCCCAGGTGCCGCGATGGAGCTGCTGCAGCTCTGCACAGGGTTACCTCCCTCCTCGCCCTCACCTGAGCCAGGCAGCTGCTCCAGCCCCTCCTCGGGGGCACAGCTGGAGCAATCCCTCCCTGCTGCTGGCTGGGTCTCAGCGGCACGGTTCCATGGTTCTGGAGGATTCCCTGCATGCCGGAGCCGGCTGGGAGGGGAGCACAGTCGACCGGTCCAGCCGGTTTCTCCGGAAGAGTGAGGCAGAGCCTCCATGCCCGAGGGTGGCTCCCAGCTGCTCTGCCGGTCCCAGGCTCTTTGCCCCACAGTCCTTGGCCCCAGAAGAGGAAATCCTGGTTTTTCCCCCCGGCTGTCCTCAGGGAAGGCCGCAGTGGTTTGCGGAGGGGCTCGCTCCGCCGTGCCCTTGTCCTGCTCACCGCTTGTCCCTCTGTACCCCAGGTGAAAGCCAACGATTCGGACCAGGGCGCCAACGCAGAGATCGACTACTCCTTCCACCAGGCCTCGGACATGGTGCGGCGGCTGCTGCGCCTGGACCGTGCCACGGGGCTCATCACCGTGCAGGGCCCCATCGACCGCGAGGACATCGGCACCCTCAAGTTCTCCGTCATGGCCAAGGACAAGGGCGCCAACCCCAAGAGCGCCCGCACGCAGGTGGTGGTCACCATCAAGGACATGAATGACAACGCGCCCTCCATAGAGATCCGGGGCATAGGGTTGGTCACCCACCAGGATGGCATGGCCAACATCTCGGAGGACGTGCCAGTAGAGACAGCAGTGGCTCTGGTGCAGGTGTCCGACCGAGATGAGGGTGAAAATGCTGTGGTGACCTGTGTGGTGGCCGGTGATGTCCCATTCCAGCTGCGCCAGGCCAGTGAGTCGGGGAGCGACAGCAAGAAGAAATACTTCCTGCAGACCACCACGCCACTGGACTACGAGTCGGTGAAGGACTACACGATTGAGATTGTGGCCGTGGACTCAGGGAACCCGCCCCTCTCCAGCACCAACTCCTTGAAGGTGCAGGTGATGGACGTCAATGACAACGCCCCTGTCTTCAGCCAGAGCTTCACTGAGGTGGCCTTCCCTGAGAACAACGAGCCCGACGAGCTGGTCATGGAGGTGAGTGCCACTGATGCTGACAGCGGCTCCAACGCCAAGCTGGTTTATTCCCTGGTGACAGACCCCTCCTCCAAGGGCGCCTTCACCATTGACCCTGACTCTGGGGAGATCCGGGTGAAGGCGGTGCTGGACCGAGAGCAGCGGGAACGCTACGAGTTCTCGGTGGTGGCAGAAGATAAGGGCAGCCCCAGCAAGCAGGGCACAGCGTCTGTGGCCATCAACGTCATGGACAGGAATGACAACGACCCCAAGTTCATGCTGAGCGGCTACAACTTCTCAGTGATGGAGAACATGCCGCCCCTCAGCCCTGTGGGCATGGTGACGGTCATCGATGCTGACAAAGGAGAAAATGCCCGGATCCAGCTGTCAGTGGAGCAAGACAACGGGGATTTTGTCATCCAAAATGGCACTGGCACCATCCTCTCCAGCATCTCTTTCGACCGGGAGCAGCAGAGCACCTACACCTTCCGACTCAAGGCGGTGGACGGTGGGGATCCCCCCAGGTCTGCCTACGTGGGGGTGACCATCAATGTCTTGGATGAGAATGACAATGCCCCCTTCATCACTTCCCCCTCCAACGCCACCTACAAGCACATCCTGCCCCACACCAGCCCCGGCCAGCAGGTGAGCAAGGTCAAGGCGGAGGACATCGACTCGGGCATCAATGCCGAGCTGATCTACAGCATCACAGGAGGAAACCCCTTCGAGCTCTTCCAGATCTCCCCGCAGAGCGGTGACATCACTCTGGAGAAGGAGATCCTGCGCAAGCACCACGGCCTGCACCGCCTGGTCGTGCGCGTCAACGACAAGGGCAAGCCCTCGCGGCACGGCACGGCCCTGGTGCACTTCTACGTCAACGAGACACTGGCCAACCGCACGCTGCTGGACACGCTGGTGGGGCACAGCCTGGACACCCCGCTGGACATTGACATCGCCGGCGACCCTGAGTACGAGCGCAGTAAGCAGCGGAGCAACATCCTCTTCGGGGTCATCGCTGGCATCGTGGCTGTCACCCTGGTCATCGTGCTGGTGGTCCTGGTGCGCTACTGCCGGCAGCGCGAGGCCAAGAGCGGCTACCAGGCGGGCAAGAAGGAGACCAAGGACCTGTACGCACCCAAGCAGGCCAGCAAGGGTGGGAAGAGCAAGAACAAGGTGAAGAAGAGCAAGTCTCCCAAGCCACCTAAGCCCACGGAGGATGAGGAGGAGACGGGGCTGCAGAAATCACTCAAGTTCAACCTCATGAATGACTCTGTCAGCGACAGTCCCCGGATCCACCTGCCCCTGAACTACCCTCCAGGCAGCCCGGACCTGGGCCGCCACTACCGCTCCAACTCGCCGCTGCCCTCCATCCAGCTGCAGCCTCAGTCACCCTCCGCCTCCAAGAAGCACCAAGTGGTGCAGGACCTGCCAGCCACCAACACCTTTGTTGGCACCGGGGACAACAACTCGACGGGCTCCGAGCAGTACTCGGACTACAGCTACCGCACCAACCCCCAGAAATACACCAACAAGCAGGTAGGAGAGCTCATCCTGAGGCCAGCAGCGGCACCCCCGCTGCACCGGGGAGCCATCTGGACAGAGGTGTGGGAGTGAGCGTGGACTGGCCCCCAGCCCTGCATGTGTGGCCCAGGGGGCTGGCGTTGGACTACCCCGGAGCTGAGCCACAGAGCCTGGGCATGGTGCAGGGAGGGGATGGGGATGCTGTGGGGGAGGCCAAAACTGTCTGAGCCCTTGTCCGAGCGCCCGGGGCTGGGTCCTGGTGGCGCTGCCTGGGTGACGGTGATGCGAAGGGCGCTGCATGTGTGTGGCTCTGCATGTGGGGCTCCGGGCAGGGAATGCCATCTGCCCGCATCCCCTTTGGGGACCACTCTAACAGCACCAAGGAGGGTGATGCCCACCCTCCCATCCCTCCCTCCGCTTGGGCTGGCTCATGGGGAGGAGGGACTGGTCCTGCTCCTGCCACAGCTGGGTTCCAGCCCTGCCCTGCTCCAGGGAGCAGTTGGGAAGGCTCTGGCCTCACTGCCTGGCTCTGCTGGTGCGGCTGAGCCTGCCACCATCCCTCAACCAGGGCGCCTCAAAGGGAGCTGTGGCTGCCTGGGCAGGTGGGGCTGGGCGGAGGAGCACAGCTCTGCCTTTTTCCCAGGCTCAGGCCCCGGCTTCCCCCAGGCTCGGGCCCTCTGCCACAGCCAGCACGGTGAAATCCGGGCTTCCCATAGCACGAGCACCGAGCCTGAAGCTGTGGCTCAGCAGGAGAGGGTCTGCAGATCCTGGTGGCACAGGAATGACCCATCCATGTGGCAGGGCTGGGGCTGTGCTGGGGCCAGGGTCCAGGGGCACTGAGATCTCTGCTGCAGTCGGGTCACTGCTCTTGGTGTTGCCGGGGGGGTCTCTGTGTGCAGAAAGGGTGGAGGCAGGTCTTGGCTGCTCGCTGGTGTGCACTGGAGCTTGGAGCTGAGCCACGAGGTCGTGGGCTGAGTGTGGAGCTTGCGGGACCCTCTTTCTCGTGCTGTCTGGCCACTTAAGAGCTTGCACCACATTTCTGCTTTGGCACTTCTGTCTTTAACCAGCCAGGGAGGGAGAGGGGGAGCGAGTGCCTGTGGCTTTGTCTTCTTCCTGGGGCCCCACGGGTGAGGACCACCCACTCTCCCTCGTGCTGTACCCCCTGTGCCCCATGAGACCCCTGCCCTCCTCTTTGTACCCCAGTGAGCGGCAGGCTGGGCTCCTGCCGTGGGGCTGAGCTCAGCTGCCCTGTTGGATTTGACTTCAATAAAGTTTTCTATTTTTGACCGGTTGTGCCTTATTTTCCCTGCTGCCCCTGAGAAGGCTCTCCCAGCAATTTCCCAGGCATATTTTCCATGTCCTTGGCCACTGGAGCACTCAGGCCCTTGGAGGCCAGAAGTGATGCTCATGTGAGCTGGCCATCTCCACAAACCCTCCACCAAACCCCAGCGTGGTCAGTCCTGAGGCCTCATGGTGCTGACCCTTCATCCCCAGGTTGACATGTCCCATGTCTAGTCACTACCTGGCCCTCTGAAGATGTCCCTCCAGGACAGGGTTCCCAACACCTGCACACACACATCTGTGTGGATGTGGACGCAGTCCGAGCCATAGCCCAGCTTCCATTTCGTTTCACACCAACATCCTCCCTCAAAGCTTCTCCTGGTTGATCCCCACATCCTCTTGAGCCACACCCATGTCCCACAGCCAGAGCATGGAGGAGCAGATCCCCGTGCCTGGCTAGCCTGACCCAAATCCCTCTGGCACGGGCTGGCAGTGCTGCTCCGTGCGCCGCAGTGCTGCAATGAGGGCGCACGCGGTTGCAGATGGAGCCTTGGCGTGTCACATCCCGGTGCTCCCCCACCCTGGGAGGGGATGGGAAGGAGAGATCCTCTCAGGAAGGCTTGCTGGAGCTGGGTGGTCCTGCTCCCCACGCAGAGGGCTCTGCCCTGAATGGGATCTCCTGGCAGGATGGATGGGGGTGATGCCAGTGCCATGGGGCTTGCTTGGGGTCTTGTCTCCAGCTGTTTGGAGAAAAGATGGACCCTGGTAGGCAGGAACAGTCCAAGACCCCTCTCCCACCATGCCACCACCCCATCTCAGGGCCCTCCTCCCTGGCCACCCGTTCCTGTTTCTCCTGGTTTTTCTTCCAAACTGGGGCACCCATCCCTGCGCCTGTCACACCAGTTCACCTCTTCCCCAGGGCCTCCAGTGGCCTCACCAGGCTGCTGGGGCTGAGGAGCTCTGGCGCTGGGAGAGATTAGATCAGCCAGGGAAACCAGTGGTTCTGGCTTCGGTGGTTTGAGCCCTGTGCCAGCCTCGGCTCTCACAGCCTCCTCGTTTGTTTTGCTAACAGCATAAGGTTTTATCTTGAACCATCCAGGAAGTGTCTGGGCCTCCTGGGCAGGCAGGGCTGGGACCCGCAGGGAGATGCGATGGCTGCAGAGGAGGAAAGGAGACACCAGCAACCACCTCAATAAGTGCTCCCCGCAGGGCTGGGCCGGGCAGTCTGGGGGCTTGGCTCAGCCCTGCTATCTGCTTCCCTTTGGGAACTTTCTGAGAGAAATTTCCCTCCCTTCCTCGTCCTCGGCAGCTCTTTGATGAACCTGGGCTGAGAACTCAGGCGCTGGCGTGGGGAGCGGCTCTTTCTTCTGCCTGGCTCCCAGGCTCCATCCCTGTTTTACCAGGAGGGGAAATTCTCCATCCTTTCCCAAGATCTGCCCTAGGTCCTTGCAGCCCCCCAGCACCCGGGAAGGCAGCTGGAGTGGTGTGAACTTGAGCGAGCTCAGCAGAGGTTCCTGCACCTGCCCGCGGGCTCGGAGCACGGTGCAGCATTAATTACTCTCTGCGGGAGGGGAGGAGAGAATATTGTAGCTGTAATGGACAGAAATGAAATCGTCTTGTTTGAGAATTTAGCTCAGAGTCTCCATAAATTGCAGGTTTAGGTGCTGGCAGATGTCTGGGAAAGTCTCCCACTGTCCTGGGTCAGTGGGTTTTCTCAAGGCCGTTCACGTGGAATGAGCTGATAAATGGATCCAGCAAGGAGCTGCAGATGGAGCTGAGGGTTCATGGGGGACCTGCCCTGCTTTCCCCCAGTTCCAGAGACAAGCTGTGCTGGGAGCAGCTCCTCCACACCGTGAATCAGCTCCTGCTGCTGGGATCCACTGGGCCTGGATCAGATTTGGCTCTGCCTGGCTGAGGTGGAATGAAGGAAGTGTCATTGAGGGGCTGCAGCTCCCTGGATCTGCTGGGAAGAGTGGCTGTGTCAAAGCACAGCAGCTTGTGAGCATCACTGGGGCACCTGGGGGGGCACAGGACAGGGTGGGGAGTAGTCAGTGACTGTGCTGGAGCATTGCTGAGGATGCTGAGGGCACCAGGGGCCCAGCAGGAACGGGTGGTGGCTCCTGGTGCATCTGTGCTGGGCACTTGGGTTGATGAGTGAGAGCACCGTGGGGCATTTGGGACCTCAAAATGAGGAGATTCAGCCACAGAAGAGCAGCCCCTGGTACAAGCTGGATATGCAGGCAGAGCCAGCGTGGATGTGTGCTGGCTGTGCTGCAGGGGGAGGTGACAGCGGGGTGTACCCAGCCCGTGCCCCCACATAGGGGAGGTGACAGGGGGATGCTCACTGCCAGCACCCTGTGCAAGTGGCACAGAGGGGAGTGTCACTGCCAGCACCCTGTGCAGGTGGCACAGAGGGCAGCGTGGTCTCGGTGACAAGGGGGACAGGGACACAGGCACAGGCTGTGTGTCAGGGGCAGGGGATGCAGGGGATGCAGCTGGCACAGGGCAGGGTACAAGGCCTGTCCCCAAGGAGGTGGCAGTGGGGACTGTGCAGCCTGGGCTGTGGCAGGAGGTGGCACAGGGGGTGCACAGCCCCAGGGAAAGGGGCACAGGGGGTGCACAGGCTGTGCTGTGTGCAGGATGGCAGTGGGGTGGGCACAGTGGCAGCAGGGGACAGCAGGGTGGGCAGGCTAGGCCAGGTGACAGCTCTGTAGGCAGTGTCCACAAGGACACAGTGGCACTGATTGTCCCCAACACATATCAGGTCTCTCCTGCCTGGCAGTCCCTGGCCCCTCCAGCACTGGGGACCTCGTCCTTTCTCCCCTGAAGGCTCCCCCAGCCTGTGCTCCTGGGGCTGGGTGACAGCACTGCCCAGTTCCCCTCTTGCCTGCCCTCCTCTTCCTCTCCCTCCCCACAGCCTCAGCCTCTCCCCTGCCTGATGCCCTTGGAGCCAGCATTGCCCTTTCCCAGCTTGGATCTGGGGAACTCCTCCTTTGCCCCCCAGATCTTCCTGCTCCTTTCCCAGCTGTGTCTGCTCCTCTCCACCCTCTCTCCTGATCTCTCCCTTCTCCCTGGCTCGCCCCAGTCTCTGCTGACCGTGCTGGCTGCAGTACAGAGGGATGCTGAGCCCTCCCAGCGCAGGGCTGAGCCCCTGGCTGGCTGAGCTGTGGATCCTGGGGGATGAAAGCCCTGGCTGTGTGTGCAGCCTCCTGCTCCAAGGCTCCCTGATTGATATTCCCAGCACTGCTCTGCCCGCTCGGGCTCTCAGCTGCAGTGCTGCTCCCTGGAGCGGGGCCCAGCCCTGCAGGCTGCAACAGCCAGCCCCAGAACCTGGGGCAGAACCTGGGGCTGGGACAGGACGTGTGCTCGTGGTCTCTGTGTGTCCCCATGGTTTCTGTGTGTCCCCATGGTCCCTGTGTGTTCCCATGGTCTCTGTGTGTGACCCCATGGTCTCTGTGTGTCCCTGTGTCTCTCCCATGGTCTCTGTGTGTGTCCCATGGTCCCTGTGTGTCCCCTGGTCTCTGTGTGTCCCTGTGGTCTCTGTGTGTCCCCTGTCTGTCCCTGTGTGTCCCCATGATCCCTGACTGTCCCCATGGTCCCTGAGTGTCCCCATGGTCTCTGTGTGTTCCCGTGGTCCCTGTGTGTCCCCATGGTCCCTGTGTGACCCCATGGTCCCTGAGTGTCCCCATGGTCTCTGTGTGTTCCCGTGGTCCCTGTGTGTCCCCATGGTCCCTGTGTGACCCCATGGTCCCTGAGTGTCCCCATGGTCTCTGCATGTTCCTGTGGTCCCTGTGTGTCCCTATGGCCCCTGTGTGTCCCTGTGTGTCCCCATGGTCCCTGTGTGTCCCCAGGCACTCGGTGCCCCTCAGCCCACAGAGCACCCAGAGGTGTGGACGGGGTGAAGCACAGAAGCTGGAGGGGGTGGAGGGTGGGGTGTTCCCAGGTGAGGACAGAGCTGGGCAGTTCTGGGCTGTTCTGGGATGGGATGGAAGGAGGTTGCAGTAATGAGAGGGTGCAGGATGTAGGACAGGCCAGGGAGGTTGTTGTGGAGGGAACAAGGGCTGAGGAGTGCCTGGAGCAAAGGGCACAGAGTGGCTGGGATTGTGTCAGGGCTGGGGAGGGCAGCCCTGGGACAGCAGCAAAGGGGTGTTTTGTGCTCTGGGGGACAGCTGGGACCCCCAGAGTGAATTCCCCGTGTGGGGCCATGCCAGGGCAGGTCCCAAAGAGCCCCTTGGTGGTTTGTGGGTGTTGGGCACTCAGCACCCGTGGTGCCCTGGCACACCTCCCGCTGGTTGGCACATCCTTAGGAATGCTGAGCCCTGTGCCAGGCCCAGATCACCTTCCTGCCCTCCGCCCTCATGCCCACACACCCCTGTGCTGTGAGAGCCCTGCCAGGAGCCCTGGGCACGGCCCATCCCCAGGGCATGGCTGGGCTGCCGTTGCACAACCCAGCCCTGCTCCCGGCAGAAACCAAGATGGGCACTGCAGATTATCCCAAAAGAGGCTCCTCCTGCACTGTCCTGACCCTTCAGCACTCCAGAAGGCACAGACAGCTCAGCTGGGGCACAGGAGGGTTGGGCAGGGGTGAGGAGGTCACCCCTGGCATCCTGGTGCCCCTTTTCTGGTCACCCCTGACTGTGGCTGCAGCATCCCCCAGCCCAGCCTGGGTGAAGCTCAGCCTGGGCTCCACCTCTGGAGTTAGACCTGCAGCTCAGCCTCACTCAGCTTCCCCCCAACAGGTCCTTCACTGTCTTCTGTCCTGGCCCTTTCTGTACTTCAAGGAGAGCTACAAAATAGATGGAGAGAAATTTTACACAGGCAGATTGTTACAGGACAAGGGGAACTCTTTGAAATGAAAAGAGGAGAGATTTGGATGGGATATTGGGAGGGAATTCCTCCCTGTGAGGGTGGGCAGGCCCTGGCACAGCTGTGGCTGCCCCTGGATCCCTGGCAGTGCCCAAGGCCAGGCTGGACATTGGGGCTGGGAGCACCTGGGACAGTGGGAGGTGTCCCTGCCATGGCAGGGGTGGAATGAGATGGGCTTTAAGGTTTCTCCCAACTCAGACCACTCCATGATCCTATTCTCTGACATTCTGAACTTTTCTGGGGGTCTCTCACCCCTGAGTACCTGGTTTCCACATCCTACCTGTAGCAAAGGCTTCTTTTCCGAGTGTGATTCCCAACCCAACCCTCTCAAGAGGAAGAGGAGGTCAGGCAGAGGACCAGAAAGAAAACAACTCCCCCAGATCCCTGTAGAAACATTCCTGGTTGTTTTGCATCAATGCCTGGTGTGGTGGGAGCTGTTTACTGCCTCAGCCCTTGAGCTGCTGGCAGGGAAGCGTGGGTGGGTTTGTGGTGGGAGCGTGGGCTGTGACCTGCCAGGAGAGCAGCGAAAGCTCCACCACCTCATTATTTCCATCCTCGTGGCACTCACAGCCAGGCCCTGTGGCTCCTGCCCAGAGATCCCTGAAGATGCCCCTTTCCTGGGATGTAAACATCCTGCTGAGCTCCTCCTGCCTTGCAAAACACCCCTGTGATCTGTCTGCACATGGCACAGGGATCCTGGCACGCTCCATCAAAGCTGGAGCCATCCTTTGGGGAGGGCAGCCGTCCCACCTCCCTCCCTGGGAGCTGTCAGAGCAGCCTGCCCTGATTCAGCTCCTCAGAGACATCTTGAAAGGCCCCAGCAACCTGAGAGCCTGCAGCTATTTTGCTCCCACATGGCCTGGTTTTCACATCCTGCCAGCTCCCCTGTGCTCAGCAGCAGCTGCTGGGGGGGCTCCTCGTGGCTCAGCTCTGCACTGAGATCCTGCTGGAGCCATGTGTGATGGGGATCTCTCTGCACTGAGATCCTGCTGGAGCCATGTGTGATGGGGATCTCTCTGCACTGAGATCCTGCTGGAGCCATGTGTGATGGGGATCTCTGCACTGAGATCCTGCTGGAGCCATGTGTGATGGGGATCTCTCTGCACTGAGATCCTGCTGGAGCCATGTGTGATGGGGATCTCTGCACTGAGATCCTGCTGGAGCCATGTGTGATGGGGATCTCTCTGCACTGAGATCCTGCTGGAGCCATGTGTGATGGGGATCTCTGCACTGAGATCCTGCTGGAGCCATGTGTGATGGGGATCTCTGCACTGAGATCCTACTGGAAGGGTCCTGCTGGAGCCATGTGTGATGGGGATCTCTGCACTGAGATCCTGCTGGAAGGGTCCTGCTGGAGCCATGTGTGATGTTCCCCTCACACTCCTCCATTCATCTCCCTGCTTGTTCATCAGAAGCTCTTGAGCCCCGTTGTAGGCAAAACTCATGTTTTAGATGTTCCCATTGAGACCTTCTGAGGTGGTGTGATTCCAGGCTCTGTAAGCACCTGGAGGAGATTGGGTGGGATTTTTTCCCAAGGATTTCCAGTGGATCACAGTTTATTAGGGACTATTGGGGCGTCTCTTGCCCAGAGAGCTCAGAAACCTTTGCTAATGTGCTGGAAATTTGTCTGGACCCAGGAGCTGGTTTGGCCAAGGATGTGATAGCAATCCTGGGATTTGAGGAGCTCATCCATCCCAGGGGTCCTGTGCCAGTGGGAATGGGAATTGGGGCAGTGTAGGCAAGATAAGTGGCCCTAAGAAACCTCCCTATGACTTGTCCTACCTGTTTGATGTCTCCAAAGGAAGGTTTGTCTCACCTGGTATCTCCACTCATCAGGAGGTGCAGACCACTAAAGTGAGGGCTCTGCCCATCTCTGCAGCGTGTGGGTGCCCAGACCTCTGGAGCAGGCACAATTCCTTGGGCAGACAGGAAAAGCTGCTGCCCTTTGCCTGTGGAAATAGAGCTGCTTGCAAAACAGGTTTGCCCTCAGAGGAAAATTTTCAATTTGAAAGCAAATCAGGAAGAACTGACAGTTTTCCCCCCTGTTTCCCAGGTCAATCAGAATATATATGATATATAAATATTTTTTTTTCCTAGTAATGTCTAAAGGCATGATTTTGCCTGACCTTTTTGAGTTGAGCTCCATAATTAATACTTGGCTGGAGTCCTGAAGTGATAGGTACCTTTGCAAGAGCATCATTTTTTCATTTTCACGTGTCAGCAAAGATCTCCCCCCACGCCCCAGCCCTGAAACAGGGAGCGCGCTTGAATAATGATCTGATTCCAGCAAATTGACAGCTTTTCTGTGGAAAGGCTTCCATGGAAGCATTCCTGGTTATCTCCATTTTTTTTTTATGGAGTCCTGAGTCTACAGCTTCGGACCCCCTGCTCTCCCCAGAGCCTTCAGTGCTCCCTGTCAGCTCCACTGGCTGCAACTGGGAGCCAGATTAGCTCATTACTTTCCCAGCATCATTTCTCCACTCTGCAGCTGTTGGATTCCTCGAGGGTTTCATTCAAGTGTTGCTCCCAGTCCCGGAAAGCTTTTTCTCCCTGGGATCTTAAGATGGTTTTAACGTGATTATGAGGCCTCCTGCCGCGTCCAGGGCAATTTCCACTCCACACCAACCATCTCCAGAATAGCTCCATTATCAGCTGGATGGTGACAGACATTCCAGGGCAGCACAGCCAGGCCAATTTAGACATCATTCCATAAAGATTATGACCCCTTTCCATTTTACCGTTCGCCCTTCCGTTGATTTATTTCCGTATTTTCCTTGGCCGTCTTCATTTTCACCCAAAGAAAAGCCAAATGGCACCTCCTGGATGGACTCAGAGCTGGGATAGGCTGAGGGTTAGGCAGGCTCTGTCCCCAGGCTGCCTAAATGGGTCTCTAATTGCGTTAGATCTTGCTCTGTGTTAGATAAATTCGATCTGACCAGGCAGGTTGGCACCGGGCTTTGGCGGCTTCTTTGAGCATCATGCAAATTTCAGGAGGCTTCAGGGCACCTATGTGGAGTCAGCCCGCATTTTCCTGGATTTATTCATTAAATAGTGCCTCGGGAGCTGATGTCCATTTGAGGCTGGCTGCTCTGCTATCATTATTTGCGCAGGACTTGGAGACTGCCTCTGCTGACTGCAAGGTCAGCACTCGCTAATTGTCAGTGGAGCAGCCACTCAGGAGGGGAGCAGGTGCTTTTTGGGATGATACCTGGGTTTGGGAGCTGAGATTCCATGGGTTCCTGTGCTTTTTTTCCTCTGGTTGTGGGTTCCTTCTCTGGTTTGTCAGCAGTGGAAGAGCTGAAGGGGTGTTGAGAGCTGGTTATGGACACAGGGATTTGTGGGCAGACACAGCCACCACACAAGACCCCGTGAGCATCATGGACCAGAGCGGTCAACCCATGGCTGATGTGCCCTGTGGGACCCCAGTGGCTGTGGTGGGGGTGATCCCAGTAAAGCCAGGCTGGCAGATCACAGATCTGGGCCTCTATCTGTGCTCCAGAATTGTCAGGGTTCTTTGGGAGGGACAGAATCTTGGGAGGTCCTGAAGGAGTGTTTTGAATAAAAGGATGGGTCTCACAGGTGTGAGACCACAGATCTTGGCTTAGAGATGGGTCCATCCATGTCCCTCTCTTGTCCAAAGCAGCCCCTGGGACCTGATCCCAGCCCTTCCCTCAATTCCTTCATGTTGGGCACACAGCGAGCAATCCTGGGAATGCAGCTGGGTCTGCTCTACCAACTGAACCCCTGGAGATGCTGTGCCAGGGCAGGGAGGGGCTCTTGGGGCAAACAGGAGCCCCAGGCCACCGAGGGCAGGAGCAGGAGGTGACACCAAGCCAGGGCAGTGCTTGCCTTGTCCTTTGTCCCCTGTCCCCTGTCCCTGTCCCTCAGGGTGCTGCTGTGCAGGAGATGCCCTGAGCTCTTCCCGTCACCTGCAGGGTGAGTGCAGAACAAGCAGGGAGGGCTCTTGGAGGCTTCTCCTCCACAAATCAGTGCAGTGAGCACACAATGTGCTGCTGGAGGGTCATGGAAGGATGGGAAGAGCTGTCTCAGCTCCATTCTCACCCCAGCAGGGCAGCAGAAGCTCTGGTGGCTCAGAGGAGCTGTAAAATGGTCGGCTCAGGGACGAGCTGTGTCCTGTTTCCTGGAGCTCGAGCGTTGCCCTGGGTGGTTTTGGCAATTCAGCTCCAGCTTTCCTCGAGGCCTGCCCTGGTTTCCGTGGACATAAAATTCCCCTCAGCCTCCTGCTCCCAAGGCTGAGCTGCACTGGAGCCCTGCTCCTCGCCAGGCAAAGCAAACAATTCCCAAGCCTCCACCCAGGGAGAGCTGGCTCTGGGTCACTCAAAGCACAATCCCTGGGCTTATCCTTCTCTCTTCTCTCCATATCCAGGGATGGCTCCAGGTTGGTGTGTGAGGGAGAGGGGCTGATGAATCCATGTGGAGTTGGGTGACTCCAGTGCCACAATGGCTCCCTTGTGGCTCAGTTTGATATTCCGGGCGCTGGCTCTGACATTGCCTTTCACTCCCGGCCCTGTGAGTTGCTGCATTGTGGCGGCTGCAGGGGAAGCAGCTCCCTTGGCAGCTGCCTGAAAGGAGCTTCTGGCCTGTGGGGAGGCGCAGGAGGCCAGGGCAGCGTGGATGCTGCTTTGGGATCAGCAGTGAGCCAGTTAACAGGGGCTGGATTTTCCCCCTGTGCTCAGGGTGGCTCCCCTCCGTCCCTGCCAGCAGGAAAAGGGTGCCCGGGGCGGATTTGGTGGTTTCCTTTGTGAACAATGGAATTCCTCCTGCTGCTCAGTCCCTGCCCTCTCCCTCTGCACAGGCAGCGGTGCCAGTGGGTTTGTGGGGACATGGTGACATCCTGAATTCCTGCTGCTCAGTCCCTGCCCTCTGCACAGGCAATGATGCTGTGGGGACATGGTGACATCCCAAATTCCTGTTGCCTCCTGGCACTGCTGCCACTTGGGCTGATTTTATTTTTGCTGGGTTTAGCAAGCAGAATCATCCTGATGCTGGTCATGCTGGGAGCTGGGGATGTTTAAATGAGGGAGCAGAGGGGCTGAGGAGCGCAGGATCCCCTGACCCCCGTCCAGAATCCATGAGTGGGAATCCTCACAGAATCATTAGGGTTGGGAAAAAGCCCTCCAAGATCATCTAGATTTGATGTCACCCAGCCCAGAGCACTGAGTGTCACCTCCAGTTATTCCCTGAACACCTCCAGGATGGTGATTCCACCACCCTCCTTCTGATGCCTGACCACCCTTTCCATGAAGAAATATTGGAAGAAATGTCTCCCAGTATGATTTTTCCTAGTGTGCCCTCCTGGCAGAAGGAATCAGCAAAGTCAGGGATTAGTGCTGGGGGGTTTGGGATGTGCAGCCAGGACCAGGCAGGTCGGGGCAGCCCATAGAAATTCCTCACCAAAAACAAAGCTCCTGCTACTGCCAGATGAGCCCCAAAGCTGGAGCTGTGGGTTTGGGGCTGGCTTCCCTTGGCTGGAAAACTGGGGAAGGGCTGGAAGGGGCACAGGGAAGGGCAAATGGGATGGAAGGGGCACAGAGACAGGCAGCACGGCTGGAAGGGGCACAGGGAAGGGCAGATGGGATGGAATGGGCACAGAGACAGGCAGCACGGCTGGAAGGGGCACAGGGAAGGGCAGATGGGATGGAATGGGCACAGAGACAGGCAGCACGGCTGGAAGGGGCACAGGGATGGGCAGATGGGATGGAAGGAGCACAGGGAAGGGCAGCAGGGCTGGAAGGGGCACAGGGATGGGCAGATGGGATGGAAGGAGCACAGGGAAGGGCAGCAGGGCTGGAAGGGGCACAGGACAGGCAGATGGGATGGAAGGAGCACAGGGAAGGGCAGCAGGGCTGGCCAGAGCTGCCTTGTGTCTGCAGCAGGACCTGGCAGAGCCAGATGCAGCCTGGATTTGTGGAATTGGAAGGGGGGCAGAGCGAGGAGTAATTACTGCCGTTCCTCACAGCCCTGCAGGTAGGAGAAGTTCAAGGCAGAACGAGCAGGCAGCAGAGGCAGGAGCAAAGGGAAGAGCTTTTCCAGAGAGCACATGGGCTGGAGTTCACTGCTGCCGGAATCTGCAGAGGCCGGAGAAGGCACGGCCTCAAAAAGGCAGGAGAGCACTTCACAGAGGATGGATGGGGTCAGCAGAGGGAGAGCTGCCAAGGATTCCTCCTCAGGAAAAATCCCTGAGCTGTGGCAGCACGGAACATGCAGGATTTTCATGAACATCCCCATCAGAGCATCCCTGCAGGAAGAGGGGGACAGGGGCTCAGTTTGTCCCTGGTGCTGGTACTGGTGTCCCCATCAAAAATATCACAGTGAGCACTGGGGAACCCTGAAAATGCAGGTTTTTTTATCCAAAGCCGCAATTTCTCAGCTGAGAAAATAGACAGCTCTGCCCCAAATCTCATTCCAGCACAGTGGCAGCAGTTGGAAACCAATAAATACTGGGGGTAAAAGGAGGGAGTTACAGCAATTAGGAGAAATGAGTCGTTCTGGAGTGTAGAAAATTAACAAGCAAAGCCAAAGACATTGGGGGAAAATCAATTATTACAAAGTCAACACAATAAGTACTTTAAAAAATGCGCCGGGAAGAGGTGGAATTCAGGAACTGTCAATTCCAAGTGGAGATTGCAAAATTGTTAATTATGGAGAAAAATGCAGAAGTATTGACTAAATAGGTGGAGTAATTTGGGCTGAGACATAACAACGTAGGATGTGGGACCTGCCCATGTGTTGGGAACCAGGAAAAGCATTCAAAATAGAAATATCTGGCATAATGGAATGGAATAATTTGCAGTAAAGAGTGGGATCTCTCTGCTCTGGAGATGTCCATGGGGCTTGGGAGCCTGGGGAGGGCAGGACTGGCAGGGCAGCGATGCCACGAGCAGCTGGAGGAGCTGTGCAGTGCTCCCTGCCCTGGGCAGCCCCAGGGAACAGCTGGATTAATGGCTAAAGCAGGGAAGGGCTGATGGAAATAGCACTGACGTCAGTCACTGTGCCTGATGGCAGGGGACACTGGGCACTGGCATTACGTGACAGGTCTGGCTTTTAAACCTCTCCTTAGGCATGGTCCTGGCCTCTGTGAGGAACAAGGGCTGCTGCAGGCATTCCCACAGGGCTGCAGAGGCAGAGCTGGTTTGTGTTGGGCACAGAGCAGCTGGAGACTGATGGATGCTCCCAGCTGATAATGGGGATTTTATCACTATCATTATTATTGTTTTTATTGTTTTGCATGAACACTGCTCTGAGGTTGGACATCAGCAGGAATTTCTCCATGGAGAGGGAGGTCAGGCATTGGGAGGAGCTGCCCAGGGAGGTTTGGAGTGCCCAAGGAACACCTGGATATGGTGTTTGGCACTCGGGGCTGGGGATCAGGCATGGCTTGGACTCCATGACCTTGGAGGGCTTTTCCAGCCTGGGATTCTGGGATTCTGAGCACGGCATAGTGAGGCAGATCTGGTTTATCCAGAGCTTAGGGAAGGGAAGGGAGGCTTGGCTGGGATCCCTTGTGGAGCCAGGTTCTCCTGGAGCTGCTCCTCAGCACTTGCTGCCATTCACCACTGCAATCAATGGTCTGGAAGGAAATCTGAAATCACTGCTGATAAACCCGTGGCTGCCACAGAGATTGGTGGAGTGGGAGATGGTGCTGGGGACGGAGCAGCCATGCAGAGCAATCCAGATTGCCTGGTAAACTGGGCCCATTTAAACAAAGTGCATTTTAACGCGGAGCTGCGCACGGAGGAACGGAGCTCTGGCTGATATCCTGGGAAGTGCTGGCTGTAAAATGGATTCAAGGGTCATGCTGCATGAGTAGCTCAGGGTTAAGAGGCTGGCACAGACCTCAGGTGGAAAAACCTGTGAGGTTGGAAGGGCAGGAAGGCGCTGCAGGAAGCCCTGGTGAGATGGCACCTGCAAAGGTCACCTCTGATGAGGAACGGGGAAAAACTGGGGCAAGCAGAGATGAGGGCCCCAAAACAGATTTGCTGTTTGCAGGTTGTGACTCGGAGCTGCTGTGTTTGACTCCTCACACAGAAGGCTCTGCTGTGCCTGGACTGCCCTGCACAGGCAGCTCCTTGTGCAGAGGGCACTGCCTGCTCCAAGGCTCTTTACCCTCCCCAGAAAGGTCACACCAAACCCAATTTCTGTGAGTCAGGGCCAGACAAATCAATTCCGTGCTTTTCCATGATTCCAGAGCCGGGCTGAGGGGGGTGGAGAGCATCCCAGGGACCTGCTGGTGGGGCTGGGCACAGAGGGAGGGGGCACTGCCCGTGCCAGTGCCACGCTGCCCTGTGGGCTGCAGGGACAGGGCTCAGAGCCCTGCAGTGAGAGGAGCCCTTTCCAGGGCTGCCTGGTGACATTTACAGGAGGTGTTTTTCAGGTACAAGCGCTGCTGTTGGGATGCAGCCCCCCGGGCTGGGGGGATGGTGGCTGTCACAGGCTGGCTGTGGGACGTTGTTGATTTGTGTTATCTCAGCACCCCAAGGAGCGGGGCTGGTGCAAGCAGGAGGGAAAGCAGGAGGGAAAGCAGGAGCTAGGGATGGGCCAGGCAAGGCAGGAAATTGGTTTCAGCTGGGTGGGCAGGGCCAGGGGTAGGGCAGTGCCAGGCTGTACACGATGCCTGTAGGCTGGGAGGGGACTCCAGAGTGTCATTGTCACCTGGGCAGTGCTGCCTTGTCCTCAGCTCCTCCAGAGCCCTCCCGGGAGGAGCTCACTTGTGCCTCAATGGCAGGGGGTGCACCCTCTGCTCTGGCAGCCCCATCCTGTGCCCCCTCTGCTGTGCCCCATCCAGTGCCCCCTTTGCTGTGCCCCCTTTGCTGTGCCCCATGCTGTGCCCCATTCTGTGCCCCCTGTGCTGTGCCCCCTGTGCTGTGCCCCATTCTGTGCCCCCTGTGCTCTGCCCCATTCTGTGCCCCCTGTGCTGTGCCCCCTGTGCTGTGCCCCATTCTGTGCCCCCTGTGCTCTGCCCCATTCTGTGCCCCCTGTGCTCTGCCCCCTGTGCTGTGCCCCATTCTGTGCCCCCTGTGCTGTGCCCCCTGTGCTGTGCCCATCCTGGCAGTGTCCAAGTTGGGCTGGACAGGACTCGGAGCCACCTGGGCTGGTGGAAGGTGCCTGCCCATGGCAGGGGTGGGATGAGATGAGCTTTAAGGCCCTTCCAGCTCAAACCCTGCCATGATCCTGTGATTACTACTGGCCAAAGCCTCCACTGTGGGGTTTTTGCCACAGTGATTAACCCGGTGTTCCCCACTGCAGGTAGAGGTCACTCCTTCTCATCTGCCAGTGGTCCCAAGCAGAGGCTTTTCCTTTCCAGCCTTAACCTTCTCTTCCCTGAACCAATTTCTCTCTTTTTTTGAAATATTTCATCATGGATTCTAATGACTGCTTGTCTGTTCTTCTCTGCTGAAGTGGGGCACTCTCCCAGCTCAGCCTCCTGGCACCCAGCAGAGCTGGCACATCCCAGCCCATTCACACATCCCAATATTGATGCATTTTTGGGTGGGAGGCTGGCAGCAGGGGTGGATCCCCATGATGTGCAGTGATCCTCAGCCAGCTGTGAGTGCTCCTCATGAGGGTGCAGATGTGACAGACCCATCCCACATCTGTCATGCCAGCAGCTCATGAAAGCACAGCCCAGCCACGGATTTGGGACACAACCCAGAGCTTTAATGTGATCCATGATCCCAGCAGAAAAGGCTGTCTGCAGTAATTCCTTTGGGAATAACACTTTCCAAATGATTTGCACCCACATTACCCAGACAGGGATGTACCGTGCTGCATCTCTGCTGTTTGCTTGCATTACTTATGAGAAAATCAGCTAAAACAGTGTCAAAAAAAACTTCCTCAAGTCGAGCTAGAACATTTACTGCTCCTCCTCCCTCCACGAGGCCTGCTGTCTTTTCAAAGGAAGGAGTTCAATGGCTTGACATGTTTGTTTGTGACAAACCTACAGTGGCTGTTACTCATTTCCTTGTTATCTTGTAGGTACTTACAAAGAGTTCTTTTATCTGCTTCAGTATTTTTCCAGGAACTGAAATTAAGCTAACTGTTTTATAATTCTCCAGCTCTTCTTTTTTCTCATCATTAAAGACAGGCGCTATTTTAGCTCCCTTCCAGTCTTCTGGAAGCTCCCTGATTCTCTACAAATTCCTCAGGAAAAAAAAAAAAGTCTTGGGAAAAAAAAAAAAAAGCAGCCCTAACAGCTCTGAAGTTACTTAAATCAGGTCTCTAAGCATCTGTGGTGAATTTAATCAGGTCCAACCAACCTTAAAGCAGCTCATCTAAATGCTCCCTCTGTGTTCCTTCCCTCTGTTCGTCTCAATTCCTTCCCCTTCCTGGCCAGTGCTGGCTCTGTGTGGGACGCCTGATTGCCACTGATTTGTAGGAAAGACACCAGCACAGAAAAAGGTATTCAGCCTAAACGTTGTGTTGGCTCCTCTCTCACCTCATCACCTTCAGATCCCCATCAAATAATTCCTGTCTTGGGCTTTTCCCCATGTTTCTGGTGGGGAAATATTGTGGTGGTTTTTTCTTGCTCTTGGTGGTTGTGTTTCATTCCCCTCTCTTGCCCCTTGAACTCTCCACTCCACTCCTCGGTAATCACACCAAAGAAGGATTTGGTGGAAGGATTTGGAGCGGGATAATGATGTGGCTTAATGGCTGCTGGCAGGGAGCTGCTCTGAGCTGAGGCAGAGCTGGGGAGGGAGAGTGTGAACTGGGGTCTTGGAAAGGCTTAACGAGGTGAATCCTGAGGATGGGAGCTGGGGTCAGGCCAGGGGCTGGCAAGGGAGGGAGGATGTGGCTCTGTGCTGGGCAGGGATGCCATCAGAGAGGCTTTGGGGTGGCCTTGGCCACGCGAGACTCTGGGGCTGTGTTGGGAACCTGCCAAGTGGGGATCCCTGGTCAAGGGTGGGAACAGTGATTCAGGAGGCTGTGCTGATGGGCGGGACTTTTCCAGAGGTGTCCTGACATGGGAGGGGACACCTGGGTGGCAGACGAGGCTGGGACAGAGCTGTGGGGGGAGTGATGGGTTGGGGCAGCACAGGGACCGTGCAAAGTGTGCTCCCTACATGTGATGGGGAGCTCTTGGCTGGGATGGACCCTGCTGTTGAGTGTGCCAGGACGGCTCTGGGGGCTGAGGATGGGGTCAGGTTGGATGTCCCCACCCTTTGCTTTCACCTGTCAGGTGGGTGATGCAACATCTTCTCTCTTGCCTGCAGTTACCTCATCGCCGAGTGACGTTCTCTGCAGCCAGCCAGGCTCAGGACCTGCAGGACCCCTCCCAGCACAGCTACTACGACAGCGGGCTGGAGGAATCCGAGACCCCCAGCAGCAAATCTTCATCAGGGCCCCGCATCGGGCCCCTGGCCCTGCCCGAGGACCACTACGAGCGCACCACGCCCGATGGCAGCATCGGGGAGATGGAGCACCCCGAGAACGGTACGTGCCCGCCCGCGCGCCTGTCCCCTCCCTGGCACTGTCCCCGAGGCTTCTGGCCCTCCATGATCCCTGTCCCCAGTGTGGGTGACGTGGGAGCTTGGCTGGGACACGCTCGGCTTGGTGGGGATGAGGATGGAGAAGAGGGAAGGCTCAGAGCAAGGGAGCAGCAAGAGGGGTGAGGAGGGGACAGGTGGGTGAGGGAGGGGAGGTCTGGTCGTGCTGGGGGAAGGGAGGAGTCAAGGAGACAGGTGGGTGGGGCAGAGGACAGGTGGGTGGGGCAGGAGATGGGTGTGGCAGGAAGCAGGTGGGTGTGGCTGGAGATGGGTGTGGCAGGAGATGGGTGTGGTGGGGCAGATGGATTTGGCCCAGAATGGTGGTCTGAGATGGCAGCACCACCATTGAGCAGAGGGGCTGTATGCCAGCCCATGGGGAGCTCGTGTGCTGCACTCAGGGGTCCCCTGGTTGCCCGTCCCCACCTCAGGGGGATTGGGGTGTGCTGGAGCTCCCCGTGTGTGTTTGGGGTCGGAGCTATGGGAGGTTCCAGGGGGCAGAGCAGGTTTAGTGGCACTGGCTGGGCTCAGGAGATCCGTGGAGCGGAGGCTCATCGAGTGTGGTGGTGATGGTGGCAAACCCCAGAGAGACATTTGCCTTCACCTTGCCCCTCAGGTCACCTCCCCGCGGGGTCCAGCTTTCCCTGGGTACCCTGGGGGTGTCTGTGGTGTCACCACCAGAGAGCTGCTTCCCCGCAGTCGTGCTGCTCATGCTGCCCCTGTGCTGCCCCCTGGCTGCAGCCCACCCACCCCCCGGCTGTCTTCTCTGGCCAGCTCCCGTTGCTTCCTTGGATTTGGCTCTGGCTGTGCACATAACATCTTCTCTCCTGTACCTGCTGCCTTCTGTGCTCATGTCCCCAGGGGAGGTGGCTGTGGAGGTGGCAGGGTCAAAGAAACTTCTGGGAGAGAAGAGGAGCAGGGAGCAGAGGGTTCTGCTGAAGTCTCCTCCTGTTTCTGGAAGCATCCTTTGCTTTGGGACAGGTGTGTGTGTGGTGGGAAGAGGCTGAGTGTGTGTTCAGATGGTTTTTAGGGAGCTGCAAACCTGCTGGGTCCCTCTGTTCTGGAAATGGACAGGTCTAGTGGAACATCCCTTCCCAATTCCCAGGTTATTCCTGGAGTAACCTCGAGTTCTCTGTGTTACAACCATTGGAGTGAGGCATGGTGGGGTTCCCAAATCCATCTGTTGCACCCTCCTGTCCATGAGTGTTGTGCAGATGACTTTCTCCCCAAAAGTGCCAGTCAGTCACCTGGGAAGAGCAGTTTGGAGCAGTTCCTGGAGCCCTGGCACATGGTAGCAGTACTCGGAAGAGAGGCTGGAAGGGTGGTGAGCAAGGAGATGCCCCATGGATGAGCTGAGGGACACAGTGAGGTAGTGGGGGTGATGGTTCTGGAAGAGGAAAGGTTGAGCCCTGGAATGTGACAGGAAACTCAGGGATGATGAGGGAGGAGCAGGGCTAAAAGTAGAAACAGGGGAGAGAGAGGAGCACCTGGGAGGTGGAGGGCAGAGAGGGTTGTCTTGGGATTTTCCTTGGAATGTTCGTTGTGTGCCCGGCTGGATGGGCAGAGGTGAGCAAGGCCAGGGGACATGGCCTGGAGATGCCAGGGATGGCTCCCTGCCCACAGCATCACAAACCTGCCCTGCAAACCAGCTCCCTGTCTTGGCACAGGGTGCCCTGTGGGTGCTCACCTGCCAGGAGAGCAGGAATCACCCCACACCCAGATCCCTGTGTGGTACAGACCCTGCGGAGTTATTCCCAGGAATAACCACAACCCTGCTCCGCTCTCCATCCCCCAGAATGTCCTGCCTTGTCTCCCTTCCCATGGCAGGGGTTGGGAATCAGGCTCCAGTGGCTCCAGCATCTGTCCTGATGCCAGAGGACATCCTGTGCTGGGTGCAGAGGCCATGGCAGGGCAAGGCTCTTGGGATCCCCCAGCATTATCGCGAGCTGGTCCTGGTGCTGTGCAGATAATCTGGCACAGCAGTTCAGGGGGGACCTGAGGAGCTGGGCTCAGGGTCGTGATCCTCTAAGCAGACTGTGAGGGCATCCTGGCACTGGGACAGGCAGTTTGGGGATTAGGAGGCACTGGGGTGTTAGAGCAGCTCACCAGAGTTGTGTTTGCTCTGTCCCCTGCCTGAGGTGTGGCACATTCACATCTGTGCTTCCAGCCAGACCTTGTTAGTCCCGAGAAGCATCATGGCTTGTTCCTGCAAAGGTTCTCCAGTGATGTGGGACCATTGTGACCTTTTGGGGACCGTCCCACCATGTCCTTGCCTTGGCTGCATCAGCAGCCCCAGCCCCTCAGAGAGCTCAGATGTTGGGTTTTTGGGCAGACTGAGCTGTTCCTGACCTTCTGTTAAACCACAGAGCCGCGCTGATCCCGCACCCCCATCCCGTGGCACGAGCGGCAGGCTGACACCACTGTGCATTTTCTCAGCTTTCATCTGGTTATAAATATCCAACATAACAGGGCTTCCATTGCTTTCTCCAGGAGATTATCCCTGCAGCCGAACCAATCTGATAAGCAAGTATGCAAGGCTATTTATAGCGTTTCAACTGAAGACAGTTCCATGCCTTTTCTTTGTAGATGGTTCTTCACTTGATTAACACACATCTCAGTGTCCTCCTTTTTTGGACCCTTTCTGCTGTGCAGACTGCAGTGAAATGCTGTATTGCAGGGGCTGAGCCAGGCCCTTTGCAGGAGGAATTACGCTGGTTCTGGTGAAGACTTCTCCGGGAGCTTGGCACTGACGTGGCAGCTCCTCAGTCATCCCAGGCGTTTGTCATCCCTGCTATTTTCCCTCTCTGCCCACTGTTTCCTCCCCAACATTTCCCTGTGCTGTTCCCCACCTTGGTGGGGCCTGCTGAGCTGGGAATGAAGCTCAGGCTCCCACTTGGCCACCCGGTGCTTTTCCCAAAGACATCTGTTCCCCCCGGATCCCAGATTTGCTTTGGCTGGAAGGAGCCTGGGAATGCTGGTGCTCCATGGGGGCTCTGCCCTGCCATAATGCACGGAGGGCTTGGATGGGGACAGTGCCAGTCACTCTCAATCAGCCATCAAGGGAATTTAACAGGATTTCAGGACCAAATATGAGAAATTTGGGAGTTGTTACACGGAGCTTGTTTTCCTTCCATCCCTGTGTGGTGCAAGTGTATCTGAGATTGTGTTTTATTGGATGAGGCATTTCTGATTCATGTTTTTCCACCCCCAAAATCTGTTTTATGGCTGTTATTTAAAGTGACGACCCCATGCCATTTTTAATGCATGCAGTTACAACTGTGCTCTGAGTATGGAATAAAAAACCACCTCATGAGCTTTCCCAACACTCTCAGTGCCGTAGGATCTGCTCTTCCCAGATGTTCATGAGTTTATCCTCACAGTTCCAGGGAAGAAACTCCGCCATAGGTGGGGAATGAAATAGGAAATTGCAATTTGCATTTTTCTGAGGTGTCTGCTCGCTCTGGGTCACCCTGGATGAGCTGGCAGCTCCTTCCTTTGCTGTTGGGATCCTGGTGTTCCAGAGGCACGGGGCAGGAATCTGGCTGCTCCCAGGTGCCAGAGCCCAGGCTGCTGCTGGCATCCGAGGTGGGAGCAGAGCTTGGCTTTGGGACTTTGTGGCAGAGCAGGTTTCAAGCCCTCCTGCCTGGTTCAGGCTTTGCTAAGCCCAGCCTTGTCCTGGTGCTGTCTGAGCCCCTCCCAACACCCCGGCACTGCTGGAGTGGATGGATGGAGATTCCACTATCCAGGTTTGGCTGCTGGGCTCAATAAAACCCCCACCCCCGTCCAGGTTTTGCTTTGTTTCAGGGAAGATTTAAGGGATGCACCGCAAAGGAAGAAGAAGCAGCTTGTCTTACCTGTGTGTGGCATGGTCATGAAATCCCAGCCTGTGATTCTGCTGGAAGCATCCCTTTTAGGAATTGCCCACTTGTTTAGCACAGTGTGTGAGACCCCAGGTGAGCCCTCCCAGAGGAAGGTCCTCTCTGCCCCCAGTTTTACCAGTCTACACTTAAACTCTGCCTCAGCTCCTCCCATCTCTTCCCACTGAGTCCCACAACACCAGAATTCCCTCTCCTGGTGCGTACTTGGAGATCCCATTCAGGCAACTCAACATTTAAAGATGTCTTTGAGAGAAAACTGAGTCAAGTCCCTCCCTGTAAGCAGAGCCAAGGCAAGGGATTTTGGCAGCTGGGTGTCTCTTCCTCCCTCCCACCCTTCCTCGCGCTCCTCCCAGCCATTGCCATCTGCTCCTGCCACCACCACAGACCTGCAGCCTCCTTCCTGGGCAGCAGCAACATCTGGCACATCTTGCATGTGTGCGGTGCTTTTTGGCAACCCTTGCAGAGGCAGCCTGGGGAGAAGTTTCCCTCCTCCTCTCTACTAATTTCTGATTATAGTTCAATCCTTCCTTTCCTCCAGTTCATTTTCCTCTCTGCATGGTCTCCAGTTTGTCCACAAGCTTTTGGTAGGCTGGATGTGTCCAGGTGATGTCCCACAGCCCCCCAGCAGCACTTGGAGATATCCACAGCAGCTCCAGGTGCAGGGATGATGTGTCTGGGAGTGTTTGTGTTCACAGTGTGACCATGGCATAGAATCGTGGCTGCACCTGGCTGTGTGTGCACCCTGCAGTGCCAGGGATCAGGGAATGGTTTGGATGGAGAGGACCTTAAAGCCCATCCAGTCCCACCTGCCATGGGCAAGGACACCTTTCCCTACCCCAGAGTGCTCCAGCCCAGCCTTGGGCACTGCCAGGGATCCAGGGGCAGCCACAGCTGCTCTGGGCACCCTGTGCCAGGGCCTGCCCACCCTCACAGGGAACAATTCCTAATTCCCAATATCCCATCAATCCCTGCCCCTGGCAGTGGGAGCCATTCCCTGTGCCCTGTCCCTCCATCCCTTATCTCCAATCCCTGTCCAGCTCTCCTTCAGGCCCTGGAAGGGCTCTGAGCTCTCCCTGGAGTTTTCTCAATGCTGGGCACCCCCAATTTTGAGCTCCTTGAGAAGGTGGATGGCACAGAGTACTCCCGAGCCAACCATCCTCTTTTCCTGCTCACCACAAGGATGGATTTGCAGCCCTGGGCAGTCGCTGCCTCCTGCCTCTGCTTTAGTACCAGTCATGAGCTGCTTTTTAAGGTTCTCACTGCGATTGTTGTTCAGTTCCTCGCAGCCAACAGATGGGACAAAAAATTACATTCTGTCTCCTTCCCTGGCACAGAGACTCCTCTAGATCTTAAAATCTATTCTCTTTTTCCTACATTATCTCTAAATGTCCCTTTTGTCTTGCAGAAAGAGTTCCAGGCACATTTGCAGTCTGTGGAGTTGGGTTTTTTCTCAAATGTACCATGCAGCACTTCTGCTTTTTTGAAGAGGCTGAGGGATGCCTTGGGGTGGGCTTTGTCTGGGATGTGGGATTCCAGCTAGATCCGTGCCATTCCTGGTCTTTGCTGACTAGGATCCATCAGGTCACACAGCTGGGCTGGGGTCTGGCTGCTGCTTGGGCTCCTCTCTAGCTGAGACATTGTGGGTTTGGGGTTTTTGTTACTGATCTTCGGCCCTTTTTAACACTTCAGGGCTGGAATTCCTTTTCTCCTGACCAGCAGTTCCCACTGCTGCCTGGGTTTAGGGTGTCCACATTCTTTGTGACCATGTTCTGCTCGTCATCTGCCTCTGAAAATTCTTTCTGTGTCCCTCAGTGATCCTCTTCTTCTGCAGAAGAAATCGGGGGCTTCTCTCCTTTCCATACTTAATGTCGGTTCATCCCCAAAACCAGCTCCTGGTTTGCTTAATCACTGCTGGGAAAAGATTTTTATCAGGACAGACAACATCCAGTAGATTGCAAATGGCCCTGGATTACCCCATCCCAGTTTCAACATTTCTGCCTGAGCTGTAATTCCAGCCCTATTTCCTTATTTTCCCTGTTTTCCAGTGGCTGTGTCTGGGCAGACTCTGATGCCAGAGCTGCTCAGGGCAGGGCTTTGTCCTGCCATGCCAGCCAGGTGACCTTCCTTAATTGTCCCCAGAGCCCAGGGTAAGCAGGGGACGCTGCTCCCCTGCCCCAGGAGCAAGCACATTGCTCCCAGCTCCAGACACTGCCTTTAATCCTCTCAAGACCTTCTAAGAAGGCTGCTCCTCGCTTCAGACGTTGTCCAAAATAGCTGCAATAATTTATCTGCCTCTCCTGCCTCACAGGATTATGTGGTAGCACACACACAAGGCTGTCCTCGAGTTCTCCAAAGATCCTTGGCGGATCCTGGGCATCTTTAGAGGAGTTATTTGTAGAACCCAAATTTCCCTGTTGGATTCTGGTTGCTTTTTACCCCTTTTCTGTCCCTGAGCCCACATGGTGTGATTGTGAAAGGTCCAGGCAGTGCAGTCACTCAGAGTCAATGTCCAAGAGACAAAAACTCTGTATTTCAGTGGGAAGGTGCCTTCTCTTGGAGCATACCCAGGTCCCCATGGCTCTGTGTGTACCTGCTGCATTCAGGGTTGTATTTTGGGAGTTTCTTGCTGGTCCTTCCCATCCTGGGCTGGGCTGGGATTTCTTCCATCCCCCCTTGCAGTCTGTGGCAAGCTGGTGGAAATCCATGAATGCCCTCTTGCTTGTGTTATGTCCATCACATTCCTCCTACTCTGAATTTATTGGGCTGAGATAATTCCATCCTTTCTCCTGCTCTTTATTCCTCTTTCCCTCTGGATGCCCTCCCCAGGATGCTGCTGTCCCTGTGCGTGGCAAGGTGAGCCTGCCCTCACTGTGTGGATTTTCTGGGCAATCCTGCAGAGACCCCAGGCCTGGGGAGCAGCTGGGAGCTGCTGACCCCAAGCTCACCCTGTTCCTTGGAACCACTCTTGGGCTTGGTCAGCTCCATGGCAAACTTTGAGACTTTCCTTAAGGGAATAAGCTACACACAGATGGGAATGTGGAAGTTTTTAGCTAAGAATTATAAATGAACTCGCTGAGGGAAGGCGGCTTCTTCTGTCCCAGGGAAGGGATGATTTCCCATCTTCCCAAGGGAGGCCAAACTGTGTCATGGAACTCCTCCAGTCCAAGGCAGGAACGTTTTCCATCACATTCCACCTCAGCAGGCTTGGGAAAAGGTTCTCACCTGGCAGAACATGACCCCAGTGGCATTCAAACAGGAACCCAACCCACACAGGACTTGGTATTTTCCTTTTCCCTGGCAATGGTTGCAAATTCCGATGCAAATGCCCATGCAAATGGTCATGCACAGCTATTCTTATCTCTGGGCCAAATCTCAACATCCCTTCTTTGGTAGAAAGTAGATTTTCCAAAAATACTTTACGTCAGCTTCCAACTATTCATGTCTTCAGCTCGAGTTTGTTAAACCCGGCTCCAGGAAGAGTTTTCCGAATTAGATCTGCAATGGGAACGGGAGGGTGGGGCCCTTCTTTGCTTGTCCCACGTTCCTCTCCAGGGAGGACATTTCCTCGAAGTGAGGGGTTGGGTGAAGCTGCTTCAGGCTCTTCTTTTGTGTTTCCCAGACCATTTTAAAATGAACACTTGAACTTGGGCTGCCGTTTCTTTGGACAGGTGAGGACAGCCAGGAAATGGGAATGATGATTTCTCCTGAGCCACAATGCTCTGTGTGTTTTGGGAGCACACCTGTCCCTCCTGGCTGGCTCACCCCTGTCCCTGGGCCATCCTGCTATCCCAGCACGGCTCCATGGTCAGCTGGACAGGGGAGTGACCAGGCTGAGGTTTTGCTGGGTCACATTTTTTTGGTCAATTTTGCTCTCCAGACAGAGCAGTTTTCCCACCCTGCCTGCTCTGTGGCTCCACAAAGAGCTGAAGTTGCAGGAAGCTGGGATACTGCGGGAGGCAGGGATTCTGAGCTTGGCATTCAGCTTTAGAACACGTCTAAACCAGAAAAAGCCACTGAGTGTAAAAGCAACAGACAGGCAGGATCCCTCAGCAGCCCCAGACTATTTGTTGTTTTCAAAGACCTGCTTCCTTAGAAAGCTCCTTTTGAAGTAATTTGACGTGCCATTTCCAGCTCCTGTGTGATCTACCGCAGTTATTCCCCTTTATCTGCCTCCCAATGCTCCGTAATGTCTCCATAAACCTGCCTGGCACTGCCTCTGCCCGTGCAAGGCACCTGCATTAGCGTGGGATTTAAACTTAATGCCAGAGGAGCTTACAAACTCTCCCATTTGAGCTTCTCGTGGACTCCACACTGCGGTTTCTTTCTCATAAAAATAGCAGGTGGCTGAGTTTGAAGGATCGGTCAGGTGTGGATCCCTCACATGGAAAATCCCTCTCGCCGGCAGGAGATAGAGGATAAGGGATTCATCCCTGTCCCTGCTGAAATCAATGGGAGCTTTGCTGTTGAGACAGGTCAGGTGTCAGTCTCAGTTGCTGGCTCTTCCCTGGGATTTGCTCCTTTGTGCTGTCACCATTAAAGAATCTCTCTTCCTGTCTCTTCCCACGGGCTCTCATCCATCCTGGTTTGAAGTCCCCTCCGTTAAGTGGCTGGAACGCCTGCGCTCCGCTTGCCCGGCAGAGAGGACACTCCATAAATCTGCCATTAGTCATGGATGTGCTGAGCCATCCAGGGCCAGGCTGCTGTGCCTCAGAGGTTATCAAACCGTGGCAGCCCCTGCGTTTGCCTCTCCTTCCCCAGGGCTCCGTTCCCTGCCAGCATCCAGGGCTCATTTCCCGGGAGCTGAGGCGGCCACGCTTTGCTCAGGGACACCACAGCGGCCACGTGGGGCTCTGCCCTTGTTCCCTGGCCAGTGTGGCTGGAGCTGGGCTCCCTTTCCAGCTCCTCTGAGCAGGACAAGAAGCTTCCAATGAGTAGGAATGGGGGAATTTATGTGTGGGTGGCCAGAAGGCTCCATTTTCCCAGCAGAGACATGCAGGGACATTGTCTGTGTGTGTTGTCCCCAACGGGGTGAAGAGGGGCTTGTGCCTCTGAACGGGGTACAAAGCTCCCAAATGATCCCTGTGAGGCATTTCAGCCTCAATCCTCATGGAAAAGGAGGGCTGAACCTCACTGGTGGAAGAATGGAACCTCACAGGGTGTCATGGACACCGAGTCCTACCTGGATACTCCTTCCCCAAAAACAAACATCCAGACCTCTTTCCTGGTCTTGGGGGACAAGAACAGGGAAGGATCCCCCCAAAGTGCTCTGTTCCAGGGCTCTTGTCTGGCAGGGAGCTCACGTCAGAATGAGCTGGATGATGAGGACTCTGCTCGTGGTAGCTCTTGGACATGCTTGGATTTACACTTGGCGCCTTTACTCTGGTGTGATACTGGTGTTGGGCTAAAATAATATCATTTTTCCAATAATTTGGGGGAGACTGGCTGTGAATCAGGAATAAATCAGCTCAGGTGGCCCATGGGTGAAACCTGTGACTCTCCTGTAGTCTGTGTTCTGTATCACTCAGGTATAAAATGTTCTTCCAGGGATGAACCCTCTGGACAAGAGGCTGGGTAAGGGATGCAGCAGGGAAGAGCAGGGTGCTGGAATGCACAGGTTCCTGAGAACAGCAGTTCTCAGTCAGCTGTGTGTGTCTGGGTTGGTACAACCTGCCTGGACGTGAGGAAACAAGGAGGAGGAGGAGGGGGTCAGGATGTGATCCCTGCTCAGGGATGTCGGAATGGCTGTCGTGTTGTTTTATCGCTGCCGAGGAAAGAGAAAATGGAGCAGGGAATGCAAAATGACAGAGAGTGAGGAGATGTGATATTTGCTTGATGTATTTTGCTGGTAATTAGTGTAATGCCAATTAGACAGAAGTAATCTTTTTTTTTTTTCCCTTCTTCAGCTGTATAAATTATTGCTGGAATATATGCCAGCTCAAACTGAGATATTAAACTCAGAGTGATGTGGAGATCTGTGCTCCTTGAGGATCTCTAGATGAAATTACCCAGACAACAGGGATCTTGACAAAAGTAAGGCTGACTCTATCCAGAAAGAAAACGAATCAAAGCCAAAGGAATTTTTGTATTCCACGTCTGGCGTCTTGCTGCTTATTAGCCACACAGGAAGGGGCCTCCACAGAGATGCAGCAACATCAGTGAGAAAAGGCAAATATCTTGCCTTTCCTGCAAACAATGCCACTTGCAGGCTATTGTTCCCCTATCAGCCTCCCTGAGGAGCAGATCCCGAGTCCTTCCCGTGCTGGGGCTGCAGGTAAACCCAGTCGCCCCCGCGCATCCCATTTGTCATTCCCCGAGCCCTGTTTGCTCCCGCACCGGGACAGCAGCGCTGGGGCTGTTTCGCCTCCGGGTCCCCCGGGACGAGGAGCTCTTTAATGATGATGTACGGCTTCCTTCAAAGGGTCAATTGCTGGCCAGGACCTCTCCAATCGCAGATCCCTCGGAGCTGTGTACCTGGGCACAGATGCTGCTTTGCTCCATGCCTCCTTGCATGAGGAGCAGACCCACTCTTGCCGTCTCCTCCCTTTGGAAAAATAACTGCAAAAAATTATGCCCGTGGACCAATTCTGGAAATTTTCATCCATCTCTGTTTTATTGTGAAACTCAAATCATCTCATGCTCATCCTGCTGCTCCCTGGTGCTGTGCTCTGGGCACATCTCCCTCTGACATGGGGGGGGGATGATGTATCCCGCTTGTCCTGCCTGGGTTTCAGGATTTTGTAATCCTCGCTGACTCTTTAAAGCGTGTTTTATTCATGGCAGCCTTTAGGACTGCCTCTGGCAGGCCTTCCTTGAGTGGTGCAAACTTTATTGCATCTCTCCTCCAGCAGCCTGTAAACTGCAGCACCCAGGGGTAGCTGGAGGTTGATATTCCCTATCGGAAGCGATTTTCTGTCTTTTCCCTGCTTTCCCGCAAGGGCTTCTTGCTGCCATCCTAAAAACAAACACAGGGCACAGCAAAATTCATCAGGATCAGGGTTTTTTCCCAAATGAGCCATCACCAGGCTGTCCTGTTCCTAAACATCCCCATATTCTGTGTTTGCTCCTTCAGCCGGAAGCTTTGGTGCTTTGGTGCTGATCCCTCTTGCTTTACCAGGAGAGGGGGATTTCTCCTCAATCCTGGCCATCTGAGAAGGGGATTTCTCCCTTATCCTGGCCATAAGGGCAGCAGATCCTTTCAGTGCTTGGTGGGGAATCACATTAGGAGGGCAAATGCTGCAATTCAAGGCCCGGGGTTGATTCTTTGGGGTGAATTTTGCCCGCACCACAGGAGGATGTGACCGGTGCTGCTCGTGCCACGTGCCAGCCACAAACCCTCTCCCCGTGGTGCTCCCACTGCAGATTTTCAGCCTCACAGTCTGTGGGCGTTTGAGGCGTCAATAAGGAGCGTTTTTAGCTGCTTTGTGGCACGGCTGCACTGCAGAAAAAGGGGCTGGGCAGCCCAGGGGTTCGGTCTCTGGATCTTAGAGCAATCGGCAGAGAAACGGCCCCATTTGATGTGGGATCATTCCCTGGCTGTATCCCTGCTCTAACACTCCCAGGAGTGCTGTGTGATGGATTTCAGGTGGGTTTGGCTCCCCCGGGCTGGGTTTGGGATCCAGGGCTGTGTGTGCCTCCAGCAGGGACAGCACAGCCCAAGAGCCTCACCCTGCACTGAGCACCCATCCCCTGATCCTTCCCACAGCCACCAAAAATTCCAGCAGGGATCTGCCTCTTCCCCCTGGGTGTCTGCAGGACAGGCTCAGGACAGGCTGTAAGGGAGCTGCAATGATCTGGGGGTGCTCCCCTTTCCAGGAAAGATCCGTGGCAAGGAAACAAAGCGTCCACATGCAAATCCACGCTGTCATTTCCTCTGCCGGTTTCCTTGGGGTTTGGCTTGACTCTCTTCCAAGGGCTCTTCCTTCTCCCTGCTCTGCTTCCCTCTGAGTGGTCTCGGTTCCCTTTGTTTGCAGATCCCCTCCTTGAGAGGAGCCCTTTTCATAAACTTGTGGGGTTTTTGTCACTTAAACACCTCCCTGACTTCAAAGGCCGGGAACAGCACTTGGCTCTGCGGCTCCCGGCCCCCCTGCGCCCACCATTTCCCCCCATCCATTGTCCTGCCAGGGAAGGATTATTAAATTGTTGATGGAGCTGAACAATGGTTTTGTTCAAAGGCAGACATGCGAACGCCACTTCTTTTCTCCTTGACACAAGAGCTTTAATACCCGGGAACAATGAGAGGCAGCCACCAAGGAGCAAACACTGGAGAGGACTCACAAAGCCAGGCTGGGATTCCCAAATCCCTGTGTGCATGAACTGGTGCTCCTTGGAGTGCTGTAGGTGAGGTGAGAGGCCTGGCCATGCTGAAAATTAATTAAAAATAATCCAATTATTGCCTGTTAATTCTGGCTTGTGTGATTAGGACATGAGCAGCGGGTGGGAGAGGACCACCCTTTGCACAGAATTACGGAATTAAGGTTGGAAATCTGAGATCATCAAGTCCAACTATTCCCCCAGCAGTGCCAAGACCACCACTAACCCCTGTCCCCAAGTGCCACATCCACATGTGAGACAGTGTCCACAGGGGTCTGAGGATGAGGGAAGAGACAAGGATCTGACTCCATGTTTCAGAAGGCTTGATTTATTATTTTATGATATATATTACATTAAAACTATACTAAAAGAATAGAAGAAAGAGTTTCATCAGAAGGCCAGATAAGAATAGAAAAAGAAAAATAATAACAAAAGCTTGTGGCTCGACAGAGAGTCCGAGCCAGCTGACTGATTGGCCATTAATAAAAAACAAGTCTATGAGATCAATCACAGATGTACCTGTTGCATTCCACAGCAGCATTTTGCTTTTTTTTTTTTTTTTTTGCATTTTGCTCCTGAAGCCTCTCAGCTTCTCAGGAGGAAAATTCTTAAAGAAAAGATTTTTCACAAAATATCATAGCTACACACATGGCTTTGAAATCCCTCCAGGGTGGCTCCACCACTGCCCTGCACAGCTCTGACCATCCCTGTGGGATGAAATGTTCCCTGATGTCCAGCTTAAAGCTCTCCTGCAGCAGCTTGAGCCCACTCATCCTGGGAGCAGCTCCTGATTTCCTCTCGTGTCAGGGAGTTGTGCAGAGCCACAAAGTGTCCCCTGAACCTCCTTTTCCCCATCTGAGCCCCTTTCCCAGCCCCTCCCTGGCTGGTGCTCCCGTTCCCAGCACAGCTCTGGCACTCGGGGCGTGCCGGGCACACACAAGGAGCAGCAGGAAAAGGAGGAAGGGGTCAGGATGTGATCCCTGGCTCCAGCCAGGCTGTGCCTCTGGAGCAGCTCTGCAGTGAGGATCCTGCCCTGCACAGCCTCAGCTCTGACATTTTGTGCTGCACAGGCTCCTTTCTGATGCCTTATCGCCTTAGCTGCTTTCCAGCACCACAGCTTCAATTTTCCATGCTGGGTTCCCCTCAGGTTGATTTCTCTTTCTGTTTTTCATGAGGTTTAGCCAAGCTGTTCCAGCTAGTTTTGGAGAACAAGCTGTGCTGCCTCAGCCCTGCTAACAAAGTGATTATGAAAATTTCCTTTCAAGATCCATTAGCTTAACCACGCTTTGGGAGGGAGGGCTGGGATTTGGCATGGGAGCTGCCAGCGGTGTTTGGGGGCTGCTTGTCCCAAAATGTGCTCTGAATGTACCTCAGAACACATCCCTGGGGAGCTGTGCCCACACTGCCCTGTGTGGCCTTCACATAACAGCAATCCCAGGGTTTATCCATTGGGGAATGGATTCCAACTGACACAGGAGATTTAGATTGGATATTAGGGAAAAATCTTTCCTTGTGAAGGTGGTGATGCCCTGAGCTTGCCCAGAGCAGCTGTGGCTGCCCCTGGATCCCTGGCAGTGCCCAAGGCCAGGTTGGACAGGGTATGGAGCAGCCTGGGACAGTGGAAGACGTCCTTCACCCCACCCCAAAAATGCCACCCTGTCCTGGTCACATCTCCCACCAGGGATGGGGGGACAGGGAGAGAACACAGTGCAGGGTCTGTGCGCTGCTGGTTCATTAATTCCAGCAAAATTCCAGCTCTGCCTGAGTGGGTAAAGCAGCATCAGACTTGAGAGGAAACGAGCCCAGAGGTGCCCAGGGGTGCCCAAGGAGGCCGTGGGCACCTGGCCTGGATCAAAACCAGTGTGGCAGCAGGACAAGGGCAGGGCCTGTCCCCTGTGCTGGCACTGCTGGGGCACCTCGAGGGCTGTGTCCTGTTCTGGGCCCTCATGGCCAGAGAGCCCTGCAGGGGCTGGAGCGTGTCCAGGGCAGGGAACGGAGCTGGGAAGGGGCTGGAGCCCCAGGAGAGGCTGAGGGAGCTGGGCAGGGGCTCAGCCTGGAGCAGAGGAGGCTCAGGGGGCCCTTGTGGCTCTGCACAGCTCCTGCCAGGAGGGGACAGCCGGGGGGGTCGGGCTGTGCTCCAGGGAACAGGGACAGGAGCAGAGGGAACGGCCTCAGGCTGGGCCAGGGCAGGCCCAGGGTGGGCACAGCAGGAATTTCCCCATGGAAAGGGGGCTCAGGGATTGGGAGGGGCTGCCCAGGGGGGTTTGGAGTGCCCATCCCTGGAGGTGTCCCAGGAAGGGCTGGAGGTGGCACTGAGTGCTCTGGGCTGGGGACAAAGAGGGGATCAGGCACAGCTTGGACTCTTTGATCCTGGAGGGCTTTTCCAACCTCAGTGATCCTGGGATTCCATGGGAGACCTGCTCTGGGGGTTCTGTGAGATGGAACCACTCTGAAGTGCCTCCCCCAAGGCCTTTCCTTGTCTCACTCCCAGGCTGTGACAGTGCCCAGGTCCCCCTGGAGCAGATCTGTCCCCACATCACCCATGCCTGGCACACTTTGGGATCCCTCACTGCCTCCCCAGTCCCAGCCAGCACACAGGGACTCTTCCTTTATCTCTTCTCCCTCTGATTGTCCTTCCCAGGGCCTGTTCTCCCTTCTCCTGCCCTTCCTGGTGCGCTGGCAGAGCTGCCTCAAGCTCCAGTGCCCTCGGTGATGAGCTGCTGGCAGCCAGGGCAGCAGGCTGCAGCTTTAATTAAATGATAAGGGCAGAGCCCCGGAAGTGGGTAGATAAGTGCACTGGTGTCTGCCACCACACTTGCCCAGGCTCTTTCTAATTAGCTTTGAGGAGCTCTGGAGAGGCAGATTAACCCTTGCAGGTGCTGGGATGCAGCAGGAGAAGGGTGCCCAGGCCAGCCCCAGGGATGCCAGGGTGGAATGCCATGGTTTGGGTGGGATGGGGCTGCAGGGGACCCTCTGTGCTGCCCCCAGCCCGGGGCAGAGGGGACAGGTCAGGGAGGATCAGAGCTGGCCTCTCACAGACTCAGGCACTTTCAGAGCTCAGGGATTATGTGCTTTGCTCCTCCTGGAAGGAGCATTTGCTGCTGTGCCATGTCCCTGCTGGGTGGGGGGACTGTCCCCAGCCCCACAGGGCACAGTCTTGCCATGGCTCAGCTCTCCAGCCCCTCTGGGACCATGACCAGGGATTCTCTGAGAACTGGTGACCTGGGGACATGGGGTAAGAGAACAATTGTGTGTCACCAAGCCCTGATAAAATGGACTGGCAGCTCCCCAGGACCTGGTGCCACCAGGGCCACTCCCTGTCCCTCACCCAGGTGCAGCTGACAGTGAAGCACACCAGAGGGCTGGGAAGGGCCCCTGGGCTGTGGGCACGGTGTCACCAGGGCAGTGAGTGCTCAGAGTGGCACTGGTGACACTGCTCCTGCTGGCATGGCCTCTTGTGGTCACCCTGGCTGGCAGCACAGGGCACCCACAGTGTGCCAGGGAGCTCTGGGGTGGGCACTCCTGTGTCCCCTGGGAGCTCTGGAATGGGCACTCCTGTGTCCCCAAGGAACTTTGGGACAACCATTCCTGTGTCCCCAAGGAGCTCTGGGACAGCCCATGAGGACAGCTCATGGGACAGCTCCCATGTCCCCAGGGAGCTCTAGGGTGGCCATTCCCTGTACCTAAAGAACTTTGGGAGAGCCATTCTCATGTCCCCAAGGTGGCCATTCCTGTGTCCATAGGGAACTCTGGGGTAGCCATTCCTGTGTCCATAGGGATCTCTGCCAATCTCATGTCCCCACGGAGCTCTGCCATTCCTGTGTCCCCAAGGAACTTTGGGAGAGCCATTCCCTGTCCCCTGGGAACTCTGTCATTCCTGTGTACCCAAGGAATTTTGGGATAGCCATTCCTGTGTCCCCAAGGAGCTCTGGGGTGGGCACTCCCATGTCCCCAGGGAGCTCTAGGGTGGCCATTCCCCAAGGAGCTCTGTGACAGCCATTCCCATATCCCCAAGCAACTCTGGGGTGGCCATTCCGTGTCCCCAGAGAGCTCTGTCACAGCCATTCCCTGTCCCCAGGGAGCCCCTGCCTGCAGGAGGACAGGCCATCCCCAGCCTCCCAGGGGCAGAATCGCCATCAGCAGAGCAGGTGGGGATGGGGAATGCAAGCAGGAGCAATCAGGAGGGATTTGGCCAGCAGGAATGTGCATCCAAGGCATGCATGAGCTGGCAGCCCCGGGGGTGGCAGGTGCTGCTCCCTCCCCTGGGATTTACATCATTAACCCTGAGCTCCCCCTGTCCCAGCTCCTGGGGCAGGGAGGGCAGGAGCTCCACTGCCCCATATTCCATGGTTTTAGGGCCTTTGTGTGCCCCTAAAGGAACCTCAGGTGCTGTTGTTCCCCTGGGTGCTGCAGGAGCCAGTGCTGGAACAGGGTTTGGTTGTTCCATGGATTGGTTTGGACTCCCCAGCATTTCTGGTGGATATTTGTGGAATGCCCCTGGTCTGTAGGTTGGGATGTGAATGGATCCAGGGTTTCACTCTGGAGCTGGGTTGTGTTGTTTTATGCACAGTGAGTGAGGGGATTGCCCAGCAATGCTCATTCTGTGCCTTTCCTTTTGGCTGCTGTGAGTTTTAGCTGCAGGGACCTGATTTTTCATAGAGGGCGTGTGTCAGGTACCAAATATTCTGAGAAGTGCCAGTGAAATGTGCCCAGATATTTTATTTCTGGAAAGATAAGAGAAAATTGCTGTTTCTTCTCATTAGGAGAGCAACACCCTCCATCCTCCAGCCCCTTTTTATTTAGAGGAGGAGTTTTCTGTGATCTCTTGACCCTTTCCTTGTACCCTCCCCAGTTTCTGGGGCAGAGTCTCAGTGGCAAATCAGCTCGTTCCCTGTTAAACCTCCCAGGAGCTCTGTGCTCTCCCTGGAAGCCACAAAGGGACCCCAGGGGAAATATTTCCCTCCAGAGTGAGACTCTGCTCTGCATCAGGAAGCAGGAGGAGAATTAAGGCTGCCTGGACAATCCTAATTTTGGCATTTCCTAACCTTTGGACCCTGTAATCCTATTTAGGTGCTTCTTAACATAATTATTCAGCAGTTTAATGGAATAATTCTGCTTTTTATAGTCCAGTGAAGGTTGAAGCCCCTCTGTGCCGGGGTAGGAGATCATGGGGGTGGCACCACAACCACAAAATCTGTTACAGGGGGGTTGAATTTGTTTTGCTGGGTGTCACAGGGAAGCTGTGGGGTGATGGGGATTTTGGGAGCCCTCAGTGTGTTCTGAGCCCTGCAGGGACATTCTCAGTGTCTGGGAACATCCATCTGGGTGCTCTGCCTGCCGTTGCTGTGGCGATGTGGCCGCTGTGACTGCAGCAGGGAGGCGGCTCCTCCTGCACACATAGGAAACACAACCCTGAGAATGGGGAAAAAAGGGAAAACACATCCCTGGGAATGGGGAAAAAAGGGAAAATACATCCCTGGGAATGGGGAAAACACATCCCCTGGGAGTGAGGGAATGGAAACAGATCCCCTGGGAGTGGGGAAAAGGAAGGACACATCCCCTGGGAATGGGAAAAAAGGGAAAACACATCCCTGGGAATGGGGAAAAGAGAAACAGATCCCCTGGGAACAGGCAAAAAGGGAAAATACATCCCCTGGGAATGGGGAAAAAAGGGAAAATACATCCTCTGGGAATGGGGAAAACACATTCCCTGGGAGTGGGAAAAAGGGAAAATACATCCTCTGGGAATGGGGAAAACACATTCCCTGGGAATGGAGAAAAGGGAAAACACATTCTCTGGGAATGGGGAAAAGGGAAAACACATTCCCTGGGAATGGGGACAA
The DNA here is from genome assembly GCF_027579445.1 of Ammospiza nelsoni. Lineage (NCBI taxonomy): Eukaryota > Metazoa > Chordata > Aves > Passeriformes > Passerellidae > Ammospiza > Ammospiza nelsoni. The sequence goes on along the minus strand of NC_080648.1, from coordinate 2,754,742 downwards.
GGAAGAACAGATCCCCTGGGAGTGGGGAAAGGGAAACACATCCCCTGGGAACAGGGAAAAAGGGGAAAACACATCCCCTGGGAGTGGGGATAAAGGGAAAACACATCCCCTGGGAACAGGGAAAAAGGGGAAAACACATCCCCTGGGAGTGGGGATAAAGGGAAAACACATCCCCTGGGAAAGGGGAAAGCACATCCCTTGGGAATGGGGAAAAAGGGATAACACCTTCCCTGGGAATGGGGAAAAGGGAAAACACATCCCCTAGGAATGGGGAAAGGGAAAACACATTCCCTGGGAACAGGGAAACACATCCCTTGGGAATGGGAAAAAAGGGATAACACATTCCCTGGGAATGGGGAAAAGGGAAAACACATCCCCTGCGAATGGGGAATGGAAACACATCCCCTGGGAATGCGGAAAAAGGGAAACACATTCCTTGGGAGTGGGGAGAAGGAAGAACACATCCCCTGGGAGCCAGACAAGGGAAGAACACATCCCCTGGGATCTGGGAAAAGGAAGAACATCCCCTGGGAGCCAGGCAAAGCTCCCCAGCCCCAGCTGTGCTGCAATACCGAGCCGGGTGGGTCCATCTGTTCCCATCCCTTCCTGGCCGTGCTGGGCTGCCCTCGGCAGGGGCTGGGAAGGCGTTTGCAGCTCCGGAGTGCCGGGATGTCCCACAGGGGCTGGGGCTGATCCGTGCGTGCAGAGCCCGTTCCCTTCGGGCCGAGCTGAGCTGTGCGTGCTGCCCAGCACAGGGGCAGAGCAGCGGGGCCGGAGGGGCCGGGGGATGCCGGGGCTGTTCCATCTCCTGGAGCCCATGAGAAGCCTGTGCGTGCCCGGCAGCTCCGGGGATGTGTGGAACAGCGGGTGCTGCTCGTTCCCTCCCCGGGAGCTCGAGGTGCGGCTCGGAGCCGCAGTCACCCCGCGGTGGGCAGTGCCGGGTCGGGCTCCCATAGCGGGAGCCATCTGGAGCGAGGGTGGGAACCTTGGGCAGCCATCTGGCTGGGTGTTGTAGTGCTAGGAGCGGTCCCGCAGCCGTCTGCCTGGGTGATGAGGTGCTGGGAGCGGTCCTGCAGCCGGGGAGGGTGCGGGGGGAGCCCGGGGCTGCGGGAGCTGCTCCCGGCTCCGAGCCCTCCGTGCCCAAACATCCCCGCCCCAGCAGCTCTGCAGGGCACATTGCTGAGCTCTGGGCTCGTCTTCACGGGAATATGGGCCAGAAATGGGTGAGGAGCTGCGGGAGGGATTCTGCATCCAAAGGTGATGGGGATCAGCCAGGGAGGGATTGTCCCGCTCCAGGGCTGGGGCACTTCGAGTGCCACAACATCAGAGCCCCAAAGCTGTTCCAGATGCCCAAAGGAGGGGCCGGGCTGGGGAAGGCTCTGCAGGGGCCACCCGAGGAGGGCTGAGGGCACTGGGCTGGTTCAGCTGCACAAGGAGCCCAGGGCAGAGCTCAGGGAAGGAGGGAACGGCTGCAGGGGAGCTTTGGGATGGACACCAGGGAAAGGTTCTGCCCCAGAGGGTGCTGGCACTGCTCAGGCTGCCCAGGGAATGGGCACGGCCCCGAGGCTGCCAGAGCTCCAGGAGCCTTTGGGCACCAGGGATGCACAGGGGGATGGATTGCTGGGCGGTCTGGAGCTGGACTGATGATCCTTTTGGGTCCCTTCAGCCCAGAACATTCCCTGATTCCCTGCTGGGATAATGCACTGGCTGTGCCTCCCTGATTTGGAGACTGTGAAGGGGCACCTTGTCTGTGAGCTTGTGAAGGAGATCCTGGCTCCAGAGCCACCTGCAGCACAGCTCCCCTCTCCCTACAGCCCTGGCAAGGGGAAAACGTGCTGGGAATGAGGCACAGAGCTGCCACAGGCCTGTTCCCTGCAGGAAACTCCTGCTGGGATGGGATGGGATGGGATGGGATGGGATGGGATGGGATGGGATGGGATGGGATGGGATGGGATGGGATGGGATAGGATAGGATAGGATATCAATGGGATAGGATAGGATAGGATAGCATAGCATAGCATAGCATAGCATAGCATAGCATAGCATAGCATAGCATAGCATAGCATAGGATAATAATAGGATGGGATGGAATAGGATGGGATAGCAATGGGATAGGATAGGATGGGATTCTATTCATGGGATGGAACAGGATAGCATAGCAATGGGGCTAGCCAGTGTAAGAACATGGCATGTTGGGCTGCACAATCCCAGCTGTTTCTAAGGTTGTCTGAGCAGGGAGCAGCAGCACCGGTGCCTGGAGGAAGCAGCTCAGCAGGGAAGTGGTGTCTGGAGGGAGCAGTGTGTAAAACATGGAGCCTGGAGGAGATGGCTCACTGCAGCAGGGCTGCCTGCAGGGAAGGCAGCAGCAGGGGGGGCAGCACCTGGAGGCAGCAGCAGCACAGAACATGGCACCTGCAGGGGGACCCGTACCTGGAGGCAGCAGCGCCGTGGGGATGGCATTTCCCAGGAATGGCACTGCAGGGAATGGCACCTGGAGGGAGCAGCACCATAGGAGAGCTGTGCCTTCGGGAGTGCGCCGTGGGGGATACACACCTGGGGGAACACACCTGGGGGAACACACCTGGGGAGGACACACCTGGGGGGAGTGGCACTGTGGGAGAGTGGCACCTGTGGAGAATGTTGGCACCAGCAGCTCTGCCATGGGCAGCAGGGAGCAGCATTCCTGGGAATGGTTCCTGGAGGAGCCATGGTGCAGGAGAACAGCACCAGGAATGGTGAAATAGGGAATGGTAATGGTGCTGACTGCCAGGAGCTGTGGGGTGGGAAGGGAGTCCTTGTTGCACAGGGAGGGGGGACAGTGCTGCTGGGAGGTGATGCCAGGCACCCCAGAGGGGTCTGCAGAGCCCTGAGGGCCAGGAATGGGAGAGGAGGCATTCCCAGGTGGCCAGGCTGCCTCTCCTGGGAGCCCTGCCCCTTTCCCTGGCTCAGGACAGACCTCTGGAACCCTGGCAGCCCGGGGTGCAGCGTGGGCCCTGTCTGTCCCTCTGTCCCCAGGGCCAGCACAGGTCAGGGCTCTGGGGCTCTGCTTTTGGGGCAGCTGGCTAGATGAGTTCTCCCCAGGGAGGGAAGAAGGCTTGTTCTGATCCCAGCTCTGTGAAAGCATCTGGTTTTCCTCCCAGCTGCTCTCCCCACACTCCCCTTCCCCATTTCCCTACACCACTGAGCCTTTCCAGTCCCTCCTGGCATGCTGTGCTTCCCTTTCCTGGGCTTCTCTGCATCCTCTGCCCTGCTCTGCTCTGTCACAGCCCCTCTGCCTCCCCTCCCAGAGCTGCTCCAGCACTTCCCCTCCCTTCCAAGGCTTCTCCTGTGCTGCATCATCCATCCCTGCTCTCCCTGCACTGACGCAAGTGGAAGACACAGGAAGACCAAACCAGGCTGGGGATAAAAACCAGGCTGGCACAAAAAACATGCTGGGGGCTGGCTCAGCCTCTGCTGGGAGCTCCCAGGCTTGCAGAGGGTGAGGGAACCTCCGCCCATCTCCTGCAGGAGATGGAAGCACTGCTGGCTGAGGCTGCTGCTTTTGTGTTGTCCCCAAAGCGCCCCAGAGCTGTGCTGGGATCCCCCAGTATGGTTTGGAGGAGCTCTGTGACAGGATGAGCTCCTGCCCCAGGTGGGGAGAGAGGGAGACAGGAGTAATTAGCAGCAGCACCAATTTGTGCCTCTTTCCAGAGGAGCCAACCTGGTATCTCTGAGGGTGTCCTGGTGTAAAACCCCAATGGTGCGCCCCAAGAAACCAAAGGGATCCAACTTTTCCTGCCCTGGGTTCCTCACTGAGGAGGAAAACACCCTGAGGCTGCTGATGAGGGGGTGCCAGAGAGAGGCAAAGCTGCAGGAAAGGGGGGAGTCAGGAGGATGTGAGGGCTGTGAATGCCCAGGCAACCTCTTCCCTGCCTGGGAAGCACAGTCTGGTGGCCTGGAATAACCAGGATGGGCCAAAGCTCAGGAAAACACAGCAGTTGCACAGAGCTTTACTGGGTGTGACCAGGACACCCTGATACCAGAGAGGACGTGGCCATCCTCTTCATCCCTGGGAATGTTGTCACATTCCAGGGCCTCAGAGGCACAAAAGTGCATTATGAGTGGAGGAGGGATCAGAAATCCCGAGCACCCTTTGTGCACCCCGAGGTGAGGGCCTGCCTCCTCTCCACCCCACAAAACTGGGGAAAATCCATGGACAGAATTCCCACCGAGGAGGGATTTGTGCTTGCCTGGTGGCACACTGGAGTCCCTGAGCCACCAGCATGTGCTGGGAATTAGGCCATGGGGTCGTGTTTTCCCTCAGTCCCAGCTATTCAGGAACTGCACCCTGCCCCGTTCCGGGCTCATGGCACAGAATCCGCTCTGCCAGCGAGGGGACAACGCTGGAAAAAGGCTCCAGTGCCAGGAGCAGACAATGGGTAGAGCAGAATAAAAGACCCTGAACACAGCGTTCCTGCTTGATCCTGCCATTCCCAAGCTGCTGCTGGCACCAGGACATCTCCGTAGCTTTGTTCCCTGCAGAGGTGGATTTTATTTCAGTCCTGCCAGTCCCCTCTGTGGGCTCGGCAAAGCTCCCTCTGCCCCAGGAAGAGAGGATGGCTCCCATCCACTCCCCTGGGAGCACAGAGCACCAGGGCCTCTCTGAGAGAGGAAAGGACGTCCAGGAGGAAACCTGGTGAGGAAAGGATGGCGATAATTCCATGTGGACATGAGGGAAAGACCACAGAACATGACCTCAAAGTGCCCAAGGCTTTGCGTGGCCACTGGAGCATCCTGTGGTCCTGACAGGAAAACCTGATAGATTCTCTTGGGTTCAGATTCCGTTCTCTGCTTGCCCAGAGTAGGGATGGAAACAGAGCCCTTGTGCCTCTGGTTGTGTATCTCATGTGGGAGAGAGAATTGAGGCGATTCCCCAGGAAACAGGGCACTGGTGCATGACCAGCCCCGAGGACGTGCCCTGCCAAGCTACGCTCCTGTGCTGCCCGTGCCCTGCCGTGTCCCCTGGGCTGCTTTTGTGCTGCTGCTGCTGCTTCTTGTCCCCACCGTGTGAGCATGGCTGTCCCCACGCCGCGAGCAGGGCCAGCAACCTGAGGGATGGATCTGGGTGTGGTGTCTGTGTGTCCATGTGTATGTGTCTGTGTGTACGTGTCCATGTGTGTACCCGTGTGTGCGTCCATGAGTGTGTATCCGTGTGTGTATTCATGTGTGTGTATCCATATGTGTATCCATGTGTGTATCCGTGTGTGTGTATCCATGTGTGTGTCCATGTGTGGGTCTGTGTGTGTGTCCATGTGTGTATCCATGTATGTGTGTATGTGTGTGTGTGTACCCATGTGTGTGTCCATGTGTGTGTATCCATGTGTGTGTCCATGTCTGTATCCATGTATGTGTGTGTCCATGTGTATGTGTCCATGTGTGTGTATCCCTGTGTGTGTGTCCATGTGTGTGTATCCCTGTGTATGTATCCGTGTGTGCGTCCATTTGTGTGCATCCACATGTGTATCCACGCGTGTGTATCCATGTGTGTGCATCTCTGTGTGTATCCAGGTGTGTGTATCCCTGTATGTGTGTCCATGTGTGTGTCCATGTGTATATATCCATGTGTGTGTCCATGTGTGTATCCCTGAAGGTGTCCATGTGTGTGTGTCCATGTATGTCCATGTGTATATCCATGTGTGTATCCCTGTGTGTGTGCACAGCCCCAACCCCTCCATGTGCCCGAGTTTCTGGTGTCACCACCCAGGTGGCTCCCAGTGTCCCCGTGTGAGTCTTCCCAGGGATGCTGGGCTCCAGGGAGGATCAGGATGAAGCTGGAGCCAGGAATGAGGGAGGAGCAGCAGTGGCTGAGCGGCCTCAGGAGGCTGGAGCAGGGCCAGGAGAGGCCAAGGAGGCAGTGGGGACCAGGGGACAGGGGTGTCAGAGGCTGCAGGGGGTGTGGAGGCCGGGGCTGTGCACTGATGTGACGCTGTCGTCCTTTTTCTGCCCCTCATCAGAGTCCCCTGAGCGGAGCAGGCTGTGAATGGGGGCTGCCATCAGGTATGTCCATGTGCCTCCTGCCAGGATGTCCCAGCTGCCAGGGGGAGCTCCAGTGGGTGCCAGGGATGCAGTGTGGGCACAGGCCCCAGCCCCCAGCTGAGGGTTTGGGGAGCGTCACTGGGGGCTGGTTTAGGGCAAGATGTGCTCACACCATGGTTGGCTGCTGACTTTGCCCCTTCGTCCATGCCGGTGTCAAGCATTCCCAGCATTGTCTGGAGCCTTCTCCTGCATCCTGTGTGTGAAAGCTGTGCCAGGGTGACTCGGGTGTGTGGCAGTCCCAAACTGGTGGCAGCAGGGAGCATTGGCCAGGGCAGAAACCCCACTGTGGTGCTCTGGTTTGCTTTTTCCCCAGGCTGAGGGAGCGCCTGTGGGCCCGCCCTGCTTTTGGGATGAGGGAATTGTGTGGACCAATGTGTGTCCCGTGTGAAGGGGGTGCTCCACATGTTGCAAGTCCCCAGAGCTCCTCAGCATCTCCCTCCATCAGTCTGTCAATGCAGAGAGCTCCACAGTGGTGGAGACATGGAGAGGATTTCTGGGAACCACAGAGACATCTGGAAGTCTGAGCAGCCTCAAGGTCATGAGCATCACCTACTTCCACCCCAGCATCAGCACCAGGCTGGATCTGCTTGTGGCAGCAGGCAGTGACGTGTCCTGGGGCACTCTGTGATGTCCCAAATTTGGGCAGAAATCAAGGAATGGCTTGTGACTGGGATGGCTCTGGGAGGGACACTCAGCTCTGCATGGAAGTGCCAAATTCCAACCTCAGAAGCCTCGTGACAGGTGCTGCCTGTGCCAAGGACACCTGGCCAAGGCTCAGGGACACCTGGGGCAGGGGGTGGCTGGTGTGTGAGGACACCAGTATGTGAACTGGTCTAACTGGTGCTCATTGTTCTGCTGTGCCAGGAGCAGGGAGCTGTGGTGCCCTGTGGTGCCCTGGGGTGCTGGGCTCCCTCAGGGGCAGGGATTTGGTGCACAGGGCACCCCGGCATCTCCACAGGGCACCCCACGGCATCTCCAGCCTCTCTCGGGGTGGGCATGGCTTTGCCTCAGTGTGCTTGGGGGTTGCAGGCTCCACAGGAGACCAGGACTTCTGGCTGGAGGGTGCCAGGGGAGGCTGGAATGTGGCCTGGAATGCCTGGTGGGAGCAGGGCAGGGATGCCCAAGGATGCTGCCCAGGACACACGGCTGTGTCTCGGGGCTGAGTCCAAGGCAATTCTGTCTCTGCACAGTGATGCCATGGGATGCCATTGGTGGTGCCCAATGGGAATTCCTGGAGTTTAGCAGGTTCCAGGTGGTGCCTCACCTTCTGGGATCACAAGCCTGGTATGGCAGCTCATATCCTGCTCTGCAAATCCAAGCTGTGGAGCCTCCCTGTGCAATCCTGGTCTCCTGAGGGGCTCGGGGAGCTCTGCCCTGTGCTCTGCCTCCTGTTTCTCTGTGGCTTTGGGTTTCCCTCCCTGCTCTGCTTTGCTCCCGTTTTTTTGTCTGTGGGTCCAGCTCCTGGGTCTCCATGTGTCCAGTTCCTGGGGTGTCCATTGGTCCACCTCCTGGATGTCCATGGGTCTGGCTCCCAGGGTATCCATGGGTTCAGCTCCTGGGGTGTCTGTGGGTCTGTCTCCCAGGGTGTCCGTGAGTCCATCTGTCTGTCCCAGCACGGGTAGGACGGAGATGTCCAGTCTCTGCTGCTCATCCCTGCATCCCGAGAGGGGGTTCCAAAGGCGGGGTTCCTGAGGAAGGGTTCCCAAGGCGGGGTTCCCAAGGTGGGGTTCCTGAGGTGGAGTTCCCAAGGAAGGGTTCCCAAGGCAGGGTTCCCAAGGTGAGGTTCCCAAGGCAGAGTTCCTGAGGAAGGGTTCCTGAGGAAGGGTTCCCAAGGCAGGATTCCCAGGGTGGGGTTCCCAAGGTCAGGTTCCTGAGGCAGGTTCCTGAGGGAGGTTCCTGGGGCTAACATTACTGTCCCTTGTTCCCCGCAGATCTCCGGCCTCTGCCCGATGTAGCCATGACTGGGACCTGCACCCGGGAGTGCACAGAGTTCGGCCACTCCGATACCTGCTGGATGCCTGGCCAGTCCTCCCCCAGCCGCAGGCCCAAGAACGCCCTCAAACTCTCCACTTTTGTGCCTTACCAAGACAGAGGGAGTCAAGAGCAAGTCGGGAACGGCAGCCCCAGACTGTCGGAAGAGCGCAGCACCAAAATGGCCAACCTCCGCCTGCTCCCCACGTACAGTGCCTTCTCCAATAGTAGCCATGAGCCCTGCAAGGACTCTCCCATGGAGGAAATTCCTCTCACCCAGACCTCGGACTTCCAGCCAGCCACCACCCCCTCAGCCCAGACCACCAAGAGGGAGATCTACCTGTGAGGCTGGGCATGAGGGGCAGGGAGCTGAGGCCAGAGGAACATTTTCCACTTCGATGCTTTATGGCTCCGGCGGCTTCTCCAGGCAGGGGGCTCTGCGGAGAGCAGGGCAGGGCGAGGCAGGGATGAGAGGAGCGCCTTTTTAACCCCCTGTTGCCCGGGGCTGGGGGTGGGTGGGAAGGTGAAAAGCATCCCGACCCCATTGCCGAGCATCCCAAACTGCTGCCGGGGAGGGCTGGGCAGGCTCCTGGTGCGGAGGGCACGGAGAAGGGAGAGAAGGGCTTACGTACCAAAGGTCCACGCAGAGCTGGTGGAGTTCCTGGGGCATAGGACGAGGAGTGTCCCCGAGCACGGGGAGCCAGCTGCCTGTCTCTTTGCTGTAGACTCCTGTAAATATGAATCTTATAGGAATGACATTGAAGTCCTGCCTGATCGCAACTTTTTATTGTCCTTGAAACAAACAAAAAGACATTTAAAGAGAAAACAAAACAAAACAAAATGAGGAAAAAAAAAAAAGCAGACAAAAAAAAAGAGGAAAAACAAAACAAAAAAAAGAGAAAAAAAAAAAAAACAAACCACAGGAAGCAAGTTCCAGCTTTGAATGGTTTCCTGCGTGGAAGAGCCCCTGGGAGCGCAGCGTCCGGCCCGCACTCGTGTTCTATATTGTAAATAGAGATGTGATCAGTCCCTGAAACAGCAGCTGGGGAGCTGGAGGAGAGGGGCAGCATCCTGGCCGGACTGTAGGGACTTTGCTGTTTTTCAGCCTGGATCTCTTTCTGAACATTGTCACTGTGCCCACAAGCTGCAGGGTCCCTAGGGACTGCCCGGTGCCATAGGTGGGGGCTGCTTTGGGGGTGGGGGGTCCCGGTGGTGGCCCTGCGCCTGGCGGGTGGAGGAGGGGTGGGGAAGCCCCCAGACAGGGGACCGGCTGGGTCCGGGGAGGGGATGACCCCAGGAAGGGACCGGCTGGGTCCGGAGAAGCCCTCAGTCCGCCTCTGCTGGCAGGGAGGTCGCCAGCGGCCCCGGCTCTCAGCCCATCGCCTCGGGCCTCCTCCGGGGCAGGGGATGCCCACGAGGCCAGGCTGTGCCGTGCCCTCGACCTCCGTCCCATCCGCCTGTAAAGCCACCATTGCCTTTGTGAGGAGGAGCTTTGTCTCAGGGTCACACTGGGGGCCGCCGAGCCCCTGCCCACTGGACTCCGCTGCCCTTAGGCCCCAGGGCCACTCTCACGGGGTCCAGCTTTCTCTTCCATTGTCAAAGGTCCACCGATCTCCCGGCAGGTTCCTGCTGCCCCGGCGTCCTCAGCTCCCGTGCAGGGTCAGAGGAGCCCCTGCCCCTCACAGGGCTTCCTGAGGGGCACCCCTGGCTCTGCCGCTGCTCCCTTGGCAGCGGGGCACAGCCCTGGTTTTGGGGTGCACCCCTGGCCAGAGGGGTCCGGGCGACTCGCGCCTCATTCCTGGGTAGCCCTTCCCCTCCGGGCCGCGGGAGGGGCCGTGCTGCACCCTTGTGCTTCCAGCTCTGGCACCTTCCCGAGGGAGCGAGGCCGGCAGGGCGGCTCTCCTGTGGCTGGCACGGGGCTCCGGGGGCACAGGGACCCCGCAGGGCTGGGGCTATGCCCTGCCATAGCTGTAGTGCCTGCCGGGACCCCCTGCCCAGCCTCTCCCCCAGCTCTGAGCAGCTCCTCTCCCCCATGGGGCGGTGGCACACACAGCCACCTCCCCTCACGGCTCCCTGAGGGCACACGGTGCCAGCCGAGCCCGGGGCACAGAGGAAGGGTGGCAAAAGGGGCCTGCTCGCACCGCTGCCTCGTGTCCCTCGTGTCCCTCATTTCCCTCATGCCCTGCCTTCCCCGGGTGGCACCGCTGCCACACACCCCGCACGGCCCCGGCCCCGGCTGGGAGGAGGCAGGACCCTCCTCCAGCTGCTGCTCCGGGTGGGGATCCAGCGGCCCGCACGGCCCGGGGTGCTCCCGGTGGGATCCAGCGGCCTGCCCGGCCTGGCCGGGATTTTCCCGGTGGGATCCGGTGGCCTGCCCCGCCCGGCCCGGCCGGGATTCCTGCTCTGCCCTGCGGGGCCGCGCTCCCCCGCTCTGGCTGCCGGAGCAGGTGCCGCTCCTGACCTTGTTTTTATTGTAGCTCTGTAGTTTCAGGGCCAAACTGGGCAGAATGTGCAATTTGGCCGCGCTGGCCACGATCTTAGACTCCACTGCCAACTCAGCTGCTCACGCCTCCCCTGGGCCCAGGCAGTGGCAGTGTCCAGTGCCCCTCTCGGGGACCCCCGGCAGAGCCACATCCGAGGGGGGCTTGTCCAAGACCACCTCATCCCGGCGGGGGGGGTCCCTGCCCTGTGCTGGGGTCTCCAGAGGGATCCCTAGGCTGGAATTCCTGTGGCTGGAATTGCTGTGCTGTCTCCTGGAGCACCTGGCGAGGTCCTCAGTGCGAGCACGGTGTGGAGGGAGGGAGGGGGGAGCGCAGGGGGTCCCCGGGGATGGGGCTGGGAGTGGGTTTGGGGGTGGCTGAGTCCTGTGGGGGTGCACAGAGGGCTGGGGGGGTTTAAGGGGAGCACGGTGGGGTAAGAGTTGGGTGTCTGCGGGTGCAGAGGGCTTGAGGGTCTCAAGGCACTGGGTGGGTGTGAGGGGGGCAATGGGAGCAGGGCCTCAATGGGGTGCCAGGGGTGCAGGGGATGGGTGCCTGGGGAGGAGAGGGTGCCGGCCATCAGTCCTGGGAGAGGGGTCTGAGGGGATTCATCCCGGGGGGAAGCTGCCAGTGTGGCTGGGGATCAGTCCTGGGGGAGGGCGAGGAAGAGGTGCTGTGGGAAGAAGCTCATTTGCACAATTATAAGCCAGAAGGATAAAGCCTCTGTGCGCGTGGGGGGAGGACAGCTCCCCACGGGCTCCAGTCCAGACAAGCACAGGGAGGAGGAGGAGGAGGAGGGTTCACTGTATCTCACACTGCACTAGGACAAGCCAGGGGGAAAACCAAAGGTGGGAGCCAGGGAGCAGGCGGGCTGCGTGGGAAGGATCTAAGCGACCCCTTTGTAGCTCTTCAGTGTTGGTTCTATTTATACGAGATTTCATTTCCTTGCTTGTGATGCCTTGTTTTTTGTACAGTTTTATGTACATGCAGGTGTAGCTTTTCTAAAGGAGAAATCCTATGGCAGAGTAAAGTCCCCCCACTATTTTTCAGATGGTGCCCTATGTCTAAGGCGACGCCTCTTGCTAAGGTTGTACTGCTCAATGTGTGATGCATTTCCCTGTGCGGGGAAGCCTTTGGGCCTTGGGCTTGGTTTTCCCCGGGCGCTGTGAGCACAATTGATTCCCTTGTAACCCTTTCTGTTCGGAGCCGTGAGCATGACACCGTCGTGATGCCCCTTTCTTTCCGTTCTCCCCTGTTCCGTTCGTTTGCTGAGCTGTCAAGATGACCAATTCCATTGTAATTAGCCCTTCCTAAAGCTTTACAATAAAAGTGTGAAAACCCGGCTGCTTCTGGGCCTGGCTGCTCCTTCCCACGCCTCCCCCTGAGCGCCCTCAGGGGAAGAAAGATCTGGGGAGGCTTTGGGATCTGCCTGCCTCCCTGCCCTGCTCTTGGCTCCCTGTTTGCCAGCCTGAGGATGTTCCTGCACAAGGACAAGGGGGATAAGCCCCCAAAGCACTTCCCCCCAGACCAGACTCCTGCAAGGCCAGGTTGGATGGAGTTTGGATCATCCTGCTCCAGTGGAAGGTGTCCCTGCCCATGGCAGGGGGTTGGAGCTGGAGGAGCTTCCAGGCCCCTTCCAACCCAAGCCACTCCATGATTCTGTGATTGATTCTATTATTAAACCCAAATATTTCAGTGAAGAAACACCTCCAGCTCCAAGGCTGCCTGCACCTCTCACCAGCCAAGATGGGAATCAGGGAAAATCCCATCAAAGTTCTCTGGACCCCCTCCCATCTCCACCACCACTCCTTGAAGACTTGCTCCATTTCACCAGCTCCTTTCCCAGGCATGGCCGGGGGTTTTGTGGTATTTCAGACCCTTAGGGAGCACCTGGGTCACTCCAAGCCAGGCACATTTGTGGCTGTTCCCAGCCCAGCTCCTCCAGCCCTGGCTGTGGGGTTTCCCTGCCTGCCTTTGCACAGGATCCCGATGATCCCAGGAGGTTTCCTGGCTCAGGGTAGGGCTGTTCCCCTCTCTGGTGGGTTCCATACAGCTGTGGCACATCTGGGCTGTGCTGGGCTCACACACAGCCTTGCACCTCATCCTGCTCAACTCTGGGCTCGCTGTGCTTGGACCACCAGGTCAAGGCTCCTTCCCAACTTGGAGTTCCCTTGTGGGAACTCCTTCCCAGCTTCCCCTCCCCTTGCAGGGACTCCTTTTGAGGAGGAGGGCTCTGCAGGGCCCTCAGAGGGGATCCAAGCCCCCATTCCTGAGGGGTTCCCCTCGTGCTGGGGCCTGGGGGTCTCTCAGCTGCCCCTCCCTGGGAGCAGGGATGTGTCCCCAGGAACCCTCGGCAGCCCCGTGCCCTTTGCTGCCATCCCAAGGAAACAGGGTCTGGTTGCTGAGGGTGGTTCCAGGCTGGCACAGAGGGCAGAGCTGCCCCAGGACAGGTGACCAAAGGGTGTTTTCCTAAGCAGAGACAATCCCAGACCCTCCCTGTTCCTCCTGAACATTCCCTCCTCCTCAGCCATCCCAGGATATCCAGACCCCTCCCTGATGCCATCTGTGCCTCCTTCCCCTCTCTGCCAGCCCTGTCCCACCCATCCCACCCACTCCCTGCCCTCCTCGTTCCCTCCTGGCCTCTCCTGCCGTTCCTGTGCTCTCCCCTCACCCCACACCGGCTCTCAAGCCTTCCCCTCCTCCGGCAGAGCCCTGAGCTCGCATCCAGCCGGGCTGGAGCCCTCTGGTTTCCATGGCAGCACACATCAATTACCGGCTGCCTGCGAGGGGCTGCGATGCTGCGGCTGCTGCAGAGGCTGCCAGCACGGCCGGGGGGCTCAGGGACCCCAGCAGCACCTTCAGCATGGGAGTCAGTGCCCACAGGGTCCTGAAGGGAGTGGGCACAGGAATGGGCACAGGTATCCCACCAGCAACACCCTCAGGAAGGGATTGGTGCCCACAGAGCTCTGCGGGGGATGGGAAATAGGAATTCGCACAGGGACCCCAGCAACACCCTCAGGATGGATTCAGTGCCCACAGAGTCCTGAAGGGGGTGGGAAAACAAGAATGGGCACAGGGATCCCATGAACAGCTCTCTCTGGATGGATTTGGTGCCCACAGAGCTCTGCAGGAGGTGGGAACAGGAATGGGCACAGGGACCCCATCAGCACCTTCAGGATGGGAATTGGTGCCCACAGAGCTCTGCAGTGGGTGAGAACAGGAATGGGCACAGGGATCCCAGCAGCAGCACCCTCAGAATGGGATTCAGTGCCCCCATAGCCCTGCAGGGTTTGGGCACAGGGATCTTGCCCCCCAGCACTGTCCCAGCCTGGGCTCCGTGCCTGGGGTGATGTGGCCTCGCTGTCCCTGCCCAGTCCCTGGGGATTCATTCCTGGGGAAGGTGGAGGAGGTGGGAGCTCCTGGCCATCCCTGAGGGGTGGGGGGTGGCTGCTGGGGACACGTGTGACAGGGCTGGGCTCAGCCAAAGCTCTGCTGTGACCTGGCTTTCCCAGGTACCTCTGGTTTAATTGGGTCCCGGCTTACAGCAGGAGCTGGGAGAGTGCCAGGGCAGGGACATCCATTTTGACGGGAAATTTAATTCCTGTGCCTCCCCAGGGCCTGACCTGCAGCCCCAGCTGTCCAGCTGCTTGCACAGGCCTGGCAGGGTCATTTCCAGGCCTTGCATGGTAATGGGGATGAGCTTTGGGATCTCTTGCTGGCTCCAGCAGTGCAGTGGCACCATTTCCTCCTGAGGGTTCTCCCAGCAGGACTTGGCTCAGCCATCAGCACTGGCAGGTTTAAAGCTGGATTTTCAGTAGCCACAGGATCACAGAAGCACAGAAGGGTTTGGGTTGGAAGGGATCTTGGAGATCACCCAGTGCCACCCCTGCCATGGCAGGGTCACCTCCCACTGTCCCAGGTGCTCCAGCCCCAGTGTCCAGCCTGGCCTTGGGCACTGCCAGGGATCCAGGGGCAGCCCCAGCTGCTCTGGGCATCTTATTCCTTGTCCCACCTGGTCAGGGGAGGGGAAGGAGCTCTGATCCCAGCTAAATCCACATCCTTGGGTGTTCCTGGTGGCCATGGGTCCCTCCAGTCACGTTTATGCTGCACATAGGAAACTGATTCCTTTTATCTGCTTTCATTGGGAGCCTTCTGCCATCCTGCTCTGGCACTTTCCACCTGGAGAGAAGGGGAGAGGGCACAGGGCTGTTCATGGCCCCTGTGATGGGCAGGTGCCTGCACCACATCCCAGCAGCATCTCCTCCCCACAGAGTGACCCAGCCATGGAATCAGGGAAGGGTTGGGGCTGGGTTGGAAGGGAAATTAAAGCTCATCCAGCCCTGCCATGGCAGGGACACCTTCCACTGTCCCAGGTGCTCCAGCCCCAGTGTCCAGCCTGGCCTTGGGCACTGCCAGGGATCCAGGGGCAGCCACAGCTGCTCTGGGCACCCTCGGGGCCTCACTCCATTCCCGTCTGTGCTTGCCCAAGTTCCTCCCTCCCACAATGGGCACTTCTGGCAGCTGGACACAGGGAGCCCATGGGAACCTCAGAACAGCCTGACCTATCCTCACTGCATCCTTAAAAAAGTTGCTGAGGCGGTTCCTGGACCAAACTCCGGAGTGAGCCAGCAGAGCCCTGCCCAGAGCTGCCTGAGCAGGGAGGGCCCAGCAGGGAGGATTTTCCTTGGATGAGCCATGGGACAGCTCTTTCTGCTGTGCTGATGGCCACAAATCCCCCCTGGCATGGCAGCAGGGCTCTGGATCACCGCTGAGCCAGCCCAGCGCTCGGGGTAGAGCTTCCAAAAGAACAAGAACGGAAAAGCTGACACCACCTTTTTTTTTTTTTTTTTTTTTTTTTTTTTTTTTTTTTTTTTTTTTTTAATCACGAAATGTGTTTAAATCCACGATTCCCGAAGCAGAAAGCTCCGGAGCAGGACCATGGAGAGGGCAGGGAGGGCTGGGCACAGAGCCCGCCGGGCTGGGGCAGCCGCTCGCTCCTTCCCGCAGGCTCGGGGGCTGCCCGGCCCTCCTGGCAGTGCCCGGCTCCCCTGGCACATCCCTGCCAGGCTCTCCGCTAATAGGATGAGCAGAGACAAGCCCGGCGTGGCCCCGGAGCCTGGCCCTGCATATGTTGCAGTGGCCTCTGGGGGAGATTGGATATTGTGCTCCAGGAGAAGCCCCTGTAATCGCCCGCAGGATGATTGGGATTTGCAGCAGCTCAGAGGAGCAGGGGGGCCCAGCCCCAGGCAGTTTGCTCGGTGTCTCTGCTTGTCTGGCACTCTGATGAAGGGGATTAGGAGATTTAGAGGCAGCCCAGCCCCCTCCCCGGGGGGCTCTGGAGCTGGAGCCCAGCACAACGCTCGGCTACGTTTATTCCCACCGCAGACTGATGGGGACAAGGCTGGGGTGCTCTGCCAGCAGCTGGGCAGGGACAGGGCTCTACTGCTCTGAGAGTCGGGAACTGTGCTCCTCCGGCACAGGGAGAGCCTCCCTGGCCAGCTGATCATCCCCCACGCTGCTGTCCCTGTCCCCTCATCCCCCAGAGCTCTCACCCCAAACTGTCCCCATCCCTCATCCCCAGAGCTCTCACCCCACTCTGTCCCTGTCCCCATCCCCAGAGCTCTCACCCCACTCTATTCCTGGTCCCTCACCCCCAGAGCTCTCACCCCAAACTGTCCCCATCCTTCATCCCCAGAGCTCTCACCCCACTCTGTCCCTGTCCCCTCATTCCCAGAGCTCTCACCCTACACTGTCCCCATTTTATCATCCCCTGAGGTCCCACCCACCCTGTTCCCATCCCTCATTCCCATCCCTCATCCCCCAAAGCTCTCACCCACACTGTCCCTGTCCCTGTCCCCTCATCTCCAGAGCTCTCACCCCACCCTGTCCCTATCCCTCACCCCCAGAGCTCTCACCTAAAACTGCCCCGGTCCCCTCATCCCCAGAGCTCTCACCCCACCCTCTCCCTGTCCCCATCCCCAGAGCTCTCACCCCACCCTGTCCCTGTCCCCATCCCCAGAGCTCTCACCCCACCCTGTCCCTGTCCCCATCCCCAGAGCTCTCACCCCACCCTGTCCCTGTCCCCATCCCCAGAGCTCTCACCCCACCCTGTCTCCATCCCTGCCCTGCTCCCAGCCCCTCCCAGTGCCAGGCCCCCCCTTTACCCCAGTATGAATGCCCAGGCTGGCCTGGCACCATGGTTTAACCCCCCCTGGATGCCCATCAGCCCGGTCAGGGCTCTCCTGCCCACCCACCCAAGCTGAGGCTGGTCCAGGGCACAACCCAGAGCCCCAGGGCTTAGTGCCAGCAGCCCTGATGGGATTAACGTGAACAACAGGAACCACCACGCTCTGCTCCATGGACAGGGAGCTGTGCCTGCTCCCCCTGCCTGTCCTTCAGCCCACAGGTCCCAATCACATCCCAGCTCCCACATTCCTGGGGATAGGCAGCTTTGGAAAACTGGGAATTACTTCCCTGAGCCCATCTCACTGCTCTGATCTCACTTGGACACAGCTGAGGCCACTCACACTCCTAAATAACCCCACACTGCAAGGTTTGACTCCAGAGAAAGGAGATTCTTTCCCAAAACCTTTAAAAAGGAGGTTTTAAAAGAGGTTGGACATGCAGCCCCTGCTCAGCTCCCTGTTTGCAGCAGCCCTGTCACAGCTCCAGCACTGCAGGGACACTTTGGCTTTCTGGGAAGCACAGAAGGATCCCACAGGAAAACCATCAGGGCCAGTGATTAATTAGTGCTGTGATAACATCGAGGAATGCCCCATAACCAACTGTGGTGTTACCCTGCAGGCACAGGGCAGAGGGAAGGGAAGGGAAGGGAAGGGAAGGGAAGGGAAGGGAAGGGAAGGGAAGGGAAGGGAAGGGAAGGGAAGGGAAGGGAAGGGAAGGGAAGGGAAGGGAAGGGAAGGGAAGGGAAGGGAAGGGAAGGGAAGGGAAGGGAAGGGAAGGGAAGGGAAGGGAAGGGAAGGGCTCTGTGGGGTCCTGCATGCTGAGCTGGCCATCTGGGTGTGCCCCTCTCCTCCTGGGCTGGGCTGGATGTGTCCCCAGCAGCTGGGGACCGTGACAAGTGGGGGGACAGTGCCACCCGGGTTTGCACACCCACACACACCCCCATCCTCCTCCCAGGGGCACCAACACGGCTGTGAGTGCAAGGCTGAGCTACCAGAGCTGGTCTGTGCCGGACCAGTTGTGTGTCCTGGGCAGGGGTGGGTGTCACACACACACACACACACACACACACAGAGCATGTCCCCGTGTCCCCAGGGCAGGGGTGGCTGTCACACCCAGCCTGTCCCCCCTCCCCGCTCAGCCCGAGGCGGGTGCAGGCGCTGCACAGGGCCAGGGGCTGTTATTATTCTTTATTAGTTTTCCTGTCCGTCTGACATATTCTTTATCACTCTGTCTCAATCTTTCACTCATCCTCCTGCTCTCCCTCAATCATCCCCGATTAGTTTTTCTGTCTGCCTCCCATTCCCGGATTCCTCATCAGGCGCTCCCTCCCCCGCTCCTCCCCGCTCCCCTCCCCTCTCCCGCACTGCCGGCAGCGAGGAATGCTCGGGAGGTGCGGGGCCATCGTGGCTCTTCTCCAGTGCCACCTCCATCCCTGCCGGGGCTGCCAGGAGCATCCCAGGAATGCCAGGAGCATCCCGGAGCTGCCCAGTGCCTGCAGCCCTGGCGGAGCTGGTGCTGAGTCGGCTGCAAGCTGAACCCATGGCTCAGGGCAGCTCAGGAGGAGCCAAGATCCCCTTGGATCCCCTTGGATCTGCTCTGCTCCTGCTTCCCCATCCCTGTGCTCCTCCTGCAGCCCATCCCAGCAGTGCCCGGTGCCTCATTCCCATTTCCACCCCCATTCCCATTCCCCATTCCCATTTCCATTTCCACTCCCATTCCCCATTCCCCTTCCCATTACCATTGCCATTCCCACTCCCATTCCCCATTCCCATTTCCCTTCCCATTCCATTCCTATTCCCATTCCCCTTCCTTTTCCCATTCCCAGTCACAGTCCCAGTCCCATTCCCATTACCATTCCTTCTCATTCCCATTCCCCATTTCCCATTCCCCATTCTGCTTCCCCTTCCCCATCCCATACCCATTTCCCCTCCCATTCCCACTCCCATTCCCCTTCTCCTTCCACTTGCCCTTCCCATTCCCATCCCCATTCCCATTCCCGTGCAGGTCCCTGTCCAGGCTGCCACTGGAGCACTGGGTGAGGCTGAAGACTCTCTCCCGGCATCCCCAGAGCCCCTGGCTGGCAGCCCCAGGGCCATTCCCAGCTTTTCCAGCCTCTCACCCTCAGGTGTGAGGGCTCAGAGCCAGGGATGGGTGCTCAGGAAGGAATTCTGGCCAGAGCCAGGGATGAATGCTCAGGAAGGGATTTTGGCTAAAGGCAGAGGATGGATGCTCAGGAAGGAATTTTGGCCAGAGGCAGAGCATGTATGCAGACCTGGCTGCATCTGCATCCCCCAACAGAGGGCACAAATATTTCACCTCATGCTGCCCTTTTTGGGAGCCAGAGGTGAAAATCTGCGGTGCTGGAGGACTCAGGAAAGCAGAGTGGCCTGGCTGTGGTTGCAGAGATATCCCCCAGTCCAGACTGGAGCAGCTCCCCGCGGAGCTGGGCTCTGCTGGGCTCCCTGCTCCTGGGGGATGAGCTGGGGCTCTGCTGGGCTCCCTGCTCCTGGGGACACCGTGCTGGCAGCTCTCTGTGTCCCAGCATGGACAGAACCCCAGCTGGAATTGGCCCTCAGTGCCACAGCAGCCCCTCCTTGGGGGTGAGGGGGGTGCTGACCCATCAGCTCGGGATTTCTTCCCCTGGACCCGTCCTCTCCAGCCTGATTTCCCAACACTGCCCTCACTCCTGTTCCCTCATCCCTGAGCTGCCATCCCTGTCACCCACAGCCCCAGAAAAACTCATGCCAAGGTTTGGGAGCCCTCCTCAGCAGGACCCCCGTGGCACCGGGGCTGCGGGTGCTGCTGCATCCGCTGCCGTGATGGATGTGACAGGCGCGGGGGTTGCCAGGAGATAACATCCTCCTCCTCCTCCTCCTCCTCCTCCCCGGGCGCTGCAGCCAACGCGGCTCGGCGCTGGTGAGGTAATGCTGCTTCGGCACTGCCCGCCCGGCCTCTCCCTGCCAGCAGCCAGGGGAAAAGGGAAAAAATGGAAAAAAGGGGAAAAAAGGGGGGGAAATGAAAAAAGGGGGAAAAGGGGGGGAAAGGGTGGGAAAAAGGGGGAAAAGGGGGAAAAAGGAAAAAAGGAAAAAAAAGGGGGAAAAGGGGCGAAAAGGGGAAAAAAAGAAAACAAAAGGAAAAAAAAGGGAAAAAGCCTTTTCAGCCATGCCCATGGCCATCCTCACTCTGCCTCCCTCCCGCAGGGGTCCCAGAAACCCAAAGTGCCCCCTGCCCTTCCCAGGGCATCCCCCAGCCCCTGCTGGGGTCCGGTCCCAGGGATGGGAATATCCAGAGAGGTTTTCATGGATCTGGGAGGGACAGGGGGAGGCAGAGGGCTCCTCACGCACACAGAGGCTCGCGGAATAAATATCTGGCTACAAATTATCTGCTGATCTAATAAAAAAGATATTACCTAGCTCTCCAAACCTGGTTTCAAATTATTCCTCCTGCTCTGCTCAGTAGCCTCCTGGGAGATCACTGGCAGGTTAATTTGCTATTGAACGGGTCCCAACTGGAATTAGGCTCCAGCCTGGCTCTGCTTTCACTTGACACTTAATGAAAGTCGCTGTTATTCACTCCTGCCTCTGAACTTTATGCACTGCACCACGTTTCACAGGTGGGAAAGAGCTGAGCAGGAGGTTTTGCTTTGGATCCAACACTTGCAAGGCCCAGAAGGTGCTGAGGTAGAAAATAAACTGCCATTTGTGTGCTCTGCCACGAGAGCCTGGCGTGCTCCTAACAGGAGTGGCCTTTATCTGGGGACTGTCATTTTGATTATTTTATATCTGAGCAGTGCCCCAGAGGTGTGCATAGAAAATGAAAACAGATAAAGAGCCTGGACGAGGCACAGCTCTGCCAGAGGCCCCCAGAAACAGCAGGGCTGAGGGGGGACACTGAGGGGGGACCCCAGAGAGCCACCAGGGCTGCTCCAGACAGGGATAAGGCACACAGAGCAGCTCCGTGGCGCTGGAGGTGTGCCTGGAATGGGGGTGATGCCTGCAGGGATGGATCCCAACCCCAGCCTTCCCCTGTGATTGTGTCCTGGTGACCTCTGTCCCTGTGCTATTGGAATAACTCCATCCCTGAGACTGGATTTCTGCATGAGGGACCCCATTCCCTTCTCCTGGGCTCTCCCACCACGGATCCTGCCTGGACATCCCAGGAGCAGCTCCCTGCAGGGCTGATGGAGCATCACACGGTGCCAAACCAGGGTCTGGAACAGCACAGATATGACAGAAATTCCAATCTTGGAATTTTCAATCTTGAAATTCCAGTCTTGGAATTTCTCAAGCTTTCAGCTCCTCATCTCTCCAACCTTTGCATCTCAATTTTTCAGCTCCTCATCTGTCTAGCCTTAGCGGGTTTTACCTGTCCCGTCCCACCTTCCTCACCCCACTGCTCTCCTTGCACAGCCATTTTCCTACCTGGTTCTCTGCTCCATCCCCCATCCCAGATAGATCCTACAGACCTCCTTGACACTCAGCCATGGGCCAGGAGCTTTCCCTGCTGCCCAGGCACCCTTTGGCTGGGGCTCAGAACCCCCATGGAGGGCAGGAGGAGCTGGGTCAGCAGCCCTGACCCCCAGCTCCAGTGAGCAGTTTCCACCTCCTCTGTTCCACCCTTCAGGCACTCAGGGATCCAGCCCCTCCTGTGTGATTGATCAGCAGAGCTGCACACATTGAGTTCATCTCATCTGCCTCCCAAACCCCTCAGCAGCTCCCTGTGCCTCTCTCCTGGGGCTCCTGGGGCCAGCAGGGCCTCCAGCTGTGCCCAGGCACTGGGATCCTGCTGGGAATCTGCTGCCAGCACCACCAGGCCTGATCCTGCACAGTGCTGGGTCCCTAAGGATGCTTGGGGACATCTGGGGGGTCCCCTCTGCTTGGAGTGGTCCTCAGCGACCCTCTGAGACTCCTTTTATGGGGTGGGTGTGGGGGGACAGCTGTCAGAGCAGCAGGGAGGGCAGAGGAGCCATGGGATACTCTGGAACCATCCCTCTCTCCATGCTGGTCCTGCAGCATCCCCCCCTTGCCTCAGCATCCCGCTGTCCCCAGCCCAGCCCCAGGCACTGCAGGGCTCCTCCAGGGCTCTGCCTGGTGTTCCCTCCTGCAGGGCTTCCTCCTGCCAAATCTGGGCCAAAATCCCTGCTCTGGGCTAAACCCAGCTGTGGTTCTTATATTTGTGGGGGATAATGATACAGAATAATGTGAAACCTCCTGGGAGTGAGGATGTGGGACTGATCCAGCCAGGCCTCCCTGATCCTGCAGAGAGCCAGCAGCTGGGACAGGGGGATCTGTCCTGCTCCTCTGGGTCAGGACTTGGGGCATCCTGGCTGAGGGCACCTGGATCATTCCCAGAGGAGCCTGAGGGCACCAGGGGCTGCAGCTCCTCCCCAGGGACAGCTCTGAACTCTGAGCTCTGCTCTGGGACAGGGACAGCACCCAGGGAGGGCTGGGGCTGGGCCAGGCTGGGTTTTGGGAGAAGTTTCTCCCCCCAGAGGGTGCTGGCACTGCCCAGGCTGCCCAGGGAATGGGCACGGCCCCGAGGCTGCCAGAGCTCCAGGAGCCTTTGGGCACCAGGGATGCACAGGGGGGATTGCTGGGGGGTCTGGGCAGGGACAGGGGTTGGATTGATGATTCCTGGGCATCCCTTCCAGGCCAGGACATTCTGTCATTCAGTGATTCTCCCATTCCTGTGCCATAACACATTTTATCCAGGTGCCATGGAAATCACCATTCCCATTCCAGAACCATCCCACAGCTGGACCTACAGCTGCTGTTCCCATCTCTGTGCCCAGTGAGGACGTTGAGTTGCTTGAGCGTGTCCAGAGGAGGGCAACGAGGTTGGTGAGGGGCTTAGAGTACAAGCCATATGAAGAACCACTGAGGGAGCTGGGGTTGTTTAGCCTGGAGAAAAGGAGACTCAGGGGCGACCTCATCACTCTCTACAACTTCCTGAAGGGTGCCTGTGGTGAGCTGGGGGTCGGCCTCTTTCTCCGGGCGACAACAGATAGAACAAGAGGACACAGTCTCAAGTTGCGCCAAGGGAGATGCAAGTTAGAATTAAGAAGGAAGTATTTTACAGAAAGAGTGGTCAGATACTGGAATCATCTACCCAGTGAGGTGGTGGAGTCATCATCCCTCAAAGAGTTCAAAAAAAGACTGGATGTGGCACTTGGTGCCATGATCTAGTTGAATTGTTAGAACATGGATTGGACTTGATGATCTTATAGGTCTCTTCCAGCCTTGAATTTCCATGATTCTGTGATTCTGTGACTTCCCACCATTTCCTCTGACTGTCTGGATCCCCCAATGTGTTCCCAGACCCAGAAGCCCAGAGTGGCTCCCCTGGAAGCAGCTCCAGAGGGGAGAAGGGAGGAAAAGCCTTCCCCCATTGCCCTGGGCAGTGTAGGGCAGAAATTCTGTGGGTGGGCAAAGCCCCTGCAGCGGCTGTGCCTGCTGGGCTGGTGCCCTGCCCCAGTCCTTCCTTTCCAGCAGCCTCCCTGGCTCTGGGCTCCCCTTTGGGGGTTGGAGAGGATCTTGCAGTTGTGGCTGCTGCTGTCTGTCCCTCCTGCAGCTGCTGCACTTCCCTGCCAACCCCTCGGGTCAGTTCCTGCCCCTCTCTCACTCAAACAACTCCACTCTGGAGCTCTGCTTTATTCCTGGTCCCACCTCAGCCCTGCTCAGCTTCACCTGCCTTTCCTCAAGGTTCAAATGTGATAATTTGACAAGATTTCCTTTGTTTTCATATTGTCCACAGAAACTCTTTAGCTTCTCCTCCTTTTCTTCTTCTATTTTTTTTTTTAGTTAAAGGCAGATTTTAGAAGGCTCTGCAGTGCTTCAGCCATTTGAGAGTCATCATTAATTTAATCTTCTTCCTAATTTATTAATGGCTTCTACTTTCTTGCCAGTATTTGAGACTCCCCTGATATATTTGCAAAACCCATCTGATTCCCCTTCCCCTCTTTGGCAGCATGAGTTCATCTGCCTTCCCTCCCCCCTGAGGAGGTTGCAGTGAGTCACTATCCCCCTGTCCCCAGGACATCACGTCCCTGCCACCACAGCTCTGCTGGCTGCTCTCTGCCTGCTCCTCGTTAGGTGATTGCTGGAAGCTGCCCTGTTGTTGAGGGAATATCTCAGGCTCTCCTCACCCCAAAAATGCCACCCTGTCCTGGTGACATCTCCCACCAGGGATGAGGGACAGGGAGAGGACACAGTGCAGGGTCTGTGCGCTGCTGGTTCATTAATTCCAGCAAAATTCCAGCCCTGCCTGAGTGGGTAAAGCAGCATCAGACTTGAGAGGAAACGAGCCCAGAGGTGCCCAGGGGTGCCCAAGGAGGCCGTGGGCACCTGGCCTGGATCAAAACCAGTGTGGCAGCAGGACAAGGGCAGGGCCTGTCCCCTGTGCTGGCACTGCTGGGGCACCTCGAGGGCTGTGTCCTGTTCTGGGCCCTCATGGCCAGAGAGCCCTGCAGGGGCTGGAGCGTGTCCAGGGCAGGGAACGGAGCTGGGAAGGGGCTGGAGCCCCAGGAGAGGCTGAGGGAGCTGGGCAGGGGCTCAGCCTGGAGCAAAGGAGGCTCAGGGGGCCCTTGTGGCTCTGCACAGCTCCTGCCAGGAGGGGACAGCCGGGGGGGTCGGGCTGTGCTCCAGGGAACAGGGACAGGAGCAGAGGGAACGGCCTCAGGCTGGGCCAGGGCAGGCCCAGGGTGGGCACAGCAGGAATTTCCCCATGGAAAGGGGGCTCAGGGATTGGGAGGGGCTGCCCAGGGGGGTTTGGAGTGCCCATCCCTGGAGGTGTCCCAGGAAGGGCTGGAGGTGGCACTGAGTGCTCTGGGCTGGGAACAAGGTGGGGATCAGGCACAGCTTGGACTCTTTGATCCTGGAGGGCTTTTCCAACCTCAGTGATCCTGGGATCTGTTAAATCTCTCCCAGTGAGCTGTGCCCTGGCACACAGAGCCCATGGATGGAGGACACGGATCAGCAAACAGCACCCATGGATGGGAGAGGAGCCCCAAGGTTGACCCACAGCAGCAGAGACATCCCCTGAACCCCTCACTGCTGATGCTCCCTGCAGGCCACCAGATTCCTGCTGCTAGGAATGCTCCTGACATGCACCAGGCCTGGCTGGAAGTAGTGTCCAAAGCTTCCCATCCCTTGGAATGTGGGATTCCAAGGGATGGGAATCATTCCATGATCACCAGAGGCTGATCCTCTGGTGGCCAAGCTTGTAGGAACTGGGGCTTAGGGCTGGGAGAAGGGTGGGTGACATCTTCTGGGACAGCTTGTCATGGAATGATGGAATCTTAGAATCATGGAATCAGGGAGTCATGGAATCCTGGAATCATGCAATAATGAAATAATGGCATCATGGAATTATGAACTCGTGGCATCATCATGGACTCATGGCATTATGGAATCATGGAGTCATGGAATCACAAAATCATGGAATCATGGAATCATGGACTCATGGAATCATGGCATCATGGAGTCATGGCATCATGGAGTCATGGAATGAGATGTTAAAACTCATCTCATTCTGTCCCCTTCCACTATTCCAGATTGCTCCAAGCCCTGTCCAAACTGGCCTTGGACACTTCCAGCTTCTCTGGGCTTCTGAGAAAACCAAGCTGGATCAGACTGGGAGGTCCCACAGCTGGGGATGGGGCCACCAGTCCCAGGTCCCAGTCTGCCCAGTGCCACCTGCACTGCATCCCCCCCACCCTGCCCAGCCCCAGCTGCCCATGATCCCATGGCTGGTTCCTCCCTGGAGCACGTCCCAGCCCTCAGAGACCACAGGGAAGGAAAGGAGCAGCAGTTTCCCGGGAAATGCTGAGGATGTGACTTTTTCTCCCTCTTTTTTTTCCCCTTCATTTGCAAATGAAACAGGCCCATCAAAGTCTGAGTGTTTTCTGGAGATGAAGTTCGGGAAGTGTTTCTTTTGGATTAATCCAAATGTTCCGTGTCAACAAAGCCCAAATACGTCACTGCAATTTGGACTGTTTCAAACACAAGTAGAAGGAACACTTAGATTCAATTTTGTTCCTAAATGTCATTTGGAACAGAGAGAGAAATTCCTCAGCCTGCAAATGTTGAAACAGACATTTTGATAGCACAAGGATACTTAATCCTATTAAAATAAAATAAGATGGGAATAGACATATTTTAGTACTTTTTTTTTTTTTACTTTGATTTGGGCAAAATCACCATAAAAGATAAAATCCTGAATTGTTTGAGAGAGGATGTGTGCTCCAAGGAATGCTCTGTTCTGGAGGCATTCGAGGCTGTGGCAATGACTGGATCATGGAATTCCAGACTGGTTTGGGTTGGAAGGGACTTGAAGGATCAGATCCATGGGCAGGGACACCTCCCACTGTCCCAGGCTGCTCCAGTCCCCATCCAGCCTGGCCTTGGACACTTTCAGGGATCCAGGGGCACCCACAGCTCCTCTGGTTATCTTATTCCATGTCTCACCTGGTCAGGAGAGGGGAGGAGCTCCACTCCCTCATCCTGCAGGACCTGGGAGCACTCACAGCATCATCCCATGGTTGACCACATGCTGAGAAACCTCTGGAATAATCTACCCCCAAAAATTCCCTCTTTTGGGACAGGCCATGAAATGCTGACCTCTTGAGCAAGAAATGTGCTCACAGCACCTTGGATCTCAGCAGGGCTGCAGCTCCTCCATTTCCAGCTGGGGAGCTCCAAGTCTGGCTCCAAAGCTGCCTCCCAAGGAGGTTTTGGGACTGATGAACTCCTGGGCCACTTCATTCCTGAGCACAATCAGGTTAGGAGACAAAAATGTTATCAGGAACTGGACCTGTCACAGCAAAATTGTGTTTGAAGATTGCCAGGAATGAGCAAAACAGAGCCTGGCTGGCAGCAGCTGTGGCTCCTGTGTCCTGGGCTTTGCTCAGGATCCTGTCAGATCTCTCCCTGTATTCCCAAGCTGGGAATTTCTACATGTGGACAGCTCCTACAACTGCAGTGCCTGTCCCCACACCAAGGTTTGGCCACTTTGTCACCACCATTCCTTGTCTTCAACACTCTGCCCCCCAAAAATTCCCTTTAAAATTCCCCATTTCCCACATCCCTTCCTCCAGGCTCCCCAGGTTTTCTATCTGTTGACCAAGACATCGCTTAAAATATCTTTTTTTTTTTTTCCCCTCAAAATTGCACAGTTTCAGCCAACGTGTTTTGACTGCGCTGATGAGGTTTTTCATGGAAATTGCTGGCAGCTGGAAAACGCAGCCCCTGCCTAGGAGGGAGCCAGGGCTGTATCCCAGTCTGCCCCAGGCCAGGAGCATCCTGCTTCCCTAGCCATGGATCCAGCCAGGAGCCCAAATCCCATGGGAAATCCTGGAATTCCATCCCTGGCCATCAAATCCCAGAATTCCATCCTTGCCCATCAAATCCCAGAATTCCATCCCTGGCCATCAAATCCCAGAATTCCATCCTTGCCCATCAAATCCCAGAATTCCATCCCTGGCCATCAAATCCTGGAATTCCATCCTTGCCCATCAAATCCCGGAATTCCATCCTTGCCCATCAAATCCCAGAATTCCATCCCTGCCCATCAAATCCTGGAATTCCATCTCTGCCCATCAAATCCCAGAATTCCATTCCTGCCCATCAAATCCTGGAATTCCATCTCTGCCCATCAAATCTCAGAATTCCATCCCTGGCCATCAAATCCCGGAATTCCATCCTTGCCCATCAAATCCCAGAATTCCATCCTTGCCCATCAAATCCCGGAATTCCATCCCTGGCCATCAAATCCTGGAATTCCATCTCTGCCCATCAAATCCCAGAATTTCATTCCTGCCCATCAAACCCTGGAATTCCGTTCCTGGCCATCAGTGCACTCTGTGGTGCTGCTGAAGCTGAGGAGACACCATTCCCATTTCCAGTGCATCCACTGGGGGATGGGAAGAGCACAGCACTGTGGGGCACTCACAGTATTCCCACAGGAGCAGAGGGGAATTCCTGCTGCCCCATCCCATCTCTGGAACTGGGCAGGAGGTGGCTGCAGTCCACAGTGGGGCCAGACTGGCGTGTCAGGGTATCCAATGATTTTTTCCAGCTGGAGAAAAGCAGGAATCAGCAGCCCTTGTGATGCCTCAGGTTTAGATTTTATATTTTTCAGAATTATGTGTAATTCTGAGCTGCATATCAGGGCATGGTGAGCTCTGTGCACAGAGCAGGGAGACAGAACAATTCCTGCTCTAGCTGGGGACCAAGGACAAATGATCCAAATCTCAGCCCCAAGAGCACAAACACCGTGGGCTGGAGAGAGACAAACAAGGATGGGACTGCATGGGCTGGAGCTGGAATTGGACAATGAACTGCAAGATGCAAATGGAGCAGAACTGATCAAAGTGAGAGACCCCGTGCCCGGTTGTGCATTCTGTGACCATGTTGGTTCATTTTGGGTGCAGCCCTGGCTGGGCTCTTGTGCTGCCCAAGGTGGATCCATTGAGGTCTCCTCATAAATCCCTGCTTTATTCTTTAGCTCTGTCCAGCCTCTGTTCTAGGGCAGCCTGCACAAGGCAGCACAGGGACTGGGATGCCCTGAGAGCAGCAGCCAAGCACAGCAGTGAGCAGAACGAGGAGAGCAAATAATGGAGGGGAGAGGAGCAGCCCTTGTTTGGGAGAGGGCTGGATTTCCATGGCAGTCACTGAGGAAAGCAGCAGGAAACACCTCTCAGGGCAGACTCAGGGCTTGCTTGACACCCAGAAACAACATCCCCATGTCCTGGGGTGAGAGCAGAGTGGTGACAGGCTGGTGCCACACTGGGTTCTGGCAGGTCCCTGAGTCACAGAATTCACAGAATTCACAGAATCACTGGGTTGGAAGAAACCTTCAAGGTCACCGAGTCCAACCCAGCCCCAACCCCTCAACTCAACCCTGGCACCCAGTGCCACATCCAGGCTTTGTTAAACACCCCCAGGGATGGGGACTGCACCACCTCCCTGGGCAGCCATTCCACAACTTTATCACCATTTCCATGAAAAACTTTTTCCTGCTATCCAACCTGAATTTCCCTTGGTACAGCTCGAGGCTATGTGCTCTGGTTGTGTCAGTGCTGCTGGAGAAAGAGCCCAGCCCCAGCTGAGCACAGGCACCTTTCAGGAGCTGTGCAGTGATGGGGGCAGCCCTGAGTGACTCCAAGCCGTGCCTCATTCCAGGCACTCCCATCCCTGCTCCAGCACAGAGGCCATTCCAGTGCCTCCCAGGCCATGGATCAATATTCAATGCTGTGGAAACAGTCAGATCAGCAGGATGGGCTGGAATGGCTTGGAAGGGCTCATTCCCAGCTTTGCCCTGCTCTCAAGGCACGTCCTTCCGCTCCAGCTACAGAGCTGCTGCTCCAGGCACAAGGAGGCCCCTGGGAATTCTTTATCCACAGAACGACTTCCCTGCTGCTTCTCCCTTGCTTGGGATGCACAGCAGGTGATGGAGCTGCGACTGTGTGGAACTGACTCCCCAGCCAGGCTTTGGGGATCTCAAATCCCATTTCTGGGTGCTGGGATAACAGCAGGAATGTGGAGAAAGGGCTGAAGTGCCAGGAAAGAGCTCTGCACTGCAGCAGCAGCGGGGTAATCCCTCGCAGAATGGCAATGGGTGCTGGGGAAGCTGCAGGAGGGGACAGGGATGTGGTTGGTCCTCAGCACCAGGGATCCATTCTGCAATCCACACCCTTTCCTCAGCTCTCCCTGGGGTAAACAGGGATGGCCTTGCTGAGCTGGCAGCTGGAAGATCCTAAGGACAACTTAGGGTGAGACTAAGGATGTTCCTGGAGCTCTGTTCCCATCCCCTCAGGATGTCTGGAAAACTGCTCTGTCCATGAGCAGGGCCCAGGCAGCCAGGCTGGGTTTGTCTGAACGGGGCTGAAGCAGTTTGGGATCTCTGTAGTGGCAGTGGGGCTGTTTCCAGATGAAAACATGGAGAGAATGTCCTCCAGGGAAGGAGGGAGAGGCCCTGGAGGGAGGAGGTGAGGGCATTGGGCCTCTCTTCAGGAAACCTGGAGACAGGAGCACCTTCTGCCCAGGGAGGGGCTCCTCCCCTTAACCCACCCCCTCCAGGTAACCCTGTGAGCCCCCCATGTGTGCCATTCACATTCCTGAACAAGATTCCTTCTCAGGGTTTTTCTCCTGGGAAGCTGAGCAGCCTCAGAGAAAAGGAAAACAATTATTATCTCATTTGCTTCTCCTGTGTTGTGCTCACATGTGGAATGTGTTTGGAGATTGTTTACCCACAGGTGATTGTTCCATTGGATTCTGCTGTGAGTTGTTTTCGCTCTTTGGCCAATCAGGGCCAAGCTGTGTCAGGACTCTGGAAAGAGTCAGGAATTTTTCATTATTATCTCTTTAGCATTCAATAATTATCCTTTCTGTATTCTATAATATAGTATGATATGATATGATATGATATGATATGATATAATATAATATAATTAATATAATTAATATAATTAATATAATATAATATAATATAATATAATATAATATAATATAAATTAGCCTTCTGATAAGATGACGTCTGTCACAGACATCTTTTAATGAAAAATCCTTTCCTTAGGATTTTTCCTCCTGAGAAGCTGAGAAACTCAGGAACAAAATGTAAACAATGGTTATCTGCTGCTGTGGAATGCAACCGGTGCATCTGGGATTGGTCTCATGTGGTTGTTTCTAATTAATGGCCAACCACAGTCAGCTGGCTTGGGACACAGGGCCCGAGCCACAAACTTTTGTTATCATTCCTTCCTATTCTACTCTTAGCTAGCCTTCTGATGAAACCTTGCCTTCTATTCTTTTAGTATAGTTTTAATGTAATATATATCATAAAATAATAAATCAGCCTTCTGAAACATGGAGTCAGATCCTTGTCTTTTCCCTCATCCAAGAACCCCTGTGAACACGGTCACAGAGATCCTCATCATTCCTTCCTTTGTTGGTGGCCCTGCATTTACAACACACCCAGAGCTCTCTCCTGGCATTTCCCTCTCTCTCCACCCCACGTGCAGCTCCTGCCCTGCCCTGGCGGTGGGGCCATGTCACTGGGGCAGCCCTCTGTCACTGTCACTGTCGCTGTCACTGTCACCAGCCTGCCACGTGCCCAGGCCTCCTCCAGGAGCTGCCCTGCTGAGCAGGAGTCGCTGCCAGCAGAGGAGAAGCTCCAAGGGGTGATGGAGTGGAAGCAGCAGCAGCTGGCACCGGGATGAGCCACGCCAGGCTGCGTGTGCTGCCACCGCCATGGATCCCCCAGCCGGCAGCTCCATGGGGCAGTGACACACCAGCCCTGTCACCTCCCCCTGCCTGCAGCACAGAGGGGACATCTCAGAGGGACCAGCCCTGGGAAGGGGTGTCGGGGTGTCGGGGTGTCAGGGGTGTGTGGCCGTGTCCCCCACGACAGGAGCCAAGGCACAGCTGCTCCCAGGGTGGGGATGTGGCCACTGCCCACGGTGACACGGGGCCAGCTCATCACAGGAGCCAAGTGACATAGAGCAGATGACATATTTTGATGGATGTCCCTTTGCCCAGCTCGGTGCCAAACCTCTGGCAGCGGGCAGGGAAGAGAGCAGTGACACAGCATTGTCCCAGCTGGCTCCTTCTCCAATCCCAGAGCCACTGAGGCTGGAAAGCCCTCCAGGATCATCCCAGCCGTGCCCCATCCCCTCCTTGTCCCCAGCCCAGAGCACTCAGTGCCACCTCCAGCCCTTCCTGGGACACCTCCAGGGATGGGGATTCCAAACCTCCCTGGGCAGCCCCTCCCAATCCCTGAGCCCCCTTTCCATGGGGAAATTCCTGCTGAATTTGTGCAAACCTGGAACATAGGGTTCACATCTCTGTTTGGCCACAGGGCTGGAGACTCTGGGGGTTCCCAGAGCCCTCCCAGAGTCACACAGATGTTCAGTAGGCATTGCTGGAGCTTGTCCTCTTCCCTCTGTTATCCCAGGGCTCATGACTTGTCCAGCCCTGTTTTCCTTTGTGCCACATCCCCCTGAGCTCAGAGGATTCTCCTCCTGCAGCCCCTGCCTGGAGCACTCTGGGCTGGCAGAGCAACCCTGGTGGGCAGGGAAACCAAATCCTTCCAAGCATGGGAAGGGGGAGAGGCTCAGAGGGAGCAGGAGTGGCAGGGCTGGCCCTGGAGTGAGGGATCTCTGCCCCAGGAGCTCCTGGAGCTCAGCTGACCATCTCTTTGCCCTCTGCTCCAAACTGAGCTGATGCTCCTTCTCTAAGGGACTCTCCAGCAGCTCCTCCTGCTTTTCATTTCCTGGAGCAGCTCTGGAGCTCCTGGATCAGCTCCTGAGCCCCTGACCCTACATTTGGACTCCTGAATTCCCTTCCAGGTCTCGTCCTGCAGCCTTTGAGGTCGCCCAAGCTCCTCTGTTTGATATTCCACTGCTGCCATCACCGGCTTCTCCTTTGAACCTCCAGCAGGTTTTATCAGCAGCCTCCTACCTTTTGTGCAAAGATCATTAGTGGGCATATTAAAGAAAATCAGAGCCCAAATGGATCTTTGAGGAACTCCATTAGCAGCCTGCCTGCAGCTCCGAGCTTGCTGGTTTAACTCCATCCATTGCCACCTCCCCTCCGGGCATTTCCCAGGTTCCTTTCTCCATTAATCCCCATCCTCACCAGTTTAATTAATAATTTCTTCTGTGCCTTACATCAAATGCTTGACTGAGGTTCAGGGAGATGAGATCTCCTGGAATTCTTTTGTCTGGGAAAGCAGCTACTTTCCTAAAAAAAGCCAACCTGCCATGGAGCGCCTTTGGTAAATCCATGTGGGATTTAATCCCTTTTTCTATTTATTTCAGTGCTTTTAATTACAGTTTCTTTTAAAGTCTGTCCTAAAGCCCAGACTCTTGCTCAGGTCAGGTCTCAAGTTGTCTTTTCTCCAGATCCTGTTTTTTCCCTGGTTTTGGTCAGTCAGTTCTTCATCCCAGGGAAGAATCCCCGTGGGCACATGGTGTAGGAGAAGGGAATTATTGGGAATCCAGCCTGGGTAAGGCTGAGCAGCTTGGAGAAACCTCTCAGACCCACCCTGGTGGAAAGGGGAGAATCAAAATAAAAGTTGTGTGTTGGGAAAAGAACAGTTTAACAATTGAAAATGAAGTAAATTGATGTCCTAATAGTAAATAATAATGGCAAATAATAATGGTAAATAATAACAATGATAACAATTATTATAATAAAGATAATAAAAATAATTATTATGATGATAATAATAATGATAATGACAAAAACCAAGTGATGCCCAAGACAATCCCTCCCCGCTCCCTGCCTGATGCCAGGCCCCTGTCCTGGAGCCCAGCTCAGCCCTTTCCCAGTAACCCCCAGTTCACTCCCTGGATATGATGCTCTGGTGTGGAATTCCCTCTGGTCAGCCCGGCTCTCCCAGCACGGCTGTGCCTGGCTGAGGACAGGGATGAGAGGAGAGCTCTGACTCTGTTCCCAATCCAGGGACCTGCAGCACCAGGCCAGGGGCTCTGAGGGTGCAGAGTCACATCCCTGGACACTCCAGGCCAAGCTTCCATGGAGAACATGTTCCCATCTCTTGGTGATGGATGAGGACACCAAAATGTGAGCAGCAGCCACATCCCCATGCCCAAAAGGCACAAATGTATTTTATATAAAGTACAAAGGTACTTTATGGGTTGGACACACCCTGTATTCCCCATTCCAGCACTTCCTTCTCCTCATGCTCTGTTTTCCAGGGGAGCCGGCACAGCTGGGATAGCTCAGAGCTCCCTCCTGACCTTCAGCTGATGGTTCCATCTGGAGTTCCACTGATCAACTCCCACTCTGAGCTTGCTGTGCCACCTACATCCCACAGCCCATCTCCCCTCTGCCCAGAGCCCCTTCCTGAATTTTCTGTGAGGCAGAAACCCAGGAGAAGGCTGTGTTTGTGTTTCTGGGATGGGTTGTATTCCACACCATATGTTTAGCAGCAGATGCTTCCTATGGGAATGTGACCAAAGCAGGGATGCTTTTCCCTGACCCCCTTTCCACACTGTGCAGACCCAAGGGGAAAAGGGAGAGCAAACATTTGGATCAGGAAGCTGCATTTGCAGCCTCCCAGCCCCTTCCCCCTGCACTCTGTGTTTGCAAAGCTCTGGTGAATAAACAGCCATGTCCCCTTGCCAGCTTCCATGGATGCAGGGAAAACTCAGAGCTGATTATAAACAAATGAGGTGGAATTTCTGGTCAGTTCCCAATGCAGCCTGAAGTGCTGAGAACATCACACGTCCTTGAACTGGGGGATGAAAGGATCAGAGGAGTTCCTGAAGTTTCCCCAGGTGGATTTTGGACACCAATTCCTTGTATGAGCTCTTCAGCCAGGCAGAGTTCACCACATCTCCCCAAAACCAGCCTGGAAATGCCCTTGAACTGGAGCAGCTCCTGAAGCTGGGAATCACAGGGAGCTCCAGAGCAGAGGCTGCTCATGGGGAGCAGCTCCTGCCCATTCCAGGAGCACATCTGGAATGTGTAACCAGTCTAACCAAGACGGTTGATTTCGACTCAACAAATCACAGCTTCCATGTCACTGTCAGGCTGGATGTGACACGCACACACACAAACACACACACACACACACGTGATCAGGGTCTAAGAGGAAAAAAGTTTTTTTTATTCTGCATGTTCTCCAGCTTATATACTCTCGAAAAAGCGTGATCTTAAGTCATTAACTACATCACAATAACTTCTTATATTCATTGGTGCAAAGCAATTAGCGTCAATATAATTGGCAAAAGTTTTACAGAAATTTAATATACATCTACTTATGCACGTAGTCAGCTTACAAGTATTTCCATATATCTTTTCTATTCTGTTTCCATGCTGACAGATTTGTCTTCTTCCTTGCTATGGATACACTCCAAAATCATCAATTGTTATTTTTTCTATTGACTCAGATTTGCTTGCAGGCCAGCCGTCAAGCCCTTCCATACTTCCACCCTATAACTTTCTTTATGTCCTATCTCCATCTAAGCTTCTCCTCAGCCTTCACCCCAAGCAGCCCAGGTTTATCCTTCCACCAAACTCCCCTGATCCCAGCCCTGTTATTTAGACAGTGGGGCCTTTCCTGGGACTGACTCTGGGATCAGCACACATCCCACGCCTGGCTGGCTGCAGGAGCAAATCCCTGCAGGGGAAAGGGATCCCTGGGTTCTGCCTGTGCCGTGGTGGCAGCAGCTCCAGGCAGGGCCTGCAGCAGGGAACTGAGGAATGCTGAGTGCGCTCCCCATGCCAGGAGCATCTCCTGCCTCGGCAAAAGGAGCCTGGCTTTTGTCATTTCCCATTTCTCAGCTGGGAAAATCGGGATGTTCAGCTGGAAATGTCCCTCCTGCTCCTGCTGAGTCCCTCGTGCTCCCATCGCCACTTCCAATTTCTCAGGCAGCAAAATTGGGATGTTCAGAGGGAAATATCCCTCCTTCTCCTCCTGACTCCCTTGTGCTCCCATCGCCACTTCCCATTTCTCAGCTGGGAAAATCGGGATGTTCAGCTGGAAATGTCCCTCCTGCTCCTCCTGACTCCCTCGTGCTCCCATTGCCACTTCCCAACGGGAACCAGCTGATCCAGCAGGTCAGCGGGACATTCCCCCATCCCAAAGTGCACCTGGGATGACACCACAGGCAGTGCCAGGGTGGAGCCATGAGACACACACAGGGATGAAGAGGAAGAGGATGAGGATGAAGCAGGCAGGGGATGAAGATGTAGAGGATGATGGAGAGACAAGGAATGAAGAGGCAAGGAGTGAAACAAGTAGGGAATGAAGCAGGTAGGGAATGATGAGGTGTGCTCTGGATCCCAACTGTGTTTTGGATCCCAGATGTGCCCTGGATCCCAGGTGTGCTCTGGATCCCAGTTGTGTTTTGGATCCCAGGTGTGCTTTGGATCCCATCCCACAGCCTGGGGATCCCCCCGCCCTGCTCTGATTCTGCCAGAGGAGCCCTGTGATCCCTTGGCATCACCCATGGATGGAAATCAAATCCCTAAAAGGCTGAAGTGTCAAGGGTCTGGATACCCTCGTGGGTAGGGCTGGAAAGCAATCAGCTGCAACAGGGATTTAAATATCCAAGGAGGCATCTTGGGAAGTCCAGCAGGGACCATCCCAGGAGATTCCTGTGCTCCCCCCAGCCCTGCTGGCTGCACTTGGAGGTTTTATGGGAGGGATCCTCCAGCATGAGAATCCCCAGCCCTCCTTCCACCACACCCATCCCTGCCTGGATCCCTGCAGATCCTGCTGGAGGAGCCCACCCAGCACCCTGGGAACTGCTTGGTGCTGCTTTCCTTTTCATTTCCAAAGTGCTGACAGCTCCCCTTTGTCCCTCGATGGGTTTTTTCTCTGGGCTTTTCTTTCCGTTCTCATGAAATGGAATCATTTTGTGCCCAGCCAGGAACCCGGAGCTGCTCTGAGGTGACAAACACAGCAGCAGCAGCAGCAGCAAATATTGTCAGTGCAGCTCTTGGCTAAGCCTGACCCTGCTGCCCACACACATCACCACTGCTGGGGTGCCTGCAGGGCACACAGCCTGCCCGTGCTCACCTGCCAACCTGCTCCTGTCACCAGAGGTGGGATTTGATGAAATCTGGGGCGGTTCCTCACTGTCCCCAATGTCCCCAATGTCTCCCTGCAGCACCAGAGGTGCTGTTTTCCCTCAGGCTGTGCCCCAGCCCTGCCCTGTTCCCTGCTCTGCCCCCCAGCCCTTGGCATTTCTCACACATCCACTCCTGTCCCTGCTCAGCTGTCAGACGTGGCTCCAGGCATTTCCCTGATCCATCCAGGGCCAGGCTCCTGCCCAGATCGATGGGGTGGCCATGGGGCCATGCCCACACTCCCAGGCTCTGCCCTCTCCCCGAGCAGGGCACTGCCTGCCTGTGACATTGGTGACACTGTGGCCTGGCTGCCTTTGAATTAATTCCACTCATTTCACAGTGCCAGGCTTCCACTGAACCCTTTCCCTTATTTTTCACATGATTGCCAATCTCTGCTCTTGCACTGCCGAGTCCAAGCATTTCTCCAGCTGTCCAGAAGGAGCATTAATCAAATGAGAGGGACGTGAGGGACATTGGTGTGCACAGCCCGGGGGTGTCACCGTGTCCCTGCATGGCCAGACTCCAGCCCTGACCCTCTGTGACACCCTGTGTGCCACCCTCTGTGCCACCCTGTGTGCCACCCTGCTGCCCAGGGTGTGCTGGAGCTCCTCATCTGGGTCTCCTGTGAGCTCCAGCCCCATCAGGCCATGCTCTGTCCCAGGCAGCACACAGGGATTGGGGCCAGCCCTGGATAAATCAGTCCAGGGAAACTCCTGCAGCAGCAGCAGGGCTTGGCTGCTGGGACCAAAATCAACCTGCTTCATCCCTGCCTGCTTCATCCCTGCCTGCTTCATCCCTTCCTCTTCATCCTCCTGCCTGCTTCATCTCTGTCTGCTTCATCTCCTCCCTCTTCATCCCTGCCTGCTTCATCCCCTGCCTGTCTCTGCCTGCTCCATTCCTTGCCTCATTTCCCTCTCTCTTCATCCTCCTGCCTGCCCCATCCCCCTGCCTGCTCCATTCCTTGCCTGCTCCATTCCTTGCCTCATTTCCCTTCCTCTTCATCCTCCTGCCTGTCCCATTTTCATTTTGCTCCATCCCTGCCTTGTCCCTGGAGCTGGCACATGGCCCTGAGGCACAGCTGCCTGCAGGAGGTGACAGCAGTGGCAGGACAGGGGTGCCCTGGAGCGGGTGGGAGCAGCCTGTGCTCCCATGGGATGTGGAGGACTCTCAGGTTTTGGTTGTTAATTGCTGCCCCAAGATGTGCAGGATGTCTCTGTTTCAGCCCGTGCAGCTGAGGAACGAGTCTGGACTCTTCACTTTTCGGTCTTGAAGTTGTTTATTAATTCTTATCTATAAAATTTTCTTTCTGCCCAGCCGAGATCTGCTCAGCAGAGCAGCAACAGGCACTCTGTGTTGTCCTTTTATACTACAAACTACATATAAGATATTTACACTTAATTCCCAGTACCTATCACCTGTGTTAGACAGTGAGCTTCTACTCTAAACCAATCCCAAAGTGCCAACATCACAGCAGAAAATGGAGAACAAGAAGGAGAAGTAAAAGGAGAAGGAGAAGAAGGAGAAGAAGAAGAAGAAGAAGGACGA
Source organism: Ammospiza nelsoni (assembly GCF_027579445.1). Taxonomy (NCBI): domain Eukaryota; kingdom Metazoa; phylum Chordata; class Aves; order Passeriformes; family Passerellidae; genus Ammospiza; species Ammospiza nelsoni. The sequence goes on along the minus strand of NC_080648.1, from coordinate 2,716,893 downwards.
GGAGGAGAAGAAGAACAAGAAAGGCTGGACACACCCAGGTTCCTCCATCTTGTCCCCATAACCCCCATACCAAAAATCCTAAAATCTACATTTTTACCCTGTGATAATTTTGTTATTATACTATTCAGACCTGTGTGACTTTCATGTCCTCATACAAAGTTGGCAACCTGCTCCAAGAGTCATAATCAAACCCACAGGTGTTCTGGGCTGTGTGCCAGGGTCTCTGAGCCCCCTGGCGGGGTCCTGGCAACTCTGGACACCCAGAGGGATGTGCTGGGTTCCGACAGAGGAGCAGGGTGCCACACCTCACCCAGGCTCAGCACTGCCCTGTGCTGTGCCAGCCCCAGCTCTGCAGGCCCCCATCCCTTATCCAGTGCCCGGCCAGGGCATGCTGACTCCTCTCCTGGCTCCAGGGAGATGTGTTTGGGTCACCCCCTCACCCATTCCCCAGCACTGGGCACTTGGAGGCTGCCCTTGACACCCTGAACACCCAGCCCTGGGCAGAGCTGCTGCCCCCAGGCAATTGGCTCTGACCCCTCCTGCCCACAGGGCAGCTCTGTGTCTCCCAGAAAGCCTCTAGACAGGGCTTGAACTCCTCCCAGCCTCCCAGGTTTTTTCAGCTCTTTGTTTTCCTCCCATTTAGGAAGAAGAGCTCCCAGCTCCCATTGCACGGCTCTGTGCTGAGGGCCCTCGGTGCAGAATCGTCCTCCTGAGAAGATGAAAGCAGACACAGGTCAGACTGATCAGGCCAGAGGTGAGATCCTCACCCTCCTAATCAGTCCGGGCTCAGGGGCGTGTGCCAGACTCTGCCAGACGTGTGGTTGGTTTTCCTCTGCAGGGAGTGAGAATGGAACAGGGCTGAGCAGTGAGGAGTGAGCAGGGACACCCAGAGCCGAGGGGAACAGCTCAGCTCCGGTGCTGAGCTCATCCCTGCTGACACTCACACCCTGGCACAGCCAGCAGGGCAGGGGCTCCTCAGGAACCCGGGCACGGAATGCACACCTGAGAGGGAGCTCAGCACCAGGGGATGGATCCTCCTGAGGGCTCTGAGCTGAAGGGATGAGCTCTCCCCCCTCCCATCCCTTCCTCCAGAGGCTCTCCTGCCTTCCCAAGACGCAATGTTTCCTCCTGTGCTGGGGAGGATCTGACAGATTCTGCCTGGTGGTGGAACACAAAGCTGGGGACAGAGACTTGGCTGGTCACACGGAGGGGAAGGACAGCAGTGACCTGGGATAGGACACGAAAAATGGAGAGAATTCTGGCCTGGAGGGGCACAAGGACAATGAGCTGTGTGAGGGAGTGTGATATGGGAATGCTGGGAAGCAGCTGGGAGCAGGAGATGGAGGTGCTGCACTCCAGGGACTGCAGGGAGCTCGAGAGAACCGTCCTGTGCTCAGGTGATTTCCCACCTGCAGAGCTGCCCCAGCACAGGCAGGAGCTGGAGCTGCTGGGGCCAGGCCAGAGGAGGCTCCAGAATGATCCCAGGGATGGAGCAGCTCTGCTGGGAGGAAAGGCTGGCACAGCTGCCATTGTTCACCTGCACAGGAGAAGCTTTGGGGGGAGCTCAGGGTGGCCTTGCAGGGCCTGAAGGAGCCCCAGGAAACCTGGAGAGAGACAATTGACAAGGGATGGAGGGACAGGGCACAGGGAATGGCTCCCACTGCCAGGGGCAGGGATGGATGGGATATTGGGAATGAGGAATTGTTCCCTGGGAGGGTGGGCAGGCCCTGGCACAGGTGCCCAGAGCAGCTGTGGCTGCCCCTGGATCCCTGGCAGTGCCCAAGGCCAGGCTGGACACTGGGGCTGGAGCAGCCTGGGACAGTGGGAGGTGTCCCTGCCATGGCAGGGCTGGATGAGCTGTAATTTCACTTCCAACCCAGCCCCAACCCTTCCCTGATTCCATGGCTGGGTCACTCTGTGGGGAGGAGATGCTGCTGGGATGTGGTGCAGGCACCTGCCCATCACAGGGGCCATGAACAGCCCTGTGCCCTCTCCCCTTCTCTCCAGGTGGGAAGGGCCAGAGCAGGACGGCAGAAGGCTCCCAATTAGAGCAGATAAAAGGAATCAGTTTCCTGTGTACAGCAAAAGTGTAGCTGGAGGGACTCATGGCCACAGGGAACACCCAAGGATGTGGATTTAGCTGGGATCAGAGGAGGGTTAGACCTGAAAATGGGTTAGACCAGGTCCCTGGGGCCACCCTTGGACAGGATCACACATTTGGCTGAGCCAGGAGAAAATCCTGCATTCTTTGGGCCACAAACCATCCCCTTGTGCCCGCAGGGATCCCTCTGGGAGCATGGCAGGACTTTGTGCAGCCTGGAGATGGCTCAGACAGCGGCCCAGGAGCTGATGGCACCAGCTGAGTCTGGAAGGAAGCAGCAAACTTGGATTGTCCCACTGGAGACAGGACCTGCCAGAGCTCCCCAGGTGCCTCATCTTTGCTGTGGGATCCCGGGAGGCTTCTGGGGAAAACTGCCTGAGGTGTGGAGAGGGGAGAGCAGGGATCTGCTGCTGCTGCTGCCTGTGGAGAGCAGAGGGAGCAGAGGGAGCAGAGAGTGGGATGAGGCTGTCCCAAGGCTGGGGGACAAGGGATACTTGTCACCCTGGTTTTTTAAGATTTTCTAAGCCTTCTGATGTTGACATTCTTGTAGTGAACTTTCTCACACACTTTCTGTAAATAACTCGTTGGTTTGCATTCCTTTACAGAAGAAGAGAGAGTTGATGGACTGTTGGTTTGACCGGTGTCATTGGAGAGGTGGCACTGTCACCCTCCAATCCGCTGTCACTTTTAGAAAACTATAAATATTAGAGTCACAAAGTAAACTTCCCTTTTTTCTTCACCTTGAGAACAGCGGTGTGAGCTTGTGTTCTTTTGTGTCCTATAGTGACAGATATTCGGCCCTTTGGGGCAGGAATTCCAGCCCTGGGTACAAACCCAAGAGTCCAGCAGGGACGGGAGCACCCCTGGCACTGCTGGAATTGGTGCCTGCGTGTGCTGATGCTCCCTGTCCCATCCTCCTGCCAGTCTGGGAGCCTGCACAATCAATGCTGCTCATTTTTATTTCCTCTCAGCTCCCCAGAGCCCCTCAGAGATCCCCCCGGGCAGGGGCAGAGCCAAAGGGCACCGTGAGCTCCACTGCAGGGAAAACTCCCCCAGAAAGGTCCTGGCAGCAGCAAATCCATAGAAAACCCTTTGCAAACACAAATAGAAGGAACATTATTGAGGGAGCTCTCAAGGCCAGAGAAAGGCACACTGATAGCTCTGGGGAGGAGCCGTGACCCCGGCCGTGAAAGCTCCACTGTGGCTGCTGGAAATGAGGATTTCAAAGGCTCTGGGAGTGCAGCAGGGACCCAGGGGCATTGCTGGAGGGGGAGATGGGAATGGTGAAGTTTGGCTCCTTTGGCACTGGGATAAAGGAACTCTTTCTAGTCAGGAACCCAGCAGGGTGGGGGTTCCCTGGGGGCTTTATGAGCATTGAATTCTCACACCAAGCAGCGACCAAAAGGCAGCAAAAACCCTCTTGATGTCACACCCTGTTCCCAGTTCACTGGGAAGGGTGGAAACCCATCAGCCCTGACCTCTGCTATTCATCCCTGGCTTTCTTTTAGACCCCAAACCTCTGCAGACCTTCCCATTTGGGCCTGTTATTTAAAATATTTTTAATATTTAAATATTAATATTTTAAAATATGTAATAACTGAGGTTATTTAATTTTTTTGCCTTTTTTGGGGGGTTTTCTATGTCCACATCTGGTTTTGATGTGCACTCAGAAAGGGTTTTTTTTGTGTCAGACCAGCTCCTGGTGGTGCCCCAGTGCCAAGGGGGCTTCCCTTGCCACCTGAGGGCTGCTGAGCACCCAGGGAGCAAAATCTCCTTACCTGTGTGTGGTGGGTGGGACCGTCGGGAGCTTTTCCCCTCCTCATAGGCCTGGGGATGCTCTGGCTGTTGTCAGAGCAACAGCAGCTCCTCGGCAGCTTCTCCTGGCAGGGCAGCTCTGCTCTGAGCCTCAGCGGCAGCTCCGTGCCCTCCCAGCCCAGCTGTACCACCATAAAGCACCTTTGGAGCTGCCCAGAGAGAAAGCTGCTGCAGGGAGCCCCAGGCAGGAACCCCAGCCCCATTCCCTGATAATTCCCACTGGAAACCACAGCAGGACACTCAGGGCACGTCCCAGCTGCACTTGGTGGGATCAGAGCCTGGAGCTCTGCTTTGGGATGGGTGTGGGGGTTTGTTTGTGCCCAGCACTGCTGGCGGGTTCAGGGCAGACCCTCGGCACAGTCCCACCTTATGGAGCTGGAATTCCATATCCCACCCTCCTGCCACCATGGGTGTTCAACATTTTCCATTTCAGGGGAGGCTCCTGCCTTCCTCAGCACACACCTGGCCGTTCAAACCCAGACAAGGTCCCACCTTGGATCCCAAAGGGGATCCAGGAGCATCCCTGGGCTGTCCCCACCCTGTCCCAGCCCCTGCAGAGCCCCAGACCCAGGGCTGGCTCTGCTCCCCCTGCTCCGTGAGGCAGCACCCCAGTGTTCACTCCAGCCCTGTTTGCCTGCACCGCTCTCCCCAGCTCTCCCGGTCCTTGCGGCGCCGCTCACATCCCCATATCCATGGAGACACGGCATCACCTCGGCCGCGCCTCCCCGCACAGCACAGTGCCCTCTCCTCTCTGGCAGCAGCAGCCGCACATTCCTGACCTCCGGGCTCAATTACTGCAGCTCATTATCTCCGGGAAGGGAGCCAAGCAGGCTGAGAAAGCTTCCACTGGTGCAAACTGCAGCGGATCTGCGTGCTCGGTGCCCGGGGCTGGGATCCATCGGCCCGCAGCTCCCGCAGCTCCCGCAGCTCCCGCTCCCCTCCAACGCCGCATCCCTGCCGGGCTCTGCCCGCCCTGGAGCGGCTCCTTCAGCACTGCCAGGGACAGGGACAGGGACAGGGACAGGGACAGGGACAGGGACAGGGACAGGGACACCTCTCCTGCTGCTCCGGGCATCCTTTCCCCAGGGATGTGCCCCCAGGCAGGGCAGGGGTGGGCACCGGGATCTGATGTGCCCCTGGCACAGGGAAGGAAAGGGATGGAAACAATGAGGGACAGAGTGACAAAACCTCCAGGGCTGGGTCACAGGGTCTCAGAAAAGCCGTTGTTGGGGAAGATAAAACAGGAAAGCTTTGTATAAATATGATTGTCTGGCAAAAGCTTTTGAGAATATAGAAGCTATAAGCGAGACTGAAATGAAAGCAAGCTTTGAGATCCCTCAGTTACTGAACAACTGGAAAACAATGGTGTGGCCAGCTGAAGGTAATCCCCTTTTGATGGAACAACACCCTCTGCTTGCAGACAGGCCCAAGGGTCAGAGCAGACCCTACAGCTTGGCAGAAGGGCCCAAAGATGAGTTTTTAGGGTTTGAAATGTAACACAGTGTGGTAATGTAGTGATTCTTATAGGCTGTATGGAAATGCTATAGGATTTGTATCTTGTACTGGATTGGTTAGTGAGAATCAGAATATTCAACACAGAAGATTTATTGTATTGGAACGGGAACCTCTCTTACCCTTTTACTCTCTTATGCTTTTGCTCTCTTGCCTCTCTTACTCTCTCCCGCTCTCATCCTCTCTCCCCCTCTCTTCTCTCAGCCTGCTCTGAGCTGTGTTTGGCAGCTCCCAGCAGGGCCCTGCACCCAGGCCCTTTGCAATAAACCCCAAGTTCCAGACCTGGCTGCAGAGATCTCTGTCCATCCCAACTGTCCTACCCCCCGACGCTCCTACAGCCATGATCCAGGATGGAAGGATCCACCTGACTGAATTCCAGCACAGACCTGGCTCCCAAGGGAACCTGCTGGTGCTCAGTTCCCAGGGGAGGAGGCACAGAAGGGCAGCGTGGCCCTGCCAAGCCATGGATGCTCCCAGCCACAGCAGCCAATTCCCTATTCCCTGCTCCTGCTGGCTGTGGACATGCCCTCTGGGATGGGAATTGTCATTTGGACACACAGCCATGGATGTGGGCAGCAGGAGATGGATGCTTTCCTTGGGGCCTCCCAAGCCTGGCTGCTTTGCCTTCAGCCCCACCTTCCTCCTGCCTTCCCACAGCCTATCCAGCTGCCCTGGTGGGAAAACCGGGAACCACAGCATCACAGAATCACAGAACCACAGAATAATGAGGTTGGAAGAGAGCTCTAAGATCATCGAGTCCAACCTGTGCCCTAACACCTGAACTAGACTATAGCACCAAGTGCCACGTCCTGTCTTTTTTTAACACATCCAGAGATGGTGATTCTACCACTTCCCGGGAAGAGCATTCCAGTACTTTGTTATTCTTTCTGTGAAAAATTTCTTCCTAATATCCAACCCATACCTTCCCTAACATAGCTGGAGACTGTGTCCTCTGGTTCTGTCAGTGCTGCCCAGTGGAAGAGACCAATGCCACCTGTCTAGAACCTCCCTTCAGGAAATTTTAGAGAGCAATAAAGTCACATCTGAGCCTCCTTTTCTCCAGGCTGAACAACCCCAGCTCCTTCAAATGTTCCTCACATGTGGGGAACATGGGTTTGTGTTCCCAGCCCCTCACCAGCCTTGCTGCCTCCTCTGGCTGCACTCCAGCATCTCAGTGCCCCAGCAGCACCCCCTGCCTCCCTCCCCCAGGCTCCCCAAGTCCCTGTCTGGGAGTTTATGGGCAGAACATTTTGTTTGCAAAGTGCTGTCAGATGCGACATTAAGAGGCGCCGTAAATCAGCGCGCGGGGGCCTCTCCAAGCCTCGGCAGATGAAAACCTTTTATCACAATTTGGATCTGTTTGCACTGGTATGAAAATTATGGCTCCAGTTTAGCATCAACTTCCCATTATTCATGTCCCTGGGAGCAGCAGCGGCTAAATTGGATTGTTTCAATCCCTGTTGGCCCTGAGAGAGCCTGGCAGGTCCCACCCCGCTCCCATCCTCACCTTGATGCTCCTCGCACAGGATGTGGGCGGGAAGGAGCCTCCTGCACCCACTACAGACTGGAGCAGGGCTTGGGAGTGAGGGAGGGAGGGATGCCAGGGAGGATGGAGCTGATTCTGCATCGTCCTGGCAGCTGGAACGGGCACGGTGCCCATCGCAGGGGCTCTGCCCAAGGTGGGAAGAGCCCAGCTCCGGGCACATCCCTTGTCACAGACATCTTTTATGGAAAAATCCTTTCCTTAGGATTTTTTCCTCCTGAGAAGCTGAGAGGCCTCAGGAACAAAATGTAAACATTGATTATCTGCTGCTGTGGAATGCAACAGGTGCATCTGTGATTAGTCCATGTTGGTTGTTTCTAATTAATGGCCAATCACAGTCAGCTGGCTCGGACAGAGAGCTGAGCCACAAGCCTTTGTTATCATTCCTTCTTGTTCTATTCTTAGCTTAGCCTTCTGATGAAACCTTTTCTCCTATTCTTTTAGTATAGTTTTAATGTAATATATATCATAAAATAATAAATCAAGTCTTATGAACATGAAACAGTCAGATCCTTGTCTCTTCCCTCAACCAAAAACCCCTGTGAACACGGTCACAGTCCCTCCCTGTGCCCCATGCCTGGGCACTCTCTGCTTCCTGGGCAGTGTTTGGAATAAGGGAGAGTTCAGGAGTGTGGGAAGGACAGGGGATGTGGATGGAGCTGGGAGGGAAGGGAGGGATCTTTGTTACAAGAAATCAGGATGTGCCTCTTCCCCATGCTGACAGAAGTGCCAGGGGGATTGTCTGCTGCTCCTGCCACCCACCTTGCCAAGGAGGGAATTCCCATTTCTGCCATGTCCTGACCCCCTCTCCTCAGGAATCGCACCCATGGACGCTTCCCTGATTGCATTTACAGCTGCGTTCATTGGTGTGGCTCTGCTGTGGGGCACAACTCCTGAGTTTTGTCCTGCTTGGCTTTGAGTGGAGCTCCAAGGGACAAGGGGATGATTTTTGTCCCCCCACACGGGGCTGGGCCAGGCTCTGCTGCTGCCCATCCTTGCCACCCTATTTGCTCTGCAATTCGGAGTCACCAGCCTCACTCAGGTGTGAACGGACTCTGAATGGCTCCTTCCCCACCCCAAACACCAAACGCCTCCCTGTGATCTCTCCCTGGGTGTGCTGGCCCAGCACAGGCTGTTCACACACCCCAAGGAGCCTTTGGGATGTGATCAGGGTGTTATCCACCCTCCCCAAACACCTGGAAGTTCATCTCACCCCAGCACCACTGTCCTGGCAAGCTGGAAAACCCTTGGAATGTTGGTGTCCACCTGAAACACTGAGGTTCATTTGAAACCTCTATTTTAAGGGTTGTCTTTGCAACAAATTGAAACCTTTGAAACCTTTATTTTAAAGGTTTTCTTTGCAACAAATTAAGCTGGAAACCTCCACTGAAAGGTGATGAGAGGCACCATCAAGGCCTGGTTGGAAGTGTTGGATGTTCCTGCCAGGCTTAACTCAGCTCCACAGGAAGAACAATTACATTTCTGGCTGGAACAGTGTGGGACCATCATGCAGGGGGATGACACTGTTGAGAGTGACACTGTGGCACTGTTGAGAGTGACACTGTGGCACTGTGACACTGTGGCTCAGCACCTGAGGTCCTTCTGTGGGCAGCAGCATCATCACCAAGCCCTCAGAGCCCTTCATTTTCCCCCTTATGGGATGGAGTTCAAGCAGCAGCTGCACAGACCTGGCTCTCCAGAAATTAGGAGCTGGCACAGGGGCTGTCACATCAACAGCCTTTGTGACACAGCTGGGGACATTTATTTTCCTTTTTGCACCTCACTGCTGTTGTAATTGCACTTTTTTTTAAAAGATAATCTGGCCAGATGCTCTCCCAACAAACCTCAGAGGCTGTTGTGGCAAGGCAGGAGGAGTTTTAATTTTAACTCAGTCCCAGAGAGGCTGCTCAGGGACAATATCAGCGTCCAGCAAATCCCTTGGGGGTTTCTGTGCCACACACAGAGCTTTGCTGAGCAGGGAGCACCCCAATAAATCCCAACAAAATTCTCATGTTTGAGGGTTTTATTCACACTCCCCCCATGCCTCTCCCCTCCAGCCAGGCCCATTTTCAGGTCCCTGTGTCCCCAGAGGAGGGGATGACCCCGGCAAATCCAGCTGTGATGCTGCCAGTCCTCACTGAGCTCCCCGAGCACTGCTGCTGCTCCCAGCCAGCCCAGCTTCATTCCTCTGCCATCCATCACTGATTTGCCACACTGTCAGAGTTCAACAATAGCAGTAATAATTAACCATTTAATCTGACTCAAACACTGGGGCTTGTTTGCTCTTTCAGCGGATCAGATGGGAAACATTGCAAAGATCACATTCTGATGTTCCCCGGCTTCGTGTTAAGTGTCTTGACTCTGCAAAATTGCTGGGAGTCTTTCATTTTGCTCTTTAAGCTCGTTAGTCCAAATTAAAAACAGCATTCATTCTAATTTCAGCTGCTTGAAATCCCTCCAAGATCAGTGCTATTATTCTTCAGAACGCCTTGGGAGCAGAGCAAACACCCGCAGACATTCCCCAGCATTCCTGATGCCCACACGGCCCCAGCCAAGCCACAGCTCCCGCCTGCTGCTCCTGCCACCCACCTTGCCAGGGAGGGAATTCCCATTTCTGCCACGTCCTGAGCCCCTCTCCTCAGGAATCGCACCCATGGACGCTTCCCTGATTGCATTTACAGCTGCGTTCATTGGTGTGGCTCTGCTGCGGGGCACAACTTCTGAGTTTTGTCTTGCTTGGCTTCGAGTGGAGCTCCAAGGGACAAGGGGATGATTTTTGTCCCCCCACACGGAGCTGGGCCAGGCTCTGCTGCTGCCCATCCTTGCCACCCTGTTTGCTCTGCAGTTCCAGGTCACCAACAGGCTCCAGCCTCGCTCAGGTGTGAATGGACTCTGGCAGCGGCTCCTTCTCCATCCCAAACACCAAACACCAAACACCAAACACCAAACACCAAACACCAAACACCAAACACCAAACACCTCCCTGTGATCTCTCCCCTGGCTTTATCTCCGCTCCAAACGCTCCTCCCAGCCCCAGCTCCAGCGCAGGGAGCTGAGCAGTTCCCAGGGTTTTCCTGAGGGATGCTCGGCTCCATTTCCTGAGCATCTGATAACGGGAGAGGAGAGAGGAGAGAGGAGAGAGGAGAGAGGAGAGAGGAGAGGCAGCAGGGCTGGGCTGGGATCAGCCCAGCAGCTCGGGAGAGACCGGTACAGGCTGCAGGGAGACACAGAGAGGGCTCTGAACTGTGAGCACTGGATTCCCGGAGTGGGGAGAGCCCCAGGGGTGCCTTTCCAAACAAAATTCCAGGAATTAGGAGAGCCCCAAAGATGCCTTTCCAAACTAAATTCCAGGAATGAGGAGAGACCTTGAGACACGTTAAGAAACCAAATTCAAGGAATGGGGAGAGCCCCAGGAATGCCTGTCCAAGCCAAATTCCAGGGGTGGGGAGAGCCCCAAAGATGCCTTTCCAAGCCAAATTCCAGAAACGAGAAGAGCCCTAGAGATGCCTTACCAAGCCAAATTCCAGGAATTAGGAGAGCCCCAAGGATGCCTTTCCAAGCTAAATTCCAGAAATGAGGAGAGACCGTGAGACGTGTTAGGAAGACAAATTCTAGGAATGAGGAGAGCCCTAGGAATGCCTGTCCAAACTAAATTCCAGGAATGGGGAGACACCCAGGAATGCCTTTCCAAGCCAAATTCCAGGAATGAGGAGACCCCCAAAGATGCCTTTCCAAACTAAATTCCAGAAATGAGGAGAGCCTCAGGGATGCCTTTCCAAGCCAAACCCTCCCCAGAGCAGCCCTGATGCTCCAGCCCAGGGATCACACCCAGAGCCATCCCAGCACTGCCCCACTGGGAGGTTGTGAAGGAGGGTCCTGGATGCCCAAAATTCCAGCCTGGCATCCCAAACCTCTCCCCTGGGAGCCACCCCTTGCTCCGGGGTGTTTCATCCCAGCTCTGCCGGTGGCTGGGCTGTTTCCATCCACAAAATTATTCCTGCTCCCACCACGCTCCACCTTATTCCAAAGGGGATTTGCCCTGGGAAAGGGGAGAATCTGACCAGGGAGGGCTCTCCAGCCTTGCCCAGCTCCTGAGGAGCTGCAAGAGGAGGCAAAGCAGGGGAGGGTTGGAAGGACCTTTATTTCCAGCTGGATGCAAGAGAAGTGTCCAAGGTGGGAGGTGAAAGGCAGGAAGGATTTTGTTCCCAGGGATGCTCCAGGAAAGGTAATTTAGGGAGCCTGGTCTGAAGCCACATCTGCCCCCAAGACTCATGGAGCCTTCCCAGGAGCTGGGAATTTGGAGGCTGAGGAGATCTCAGTGCAGTTGATACCTGCTTTAATACTGGTTTTACATCTGCAGTCTCTAATATGTTGCCACAGCCTTGGAAATGTTGTGACTCGGAAGCCATAAAGGCTGGAAGGAACCTGCTAATTGAGAACACAGCCAGGCTGTAAATCCCAGGAAAACACCGGGGCTGGCAGGAGACAAAGCCAGGCCCAGCAAGAGAGGGAGGGGGAGAACGCAGCTGGAGAGGCAGGAAGGAAATCACAGAGAGAGGGGAGAGAGGGAGCAAATGGGGCTGGTGGGGTCCCCAGGCAGGCTGAGCCTCAGGTACCACTGCAGGGTGATTTGGGGAATCAAAGGAATTGATTCTGATGGGATTGCCATCAGGAGAGGGAATTCAGAGCAAATAGATGGTGTGAATAGGAGCTAATTGCCAGAAGCAGGGAGATTCACCCCAAGAATGGTGCAGAAAGCAAAGGTGATATTTTCCATCTGCTGATGGAAAACCCAGCGTGGAAATGGGCTCGGTGGCAAAGGGAGGGAAGGGATCAAATGTGGCCTGAGGGGGCTGTGTGGGGTTTTGTAAGGATTAAATGGGATGTGGAGCCTCACAGAGCACTGGGTCTGACTCTGTGTCAGGAAAATAGAAATGGAGCTGTTGGGTACATGAATAAATGGGTTCTAATGGGGAAAATTTCCTTTGGTGACTGAGGAGGGAAATTGTGCATCAAGAATCCATGAATGTTCACTGAAGGGATCAAGTCCCTTTCACTGCACCTTATTTCATCCCAATCCATTTGGTTGGAGTCACTCCATTCCCAAATTTTCTTTTATTTTTTTTCTATGGACACAGGGGGATCTGCTCAAGAGGATCTGCAGGGATTGGCAAAAGGCTTTGGGCAATGTCCCTCATCAGACTCGCTGGGAAATGAACTTGTGATGGGTCAAAAAGGAATTTCCTCTCCTGTGTCACAGACATGTTTTATGAACAATCCTTTCCTTAGGATTTTTCCTCCTGAGAATCTGAGAGGGCTCAGGAACAAAATGTAAACATTGATTATCTGCTGCTGTGGAATGCAACAGGTGCATCTGTGATTGGCCCATGTGGTTGTTTCTAATTAATGGCCAACCACAGTCAGCTGGCTCTGACAGAGAGTCTGAGCCACAAGCCTTTGTTATCATCCCTTTTTATTCTATTCTTAGCCAGCCTTCTGATGAAATCCTTTCTTCTATCCTTTTAGAATAGTTTAATATAATATATATCATAAAATAATAAATCAAGATGTCTGAAACATGGAGTCAGATCCTTGTCTCTTCCCTCATCCTCGGAGCCCTGTGAACACGGTCACACTCCTGGGCACCAGGAAAAATGGGATTGAAAGCAGTGTGCAGCATCTCTGTGATGAGGAGTGGCTTGAGGAACCTCTTCAGTCTGGAGAGGAGACCTCGATAAAATCTGTCCCTGTGCTCAGGTGATTTCCCACCTGCAGAGCTGCCCCAGCACAGGCAGGAGCTGGAGCTGCTGGGGCCAGGCCAGAGGAGGCTCCAGGATGATCCCAGGGATGGAGCAGCTCTGCTGGGAGGAAAGGCTGGCACAGCTGCCATTGTTCACCTGCACAGGAGAAGCTTTGGGGGGAGCTCAGGGTGGCCTTGCAGGGCCTGAAGGAGCCCCAGGAAACCTGGAGAGAGACAATTGACAAGGGATGGAGGGACAGGACACAGGGAATGGCTCCCACTGCCAGAGGGCAGGGGCACCACTGTCCCAGGCTGCTCCAGCCCCAGTGTCCAGCCTGGCCTTGGGCACTGCCAGGGATCCAGGGGCAGCCACAGCTGCTCTGGGCACCCTGTGCCAGGGCCTGCCCACCCTCCCAGGGAACAATTCCTCATTCCCAATATCCCACCCATCCCTGCCCTCTGGCAGTGGGAGCCATTCCCTGTGCCCTGTCCCTCCATCCCTTGTCAATTGTCTCTCTCCAGGTTTCCTGGAGCCCCTTTATGCTCTGGAAGAGCTCTGAACTCTCCCTGGATCCTTCCCCAGGCTGCACACCCCAGCTCTCCCAGCTCACCTCCCTCACACCCCTGTTCTCAGTGCCCCTTTGTTGTCCCCCGTGTGTGCAGGACTGGGGGAGCTCAGCACAGGGAGCTGGGCCGGTACCGATCCCTCTGGAGGAGCCAGCACTGTCCCATGTCACACAGCCTGCTGGCTGTCACATCCTCCCCCTGCCCTGCGCGGTGGGACGATGGATTCACGGTACCAGTGACAATTCCGTGCTGCACCCATCCCCGATCTGGCCGCGCCCGCGGTGTCCCGGGGCCGATCCCGCTCCCTGCTCTGCTCCTCCCGCCGGGATCTGTCCGGATCTGTCTCTGGGACAGCTCTTGGCAGCATCCCTGTCCTGCTGCCTCCCATTTCCGTGCTCTGCTCCCGCCGGGACCGCCTGCAGCCCCTCTCCCAGGCTCCCTGTGACCCTGTCCTGCTCCTCCCGCATCCCTGCCTGCATCCAGAGCGGGCAGCGCTGCTCCGGCCCGGCATCCCCGCTCCCAGCACAGCCGCAGCCCTGTCGCTGCAGGGCATTCGTGTTGCAAGAGCGTTTTGTTCATGCTAAATTAATCTGCCTCTACGTTCAGGGCTCCTGGATCGGGGAGAAGCCGCTCCTGGTCCTCCCTGTCCTGAATGCCGAGCTCAGGGAGAGCGGGGTGAGGGGTCTGGGGATGCTGAATGCACTCCAAGTGCTGTCCAGGCAGAGGGAGGAATCAGGGCTCTGCAGCAGGCATTAACCCTTGGAAAGCAGGATGCTCCAAGCCCTGGCTGCCTCTCATTTCCTGGGACTTAGAAAAGCAGGAATCGAACCTACACTAGAGGAATCAAACCCCTCCATACTTCCTTTATATTAGTTTCTAGTAGGGTCAGCTAAACAAGCTATGGGGCCCATACCCCCTGGAACACCAGGGAAGGGGCTGAGAGCCTGCCAGGGATCCATGGGGATGCTGCTGCTGCTGCTCACGTGGCTGCCTCCCCATCTCCAGCCACCAAACTGCATTTCCTAGCAGCAAAACAGACATTAAATAACGTTTGGATGTCAGAGCAGGCTGTGGGGGAGGCTGTGGGAGAGGGGAGGAGGAGCAGCTGGTCCATCCAGGAGCACAGGGAGGGGAGGAGAGGGTGGGGAGCAGAGCTGGGGATGGCACTGGGCTGCAGGACAGGGCCAGATGTCCTGGGATGAAGTGACCTCGGCTGTGACCGAGGCTCAGTGGCCCAGAGCACTCAGAGTATTGGATGCTTCATTGCAGGAGTCCCGGGTGCTGCTGCAGGAATTGGATGTGAGCACTCAGGATCTGGATTCTAAACCCCAGCAAGGCGTGACAGGGCAGGAAGGGCAGCTGGCACTGCCACCCTTCCCTGGCAAAGGCTGCAGGGCACTGCAGAGGGTTTGATCCCTGTGTGCTCCCAGCTCTGAATGGGAAACAGCAGCCAGAGCTGTCCCGGGGGAAGGCGAGTTGGAAGGGATGGACAGATCCCAGCAGACATCTGCTGGCTCTCCACACAGGATAATGACACGTCCTTGGAGTGCTCCAGCCTGATCCCAGCGAGGCCAAGCCTTTGAGAGCCACGCTGAGCCTGTCCCCAGCTTCCCCCTCCCAATTCCCACGGTGCCACTGATGGGAGCAGCCTCAGGAAGCAATCCGAGATTCCCAGCGGCAGCAGCAGCAGCAGCTCTGCTCCGCCGGGGCTGCATCCTTGTCCCCGGGCAGGGGCAGGCCAGGGCAGGCTCTGCTCACACCGAGCTGCAGAGACCACCCCTGGATCCTGTGATTCCCAGCCCCTGCTTGTGCCAAAGGGGAGGGGGTGAATCCTGCTGGAATCTCGCTGGAACCCTGCTGCTCCTTGTGCTGCTCCCCCCTCAGCCCTCTTAGGAATGCATTTTTTAAATATATTTTTATATTTTTTTATATTTATATATTTATTTATTGCTTTATATTTATATATTTTCAATATTATTTATTTTATTTCCCCCCAGTTGCCTTTTGTGCTCCATTCCCGTTGGATGTGAGCCATCCAGGCGAGCACCTGAATTCCCACCTTGAGCACCTGATTTCCACCTTGAACACCTGAATTCCCACCTGGAACACCTGAATTCCACCTCAAACACCTGAATTCCACCTTGAACACCTGAATTCCCACCTCCCTGAATTCCACCTCAAACACCTGAATTCCACCTCAAACACCTGAATTCCCAAGTCCCTGAATTCCCACCTTGCACACCTGAATTCCACCTTGAACACCTGAATTCCACCTTGAACACCTGAATTCCCACCTCCCTGAATTCCCAATTTGAACACCTGAATTCCACCTTGAACACCTGAATTCCCACCTCCCTGAATTCCCACTTTGAACGCCTGAATTCCCACCTTGAACACCTGAATTCCACCTTGCACACCTGAATTCCCACCTTGAACACCTGAATTACCACCTCAAACACCTGAATTCTCACCTCCCTGAATTCCCACCTTGAACACCAGAATTCCCACCTCAAACACCTGAATTCCCACCTTCATGAATTTCACATTGAACACCTGAATTCCCAGCTCGGCAGCACCTGCGGGGCTGAGGGAGGCAGGGGAAGGTGGCACCGCCACCACTCAGTGCCACCTGTATGGCACTGCCACACCACACACAGGGCACTGCCACCACTCAGTGCCACCTGTATGGCACTGCCACACCACACACAGGGCACTGCCACCACTCAGTGCCACCTGTATGGCACTGCCACACCACACACAGGGCACTGCCACCACTCAGTGCCACCTGTATGGCACTGCCACACCACACACAGGGCACTGCCACCACTCAGTGCCACCTGTATGGCACTGCCACACCACACACAGGGCACTGCCACCACTCAGTGCCACCTGTATGGCACTGCCACACCACACACAGGGCACCGCCACCACTTGCGCCTGAGTGTCACTGTCATATTTTCTGGAAAAATTCCTTTGCCAGGATTTTTTTTTTCCTGGGAAGCTGAGAAGCCTCAGAGAAAGAGAAAAACGATGATGATCTGATTGCTTTTCCTGTGTTTTGCTGCTTTGGAATGTGGTTGGAGATTGTTTATCCAACAGGTGGTTGTTGGATTGTTTTCATATGAATTGTTTTTACTTAATGACCAATCACTGTCCAGCTGTGTCTGGAAGCAGACACACATTTTTAATTAGTATTTTGTTAAGCTTTCTGTCTGCATCTTTTCTCTATTCTTTAGTATTAATATCATATCATATCATATCATATAAATTAACCTTCTAAAAACACAAAGTCAGATTCTCAATTCCTCCTTCGTCCTGGGGACCCAGCAAATACCACACCTGAGCCTCTCCCAGTGTGACAGATGAGCAGTGCCATGGCTGACTCTCACAGTTAAAAGGCAAATATCCTGTGTGTATGTGGAGAAGTTTTATAGATTTATAGTTGTGTTTTACCCCCTTGTGTTGTTATCAGGGTGCCCTGGGTTTGGCACATTTGGGAGGGTCACTCGTTCCTGTGGCAGCACCTGAGCCCCACTCAAGGTGTCAGGAAGGGATCTCCACCTCTGGGCAGGGAAGGAGGAGTCGATGGACAGAACTTAGGGGGGCTAAAGGGTTAAAAGGTGAAACCTCCATGGTGTGGGTGAAAATCCTCTACTGTAATATTTTCTCAATTCAGTTTTCTGTTGTATTTTTTACAAGGTTTAATAAACCTTTCTCAGTTTCTGGAAGTGAGCAGCATCTGTCCCACCAAGGAGCTTCCTGCAGGGTCGGCTCATGGAACAGCATCTCCCAGGGGAGCCCCGAGGCCGGGCTGCTCACCTGTGCCTCCAGGGCTCGGATTCTGCAGCACCTGGAGCACAGGGAAACGAGGAGCAGGAGGTTCCCATCCTGTCCTCCCCAGCATCCAGGGAAGGGATTCCTGAGAGCTCCCCAGACACCGCAGGGATGGGAAGGAGGGAGGGGTGCCTTCCTGCACGGACCCTTCATCCTGCCCCGGGCCATTGTGCTGCTTCCTTCCTGCTCCTTCCAGAGCTTCGTCAGGGCACGGAATTGTCCCAGGTAATCCAGACCCCAGCTGCTTCCTGCCCCGCCTGGGCCATGCTCAGGAGCAGGAGGGAAGGAGATAACAAAGCACTGAGGAATCCAGGGAGGAACAGCTGGGATTGCACTCCCCCATAGCAGCAGAGCAAAATCCTCCTTCCTGGGGCTTCCTGCTGCCTGCTCCCATCAGTTATCCCAAACAGGGAGCACTGAGCTCAAACCTTGCTAATGTGCTGAAGTGAGCGCTGACAGCTCCTCTGTCCCGGGCACAACGAGCCCCAGGTGTGTGACACCTCCCCAGCCTGTGCCCCAGGTGTGTGACACCTCCCCAGCCTGTGACACCTCCCCTGCCTGCCTGGGGCCGCCCCCTCTGCGGCTCCATCCCTGCGGATCCGGGCTGGAGACAGGAGGGGAGGGATGGGGACCCCAGGGCTGCCTGGGACTGGCGGATTTGAGAGCAAGGAGAAGCTGCAGCGACACTGGCTGGGGGTGGGTGACTGTGCTGGCACTGCCTGGAGCTGGGAGTTCATCCCTGGGCTCCTGGAAGGGAGCTTGGAGTGAGGCGTGACCCAAAAAATGGAATTTCTGAGGCTTGGGAGCTCCCCATACACCAGGAATTGGAGTCATGACCCAAAAATGGGATTTGTAGGAGCTGGGTGGTCCCACACACCACAAATTGGAGGTATCACCCAAAAATGGGATTTCTGGGGCTTGGGTGCTCTTCTGCATCAGGCAAGGACCATCAGGAGAGAAGGAGAGCCAAGAGCCAGAGGTGCCTCCAACACTGACCCTGTTTGAGCAGGGACTGACCCCAGGGGACTTCAGACTTAGGCTGCAGGACTGGGGCTGGATCCAGCATTCCCTGTGCCCCATCTCATCCAGGCTGCAGGATTTGGGTCCATCCAACCCAGTCGCCCATCACTGGGCAGTGAAATCCCTCCTGGACATCCTCCAGCTGCTTTTCCAGGGCTAAACGAGGCCTTGATGGGTTAAGGAGGGACAGAGGATTCCCAGCAGGGGCTCAGCTGCCATCTGAGCACTTTGGCTGAGGGCCTGGGCCCCCAACAGGGGGCAATTCCAGAATCCTCCTTCCCCAACCGCAGACTCCACCCTCAGTCTGGAAAAGTGTGTCAGTGCTAAAAGCCTCAACAAATTCTTGGGAGAAAAATTTGCCGAGTTGGATTGAGCAAAAAACACAACAACCCTCGTGGGAATTGTCTGTGAATCACATGGCAGCCAGGAAAGTCTGGGGGAATCACAGGATCATGGAATAGTTTGGGGTGAAAGGATCTTAAATCCCATCCAGTGCCACCCCTGCCATGGCAGGGACACCTCCCACTGTCCCAATGTCCAGCCTGGCCTTGGGCACTGCCAGGGATCCAGGGGCAGCCACAGCTGCTCTGGGCACCCTGTGCCAGGGCTTGCCCACCCTCACAGGGAACAATTCCTCATTCCCAATATCCCATCCATCCCTGCCCCTGGCAGTGGGAGCCATTCCCTGTGTCCTGTCCCTCCATCCCTTGTCCCCAGTCCCTTTCCAGCTCTCCTGGAGCCCCTTTTGGCTGCTCAGAAGCTTTCCAGGATCCCCAGTGGATGTTTCCTGTACAATGCCCAGCTCTGGTGCCTCACCCAGGCCTGGCTTCAGCCTCTCTGGTTTTATCCCAAGCCTGATGGGTCCATGCACGGATTCAGTGCTGTCAGATGATCTCCAATTCCTTCAGGCAGCAATTTCCCCAATCTTCAGGGTGGGCAAACCCTCCCTGGTGTGTCCTGGAACACCTGGAGCTGTGGGGCTGCCTCTCCTCAGGAGGATCCAGCTGGGCTTTAAGGATGCTGCTCCTGTGGCTGGAATTTAAGGATGGTGCTACAGTTGCTGTAATTCCCCCAGAGGCACGGCTGGGGGGTTTCCAGCTGCTGTTTGGGGTGTGTCCATGTCCGGGCAGGATGGTGTCTGTGAGGTGTGCAGGGATCTCAGGGCTCCCAGCCTTCCTGTGTTTTCCCCAGCCCGGCCGGGATAACTCTCGGCATTGTCAGGGAGCACTCGGTGCTCCGGTGCCGTTGTTTCCCAAGGATCCCCTTTGTCCAGGGGTCAGCTTTCCGGGTCACAGTCCTTGCAGGAAGGTCGGGCCTTGCATCCCTTTGTCTGCTCCTTCCTAGAAGGGCTGAGGGAGCTGCTGCCGTGCATTTTCCTCCTTTTCTTCGCCGTTCCCTGTTTTTCTCCGGCACTATTGATCCGCAGCCCTGCGGGATGCTGGAGGAGCACAGTCCCCGTGCTGTGGCTGCACAGAGCTCCGCTTTCCCCCAGCTGGGCTCGGATCGAGCAATTGTTTTCCCTCCCCACTCTTGTTTTGGGATCCTTCCCACCCCACCGCCCCGGGATACGGAATTGCTCTGCCGCCCTCGTGGAACTTCTGCGGCCGCCTCGGCGCCCTTTGAAGCGCTGCCATAATGTTTGTTTAAAAACACATTAATTAGCTGTGGGGTAATTGGGGTTTGCTGGGCTCTCTCTCGCATTGTTCCGCCCGCTCTCATTTGTTCTATCGATCCTGCCGGAGATGGGAGCGGGAGCCGATGGGCGGCAGCTCCCGCTTTGTCACTGCTCCCCAGCAGGATTTGTTCACACCGGGCTGGCGGTCCCTGCTCTGCCCAGCACGGCCGGGATCTGTCCCCAAACCCACGGAGCCGCTCCCGATTCCCGGCCGCTGTCCCGGGATGCGCCCGGGGCCGTGCCCGAGCCCCGGAGCTGCGGCTGGGCTGCGGCACCGCTCATCCCGGCGTTTCCATGGGAACCCCCAGGCTCCTTCCCGGCTCCAGCTTGCTCAAAAGCGAACATTTTCCTTTCCATCAAAAGGGCCTTTGCTGCCGGCAGCGCCGCCGCCTCCTCCCCCAGCCCGAGCCGAGCCCCGGCCCGGGGAGCGGGGGGACAGCCCCGGAGCTCAGGGTGACAGCTCTGGAGAGTGCGGTGACAGTCCCAGGGCTCAGGGTGACAGCCCCAGGGAGTGAGGTGACAGCCTCGGGGCTCAGGATGACAACCCCAGGGCTCGGGGCGCATCTCGGGACACCCATCCCTGTCCTGCATCGGGGAGCGAGGTGACAGCCCCAGGGCTCAGGGTGACAGCCCCGTGCTCAGGGTGACACCCCCTGGGCTCAGGGTGACAGCCCCAGGACTCAGGGTGACAGTTCCGGGACTCGGGGCACATCCTGGGACACCCATCCCTGTCCTCCATCGGGGAGCGGGAGGACAGTCCCGAGGCTCAGGGTGACAGTCCCGGAGCTCAGGAAGCGGGGGGACAGCCCAAGGGCTCGGGGTGACAGCCCTGGGGAGTGGGGTGACACCCCCTGTGCTCAGGGTGACAGCCCCAGGCCTCGGGGCACATCCTGGAACACCCATCCCTGTCCTCCATCGGGGAGCAGGGGGACAGCCCCATGCCTCGGGGAGCTCTTCCCACTGCCCATCTGCCCCAGGCCTGCATGGGAATCCCCCCCTGAGCAGCTGCTGTGCGGCAGGATTGAGCTGGTGCAGCACCAGGCTGGGTTCGTGCCTGCCCTCTCGCTCCTGCCATCCCTTTTCCACGGAATTCCCATTTCTTGGCTCTTATCCCTTTCCCCAGGTGTCCCTCTGAGGCAGGAGCAGGGTGATGGTTCAGCTCCAGCGGCCACAGGAGTGAGCTTTCCACAAGCCACTCTCTCCCTCCATCCCTTTTCCCCAGAATTCCCCATTTTTTGGCCCATCCCTTGGTATCCCCTTGTCCAAGTGTCCCTCTGCAGTAGCAGCAGGGTGGTGGTGCATCCCCAGCACCATAGGACTGGGATTTTCACCATCCCCTCACTCCCTCCATCTCTTTTCCCCAGAATTCCCCCTTTTTTTTTTGCCTCTCTGCCTCAGCACCCCCTTGACCACATGTCCCTTCCAGCAGGAGCAGAGGGATGGAGCTGCATCCCCAGCAGTACGGCACTGGGATTTTCACCATCCCCTCACTCCCTCCATCTCTTTTCCTGAGAATTCCCCATTTTTTGGCCCATCCCTCAGTATCCCCTTGTTCAAGTGTCCCTCTGCAGCAGGAGCAGGGTGGTGGTGCATCCCCAGCAGCACAGCACTGGTATTTTCACCATTCCTCCATCCCTTTTCTCCAGAATTCCCAATTTTTTGGCCTGTCTTGGTGTCCCCTTGTCCAAGCGTCCCTCTGCAGAAGGAGCAGGGAGGGATGGAGTTATATCCCTAGCGTTACATGACTGGGATTTTCACCATCCCCTCACCCCCTCTGTGCTTTCCCCCTTTCCTGGACACCCCCTGCCCCTCCCCAGCAGGACCAGGATGGGATGCTGGTCCATCCCAGCCCTTCTCCAGCCCATTCTGGCTCCTCACATCCCTCCTGAGCCTCTTCCCACCTGGCAGCCACTCGGGGAGGGCTGTGCCCGTTTTTCTGCCAGCAGACACAAAGCATTCCCAAACAATGGCCATTGCACAACTCAGCCCTGCATTTAACAGCGTTTTACAGGCAGAATAAATCTCAGGGACTCCATAAATCTCGGGGCTGAGATAAGAAATGTGCATCCAGAGCCTGGCGTGGAGTAAATCCTGCCCAGCTCCGGGACACATGAGGAGCATCCTGTATTTCACACCTGCCTGGGAGCCCAGAGGGAGATTTATGGCACTCAGGAATGGCCTCCACGCTTTGCAAAGGCTCAGCACTCCCTGCCCTGCTCTGAGACACTCCCAGTTGCCAGGCAGATGGAAAATGAGATTTCCCAGAGCAGCTGGCAAGGGGGAAAACTCCCTGGCTTTGGGCAGCTCTGGGCCAGTCCTGCCACAATCTCATTTCTCAACCAGAGTTCCAGAAAATCCCAGTGCAGGGGCCTCAATCCCATGGCCCCACATTTCCTGAGGGCTTCTCAGCCTCAGCATGGCCCTTGCCTGCATCCAGGGATTCCTGGCATGCTCAGAGGACCACCAGGACTTTTGGATGTGGCAAGGCTTTAACTCATCCTTCTGGAAACATCTTGGAGTGTCCTCTCCTAAATGGGCAGCAGAACACCACTGAGTCAGCTGCACTGAAGGGGAGAGCTCTGGAAAATGCTGGAAATCCCATGGATAAACACTCCTTTCCATGGATTAACTCCTGCCTAAAGAAAGAACAAGGTGATTCTGTGGAATGAGGTGCCTGGAGCTCCTCACCCCTCCCTGGAGATGTGGGTCCCTGCCCTGAGCAAGGAGCACCATGGAAAGGCCAGGAAAGGTTTTGTGGGGCAGTCCTGGGAGCGCTGCTGCTCCCCATGGGATTCTCTGCAATCCCAGCAATGCTGTGGCTTCCCCTGTGGCTCACAACACATCCTCATTTCCCAATTTTTCCAGCCCTTTGGAAAGAGCAAATGCCAGGAAATGTGAGCCCTTCCAGAAAGCAGCATGCCATAGGGGGAATGTGCTGGAGGGAAATTTGGGCTAAAAGCTTGGGGAAAGCTGGGGAGGGATGGATGGAGGGGGGGCAGAGAGGGCTCAGGGATCTGCTCCAGTTTTGTTCCTCTGATGTTTCAACTGCTGGAAGGGAAGGATTGGGACAAAGTACTTACTGCAGGACTTGCAAGGAGACAAAAATCCCTGAATCCTCCCAGAAAGGAGGTTTGGGGAAGGTGGGAGATGCCTCAGTGCAGGTAAGGCCAGCATTCCTTACTCACACTGGGTCAGAACCAGAGCCTGAAATAAAAATACAGCTGCAGAGCTGAGCCCTGGTGTGGGAAAACATCTCCCAGTGCAGTTACTGGGGAAGGGAGGGTGTTCTCACCTGTGCACTGCACCTGTGGGTGCCAAAGCCTGGCAAGGGTGGAGCTGCCCAGGATATCAGCGGGGAAAGGAGCTTGAGACAGGTCCTGCCTGCTCAGGGCTACAGGATTCTGAGTATCTTTGGAAATAGGATTACAACCAAGAAATAGCACTGCCTAATCCTTCTCTCCCTAACAAAAATAAGGCTCGGTGAGCGGCTCAGGTCAGGGAAAGCACTAATCCCTCCAGCATCCCTGAGCTCAGGGCTGGCAGCCTGGCCTGCCTGGGAGTGCCCTGGCTGTCTGAGGCACTGGGAAGGCAAAAGCCCCAAGAATGAGACAAAGTTCCATCAGGGAAAGAAGAAAACCCCATGGGTATTGTAAATGCAGTGAACCCCAACGAGGGGAGAGGTGATGCATCTGACTCCATGTTCTCAGAAGGCTAATTTATTATTATATTATATTATATTATATTATATTATATTATATTATATTATATTATATTATATTATATTATATTATACTATACTATACTATACTATACTAAAGAATACAGAAAGGATACTTACTGAATGCTAAAGAGATAATAATGAAAAATTCCTGACTCTTTCCAGAGTCCTGACACAGCTTGGCCCTGATTGGCCAAAGAGCGAAAACAACTCCCAGCAGAATCCAATGGAACAATCACCTGTGGGTAAACAATCTCCAAACACATTCCACATGTGAGCACAACACAGAGAAGCAATGATATAAGAGAAGCAAATGAGATAATAATTGTTTTCCTTTTCTCTGAGGCTGCTCAGCTTTCCAGGAGAAAAGCCCTGAGAAGGAATCTTGTTCAGGAATGTGAATGGCACACATGGGGTGCTGGTTGTCTGCAGCAGCCACCTGGGAGCTGGGCAGCGAGCTGGGCTGAGCTTCCCCTCCCACCCTGAGCAGAGAGATGAGGGTGAGCCCCAGGGAGCTCGGGGAGCCCCGTCCTTCCCACAGCACTGGGATTGGGGTGCCCAGCAGCTCCTGGAGCTGGGGGGTGCTTGGGATGGCTGGGTGTTGGGGAAGATGAAACAGGAAAGTCTTATAAATATGATTGTCTGGCAAAAGATTTTGAGAATATAGAAACTATAAGCAAGATTGAAATGAAAGCAAGCTTTGAGATCCCTCAGTTACTGAACAACTGGAAAACAATGGTGTGGCCAGCTGAAGGTAATCCCCTTTTGATGGAACAACACCCTCTGCTTGCAGACAGGCCCAAGGGTCAGAGCAGACCCTACAGCTTGGCAGAAGGGCCCAAAGATGAGTTTTTAGGGTTTGAAATGTAACACAGTGTGGTAATGTAATGATTCTTATAGGCTGTATGGAAATGCTGTAGGATTTGTATCTTGTACTAGACTGGTTAGTGAGAATTAGAATATTTAACACAGAAGAAGATTTATTGTATTGTAATGGGAACCTCGCTCTCTTACCCCATTTACTCTCTTCCCCTCTCATCCTCTCTCCCCCCTCTCTTCTCTCAGTCCTGTTCCAGCTGTGTTTGGCAGCTCCCAGCAGGGCCCTGCACCCCAGCCCTCTGCAATAAACCCCAAGTTCCATGACCTGGCTGCAGAGATCTCTCGTCTCTGTCTGTCCCAACCGTCCTACCCCCAATGTTCCTACAGCCTGGAACACCCAAACCAAGCCCAGGAGGAGCAGGGCAGGGTGGAGGTGTGGGAAGCACTGCTGGGAGCCCCCCGTGCCCGGGCAGTGTCCTCAGAGCCGGGCAAGAGCAGGGGGTGCCTCCCCCTCCACAGGAGCTGCGTGTCCTGAAGGGACAGCGACAATTCCTCTGCTTTGTGCTGCTGAAACCTGACCCTGGCAGCCTCCGAATCCAGGCGAGAGTGCCCAGGGTCCGGTTTCAAGGCTCCGTCTCCACCCTCAGCACTATCTGATGCCATGGAAGTGTTCCCAGGCTCCAGGAATCCTTCGCCCCTCTCGGTGCCGTCTCGGATTCCGTGGTGCTGTGGAAAGCAGAGCCGGGCTCTGCTGAGCTCGCTGCTGTGCCAGGGAAGGGGCGCAGGGAACACAGGGGGGTAAAAACCCCCAGGGTCAAGGGCACAGGGGATGGAGAGGAGCTCAAGAGGGTGATTAACAACTCACTAATGATACCTGGCCCGGGAGGTGCCCGAGCTGAGGTTTGGAGGAAGATGGGGCTGATTAGAGAGGAACATCGAGTCTGTTTGCCTGGCCTTTATTCCTATTCCCTGTTGGAGAGAGATCCTGAGCATCCAGCCTGTCCTCTATCCCTGTGCCATCCCTGTGCCCCATCCCCATCCTCCATCCCTGTGCCCCATCCCTGTGCCCCATCCCTGTGCCCCATCCCTGTGCTCCATCCCTGTGCCCCATTCCTGTCCCATCCCTGTGCTCCATCCCAAAACCCTCCTGAGGAGGAAGCAGGAGTGTGAGGATATTCCTGATCCTCAAATCCCACAGAGGAGCTCCCACTGCCCAAATCCCTTCAGATCCCTTTTCCCTCCTGTTCCACCTGCTAGCTGGCACTGCCAGCCCAAGTGTGGGGAACAGGCATTAAAAACTGGTTTTTAAATTATTTTATCTCGGATCAATGCAGAGATGATCCATCCATGGCCCAGGGGCAGCTGTTGCTGCCTTTATCCAGTGGAGCATTGAAGGCCTGACAGAACCTCCTGTAGGGTGCTGCCCCTTCCCTCCAACAAATCTTTGAATTAAAATGCATTTTTCCCTGAGGGAAAATAAGGACTCAAAGTGCCAGGAAGTGGAACTTGCCCCAGCCCTGGGGTGTGAGGGTTAATTGCCCTCTAGACCTCCCCATCTATTCAGAATTTACCAATATCTCACTCTGGCTCTGGTTTTGCTTTAATTCCTGAACCAATAATCAAAGTTCTATTCCCTAGATTGAGCAAGTTATTTTTTCACCTCTTTTTTTTTCAAGCTGATCACCCTGGCAGTGCCCAAGGCTGGGCTGGCTGGGCTTGGAGCACCCTGGGCTGGTGGAGAGTGTCCCTGCCACGGCAGGGGGTGGCACTGGATGGGCTTTCTCCACTTGAAACCATTCTGGCATTCTGGGATGCCAATCCCTGATTTCCCTGCGCTCACTTTGTGGGGTGAGGGAGCAGGGGAGGTGCTGGGGCACTCTGGCTGTGATGGGAGCGGGGCTGTTCCACCCAGCACGGCCAGGATGGAGGCAGGACCCAGCTGGCACTGCCAGAGTGTGGGCACAGGTGATTCCCCTGGCAGGAATCCGCTGTTCACCGAGGAGGAGATTCCTGCCACGCTGCCGTTTGCCCCAGCCCTCCCTTTTCCCTTCCCACAGCTCCAGGGATGGCCTGGGCTCCGTTCCCAGAGCGTTTTGTAGGGGCAGATGGCTCGGAGCAGGAGGCAGGAGTGCATGCACGGAGGGAGGGAGGGGAGGCAGGGCTGAGGGAGGGTTCAGGCACACACAGGCTGCCGTGTCTATTGCCACTGGAGCCCCCAGTGCCCTCCCAGCCCTGCAGTGCTGACCTTTCCCTGCTCCTGGACTTGTCAGCAGAAGCCGTGAACCGAGCTGGGAATGATTTCCCGCTGATACCCAAAGGTTCTCGGGAATGTCAATGGTTTCCCCTCGTTTGTTTGTATTTTCTGCACAGCAATTAATGGGATTTCAGTGAGTCCTTGCATTTAGCAGGAGCCCTGCACTGCTGCTTCACCTGCCAGGGCCAATTTGCCCCGTGTTATGTTTGAAAATGTGATCATATTTCTGTCAGATCTGCAGCAGCAACCCACAGGCCATTTATTCCAACCTCATTTCACCTGGCAAAGGATGGGCAGGACAGGATATGGGCAGAAGTTTGCCAGGGAAAAGCAAATTCCATGGCATGCTTTGAGCAGCTGAAGTGCCCAGGAGGGTCTGTGTGGCTCAGGGCTCTGGAGCCCTGGCCCAGGGTGGGGTGGTGACATCAGATGTGGGATGGTGACATCAGATGTGGGATGGTGTCTTGGTTTGAAAAGACAGGTGTCTGCTAAGGAGGGCAGTCACCATCCCATATCGGATGTCATCATCTGTCCTAGTTTGCAAGATGTGGCTGGGTGTGTGTTCTATAACCATCCATTAGAGCTGGGGCAGTTCTCTGCTGTTCCTGGGGCAGTTTTTTCTTTATCTCTCCCACAGCCAATCCTCCCTGCAGGAGATCTCTGCTGTCCATGGCCACTGAGTGTCCCTGCAGGGCTGATCCAATCCCAGCATCCCATGGGGAGATGCTCCGCCCAGGGCAGGAGCCAAGCATTCCTGCCTGGATCCAATCTGAGCCTGGCACAGCACAGCAGCCTTTGCCCCCTGCATGGCCAGAGGAGCAGCTTTCTGCTGCCCTGCATGGCCAGAGGGAGCCCAGGCCCATCTGCAGCAGCCCTGGAGCTGCAGAGGAAAACTCCCCCCTTGTGCAGGATCCCTGCTGCAGCAGAGCCACAGCTGGCACTGCAGGAGGGCTGAGCCCCCATGGGATGGGGCTGGGACACCCCCTGACACACAGGGGCAGGGCCTGCTCTCACCCTGGCAAGGGTGTTTTGTATTACTGCATTTTAAAATTTGTATTTTCTTCCCTAGTAAAGAACTGTTATTCCTGCTCCCATCTCTTTGCCTGAGAGCGCCTTAATTTCAAAATTATAATGATTCATAGGGAGGGGGTTTGCATTTTCCATTTCAGGAGAGGCTCCTGCCTTCCCTAGCAGACACCTGTGTGTTCAAACCCAGGCATGTCCCCAGAAACAGAGGATGCCCCAAACACCAGGACTAGGCTGGGACCAGGATCCATTCCCTGCCTCAGGGATTTTCCTTGCAGACAAGTCCATCAGCTGGCAATGATACATCATTCCTCCCTCCTTCCTAATTCCTGCTCTGATGGATGCAGCCAGCCCTTCTCCAAAGCTGACATTTATAGCACCAGTTTTCTCTGGGTATAAATATAACCTGGATGCGTTGGAGTAGCAGGAAAATCGTTTAAATGTTCCCTTTGACAGCGAGTTTGAAGATTGCTGACACTAAAACCACTTACTGATATTGTTCTGTATCATCCTGCACTCAGCCTTCAATCATCCTCATTACAGGTGTGCACAGCTCAGCCTTCCCACCATTCCCAGCCCCTCACACCTCCTGCAATCCCCGAGAGCCACGGGTTCCCTCTGGAATGTGGAACAGAACCAACAGCTCGTGGATGAGCAGCTGATCATGATGATTTAAGGGAGGGGATTGTCTCTCTCTACTCTGTCCTTGTGAGATCCCACCTCCAGCTCTGGGGATCCCAGCACAGGAAGGACCTGGAGCTGCTGGGTGAGTCCAGAGAGGCCACGGTGCTGCTCCAGGGCTGGAGCCCCTCTGGAGCCAGGCTGGCAGAGCTGGGGGTGCTCACCTGGAGAGGAGAAGGCTCCAGGGAGAGCTCAGAGCCAGGCCAGGGCCTGAAGGGGCTCCAGGAGAGCTGTGGGAATACAGAGGCAAGCCCTGCAGGAGAAGCAGTTCAGAGTGACAGAAACATCCAAGAGCAAGCTGGTGCTGAGCTGTCATCCCAGGATCTGGTGACACAGCAAAGGGGACAAGCTGGAGCGTCCACAGCAATTCCATCTCCTCAGGGCCACACAGACCAGGCCAGGCTCTGCTCTCAGGAGCTTTTGTGCTCTGTAGAAATGTGTTTTCCCTCCCGAGAGCCAGGATGAGGGAATGCTGAAGGTCTCCTGGCTCCAGGCTCGGGGATGCCCCAGGTGCGTGCGGGGCCGTCCTTGGGCTCCCTGGGAGGAGATCACTGAGCGCTGCCCGTGTCTCTGGTGATGCCAGGTGATGTTCTCCCCTGTAAACACGAGGAGGGCTGACATCTGCTCTGCTTTCTGCCTGGCTGCCTCCTCCAGGGCCGAGGCAATGCGGTGCAGCCGGGGCCACGATCGGAGGTGACACGAGGGTGACACGAGCGCCGGTGTCGGTGACACGGAGCTGAGTGGGGATGGCGCCTGCCAAGGGGTGGGAATTCAGCATTCCCATCACTGCCAGAGGGCAGGGAGGGGCACAGCAGGGAACACCTGGCGGAGGGAAGGAGGAAAGGCAGAGCTGTGGGGTAAGGAGATGCCAAAGGGCACTGCGGATCCCATCCTTAGGGACAGGAGTCAGGGAAATCCTTGCTTCAGTTTAAAATGGCAAGCAGAGATCGTGGAATTACAGGAGAATGGAATGGGCTGGGTTGGAAGGAACTTAAAGCCCATCTAGTGCCACCCCTGCCATGGGCAGGGACATCCCACTGTGCCAGGTTGCTCCAAGCTCTGTCCATCTCCTTGCTCTGCCATTCCATGGTCCTGCTGGTGTTTCCCATTCCCACTGCTGCTGTTCCCACTCACCCCCATCATTCCCTATTTCCCCAGCGGATCCTCTCCAGGGGACACAATCCAGGGGGCTTTCACTGCACCTGGCCAAGCAAGCCTTGGTTTTCTTAGATCCAGGGAATCTCTTTGCCTCACTGGGAGGTGTGACAGTGAGCCCAGATCTCCAGGTGACATTCCCATGGGGCACTTGGCACCTCTGGGTGCCAGCTGCTCCCAAATTCCAGCTGCCCTCTGGCAGTGATGCTGCTGTGGCCTCACCGCTGGGACACCCCAGCACCCAGCTGTGCCCGGGCAGCTCTTCCTGGGATGCAGCACACAGCAAACGCCAGCTCAGAGACACAAATGCATCCCTTTGTCTCCCCTGGGACAATCCCATCACCTCATTTCCTCCTCTGGGATGGAGCATGAGATAAAAGCCACGGGAGACCCCGAGCGGAGTTTTGAGGCCTGGAAAGGGGAAATGCTTTTATTGCTGGATTAATAATTTACCAGGTCAAACTGGAATTCAGGGCACGGAGAATCTGAGAGATTCCCACAGAGCTGAGCTTTGAGCTTGGCCACTCTTCACCCAGCAAGGAGCTGCTTTTGGGGGCTCCCCACCTCATTCCTGCTGCTCCCTAATTTCCAGTTTCCCTCCTCTCCAAGGCAAACCTGCAGTGGATATTTTTATATTTTTATTTTTTGAGCATTTTCCAGCCTCAGGAGGAGCTGGCTGCTACTGTTCCTGAGGAGTGATAACCTGGCCAAGCAGACTTGGCACCAGGAAAGGGACAATTCACAGCCCAGACAACTTTACCTGGATTGAATTAATCCGAAGCAGCAGCAACAGCAGCGCCTTCCCAGCCCTGGCAGCACGAGATTGGCACAACTCCCTGATAATAAATTGTGCAGAGAACAGCAAGAAAAGGGGAAAATTCTGACTTTGATGTGCTCTATCTCCCATCTCCAGCACAGCATGGCTCTGGCCATGGATGAGGGTGGAGATTGCAGGCATGGAGGAAATGGATTGTGCTGGAAAAGGTGGGGAAATTGGGGGGAAGATCAGAGGGACTGGCTGTCATCATCTCAGCTGATTCACTGCCTGAGCGAAAATTTGGGGGGTGCTGAAAATTTGGATTAAACAAAAGGCAAGGAACATAGCAATGGGTCCCAACTCCTTGAGGCAGAGCAAGGAAACCCACCTGGAAAAGAGAAATGGCAATAGGAGTGTCTGATGAAGGGTTAACTCATTAGTTATCAGTTAGGGTTAGAGCCCAGTGCTGCAGGAACTACCAGGGGTAGGTCATGGAATAGAATCAGGGAGACCCAGACTGGTTTGAATTCTTAAATCCCATCCCAGCTCTGCCATGGCAGGGACACCTCCCACTGTCCCAGGCTGCTCCAAGCCCCAGTGTCCAGCCTGGTCTTGGGCACTGCCAGGGATCCAGAGGCAGCCACAGCTGCTCTGGAAAATCTGGCCCACCAAAAATCCAGCTCCCACCACTGTCAGCTCATTTCTTTCCTGGTTTATCCTGTGAGGAATTTGGGTTATTAATCCCACTGCCCTTTGGAGGGGGTGTTTGAGAGTTCAGTGCTGGGAGGGCAGCCCCAGTTTCCAGTTGGGATTTCACAGTCCCAGTTTCCAGCTGGAATTGCACAGTCCCTTTCCCCTGTTCAGAGCCACATCAATATTCCCCTGAAATGGCACTGGGGGTTATTTTCCTTCTGTTATGAACAGCAGATGAATTCCTGCTCAGCCTCTCTGAAATATTGCTGTGAAAATCAAGGATATGAGCTGACTTATCAGGAGAGAAAAATGCCACAGGGACTAACGCCAGGCTCAGGGACTGCACAGCCAGGGAATAACAGAATTCCCTCTGCAAGGCAGGAGCCTGGAGCACAGGGGATTTTGGGAGCATTACCAGGAAAGCACAAATAAGCACCTTCCAAGAGCCAGGTTTTTTCAGCCCTGCTGTCCAGCCTTAGGGAGAGACTCTACAGGGATGCTGGATCCTCTTTGCACCTCTGTATCCATGGGGTTTTCCTTTTGGCAGCTCGTGCACTGTGTTCCTATGATCTGAGGGCAATTTTTGTTGAGGAAGTTGGAGCAGTGACCCCAGAAAATGCCCTTTTTGGGGCTCATTCCCACCAGGATGCTGTGGCCAGGATGCGGCCCTGGAGGAGGGGCCAGCAGCAGATTTGGATGGAGGTTTGTGTGCAGGCACAGAACGCAGCTGGGATTTGGGAACACAGTCACACAGAGCAGGAGCAGCGTGCATTATTCATCGTGCAGGTAACACCGACACAGGAGAGAACATTCAGCTGTTAAATGATGGAAAACAGCAAAAAACAGAGAGGCCATTGCTGTGTGAAGAACTCTGTCCTGCAAATCCCTTTTATGTTGCAGCTGTCCCACACTTTGTGTCACCATTAAAATGAAGCAAAAGCAGGATTTTAGAGAGGTTTTGGGAGGTTTTGCCACCCGCTATTCCTATGGGAAGCTCCAGCTTGTGATCCCCAGGCAGGGAGCAGGGGAAGTTTCCAGTCTGTGCTGAAGGGAAAGCAAGGTGGGATTGCCCCACCCTCAGAGCTCAGCCTTGCCCTGGGGCACTGCTGTGAAAAATGCCAATCACTTGTTTTTAAAATTTTAAAAGTAATAAAATGGTTATAAAAATAGTAATACAATTAGAGTAATAACTATTTGGACAATTTGGATTAGGACAATATGAGACAATAGAGACAAAGAGTTACGGAAGTCCGGGTGCCTTTTCTGGGCAGCACGAGCCCGAAAAAGGACCCACGTTTACAAAGGATTAAGCCTTAAAAACAACAGCCTGTTGCATATTCATACACCTCATACATGATGCATAAATTCCATTCAAATACAGGATTTTGTCTGGTCATCATCAGCTTCTTCCTCCGAATCCTAAGAGCACCTTCAAGGCAGGAAGAAGTTCGTTTCTTCTGATAAGAGGACAATAAATTCTCTTTTTCTGAAAGATTCAGGTGTCCTGTGGCTGCTGTCTTGCTGCAAGTCCTTTCTTTAAAAAAATATCCTAAATAGCATAATTTCTACTTTAACATATTTTATAACCTAAAACTATATTTAACACACTACTTAAGAGAATAAATACAGCATCACTTTCTAACACAACACACATAATATTCATTTTAATATTTGCGAAAAGCCAATCATAAAATACATGCATTTTTCAACTGCTCATCCTCAGGGTGGTGATTCCCACCAGGAGCTGACCCTGCTGGCCCCAGAAGCCCCCAGAGTTCCTCATCCCATGGCCCAGGTGAATCACAGCACATGTGCCTCACCCTGCCCAGGACCCCTCTGTCCCCATCCCATGACCACACTGAGGCTGAAACACCCCGGATTTCCCAACCGAGCCAAATGTCAGCATTTCCCTGA
The DNA here is from genome assembly GCF_027579445.1 of Ammospiza nelsoni. Lineage (NCBI taxonomy): Eukaryota > Metazoa > Chordata > Aves > Passeriformes > Passerellidae > Ammospiza > Ammospiza nelsoni. The sequence continues at coordinate 2,684,069 of NC_080648.1, read as the reverse complement.
GTCATTTCCTGGCACCACAGCAGGTGACAGTGCTGAGGCAGTGCCAGGTCACTGCTTGGGGCTCCAGCTGGGGGTCCCTCCTGCAGGGAGCTCCACAGCAGCGTGACAGGGACAGGACAGGGACAGCAGCACCGCAGGGCCATCGATCCCAGGCCTGTCAAGGCCACTGGTAACACAACAGTCAACAAGACACATGCCCTGAGGCAGACCTCAAATATTAAATTCCCCAGCGGAGAGGAGTTCCCGGCTTTAATAATTATCCCTCTGCAGCACAGGCCCTTGAAATCTTCTGATGGAAAGTGCATAATTTAAGTGCAAGATACTTGTATTGTTGTTAGTGGTTAGTGGTGAGATCTGTGCCAGGTCTGCTCTCCTTTAACATCTTCATTTGATCTGAAAGAGGGAGGGTAAAGAGCCTGTTAATTAAATTTGCAGAGGATATGAAATGGGAAGGTGCTGCAAATCCTGGTGAGGACAAAGAGCTAAAAGATAATGCACTGGGAAAGGAGGGTCAGGCCTAGGAAGGAAATAGCCAAATGAAATTCATTCTGAACAAATGCAAAGTAATCCAGCTGGGGAAATATAATTTAACACCATGGAGACTGGGAGAGAGACATTTGGAGAGCAGTAAGAGGGAGCGGCCTGAGGGACAGCAAATACAGTGGGATTTGGGATGGGGGTGGTGGGAAGGGCAGGAGCTGAGCACAGACAACTCCCAGGCCTTCCTGATCCAGAAAGAGGGCAGGTTTCCTGTCATTGTGCCATGGAGTGCCACCCTGCCCGTGTATGCCAGCTGTCAGGGGGCCAAAATATGCCAGCACTTCAGGAAAACCAGGGGTATTTGTGTGTGGGGCACCCGGGGCCAGGTGGGGCCATCAGGGCACATGGGGGATGTGACAGAACCCTAAATCCCCAATGTCCCCTTCCCCAGGGCACAGCACAGTGCAGCCCCACCCTTGGATCAGGCCCTGGAGCTGAGGGGGCCAGGACAAGCTCCAGTTTGTGCTGGGGGGTCACAGCCCCCTGGAAGGGAGGGAGCTCAGCCCTGGGCTCCCATCCCAAACTCCAGGACACGGTGCAGGAGGAGCTCCTGGAATGCCACAGCCGCTGTCCCTCACCCTGCAGCCACCACAGCGACACCTCTGGGCTCACCTGTGGGGGAATTCTGCCTCCAACCCCTCCCTGTCACTGTCACGTCTCTGTCACTGTCAGCTCCCCATCTATCACCCTGTGCAGGGACACTGCTGTCCCCTCACGGCCTGTCCTAACTTGGGACCAGTTGCTCCCAGAGCATCCCTGCCATGGCCTCGTGGCACTGCACTGTCCCTGAGGGCTGGCCCTGGCCCTGTGGGGCACCAGCAGCGTGGGCCAGCCTCCACACCCTGGGACATGATGGGCACAACCCCTGGCAGAGGTGGGGACATTTCTGCCCCTCTCCTGCGCTCCCCCCATGCCCAGGCAGCCGTGGTGAGCAGACAGCTCCATCCAGGAGGCGCAGTGAGTTTCCAAGAAATCCCTCTGCCTCCTGAGCCAGCCTGGCATGAATATTTCAGCACAGCTGCCTGGCCCTGGCTGCAGCACCGCGTCCATGCAGAGCCACCGCGGTAGTGTCCCTGTGCCTGTCACTGCTGCACCCCGGCACTGCTGCACCCCTGGCACTGCTGTACCCCTGTCACTGCTGCACCCCTGTCAGAGCTGCATCCCTGGCACTGCTGCACCCCCGGCACTGCTGCACCCCATCACTGCTGCACCCCCGGCACTGCTGCACCCCATCACTGCTGCACCCCATCACTGCTGCACCCCTGGCACTGCTGCACCCCATCACTGCTGCACCTCTGTCACTGCTGCACCTCTGTCACTGCTGCACCCTGTCATGCTGCACCCCATCACTGCGGCATCCCTGTCACTGCTGCACCCCTGTCACTGCACTGGCACCACCTGCCCCTGCCCTGCCTCTGCCTCTCCCACTGGGTCACCCCAGGGTGGCTGAGCAGCGCCCAGGAGCTGCGCTGACATCGTGTCCCAATGCCAAAGTCACAGCCTGGCAGCTCAGGCACAGCTCGGTGCCCACCCCATGTCCCTGGGTGGGCTGAGCTGGCCCTGTGCCCCCTGCCCAGCCTGGGGCATCACTGGCACCGTGCCCCCTGCCCACTGCTCACCTTGGACTGGCAGAGCTGGCCCTGTGCCCCCTGCCTGGCCTGGGGCAGTGCTGGCACTGTGCCCCCTGCCCACCCCATGCCCCTGGACTGGCAGAGCTGGCCCTGTGCCCCCCGCCTGGCCTGGGGCAGTGCTGGCACTGTGCCCCCTGCCCACCCCATGCCCCTGGACTGGCAGAGCTGGCCCTGTGTCCCCTGCCTGGCCTGGGGCAGTGCTGGCACTGTGCCCCCTGCCCACCCCATGCCCCTGGACTGGCAGAGCTGGCCCTGTGTCCCCTGCCTGGCCTGGGGCAGTGCTGGCTACCACCCCCGTCTGCTGCTCACCCTCGGTGGGCTGAGCTGGCCCCATGCCCAGCCCAGGGCAGCACTGTCACTGTGCCCCCTGCCCACTGCTCACCCCGGGCTGGCTGAGCTGGCCCTGTGCCCCTTGCCCAGCCCGGGGCAGCACTGGCTTCATGCCCCCAGCCCGCGGCAGCACTGGCACTGTGCCCCCTTGCCCTGTCAGTAGCGTGGCTCAGCAGAGCAGCCACACGTCTGTCTGTCTGTGGGGATGTGTGTGGGGGCACGGCTGGGGAAGCAATGCACCGTTCATTAGCCTCGCTCCGCCTGCCCTAATTGCCTGCTCAGGCTGAAACAATTGTGTTAGAGGCTGCTCTGCCTAATTATTATTGTTCTTTTTAAAATAACGGGGGAGGGAGAGCCAGGGGGGGAGGAGAGGGGAAAGGGAGAGCAGCAGCAGGGCAGGGGCACAGGGAAGGCCGGGCTGGAGCAGCATGTAGGATAAGTGACTTGTTTAATGACTGGGAGCTGCGGGGCTGGTCGGGAATAAACAGGTCTGGAATTGGTTCGCCCCCTCCCCGCCTCCTGCCTGCCCCCCTCTCCTCTCCCACTGTTTATTTCCGAGTGATCAGAGGGAGAATAAAAGCCCATCTCGTGTAATAGAGGCAGAGGATTTAATCTGTGTGCCTTGGACTTGGGTAAACTGCAAACATCGATCCGAGCCGGTGGGGAGAGAAAAGAAATTTACAGGCCAATAAAAATATATTAAAAAACTTCCCCTGCCCTCTCGCCGGGGTGGAGGCGATGCCACGGGGCTGAGGGTGGGGAGGGGAGTACGGAGAGACCCAGGGGACTGTGGGGGACCCCAGGGGCCAGGCCTGGGGGCAGCGAGGGGCTCTGCTCACCCCCCTGTTAGCCCAGGGGTGCTGCAGGGCTGAGAAGCGGAGGGTCTGCCAGCCAGTCTGACACTTAAGGAATTAGCTCTGCATCATTTGGAGTTTTCTGCTCTACTAATTTTCAGCCGGCTCCTCATTTGGGTGGTTTTCCCCCCACTTTTTAAAGGGGCAGCATCCCGGATTGCCGGCACCTCCTGGAACTCGGGGGCAGGGCTTTGTGCCGCTTCTCACATCTTCTCTTGGCAAAACCGGCACATTCTTCCCTCTTCTCCAGCAGCCTCTTCATATCCTCATCGTGTTCCCTTCCCCTGCTGGCATTTGCACAGCCCGGGACGCTCCCAGCTCACCTGTGGCATCACCCCTGTGCCCAAACCCTTCACTCGGCAAACAAATCCACCCAGCCCCGACTTTGCCCTTTGCTGTTTGCTTTGGGCTCGCACTGAGGTCTGCTCTGTGCCTCCTGTCGGCTGATGAAAGCACAATTTCAGCCCTCTGTTGACCGAGGGTGCACTTTAGACGTTTTTTTTGCGGGGGAAGAATGGGGGAATGTTTGATCAGAGGTTTGCATTCCCCACACCCAGCTCGCTGTGGCGGGCACAGGGGGTGAAAACACCGCCCTGGCTTGGAAGAGGGGAGAACAGGGGGCATTTCCTGCTCGTGCTCCATCTGCTCAGAGCCCAGAACACCCCAAAGCACAGCTGCCATCAGCAGGATGTCCCTGCTGGCAAGACCCGGCTGGTGGGGTGGCACCCTGTGCCCTCTGGTACCAGCTGCAGCTGCCAGGGGCACAGCAGCCCTGGCTGCCACCGCTGTGCTGGCTGATCCTGCCTCAGTGCTGGCTCCAGCGCTGCTGCACACACTGTCCCAGCTCGCTGTGGGGACAGGGGCAGTGCCCAGGGGCTGGCAGGAGCTGCCTGGCAGCGGGCAGAGGCTGCAGCCGGGCAGATGTGCCCTGAGGCTGCTCTATGACCTTTCCAGCTCTGCCCGTCCCACCCCCAGAGCGCTCCGAGGACACAGAATTCCAGCAATCGTTCTCCTTCCTTCCCTGCCCACCCTGCCTGGCACCCGGCAGCCCATTAGCAACAAAGGAAATCAATGGAACTAAAAAAAAAAAACCCTCCAAAAACAAAAGAAAAAACCAACCAAACAAACCAAAAAACCAAAACAAAAAGAAAAAGCCAAACCAAACCAAACCAACAAAAAATCCCCAAAACCAAAAACAAACAAACAAAAAAACCCACCAAAAAAAAAACAACCCACACGTACACACAAAAAAAAACCAAAAAAGATAAGCCAAGCCAGCAGCTGGGCCTAGACTCAGTTGTTATCCTAGACCTAGTCTTAGTTGTTATCCCAGGCCTACACTCAGTTATTATCCTGGGCTAGACTCGGTTGTTATCCCAGCCCAGACTCGGTTGTTATCCCGGGCTAGACTTGGTTGTTATCCTGGGTTAGACTCGGTTGTTATCCCAGCCCAGACTCGGTTGTTATCCCGGGTTAGACTCGTTGTTATCCCGGGCTAGACTCGGTTGTTATCCCGGGTTAGACTCGTTGTTATCCCGCATGAGAAGGACCCGAAATTGCCCCCAGGCGTCTCGGGGCTTTGCAGCTCGTTATTGATCGGGCATCCATCGATAGCTCCCGGCAGGCAGACAAAAATCCACCCCAGCACATCCTCCTGCACTGCCCAGCCTCCTCAGAACCGCGGGAGGGAACCCTGGAAGAAATCCAGCTGAAGAAATTGCCGAAGAAATCAGATCAGGGTCCTTCTGCTGGGCATGGCTCTCACAGGAATGTGCCACCCCCTGTGTGCTGCCAGCCCCCTTCACTCCGGCCCTGGTGCCCTTTTAGAGCCAGAAATGACTCTGAGCCCCCCCAGACCCTTTGGATGAGCCCCTGAGGGCTCTTTCAGGAGCTCCTGTTTGGATTTGATCCCACCATCCCCGGCCAAATTCCCACATTACCCTACCAGAATTCCCTGGGATTGCCAGTCCTGGGAATGACCCTCACCCCCACTCTGTGCCCACCTTCATCCCCAAAAGCACCTTGGCAGTGCTGCCAACTCCTGCTGCCCTGGCTGGTGTTGGGACCCCTCAGCCCTGCCCTGCCCTGTCCTGGCTGGGTGCAGCCCCCCTGCCCATGGAAGGGGACAGGGACAGGGACAGGGACAGGGGCAGGGACAGGGACAGCAGGAGCACTTCCCTCACAGCCTGTGGCACAAGGACCCCTCTGCTCCTCACCCCATGCTCCTCACCCCCTCCAGCCCTGCTCCCCCTCCAGTTCCCTCGAGGCTGCTTTGCCAAACCCCCTTTTCCAGGCAATTTTTTGGGAATACTCCCAGCAAAATCACCTTGAGTGCAGCTGCCATTCCTTGGCACTGCCCTGCTGGAATCCTTGTGCAGGCTGTGGTGCCACCCCTGCTGTACCATCCCTTCCCAGGGCAGTGTCACCAGGGCTGACACCCCAGAGGAGAGGGAGACAATTCCTCCCAGGGGAGATCCCACACTCCTTTTCAGAGGAGCAAATGTCCATAATTCCTCATTTAAGGGACATTTATGAGCCATTGTCCCTCCTGTCTGAGTGCTCTGGGCACAGCCAGGGCAGGAATTGGCTCCAGGCTTCCCGGGAGTGTACACGGAGAGCTGCAGGTCCTCATTCCCTCCCTGGCACTGCCTGTCCTGGCAGTGCCCTGTGCAGCTGGAGCTGGAGTCACCCTCCTGCTGTGCTTGGAGACCCAAATGTCACCAGGGATGGGACCCTCCCAGGGCTGGAGCCCCTCTGGAGCCAGGCTGGGAGAGCTGGGGGTGCTCACCTGGACAGGAGAAGGCTCCAGGGAGAGCTCAGAGCCAGGCCAGGGCCTGAAGGGGCTCCAGGAGAGCTGGAGAGGGACTGGGGACAAGGGATGGAGGGACAGGACACAGGGAATGGCTCCCACTGCCAGGGGACAGGGATGGATGGGATACTGGGAATGAGGAATTGTTCCCTGGGAGGGTGGGCAGGCCCTGGCACAGGGTGCCCAGAGCAGCTGTGGCTGCCCCTGGATCCCTGGCAGTGCCCAAGGCCAGGCTGGACATTGGAGCTTGGAGCAACCTGGGACAGTGGGAGGTGTCCCTGCCATGGCAGGGATGGAATAAGGTGATTTTCTGTGTTCCTACAATTTCTGGGATCTCTCCCAGGGCACAGGTCCCTCCTGGCAGCCAGGGGTGAACACTCTGGGCTGTGCTTTGACTTTCCCAACAAGGGAACTGAATGTTTCACCCCAGAACAGAGCCCTGCTGACCTTGTGACATCTCCAGGGTGGCAGGTGATACACCCGGGTGCCAGGGAAGAGGCACTGGGTGGGTGCTGAGGGTGCAGCACCTCCGGGAGCAGGGGAACATCATTCCCAGCTGGGACAACATTCTCTTGTATGGAAACAAACAATAAAAGCTCTGGCCTTGAAGAGAGAGGAGCAAAGAGGGAGTGGTGAGAGCTTTGCAGAGCCAGGCCTAGCACAGAGAAAGTGATTAGAGAGCGATTATTCCCGAGTTCTCATTATGTACCAACAAAATGAAATTATCCTGCGACTTATTGAAGGCACACAAAGGGAAGAACCTTCCCCTGCAGTGCATTATCAGTGGAGGAGCTCCTGGAGGAGCAGCTCTGCCCACAGCTATCAACCATCAGCCTGGGAGACGTGGGACAGGCACGGGGGCATCACCCCAATTACTGCTGCCCTCGTTAATCACTCTCCGCTCCCGGTGCAGCCCCTGCCCAGCTCGCTGATGAGATTATCCCTGCACGAGCAGGCCGGGAAGGATGCAGGAGGATCCCAAGGGAGCGGGACGTGGCTGGGAGCAGCTCTGAGGATCGGGAGTGACAGCGATCAAGATGCCGAGTGACAAACGCCTGACGGTGCAGCTCAGCAGCCCCGGCTGGCACCGGGAGCAGCTGCTGCAGAGGGCAGGGGATGCCATTGCCCCAGGGAAAACGGGCATGGAGGAGCTGCCAGCAGGTGGGAATCACAGGGATGCTGACATGGTGGGCTCCTCTTCCAGGTGCCTCCTCTGGAATGGAGAGGAGCAGTGGATGGAGGGGCTGGAAAAGCAGGCAGTGAGGAGGGATCAAAGTGCCACAAGAGATGAGGAGGGAAGGGATTGAGAAGACATCCAGGAAGGCACCAGGAATCCAAAGAGGCAGCAGCAGCTGGAGGCAGAGGTGCCGTGCTTGGCATCAGGAAAGCAGGAGCTGGGAGAAGGAGAAGGAGGGTCCCTGACCCCTCACCCAGCTATGCTTGCCAGGGGATGGCTGCAGCTGCTTCCCAGGAGCCTTTCCTCAGATCTGCAGAGTGTTCCCTCAGCTCTGCAGGAGCATTCCTACATTCTCCAGGAGCATTCCCTCATTCTCCAGGATCATTCCCTCATTCTCCAGCAGCATTCCCTCATTCTCCAGCAGCATTCCCTCATTCTCCAGGAGCATTCCCTCACTTCTCCAGGAGCATTCCCTCATTCTCCAGGAGCATTCCCTCATTCTCCAGGAGCATTCCCTCACTTCTCCAGGAGCACTCCCTCATTCTCCAGGAGCGTTCCTTCAGATCTGCAGGAGCATTCCCTCATTCTCCAGTAACGATCCCTCAGCTCTACAGGAGTGTTTCCTCAGTTCTCCAGGAGCATTCCCTGACTTCTCCAGCAGCCTTCCCTCATTCTCCAGGAGCATTCCCTCATTGTCCAGGAGTGTACCCTCACTTCTCCAGGAGCTTTCCCTCAGCTCTCCATGAGTGTTCCCTCAGATCTGCAGGAGCATTCTCTCATTCTCCAGCAGCATTCACTCACTTCTCCAGGAGCATTCCTTCACTTCTCCAGCATTCCCTCACTTGTCCAGGAACATTCCTTCTTTCTCCAGGAGCATTCCCTCACTTCTTCAGCTCTGCATTCTCCTCAGCCCTCCAGCTGAAGATGCAACACCAGGACATCTCCACAGGGAACAGTAGAATCTCCGTGTCCTTCCCCACACTTGTGTTGTAGGGGCAGAATCCAGAGCCAAGGACTGACCCAAAAAGATAAGGAAGTGGGGCAGGAGATTGCTGATAGTTCAGAGCCAGCCTGGGCCATGTTGTGGTGCCTGGTGTCTTCAGTGTAATCTAAATTATTTTGCCTTTTCCAATTAAATAAAATAATTAAAATCATTAATTTTGGTGCTACGAGCAGCACTGGAAATCTGGCTTCCTAAATTCCTTTAGTCCAAGTGATTTTCCTAGGATTCAATCTGACTTATTTCATTTAGAATTTGCAGAGATGGTTGGCTTTCAGTTGTGCTTAAAATCTTTTAATGGATTGATTCATGGTGGATTGATTAATGCTGGATTGATTAACTTGGCTAACTCTTCCAAGGAGCTGGGTGCCCTAATCGATGTCACCTTGCCAAGGTGTCCACAGGAAGAGGCAAATCCCTGATGTCCCCAAGGCCCCTGGGGACAGCTCAGGGCTCCCAAACCACACCAGGCTTTTCATGGGGGTGGTGGGGTCAAGAGGCCACAGCCTGTGCTGGAAACCAAACCTCAGCAACCCCAAAGAACTGAGTTCATGGGGAAAGGCAGATTTGTGCTCCCAGAGCAGCGAGAGCAGGGCTTTGGTTCCCTTCAGCGAGTGACACTGCAGCAAAGTGACATTCCCAATATTTCTGTGCTTTCATGATGTGAGAGCTTTCCCAGCTCATTTCCCTGCCCAGCTCCATGGCCACAGCAGCAGCAAACTGCTCTGGGAGGGTCACAGACTGAAATCCTTGTGCTGGGCCTGGCTTTTCTGAGTGGAATGTGATCACAGAGAGGTGAACTGGGGAATTTGTAATGGAAACCTCAGCTGGAGGAGGCTGTGGGCTCTGGGCAGCTTATCTGATGTTCTCTGAGGGCATCACCCAGTGCAGCTCCTGGGGTGCCAGAGGGGCTGAAACTGCAGCAGTGTTGGGATTCTGGAGTCCACACAAGAGGAGGACACTCGATACAATAATAGGGAATAGAGTGTCTGATAAAGCCAGGCCAACTCCAGGTGAGTGCAGCCTGCTCAGCTCAGCAGAACTCCAGACAATTCGCCCAGCCTGGAGCTGCTGCCTGGGTTGGATCCAGCAGCAATTCCACAGGGCAGCACAGCTGGGTTTCAAGGACCTGCAAGGACAAAAACCTTCCCATGGTGGAATCCCCCCAGCACATCCTAGGGAATCACAGAGCCCAGGAAGAGCCCTGGAGCCTGGCAGCACCCCCTGGAGAAAACAAACATTGCTCCAGGGGAGGGCTCAGCAATCCATACCCAAACTCACCTGCTTTGGTTCTCATTTGAATGCAAGCTCAGCAGGTGACAGGAATTCCTGGAATAAAGAGGAATAACAAAGGGCTGTTGTCATCTCAGAGCAGCCCTGAGCAGGCTGGCAAAACAACCAGGTGGGGAAGGGATGCTCCAGCCACCTGAGAGCTTTGGGAATCTCAGAATCATGGAGTGGGTTGGGTTGGAGGGGACCTTACAGCTCATCCCATCTCACCCCTGCCATGGCAGGGACAATTCCACCATCCCAGGCTGCTCCAAGCCTCACTGTCCAGCCTGGCCTTGGGCACTGCCAGGGATCCAGGGGCAGCCACAGCTGTGCCAGGGCCTGCCCACCCTCCCAGAGAGGAATTTTTCCCAACCTGACCTGTGGGTGATGGCCTGCTCAGCCAGGGCCTCCCCTTTCTGCATCCTCCTGGGGATGCCATTCCCAGCCAGCCCAGACCCTGCAGAAGTGGAGAATGGAAATGTGGATATGGATAAATCTGGCAGTGTGGGTGACTGTGAATGCCCTGAGGGAATTCCAGCACTCCTGCAGATGTAGGACAGGGCCCTGAGAAGACTCTGAATACATTCCCATTCTCAGGAAACAACAGGAGCTGTTGGCACACTCCAAGATCTTCCCAACGAGCAGCAGCAGTGGCTGCAGGAGCCCAGCTCTGGAGAAACATCCTCAGTGTGCAGTGGGTGGGAGAAGGGTTTGCCAAGACAGCCCATTAATTAGTGGGGTGCAGGTGATCCTTCAGGTCCTTTCCAACCCAAAGCATTCCATGATTTTATGAGTTTTCAGGCAAATAACAGCAGGGAAATCCTTGCTTCCCTCCCCTGACTGATACCCAGCATTCCCAGCTCTCCAACACCCCATGGATGGGTGGGATTGGCTCCTTCCCCCCTGGACACCTCCATCCCCACCTTCAGCACTTCCAGTGGCTCCTGTATTCCCAAAGGAAAAGTCTTGGCCTGCATGGAGCAGCAGAGCCCCAGAGTGTGTCTGAGGCTGCTGGAGGTTCTCAAGTCTCCTTCCCAGCAGTGGGAATTATTCAGCATATGGAAGGCCTGAAAGCCTGTAAGGAAAATCAGAGTCACTGGGATAACCCTGAAACCTTTCCCATTTCAGATGTCTAAAGGCCTTATCTCACCCTGGAATTCACACATCTCCTGAAAATCCCTTGGGAAGAGGCTCATGTAAGAGCTTTTTGGGGATGAGAACTGGGAGTTCTCCATGTCCAACCTCTCCAGGGAGCTGGGAGGCAATGGGTGCTCAGGGGTGCTCCCCAGTTCAGTGTTGGTGCAGCCATCCCTCCCATACTGCTGCACTTATCCCCTTGGTTAGGTGTCCCTGGGGAATGAGAGGAACTCATTCTGCCCGAGTTGAGGATTTGGATGCACTGGGGATGTCAAGGAGGATTTTGGAAGTGTAGCCCCATGAGCTGAGAGCTATCTGTGCACCCTGATCCCTGCAGCTCCCCACTGCCCCTCAGCAAGGCAGCAGCAACAAATCCAAGGGGAAGCAGAGCAGAGGAGAAAGCTCTGGAGGGGTTAACGTGCTCTGGAGCATGGTTCAGTGAAATTGTCAAAAAATCCCTTCTGACAAATTGCCTCAGAAGAGAGGAAAAAAAAATCTAAAGAGCCGAGTGCATGGTAATGATTTCTGAAAAGTTCCCTGGCACCGAAATGGCCAAATACCATTAGCAAAGCAAATTGTGTTTTGTGCACATAATTCACACCAGAACACAGAATTCAGGCCTGTTATTAACGGGACACGAAAGCAAGGCAGTCAGAGAGCTCTGCCTGACTGCAGGGCTCAGCCCCAGCCAGGTCCCTGGCACATCCAGGAGATTGGGAATGCTGTGGGACTCTCCATGTCCCTGGCACATCCAGGAGATTGGGAATGCTGTGGGACTCTCCATGTTCCTGGCAGACCCAGGAGATTGGGAATGCTGTGGGACTCTCCAGGTCCCTGGCACATCCAGGAGATTGGGAATGCTGTGGGACTCTCCAGGTCCCTGGCACATCCAGGAGATTGGGAATGCTGTGGGACTCTCCAGGTCCCTGGCAAATCGGGAATGCTGTGGGACTCTCCAGGTCCCTGGCAGACCCAGGAGATTGGGAATGCTGTGGGACTCTCCATGTCCCTGGCAGACCCAGGAGATCAGGAATGCTGTGGGACTCTCCAGGTCCCTGGCAAATCGGGAATGCTGTGGGACTCTCCAGGCACACCCCAGCTCCACCCAAAGAACCTCAGTGTCCTCCTCCCGTCTGGGGAGTGCCTCTTCAAAGCTGCTCGCAGGACATCAGCACCTTCCCGACGCTCATTTTCCCAGGCTTTTTGATCACACAGAGCCCGGGGCTGCTCTTTGCATGTCCCCAGCCTCCACAGTGCCTCCCGAACCTGCCCAGCCCAACTGAGCCCTGCTCCACCCCTGAGCTGCTTCCCCAGTGATGCCTCAGGTTTTATCTTTTATATTTTTCACATTCTGTGCTGCTTTAGTGTGTGGGTCTGAGCTTCATATTAGGGGATGGTGAGCAGGGAGACAAAACAATTCCCGCTCTAGCTGGGAACCAGAGACAAATGATCCAAATCTCAGGCCCAAGAGCACAAACAACGTGGGCTGAAGAGCAAAAAACAAGAAGGATGGGACTTCATAACCTAAAGCTATAATTGGACAATTAACTACAATATGAAGCAAGAATGGAGTAGGTTGCTCCAAATTGACCAGAACTTATAAAAGTGAGAGACCCCGTGCCCGGTTGTGCATTTTGTGACCATTTTGGTTCATCTTGGATTCATTTTGTGACCATTTTGGGTTCACCTGGGGTGCAGCCCTGGCTGGGCTCTCATGCTGCCCAAGGTGCATCCATTGAGGTCTCCTAATAAATCCCTGCTTTATTGTTTAACTCTCTAGTCTCTGTTCTAGGCCAGCCTGCACAAGGCTGCTGGGCAGCCCCAGACACTGACTCAGCTGCTCATGGAAGAACATCTCCTGTCCTTTTCCATGGCCTGACTCTGACACATTCCCAGGTGTCCGGCACACCAGCAAAAACAACATTCAGATGGAGCTGGGAGCAGGGAGCTTGTGGAGCAGCCTTCAGATATTCCCTGGCTTGTGATGGAGCTCTGGGAATGCTGTGGTGGAGCTGCTGTGGGATGGAAACCAAGGCACTGCCCACTTTTCTGAGCCATCCGCCATGCAAATCCCACCGTGGGGATGGAATTAAAGCCATCCACGGCTCCACAGATCCTGGGGTTTGTGGCAGGGCTGGTGGCTCAGCCCAGGAACCCCCCGGGCTGTGGGTCAGGCAGGGCTGGTCCTGCTCCCGGTGCTGGTGTTGGCACCCTGGCACAGCGGGCACGGAGGATGGTGCCAGCCCTGCCGAGTGCCAGGGCGCCAGCCCAAAGGGCAGGGAGGAGCCCGGCTGGGCAGCCCGGCTGGAATTCGGTCATGGAAAAGCTCTGGAATTCATTAGCTGTGCCCCAGGCCAGGCAGGATTGTAATAAACACCTTCTTTGAGTCCTGTAGGTAGAAGTTACATGAAAATTACCTACTTTAAAAGTGCATTAGCATTTCAAAGGCAGACATTAGGAGACAGCCGAGCGCGATGACTGCGCACTGGCAGGGCTCCGCTTTGCCTCTTTATGCACCCTGACGCTTTTCATCTCACCCCGGCGTGTCGTTCCCTGCTGGATGGGCCGGGAGCTCCAAAACCCCTCCTGAGGCTTCCCGTGCCGGGTCAGGAGGGAATTACTCCAGCAGGTCCTGGTGCTCCTCAAAGGAGCGGTGGAGGAGGCTCCTCCAGCGGGTTCTGCAGCGCAGAGGTGGTGCCCAGGGTGTATCCCGGGTCCGGGTGATGCACAAAGCCCTGCCTGGTGTCCCCAGTGTCCCCAGTGTTCCCAGTGTCCCCAGTGCCCCCAGTGTCCCCAGTGTTTCCCTGCGTTCCCAGCCCTCTGATCTCCAAAGGCAGAGGACAGAGATGGAAGCGCTCAGAGACATGAAAGGGCCTTTCAGGGAAGGAGCTGAGCAAAGCAGAGCTGGCTAAAAGCGAGCTCAGGATGACCTGGGAATGGGGTTTTCCCTGTTAAGTGGTGAGGAAGAACCAGGGACATCAAATGAAGGGATGGTGCAGCAGCACTAACCATGGCAAACCCTGTCCTACGGGATGCCCTGACCTGCGGCACAGGGATGGCACAGCTTGGTGGCACTGGCGGGACTTTGTGGCCCTGTACAGGTGAGCCCAGAGGGTGATTCCCTAAATGAGCAGCTGACAGATCCATCAGGGAATGTACACAAAGGAACTGCTGTGATCTGTGCCTTGGGAAGCCTCCAAACAGGAGCTGCCCTGTGGCTGCTGTACCTGCTGCCTTGCCCTGGTGATAAATAAACTTGAGAGAGATGTTGCTCACTTCCAGGAATTTAAAAGGTTTATTAAACCTTATCAAAAACACAACAGAAGGCTGAATAGAGAAAATATTACAGCACCAGAAGCAGAGGATTTTCCCCACCATGTGCTCACCCACACAATGGAAGTTTCACCTTTTAACCCTTTAGCCCCCCTAAAGTTCTGTCCATCGACTCCTCCTTCCCTGCCCAGGGCTGGAGATCCCTTCCTGACACCTTGAGTGGGGCTCAGGTGCTGCCACAGGAACGAGTGACCCTCCCAAATGTGCCAAACCCAGGGCACCCTGATAACAACACAAGGGGGTAAAACACAACTATAAAACTATAAAACTTCTCCACATACACACAGGATATTTGCATTTTAACTGTGAGAGTCAGCCATGGCACTGCTCATCTGTCACACTGGGAGAGGCTCAGGTGCAAGTGGTGGCAGTGCCCTGTGTGTGGTGTGGCAGTGCCATACAGGTGGCACTGAGTGGTGGCAGTGCCCTGTGTGTGGTGTGGCAGTGCCATACAGGTGGCACTGAGTGGTGGCGGTGCCCTGTGTGTGGTGTGGCAGTGCCATACAGGTGGCACTGTCCCTTCTGTGCCACTCTGCCGTGAAGAGTGGGGGAAGCACAAAGCAGGAGAAGCACCAGGGGAGCTTTGGATTGGATATTAGGAACAATTTCTTCTCCAAAGGGTTTGTCCAGCATTGGAACAGGCTGCCCAGGGATTTAAGAGGAGTGTGGATGTGGCACTTGGGGACATGGTCAGTGGTGGCCTTGAGTGGGGGTCAGGCACTGCCACAGTGACGAGTGACCCTCCCATATGTCCCAAACCCAGGGCACCCCTGATAACAACAGAAGAGGGGTAAAATACAACTATAAAACTTCTCTTAACATTTATATATATATATATATATATATATATATATATATATATATATATATATATATATATATAATATTTGCCTTTTAATTGTGAGAGTCAGCCATGGCATTACCCATCTGTCACAAACCCTTCCCTGGCACTTCCCAGCTCCAGCTGGCAGCCGAGCCAAGGGCAGGAGGCATCCTGGCTGTTCCTGGAGCAGGATCCCAGGGGAGATGGAGGTGCAGATAGGACAGAGTGAGGTGAGGGCGGGGTGTCTCAGCCAGCAGAGAACAATGTTCATATATCTCAGATCAACAGAGCTCCAGGCTCAGGAATGACCCCCGGGACTGGCAGGGAATGTGGAGCCTTCCTGCCCCTGCTCCTGTTCCCAGGGAGGGCTCTGAGGCTAATTTTATGTGAGATGCCACTTGCAGGTCACCCAAACTTCCTCTGGAGCTGCGTGTGCAGAGCGAGGCGAGGCGAGGCAGAGTTATCTCCTGCCAGAGTAATTACTCCTTGTTTTCCCAGATAATACTCGGGGAATTTGAATATGGCCATTTTTCCTGCTCCTGCTGCAGCTCTGAAGATTGTGCTGCTGTCATCTGTGAGTTCTTATCACTTATCTCTGCTCTTTTATCTTTGCCACTCATTTCAATGTGTTTAAGGCTCCTGCAGAGCCTTGTCTCTGCTCCAGGGAGCCTCTGCACAGCTCCCAGGAGCTCTGGGCCCCTGACGGGTCTCAGCAGCCACTCCAAGGTGCCAAAACTCTGTCCTGAACCTGGAATGTGCTCCAAGACCTTCAGCAACTTTCTTATCCAACAGGAAATAGCCTCAGTCATTCCTTTCTGGGTTTTCCCTCAGAGATTTGCCCTCTGGGCTCGGGCAGCTGAGCTTTGCACCAAGGCAGGCCCTGGGCACTGCTGGGCCTGGGCCTGGTGTTGGAGTTCTGCTGGTCCTGGGAAATGGAAAATCAGGATTTTGAGGGGCAGGGGCTCAGCCCAGGGTAGGACAGAAGAGGAGGCAGGAGAGGCAAAGGTGGGACTGTGGGGGGCTGGCAAAGGGGGCCAAGCCCACCTGAGAGCCCCAGGGAGCTGCAGCTCCAGAGGTGGCTCCAGCCCCATTCCCTGCCCTCTCACACTCCATCCCCTCACCCTGCACACCTAAACCTCTTAATAAATAACACCTTTATTTATCTCTGCAGTTTGTTCTTGTTCTGGAATTTGTTCTTGTTCCCTTTTTCTGTGGGCAGGGGTCAGTGCTGCCTGGGGGTGTGAGGGGAAGCCCAGCTGGAAAATCCCATGTGGGGTGTGAGGGGAGGCCCAGCAGTAGAATCCCATGGCTAAACCCCCTTCCCATCAGGAGATGCAGCTGCAGCTCCATGCCAGGCTCTGCTCCCCCAGACAGCTCCAGGATGTGCTCCCCGAGCTCTGGGGGGGCTCTCCCAGCTCGGGCTCCCCGTGTCAGGTCGGATTTCTCAGTGGGGAGCCGGGAGCAGTTCCATGGAGCGGGATCATTACCCACTAACACACAAAGCCTGCCTCACCAGTGCTCCCAGTATCCCGGCGGGGCTGGGGGCTGCAGCCCACGCTGGGAAGGGATTGCAGCACACTCTGCCTTCGGAGCAGGATGTTCCATCCTTCCTTCAAATTAAAAAAATCTCCTGTGCATCCATCTCCTCGGCCACGGGAGGCATTTCCCAGCCGCCATCACGGATTTGGAGCCGGGACCTAGGAGATAAAATAATTTACTAATTGGAAGTGGCACCAAACATTTTGCCTCTTGCCCTGGCTGTGATCCCGGGGGCAAGTGGCTGGCAGCTCTCCAGGAGACAAAGCCAAGGCAGCGCCGAGGTGGCCGCGGTGCCACTCCGGGAGCTCCACCCCGTTTGTCCCCAGCGCTCTGTCACCTTTCATTACACCCAGAGACGCCCATCAAAGGCAGAGCCGGCTGCAAGGCTGAGGAGGAGTGACAGGGCTGGTGCAGAGGAATTTCACACAACAGCCCAGGCATTTTCTAGCTCACTGACTCGTTTTCCCTGTTTTCTTTTTTTCTTTATTTTTTTTTTTTTTACGGATGGCTTTGCACTTGGCAGCCCTGGGCAGGCTGGGGAAGAGCACAGCTTCCTCCAGAGCCAGGAGAAGCCAAAACTCTTCATTCACTCATCTCCTCATTCATTCTCTCCACAACATCTGTGTATTCACCAGGATGCTCCACCCGGCTCAGAGCTGGGCCCACAACAGCACCGGGTCCCTGCTCCCAGGTGGTGGCACTGGGTGGCTCCCAGGTGATGGCTCCAGGCCAGCATGGCAGCCCTGGGCACCTGGGGGGTGACACCTTGAGCTGGGGCTGCATTTTTGCAGCTGGACAACATCTGGCACTGTCCCCATCACCCTGCCTGTGTGTCCCCACAGAGGGGCTGCCCAGAGTCTGTCACCTGCTGCTGGGGGAGGGCATGGATCCCTCTGATCCCTGAATTCCCTGTGAGGATCCCTCTGATCCCTCAATTCCCAGTCAGGACCTGTACAAACTTCATCATTTGAGCAGTGGCCTCGAGGCTGTTGCTCTGTAGATCCAGGGTCTGCCTGGAAAAACCAGCTGTGCCCCATTTTCCAGACATTTCTGTTCCAAGGTGGAGCCCCACAACCCATCCTGTGGGATCCTCAGCTCAGGGAAGGGCAGGATGGGGATGAGCAGGAGGGGAAGGAACGGGTGGTAGAGTAAGGGGAGGCTGTGCCAGCAGGGATGAAGTCAGGAAGGGACCTGCCATGGGACAAGGGGACATCTCACACCTCCCATTGGAGACAGGGCTGGAATGTGGGGGCAGCTCTTGGAAGTGCAGAGCAGGAGCACAGCCAGTTTCAGATCTCAGAAGCATCCAGAGGAACAGGCAGGAACTGATCCCAGCAATTCCCCCTGCACAAGAGGCAGAACTCCTGCCCTGGACAGAGACCAGAGAGGCTGTGGAGTGTCCCTACATGGGAATATTTCAGATATCCCTGAGCCCTGGGATGGCCCTGCTGGAGCAGGGAGGTGGCACCAGGTGAGCCCCTCCCAGCCTTCTCCAGTCTGGGATTCCCTGATCCCCTGATTTCCCACTCCCTGAGAGAACACAACAAAGACACCAGTGGGGTTTGTGGCTCTGTGACATCCCCAGCACAGCAAAATGGGCAGAGGCTCAGAGAAACCCTCCCAGAAGGTTTCCCCCCGCCTGGCTCTGCTCTGGTCCCTGCAGCGCCGGGGGGGAGTTCAGCAGAATTGGGGCCCTGCCCTGTCACTGACACATTTTATGAAAATCCTTTCACTGGGATTTTTCTCCTGAGAAGCTGAGAGGCCTCAGAAGTGAAATGTAAACACTAATTATTGGATAGCTTGGAATGTGGTCTGGAGATGGTTTACCAACAGGTGCATCTTTGATTGGTTTCATGTGAATTGTTTTTAATTAATGGCCAGTGACAGCCAGCTGTGTCAGACTCTCTGGTCAGTCACAAGATTTTATTATTCATTCCTTTCTTTTCTAGCTTTCTGATGTCTCCTTTCTCTTTCTTTGGTATAATTTTAGTATAGCATATAGAATAGAATAGAATAGAATAGAATAGAATAGAATAGAATAGAATAGAATAGAATAGAATAGAATAGAATAGAATAGAATAGAATAGAATAGAATAATAAATCAGCCTTCTGAAACATGGAGTCAAGATTCCCATCTCTCACCTGGTCCTGGGGACCCTCAAACACCGCTCCACTGCCCTGTGACCCTCCAATACCACCTCATGGCCCTGTCCCATGGCAGCCCCTGTGCCAGCCGGGCTCACAGCCATTCACTGGATGAAGCCTTGTCTGAAGTTGCCATCTAGGGGAGCACAGCCTGCCAAGGAGGTGAGGAACCGAGCACACCCAATGCCTCCAGGGCCTTTGTCTTCCAGAGACAGCAACAAAGAATGGAAATAAAGCGACTTAAAGTGCCCCAAACGCAGCTCGGTAATGACAAACACATGGCTTGGAGAGCCTGAGAACACAGAGGGAACCGGGTGTTTATAAACTCCGAGAGATTCGCTGGTGGTGCGAGGGGGAAGCTCCGGGCAGGGATTTCCCCCAGGAGAGGATTTAAGATCCAATCCTGGGAAATATTTGAATGTTGGGATAGAAACTGCTCTGACCTCTCTGCTGGGATTTGCCCCTTGACTCCCAGGCTTGTAGGGGAGTGCTGGGGTGGCTGGGCTCCCTCCTCCTGCCCAATTTCCTGGGAGGGCCTTTCCCAAATGGCCCCTGGCTCGTTCAGCTCCTCTGGGATCAGCCAGGATCAGCTCAAAAGGGCGGCAAAAGGGGGAGATAAAAGAAGAGATGGGGTTAGTGGTGACAAAAGGGGGAGATAAAAGAAGAGATGGGGTTAGTGGTGGCAAAAGGGGGAGATAAAAGAAGAGATGGGGTTAGTGGTGGCAAAAGGGGGAGATAAAAGAAGAGATGGGGTTAGTGGTGGCAAAAGGGATAAAAGAAGAGATGGGGTCAGTGTGAG
Organism: Ammospiza nelsoni; assembly: GCF_027579445.1. Lineage (NCBI taxonomy): Eukaryota > Metazoa > Chordata > Aves > Passeriformes > Passerellidae > Ammospiza > Ammospiza nelsoni. Next base: position 2,664,680 of record NC_080648.1, on the reverse strand, counting down.
CTCTCCAGCGAGACTGAATCCAGTTAAATCCAGAGGATGGAAACAAGCTCAGTGGGATTTAGGGAGCAGAGGGGAGCACACAGGGAAGGAACCGGGAGCAGGGGAAGGTGAGTGAGGGTGGATGGGGGCACAGCGGGTGACACATCCCCAGTGGCACATCCCTGGTGGCACATCCCTGGTGGCACAGCCGCTCTGGATCATTCCCCAGGTGCCAGCTCACCCAGCAGGCTGCAGCTCTGGCAGCTCTGCAGACAAAAGGTTCCCCATATCTGCATTTCTGAGGCGCTTATCACCACGGAGTCTCGCTGCTCGCAGCCCTTTCCTCCACAAGGGCAGAGTGTTCCTATTGTTGTTACACAAATCGCTTCCCCTGCCGGTTCCTTCCCTTCCAGGCTACTGAGTAGAGCTTGGCTCGGCTCCCTCTGGACTAATTTGATGAGAGATAATTATCTTGTTAATATCATCTTATTTTCTTAAGTCCCAGCCTCTCTTTTATTAATTCTGTCAGTCGCGGGTTGTGTTGCTCTTAGGTCCGTGGCTTTTCAAAACACTCTAACAGGCACTTCTGGGAGAAAGTCGGGAAAAGAACAACTTCACCAGGAGAATGTAAATATTGACATTTTTTTTACAATGGAGGTTTTTAATCGGCTCCTCCTCACAGGGTTGGCCGCCGTGGGAACCGCTTGGCCACCGTGGCTGCGGGTGGGATGCTGCTGCAGCGGGAGATGCTCGGGATCTGCTGCTCCTGAGGGAAGGGCACCAGAGGAGCAGGGGCAGGAGGGAACAGCAGGAGAGGAGCAGGGGCAGGAATTCTGCCTGGAGGGAGCAGGAGGTGCCCCAGGACATGTGAAATGAGGCTGTGCCCTCTCCTTGTGGTGAATCTGCTGAATGCAGCAGGAAAGGGATGGGAATTGAAAAAGGAGCATGGATGTGAGGTGGTTTGCAGGGAAATGCTCCATTCCCCCTATCCAAGAACTACCCATCCTTGTTCTGAATCCAGCAAGAAAAGGATGGAAGTTGGGAAAGGAGAGTGGGGTGGTTTGCAGGCAAAGGCTCCATTCCCACTATCCAGGCACTACCCATCCTTGTGCTGAATCCACTGAATGCAGCAGGAAAGGGATGGATTTTGGGAAAGGAGTGTGGATGTGGGGAGGTTTGCAGGGAAAAACTGCTCCCACTATCCAAGAACTGCCCATCCTTGCTCTGAATCCACTGAATCCAGCAGGAAAGGGATGGAAAATGGGAAGACAGCGTGGATGTGGGGTGATTTGCAAGGAAAAACTCTGCTCCCACTATCTTAGAACTGTCCATCCTTATTCTGAATACACTGAAAGCAGCAGGAAAGGGATGGAAATTGGGAAAGGAGCATGGATGTGGGGTGGTTTGCAGGGGAAGGTTCCATTTCCCCTATCCAAGAACTGCCCATCCTTGCTCTGATTATGCTGAATCCAGTAGGAAAGGTATGGAAATTGAGAAGAGAGCATGGATGTAGGGTGGTTTGCAGGGGAAGGCTCTGTTCCCCCCATCAAAGGGCACTCTGGGGATGTGGCTGATCCGAGCCCATGCAGGGGACAGGGATCCCACAAAACCTTTCAGAGCCTTTCAGAGCTCATTATCTTTTGCAAGAACATTTATGACTGCTGTTAACATTAACAAGGGATTGTGTTATCCCAAATAATCCCACACAGGGCTCATTATGGAGCCACACCTGGAAGTGCAGCCCCCAGCACTTGTCCTGTGCTTCCCAGCAGGAATGTCAGGCAGGATCCCACCTTCCCTGGCATTGCATCTTCCCTGCACCCCTCACCACCAAGGGAAGAGTTTGGCTGCAGAGGGATCCAAAGGATGCCCTGATCCTGCTGGATGCCCCAGCACTGCCCTGGGGCAGGGTGAGGGCACTCAGCTCCACAGGGATGAGGAGATTCTGGGATTTGTGAGGAAAAAGGAGCCATTTTAGCATCAGCTGAAGGGGTAGAGGAACCTTCCTGCTCAGGGCAATTTGAAGGAGGATTTTGTATAAGAAATGCAATCTTTTTTCCAGCACCACTCCAGATCTGCACAGGATTTTTTCCCCTTGGATCAGAGCCTGAATCCCTCTAAAACAAAGCAGGAGTGGGAATGCGAGCTTGGGAGTGAAGTGTGTTCTCAAGCAATTTTCTGAATCAGGATGGGAATGCAAACCTCTTCTCTTTGACTCGAGGGTTTGATTTTCATTTTTTTTTTCTTTTCCCTTTTCAATAACACAGATCTCAAACTCATTCAAGGCAGGGAAAATGAGGGGGTCGGGCTGCCTTCCTCTCTGCCAGGAACAGAATTCCATTAAGCTGCTCCTGCCTGCTTGCAGGAAGGAGCTGTTTGCTCCCAGTTTGTGCTCACGCTGTGCCTGGTGCTGGAGCATCCAAGAGCTTCCCAGGGCTGGATGAAACAATGGGATTTAATATCTGCAGCATGCTCCAAAGCTGTGGATTCTCACTCATTTATTCCAGGGGCTGAACTCATTCACTGGCAGGGCAGGGAAGCGTTTTCTGCAGTGGCAGATGGACTTCAAGGAGAATCAAGAATTTAATCAAGGAGAATCCCATTTTTCAGCTGATGTGGAGGGTCCTTTTAGAGTCCTACATGGTCTGGGGTCATCCCACAGGCTCCGCTGGGCAGAGGGAAAGTGATTAATTAGAAATAAAATCATAAAATTTATTCAGGTTTTATTGGGGGGGAGTCTCTGATTTGGTCATCTCCATGGAGAAAAAAAAGGAAAGAGGGAAAGAGAGATGCAGGGAGGGACAGGGAGATGATGGGTGAGAGAGCAGAGGGGAAGAGGTGAGAAGGGAAAGGTGGATGTTCTCCCCAGCTCCCCTGGGAATGGCAGCCTGGCTGCTCCTTCCTGCAGGCAGCTCTGGGGGAAGCTTTGCTCTCCTTGCATGCCAGGCTGCCCTCCTGGGACACAGCTCAGCTCCAGCAGCTCCACAGGCTCAGATCCAACAGAAACGAGGGCTGCACCTGCATTAGGCCTAGAAAAGCAAGTGATAAAAATGAGAGCAGGCTCCTGGTACTAAAGTGATTTCAGTGTTTATTATAATAAAAGAAAGTCCTAAAGCAGGGGGCACGGGCGGGGCAGGAGCATTCCCTCAAGGATGCTGCAATGCCTGTAGCCGTAGCCCCGATGGTCCAGATGGGGCAGCACAGCTTCCCTGGGTCAGATACCCCTTTTTATCCTGTTTTTTTGTCCCCTTGGATTGGTTTCCTTTTGGATCCTTCATTTGCATGAAGGTTTAAGGTCTTAATTGTCCCATGACAGTTCTGTCCAGGTTTAAAGCACTTGATTGGCCATTTCTGTTCTGTCCAGACCAGCTCCTTTTGCTTGGGAGGGTGCTGCACTTTACTGAGGTGTAATTTCTTATAACTCCCCTTTTAACCCCTTTTATCATAACCAAACTAACAGCACATGTTAAAAACGGGAGCAGGCTCCTGGTATTAAAGCGACTTCAGCATTTACAAGGCCTAAAGCAGGGGGGCCGGACCGAGCCGGAGCATTCCCTCGCGTTGAGGATGGAGCAGCGCGTGTGCTGGGGCTGCTCAGCAGGGATGGCCCCAATGGTCCAGGGTCAGATACCCCTTTTTATCCTGTTTTTTTGTCCCCTTGGATTGGTTTCCTTTTGGATCCTTCATTTGCATGAAGGTTTAAAGCGCTTGATTGGCCATTTCTGTTCTGTCCAGACCAGCTCCTTTTGCTTGGGAGGGTGCTGCACTTTACTGAGGTGTAATTTCTTATAACTCCCCTTTTAATCCCTTTTATCATAACCAAACTAACAGCACATGTCAAAAACGGGAGCAGGCTCCTGGTATTAAAGCGACTTCAGCATTTATTATAACAAAAGCAAGGCCTAAAGCAGGGGGGCCGGACCGAGCCGGAGCATTCCCTCGAGGATGGAGCAGCGCGTGTGCTGGGGCTGCTCAGCAGGGATGGCCCCGATGGTCCAGGGGAACAGCACAGCTTCCCTGGGTCAGATCCCCCTTTTTATCCCATTTTTGTCCCTTTGGATTGGTTTCTGTTTGGATCCATCATTTGCATGAAGGTTTAAGGCCTTGATTGGCCATTTCTGTTCTGTCCAGACCAGCTCCTTTTGCTTGGGAGGGTGCTGCACTTTACTGAGGTGTAATTTCTTATAACTATGCTTTTAACCCCTTTTATCATAACCAAACTGACAGCACATGTCAAAAATGAGAGCAGGCTCCTGGTACTAAAGTGATTTCAGCATTTATTATAACAAAAGCAAGGCCTAAAGCAGGGGGCCCGGGCCGAGCAGGAGCGTTCCCTCAAGGATGGAGCAGCGCTGGTGCTGGGGCTGCTCAGCAGCGATTGCTCCAATGGTCCAAGTGAGGCAGCACAGCTTCCCTGGGTCAGATACCCCTTTTTATCCTGTTTTTCGTCTCTTTGGATTGGTTTCTGTTTGGGATCCTTCATTTGCATGAAGGTTTAAGGTCTTGATTGGCCATGACAGTTCTGTCCAGGCTGGCTTATTTCACTTGGGGGGTGTTGCACTTTACTGAGGTGTAATTTCTTATAACTATGCTTTTAACCCCTTTTATCATAACCAAACTGACAGCACATGTTAAAAATGAGAGCAGGCTCCTGGTACTAAAGTGATTTCAGTGTTTATTATAATAAAAGCAAGGCCCAAAGCAGGGGGCCCGGGCCGAGCAGGAGCGTTCCCTCAAGGATGAAGCAGCGCTGACACTGGGACTGCTCAGCAGAGATGGCCCCAATGGTCCTGGGGAACAGCACAGCTTCCCTGGGTCAGATGCCCCTTTTTATCCTGTTTTTGTCCCTCTGGATTGGTTTCTGTTTGGATCCTTCATTTACATGAAGGTTTAAGGCCTTGATTGGCCATGACAGTTCTGTCCAGGCTGGCTCCTGCTGCACTTTACTGAGGTGTGTTATGGTACCTTGGCTACCTTATTTCTTATAACTGCCCTTTTAACCCCTTTTACAGTGTAACAACCAAACTATCAGTACGTGCTTAACGATCTATCAACTATTTACAACAGTTTCTGACCTATTTTTAACACAAGGATACATGGATATATTATAGCAGCTTCATGCACATTTGTTTACCATTTGTATTTACCAAGATATTTCATTGCTCAAGAACCCACAGCCCCTCTGTCCTCTGCTCAGATTGACCCTTTTCCACAGAAACAATAAATCCTGAGAGCTCCAAAGTGATGGAAGGTGGCTCCAGTCTGGCCAAGCATCCATCAGCTCACCCCATTCCCAGTGCTGCCCTGCAGGGAGATGAGGCTTGTCCTGCTCTGCCCATTCCAGGCCAGGGATGCAGCTGGGATCAGGCAAGATTTGGCTGCTGCCATCAATGCAAACCCACCCTAAATAAGGAGCAAAGCCCATGAGGAGCAGGCAGGCTCCAAAGCAGCTCAAAGCCTGGCTGCCTGCAGGGGTGGAGCTCCTGAATGAGCTCCTATTTTTGGTTTTTTCCTCATTTTCTGCCATGCAGCAACTGCTTTATTTACTGTCCCAGGCTGCAGCCAGCCCAGAAATGGGAATGTCCTCACCCGCTCCTCTCCCAAACCCCTCATTCTGGGATCCTCAGGAACTCATTTGCACGGGGCTCTGCATCCAGAAGGGCTTTATGGAGATGGAATGGACCCATCAGAGTGAGATATCCAGCTCCAGGCCTCCAGGCACCTGGGCCCTGCTTGGTTTTTCTTACATGTTGTTTGTGGGTTTCCTTTGTTTCTTTTTTCTTTTTCTTTTTCTTTTTTTTGGGGGGGGAGGGGTATGTGTTGTTGTGGTGGCTTTTTTTTTTTTTTTTGTTGTTTTGTTTTTTGGCGGTTTGGTTTTGGTTTTGTTGGGGTTTTTTTTGTGGGAAAACTTTCCTAAGTAGAGCTGGTGCATTCAGAGCAAATCTCCGAGTGACTCCAGAGCCCTCAGCCCTCAGCAATTCCAGGTCTCAGCCAGATCGAGGAGATGAGGAGCCCTCAGAAATCAGCACTGAAATATCCAGTGCTCAACAATTCCTGCCCATAGGTGCGAGAGCTGCAGCAGGGATAGAGGAACAGGGAAATGTGGTTTTGCAGTCTGGCATCCAGTCTTTTAAATCTTTCCCACAAAGATTCACCTGCTTTCCTAAGACTTTCCCAGTTTTTCCAGGAATGGAGGGGCCTGCAGGACAAACTCTGACTCCACACCAATTCTGAGTGGGCTGGATCTGGAAAAGAAAGGAAATTATGACCATAAAACCAGAAATACAAACTCAGGGGGTGCAGATTGTTGCTGTTGCAACAATTACTCAAAATAAGGCACTGACAGTGAGTAAAATCTTCATTTTTCTAGCTGGTGCTGTCTGTGGTCTTAAAAAAAGGCCCCAACAAAGAAAAAGCCAATCATTAACCACCAGATTCACCCCCTGGCTCATCTGTGGACTTCCCCATGTGTCACCCGGTGCTGGCTGCTTCTCCTGGTCCCTGGACAGCAGCTGCCCCGCAGGGCTCTGCCACATGCTCGGGCATTCCCGTGGCATTCCCAGAGCCTGCAAAGAGGGCTGGGATTTATTCCAGGCAATTTGTCACCAGGGCAGCTCGGCAGGTGGCAGGGTGGCAGTGATCAGAGGGCACCCGGTGGCCCTGGCAGGTGGCAGGGTGGCAGTGATCAGAGGGCACCGGGTGCCTCTCCACGTGACAACATTGGGAATGCTCAGCCTTGAGAGCTCCCGTGCAGGGCATCCATCATTTTCCTGTTGGTTATCATTTTCCATCATGTGTCTCCTGTGCATTTTTAATTGGTTAATTACTTTATTCATATACTAAGCACACCCTCAAGCTCCAATTATTATCAGCATTAAGTGCTCTGTTCGTGCCATTCATCTTCCCCGAGCTCTCCGTGGCCGTTTCCTGGCCCAGCTTCCTCCCTGTGCGACACCTGCAGCTTCCTCAGCCCCTCCTCAGCCTCACTCCGGCCCTCCTCTCATTAGTTTATTATCTCTGCCTGGTAATCAGCCCCTCTCCCCAGCTCCTCGTTACTGCTGCTGCAATTACGAGCCCGGCAGCATTGTCCCGGTGCAGCTCCCACAGCAATTCCATGTTGGCAAGGATGAAAGTTCGACAAGGAAGTCTCACAGATATGTGTGCTTGGCAGAAAGGTTTTTAAATGTACAATCTGAAGAAGGAATAGAAATGGAAGCAAGTTTTGATATAGAAGTGCCGGGTTGCTGTTGATATTTGCTGCCCTGAGATGTGCAGGATGTCTCTGTTTCGGCCCGTGCAACTGAAGAATGAGTCAGAGCTCTTCACTTTTCAGTCTTGAAGTTGTTTATTAATTCTTATCTGTAAAATTTTCTTTTTGCCCAGCCGAGATCTGCTCAGCAGGGCAGCCACAGGCACTCTGACTGCCCCCGAGGTGGTGTTGTCCTTTTATACTACAAACTACGTATAACATATTTACACTTAATTCCCAACACCTATCACCTGTGTTAGACAGTGCACTTCTACTCTAAACCAATCCCAAAGTGCCAACATCACAGCAGAAAATGGAGAGCAAGAAGAAGAAAGAAGAAGGATTAGACACACCCAGATTCCTCCATCTTGTCCCCAAAACCCCCATACCAAAAATCCTAAAATCTACATTTTCACTCTGTGATCATTTTGTTATTACACTATTCAAACCTGTGTGACTTTCACGTCCTCATACAAAGCTGCCAACTTGCTCCAAGGGTCAAAATCAAATCCCCAGGTGCTCTGGGCTGTGTGCCAGGGTCTCTGAGCCCCCCGGCTCAGTTGCCCGGCGGGGTCCTGGCAACTCTGGACACCCAGAGGGATGTGCTGAGTTCTGACATAGAAGAAAAGAATTTCTGAGCCAGTCTTACTGGATAACCATGGAGGCAAAGGGTGTGTGAGTTAGAAAGGGTTTTTATGACTTAGAGCAAGGATAAACCCACCTCAAACAAGATGTTTTTACCAAGCAGAAAAATAGCACAGGCAAACAAGGCAGCAAATGTTGCAAGTAGAAAAAAGGTCTCAGAATTTTCCACTGCAAGAAAACTGAAAAACAACTTCTAGCTTAAAGTGTAATGTACTGACTTTTAGTGATTGGAGAACAGTAACATGAATATGGTAATTATAGGAGTTTTGATAGGCTATAGATAACAGTTAAGGTATAGATTGGTTCTAATGTATTAAGAAGCTCAACAAAGAAAAGTATATAATGTAGTGTAACCCAAAGAAAAGTATATAATGCACTGTAACCAAAACCAAAGGGTCTCCAGGCCTGCCTGCAGCTGGAGCTGACAGCTGTAGGCACAGCTCTGTCACCCACAACCCTGGACTGCTGTAACTCTCGGATACAATAAACTGCATTTGGAAGAGCTGCCTGGAGTCCCACATCTCTCATTCAGGCTCTTACACTTCCAGGGAGCAGCTCCCGCAGCCCTGCCCGTTGTTAATGATCAGCCGAGCTGTTTGTTCACACCTCACACCGGGGACTCTGCGTGCTGGCTCGGTTTAAAAACTCCGCCTGTGCCCCGGGGAGGAAATCCAAGCTCTTCCCTCATCGCTGCTGCGGTTTGGGAAGGGATGGGAATGGGCTGGAGGGAGGGAGGATCCAGGGGCAGAATGGGCAAGGGAGCAGCAGGGACAGGGCTGGGATCGATCCAGGCTGGAGCAGCCCTGGGGGAAGGATTTGGGGCATTGGTGGGAAAGAACTGGACCAGAACCCCCCGTGGGCAGCAGGGCAGGGGGGATTCTGTCCCTGTGTCCCTGTGCTCAGGTGATTTCCCACCTGCAGAGCTGCCCCAGCACAGGCAGGAGCTGGAGCTGCTGGGGCCAGGCCAGAGGAGGCTCCAGGATGATCCCAGGGATGGAGCAGCTCTGCTGGGAGGAAAGGCTGGCACAGCTGCCATTGTTCACCTGCACAGGATGAGGAGTGCCGAGTGCTGACCCTGCCCTGCTCGGGGATTTATCTGCAAGAACAGACTCAAACTCCCCAGACACCCCTGAACACTCCTTGGAGGGGCTTTTCCAATATTCCCATCCTCTTTCCCCCTTCCCAAAGGCACCAAAATGCCCCCCAGGCTTGCTCCTCTCACCTGCAGGACACATCCCAGAGAGGTTTTTGCCATCCCACTTTTCCTCTCTGCTGGGGAGCTCAGCCCCCCCTGCTCCATCCCTTGGCACTGTGTCCCCAGTCCAAACCTCCTGGCAGGAACAGGGTCAGCTGGAGCATGGCTGGAGGTGCCCTGCCCTTTCCCATGGCTCTGTGATCCCAAAATACCAGGATCCCCACCCAGCTGGGAGAGCAGGCTCCCACACTGGGGCACTTTGTGTATTTAAAGCTCTGCCTGTGCTGTAATTCCGTGTGCAACATTAATTATCCAGCTCCCACTGTTGCCATGACACTCCTTAAAGCCATCAAAGCCATCAGGAGCCTGTGCTACCCCCAGCCCACCCTCCTGCTCTCTCCTGGGCTCCAGCCCAGCCCCAGGGCTGCTGTTCTGGGTCACCTGCCCCTCTGCCCAGCACTAAGACCACATTTGGACTTTGGGAAGTTGCGTCTCATTCCCAGGCTGCATTCCAAGTAGTGCCTGACTCCAAACATGCCCATTTTTAGGTCAAATTGCAGAATTACAGTTTCCTTAGCACAACATTGCCCTATCTTTAGAAGCTAAAAGGGATGTTTAGAGTTAGAAGGAGAAAGGAAGAAAGAAATGAAGGGGGGTGGGGTGAATAAACACATCACGAGCCCTGGAAAACACACAAATATGAGATCAAAAGGGAATGAGCCAAATTGTGAATAACCTGATGTCTGCAGCATTTACATCCCTCAGAGCTGACACCTGAGACACCCCACAGGCAGTGACAGAACAGAGCTGGGAGCTTCCCCCTCCTGCCCCCAGCACAGCCCAAATACTTCAGGGAAGCATTTTACACCTCCCCAGACTGCCAGGAGGTCAATTCTGCTTCACCTGCAGGGAGGGTTGGTGCACAGAAATAAGGATTTGTGCTGGAGAAAGCTTTCCCCAGTACTCCAGAAGGATTTTCCCTCTGTGACAGCACCTCTGGGTCCCTGCAGGGTGTGGGGCTCTCTTTGTGGGGTCTGTGCTCAGTCCAGGGCACAGCAGCACCTCCAGGGTTGGGTTTAGCCCTAAAATGCTTCCAGTCCCTCCCACGGTGGGAATGGGGCAGCTCTGCCATGGGGAGAGGCTGGGAGGGCTGGGATTGTTCACCTGGAGGAGAAAAGCTTTGGGTGACCTCATGGTGGCCTTGCAGGACCTGAAGAGCCAAAAGAAGATGGAGAGAGATGATTTACAAGGACCAGGACAAGGGGGAATGTCTTCACTGCCAGAGCATGAGTTTAGATTAAATATTAGGGGGAAAAAAATCCTCCCTGTGACTTTTTATGTGGACAGACAGTGCTAGGGCAAGGGGCAATGGTTTTAGAGTAAAAAGAAAATGTTTAGATGGGATATTGGGATGGAATTGTTCCGTGTGAGGGTGGGCAGGCCCTGGCACAGGGTGCCCAAAGCAGCTGTGGCTGCCCCTGGATCCCTGACAGTGCCCATGGCCAGGCTGGAGCAGCCTGGGACAGTGGGAGGTGTCCCTGCCATGGCAGGGGTGAAGGAGCTTCCCAAATCTCTCCTCTTTAGTTCCAAACCAACCCCCCTTGCTAAAGAGCAGAGGCTGCCCCCCTAAAGAGGGCTGAGCCCTTTCCCATTCCCTGGAGTTTTCCCTTTCCTGCCCTCCTGCCTCTGGCCCCAGCTGGGAGCTGCAGAGCTGAGGCTGAGTTTGCTGAGGAGGGAGATGGGAGCAGAGCTGGAACTTCTACTCCTGAAATGCCATTGCTGACAGCATTCACACCTAGAGCAGCTGGCACCCTTCTCCCTGTGCCAGGGGCTGTGCTGGGAACCAGCTCCTGCCTGCAAGCAGCTCCCAGCTCTGCTCAGAGGCTGTGCCAAGAGCCAGGCAGGATCTGTCCCGATATTATTGGTGATGAAGGAGCCTCCTGTGTGAGAGGCAAGTCCATTTCCAATCCATCTGTATCTATATCTAAAAAAGGCTCCACTTTCCCCAGCCCAGGATGAATTGCTGCCATAGCTTAGCTCGACTCCATTACAGCCCATTCAAATCCCCTTCATTATCCCAAGGAGCAAGGTGACACCAAAAGCTTGTCTCAGGGAATTTATGGCACAGTGGAGACTCCTAGATCCACTCAACCCCATTAAAAGCTTCTCCCCTATAAAACATGCACCTTATTAGGCACCTCAGCAGCAGCCTGGCCCTGCTTCCCCAGGAGGGAGCACATTCCAAGGGTTCTGTCCCTCCCTGCTCCTGGCTTTGCTGGTGGGGAGAGCTTTGTGCAGCCCTTTATTCCAAGGATAAAAGCAAACACACCCCACTGGCCAAAGCCAGCCTTTTATTCAGGTCTCTTCCTGCCACAAAGCCTGGAAAAAGGGATTTGGGGTGGGATTGTTGTGAAATACACAATGAAACACCGTGTTTGGGTTTGTTTAAAGGCATTGAATTAAAACAAATTTACTCTCAAAATCTCTTTAAAAAAACGTGACCTGGGATTCCAACAGCCCATGCTGAGTGCCTGACCCTTTCTCCAAGCTGCTCCCTGCTCACAGATGTGCTCAGTCTTCATCTCAGAGAGGAATTTCTGTTCCCATCACAGTTCCCACTGTTCCTTCTGGAGCTGGGGAGGCAGGAGAGGATGAGGAGGTGCTGGGGAAGGACCCACCAAGGCTGCCCTGCACATTCCCACCCCCATCCCCTCTCCAGATCCACCCTCCCTGCAGCTGGGCACAGCCTCATCCCTCACCTGAGCAGCCCAGGGGACATTCCTGGGGCAGACAACCCTTCCCAGCTGGGAAGAGCTGGAATATCTCATCCCTAAGGAAGTGATTCTGCTTTTCCCCCACATTTTCCCCCTTTTCACCACCCAGTCTCCCCCCAGCTGCAGACTGTGCCCTTCAGGAGTGCAGGTGGCACCTCTGAGAGCTGCTGGTTATTTCAGCTAAATCTGTTTGTGCTTTTGCCCCTCATTTAGTCCCATCTCACTGTTGTTTGCTGAGCTGGATCATGCAAATCCAAACAAAACCAGTACTGGAGCCAGGAAGGTGAGCAGAGCCCGCAGCCACCCCTGCTGTGTCACCTCTGTGCCACTCTGAGCCCACACTGGGCTGGCTTTGTCCCTTCCCTGTCCTGGGAGTGCTCCAGCCCCTGCAGGAGGGACAGGCCTGTGTGGGGTCACACTCAGCTCTGTCCTGCCCTCATCCCAAGGATCCCACACCCCTGGGTTGGACCCAGCACTTCCCTGAAGAGGGGGAATTGCCCTGGGGAACTGGGGTAACTCTGCCTTGGGATAAGAGGGATAAGAGTGCCAAAGCAGGAAAGTGAAATCCCAGAAAAAATCTGAACAGGGAGAAGCAGCAGCTCTGTCTGGATCACACAGAGCATCCCTGGAACTGGAGAACTGGAGAATTGCAGAGCCATTCCCTGCAGGGGAGGAGGATGTGAACACTCAGGGTAACTCAGTGGTTCCTGAGGCTGTGGAGATCAGTGGAGATCAGGGTGATCCCATGTCCCCGTGCAGGAGGTCAGGGATCAGTCATCCCCAAGGAGCTCTGTCCTACTTATCCCAAAGCCAGAGACTTCCCCATCTCGTGCCCATGTCCACCCCACAGTTCCCAGCTGGTTAAGGCAGCTCCTTCCAAAACTCATCCAACTTCAAGGGAGAACTCCCAGCAAGGAGGGATCACCCAGCTCCTCCACGGGTTGTTTATGACTAATTCTCTTCCCTGCTGGAATGTGTCTCCTTTGCAGGTGGAATTTGTCTAATTTCAGCTTCCAGCCACCACATCTTGTTACACCTTTGATCGCCAGATTAAAGAGCTCTTGAGTCTCAAATAAATTCTCTTCTGCTGGGGACTCCCAGCCTTGTGCCAAGCAAGGATTCAAAGTGGTTTTCGTTAAGCCTTTCATTAGAAAAGGAGGTGTTTGGCTTGGTGTCTTTTTAAAATTTCATTGACTTTTATGCCTCTTTCCTGGATTCTTTCCAAGTTTTCATTAAGTGTGACCCTGAAACTGGACACTGAGCACACCCAGAGCCCTCCTTAAAGCAGTGCATGGTCCCACAGACCTGGGAAGTTCTTTTCTTTAGGATCTTCCAGTTCAGAAGGTCCCACCTGCTTCCTCACACTTCCCTAATCCATGTTCAGCAGTGTGTGGATATCTTTGTTCCTCAAAGTGAGGATCTTCAGTGCATTGACCCAAAATTCAGGCTCCTGGAACAAATTCAGCCTCCAAGTGATTCATGCTGCCCTGGCCACGTTTATCTTCCTGCTGGGCTTTGTATCCTCTTTAATTCTTATCTCTCCAGACGGTGCACTCCCCTTCAGGTCATGGATAAATACTCTTGGCTCTCCTCAGGAAAACCTGGCACTGATCTGATGATTTGGCCTGGAAACTGCTGAGGATGATCCTCCCAGCCCTGAGGGACAGGGAATTCCCTCCACCCCAGCAGCACCTCACACACCATCAGCACTTCCACCTGCCAGGAATCCCCCAGCTCCTGCCTGGACAAAGAGCCCTGCAGGGAATGGGAAGCGGGGTTGGGACAGCTGGGATGGTGGATGTGTGTCCTGCTGGAGCAGGGAGCTGAGCCTGTGCACCTGGAAGCTGCTGCCAGGCTTGGTGGGACAGCTGCAGGGTTTAAAAATGATCCAGGAGGAGGTGGAGGCTCCAGGGCAGGGCAGGAGGGGCAGACAAAGGAGGGCTGATGAGTGTGGCTGGAAAAGAACCAGCTCCATGGGAGTGAATGGCTCCATGAACAGCTCCATGGGAGTCAGCTTTTCCAGGTTAAACCCAGGCATGGTGTTGTGCCCGAGAGAGGAAGAGGATGGTGAGGAGCACCAGCCCCACACAGGGCTGGGCATCCAGGGGTTCTGGGGGCAGCCAGCAGCCAGGCAGGGACCTCCAGAGCAGCTCCAGAAGTGGGAAATCCCAACAGTGGAGAATCAAATCTTTCCTTTAAGATGGCCAGGAAAGATTTGTGCTTCTGGAAGTCCTCCTGTCTATTTGGTGTCACGTTTTGGGATCTCTCCAGCATGGCAAGATGGGAGATGATTCCCTTGGAAAACTCTTCTTTAATTACTTTTGCTGCTAAAGCAGCAGCTGAACACCTCTTGGTGCAGCAGCAGAAATAAAACGCAGCCCTGGAGAGCCACTGAAACCTTGTGGGGTGATGGAGAAGGTGGAGAAAGGCTTCTCTGGAAGTTCCCACCAAAGTTCAGGAGGCAGCAGGCACAAACACAAGGGCAATGCCATAAAGCATGAGGAGAAGGTTCTTCCCCACAGGGCAGGCCAAGCACCAGGCCAATGGCCCAAAGAAGTGGAGGCATCTTCATCCTTTGGGATCTTCATCTTCCACCTTTAGGATCTTCATCATTCCATATCTTTATCCTTCATCCTTCAAGACCATCATCCTTCATCCTTCAAGGTCTTCATCGATGCTTCAGGATCCTCATCATCCTGCAAGATCTTCATCCTCCATTCCTCAAGATCTTCACCCTTAATCCCTCAAGATATTCGTCCTTCATCCTTCAACATCTTCATCCTTCAACATCTTCATCCTTCATTCTTCAACATCTTCATCCTTTGAGATCTTCATCCTTTACCCTTCAACACCTTCATCCTTCATTTTTGAGATCTTCATCCTTTGAGATCTTCATCCTTCACCCTTCAACATCTTCATCCTTCATCCTTTGAGAATTTCATCCTCTGAAGTCCAACAGCAATGCCCTGAGCAACCTGAGCTGAGTTTGAACCTGGCTCTGCTTGGAGCAGAAAGCAGAGCTGGAAACCTCTTGAAGGCTCTTAAACTCCATAATTTTGTGATTCCCCAGCAGTTCCAGGAGCAGTTTTTCCAGCACTTTTGAAGCAGTGGCACCATTCAGAACAACAGTGCAAACTGGATTTCTCTGGATATTCATGACATATTCCTTCAGGAATATTCAGATCCTGTGCCTCCACAGAAAACAGACTGAAGGATGGACTCCAGACTGTCCTGACTCCACTTGCTTCTCCAGTCCCTCCAAGTGCACCCTCTAAAGTTTTTAAACTCATTCAAAAATGCAAACACCAAATTTAAGGCAGAAATTTTATATTTCTGGGTGAAAAATTATAACCTAAGTTTCTGATTTTTTTTTCTTTACTCAATCTTTTGCCACTCCAAACCTCCCAGGTAAAGGTCACTGTGTCACCTCAGCAGTGCCCAAAAGAGCTGGAGGAGCTCAGCTGCCCTCAGGAAGTACAGGAAGGAGCCTTGTAACAAAAACCTGGACTCCCAGAAGCTGGAGGTTCCCTGGAATGGCTGCTGGGGCTGAAAGTTAATTTGTCATGGTTCTACTGCAGCGTCTGCAGCCCTTGAGGTGAAAATGAGCATTTCAAGGCAAGCCCCCAGACAAAGCTGGTTCTGATTCCAAACTGTTGCTGCAATGCAAAGATTAAAACAATAACATTTAAGCCTGGGAGCTTCAAATGGGAAGGAGCAGTGCGGGGAGGCTCGGCAGCAGCGCCGGAAGCCCTGCTAATGACGGCAGTAAATTGGATCAGAAGGATTCGCTCATTTTGGGAAGAGAGATGGAATAGCTGGGGCTATTCTCACTGGCTCTAAACTCATTACATTGTTTACACTGCACCTTCCTGCTCCACACTGGAAATCGGACCTTGCCTGGGCAGGAAGAGCAGGGAGAATTCAATGATTCACGGTGATGTTTGATCCCTGCCAGGGTTGGTTTGGGTTTTTTTTTCATATGGGACTTTTTGGGGAAATGCTGGGTGCAGAGAAGGGTGTTGGGATGGTCAGTGCTGGGTGACAGAGCTGAGAACAAGGGCTGGTGGGCAAAAGGAGAGGAAAGGCGTGTTAGATGTGTGATGCCATGGGAAGAGAAAATCCCAGGATCACTGAGATTGGAAAAGCTCTCCCAGACCATGGAATCCAAGCTGTGCCCAATCCCTTCCTTGTCCACAGCCCAGAGCATTCAGTGCCACCTTCAGGCCTTCCTTGGATGGGCACTCCAAACCCCCCTGGGCAGCCCCTGCCAATCCCCGAGCCCCCTTTCCATGGGGAAATTCCTGCTGTGCCCACCCTGGGCCTGCCCTGGCCCAGCCTGAGGCCGTTCCCTCTGCTCCTGTCCCTGTTCCCTGGAGCACAGCCCGACCCCCCCGGCTGTCCCCTCCTGGCAGGAGCTGTGCAGAGCCACAAGGGCCCCCTGAGCCTCCTTTGCTCCAGGCTGAGCCCTTGCCCAGCTCCCTCAGCCTCTCCTGGGGCTCCAGCCCCTTCCCAGTTCTGTTGCCCAGAAGATGCCAAGGGCTGGGTGACAGCAAGGTGCCCACAGGATGGGGGGCCTGGCACCAGCTGTGCTGGAACCTGCTGGATTACGGAGCCCACCCAGGGCACCGAGCACTGAGGGGAGGCTCCAGGTGGCCTCAGGGACAGGAGAGCTCTGTCTCTGCAGAGAGAGAGTGACACTAGGCTGTGCCACATGCCAGCCTCATGGACACCAGCCAGGCCAGCTCGGAGGCTGGCAGGGAGCTCTCCCTGCACAGCAGCACCTGGAGTCCTTATCTGCTTCCCTCAGCCTCCAGCTTGGTGCTCTCCCAGCCCATCACCTGCTCCCCATTCCTCATCCCGCTGGGATGGAGGTGGGAGCTGCCAGCTCACCGCCACAGACTCACCCTGCTGGAGCTGCCTGTCACACCGCATTTCTGCCACCCTTCTGGGCAAACCTGGATGCCTGGGCAGCAATTTGGTGCCTTTCCAGCACTTGGAAATGATTCTTGTGGCCCTGCAGGTGCTCAAAGGAGGTGGGACTGGGAGCTCAGTGAGGGCACTGCAGGGAATGAGCGTCACCCAATGGCCTTTCCCTGCCTGCCTCACCAAACCTGCAGGAAAGAGCTCTGGGATGGGCCAAGATGCCAAATGCTCCAAGCCCTTGCTCTGGGAAGCTCAGCCCATCTCAGCAGGGCAGTGGAGAAGGGATTAAGGAGCCCCTGACCACCACTTCAGCATGGAGTTGACTTCTCTGTCCAAAAAGGGTGAGCCCAGGAGTGCTGGTGCCTCTCTAGAGCAGACAATAAAAAGCTGCTGCCATCATCCAACAATCCCTGGGCCCTGGGGCAGCCTGGGGTGTAGTTCCCATGGATGTGTGCAGTTCCCATGGATGTGCAGTTTCCATGCAAGAGTACAGATTTCCATGGATGTGTGTTTCCCGTGGATGTGTGCATTTCCCATGCATTTGTGCAGAGTCCATGGATGTCTGCAGATCCCATGGACCTGTGTAGATTCCATGGATGTGCAGTTCTCCATGGATGTGTGCAATTTTTTACGGATCTATGCAGTTTCCATGGATGTGTGCAGTGTCCATGGATGTGTGGTTCCCATGGATGTGCAGTTCCCATGGATGTGTGGTTCCCATGGATGTGTGCAGATTTCCATAGATCTGTGCAGATTTCCATGGATGTGTGCAGAGTCCATGGCTGTGTGCAGTTTTCCATGGATGTGTGCCGTTCCCATGGCTGTGAGCAGTTCCCATGGATTTGTGCAGTTCCCATGGATGTGCAGTTTCCATGCATGAGTACAGATTTCCATGGATGTGTGGTTCCTGTGGATGTGTGCATTTCCCATGCATTTGTGCAGATTCCATGATGTGTGCAGAGTCCATGGATGTGCAGTTCCCATGGATGTGCAGTTCCCATGGATGTGCAGTTTTCCATGGATGTGTGCAGTTCCCATGGATGTGTGCAGATTTCTATGGATGTGTGCAGTTTTTTAGGGATTTATGCAGTTTTCCATGGCTGTGTGCAGTTTTCCATGGATGTGTGCAGACTCCATGAATGTGCAGTTTTCCATGGCTGTGTGCAGTTTTTTTGGGATCTATGCAGTTTTCCATGGATATGTGCAGGTTTTTTGGGATCTATGCAGTTTTCCATGGATATGTGCAGTTTTCCGTGGCTGTGCAGTTTTCCATGGCTGTGTGCAGTTTTTTAGGGATCTGTGCAGTTTTCCATGGCTGCGTAGTTCCCATGGATGTGCAGATTCCATGGATGTGAGATTGCCATGGATGTGCAGTTCCCGTGGTTGTGTGATCCCTATGGATGTGCAGATTCCATGGATATGTGCACATTTCCATGGTGTGCAGTCCCTCTCCTTCTGCTGGCTCCTCCCAGTGCTCCCAGCCCAGCTCTGTGTGTCCCTGGTGCCTGAAGAGCAGAAGCTCAGCGGGGCCATTCTGCTCCCAGGGAAGGCACAGGGGTTCCCTGGATTTTGTGACACCAAGAGAAGCCATTCCTGTGAGAGAGGGAACTCAGTGTGAGCCTAAACAACACTGGGAGAGGGGGAATGGGATCTCCTGGGTGACCTGGGTGAGCTGGAGGCGCTCTCCCTCCCTCCCTCCCCCTGCCCCTGGAGAAGCTCCTCTGGCCGAGGGTGGCTGCAGCTGCAGCTCTGAGCCCCTCACAGGGATGAATTCTGAATTTCCCTGCTCCAAGCCCACACTTCTCATGCTGCCAGGCTTTCCTCAGGGTCGTGCTCAGGAGGGAAGATTTGCTCCCAGACTCTGGCAGGGCCATATAACAAAATCAGCCTGCAAGGTTCCTTACTCATCTCATTATACACACAGAGACCCTGGGCAGGCAAAGATAAAGCAAAATAAGGGAAAATTATTGCATCTCTTAAATGGGAATAAAATATCTCCGGGTGAAATCATTGCAGCAGCTCGCTGTGGGGTGGAGAGAGGCACCAGCAGGTGCCAGGGGTGCCCTGGGGGTACCAGCAGGGCTAAGGACCAGCCCAGTGGTGGCACCAGGGCTGTGTCAGTGGCAGTGTGACCCCCGGGGTGGTGGCAGTGGCTGTGGCAGTGGCTGTGGCCCACAGGTGACGTTCCCAGGGAGCTGTGTGTGCCTCAGTTTCCCCCCAGCTGGCTGGGCTGGCAGCTCCAGCTCCCAGGGCAGCAGTTAAGGGGATCATGTTCGTACACGGAGTTGAATTCCAGTGGCTGTGCCCGTGTAAGTGCTGAGTGCTATTAACAACCAACAGCAGCTCCCCTTCCTGCCTTTGCCTCGGGCCATTCCAGCCCAGTGAAGCATCACAGGCAGCACTACCTGGCAGTGCAAACCTCGGGATAGGCTGGAAACCTGGAGCTGGGAGTCCAGAAAGATGTGCCTGGCTTTATCCAGGCTGATGGTGCAGGAGCTCAGGCTCCTGAGAGGCGGGAGGGACACCCGAGGGTGGAGGAAGCATCCCCGAGTAGGGACAGGCATGGGGTGGGATGTGGGGACACCAGAGGCTGAAGGAAGCTGGGACAGGCAGGGGTGGTGGATGCAGCCCCCAGGCCTGCTTTGAGGAGGATATGGCCACCTTGTTGTTTTTGTTGGTTTTGTTTTTGTTGGTTTTGTTGTTTTTGTTGTTTTTGCTGGTTTTGTTGTTTTTGTTGTTTTGTTGGTGGTGCCCCCTGCCCTGTGCCCAAAGCTGTGCCAGATCCCAGCCCTGAGCAGGCTGTGCCATCCCAGCCTCTCCCTCATCACCTTCCCCATTCCCATCCCTCCTCCTGCAGCTGGATCCTGCCTGGAGACAGATGATGTGCTGGGCAGCAACAGCAAAGTTTATTAAGTTGGGGTGGGAAGCTCTGGCAGGCTGGGTTCACAATTAGGCTCCCAAAGGCAAGATCATAAAGCATCCAGACACTTGGGATACAGGGCTGATTACCAGCATCCTTCATCATTAAATATTAACACCCAGGCTGCTTAAAGGCCACTGCAAGAATTATAGAATTTAATACCTATCACGCTCTATCAATAGGCCGGGAGAAATATGGGCCTTGCGCCTGTGTGGGTTTTTTTTCAGGCTTCAGAGTAAACTGGAAGTCTGGCAAAATTAAACAGCACAATTCTTGCTTGGGAGCCACTGGGAATTGCAAACAGGGAGCACCAGGGATCAGCCATGTTTGATATGCTGGGGGAGAGAGCTCATTAAAACACAGGCGCTGGGACCAGAAGGAGAGGAAATTAAAGCATAATTTAAGAAAAGAAACCCATCCACGGAGCGTGGCTGCAGCCCCCAGCGCTCCCCAGCGTGCCCGGCTGCTCCCAGTGACCCCAGACTCAGTGACCCCAGGCTCCCAGGCAGCCCCACACTGGTGGGATGGGCTAAGGAGGGTTTGTACCAACTCCTAAAATACCCGGACTGTGCTCAGAGTGGTCCCAGTTAAATCCAGACTGCTGGGATGAGATAAAGAAGGGTTTAGACCAGCCCTAAAACATCCTGACTGTGCTCCCAGTGACCCCAGTCAGCCCCAGACTGGTGGGATGGGCTAAGGAGGGTCTGTACCAACTCCTAAAACAGTGCTCCCAGTGATCCCAGTGACCCCAGCCAGCTTCAAACTGGTGGGATGGGCTAAGGAGGGTCTACCAACTCCTAAAACACCCTGATTCTGTTCCCAGTGATCCCAGTCAGCCCCACACTGGCTGGATGGGCTAAGGAGCGTTTAGACCAGCCCTAAAACACCCTGACTGTGCTCCCAGTGACCCCAGTCAGCTCCAGACTGGTAGGATGGGCTAAATGAGGGTTTGTCTCCAACCCTACGAACTCCTGAATGTGCTGGGACATAGCTATCCATGAAATCCTTCCCAGTGGCCACATTCCCCTTTCCAGCCCATGCATGTGGGATGGAATGGCCAGGACATGACTGGAGCTCCCCAGCACTGCTCACAAATCCTTTATACGGAGCAGAAAGCTGGGAAAATCCTGGAAGTCTCAAAAAAGTTGCTGCTTGTGACGGGATTTCTTTTTCTTCCTTGTCTTGCAATACTGGGCTCAGTTGTAGGAAAAAATGTCTGGGTCGTGTGGCCCTTTTGGGATGGGAGACAGAATCCATTATGGAAACATTGGAAGGAACAGGCTGTTGGGACTGTCCCATGAGTGGCAGAGGCACTGTCCCCAGGGCTCCAAAGCCATTCCAGAGCTCCAAAGCCATCCCAGACCTCCAAACCCACCATTCACAGTCCCCAAACCACCATCCCAGAACTCCAAACCTATCCCAGAACACCAAACCCATCCCAGAGCTCCAAACTCACCATTTCCAGAGCTCCAAACCCACCATCCCCAAAGCTCCAAACCCACCATCTCAAAGGACTGAAATATGACTCGGAAAGTGCAAAGTTCCTTCAGTACAAAGGGAAATCCGTGGCAGGGTTGGGGCTGTGACCATCCAGCTGTTCCTGGGGTGTCCCTGCTCTCTGCTGGGAGACTCCTGCTCTGGTTTGGGGACAAGTCTGACCCCATAACACAAACCAGAGCAGCTCAGTGAACCCTGGGTGTGGCCAGGCTGGGATTTTCTATGCTTTTCCATTCTTTTCCATGCTTTTCCATGCTTTCTGCATGCACAGAGTTGGCAATAAGAGCACTTGAGCAGTGCGAGCCCTGGGGTGATGGAGCAGGAGCGGCACCACCTGCGTGGGATGCAGAGCCTGGAAAGGGCTCTGGCAGGGGTTGTCCATGTGGAAAAGCACAGGGATCTGCAGCCAGGTCTCCTTTTTTCCTGCAGAAAGCTCTCCCTGTGCCCTGCTTTTCACACCACTGCTGTCACCTCCGCTCTTCCCTGTCTCCTCCTGACTCTTTGCCCCGGGGTTTGGTGGCACCGCTGCCCCTGCAGCCCCCGCAGCTCCTGCTCCCCATCCCACCCCAGAGCAGGGAACAAACCTCTTGCAGAGGCAGCGAGGCAGATCCAGACGTGCCCGGCTCTGGGGAGGCTGATTGAAATAACTAATTAGGTTCTCACATCCGCTCGTTCACTGCGCGAGAATAAGAGAGCGGATCCCACTCTGTGTTTCCTAATGAATCCCGCTCGATGCTTCCTAATGATTTGGTTAAGGGAATTTGCCGTGTCTCCAGGCTGTGCAGCCCATGCAGCCCAGCCCAGCTGCCGGGGAAGCTTTGGATACTCTCCCAAATTTACCTTTCCCTGCTGCCATGCAGGATTTTTAACGTTTCTTGTCCCGGCAGCGCCAATTCCATCTCCCGCTGCCATCCCAAACTCCGTCTCCCGCTGCCATCCCAAACAATCTCCTTTTCCCTGTTTGTCCTATTTAGATGCACACAGATGGTTTTCAATTTTCCCCTCTGTTTTTTGAGCATCTCTGAGGGCGTTTCCACAAGGCAGATCTCCTCTCCCCAGCCCAGCACAAACCGAGGCCGCGGCTCTGTGCTCACGTCCCACATTCCCACGCCCCACAAGTGCTCTGATCCCACAAAAACTGATGGATCCAACACCTGCCCCACTGCAGCAAGTTCTCCTGAGCTCAGGAGTGCTGCCTGTCAATAACAGCATTGCTGGGGAGGAGTCTGAGGCAAATTGGGATGAAATCGTCTCTTTTAATTGTTATTTTCCAAGCCAGTCACTCCACGGTGATTTTTTCCTTCTAAATTCCATTGTTTATTCCTTCTTGCTCCATTATCTCTTAGCTGGGGGGAGATTGAGAGTTTTTCTCCCTGGCCGTTATTTTTCAGTGGCTCAGGTCATCCAAACTTCTGGGAGTTACTAAAATCATGTTTCTTTCTCCAGCTCCATTTTAATTCCCACCCTTGACTTTTCCCAGTGTTTTATTCTCCTCCAGTGCACGTCTCTTTCCCCAGGGAATTGCCAGCATGGCAATAAATCACTGCTAATTCTCCTCCCTGCTCCTCACACCTCTTCTTTAAACAAATTTAATTTTTCACACATTCATTTCTGCACTGTTTATGAAGAACGATTTGGGTTTTAAAATATTTGGGTTTTTTTTTTTCAGTCACACCATTTTTCCCACTTGGAATGAAGCATCCCAAGGACTTGGAGCTGACAGTGCTTTCACCCCCCTCCCTGCTCTATTGCAGTGGTTTTCTTTGAGCGACTTTCACAAAATATTCCTTTTATTTTGGTCCTGCTCACCCCTGGCTGCACCAATATCTCCTCTGCTCATTATTCTTTTCCTACAAGCCTTAAGAAATTCCATGTCACCTCCTGCTATTCCATTTGGAGTGGCAGTTTTGTCATCCTCGGCTCCTCCAGTGCCAGCACTGAAGTCCCCCTGTCTGGAGCTTTTCTGCAGCCTCTCTCACTCACTGCAGGGCTCTGTTGTGACTCAATTATGGGGCTTTTAAAGATTCCTCCGGGACCTGTGGCTCTCCTGGATTTTAATCTCCCACCCAGGACAACATTCCCATTCTTTTTATTACTTCTACCACTGTGATTAATTTACTACAGGCAGAAGGAAAGGTTGGCTCCACAAAGCTCTGGCACATCCCTGCTCCAAAGTGTTTATTCCAACAATGATTGCACAGATCCACTGGATGCTGGAACACCAGGGGAGGCTCAGGGTGGATATCAGGAAATATTTCTTCACTGCATGAGTGGTTAAGCTTTGGAATGGGCTGCCCAGGCCAGGGGAGGGTCACAATCTTGGGAAATGTCTGTCCATGTGTCCCCCAGTCTGTCCCAGTCTGTCCCTGTGTCCCCAGTGTGTCCCTGTGTCCCCAGTGTGTCCCTGTGTCCCCAGTCTGTCCCAGTCTGTCCCTGTGTGTCCCTGTGTCCCCAGTGTGTCCCTGTGTCCCCAGTCTCTCCCTGTGTCCCCAGTCTGTCCCACTCTGTCCCTGTGTCCCAGTCTGTCCCTGTGTCCCCCAGTGTGTCCCTGTGTCCCAGTGTGTCCCTGTGTCCCCCACTCTGTCCCTGTGTCCCCAGTTTGTCCCTCTGTCCCCAGTCTGTCCTGTGTCCCAGTGTGTCCCCGTGTCCCAGTGTGTCCCTGTGTCCCCAGTGTGTCCCTGTGTGCAGGCTCAGGGCAGCCCCAGGAGCTGCCCCTGCCCAGGAGGCAGAACTGCTGCCCTGGCAGTGCCAGCCCTGAGCAGATGGTGCAGGGGCTGTGCAGTGTCCCTGCCTGGGGACATTGCAGAGCTGTGAGCACACCCTGCTGTGCCCTGAGCTCTGGCATGGCCCTGCTGGGGCACGAGGTGACACAGCTGAGCCCCTGCCAGCCTGAGCCTCCCCAAATGGATTTCAGGGAATGAAGGAATTCCTGGTGCTCCCAGCTCAGTTCTTGTGTCTCATTCCAGCTCTGGAGCTCCTCCAGCCCTGCTGGATGACATCTCTGGGCAGCATTTGAGCACCTTAAAACATTCAGAGTCACCCCAAATTGTCCTGTTGTGGTGAAGACATCCAAGGAAATGCTCCAAGTGGAATGATTTAAGAGCAGTGGAGCCAGGCAGACTGGCTTGAGACTCTCCCAAAAATCTGCAGCAGAAACTGGGGGAAATCCCACCCTGAACCATCCAGTGCTGCCCTATCTCCCTGCAGTATTCCCCAAAAACGAGGCCCAAGGTGAAGGGATGCCAAAAAGGAGAAATTCCAGAAAGGGCCCTTCCATTTCTACAAGGGAAAAATAAATACATGCAGTCAAAGATTAAATGCCAGCTTGAAGAGGCATTCAGCCACACTTCAAGGAACAGCTCCAATATAGAAAACAAGAAAAGAACATTTCTGAGAACTTCAATTAAGTACAAGGTAACTTGGAATGATTCCCATCCGTTCCTTAAATTTTCCAGACTATCTTTTCTCCTTTAATTTACGCACGGCTCTCAGAAAGGCTTTGCTACATCAAAGATACTTTTTGTCTCCTTTGTTCAAATGGATAAATTTGCCTACAAAAATTAGAAATATCATCAACAGTGGAAAATAATTTATTTGTAAAAGGAACTAACTTTTGTTTGAACTAGAGCTGGGAATGGAGATAATGTCTATGAATATGTGGAATGAATAGATGGAAGTATCTGAATTTATGGAAATACATGAATTCTCCTTTGCTGATAGAAAATTACAGTCAGGGCCCATCGCAAGGCAAATTAATATTCAACATAATCTCATTCCCACACAGGAGCCCAAAGAGACAATTGATCTTGTTTGCACTGAAATCAATGGAAAAACTCCCAGAGTTGGGCTTCCAAGGAGGAGCAGAGGCAGCAGGACACCTGAGCTGCTGCACACCCACCCCTCCCCAGCATCCCAAAGCCTTTGGAACCTCTGGGGCTGCCGTGGGATTGAGGATCCCACGCCAGGTCTGGTTTGTTCTGCTCCGAGTCACTCTCACAAAGCAGCAGGAGGGATGTGCTCGCCCCCGGGTCACCTTTGCAGCTCTGTGTTCCAGGACTTCAATCCCCCTCCCAGGGAAGATGCTTTCCTTCAAGGCTCAGCCCTGGCAGGAGCAATATTGGCTCTAGCAGACCTTATTTTTCATTTCTCTTTCAAATGCATTGATTTTTTATCTGCTTGGTTCCGAGGAGGAGCTGTGGCACCTCTTTTAAATTCCAAGGCTGCCTCAGGAGCTGGAATAACTCGCAGCTCTGGATGTTCAGCTGGAGCCAGGCTGGTCCTGCCAGCTCAATGTCCCCAGCATCTGTGAGGACAGGGGGAATGTGGCATCTCTCAGCCTCCTGGGACAGCTGGGAGCTGGAACCCAGCAATCAGAATCCTTGGACACACGCTGGCAATGATCATTCCCCCACCAGGGCTGCTCCTGCTGATTTATTAATGACTTAAATCCAACCACTGCTGGAGAGTCCAAGTCAGCTCCACACAGCCCAGCCATGCTAAAGGCAGGCAGGTCTTTCCCTGCAATAAAAGCAATGTCCAGAGCTCCTAGCAGATCCCAAACTGTGGAATCCAGAGGAAAAACCTGGACAAAATCCCACTTTGTCATGATGGAGAATTCCACCTGCTTAGATGTGGAATTTCCACGTGTTCCTGCACGGAACAGAGCAGGGCTGTTCTGGTGGGGACAAATCCATCCAGGAGCTGCTTGCAGTGACCCAGAATTCCCAACCAGACAATGCCAGGCACTGCAAGCTCCCAGCAGGCTCTGATCCTGTTCTCCTGCCTCTCATCCTGGGAAGAACCTGCTGCTGGCAAAGCTCTCCTCTCATGGCTGAGGAGCTCGGGTGGGGGAAGAAATCTCACAAAGGATGCAACAAAGTAGAGCAGTGGCAAGAAAAAACAGTGTTCCGTATGCCAGGCTCAGGGAAAACCAGGCTGGAATAAGGCACTGAAATAACGGCAGCTCCTCGAGTAGGTTTAGGTTGGATTTTGGGATGAAATTTCTCCCTGGTAGGGCGGGCAGGCCCTGGCACAGGGTGCCCAGAGCAGCTGGGGCTGCCCCTGGATCCCTGGCAGTGCCCAAGGCCAGGCTGACACTGGGGCTGGAGCAGCCTGGGACAGTGGAAGGTGACCCTGCCATGGCTGGGGTGGCACTGGATGAGATTTAAGGTCCTTTCCAACCCAAACTATTCCACCATTTCACAATTCCCCCATCACTGCAGATCCCACCATTATCCCATATGCTCTTTTCCTGGTGATGGGAGGCAGAAAATATGAGATCAGTTCTCTTTAAAAAGGGCAGAAGGGGCTGGAGACAGGGAATGTGCTTTCCATGCCAGGCAAATCCAAAGGAAGTGTGACAAACTCTGGAATTAACAGGAGCCCAGAGAGATGTGGATGTACTGGGAAGGATCAGCAAAGCTTCTCCAAGGGAAATCACATCCATGACATTTCATTGAAGGTGGCAACACTGGTCCAGGCAAGAATTTGCTGTAGTTAAACTGAATTTTCCAAAAATTCCATAAAATTCTTCACAAAAGGCACTTAGAGACACTGAGATTTTAGGGAACACAAGAGGAAGCCCCACCACGGATTTAAGAGCAATCAAAACCATGACACTGAGGGAAGGATAACTGATTTGTGCTCCACACCAGCCATGGGGATCCTTGGAGGCCTGTCCTGGGATCTGCAGTGTGGAACACTCATCAATGATCCGGAAAAGTGGGGAATGATGAAGTGACAGTGTTTGCCTATGCGACAAAATTATTCAGGATCATGAAATCCAACAGTGACAGTGAAAAGCTCTGGAGGATCTGCTGAGAATGAGTTCCTGACAATAAAACAGGAGGTGAAATTCAGTGTAAATACATGGTAGGTTATGGCAGGGAAGGGGAAAAAATCCGGAGTGGGAATGGAGCTTAAACAATGATTAACTCAGAATGAGCTGCCAGTGCTCATCCCAGAGTTCACAGAGCCCTGGTAAGGTGTCCTGGGAATGCTGCTCCAGTGTGGGTCTGCTGTCTCAGGTTGGAAGATTTAGCTGGGGTGTGTGTTCTATTTCCATCTGTCAGAGCTGGGGCAGTTCTCTGCTGTCCATGGGGCAGTTTTTCTTTTATCTCTCCCACAGCCAACCCTCCCTCCAGGAGATCTCTGCTGTCCATGGCCACTGAGTGTCCCTCCAGGGCTGATCCAATGCCAGCATCCCATGGGGAGATGCTCCGCCCAGGGGAGGAGCCAAGCATTCCTGCCTGGATCCAATCTGAGCCTGGCACAGCACAGCAGCCTTTGCCCCCTGCATTGCCAGAGGAGCAGCTTTCTGCTGCCCTGCATGGCCAGAGGGAGCCCAGGCCCATCTGCAGCAGCCCTGGAGCTGCAGAGGAAAACTCCCCCCTTGTGCAGGATCCCTGCTGCAGCAGAGCCACAGCTGGCACTGCAGGAGGGCTGAGCCCCCATGGGATGGGGCTGGGACACCCCCTGACACACAGGGGGCAGGGCATGGTCTGACTCTGGCAGGGCTTTGGTTTTTGTTTGCACTATTGCATTTGTATTTTTAATTTTCCTAGTAAAGAACTGTTATTGCTATTCCCATATCTTTGCCTGAGAGCCCCTTAGTTTCAAAATTATAATAATTTGGAGGGAGGGATTTACAATTTCCGTTTCAGGGGGGCTCCTGCCTTCCTTAGCAAACACCTGGCTGTTCAAACCAAGACACCTGGTCACAAAGCCAGGATGATGTTTGGGCCCACTTGGGACAGAGAGAAAAAGGCAGGAATTGTCCCCAGAGCCAGCAGGGACATCCATGGGCCATCTGTATTTTGAGTCCTGGGTGTGTGGCTGATCCTGCATCTCATAAAGGACACAGGAGAAAAAGACAAAAACAGGAACAGGATGACACAGGGATGGTAAAAAATTGAACAGCCTGAGGTTATCCAGCTTGGATGGGCCATGGAGGTCTGTCCTGGTGTTTTGGGGACAGAAATTGGGTATTGGTGATTTCCCCTTTCTGGTATTGTGATAAGGATTCAAAGCAGAGGGACACAGACTGAGAATGGTGAAGCTGAACCTTTAACACCTTCCAGGGCCTGAAGGGGCTCCAGGGGAGCTGGAGAGGGACTGGGGACAAGGGATGGAGGGACAGGACACAGGGAATGGCTCCCACTGCCAGAGGGCAGGGCTGGATGGGATATTGGGAATGAGGAATTGTTCCCTGTGAGGGTGGGCAGGCCCTGGCACAGGGTGCCCAGAGCAGCTGTGGCTGCCCCTGAATCCCTGGCAGTGCCCAAGGCCAGGCTGGACATTGGGACAGTGGGAGGTGTCCCTGCCATGGCAGGGGTGGGATGGGATGAGATTTAAGGTCCTTTTCAACCCATGTAACAAATCCACTTTCTGGTCACTGCCTAAAATGAGGCATCTTCAGGCCCAGGGATGCAGCTCAAAGGCTCCTCTGCATTTCCCACCCACAGCAAAGCAGATCCTCCCCCAAAATGCTGCCACTCCCAGCCTGATCCCAGGTGAGAGAGGCTGAGGATCACAGCCCAGGAAACCTTTGCTGTTCTCCTTTGAGGGAGGCAAAGAGGTAAAAATTAATATTTGGGTTTTTCATCTAAAGACCAGAATTATTCAAACAAAAGACCAAATTATTAAAATCAACTACAGGAGACCAAAACTCGGAGGAGGCGATGAAAGAATGAACAGCAGAGCCCTGAGAGGATGCACGATGAGAGGCCACCTCTGCTGCCCCATCTCTGGGGCGTCCTGCTGCCAATCCTGCTGAATTCCAAAGGGTCCTTTTCCTTCTGGATGTCGAGGTACCGCTTATTTCCCCTCTGCCTCACTCTCCAGGACACGCTGTTAAATCACTGCCTTTCTTCTTCGTTTTTATTTTCCGGGGAGACACAACTGGGGATGATCCGTCAGAGGGAAATACCTAAACCTCCCATCGCCTCGAGGAGCCTGCTCGGAGAAGAAAGAAGATTTTGTGTGATGGCAACGCTCACCAGCGAGGCTCCACATCAAAAGGATGTTTTTCCACGCACTAAAGAGCAGGATTCATTCTCCATCCGGGCCCAGATTCACACTGACACCGGGAAGACTTTCAGGCAGCCACACTTTGTTTACTTAAAAGCTGGGAGGAAGGGAAAATGTCACAAGTGTTCATGTAGAGCTGCGTGTGCCCCAGTCGGACACCTCCAGCACGGCTCTTTGTACAAGCAAAACCCTCCCCGGGGCCGGGGAGTGCTGCACAAATCATCTGCCCAATCATTTAGGGCCATGAATAATTCATGGGCAGGCAAATGTGTTCACAAGCAATTCCTGGGAAGGGCTGGGAGCTGTTCAAGGCATGGATGTGCTGCTGCTGCTGCTGCTGTGAACCTGAGCCAGGCTTTCCTTGGATCCCTGGAGCTCCAGCCCTCTGAACATCACTGCCTGTCCCCACCCTGCGCTCTGTCCCCTCCCTGTCCCAGCTGCTGCAAACCCCTGTGCCTCCCATGGCACATCAAAATCACTTCATGGGACTCGTTTCATTTAATCATTATTTATTTTTCTTCAGGCTGACAATGGAGGTGCAAAGCTGCTTTTCTGAAGCTGCACAGCTCACACAGATGTGGCTCCATCCCTCCAAACATCCCTGTCCTGAGCTCTTTGTCCACTCCCTGTCCCAACAGGTGGAAATCCCAGTGTCCCCCTCAAGGGCAAATTCCCATGACACACCTGAATGACTTCATGGGAGTCATTGCCTTCCTTCCTGGAATGCTGGAATGCTGGAATCCTGGAATCCTTCCTGAATCCTTCCTGGAATCCTTCCTGAATCCTTCCTGGAATCCTTCCTGAATCTTTCCTGGAATCCTTCCTTCCTTCCTGGAATCCTTCCACCACTTCTTTCCTTCTTTCTTCTTCCTGGGTTGGGTTGGTTTGGGTTGGAAAAGATCCTAAATCCCATCCCACCCCTGCAATGGACACCTTCCACCATCCCAGGTTGCTCCAAGCCCCAATGTCCAACCTGGCCTTGGACATTTCCAGGATCCAGGGGCAGCCACAGCTGCTCTGGGCACCCTGTGCCATCTTTGGGGGAAAATATATTTGGTTTTTTTTCAGGATCAGACCCAGCAGAACAAGCCCAGTTCTCTTTAGCCTTGCATGAGATGCAAAATTTAAGGTGAAGCAACAGGTTTCCTATAAATATCTATAAATACATGACAGGTTTCCTTTAAATATAAATATCCTATATATTTGTCCTCTGAAATATTTGCTGCACAGCCTCCAGTGGTGCATGTTCAGCTATCCATCTTGGTTTCCAGGACCTCCTTCCAGGGGGATCCCTCAATCATTTGAGAAGATGTTTCCAGGGGCAGTGTGTTTCTCCTGCTGCAGCCCAGAATCCCAGAAATAACCTTTTCTGGAAATCCAAGCTGCTTTTCTGCCAAGAAAACTCATGGAAGGCTCTGGGAATTTTCAGCCCATTCCCACCCATGGATTTGAAGAGGAAATTCCCCCCTTTCCCTGCCCCATGGGGAGGATCCTCACCAGTTTAGGAGCTGCTCTGGCCCCGTTGTCCATGAGGAAATTCTCCCTCCACCATCCCTGCTGCTCACACTCACTAATTACCCTGAGCACTGATGAAATATGATTACATTTTTCTCTTCATTAGGCATGATATCGAATCATAACTCACACATATCAAATTGTTTTATTCCTTTTCTCCCTGTTTGCTTTGGAATTCTTCCCTGCTCCTGACAATGTGGGTTTAGCTCTGTCTGTGCTGCTGGGCCCGCCAGCTGCCAGGACCCTGCAATTTTAATGATCTAATCCGACAGCGAGAAGGCTTTAATTTAAACTTTTATTAACGACCACTTTCCACCCTCAAAGACTATATTAAAATTGCTTAATGGAATTGCAGATTATAAACGCCCCACTGCAAGGCCCACTCGTGCCGACTGCAGCGCCCCTTTGGAATTCAGAGCAATCCTATTAAGTCCTCTTTATGTTTTGGAGAGGTCATTTTGATTGCAGCTTTTTGTGTACTTCCCCTCGGAGATAGCGCTGCCCCAACCTCTGCATTTGAAAGAGGAGGGTTTTACCAGAGACCACGTCTTTCACATTCATTATCCTTCCACAGGCAGCTTCGGATTTAATTCCTTTGACTTTACTGCGTGGAGTTTTGTGGGGACTCTGCTGGGGGGGGGGATGGAAATGAATTCCTCGGGCAGCATCAGTCTGTGACAGGAATGACAGAATCCACCCCGAGAACTGCTGGGGAAGGAGAGGAGAAGAGGGAGAAGGATGCAGGGATTCATTTTGAGGTGGAAAATTGCAGGAGCAGGACAACATTTGGAAGTGTGAAGCCCTTTGCCTGAAATGCCGCAGTTTTTCACAGCCCCTTTTAGTCCTGGCTCTGTTAGGCCAGGCTTTAATGGTCGTCTCTTCATGGAGTCTCCCCCTATCCCCATTCTTTATTTTATTTAAGGCAAAGGCATCAGCAGTCCCCAAACCCCCCCAGAGCCCAGCAGGGTGATTGTTTGCCTCAGGAAATGCCCTATTAATCATTTGTTGTATAGATTTAATTTCTCACCATTCTCCCCTCTTTATTTGCTTTGTTATTGTTCCTTTCTGCCGTGAAAAGGCAGAAACAACCTCAGGTTCTCAAGGAAGGGAACAATCCATCAGTTCTGCGGCCTCACAATGGGAATCCGCGGGAGCAGCTGCCTCTGCTCTGAATGTCCCTTGTCCCGAAGGCTTGACCAGGGGACAGAAAAAGCACTTATTCCCAGGGAAAAGAGGGAGGTGAAGGACACACAGGGGGATTTCTGAGGGGGAGTTTTTCCATTCCAGTTGTTTGTGCTCAAGCTGCTCCTCTGGTCTCTTTTTCCAGCGATTGAGTGTTGGGTGTGACCCACCTGATGCGTTTGAAATATCAAACCCAGCACAAAAGAACCCAGCTGTGAAACCATTTGTCCCCTAAAAATAACCTGAAGGGTTGAGCGGGGCACAGCAGAGACCTCTAAAGTCAGGGGAAATGTGCTGCCCTCTCTGTTGGTAGGGCCAGATCCCCCAGGAAAGGATTTCCCACCTGGCAGGTAAATCCAGCTGCCACAGGCCCTGGGCAGGGGGAACATCTGGGAGCCAGAGAAGCCCTGTAGGGCAGATTTATAGCATTCATGGTTTGCTCACATTCAGACGGGCTGGGACAGCCCACAGTGCAGCACAGATCAGGTCTTGGATGGCTTTTCCCTGTCCCCACTTCTCCACCTCCAAGGAGTAGCACAAGACCCTCTTTCTTCTGAAATCCTCCCAAATTCCAGCCCCTGTGTAGTGGGAGGCCTCCCAGCCCACCTGTGACAGGGATGAGGTTCCCAAGATAATTCCCATTATTGAGGGAATGCTCGCATTACTCAGGGCAGGATTTCCCCATCCCTGGGTCCCGCCCAAGCCCTGCTCCTCACAAGGTGACACCAACCTTCCCCTGCCTGCATATTTGCCATGGAGCCTGCAGCCAGAGAAGTGTGGAACTGGAGAGAAGAATCACCTGGACCTGCCTGTATTCTGCAAGGAAAGGCTGAGGGAATTGGGATTGTTCACCTGGAGAGGAGAAGCTTTGGGGGGAGCTCAGGGTGGCCTTGCAGGGCCTGAAGGAGCCCCAGAAAACCTGGAGAGAGACAATTGACAAGGGATGGAGGGACAGGACACAGGGAATGGCTCCCACTGCCAGGGGCAGGGATGGATGGGATATTGGGAATGAGGAATTGTTCCCTGGGAGGGTGGGCAGGCCCTGGCACAGGGTGCCTAGATGTCTTGGTTTGGAAAGACAGGAGTCTGCTAAGGCAGGCAGGAGCCTCCCCTGAAATGGAAAATGCAAACCCTCCCCACCCCTCCAAATCGCTATAAATTTTAAATTAAAGGGGTCTCAGGCAAAAATATGGGAACAGGAAATAACAATTCTTTAATGGGGAAGGAAAAAAAAAAAAAAGGTGAAATAAACAATGCAGTACACTAGAACAACATTGACAGAGTCAGAACCCAACCTGACACCCTGTGGGTCAGGGTGTTGGTGGCAGTCCCATTGGAACTGTGGCTCAGCCCTCCTGCAGTGTCAGGGCTGGTTCTGTTGGAGCAAGGGGGATCTGTAGAGAAGGATGAATTCTTCCTCTGGAGATCCAGGGGAAGGAGAGGCAGCTGCTGTTCCTCTGGGGAATCCCGTGGAGAATCCATGCTGGTGTCTCAAAACCTCTGGATTATATCTGGGTAGCAATGCTTGGCTCCTCCCTCTGGGCTCACATCTCCCAATGGGATGTTATAGTTCTTATCAGCCATGCAGTGACATTCAGTAGCTGTTATCAGCAATGTCCCCTCCCAAGGGAGGTGTGAATGTGGTCACTCAAAGAGAGAGATAAGGCAAACTGCCCACTTGACAAAGGTAATCTGCCATACAGATGGGAATGGAAAACATCTTGCATTGAAATCTTCAACAGCAGAGCAGCTGTGGCTGCCCCTGGATCCCTGGCAGTGCCAAAGGCCAGTCTGGAGCAGCCTGGGACATTGAAAGGTGTCCCTGCTGAATGGGATGAGCTTTAATTTCCCTTCCAACCCAAACCACTCCTGATCCTGGGATGATCCCAGTGCTCCATGAGCTGAAATCAGTGACCTGGGGTTCTCCCTGCTGGGATGCACTGGGCATTCCTGGCTCTCCATGACCCAGCATTCCTGGGAGTTGTTTCCTGCTGCCATGGGCTCCATCCCTGTTGGATCCATCCCATTCCCACCCTGTCACCTTGCCCTGCCAGGACACCAGGGCATCTCACCTGCCCCAGCATTCCCAGCTCACCATTCAACACCCACACCCCCAGCATCCATAAAATGGGAATATTTGTTCCATTTGCTGCCTCCTCCCCCCAAGCTGGGCCTGGAAGCAGGAGTGGGGTTGGAGTGAAGCTGGAATGAACAGCGAACAGGGGGCTCAGAATTGATCTTTTGTGAATATTTGTGTGTTAAAGTTACAGATCTGCTTTCCCCCCCTGTTTGCAATAGCGCTGCTCAAATATTTGTGGAGCCCGAACGCGGCCTAATTGAAATTCACTCGAATTCAAATTAATATTCATGATTTTTTCTCTCCTCTCTCCTGCCTTCCACTCTTCACTCGGCTCTGAAGGGAAGCAGCTCCCTGCTGTGGAGGGGACAGCTGGAAGCTGGAAGGCTCCTGGGAGGGTGAAAACTTTGGCAATCCACGTGGAATTTCTGGAGGCAAGCACAGGCTGGATGTCAGGACTGACAGGAGGCTTTGGAGCTCCTCAGGGAGTGCTGGAATTTCACAGCCTCTCCCTCTGCATCGCTGTTCATTCCACCTGCTCCTTGTCCTTGCATCCAGCTCCATCCTGCCCTTCTCCTGCAGCACCCCTAGAACAGAGCTGGGACTGCTCCAGGAGGGCAGGGCAGAGGTTTGGGGCTGTCTGGGAGTGGGGAGGGATTTGGGGATGGCACTTGTTTGGAGCTGGGTGGAACCTCCAGCCTCAATTGTGTGATTTCTATCAAAGGTGAGCAGAATGTGATGAAACCCCACATCCCTACAAAACATCCTTTCACCAGACCTTTCCCTGCCTAGCCAGCCTGCTGCTCCCTGTCTGCCACCAAGGAGATCTTGCAGGGGGAGATCAGAGCTGTCTGGCACAGCCAGACCTCCTCCAGTCACCCAGGAAACACAGGATGCTTTTCTTCTTCGCAGGAAAACATGGAAATTAAATTGGAATCACTACATGGATGCAGCTCTGCCCAGATAAACTCACAGGCTGTCAGCTTGCAGATGTTTCTGGCTGCTGGAACATCTTTTCTGAGGCTTTTCCCAGCATCCCAGGGATTCTGGAAGTGCTTTCCATCCAGTATTTATGGGCCCCAGTTAAGCACTAGGATAGAAATATTATAAACTCTGTATTTAGCAAGGAAAATCCAGGAATGGGGAAAACTACCCAGGGGCACTGCAATGTCTGACAGATCATAGGAAGGAATTCTTGGCTGGGAGGGAATTCAGGGTGCCCAGAGCAGCTGTGGATCCCTGGCAGTGTCCAAGGCCAGGCTGGACAGAGCTTGGAGCAGCCTGGGATGGTGGAAAGTGTCCCTGCCATGTCAGGGGATGGAACAAAACAACCCCTCAGATCCCTTTCCAAACCAAACTCTGGGATTCATCCTAAATTCTGAGATTCCAATTTTGAAATCCAAGCCCAAGACAGAACAACTCAGCTGTGAAGTGCCCATTTCTCCCCTAAAAATAACCCAAAGGGTTGAGTGGTGCACAGCAGACCATCCTAGTTGATTTTTCCCAAAAATTGGATTTTTCTCCCACTGACCCTGTTCAGAACCACAAATACATTCATTTTTCCAAATGAATTTTAGTCTTTTTAGGCCTCATGGGCAGAAATCCTGAAGGAAGCAGAGGCAGGAAGATCAGGCAGCCTGTTTGCTTCTCAGGTGTGGGATCAGCAGCAGCTCCAAGGTCTTTGCAGGACAGAGACTTTATGACTCCCAAGCCATCTCCCTTCCCTGCCTCGGCCAGCACAACAGGAGCCAAATTTATCTCTCCTCTAAATACCAGCAGAGCTGAACAGGGATTCTTAAAAGTCACCCAAGTGCTCCAGCCCTCTTCGTGCCCTGGTGGCATTTTCAGCCCACAAATCACTGGCAGGGTGTCCCAAGCCCTGTGCCTGCAGTTCCAAACTGTGCAGTGCCCTCAGCCTGGAAAACTCCACATGAAACCCAGTGCAAAGGACAGCAGGGGATGCCCAGGGCTTGGAAAATACCCTTTATTTTAGGGCTGGGATTTTATACCAAGGTTTGTCCTGGAAATCATTGTCTAAAGCAGAGCTGGGCTGCAGCTGAGGGGTCCCTGGGAGGCAGAAAACTCTCCTGGCAACAAAAGTTGTGCAGAACCTCTGAAATAAGGGCTGTGATCACCAAAGAAGCTTCATTGGAGCTTCTCAGAGGTCTCAACCCCAGGCTCAGTGGTGTCAGTGCTGTGGGTAAGGGTCCCAAGCTGGAAAGATGTGTCCAGGGCAGGAAATCACTTGGAACCTGGGGTATCTCCCGAGCTGTGCTTCCTCTGGGGGAAGATCTTACAGCTGTGGAATAATCCAGGAACTCCCTGTCCTGACCCCATCCTGCTTTTCTTAGGGTCAGGGTGGAAAAAATTATCATTGGAGGCACAACAAGCTGGTTTTTAGGGAGCAGCCTTGAGGGGAATGGAATAATTCCGCGTTCTGCACCATAAGAGAGGAGCACAGAGGGTTGATCACACACCGCCTCCAATCTGAACCTTTTTTCTGCCTCAATACCTTTTCTCTCTTTCCACTTTAGCTGCTCTGCTGTCTCCTCTGGGGAGGTTTCCACAGGAGCACCAGGCAGGAGGTTCAGAACCAGGGCAGCTCCTGGGCTGCTGTCCCCTGGTCTCCATCATCCTGAAGCCCTGCAAAGGGTTGTCACAAGGGCCTGGAGGAACAGGACAAAGAGGAAGGGATTTAGGGTGAAGGAGGAGGATTTTAGATGGGATATTGGGAAGGAATTCTTCCCTGTGAGGATGGGGAGGCCTCAGAGTGCCCAGAGAAGCTGTGGATGGATGGAAGTGTCCAAGGCCAGGTGGAGCAGCCTGGGACAGTGGAAGGTGTCTCTGCCATGGCAGGGGTGGCACTGGATGGGATTTAAGGTCCTTTCCACCCAAACCTTCCTGGGATTCTGTGAAATGGGATAAAAGGAGCAATCCAAGGTGAGATGGATCCCTCATGTTCCCTCAGCATCCCAAGGGTGGATCACAGCCAGCAGGAGCTTCACCCTCCTACAACTCTGACCCCAGTTCCCACATCTGGTACTTCCCAAGGCTTTCCAGGCAGCACTTCCTGGATTTCCAGTGTCCCTGTGCACAGGCACAGGGATTGCTGCTGATCCCACTCCAGCTTTTCCAGCAGGATGAACACTTGCAGCTCATCCAGCAGCTCAGCCCTGCATTATTAGGTTTCCTCAAGCCCTGAATGTCCCATGCAGGCCCAGGCACTCAATATTCTTTAAATTCCCTATTTTCACCAGCACCTCTTCATCTGATCCCTTAATCCTTTGTAGCAACTCACCTTTATTACCAGCAAGGAGCAAGTCAGGAGCAGACTTTTCCCAACATCCCCTGAGGTGAGAACTTATGAAATGAAATCATTTCACTTCTCAGCTGTGTCCTCATCTTCCTTAATTGTTCCCTTTTAACTCCCAGGGAGCCAGCAGACCTGCCTGGCTCCTTTGCAGCCTTTCCTGTTCCTGCCAGACTTGAATCATCCATTGTTTGTTTCCATTCCTTGCTATTCCTTGCTGGCTTCCTGTTTCCCCTCTTTCATGCTGTATTTTCTGTTCCTTGACCTTGTGAAGGCTGGGTTTGCAGTTTTTGAAGGGCCATTGTGTGGCCCAAACACCTTCCTGAGCTCTGGTCCTTACCTGCCTTCATCCCTGCCTTGCTCTGCTCCCTCCCATACCAGGTCAAGCCCCTTTGGAACTGATTCCTGCTGGAATCTCATTAATTGCAATGAAAGCTGAGCTGGGGGCTGAGCACCTTGCAGGATGTGCTTTGCCCTGTCAACCTCAAAGAGCATCCAGGCCAAATTTTGGGATTTCATCTTTATTTTGGATTTTGCTGCCATCCTTGTCCCGCTGGAATCTCTCCGCCCCAAGGCTGGCGTCACCATGGCAGGGCTGGAGCCTCCTCTTTGCCAAGGATAATGAATGTAATTACATCTTTAATGAGTGAATCCAATTCCAGCCCAATTCATCCCACGGTGTGCTGGGAGCGGGCTGAGCCGGGGCTGTGCAACGAGCGAATCTCCAAAATTCCATTCCCTGCATTATTGGGACTTAAAAAATTATGTCTTATTCATCTATTGATGACAGTGGCCTCTTGGGTGTAAATTGAAGCAATTACGAAGGATCATGCAAATTAATCAATTATTTTCAGATTATTACACTCGAGCAGAAGTCTTGCTCTTCAATTTAGTTAAACTTTGCCTCTGAGTCAATTTTCCAACCTCCAAATTAAGCTATTTATTAGCTCAGAAGATGTGGGCAAAGGGAAGGAAAAGTTCCACTCAGGAGCTGGATCACACAAGGGGTCAGTTTGAACAGGGTTTCACACAGAAACTGAGACATTTCAAGGGTTCAGAGGGGGCCAGGCCTGATCCCAGTGTGAGTGGGATGTCTGGAATTGTGGAAAAGGCAGTGACAAGATCCCAGCTCTGTGCAGGAATCTCAGAGCTGGAACAACACAGGAGCTGCAGTGGTTTAACCCCAAAGCTCCTGATGTGAGGGACAGAGGGGATACCACCCCCCAAAGGGACAAATGCCCTCTGTCCCTGCTTGCCTTGGGTGAATGCACCCCACCCAGAGCTCTGGGGTGTCCCACGGAGGAGGTGACACCAAGCTGCACCCCAGGATGGAGATGAGACCCCTCAAAGCCCCGCAGCTGCTCCTGCCCAGCTCCCACATCCCCTGGGTGGCTTTAATTGTCCATCCCTAATGGATTATCACGGCTCTTCCAGCCTCGCCCAATTAATGCAAATTCCAAAGAGAGCTAAAAGGGAATGAAATGAAAATTAGGAGTGGAGCTGGGGGCTCTTCTCTGGCATCTCACCCTGTGGATGCTGGGCAGGCTGTGCTGCATCCCACCAGTGCCAGCTGGGCAAAACACCTGGAAAACTCTTGCCAGGATCTGTGCCTGATGCTGTGCTCTGCCCACATCCAGACTGAGGGGTTGGGGGGTGGCTGAAAGCTTTGGAGTTTGGATTTAAGTGATTCTAAACCAGCTTTGGGTTTATAGCTAATAAGACATTAGTATGCTAATTAAATTATCCATGGAGTGGTATAAAGAGGCCTTCCTGAAGTTTAATGGCTGTGTAAAAGGTAACTCTACTCGCGATGTAATTAATTCATGGAACAATAAATGGAAAATTAGATTCTTATTAATATCGGAGAGGCTTTTCCCACATCAGGAACGGAGGGGGGGAGGATTGGTCATTTCTGCTTTCGCTGTGGGGTGAAGGAAATGGCAGTTCCAGAGTGCAAAGCACCATCCACAGCTCCCCCAGCCAGGCAAGGTTGGATTCCTGTGGGAAGCTCCCACATCCCACAGGATTCCTCTTGCACCACACAGGGCCACGGAAAGATTCTCCACATGCAGGTGGTGGGTGAGGGATTTTTTAAGGGCATCAGGACAGGAGATCTTCCTCAGGGAAAGCAGCACTGCCCTAGACTCAAGTGATCAAGGAAAAACCAGCAGTGGCCCCTTTGGACAAAGCTGCTTGTCCCAAATCTTCCAAGCACAGAGAGGGATGCACAGCTGTGGGGTTTGGCTGGAAAGTGGGAGGTGTGATCACAGAGCTCCAGGAAAACTCCTTGTCCTGGTTTAGGGCAAATTTGGGAGAAAACCTCCAAAGGGGGCCCCTCCAGAAAGCACACCCACATGGCCCCTTCCCCCAACTGGTTCAGGAAGGATTCCTCAGAGAGAAGTGGAAAGAACCTGTTTATTTAACAGGCAAAACACACCACAGCACACAAAATGAACAATACCAGATGACACCACTCTTTCACCGCTCTGAAAAAGATGACAACTTCAGAAAGTCTCTCTTGGGGGTGGTCGCTCTGTTATCAGTCCCTCCTGTGCTGGGGCAGCTGCTGCAGCCACAAGGTGCAAACTCTCGCTGTTCCCAGGTCCCAGTCCGGAGCAGGTTTGAGTGGTTCCAAAAAAGGGAATGGAAAAACAGTCCTGGGAAAATTTGGACTGCTTAGCTAAACTAACTAATGAGCAGAAGCAAAAACAAGAGCAAAAGAAGGAGCAAGAGCAAAAAGCAAAAGCAGCACCATGTACTGCCCCATCTGTGTGTCCTGCCGGCCGTGGGGGAGCAGCTGATAACAAAACAAAACAAAACACAAAACAAAACATTCAATCTTCAGAGCCAGTCTTGAAGGCACAGAACATGATATCCAGCATAAACAGAACACACAAATGGGGATACAAGCATCATAACATCACCCTAGGACACTCCTGTGTCCATCAGCTCTCCTGGCACAGCTCTGCCATCTGCTCCAGAGACTCCTGGAAGGGTCACCCACCCCTCCAGCTGCTCCACTGCACCCTGGCAGGGGAACAAATCCATACCCAAGGGAATTCTGAACTCAGAAACCTCATTTCAGCTGCACATCAGGAGGGAGGTGCCAAGCTGTGAGCAGAGGGACCCAGAAGTTGCAGGGTCTGGCACAAACAAAACCTTCCCTGTGCCTTCTCCCAGTGTGTGCTCCTGCCCTGGGCTGCTCGCAGCCAGCCTGGAGCCCTTCCCTGCAATCCCTTCAGGGACCTGCAGGCTTTGGGTGCCTCCCCAGGCATCCCCTCACCGGGCTGGGCCCCCCTGGCACAGCCCACCCTGCAGGGGCTCCTTGCAGGGTGGCGCAACAAAATAAATCAAACCTTCCTCTGGCTTGATCCTGGCTGCAGGAAAAGGGTCAGGGAATTCCAGGGTGGTTTGGGTTGGAAAGGACCTTAAATTCCACCCAGTGCCACCCCTGCCATAGCAGGGACACCTCCCACTGTCCCAGGCTGCTCCAAGCCCTGTCCAGCCTGGCCTTGGGCACTGCCAGGGATCCAGGGGCAGCCACAGCTGCTCTGGGCACCCTGTGCCAGTGTCCTTGGGAGAGGACACCAGCTGTGTGCAGTCTCTGCCAGGCTGAGCTCTGGTTGTGCCCCTACTCAGCTTCAGTCCTGGCTGTGGGTCCCAGCTCTGTGCCCAGGGACGTTTCCTCCAGCTGCCCACAGCTCTGTCCCCTCTCCTGCCATTTGCCATGACATGAGCCATGCCAGGACAACTCTCACCATGCTGGGAGCAGACTGGACAATGCCCCCAGTGCCAGGAGGAGAGGTGACATGTGGGTGTCACCTCTGCCAGGGGCATTTTTGAGTCCCAAAATTCCTTTTCTCTGGAGATGAACCCCAGGCTTCCTCTGATAAGCATGACCTAGATCAGCTCTGCTCTGGGACCCAGCTCTCTGGACAGGTGGGTGAGGCTCAGCAGAGAGCAGAAAACCTTTCAAACCCAGCCAGAAATTCCTGCTGTGTCCCAAGAGCAGAGGCAGAAAGCCCAGGGCAAGTGGCACAAGTGCAAGGCAATGTTTGGAGTGGATACAGGAGATGGAACAGTTGAGGGTGCCCAGGGAAGCAGCACAGCACCCAGGGGTGGTGGGCATCTCCTGGGACAGCAGGATCATGGAATCAGAGAATCTCAGAATATCCTGATTGGAAGGGACCCCCAGGGATCATCAATCCAACCCCTGGCCCTGCCCAGACACCCCACAATCCCTGGCAGTGCTGTCCAAAGGCTCCTGGAGCTCTGGCAGCCTCAGGGCTGTGCCCATTCCCTGGGCAGCCTGGGAATGGGTACCCAGCACCCTCTGGGGGGAGAAACTTCTCCCAAAATCCAGCCTGGCCCTGCCCTGGCCCAGCTCCAGCCATTCCTGGGTGCTGTCCCTGTCCCAGAGCAGAGGTCAGGGCTGTCCCTGCTCTGTCCCTCAGGAGGAGCTGCAGTCCCAGAAGCTCTGCCATCTGTCCCCAAGCACCCTCAGCTGTCCCTCACATGGCCCCCTCAGCCACAGGAGCATCCTGCCCTGATCCAGCCACTCCAGGACAGGGTCAGCATCCCTGAAGGCTCTGCTGGAAGCCAGGAGATGAAAACTCCACCAAACTGTCCCCAAGCACAGCTGGGGAGTTTGTGCAGGAGGATGCAGGATGGGAAGTGGTGCCATGTGTGACAGATGAGCAGTGCCATGGCTGACTCTCACAGTTAAAAGGCAAATATCCTGTGTGTGTGTGTGGAGAAGTTTTATAGATTTATAGTTGTGTTTTACCCCCTTGTGTTGTTATCAGGGTGCCCTGGGTTTGGCACATTTGGGAGGGTCACTCGTTCCTGTGGCAGCACCTGAGCCCCACTCAAGGTGTCAGGAAGGGATCTCCAGCCCTGGGCAGGGAAGGAGGAGTCGATGGACAGAACTTTAGGGGGCTAAAGGGTTAAAAGGTGAAACCTCCATTGTGTGGGTGAGCACATGGCGGGGAAATCCTCTGCTCTTGCTGCTGTAATATTTTCTCTATTCAGTCTTCTGTTGTGTTTTTGATAAGGTTTTAATAAACCTTTTACATTTTTGGAATTGAGCAGCATTTCTCACACCATGGCTTTCCCCAGGTGCAGCATCCCTCTGCCTGTTGCCCTTCCCCAGAACTCCTGGGAGTCACTCAGGACAGAGCTGAGTCCCAGAGGGCCCCGAGGCACAGCTGGGCTCCTGTGAAATACCTCGGGGGAAGTGAGGGAATTCCAGCCGCCCAGCGACCTGCAGCGCCTTTGCTCAGCCTCCCTGGTCATTAACAATTAATTACCTTTGCGGCTGGCTCATTAAGGCATCCCGGCAGACCCCTGACACTGAACCTGGAAGTTCCCCAGGAGGAGGAGGCTGCTCCAGGTCACAGCTCGCTGCCCAACAAAGGGCAAACCTCGTGTCCCTGCAGCCCTGCTCCATTCCTGTGTGCCAGGGAGAGCCAGGCAGGCGGGGATTGATGGATAATGGCACAGCAAGGCTTGTCTGTCACCAGGACCCTGTGACAGCACCTTATCAGCTGATAAGAGCCATCTCAAGGCAGCTGGCAGGGGACAGGGACAGCAGGACTCAAGGGCAGCAGGACACTTTCCTGTGGTTGCAGCTCAGTGAAGTTCATGCAGTGTCCTTTGAGCTGTGTCCTGCAGCCTGTCCCCAGTTCAGGCAGCAGAAAACCCAAACAGGACATGGGGCAGCCTCCAGAGATTCCCAGTTTGAGGACAGGGACCACAGTCTGAGGACAGGCACCATCCCAAGCTCTGCAGGGTCCTGCCAGTGTTGGGGACACAGCAGCCTGGCCTTCCCCAGAGTGCCATTTCCCTATGCCACCCCTTCAGCAGCTTCCCCTGTGTCCCCTCTGACCCCACTCCAGGCTGGGGACATTTTGGGGACATTTAATTCCCCTGGGATGGCTCCCAGCACATTGGCTGCCCAGGGAGGTTTGAAGCCCCCTCCCTGGAGGTGTCCAAGGAAGGACAGGACATGGCACTCAGGGATGGCGACAAGGTGGGCACAGGCACAGGCTGGCTTTGATGATCCTGGAGCTCTTTTCCAGTCTCAGTGGCTCTGGGATGGGCAGGGCAGCCTTGGGGGCAGTGCTGGCTGCAGGATCCAGGCTGTGCCTGTGTTAGGGATGAGTAATGAGATGGTG
Source organism: Ammospiza nelsoni (assembly GCF_027579445.1). Taxonomy (NCBI): domain Eukaryota; kingdom Metazoa; phylum Chordata; class Aves; order Passeriformes; family Passerellidae; genus Ammospiza; species Ammospiza nelsoni. The sequence goes on along the minus strand of NC_080648.1, from coordinate 2,621,210 downwards.
GCTCTCACAATTAAGGGGTGAACATCACGTGTATGTTGATAGAAGTTCTGCAGATGTAGAGTTCTGTTACTGCAATGTGTCCTCCCCTGTTATTGTGGCATGGCCTGGGCACTCAGGGCATTTGGGAGGGTTGGTTTGTTCCTATGGCAACACCTGGCCTCAAATCAAGGTGTAAGAAAGTGATCTGCATCCCTGGACAGCGAGGAAGGAGTGGGCTGACAAGACTCTGGGAGGGCCTAGAGATATAAAAGGGGGAGCACCCATTTTGAAGATGAGCACATGGCTGGTAGTCATGGGGGCTCCCAGTGCTGAAAACTTTTCCCTTATTCAGTCCTTTGTTGTAATTTTGTTAAGGTTTCATAAAGCTCTGAAATTTTAAAAGTGAGCAGTCTTTTCTCACACCTGCAATCCCTCACGGCTTCCAGGGCTGGGAAAGAAGAAAGCAGAGAGGCACTTGAGGTCCTCAGTTGTCACCAAACCAGGGATATCCACAGTGGAGGAGGTGACAGCCTGTTTTTTTCTGCTCCTGAACTCAGCTGGATGCGAAGCTCTCTCAGACTGTGAGAAAATCAACTCCCCTGCAGGGCACGGAGTGAGAACACGAGCAGCAAACCTGGCTCTGAGGCCCACAGTGCCATCAGCACCCTGGCACCATCCCAGGCCTCATCCAGGGAGAGCAGGAGCAGGTGGGCTGGCAGAAATGCTTGCAGAGCACTCAGGAGTGCCAGGCTCTGTCAGGAGGATCCCAGGACTCAGCTCTGCCCAGGAATTGCTCTGCAGGAATCAAAGGGATGCTGGGGTGGGAGAAATCCCTGCCCCAACAGCTTTATGGCCCCACAATGGCAGCAGCATTTCTGAGCTGCCAGGGAATGTCTTTTCTCTGGTTTTAATTTGATTGCCCCTACTAATAAATTATCCCATTAGGACAGGACCACATTTCTGCTCTCAGAGCCTTCCTCTTTCTCTCCACAGAAAGCCCATTTGGGCAGATTTCACAGGAAACCCCTTATAAATCCCTGGCAAATGATTCCCCATCTCAGAGTGAAGCAGGATCCATTTCCTTCCCCGCCTCAGTGAGCTGCAGAAATGTTCATTCCCACGGGAGGCTGAGCACAGAGCATGGGGTGGCACTGAGGGGGTGGCACAAGATTTTGCAGTTTTGTTATGTGTATATTTTATATAAAATATAAAAATATTTTATATAAAATATACACATATTATTATAAAATATTATCATTTATATATTATATGTAAAATACATAATATATAATTTATATAATTATATATCTGAATACATTATAGATAGATAATATATATTATTACATTTATATGATTATCAATTATTATAGTTACAAAAATGTATATTCTATTATATCATATCACTCATATAATATCATATCAATAATATCATATCATATATCAATTCATTTTTATATATTTATATATTATATGCAATTTATATATATTATATATATATATTTATGTATTGTATATTTTTGTATATAAAGGCTGAGATAAAGTGTGTTGACTTAAGAAGGTTATAGAATAGAGATGATATTGTTTAGAGAGAAATTGAATTAGAAATAAATTTTAAAATATAGTTTTGTAAAAAGGCTAGATATTGTAGAGAATTAGAATTGTGAAAGATGTATTGTAATAAGATTATGTGGGAAAAAATAGAAGTGATTAGTGTTAGAAGTAAGTAGTATTGTGTGATAAAAGTTAATGAGTTGAAAAACATTTATAAGGTATTGTAACTAGGAAATAAGTTGATTTTTTATGAAATGCTGTTGAGTTTTATATCTTTTGTGTTTTATTATTTATTGAGACTGATAATGGAATAAATTTTTTAAAAACATTTTTTAGTTGTTTTGTAAAAGAAAACCAACAAAATGGTGCTTCTGTTGTGAGGAAACGAAGTTGCCCCATCTCTGTAAAAGCAAAGAAAACCAACAGGTTTTCCTTTGGGGAAAGAAAACCAACAGGTTTTCCTTTGGGGACAGAAAACCAGCAGGTTTTTCTAATTTTGGGGCACTTTTTCCTGCCTTGGAGCTGCCCTGGGGCTCAGACTGGGGAGCTGGCTCTGATGTCTGCCCAAAACCTCCCAGGTCTGCCTCACCTGCCTGAGCCCAGCTGCTCCTCAGGCACAGGGAGGATTTGCCCAGTGCCATGTCAAGAGCTGGAATTCAGGGAGATGAAATCTCCAGCATTTCCCTTCTCCTTCCAAAAATAAATAAATAAAGGCAACTGTTATCTCCTGCCAGAAAGGAGAGAGCAGCTTTATCTCACTTGATCTTCTGCTGGTGAAGTCCCATTACATTTCATTCCATTTCATCATTGAGTTCAGGTCCCTTCCTTCCCTCTCTGCTCCTGTTTCCTCTGTCCTAAACCCTCCACGTTATTTTAAGACTTCAGAGTTCAGTTTTTCTTCTTCCCTAACAGCAAGGCATTTGTTCTTCCCTCAGATGCTCCTAATTAGATGATCTCAGATTTATTAAAAACATTTCCCTTCTCATCCACACACCTGTGACCCCATTCCCCTGTCTGCACTTCTGTGGCCTTGCCTGGAGTGCAGAGGGAAAGCTCAGGGATCCTGAGGACTTCCAGCCCTCTGGAATGACTTTAAAACCTTCTGTCGACTCTCTTTCCTTTGCTTGCTGTGACTTCCCTGCCTGCAGGACCGCTGGCAGATCCAGAAAAATGCTGCTCCCTCCCTGCAGGGCATGGGAGATGTCATTGTCACCGTGTTTCAGATTTGTCACCGTATTTCAGACCAGCCACGGGGAGCTGGGCTCGGATTTGGAATTTGCCTCTGCAGGGAAATTAATTTCTCCTCCAAGTGCTGATGTCTGGATAATTTGCCGGCCGCCCCAGCAGATTTGCAGCCAGCAGGAGGCTCTGGGCAGCGCCAGGGAGCAGAGGGTCACCCCAGGCCATGTCTGGCGCCTTTGAGGGATGGAGCTGCGGGCTTGGAAAGGCTCCTGATGCCACCAGCCCTTCAGGACACCACCCCTAGGTGAGGCAGATCCCACACACCAAAAGGGAGAGCCACCAGCTGGAGCCTCCTCCCCACCAAGAGGGTTTGATCCATTTCTTCATCCCCTCCCAAATGGTTCCTTTGTGCTCCTTTCCCTGGAATCAGCCAGATCCAAGGGGTTTGTGTAGCTTCTGCCTCAGCTCCCAGCTCTGGGACACCACAACAGCTCCAGGAGCTGCTCTCCTACACAATTCCATGCACCCCCCTGTCCCTTTTGAGGGATTTCTAACCTGGAAACTGCTTTTCCTTGGAATCTTCACTTTGGAAGCAGAAAGCCCCAACATCCCAGTCTGGCAGCAGGAAAATGGAATAAAAATATGAGATGGGCTCAAAATCCCAGCCAGGAGGGAGAATTTTTGGTGCTGACAGGATGAAGCCCCATGGGGAGATGGACAATCAGATATCCCTGCCAGGGCATTCCAGCATTCCCAGCTCCTCTGGAAGCACAGCTGGAGCTGTCAAGAAGGCCCAGCTCAGCTCCGCCTGGAATTTGCTCTCCCAGAATATTGGGATTCCATGTTCCCTGAGGTACTGGAAAAACAAGCACAGACCCAACCTCATCTTCCACCTCAGAACAGCACTTGGAGAAAACTTGAGGAACAGAATTTCAGAGGAAATATAACCAGGTTAGGAATTATCCTCTGCTTTTCCATCCCTTCCCCAGCCTGGGAAAATGAGGATTTTCCTAAATATCAGGAAATTCCCCTTGGCAGCACATTTGAGTTGCCCCAAGCTCCTGATCAGAGCCATCCCTTCCAGCCAGCCCGAGGAGGAATGTCTGGAATGTGTTCTTCAATTAGGAGCTGTTAATTGGCAGGTTATCCCCAGATTCCTGCTCCCGGGATAGCCTGGAACAAGCTCAGCAGGAGGGGCTGAAGGTGCAGGGAGAACCGGGAAGCACTGGGAGAAAACCACCCCTACAAAGGTGATTCCTGTGGAGAACCTGGCCAGGGAACTGCTAGAGACACCATTCCCAGAAAACCATCCTTCCAAAGGTGATTCCTGTGGAGAACCTCCCCAGGGAAGTGCTGGAGTCCCCATCCCTGGAATTGCTCAACAGACATGTGGCTATGGCTCTTGAGGACTTGGTTTAGTGGTGAACTCTTGTCCTTGATGGTCCTAAAGGTCTTTTCTGACCTCAGTAGTTCCATGAGATGATGAGAAGGATCACCAAAGGCAGGGAAGGCCCCAGGAATGTGGGAAGGGAGCACATCCCAGTGTGTCCAGTTGAAGGGAGGGGGATCCTGATGGATCAGGCCCAGCCAGAGCTGAGCATTAAAACCCAGAGCAGAAATCCACTTTTTTGTTCTCCAGGCGTGTTTATCCAGGTGAATCCCTCATCCACACAGTGGCTTTAGAGCTGCTTGATGCTCCCTGACCTTCAGAACTTACTGAGAGTCCTCAAATCCCTGTTGAAAGAGCCACAAAGGCAGAAATTATGGAGAAATAGCTGGAAGCTGTGGGAGATTGAGCAGATCTTGGCCCTGGCCACCTGAACTCACATGGAAACAGCAACATTTTATCCCTGGAAAGTGTGAATTTCCATGCTTGTTGTGAGGTATCCATGACAAAGATGGTGGCACAAAGGATCATCCCAACCTCAGAGGATTATCCCAGATGTCTCTGAGAGCTGGAAACTGCTCCATGCACAACAAAGTGTCCCTGCTTGACGTGACACAATGAAGGGAATTCCAAGAACAACCTGTCAGGGAAAAGGCTTTTTTCCCCACTAATTGGACCAAAGACGTTTGTGCTACTCCAGGACCTCGTGGCCCCAGTCAGAGCAGATGAAACCGAGTTTAATGTTCTCATTAAAGCCTCGAGATATTTTTATTCACCTGAGAAAAATCTCGTTTCTGTTCCACAGCTGCACGGGGTGAAAAGTTCTGGGAATAAAGAGCCAGCTGAAAGGTTTTCCTTTCCATGCTCCTGCCCCTCTCCAGGCCGCTTGGCACTGGAAAATCCACAGGGAAGCAGATGCTGGAAAGGGGAAGCCCCGGAGCACAAAATTATGGGGAATCCTCCAAATAGCACACATTTGTGGGTGGTGGTGGCCACTGTGGATCTCAGGCACTGTCACCCAGCCCCTTTTCAGTTGTCACATGGAAACCCCCCTGAAGACACCCTGGAGCTGCTATGAGCCTTCCCAAAAGCCAGAGTACCTGGGAAGGGTGGGGTACAAGGGGCAGAGCCCCCCCTGCTCCCATCCTGGGGGCTCTGGGTGATGATGACCAAGCACTGTCCAGGATGGAAACATTTCCTGCAAAAGTGGCCCCATGGATGATTGACTTGCTGTTCCTGGCAGTGCTCAAGAGCAATGATCCCATAAGAAAACCATCAGACCCAGTGATTAATTAGTGTTGTAATAACATTGAGGAATCCCCCATAACCCACTGTGGTGTTACCCTGCAAACACAGGGCAGAGGTGTCTGTTCCTCTGGCACTGCCACACGTGGGATACTGGGAAGGAACTCTCCCTGGGAGGGTAGGCAGGCCCTGGCACAGGGTGCCCAGAGCAGCTGTGGCTGCCCCTGGATCCCTGGCAGTGCCCAAGGCCAGGCTGGATAGGCCTTGGAGCAGCCGGGGACAGTGGGAGGTGTCCCTGCCGTGGCAGGGGTGGGATGGGATGGGATGGGATGGGATGGGATGGGATGGGATGGGATGGGATGGGATGGGATGGGATGGGTTGGGATGGGATGGGATGGGATGGGATGGGATGGGATGGGATGGGAATGGGAATGGGATGGGATGGGCTTCAAGATCCTTCCCAATCCAAACTATTCTGGGATTCCAAGACCCCCTGGTTCTTGTTCTGTGGTGTGAAGAGTCACTGCTTTCTCCCACCCTCCTCCAGGCTGTGCAAACAGCTCCTCCTCACTCAGGCCCCTTCCCTGGCCCTGTTTCCAGCTCCTTTCTGGGGATCAGCCCATTCCTGCCAGGAAGCTTTGACCCATCCCAGCGCAGGCCTGGTGGGACAGATTAACTCGTGCCCTGCAGGAAGCACAGTGACCCTGCTGCCACCTCCTCCTGGCTGCCCAGGAACAGCCTGGCCCCAGCTCCGTGAGCAAAGAGGGCAAACACAGCAGGAAGAACTTGCTGGAGAGCCCCGTGGATTGTTCTGACCTTGCAATGAGCTCAGGCTGCACCGGCCCTGCTCACAGTGAGGAAAAGCAAACCACGGTGTTCACAAATCCCCTCCTCCAACAGGCTCATTCCTCCCCAAGAATTCATTTCAGAGGGATTCAGTGGCATTGACAGAGGTGCCACTGGTAATTTCCCTGCTCATACTCAGGATGTAACACTTCATCCTCGGCTCTGCAAGTGGGTTACCTTGTGAATTGCTCTGTGCTTCCAGCAGCACAGCCAGAATTGGTTTGGGATGTGGCTGTTCCCCAAAGCGTGGGGCTCTCCAGCAGCACCCAGAGCGGATAACCCCAGCACTGGTTTGCAGCTCCTGTGGCTGCAAACAAAATCCCTGGAAAGCTTCATGTGGGCGCTGGAGCTGCTGCCATGAGCTCTGAGGAGAACTGATCCTCCCCCACAGCACAGCAGGGGCTCAGGGTGTCGCTGAACCCCCAGCAGGGTCTGGAAAGTGGGAAAAGGAAATGAAATCTCGTTTTTGCTGACATGGAAAGCTGCTTGAGGAAAGAGGGGTCCTGGCTGAGGCACCAATCTGTCCCACATGGGGTCTCCAGGCAAGGCCTGTCCTCAGTTAAACACCCGGCTGAGACACCTGGCACAAGTGAGGAGGAGGAAAAACCTCACTGGATTTGGTTTGCAGGTCCAGCCACCTCCTTGTCCAGCTGGAGCCCACCAGGGGTCCAGAGGTGGCTGCAAATCCTGCACAGCAGAGAGGGGCCCACCCTCACCTCCTGTGCGACCGAGCAGAGGTTTGGAGACAACAGCTCCCCCCTCACTGGAGCCTCCTGGTGTCCCTGAGGCCCTGGATACCCCTTGTATCCCTCAGGCCCTGGACACTCCTGGTGTCCCTGAGGCCCTAGATATTCCTGGTGTCCCTCAGGCCCTGGACATACCTGGAGTCCCTCCGGCCCTGAATATTCATGATGTCCCTCAGGCCCTGGACATTCCTGATGTCCCTCAGGCCCTGGACATTCCTGGTGTCCCTGCTGCTCTGGACACCCCTGGTGTCCCTCGGGCCCTGCACATGCCTCATGGCCCTGATGCCCTGGACATTCCAGATGCCCCTGAGGCCCTGGACACCCCTGGTGTCCCTCAGGCCCTAGACACTCCTGGCATCCTTGAGGCCCTGGACACCCCTGGTGTCCCCAGTACTGCTGGCACTAATGAGGCCACGTGCAGGGCAGTGTCCCTGTGGGGTCACCCATCTGCCTGTTCCATGTCTGCTGCTGATTCCTCGCCGTGTCCTTATTGCTGTTAATCCCTCTCTAAATACTTTGCTTACAAGGGCTGGCAATCTTGTAAGCTGTCCCCAAACACATCTGTCCAGCCGTGTCCCTGTGGGATTGCAGGGCTGCTGCAGCCTCCCTGTGCTGCATTCTGAGCCTGCAGGGCAGCTCCTGCATCCCACCGTGCCCAGGACACGCTGGGCATGTGTCAAAATGGGACCTTTCTACTCCTCATCCTGCTCTGCTCCAGGTTTCTGTCACGGAAAACCCCCTGGGATCCCATTATTTCTGCAGCAAGGCTTGAGCTGGGATTGCTGCTTGCTGCAGCCACCCAAGGATCTGGGAAATGCAGCCTCGAAGGGGATGGGCACAGCAAGCACATCACTGCTGGTAAACCCCTGCTATCCCTGCAGCCCCATCCCTGGAGGGCTCCTGGCAAACAAATCTCCCAATTACAGGAGCAGGAGAGGGAGCTGAGGGCTCCAGGAACACAGGCTCTGCTCTAATGAGCTGGCAGGAGCACCTCTCTGGTCCTGAGCCACCAAATCCTCTGCTCCTAAATGCCCCACACATCCTCAGTACCCCACACATCCTCCCTGCCCTGCCCCACACATCCTCAGTACCCCACACGTCCTCAGTGCCCTGCCCCACACATCCTCACTGTCCCACACATCTTCAGTGCCCTGCCCCACACATCCTCACTGTCCCACACACCCTCACTGCCCTGCCTTAATCATCCTCACTGCCCCACACACCCTCACTGCCCCACACATCCTCACTGCCCCACCCCACACATCCTCAGTGCCCTGCCCCAATCATCTTCACTGCTCCAATTATCCTCACTGCCCCACACATCATCAGTGCCCCACACACCCTCACTGCCCTGCCCCACATATCCTCACTGCCCCACATACCCTCACTGACCCACCCCACACATCCTCAGTGCCCTGCCCCACACATCCTCAGTGCCCCACACACCCTCACTGCCCTGCCCCACATATCCTCACTGTCCTGTCCCACACATCCTCACAGTCCTGGCACCCCTGGGTAGGGATCCCCCATTCCCAGACAATGGGATATGGGGATGGCTGGGCTGGTGCCACATCAGTGAGGTCAGAGCTGCTGGGCATCCCTGGGCATCCCTGAGCACCCCTGGGCATCCCTGTGCATCCCTGGGCACCCCTGGGCATCCCCGGGCATCTCTGGGCACCCCTGGGCATCCCCGGGCACCCCTGGGCATCCCCGGGCATCCTTGGTATCAGCAGCTCCCTCACCAGAGGGAAGTCTGGTCCCTCAGCATCCTCTGGATGTTCACATAGGGACAGTCCCAGGAGGAAGAGTTTGGGAAGGACAACCCAGAGATTCTTTCAAAGCTCAGCAGGAAGCAAAGGAAGTGCTGGGCTCTCACAGGGTGAGGCTGACCTTGAGGAAAAACCAGCTGAGCCAAGGAAAGAGCTCAGGAATGGGCGGGCAGTGGAGGCAATGGACCCTCCCCCAGCTGGCACAGCCCGTGCCACGGTGATGGGGTGGAGGTGATGGTGTGGCACAGCATGGGTTAACAACACCAGGCTGTCCCCTGTGCCCTCAGACAGGTGTCCCCTGCCTTTGCTGTGTCCCTGAGGTCCTGGCAGGATCCACTGTCACCAGGGTGGGCTGAGACTCAGTGAGGACCAGATCTGTGTGCCAGGGACTTTTGATCCATGCCAGGGACCCCCATTCCATGGGAGGGATGTCTGATCCGTGCCAGGGACCCCCTTTCCATGCCAGGGATCCCTGCTCCATGCCAGAGGCCCCTGATCTGTGCCAGGGATTCCTGCTCCATGCCAGAGGCCCCTGATCTGTGCCAGGCACCTCCATTCTATGCCAGGAACCTCCACTCCATGGCAGAGATCCCTGCTCCATGCCTGGGATTTCTGCTCCATGCCAGAGGCCCCTGCTCTGTGCCAGGGACCCCCATTCCATGTCAGGGACCCCCACTCCATGCTGGGCTCCCTGTCCCTTCCCAGAGCCATGTAGGAGCAGCTCCAAGGGCTGTTCCCAAATCCCATCCCACCTCTCCAGATGAGCCCAGTGTGCTGTGGCTGCAGGGGCTCCCCAAAACCAGCCAGGCACAGGATCTGCTGTCAGGTATTTCCTCTCCAGACTCCTGCTCTGCCATCCCTGCTGTCCTATTCCCTTTTCCCCCTCTGTTCCCACTCTTCCACCATGCTCAGCACTGGGAAGTCCCTCCATGGATGATAAGGACAAGGGAAAATGGTCTAAAGCTGCACTAGGGGAGGCTCAGAATATCAGGATATTTCCCTGGATATCAGGAAAAGTTTCTCTGCAGAAATGGGGGTCAAACATCAGGAATTGCTGTCCAGGGAAGTTGGTGGCGTGCCCATCTTGGAAGTGTGGATGTGGCACCTGGGAGAATGGTTGGACAGTGACCCTGGAGGTGTTTTCCATCCCTAAGGACCCTGTGATTCTGAGTCCTGTCCTCCCTCTGCCAGCCCCCTTTCCAGCTTTCTGGAAGGTTTCTGGCACTTCCCCAGGTTTCTGGGCCCAGCCCTGCAGGCATCCAGTGAACCACATCCTCCCTGGGGTTCAGGGATGCACAGAGGCCTCTTCCCACAGCTCCTCTGGGCCCACACAACAGCAGCAATTCCCAATTCCCAGCTCCTCAGGGGATGCTGAGTGCTGTCTGCCCCAGGCTACTGCTCTCCTGGTGCTTCACTCCCAGGGAATGTGGGGCTGGGGAACTGCATCCATTTCCATTGCCACAGCTCCTGGAATTGCATCCATTTCCATTGTCACAGCTCGGGTCTGTGTTCCCCTTCACCCTGGAGTTTGCATCCTCTCCCAGTTCGAGTTTCTGTGCAATCAGTGCCCTGCTAACTCTCCTCTTCCCAGCAATTACCTGGAATTCCACATTTCCCCACCCCCAAGGACTCCCGGCCATCCAAAGCCCGGGGAGATCCCTCCACAGACGAGGAGGTTCACCCATAAATCAAGCCCCAGGAATTATTTATTGCCATTCTGCCTATTTTGGGCAACTTTCTCCCGCAGAGATGCTGCTGCTGGTTGCCAGGCTGCAGCCTGAGTGGCAGGCACACTTTGGGCACGGCTGGAACACGGCTGGAAAACGGCTGGAAAACAGCTGGGACACAGCTGGAACATGCTCCCAGCATCCAGCACCACCAGCTTTAGTCTCCAGCATCTTTCCATCAGGCTGAGCCTGCTTGCCTGAGATTCCCACTGAGATTTGCCCTCGTCCCCAAGGATTAATTTGAACCTTTGGAGGAAGAGGGTCATTTATTAAAGCTGGGAAAGGCATCCAAGAGTTAAAATCCTGCATTCCCACCAGGGCCCCAGCACAGCTCGTGATAAGGCAGGCTGGAGTCTGGAAGAGTTTGTACCCGGATTTTTTGGAGCAGCTATTCTTTCCAAAAATACGAAGTCATTCCTTTGAAGGGAAAAAAAAAAAAAAAAAAAAAAAAAAAAAAAAAAAAAAAAAAAGAAAGAAAGAAAAGAAAGAAAAGGAAAAACACAGGAGCTGTAATCTCCTCTCTGCAGAGTTTCACCTTCTGCTGCTCGGTCCTTCTCCAGCGCTGCCGCTGCCAAGGATGCGGCGGCGGCGGGAGAGGAGCAGGGCACAGACCTGGGGAGAGGAGCAGGGACAGTCCTGGGGATAGGAGGGAGCAGGGACAGTCCTGCTCCAGCAGGGCCACCTGCCGTGGCAGCAGGGCACAGGGACAGGGAGGTGGCACAGCAGGACCACCGTCACAGCGAAATCCTAACAAAATGAGCTGCAAATCCAACATTCCAAAGCCCCTGGACACCAGGTTCAGGTGCTGCCTGCTGATTCCCACATTTTGGGGCTCTCCAGGAGCTCTGCAATGGGATCTGAACCACGGGAGGCCATCCCTGCCAGGCTGGCACCGCCTCACACTCAGCTGCCCTCAGAGCTGCACAGCTTTTCCTGAAGCTCAGGGTTTGCAAGGACACGGGCTGGCTCAGGAGCATCCGGGGCTGCAGCATCCTGGGCTGCCCTTCCTGGGGCTCCTTGGGGCTTTCCCCACACCCAGGGATGCTGCCCGTGGCTGCTTTGGCTGGGGGAGAACCAAAGTGGGGCTGGGGGCAGAGGGGCAGAAGGCCCCTGGGTTCAATTCCTTCCATTGCCTCAATCCCCTCCCTTTCCTCCCTTCCCTCTTTTCCCTCAATTCCTTCCATTCCCTCCATCCCCTCCATTCCCTCAATTCCCCCAATTCCCTCAATTCCCCCAATTCCCTCATTCCCTCCATTCCCTCAACTCCTGGAATTCCCTCCATCCCCTCATCCCCTCCATCCCCTCATCCCCTCCATCCCCTCCATCCCCTCCATCCCCTCCATCCCCTCCATCCCCTCATCCCCTCCATCCCTCCATCCCCTCCATTCTCTCATCCCCTCCATCCCCTCAATTTTCTCATCCCCTCCATTCGCTCCATCCTTTCCATCCCCTCATCCCCTCTATCCTCTCATTCCCTCCATTATCTCATTTACTCCATACCCTCCATCCCCTCATTCCCTCCATTCCCTCATTTACTCCATCCCCTCCATCCCCTCATCCCCTCCATCCCCTCCATCCCCTCCTTCCCCTCCATTCCCCCATCCCCTCCATTCCCCCATCCCCTCCATTCCCCCATCCCCTCCATCCCCTCATCCCCTCATCCCCTCATCCTCTCCATCCCCTCATCCCCTCCATCCCCTCATCCCCTCCATCCCCCCATTCCCGGCGCTGCCGCCCGTGCCCGCGGGCAGCCCAAGGCCTTTCCCACAAGGACATCTAGTGGCACGGGGACACACGGCACACTTCACCTTGGCTGCAGCGCGGCCACCGCGTCCCCGCTTCCCCGGACTCTCCCCGAGCTCCCTCCTGCCCATCCACGCTGCCCCGAGCCCAGTGAAGGGCACGGGGACCGCAGGGATGCTCCTCCAGGGGACACCCGGGACGTGGCTGTCACCCAGGTGGGCACACGGCCACCAGCGAGGCTGAGCTGCTGCCAAGGGGTGCAAATCTTGGAATGATTTTGGTTGTAAAAGCCCTCTGAGACCATCAAATCGTTAATTCCTGCTCAAAGGGGAAGGAAAACCGATGAGAAAATTTGTGTCCCCTGCTGCTCTGGGGATAAATGCACCCCGGCCAGGCAGGGAGCAGGGGCTGGGCTGGGGCAGGGTGTCCTGCTGGGACAGTGGCACCAGGACAGCACACACCTCTCCCTGGGGCACAGGGTCTCAGGTCTCCTCTGCCAGCTCTGGTGCAGCTGGAGAGCTGGGAAAGGATGGAGAGAAAGTTGGGAAACCCTCGATGCCAACCAAGGGCAAGGCAGAGCTCAGAATCCCAGAATCCCAGAGTCACTGAGGCTGGAAAAGCCCCCAGGATCATCGAGTCCCAGCTGTGCCCAACGCCCACCTTGTCACCAGCCCAGAGCCCTGAGTGCCACCTCCTTGGACACCTCCAGGGATGGGCATTCCAAACCTCCCTGGGCAGCCCCTGGCAGTGCTGGCAGAGGCTTGCAATGCATCCATGCTCCCATTCCAGCTTCCAGACAGCTCCAGGGACAAACCTGGGGCTCAGCAGCAGCACCTCAGGAGCTCCTGTGGGACACAGAAAGTGCTGTTATACCCCAAACCTTTCCTCCAGCCAGAATTTTATTTTCTCCTGAGCTTTTTCAATGCTCCAAGCCCCTCATAGAAGCTCTGAGAAGCAGGACTGTGGATCACACCACCCTAGTGCCCTGTTGGACCAGCAGGGAAAGGACTGAGATGCTGCAGAGCAGAACATTGCCAGAGATTTAGGGGCCAGCAGGACCCACCTGGCTGCAGCCCCAGGCACAGAGGGGAGATGGATGTGTCCAGAGGGAGCAGGAGAGCTGCAGGACAGGAGTGCATCCATCTCATCCCCAAACAATCCTCTTCAGGCTCTAATGGCCATGGATGGCTCGGACTTGAAGAGCATTTCCATTACAGCGAGGGCATCATCTCCTGCCTCTATTCAAATGAGAGCTGTAATGAACTCGCTGCTGCCTAATTCAGACACTCCTCAAGCTCTTCTTGCTTTTGGTTTTTGTTTTTTTGCTTTGCCATTTCATGGTCAACGTTTATGCATTGCTGTCAGGAAAAATTGCTTTAATTTTCCATTCTGTTTCAACAGCCTCTGCGAAAAACAAAAAGTATTATCCACTGAAGAGCTGTGAATTGACTCCATCTCATATCCAGGAGCAGAGCTAACACCAAAAGGCATTCACTTGCATTTTTAATGTGCAGATGAAGTCAGAGAAATCACTGACTTAGAGGCTGCTTCGTCGAATTTTTCTTGCTAAAGCATCTCCTGTATCCCCCACTCTGAGTCCTGCTCCTCCAGAGAACGGAGCTGTCACTTCTTTAATGATTTCCAGTGGCTACCAGGAAAATTTTAAGGCTTAACATGAGTGATGTGGATGAATGAATTTCCAGACTTAGTCTGGCTTTTCATTTACAGTGTCACAATGAGCCTGGGCTGCTTTTCCACCCCTTTTTTTTAAATTTTCTCTGACTCTCAACACTCAAATCCTGCCTGGTGCCTGTGTGACTGAATGGTTTGATGTCCCCTGGGACCCAGAACTCCCAGCCCTGGGCTGAGCCCAGTGTGGGCAGCAGGGCAGGGGGGATTCTGTCCCTATGCTCAGGTGATTTCCCACCTGCAGAGCTGCCCCAGCCCAGGCAGGAGCTGGAGCTGCTGGGGCCAGGCCAGAGGAGGCTCTAGGATGATCCCAGGGATGGAGCAGCTCTGCTGGGAGGAAAGGCTGGCACAGCTGCCATTGTTCACCTGCACAGGAGAAGCTCTGGGGGGAGCTCAGGGTGGCCTTGCAGGGCCTGAAGGAGCCCCAGGAAACCTGGAGAGAGACAATTGACAAGGGATGGAGGGACAGGACACAGGGAATGGCTCCCACTGCCAGGGGCAGGGATGGATGGGATATTGGGAATGAGGAATTGTTCCCTGTGAGGGTGGGCAGGCCCTGGCACAGGTGCCCAGAGCAGCTGTGGCTGCCCCTGGATCCCTGGCAGTGCCCAAGGCCAGGCTGGACACTGGGGCTGGGAGCAGCCTGGGACAGTGGGAGGTGTCCCTGCCCTGACAGGGGGCAAAACAAAATTCTCATTCAAGCCCCTTCCACCCCAAACCATTCCATGATTCCATGGGTTAAATGCAGCCTCCTGCACCAACCCATTCCCCCCGAGCACAAAGCATCCAAGGCTGTTGTGTTGCCCTGGAAGCAGCAGAAAAGACAGGATTTTTCCAGCTTCCTTGATTGCCTCTCCCAGCACAGCCTAGTGTATCCCCAGCCTTGATCCCCGCACAGCCAGGCTCTCCTCTGTTGCACCAAAACTCAGATGCAGCTTTGGATTATTCTGGGCAGGAGTGGGATCCCTGCAGAGAACACCACAGAAATAAATTCTCTGCCTCAGCCCCCTGCCCTGGAGGAATTCTGTTGTTGTTTTTGCCTTGGGGAGCAGCTCACTGGAGGCAGAGCTGTCTGCAAACCCCTTCCTGCCAGGATTTGCTCTGTGGGGCTGCTGGTGGGCGAACAATTCAGCTGGGGAGCCTCCTCTTCATCCAGCAAAACTGGGATTTGTCTCACAACCGCTTTTTCCTTGTCTCACTTAAAATATTCCTGTTTTTTCCAGGAAAACACAAGAAGGGATGAGTGCCTGAGGAGCTGCCATGCACCAGCAACCTCCAGCTTCACCCAGGTGAGGGGCCCAGGCGAGGTTTTCTCCCTGCTGCCAGTGATTTCTAGGATTTGGGGGCTCCAGGAAGCTCAGGGAAAACATTAAAAACAAAAGCAGGGCACTAAATTTGCTCCCATTCTCCCATTTTTACTCCCTGTTTTGCCATGCCCTGGTTTGGATTTTGGGTATGAGGAATTGCTGGGTGTTGCTCCTGCCCTCCCAGGGCAGGGGTTGGAGCAACACATTGGGAATGTGGCAGGAGGGACATTGAGGAGCTGCTGAGCTCCCAAAAACTGAGCAGCTCCTCGTGGTGTCCTGTGTGGCCAGAGGGTGAGGAATATGCCAAAAAGATAAGGAATGTGCCAAAAATATAAGGAATATCCCAAAAAGATAAGGAATGTGGCCAAGGGATAAGGAATATGGCCAAAAAATGAGGAAAATGGCAAAAGGATAAGGAATATGGTCAATGAGGAATATGGCCGAAAATGGGGAATATAGCCAAAAATGGGGACTATGCCAAAAAGATAAGGAATAGGGCCAAAGGATGAAGAATATGGTGAAAGGGTAAGGAATATGACCAAAGGATGAGGAATATGGCCAAAAATGGAGAACATAGCCGAAAAAATGAAGACTATGCAAAAAAGATAAGGAATAAGGCCAAAAGATGAAGAATATTATGAAAGGGTAAGGAATATGACCAAAGGAAGAGGAATATGACAAAAAGACAAGGAATATGACAATAAGATAAGGAATATGGCCAAAGAATGGAAGAACACAGCTCTGACCCCTCTGGCATCAGCTCTGAGGGCACCAGCACAGCCCAGGTGTCACCCCCAGCATGGTGATCCCAGTCTGTGACATGGAAGAACCCCAGGGAGCAATGGTGTGAGAATCCTGCTGGATCTCCTCTGGCTGTCCCAAAGGCTCTGCCTGTTCCTGCTGATGTTCCCCCATCATGGGTGACACTGCTGTCACCAGCCCAGGCAATCTCAGCCCTACAAGGCCCCAGCTGAGAGAGAGTTTTCCTCTTGGATGTGCTTGTCAAGGATAACCAGCCAGGAAAGTGGGATTTGCTCTATAGGAAGCTCTGCCCTCAGTGCCCAACATCTCATGTGTTGATCACAGGCATTCCCAAGGGATTCATTTCCAGGAATAGCACAGCAGGGCAGCTGCAACTGGAAGGATCTGTTTGGAAAATAAATATTCCTGCTTATCAGAGAGGTTCATTGTCTGGGTTTGAACAGACAGGTGTGTGCTAAGGAGGGCAGGAGCCTCCCCTGAAATGGAAAATGCAAACCCCCTCCCTATGAATTGTTATAATTTTGAAATTAGGGGCTCTCAGGCAAAGATATGGGAATAGCAATAACAGTTCTTTACTAGGAAAATTAAAAATACAAATGCAATAGTATAAACAGAAAACAACCCACTGCCAGAGTCAGAGCAGTCCCTGCCCCCTGTGTGTCAGGGGGTGTCCCAGCCCCATCCCATGGGGGCTCAGCCCTCCTGCAGTGCCAGCTGTGGCTCTGCTGCAGCAGGGATCCTGCACAAGGGGGGAGTTTTCCTCTGCAGCTCCAGGGCTGCTGCAGATGGGCCTGGGCTCCCTCTGGCCATGCAGGGCAGCAGAAAGCTGCTCCTCTGGCAGTGCAGGGGGCAAAGGCTGCTGTGCTGTGCCAGGCTCAGATTGGATCCAGGCAGGAATGCTTGGCTCCTCCCCTGGGCGGAGCATCTCCCCATGGGATGCTGGGATTGGATCAGCCCTGCAGGGACACTCAGTGGCCATGGACAGCAGAGATCTCCTGCAGGGAGGGTTGGCTGTGGGAGAGAGAAAGAAAAAACTGCCCATGGACAGCAGAGAACTGCCCCAGCTCTGACAGATGATAACAGAATTCACACTCTCAAACCACATCTTACAGCCCAGGACATTCCCACTGCCAAGGACCAGCTGCTCCCTGCAGGAAGGGGAGCTGGGTGTCCTCAGCCACAGAATCCCACAGGACCTGGGCTCAGCACTCCCAGGTGTACTCAGGGATCCATCCATGGGATCCAGGGATCCATCCACATGTGCAGAAGGAGATTGGGCCAGCCAGGACTGAACTCCAGCAAAGATCCAAGGTAGATCCAGAGGAGGCACAGCCACTGCAGAGCTCAGAGAGGAAGGCCCAGAACTGATTTTAAAATCAATCCCCAAGCCCTGGTCAAGGTGTGGGGCAGTGTCCAGGTGAGGCTGAGCAGGACTAGCCAGCCCTGACCCCTGCCAGGACCTAAGGCTCTTTGGCATGTTCTTCCCAAAGCCATTGGAGATGCCCTGGGATTGGTTTTTCTCCAGAGTTTTTCTCTAATGATGAACATCTGGGCCAGTTGGAGCTTGAAATGCACCTTGGGCAGCAGGAGGAGTTAGAGGAGAGGTCAAACAAATCTAATGCCAAACCCAACATTTTCCAAACCCAAGGTGAGCTGGGGCACAGAATGAAGAGCATTGCAGAACAAATGTGGGGTATGAACCACTCAGAGCCACACAGTTCTGCCAACCCGAGTCTCCAGACTGGAGAAACTCTGTGTGAGGGACACCTGACACCAAAATGAAACCCCCAAAATGTCCCCAGGGAGGGAAGTCCCCATCCTGCCCCCCTGACCTGTGTGAGACACAGAGAAAAGGATTTCCCTCCATTCCCACATGGATGAAGGGCACTGAGCCCATAACTTGTGTTCAGATGGAAGCAAATCTTCCAGCTCTCGTGTCGAGATGGAGTCAGCACATCCCAGGTAAGCACTTCCAGGAGTTAATTACCTTTCCTCTGAAACACTGGTGGCTTAACTGCCATTGGAATTATTCTTCCTTCAGCTCCACCTGTCAGCCACGAGTCCTGGCTTTGTCTGCTGGATTAAAGGACCCTCTGCTATCAAAAATCTCCTCCCTGGAAGTACTTAGAGCCCATGATCAAGTCACCTCTCAAGTTGCTCTCTGATGAGCTAAATAGATTGAAGTCATTAAGCCTATCATCACCCAGCAGGTCTGCCAGACCTTTTCTCAGTCTTCCAGCTCTTCTCTGAGCTCCCTCTAATTTTTTTTTTAATCCATGATAAAAGTGTGGATGCCAGGATTTGATACAATAGCCAGTAATGCTCTCCCTGCACTGTTCCATCCTAATAGCCCCTCAAAATATAGGACTGCCACATGAATTAAAAATTGGACTTGTGTCCTGCTTATCTGGCTCCCTAAGCCCCCATCTGCACCCCCCTGGATTTGCTGAACCGTTCCCAAATCTCCTCATGTGGGTGACATCTTTTGTTGCCACAGCTCCAGCGTTGTCCCTTTATTCCTGAAAGGCACATGGATGGTTCATATCCCACCTCCAACCCCACTCAGGACCTGGCTCGTGGAACAGGAATTTCCTCCCACTGGTTGGAGGAAAACTCCAGCAGAGCCACAGCTGTCACTGCAGGAGGGCTGAGCCCCCATGGGATGGGGCTGGGACACCTCCCTGACACACAGGGGGCAGGCACTGCTCTCACTCTGGCAGTGGGTTTTTTTTTTTATTTGTACTATTGCATTTCTATTTTCAGTTTTCCTAGAAAAGAACTGATATTCCTATTCCCATCTCTTTGCCTGAGAGCCCCTTAATTTCAAAATTACAACAATTCAGAGGGAAGGGGTTTACATTTTCCATTTCAGGGGGGGCTCCTGCCTTCCTCAGCAGACACCTGTCTGTTCAAACCAAGACAACCCCTGAAAGAATTTCCTACCGAAGTTGTTGACTCACAAACCAAGAAATAAAGCATAAATAAGAGAAACCTGCAACTGCCTGTTCCAATGAGCACTTTGTTTGTCTCTCATGGCCAATGAGTAAAGTGTAAATTTATGAAGTTTGTAAGAATGTATATAAAGCATGCAGGCTATAATAAAACCAGGTCTGAAGCCTTCTGAAAATTGAGTGTGTTGCTTTGCATTGTCTCCATCTCAACTATGACATTCAGGGCCTTTAGTGCCCTCCCAGCTGCCTTGGGGTGCCACTTCTCCTGACTGTGACATTCCCAAATGTGCAGGAATGGGAAGCTGGGCACTGCAGACATGGCCTGAAAGGCAGCAGGAAATGCAGAGGAATTTGGTGTAGTGTGGATGGCTAGTGATCATCCCTGGGAAATCCTGTGGGGATGATGGGAATCCCTCCACAAAATCATTCCAAAATGTGAATATTTTAGTAGGAACTGTGGGGACTGGAATATGGTTTGATTGAGTGGGAATTCTGGGCTGTGGAGGGAATGGCAGAAGAGGAACCTGGGAATGTCAGAGATGATGGCTCTGGATGAGCAGGTCCAAGACCTCAGGACACCTGTGTGGTTTTCACTGGAATAAAAGCCCAGCCTTGGATGAGACTGGATTAAAACAAGGGCTGGGTGAAGCCACTGAAGAAGGAAAAGCAGGAAATGCCCCATCCCTGGAGGTGTCCAAGGCCAGGTCAGAGCAACCTGGGATGGTGGGAGGTGTCCCATGGCAGGTGGGGCTGGATGGGCTTTAAGGTCCCTTCCCACACAAACCAACCTGGAACTCTGGGAATTCCCTAAAAATCAAGAGACTGGAGCTATAAAATTCCCAGGTGAAAAGTAAGGAATAAATGAGAATCAAGGAATAAATCCAGTGCCCAGAGACTCCCAGGAACGGCACAGGATGGAGGCACAAATCAGCTCCATTTTAGCACATCTGGGGTATCCCCAAAAGCAGCCCCTGCCCCATCCCAGGGAGCTGGGAGGCAGGGAGGGATCCCAGAGCCAGCACCAGGAATGTCACCTGTGTCACACAACGTGGAGGGGACAACATGGAACGGCGCATCCTGGAAATTGTGAGGGCATAAGACACCCCATGAGAGGGAAATCATTCCCATTTTAAAGCAAATTCTTCCTCTCCAATATGGAATTACACATCCTGGAAGCTGTAAGGGCATAAAAAACACCAGGTGAGAGAAATAATTTCCATTTTAAAGCAAATTCTTCCTCTGACACATGGAATTACACAATCTGTAAGTTGGGAGGGGACAAGAGACCCCACGGGAGGGAAATCATTCCCATTTTTCAGCAACTCCTTCCTATCCCACAAGGAATTCCACAGAACTCCAAAGCCTGAGCAGAGCTTTGCTGCTGTTTTCATTCCTGATATTTTGAATTTCCTCTCTGCTGTTACAGATAATGATACCAACAATACACAACCAAATAATTCTCTTTTTCCCCCCTAAACCTAAATTGAAATGTGCCCCAAATGTTTGGTTCTCATGCACTGAAGCAGCAGGGATATGCAGTCCTGGCTTCCTCCTGCCACTCCTCAGGAAAATTCTTCCCTGTGTGAAAACCAGGGAAGTTTTCAGTTCCAGTTGCAGTGATGATGATGATGGCACTGAGCATTGGAAGGATCTTTCTCTGAGAAAAAAGGAACATTTCATGGAAACATGCCTGAGTACAGTCAGAGCTGAGAGTGCATTCCAGGAATAATTCCAATTAAAAATATTAAGGCCATGTGTTGTTGTCACCCAAACACTCTCCAACTGCAGCCCCACCATGCAATAATCAATTAAAACACTTCATTGAAATGTAATTAATTGGTTATTTAGTCTCTGGTTGCAGATTAGGGTACAATTGTTTAACAATTTAACAACTTTTAAGATGATTTTTGCTTGTGAGGAGACTTTGCCCTTCCCCTGGGCAGCCTCAGATGTTGGATTTATCAACATTCCCAGGAACAGGGCAGTACCACCACTCCAAACCTGTTGTTTTCCCTACCCAAGGCCCTCTCCAAGCCCATGAAATCCTGGGAATTCTGCTGCTTTCCTGTTCGAGCCATACCTGGTGAACATTCTGCCAAGGCAGCTTCACTTCCTACAGCCCCTTAACAACATCAACATCCTTCATTTTCCTGGAAGCACAGCTTTTTGTGGATATGGCCCAGTAAAAACAGTGCCAGACAAAGGAAACATCTTAATAGCGAAGAGCAGCTAAAGAAAATGACCATTACTTATTTTATTTTATTCTTAACTTCAATTCCAGCCCAATTTTCAGGAGTTTGTGCTACAGGAACTTTGAAGTCTCTGCATTATTCTGCAGTGAGGGCACGAGACACCTGAGATATCCCATGCACAATGCCAGGTTCATTACTGGAGGTGCCATTAATCATAAATCCCTTTGATTGTGCAAGGTCAGGAGCCTGCTCTGTATTCCAAAGGGAAATGCTGCACGTTTGGGCAGGATGAATTCCCTCCTTCCCGGGGACGTGTCCAATTGAGGACAATGGGGATTTGCTGCTGCCCAGAGCTGCTGAAAGAGCCTCCCTAAATCTCCTTTCAGGCATTGCTGTGACAAAACCCCAAGTGATCACAGAGCCCAAGTAATGAGAGGCAGAAAGTTACAGCGGGGTAATTGTGGCGTTCCAGAGGCACTTCCTGCAGGAATGCTGTCCCACACAAAGGCACTCTGCCTCCCAGGCTGGCCTCTTTCCCTCCTGGTACAGTTTTTTGTCATTAATTTCAAGGAATCAGCTGTGTCCCTGTTCATGCCCTAACACAGGGCAGCATTTTCCTGTCGCAGGCATCTTTTAGGAAAAATCCTTTCCTTAGGATTTTTCCTCCTGAGAACTTGAGAGGCCTCAGGAACGAAATGTAAACAATGGTTTTCTGCTGCTGTGGAACGCAAGAGGTGCATCTGTGATTGGTCTCATGTGGTTGTTTCTAATTAATGGCCAATCACAGTCAGCTGGCTCAGACAGTCTGAGACAGCTGGCTTTGTCATTCTTCTTTCCTTTCTATTCTTAGCTTAGCTAGCCTTCTGATGAAACCTTGTCTTCTATTCTTTTAGTATAGTTTTAATGTAATATACATCATAAAATAATCAAGCCTTGTGAAACATGGAGCCAGATCCTTGTCTTTTCCCCGATCTGAAAACCCCTGTGAACACTGTCACATTTTCCATGCTGGAAAGGTGGAGAGGGAGATTTTCTAAGGGTGTGGACAGGGGGAATGGCTTTAAACTGAAAGGGAATAGGCTTAGATGGGATTTTGGGAAGGTTCTTCCCTGTGAAGGTGGTGAGGCCCTGGCACATGGTGCCCAGAGAAGCTGTGGCTGCCCCTGGATCCCTGGAATGGAATATACCCAAGCAAAGGTTGGAAAGGGCTTGGAGAAGCCTGGGACAGTGGAAACTTGAAGTTCTGTTCCAACCCAAACCATTCCATGATTTTGGAACTCTATGCCTCAAAAATTCCCTTCCCCAGCCCAATCCCAGCTCTAAAAATCCCAATCTGCAGCCCAGATCTGAGCTGCTACTTGTGAGACCAACCTTGTTTTTGGGGCTGCCAACCGTGGGATGCGGAGAAGCACGAGAGAGGTGGAGAGGTTTGGCATCCTGAGCCTCTCATCTGCCTAATCACTGAGGATTGTAGGTCAGGAACCGGGCTCCCGATGTGGTCCCTGCTGCTTGGCATGCATCGCTCATCCTTCCCTCTCCAATCACCGCGAACGCTCCCGAGGAGAGGCAGGAGAGCCATGAATAGCAAAGAGCTGCGCCGGGGGAGGCGCGGAGTGCTCAGCCCGAGGAGCAGGAGAACGATTCCCTCTCCAAAGAAATCAGGGGGTATTCAGCAGGCGAACAAAAGATGGAAATTCGGGAGAAATTGCTTCCCTCCAGGGCACGTGATCAGAGCCACCTTCCCTCTCCAGAGCCACCTTCCCTTTCCAGAGCCCCCTTCCATCCCCTGAGCCACCTTCCCCCTCCTGAGCCACCTTCCCCCTCCTGAGCCACCTTCCATCCCCTGAGCCACCTTCCCTCTCCAGAGCCACCTTCCCTTTCCAGAGCCCCCTTCCATCCCCTGAGCCACCTTCCCCCTCCTGAGCCACCTTCCATCCCCTGAGCCACCTTCCCCCTCCTGAGCCACCTTCCCTTTCCTGAGCCACCTTCCCCCTCCTGAGCCATCTTCCCTTTCCTGAGCCACCTTCCATCATCCCCTGAGCCACCTTCCCTCTCCTGCCCGCTGTGCCCTGGGCAGCAGCTCCTCCCTGTCTGTCCTGGGAGGATTGTCCATGTCCTGGAGGGCTTCTCCCTGCCCTGGAGGATTCTCCATGTCCTGGGAGGATCGTCCATGTCCTGGGAGGATTGTCCATGTCCTAGAGGTCTTCTCTATGTCCTGGAGGGCTTCTCCCTGTCCTGGGAGGATTCTCCATGTCCTGGAGGTCTTCTCTATGTCCTGCAGAATTTCTTCCTGTCCTAGGAAGATTGTCCATGTCCTGGGAGGCTCCTCCATATCCTGGCAGGCTTCTCCCTATCCTAGAGGGCTTCTCCCTGTCCTGAGAGGCTCCTCCATATCCTGGGAGGATTCTCCATGTCCTGGGAGGATTCTCCATGTCCTAGAGGGCTTCTCCATATCTTCATATCCTGGGAGGCTTCTCCCTGTCCCATGTCCTTGGCAAATTTCATCATTTTACTCCTACTTCCCACTAATTTTTCCACAATTTCTCTCTCTCTATTCCCTTTCACCCCTCATTGTAGATTCAGAGCTCCTGAATTTACATCTACATCGTCTTCACTTGCCCAGTCAGGCCTTGCCCAGCTGTTTGCAGCTGCTTTTCTTGTCCCCTCTGGGAGCAGAGGGAGCTCAGGGATGCCCTGGCAGTCCCCAGGTGGGACATCTGTGCCCATGCTGGTGTCTCAGCCCTCAGGACACCTCCCTGCCCTGCAGCAGCACTGCAGCAGAATAAATGGGTGAATAAATAAATCAGCAGGGCCCCAAACAGAGGCCTTGGTCCCAGCAAAGTTATCAAATATTCATTTTCAAGCAGAAAAGTAAATAAGTGAGAACACAGAGGAAGGGCAGCGTGTCCTCACTTCAGTCCCTGTGCCGGACGCTGCTCAGGGCTGACCCTTGGTGGCCACCAGCCCTGGTGGCCCAGCAGGACACGGGGCAGGAGCCACCAGCGCACTGGAGGGAGGAGAATCCTCCTCCAGCTCCTGGAGAACCTGCCAGGAACCCTCTGCCCTGGCCTGGCTCAGCCCAGGCTCCTCCACACTCTGCCTGGGGTTCTCCTGGTGTCTGATGAGCCCACCAATGGTCTGATCACCCCCATCCATGGTGTGACCACCCCATCCATGGTGTGACCACCCCATCCATGGTCTGAACACCCCATCCATGGTCTGAACACCCCATCCATGATCTGACCAACCCCATTAATGGTCTCACCACCCCATCCAGGACCTGACCACTCCATCCATGGTATGACCACCCTGCCTGTGGTCTGAGCACCCCATCCAAGGTATGACCACTCCATCAATGATGTTACCAACCCCACCTATGGTGTGACAACCCCATCCATGATCTGACTGCCCCATCCGAGATCTGATCACTCCATCCATGGTCTGACTGACCCATCCATGGTGTGACAACCTCATCCATCCATCCATCCATCCATCCATCCATCCATCCATCCATCCATCCATCCATCCATCCATCCATTGTCTGACAACACCATCAGTGGTATGACTAACTCCATCAATGGTCTTACCACCCCATCCATGGTCTGCCTGCCCCATTCATGATGTAACCACACCACCTGTTATCTGACCACCCCACCAGTGCTCTGACATCACCATCAATGGTCTGACCACCCCAGCAGTGGCCTGATAAGCCCGTCACCATCAGGATGAAGCCACAATTTTGGTGATATTTTAACTGAATTCCCCGTTGCTGGAGAACCCCTTGGCTGAGGAGTGGCAATGCATCACCCACAGTGGTGGGACCCAGGGAGATCCATCCCTCACCCTCCCAAAGAACCCAGCTGGGCATCCACTCATGTCTGAGATGGAAAATGGGTGGTTTTCCCTTCCTGCCTCTGGAATGGGGGGTGTGAGGCTGGGAGCTGGGGCACACAATCCACCCCCACCCTGGAGTGCCAGGAAAAGAAATCCACACGGAATCACAGCCTCCCCAGCCAGCCTGCAGTGCCTGTGGCTATTCCTGACATCCATCAGGGCTTGGAAATTCCCAAATCAATGAACCCACTGAAAGGCACCATTCATTATTGGAGCTCCAGCTCGGCCTTGGTGGTGGCACACACAGCCAGGGACAGAGAATTATCCACCCTGAGGGGTTTGGGGTGGGGAACATCAGCTGCTCCATCCCAGCCTGGAGACAGCACCAGCATTTCCTGCTGCTGTTCCTTCAGGGCTTACCTAAATCCAGACACTTTGTGTTTTGTTTCCTTTCGGCACAAGGAATTGTGAGACTAGATCCAGCAAAAATCCAACAGCTGCCTTTCCCTGCTTGCTGCTTAGGTGGGAGTGGAGCAGCCAGCAGCATTCCCAGAACCTTTTAAATTCCTAAAAAACAAAGGTTTTAGTTCTGCAGAGTTGGGACAGGCTCACAGTTACAGATTTCCTGTGGGTGGATTCACCTCTATCCCTTCTCCAGGCAAAAATCTTGTCTGGATTGAGATGGAACAACACCTATGTCAGTTCCCATGAATTCCTGGGGAGGTATTTGCTGCTCTTCCTCCAATCCTGCATCCTGGTGACAAAGCAGCTGAGGAAAAATCTCATATTGATTGGGTTTTAATTTATAATTCCATTGTTGTCTGTCACAGCTGCAGAGAAAAATTGGGAGTGCAGCCAGGACATCCTGACAATCCTTGATTTGGAATCTTCTGCCTCAGCTTCTCCGAGGGCAGGAATCCAAATGCCAGTGTCAGCTGTGCAAGGCATTTCCTGGGTCAGACAGGGGAGAAACTGGATTTGCTGAGGCCTGGTGGGAAGATCTCCATGAAAAAGTGGTTTTATTGGGATCTGCAGCACTCCCAGAGTCCCATCCCTCTGTACAGCAGGGATGTCCCATCTTGTCAGGAATGTCCCATTTTGTCACTGCTGATCCCCTGCCCTCAGCTCCCTCTGGTCTGCAGGCCCAGCACCACAAAAACCCCAAAACCAAACCCAAAATCTTATCAGCTTCCCAAATTATTTCCAACCATCCCCATCCCACATGCCTAGGACACTGAGGATGCAGGAGACATATGAGCATCACTGAGGGTCTCACTGGGTCCAGGTGGCTCCATGGTTGCAGGGAAGGTTTTGTCCTTCCCCAAGGTGCCCCTGAGGTGCCCAGGGAGCTGCTCAGGCCCCACAGGGAGCAATGTCCTGTTTCTGTGGCTTCCTGGGAAGTCAGATATTTTTGTGTTGGAGACAGAGCCCTGTAAAGTCATTTAGACAATAAAGGAGTGACAGGATTTCCACAGGAGAAAAGATTAAGCAAAGTGGGATTATTTTGTTCGGCAAGGAGATGATTAAGAGGTGCCATGATTGAAGTGTTTAAAGTGGCTCAGGGTTCTTATCAAATTAAGCTGTGCTGGAGATGGCTGGGCAGCCATCACTCAAGGGCACAGAACTTCTCTGCAGCCTCTCCCACAGTGCAGGGGATGTTTTGGGACCCAGAGGACAATCCTGGGTGGAGACAGTGACAGCAGAGCGAGATCTGGGTGGGCTGCAGAGCTCCTGTTGGGAGCAAAGGTTAAGGTTACTCACAGGTGACCTGAACATTAGCACTGTCGCAGACATCTTTTAGGAAAAATCCTCTCCTTAGGATTTTTCCTCCTGAGAATCTGAGAAGCCTCAGGAACAAAATGTAAACAATGGTTATCTGCTGCTGTGGAATGCAACAGGTGCATCTGTGATTGGCCCGTGTTGGTTGTTTGTAATTAATGGCCAATCACAGTCAGCTGGCTCAGACAGAGAGCTCAGCCACAAACCTTTGTCATCATTCTTTCTATTCTTAGCCAGCCTTCTGATGAAACCTTTTCTTCTATTCTTTTAGTATAGTTTTAATATAATATATATAATAAAATAATAAATCAGCCTTCTGAAACATGGAGTCACATCCTCATCTCTTCCCTCAACCTGAGACCCCTGTGAACACTGTCACATTAGCACCACCTTTTTAAACATAACATCCAGCACACACCCATTTATTCCCTCCATGCTTTCACCTGGATGTTCTCATCCTTCTCAGCAGTCCTGCCCTTTCCTTCTCTCCTGAAAACTCCTGACAGCTCCTGGCCTTCTGTCCCCTCTCCTCTCCAGGAGGCACAAGCCAAGCCAGGGATGTGCTGAGGGTTTGTCCCTTCCCTGCATTCCTCTGCCCATCACTGGGGTTTTTCCTGTCTCCCATACCTCTTGTGCCACTTGGAATTCTCTGCCATGCCCAAGCCATGCCAGTCCTCTGTACCCTCCAGAGCAGCCAGAGTGCTTTCCTTGGGTTGGCACGGGGTAATTGCAGTGGAGAGGGTTCACCCAGGGCCTCCCTGGCAGCCCCAGCCCCAATTTCTGCTCCGGATCACAATCAAATCACAGCTCTCACCCCTAATTACAAAATTGCCTCTTCAGCCCTCGATGAGCTGCAAACTCCTTGATGGATTCACCTTGTTCCACGTGTTCCCATCTCAGCTCCCTCTCAGAAGCAGCGTTTGGCTGTCGAGTGGAGCACTCCTCACTTTCCTTCAATGGAATTTCAAAATGAGTCCCCTTTTCCCGAGGAGCATTCAGCCCTCAAGTGCTCCCAGCCCCGCTGCTGTCAGTGCAGGAGCTGCTCCTGAGCTGCCTTGGGCCCTGTTTTCCACCTTCTCCAGCTCTTTATCCCAATCCCAGGGGATTTCAACTCTATATGCTGAGAGGCCTCCAGGCCACTCTTCTTCTCCTCTTCCAGGTTCCTTCTGGACCCATTTGGTGCCTGTCCCCTGTGCTGGCACTGCTGGGGCACCTCGAGGGCTGTGTCCTGTTCTGGGCCCTCATGGCCACAGAGCCCTGCAGGGGCTGGAGCGTGTCCAGGGCAGGGAACGGAGCTGGGAAGGGGCTGGAGCCCCAGGAGAGGCTGAGGGAGCTGGGCAGGGGCTCAGCCTGGAGCAAAGGAGGCTCAGGGGGCCCTTGTGGCTCTGCACAGCTCCTGCCAGGAGGGGACAGCCGGGGGGGTCGGGCTGTGCTCCAGGGAACAGGGACAGGAGCAGAGGGAACGGCCTCAGGCTGGGCCAGGGCAGGCCCAGGGTGGGCACAGCAGGAATTTCCCCATGGAAAGGGGGCTCGGGGATTGGCAGGGGCTGCCCAGGGGGGTTTGGAGTGCCCATCCCTGGAGGTGTCCCAGGAAGGACTGGAGGTGGCACTGAGTGCTCTGGGCTGGGGACAAGGTGGGGATCAGGCACAGCTTGGACTCCATAATCCTGGAGGGCTTTTCCAACCTCAGCAATCCTAGGATTCTTTAGGCCTGACCCCCCAGCTGGGCATGGCTGAGCACCCATAGGGAGCAGAGTGTCTCAGACATCTTTTATGAAAAATCCTTTCCTTAGTATTTTTCCTCCTGAGAAGCTGAGAAGCCTCAGGAACAAAATGTAAACAATGGTTATCTGCTGCTGTGGAATGCAACAGGTGCATCTGTGATTGGCCCATGTTGGTTGTTTCTAATTAATGGTCAATCACAGTCCAGCTGTCCAGACTGTCTCAGTCAGTCACAAACCTTTGTTATCATTCTTTTTCTAGTCTTAGCTAGCCTTCTGATTAAATCCTTTCTTCTATTCTTTTAGTATAGTTTTAGTATAATATATATCATAAGATAATAAATCAGCCTTCTGAAACATGGAGTCAACATTCTCATCTCTTCCCTCATCCTGGGACCCCTGCAAACACCATCTTACAGAGCATTCCTGCCCTCGCTGTGGCAGCACCCAGGGCAGCTCAGAGGTGGCTCTGTGTGTGCAGTGACAGCCCCAGTGCCACCAGCAGGGTCACCCCAGCTCCATCCCTGGGCTCAGACTGCAGCAGCTTTGTCCCATCTTCCCTCATCTCCACCCCTTCCTGAGACTGTACATCCCAAAACACCTCTGGGTTGGAAAAAAGCTGGGAACAGCTGGAAAAAAAACCCAACATTTTCTTTAATTGCAGCAGAGTTTGTGTCCCTGGGAGCAGAGGCTGCTGATCACCAGGACGTGCTCCAAGCTTCTCCCGGTGCCTATGGAGCCATCCCAGCTGGTTTAGGGAGGGGGATGAACCCTTGTGAGCCCAGCCACACCTGCAGAGCCTGCCTGCCAGTTCAGGCTCAGTCCCTGAAAAGGGCACTCACTGCAGCAGCAAGCCCGGCTCTGCCCTGGGGGGACAGGAACAAAGGCAATTATGAGGCGAGGTGGGAGCAGGGCTTTGGGCTTATCCTGCTGATTATGGGATCATCTGCCAGACCTGGCCTCTGTGCCAAGCAATCCCCTGGCCACAGCCACGAGTCAGAGAGGAGAAAGCTCAAAAAGGCCAAGCCTTGGCAGCTCTGCAGCACTGGAGTTCATCCTGGCCCTGGCCGGATGGGAACCTGCTTGGAACTGCTGGAAAGGAGCTGCCAGGGCTGGGGATTTGGTGCTTCTTCCCACAGAATTGGGGTTTTTTTTTCTGGATGTCCATTTCAGCTCTCTCCTATCTCCCTTTTATCCTGACAGAGTTCCACCTTCCTGTGGACAGCACCTCCACGATCCCTTCCTTGCTCTGAAGCCATTCCTGGTGCATGCAGGGGTTGCCTCACCACACACATCCATCTTTTTCCTACTCCATGCCCAGGTTTTTCCTTGCCTCTTCTCACTGGGATTCCACCAGAAGGATGCCAAATCCCTCAGTTTCCTTCCTTCCTTCCTGGAATCCTTCCTTCCTTCCTGGAATCCTTCCTGGAATCCTTCCTTCCTCCCTGGAATCCTTCCTTCCTTCCTGGAATCCTTCCTCCCTGAAATCCTTCCTGGAATCCTTCCTTCCTTCCTGGAATCCTTCCTCCCTCTCCCAGGAAATCTCCTCTGTGCTGGAAAAGGATGTGACATGAAGGGACCTCAGCAGTGCCCATGGACTTTGGAATTTCATGTTGGTTTTCCAATTCCCCATAACAACAGAGAGTGACCGAAGGACTGAACTACCTGCAAACACCAGAAATTTTCACCATTTGGGGTTAAAAAAGGATCTGAGGGTCCCCTCCCAAACAAGGAAGGAAGGATTCCAGGAAGGATTCCAGGAAAGAAGGAAGGAAGGATTCCAGGAAGGAAGGAAGGAATTGATGTGGGAAGTCACCAGAGATGTCTCTGGAAGGGAATCAGGCCTAATCCACATACTGCTTTTTGTCTGGGACATGGGGAGCACAGTCCCAGCCCCAAGGGAACCTCAGAGCATCCTGCTGAGGGGAAAAGGCTCTGGCAGAGGTGTTGGCATGAGGAGACCCCAGCTCTCAGGGATAGTCCCAAGCACCAGAGAATCCTTGCATAACCCCAGAACAAGGGCTCAGAGCTGGGGGTTCCTGCAAGGAAAGGAGGGAATGAGTCCAGAGCCTGTGGGGTGAGGCTGGTGGGGATGATCCAAGGGAATGGGGTCCCCCAAACCCTCCTGGAGGATGGGTGGTGAGCAGGAGGATGGCAGCCCTGGGGACAGGGCCCTTTCCCTGGTGACACTGGGAGTGTGGATGTCCCTGTGTTGGGAGCTCGTTTCTCCTCAGGGGAAGGAGGTGCCGGCAGCAGCAGCCACGGGGACGCAGCTTTCCTCTAATGAACTAGAAAATAGTTTCCCTTTAATACTGATTATCCTGGAAGGCAGCTAAAGGGAATGTGATTTCCATAGTGATGAACCCCGGGCACAGCCTCGCTTGGCAGCGGTGGCAGGGGCTGGGCTCAGCTGGGATGTTGGGATGTTCTGCAGCATCCTGGCCCTGGCAGCACAGAGGTACCTCTGCTTCCCAACAGCTGTGCTCCATCCAGCAGCTCTGCCTGCCTCTGGAATGCTTGGAGCCTGGGGAGGGGTTGTTGTACCCCTGAGACTGCACCCTGCCTGTCCTACTCCTCCTACTCCAGCCTGCCTCCCCATCACACCCCAGCCCAGCTCCCAGTTGTGATGAGCTGGATGCTGCTGCCACTTCTCTGCCATCCCCTTCTGGGGCATTCTGGAATTCTGACTACAGCAGGCAAAAATGTGGCCAGGGAAGAAGGCAAACTGGAAAGATCCAGCTGGGAATAAAAGTGAGAAACCCCTTGGACCTGGGGGTGGTTCTGTCCCTGTGCTCAGGTGATTTCCCACCTGCAGAGCTGCCCCAGCCCTGCTCCAGCACAGGTAGGAGCTGGAGCTGCTGGGGCCAGGCCAGAGGAGGCTCCAGGATGATCCCAGGGATGGAGCAGCTCTGCTGGGAGGAAAGGCTGGCACAGCTGCCATTGTTCACCTGCACAGGAGAAGCTTTGGGGGGAGCTCAGGGTGGCCTTGCAGGGCCTGAAGGAGCCCCAGGAAACCTGGAGAGAGACAATTGACACGGGATGGAGGGACAGGGCACAGGGAATGGCTCCCACTGCCAGGGGACAGGGATGGATGGGATATTGGGAATGAGGAATTGTTCCCTGTGAGGGTGGGCAGGCCCTGGCACAGGGTGCCCAGAGCAGCTGTGGCTGCCCCTGGATCCCTGGCAGTGCCCAGGGGATTGGATTTCACACCCTGGAAAAGGCCAGGATCCTCCCCCACTGGGAGTGTTTGCTCACAGCCCAGGTGCAGACGGCTCCAGTCTCCCAGAATTTGGCCAGGAGAGGTCTGGGTGGAGGTTCTTGGCTTGTTCCTGCCCCTTCCCATTGGTATCTGTCTCCACAGCAGGTCTGTGGCACTCAGGGTGTTGCTCCTGGCCCTGCCACACTCAGAGCAGATGTCCCTGCTCCACGACACATGGACACACCATGCCTGGCCATATGGGACAAATTATGGGATGTACACATGAGGAAAACAGGGAATCTGGGAGTGCAGCAGTGCAGAACATGCCAGGGGAAGCCACCATCCCCAGCAGTGAGAGCAGCCAGGTCAGGAATCAGCATTCCCTGCCTGGATCAGCACTCCTGCCTCCCTCAGATGGACGATGTCGTGGGCTAATAACCAAATCAAATATTCAGGAGCTGCCTGCTCAGCCAGAGGCACTGCAGGGATGGATGCTGCAAACCTGGGAAGCTCCATCTGCACCTGCAGCTTGCAGGGCTGGGATGGGCAAATGTGGCTGGGCTCAGCTTTGGGGCAGGGGATTTGTTTTCCCAGTCCACCAGGGGGAAATTCTGTGCCTCATTGTTTGGGTTTGAACAGACAGGTGTCTGCTTAGGAGGGCAGGAGTCTCCTCTGAAATGGAAAATGTAAACCCCCTCCCTATGAATTGTTATAATTTTGAAATTAAGGGGCTCTCAGGCAAAGATATGGGAATAGCAATAACAGTTATTTACTAGAAACATTAAAAATACAAATGCAATAGTGCAAACAGAAAACAAACTGCCAGAGTCAGAGCAGTCCCTGCCCCCTGTGTGTCAGGGGGTGTCCCAGCCCCATCCCATGGGGGCTCAGCCCTCCTGCAGTGCCAGCTGTGGCTCTGCTGCAGCAGGGATCCTGCACAAGGGGGGAGTTTTCCTCTGCAGCTCCAGAGCTGCTGCAGATGGGCCTGGGCTCCCTCTGGCCATGCAGGGCAGCAGAAAGCTGCTCCTCTGGCAATGCAGGGGGCAAAGGCTGCTGTGCTGTGCCAGGCTCAGATTGGATCCAGGCAGGAATGCTTGGCTCCTCCCCTGGGCGGAGCATCTCCCCATGGGATGCTGGGATTGGATCAGCCCTGCAGAGACACTCAGTGGCCATGGACAGCAGAGATCTCCTGCAGGGAGGGTTGGTGTGGGAGAGAGAAAGAAAAAACTGCCCCATGGACAGCAGAGAACTGCCCCAGCTCTGACAGATGATAACAGAACACACATCTCCATCTTGCAACCTAAGACACTCATCCCACTGGAGGGAGAGAAAACAGGCAGGAGTTTTGGGGGGAATAAATCAGGAATAGAGCTGCCCACAATCCCATCCCTGCTCCCTGGCTCCCTTTCTGTGTTAAAGGAATTCACAGTGCAGGATCAGGAAATGTAGGCAGACCCTGAGCGCAGCAGGAACCTCCCCTGGGAAGGGCTCCCCGTTTCCACAATGCTGTGTTGGATGCCACCAGTTCCTCTGTCAGGCTGGGGCCTCTCATTCCCCAGGAATCACAGGGACCAACAGCACCTGGTGACTTCTGT
Organism: Ammospiza nelsoni; assembly: GCF_027579445.1. Taxonomy (NCBI): domain Eukaryota; kingdom Metazoa; phylum Chordata; class Aves; order Passeriformes; family Passerellidae; genus Ammospiza; species Ammospiza nelsoni. The sequence continues at coordinate 2,588,003 of NC_080648.1, read as the reverse complement.
CTGTGCCAGCCCCAGATGTCCTGAGGGGACACAGGCAGGGACAGGAAGCTGCAGGGAGAGAGGCACCGTGCTGGTGGTGGCAGAGGTGGCAGCAGCCCCAGGCAGGGAGGCACTGGGGGTGTGTGCTGGGAACCAGGACCCAGCAGGCAGCAGGAGAAGCCCTGGGGCTGCCAGGGCTGGTTCTGCTCCCACTGCTTCTCCGTGGGATCCCTGGGAGCTGCCCCACCTCTGGCTGTGTGCAGGTCACCCCTGGCAGTGCCATCACTCCTGTCATGTGGCAGCGCAAGAGCCCAGCCAGGGCTGCACCCCAGGTGAACCAAAATGGCCACAAAATGAACCCAAGATGAGCCAAAATGGTCAAAAAATGCACAATCGGTCACGGGGTGTCTCACTTTTATCAGTTCTGCTCCATTTGCATCTTGCAGTTCATTGTCCAATTCCAGCTCCAGCACATGCAGTCCCATCCTGCTTGTATTTCTTTCTTCATTCCACATTGTTTGTGCTCTTGGGCCTGAGATTTGGATCATTTGTCCTTGGTCCTCAGATTGAGCAGGAATTGTTTTTTCTCCCTGCTCTGTGCACAGAGCTCACCATCCCCTCATGTGAAGCCCAGACCCACACACTAAAGCAGCACAGAACCTGAAAAACAGAAAAGCTGAAACCTGAGGCATCAGGGCCAGCAGAGGCTGGCACAGCCCTGGCACAGCTGGGCCCTGCAGCTCAGGACAGTGAGGACAGTGGCCCCTGATGGCCCTGGCACGGCCCCAGTGCCCGGGGTGGCTGCAGAGGCAGGGCAGGAGCAGCGTGTGCCTGGGGGGGATGCACTCAGCAGATGCTGTGGGATGGTTTTGGAGCAGAATCCTGGATCTCAGCAGCACCAGGTGCCTGAGGGTGACCAGAGGGGACAAAGCAAGGGAGGGAGCAGCTGCTGCACATCAGTGATGGGACAGAGGGAAGGGAGGGGGTGGAAATCTGGTGTTTCCTGCCTCTCTCCTGAAATGAAGAGTGGCAGGGACAGTTTTTCCTGGGGAGATGAGGTTTGGGGCAGTTCTTTGCTCTTTTCTTGCTCCTAGCAGGACAAACACAGCAGTTTGAGAGTTTTCCATCGCAAAAGGCTGCAGGGATGTGCAGGACACAAGAACCCCTTGGGGTGTCTGGGGATGGGGACGTTCCCATGGCACTCCCAGCTCCAGGCCCAGGTGCTCTGCCAGTCCCTAGTGGGGTGTTCAGGCCCCGAGGCCCCCAGGGGGATCTCTCAGCACTCCCCACACTCTGCCTGCATCTCTCAAGCCACTCTGGAGCTTGGCAGGGGCACAGCTGTGGCAGTGTTCACAGGGGTCTGAGGATGAGGGAGGAGATGAGGATCTGACTCCATGTTTCAGAAGGCTGATTTATTATTTTATGATATATAGTACATTAAAACTATACTAAAAGAATAGAAGAAAGGATTTCATCAGAAGGCTGGCTAAGAGTAGAATAGGAAGGAATGATAACAAAGGTTTGTGGCTCGGGCCCTGTGTCCCAAGCCAGCTGACTGTGGTTGGCCATTAATTAGAAACAACCACATGAGACCAAACACAGATGCACCTGTTGCATTCCAGAGCAGCAGATAACCATTGCTTACATTTCGTTCCTGAGCCCTCTCAGCTTCTCAGGAGGAAAAATCCCAAGGAAAGGACTTTTCATAAAAGTTGTCTGCGACACACAGCCACGTGTGGGACACTCGGTAGGAGGAGGGCTGGGGGATCCTTGTGCACCTGGAGACTTTCTCACCCTTTCCTCCTCCCTCTCTGGTTCCAGAAGCTCCAAGGGACACTTTTCAGGTCCCTTCTGCTGCCTCTCAGCCCTGCCAGTCCCATGGGACTGAAGCAAATTCCAGCAAGGAGTGAAGCCAGGATCAGCCTTTCCCTGGCTATTGCCTCTCCCACACACAGCTCCTCCCTGGTGATGGAGCCTCTACAAAACCCCACAAAGGAGAGGAATTCTGCCCCTCGCAACAGGGGGACTCTCCAGGTGGCTTTAGGCTGCCCTTTGCAGTGCTCAGTCCCTGAGGACTGAGATGGAGCAGCCCTGGGAGTTCCCAATATTCCAGCAGCCAGAATTCCAGGTGAGCCATCCCTGGGCTGGAGGGGCTGGGGCAGCTCCCTTTGGGCTCTGGGTGCCCTCAGCCCCCTCTCCACTTGGATTTATCCAACACATCCCTCAGCCCTGGTTCCACAGGGGGATTGGCTCTGGGGAAGGATTTATTCATAAAGCCACGGCAGCAGGAAAGCAATCCTTGTCCTGGGGGCCCTGCAACGTGTGGATAAAGCAAATTAGAGCCAGGTCTGCGTGTGGAGGTTATAAACAAACACAGCCTGGGCTAGGAGAGAGAGAGGAGTCAGAGGCAGAGAGAAAAAGGCAGAGGAAGAGGGAGGGGAGAGCCCTTTCATAATTCATCATTCCTGAAATAAAAATAAGGCTGGAATCATGTTTTGGGTAGAAGGGAGAGCGCGTAGGAAGTGTGTACTTGCCAATCTGCCAAAAAAAGTTGCTTTTTATTTTCTTAAGAAGGCAATTATGTATTTTTGTCAGCCACTTCCTACTTTGAAGCAGCTGAACCTGCTTTGCTCAAACTTTCCCAAACAATTTGCCCTCAGGCTGCTGCCAGAACTGCAACATTTACACCCCGAAGATGAAAGGAGGGGAGTGCCACGGCTGTGGCTCCGTGTGTACCAAGTGTGTGCACCTGCAGAGTGCTCCTGTCTGCTTCCCAGCCCTCCTGCACAAAGCTGGGATTTGGGAGCCTCCCCCTGCCTGGCTCAGGTGGGGAGTTGCTCCCAGGGATGCTGAAATGTGACTCTGTCTTGGTTTGGAAAGACAGGAGTCTGCTAAGGAAGGCAGGAGCCTCCCCTGAAATGGAGAATGCAAACCCTCCCCACCCCTCCCAATTGCTATCAGTTTTAAATTAAGTCAGGCAAAAAGATGGGAGCAGGAAATAACAGTTCTTTAATAGGAAAAGGAAAAAAATAAAAGGATAAAATAAACACTAGAACAACACTGACAGAGTCAGAACCCAGCCTGACACCCTGTGGGTCAGGGTGTTGGTGGCAGTCCCATTGGAAATGTGGCTCAGCCCTCCTGCAGTGTCAGGGCTGGTTCTGTTGGAGCAAGGGGGATCTGTAGAGAAGGAAGAATTCTTCCACTGGAGATCCAGTGGGAGAAGAGGCAGCTGCTGTTCCTCTGGGCAATCCAGTGCAGAAAGCCGTGCTGGTGTTCCAGAACCTCCAGATTATATCCATGTAGCAATGCTTGGCTCCTCCCTCTGGGCTCACATCTCCCAATGGGATGTTATAGTTCTTATCAGCTATGCAGTGACATTCAATAGCTGTTATCAGCAATGTCCCCTCCCAAGGGAGGTGTGAATGTGGTCACTCAAAGAGGCAAACTGCCTCTTGACAAAGGTAATCTGCCATACAGATGGTAATGGAAAACATCTTGCACTGCAATCTGGAACAGACTCCAGGGCAGTGTCTGGTGCTGCTGCTTGGGGAGGCTCCCAGGTTTGGGGATGAGGAGATGGAGACAGAGCCCAGCCGGGTTGGGGTCCCAGCTGGTGCTCACCACACCCTGGGCAGGGAAATGTTTGGATTTCTCAAGGTCCAGTGCTGATTTCTAGACCGAAATTCCATCCCAGCTGAGTGCCTGCTCCACCTGCCCCTCTCCTGGGCTCTCTTTGGGACTCACTGTGGCACTGGGATTTGGGATTGATGCCAAGGGTTCAACCTGGCGTTCCTGGCAGGATTGGCAAAGTTGAGTTCCTGTGCCCCAACTCTGCTGTGCCGCTGTTCCTCAGTCCTGCCTGAGGTCTCTCCTGCCTTGGGGAAGCCTGTGAGGAGCAAAGGCTTTTGAGGCCGCAGGTTCCTGGATTTTCAGGGCCCTGACTCTCCTCCAGCAGGAAATAAAATGGCTTTTTTGGTGAGATTAATCCACAGCTTGGGCTGCAGGGTCTTGGGTCTCTCCAGTTGTTGTGGCCAATGTGAGAAAGAAAAGGCTGAGCGCAAGAGGAGAAGGATCCTTTTGGGATTTAGCAGCATCCCAAGGCTCCCAGCTCCAGGTGAGGCATCATTCCTGCCCCTGCTCCCTGCCCCACCCTCTGGAGTACCCAGTGCTGTCCAGAAATCACAAATATGAGGGATATATTCCCTGGAGAAGCAGGCAGTGCCTGTGGGTGGGACAGGATGGAGAGTCCAGCTCTGCAAAGCCAGCAGGAATGTTGATATTGATGATTTTCCTGACCAGGAGCAGTAGCTGGGCACGGAGGTCACCTGATGGTGGCATTAGGAGCAGCACAGGAGGAAGATGCATGGCTGTGCCCAGGGTGTTCCTGCCTGGGTGATAACAGAGCTCCATCCTCCTGATCCCACACCCTGCCCCAACCCTGCCTTGGGTTGGAAATCTGGCAAATATGGCCCAGGCTGGGCTGGTGTGCAGAGAATCCCAGGGGGGGTTGGGTTGGGACCTCAGAGCCCCTCCAGTGCCACCCCTGCCATGGCAGGGACACCTCCCTCTGTCCCAGGCTGCTCCCAGCCCCAGTGTCCAGCCTGGCCTTGGGCACTGCCAGGGATCCAGGGGCAGCCCCAGCTGCTCTGGGCACCCTGTGCCAGGGCCTGCCCACCCTCACAGGGAGTAATTTCTTCCTAAAATCCCATCTGAGATGGAAAATGGCAGGGGAGAAACAAATAGGAGTCAGTTCAGCAGCCACACCGTGAGGGGATCACAGAACCACCAAGGCTGGAAGAGACCTTCAAGGCCATCCAGTCCAACCACCCACCCAGCACTGCCCTGGAACCCCTAAACCACAAAACCAGGACCTAGCATTGGCCCTGCATTGGCCATGCAAACCCTAAACCCTAGAACCATCACCCAGCACCTCATCCAGACACATCCTGAACCCCTCCAGGGACAGGGATTCCCCACTCCTTGGGCACCCTATTCCAGTGCCCAGCCCCCCTAAAAATGAACTTTTTTCCTAATCTGCTCCAAATCTCCCCTTTCTGAGGCCATTTCCTCTGTCCTCCCACTGCAGGAGTGGCAGAAGGGACTCATCCCACACCAAGCTCCTGTCCTGGCAAGGACAAGCCTGGATAATGAATAATTCCACCAGGTGATAATTAATTCCACCAATTAGAGCTGCCCTAATGAGACGGGACCTGCAGAACACGTGGTGCAGACCAGGCCTTTATTTCCCAGCCCAATTTCCATGTTTTCCCTTCCATAAAACCATTATTTGCTGTCCCTATTCCTGGAAAAAACAGGAGCTGAAGTGGTGGGTAGAAGGGAATGATCAGGAGGATCATGGAGAGGGAAAGGCAGCCGTGAATGCACTTCATGTTTGCAGTAATTAAGGAACTGTCGAAATTCCTAAATCCCAATTTTGAAATCGTTTGGTTGACTTGACACGTCCAAGTCCCCGAGCTTTTAATTCAAATATAAAGCTTGATTGGCAAATTAAGAGAAGGCTATGAATGAAATTAATGAAAGATTAAAGACCAGCAGCTCACGCTGATATAAAAATTACCCCTCCAAAATAGGTTATGCAATCATTAGGATAAGTTGCCACTCTGCTAATATTAATTCTGATCCAACATTTATTCATCAATGAGATTTACTGATTCCCAATGAAGTCCTAAAAATTCCCTACAAGTGTTGGATCTTTGCAGGCTCTGTTAATCACCTTTATTTTCAATTCCCTAATTTTTAAAATTACCATAAACGAGTTTTCCTTAATAAATTGCGTTGTTGAGCACTTGAATTTGCAGTTGTGCTGAGGGAAATGAGATCCAAGGGCCATTAGGACATGGAATGGGAATTTGATTAACCAAAATTACCTGGACAATGCACTTGGACCCCTCCAAAACTCACTCTTTTTTCCATGTCAGGCTCTGCATCCCAGGAAAACTGAAGGAGGGATGATCTGAGGGAGTTTTCCTCACCAGGAGCTGCAGGCTGTAGAGTTCAGAATTTGGGAACTGGTGCTCACAGGTGGCAGGGGAGAGAGGGAATTATCATTCAGCTGGGATTGGGATGGAGTGTGTCCCATAATTGGGCAGGACGAGGTGACCTCAGAGAGGAGGGGAAGGAAAACCTCAGTGCTCCTTCTCCCAAACCTGCCCTGCCTGGGATTTGTTGCCAAAATCAACATTATTCCCACTTCCCTCACTTAACGTGGATACTTTTCCATGCAGGCACCTAAACTGCACATCAGCAGCATTCCCCAGCTGAGACTCTCCCAGGATTTTTAAGAGAAGTTTTTTTTTCCTCTGTAATTGTGTTCAGCTCCATCATTACCTGGAGTCTGCTCCGCAGCACTTCCGTGAACACGCTGGAATTTTTTATGGACTCCGCGATTTATGGCTCAGCTTCTCCCTCTGTCTTGGCTGTGGCAGATGAGAACTGAATTCCTCTGTTTCTGATCACTTATTCCTGGTTTATAGTGCAATAAAAAATAAAAACAGCCCAGTAAAATACTGTAAATAGAGCGGGTGCAGCTGCATATCTGTGGTTTTCCTGCTTGGATCAATGCATGAACACATCCTGCATCCTCAGGTGGATGATGGAAGGAGCCCTCCTGCTCCTGCACTCAGGGAAATACTTCCCAGAACCTCAACTCCATCTCCCCAGAATGGTTTGTGTGGGACATGCTGGTGATGCCAACTAGCCTGGCGGTGTCTGGGATAGTCCCTGTTCCTCCACTGCTCCAGGCACCACGTGGAGTGTGGAACGGGACAAGTGGCCTTTCCTCCCCCTCTCCAAGGACCTGCACAATGCCAGAGCCCCCTCACTCCATCCCTGCTCTCCCAGAGTTCCCAAACTCACCCCCAGCCCCTCTCCCTTCATCCAGGGTCCCTCAGGCTCCCAGAGCAGCTCCCCTGATCTCTCCCCCTGTACAGGAAGGACTCTGCTGCTCTGCCGGGCTCTCATCCCAGACCCTGCAGAATCCTCCTGGAGAAGCTCCTGCTCCAGCAGGTGAAGCTGAGGAGCGTCACTCGCACACAAAGGGCAGATCCATCACAGCTGTTCACAGGCAAGAGCTGTTCCCATTTTGCACTCTGAGCTCAGGTATTAAACTCAGATTTGTCAGAATTCTCTTGTTTCAGGTGAGGCAAAGACTCCGGGCAAGAGCTTGGCGCTCTCCTCACCTCAAGAAAACAATTCCCAGCCCGGGGGGAGAGAGGAGGCTCTGGAAAGGTGCTCAGGAGCTCTTGGTGTGAGTCACTGCCAGGATAAAGACATCCAAGATGGCTCGAGATTCCTGCCAGGATGGGGAGATGAATCAGGGCCATCGTGACCTGCCCATGTGTCTGGCAAGTTGTTCTCTTGTTGCCTCGTGAACAATCTGTTTTCCCCAGACCCAAAATAACAATGTTGAGGAATAAAGTGCTTTTTTCTCCTCCACCCTGGGTGAGTCACTGAAGGCAAAGGAGGAGGAGTTCTCCGTGCAGACGTGGATCAGGAGCTGGGAATTCTGAGAGGGAACGATCTGGGTCGAGGGTGTCACCCCTGCATTACTGGGGGACAAAGAGCCCCAGGTGGCCCCGCTGGCCCCTCTGCCAGCCCCTGGTGGTGTGCACCTCTTCCTCCTACATCATCTCCTGCTCTTGCTCCTGTCATCTCCTCCTGAAAAGTGTCTGGCAGGGAGCCCGTGGTAAACTCGCTGCTGCCAGCCCTGTGCCAAAGCTTTCCCTTCAAATCTCAAACAGGAGCAGGTTGAAGCCTTGACATTTTTCAGCAACTAAGCCAAAGTCGACGGCAAATGATATTTTTACCTTTTTTCTCCCTGCCCTTTTCTTCCTTTGTGTCTATTTGCTTCTCTCTGCCTTTGCCTCTCCAAAAAAGACAACAACATTTCAAAATCCAGCATCACCTACTCAATAATTGCCCTTTCAATGTGTCCCTGTCCAAAGGGGCTGGAAGGTCTAAGATTTGCCCATGGAGACTTTAAAGCAAAGGGAGAGCGTTTCAGTGATAAATTCCACGTTGAAAGCCATGTTTTTCTCCCTCATTTTCATAGGAATTTCATCGACTCTCACTGACAGCTCAGCTCTTGCACGGCTGTTTGTTTGCAGTGGATGGATGCCAGCTGTAACTTAGATGCACTTAAATATTGCATGGAAAACCAGGATTGCTTCCCTTGTGTGGCCACCCCAGAAGAGCCAGGGGCAGGGTGACTCAGGGATGCGATTCTGCTCTCCGATGCCGCTGCCAGCAGGAGCCCCTTGGGCAGCACGGAGCTCACATTCCAGGGAAGGTTTAGATCCCTTTTTGCTTTTGACTTATTCATGACAAGAACCAAAAATAATCTGCAGCAACCTGAAAGGTGAATGTGTCTGTTTAAAGAAGGGCTCAAGCCCCTTTCAGGGCCTGAAAGGCTCCAGGAGAGCTGGAGAGGGACTGGGGACAAGGGATGGAGGGACAGGACACAGGGAATGGCTTTAAGCTGACAGTGGGTAGATATAGATGGGATAGTGGGAAGGAATTCCTCCCTGGCACAGGGTGCCCAGAGAAGCTGTGGCTGCCTCTGGATCCTGGAAATGTCCAAGGCCAGGCTGGAGCACCCTGGGATGGTGGAAAGTGTCCCTGCCATGGCACAGGCTGGCACTAGATGAGTTTGGTTTTTTCCAACCCAAGCTATTCCACAATTCAATTGTGTGACAGCAGCAGCCATAGAAGGAAAGGAGAAAAGGAACACCCAGAGCCAACCAGTCCAAGCTCCAGAAGTGCCCCTGTGCTGCTGTGTCTGCATTTCCATGGGTGAGTGGTGCCTTGGTGGCACCTTGAGCTGCAGCCGCTTGGGGACCAGCCCTGTGCCCAGTCCCACTGTTCTGGTGTCCCCTGCAGTGCCAGCACCGTGCCAGGGGGCAACCCCAAAGCCACTCCCGATCCCTGTGCACTCTCTTCCCCTCCAAAGCCATGCTGGATTCTCACCCAGAGCCCTCCTTCCCCACCCCACTGAGCACAGGATGAATTCTGTCCTTCCAGCCCTCCTGGGGCTGGGCTGTTCCTCCACTCCCATCAGGACACCACAGGATGGGTTTGGCAGGGATGTGGCACAAGGGACACCGGCAGCAGGTGCCTCGTGCCACCCTCCAGGACAGCCCTGAGCCTGCAGAGCAGCCACAGCCAGGCCCAGGAATGCTCCTGATTAATCCTGGGATTTATGGTGCCCATAAAGTCCTTTCCAGTGACACATTAATATCCCAATTAATACTCAGCAACAGACATTTTAATGTAACTAATTCCAGGCAGGATGCTCTCTTTGGAGGGATATAAATGGCCTGACATGGTGCTATTGATCCCTGAGGCCACAGCACTCCACAGCAATTCCGTCCATCCATCCATCCATCCATCCATCCATCCATCCATCCATCATCCATCCATCCATCCATCCATCCATCCATCCATCCATCCATCCATCCCTGATATCCTGGGAAGGTTACAGCTTCAAATCCCCATGGGATTTTTCCTTGGGGTGCACAATGAGGAAAGGGGATCCCCAGAAAAAGAAGCAGCATCCTGCCCTATGGGATGGGATGGGATGGGATGGGATGGGATGGGATGGGATGGGATGGGATGGGATGGGATGAGATGGGATGGGATGGATGAGTGGCTCCATCCCCACACCCTATCCTCTGCAGATCCAACTCCATGCTCTGTCCTGGTGCCAGGCTGGGATGGAACAGGATTTTGTTTGGAAGCCCCCATCCTTGCAGGGCCTTCCCACATGGCTGCAGGGATGGGGCCATGGTGCTGCTTCCAGCTCTGGAGCAGGGTTGCCACGGAAACTGATCCTGTTGAGTTTCTTCCCATCTCCAAAGCCAGCCTGTGGCATCAGAGCTCCCATCCACGGTGTCCAGGGGGAGATTCCTCCCAGCCCAGCAGATTCACTCCCCCCACTCACCCCACAAGCACAGCAGAGCCCCCCAGGCCCTGAGTGCGAGCCCAGCCATGCTGCCCTCACACTCTCAGCTTTCCAAGATTCCCAGGATACCCTGGTGGGATTTCGCATCCCACCTCCACTCCTTGCCTTCAAAACCCTCTCTGGCATCATCCTGCTGCTCCTTTCCCTGCTCCACATCCTTGATCCAGCACCAGCTGCTCGGGCAGTGCAGGAGAGCATGGAGATCCCTCTGTTAGGAGGGAGAGGCTCTGGGAATGTGAAGGGAGGGCAGGTGGGATGTGGAAGGGGGATGGGGAGGGAGGTGCACTCAGCGAGGTGTCTCCAGGCAGAGCAATCCCTGCATCCCTCCTTCCCTGCATCCAAAGGCTGCCTCTCCATTATTCATCCCCCTTCAGGGGAACTATCTCATCCTAATAAAAATGTCACAAGGAATCCACAAATACATCCATAGCCAGCACCAGGAGTTCCTCAGTGCACGGGGAGCTCTGCTGCTCTCTGCACTCCTGGGCTGCCACCTCACTTCCCCCCGAGCTGGGCACAGATTCTCTGACATTCCAGACACGGAATGGTGCCCACAGGGAGCTCAGGGAGATGCCTGAGCCTGGATATCTCAGCTCCCTGTATCTGAAATTCCTGTTTGGCTCTGCTGCATCCCAAAGGCTTTGTTGCTTCTACATCCCAAAGGCTTTGCTGCCTTTTTCCATCACTTTTGTACCTGTTCAAAGCCTGGGATGAACCTCCCAAACAGCCCAAACCCTGCTCTGCAAACCCAGCAGTGATGGACATCAGTGATGCCCAAACCTGTCCCCATTAGCAGTGGCAGCTCTGGGACATCCAAAATTCACTTCAGGGTTGCCCAGAGCAGCTGTGGCTGCTCCTGGGAGTGTCCAAGGCCAGGCTGGACAGGGCTTGGAGCAGCCTGGGACAGGGAAAGGCACAAGGAAGCAGATTTAAAATGAGGAAGCAGAATCCTTTAACACCTTCCAGTGCCCAAAGGGGCTCCAGGAGAGCTGGAGAGGGACTGGGGACAAGGGATGGAGGGACAGGGCACAGGGAATGGCTCCCACTGCCAGGGGACAGGGATGGATGGGATATTGGGAATTAGGAATTGTTCCCTGTGAGGGTGGGCAGGCCCTGGCACAGGGTGCCCAGAGCAGCTGTGGCTGCCCCTGCATCCCTGGCAGTGCCCAAGGCCAGGCTGGACACTGGGGCTGGAGCAGCCTGGGACAGTGGGAGGTGTCCCTGCTTTTCCACTGGGATGGTTGAAGGTGTCCCTGCCTCTCCATGACCTCCCATTCCAGCAGCTCTGGGTTGAAGGAAGCCTCGGGTGGCATTTGGGACCGAGCCTGTGTGGAATGTGGGCACAGGATCCCAGAGTAGCCTCTGTATTTATCTAGGAACCACCAGATCCTGGCAAAAATCAGCTTTTGGGAGTGGAGGAGTGCAGGGAACAGCCAGACCCTGCCTAGTGCAGGCTGTTTGCACTGGAGCACAGATCATGGCAAAATCCAGGGAAAAATCCTTTGCCAAGCAAAGTTCTCAGTCCGTGTGAGTCCATCCTGCTAAACCAATATTGGAACTGCTGCTCTCCATCTGGGATGGCCAAGGAAAAGCAGCGGAGAAGCTGATTTGCCTCTAATCTGCTTTTCCCGACAAATATTCCCTCATTTGGGGGAGTTCTGGGAGTTCTATGCTGACCAAACCTCCTGCCAAAAGCCAACATTCCCTTTGCCAGGCCAAACCTTTTTTCCTGCAGAATATTTCCCTGTATTCTGAAGCACCAGGCTTTGTTTTATCACCGCCGTCGCCAAATTTCAGTGTCTCTTTGCCAAAGAGTGCTCCTGGACCAAATTGTCCATGATTTTCCTGTTTCTCCAGTCTGTTTTCCTGGACAGAAAATTTGCTTGCTCTGAGCACTGGTGCCACTGGAAGGACTCTGGGCCAAGGCCTGGTCCCAGCTGATATTTTGTGCTTGGAGTGTCTCTACTTTCAGCATAAACAGCATTAAACCCCCTGGGAATGGTAATAATCTGGGATTTGATGGACTGGAGAATGATCCAGTGTGTGAGTGACAGCCCAGCCATGGGAGCATTCTTGGGGAGATCCTGTCCTGCTTTCAGGAGGATTCATTTTCTTGGTCTTGGTGATTTTTGGACAACTCCAGCCAGTCGCAGTAATCCAGGATAATTGCTGTGTGTGGCTCTTCCCAGATCCCATTAGCTGCAGGAATTTTGGCAACTCCTACAAGCAAACAAGGTGGAGATGTCCAGTTCTGCTGGGCCTGCAGATGTTGGGGGCTGTGGGGTGGACACTGAGACCTTCTCTGAACAATCTGGGGCTGTTTGTCCCTCATTTCCATCACAGCCACTCCAAAAAACCCTTTGGAGCAATCCCATTCCCACTAAAATCCACCTGGGCCTTTGCTGGTGGCTGGTGGTCACAAATCACCCTCCCAACATGGAATTATTGTGCTGCCTTTTAGTTCAAAGATTTCTGCTTGCAGCTTTTCAGGTCCAGGAGCAATGATTTGCCAAAGTTGTAATGATTAACAGAAGTTTTAATGAATCCTGATGGATTTATTATTTATCTTTTGGACTGATAGATCCCCAGGGTTGTTTATTCCAATGTCTTGGAGCTCATACAAAATATTTTATTGCTGTGCTTATGGTTCTATATAAAATATTTGCTAGACTTCCCCATAGACTAAATCAGGGGAGGTGAAACCCTGGATTTTTGGCAATATGAGGTCTCATTCCATGCCCCTCAGGATGCCATTCCAGCTGTTCCAGTTTGTAAAGCAAGATGTTTTCCATTACCATCTGTATGGCAGATGACCTTTGTCAAGTGGGCAGTTTGCCTTATCTCTCTCTTTGAGTGACCACATTCACACCTCCCTCGGGAGGGGACATTGCTGATAACAGCTATTGAATGTCACTGCATGGCTGATAAGAACTATAACATCCCATTGGGAGATGTGAGCCCAGAGGGAGGAGCCAAGCATTGCTACCCAGATATAATCCAGAGGTTTTGAGACACCAGCACAGCTTTCTCCACGGGATTCCCCAGAGGAACAGCAGCTGCCTCTCCTTCCCCTGGATCTTCACAGAAAGAGACTGCACCTTTCTACAGGATCCCTGCTCCAGCAGAGCCAGCCCTGACACTGCAGGAGGGCTGAGCCACAATTCCAATGGGACTGCCACCAACACCCTGACCCACAGGGTGTCAGGTTGGCTTCTGACTCTGTCAGTGTTGTTCTAGTGTACTGCATTGTTTATTTTATCCTTTTTTTTTTTTCCTTTCCCTATTAAAGAACTGTTATTTCCTGCTCCCATATTTTTGCCTGAGATCCCCTTAATTTAAAATTGATAGCAATTGGGAGGGGTGGGGAGGGTTTGCATTCTCCATTTCAGGGGAGGCTCCTGCCTTCCTCAGTAGACTCCTGTCTTTCCAAAGCAGGACACCAGCCTTGCTGCTCCTCAGGTGATGCTGTGCCCTCCCCATGGAGCTGCCACCTCTCCCCATTCCCAGGGGCTTTGGAAAGAACAATCCCACTTCCAGTGAGTGGGAAATGGCTTTTTTGGGGGTGCTGTGGTCAGAGGCAGGGAGCAGCATCCCCAGGATGATTTGCAGCTGCTCCTTTTCCTGTGGCTCATGTCAGCATTTGGCAGAAACAGCAGCAGAGCAGCTCCGGCTGCCCAGCCCAGCTGGAGCCAGGAGGGGCTTGGCTGAGCCGGGAACTTCTCTGCTGCTTTCCATGCCGAGACTGCAGCTGAAACACCCACCAAGGCGATGAATTCCTGGTGCGTCACCTGGGCAGGACCAGGAGGGGAGGCACAGAGAGAGGAGCGTGTGAGCTCAGGCTGACTCCGGCAACTCTGAGCCTTTCCCTGTATGGAAAAGGGGAAAGGAGAGCTCAGGAAGGCTCTGCAGGTGATGCCTCAGGTTTCAACTTTTATATTTTTCAGTTTCTATTCTGCTTTAGTTTCTGAGTCTGGACTTTGTATTAAGGGATGATGAGCTCTCTTCACAGAGCAGGGAGACAAAACAATTCCTGCTCTAGCTGAGCACCAAGGACAAATGATCCAAATCTCAGCCCCAAGAGCACAAACAACGTGGGCTGGAGAGAGAAAAACAAGAAGGATGGGACTGCATGGGCTGGAGCTGGAGCTGGACAATGAACTGCAATATGCAAATGGAGCAGAACAAATAAAACTGAGAGACCCCATGACCTGTTGTCCATTTTGTGCTCATTTTGGGTTGTGCTGCCCAAGGTGGATCCATTGAGGCCTCTTAATAAATGCCTACTTTATTCTTTAGCTCTGTCCAGCCTCTGTTCCAGGTCAGCCTTCCCAAGGCACCACAGGCTCCCCAGGGTGCCCCAGGGCTCCGGGGATGGGAGCAGCCCTGGGTGTGGGGATCTGTCACTGCAAGTAGCAGGGACTGCAGCCTCAGGGCAGGGCTGGGAGGAGAGGCCATCAGTCCCTGGAAAAGCTTGAGCCAGAGCCTCCAGCTGGGACAGAGGAGATTGTGAATCTTCCATTTTGAGCAAGACTGTGATGGTTTGTATGAATTTGGGGTGTTTTACTGATTGTAAACTCAGTTTGTGGCGAGCCAGCAAGAAGAGCCACCATTCCCTCCAGGAATTAAGAGGACACATCCTGGCACTTTCAATGTGCCCTTGGAGACAGAGCAGGAGTCAAACCTGGCTGTGTGCTCCAGAAAAATAAACAGCAGAGAAGTAAAAATAATTGTAAAATCCTGAAATTATGTTTTGTATTCATAGAAATGTGGAATGGTTTGGGTTGGAAAGATCCTACAAGCTCATTATGTTCCACCTCTTACAGGGACACCTCCCACTGTCCCAGGCTGCTCCAACCCCAGTGTCCAGCCTGGCCTTGGGCACTGCCAGGGATCCAGGGGCAGCCACAGCTGCTCTGGGCACCCTGTGCCAGGGCCTGCCCACCCTCACAGGGAACAATTCCTCATTCCCAATATCCCATCCAGCCCTGCCCTCTGGCAGTAGGAGCCATTCCCTGTGCCCTGTCCCTCCATCCCTTGTCCCCAGTCCTCTCCAGCTCTCCTGGAGCCCCTTTAGGCCCTGGCAGGGGCTCTGAGCTCTCCCTGGAGCCCTGTCTGGGTTTGAACAGCCAGGTGTCTGCTAAGGAAGGCAGGAGCCTCCCCTGAAATAGAAAATGCAAACCCTCTCTCTCCAAATTATTGTAATCTTGAAATTAAGGGGCTCTCAGGCAAAGAGATGGGAATAGCAATAACAGTTCTTTACTAGGAAAATTAAAATACAAATGCAATAGTACAAACAAAAACCAAAGCCCTGCCAGAGTCAGAGCAGTCCCTGCCCCCTGTGTGTCAGGGGGGTGTCCCAGCCCCATCCCAGGGGGGCTCAGCCCTCCTGCAGTGCCAGCTGTGGCTCTGCTGCAGCAGGGATCCTGCACAAGGGGGGAGTTTTCCTCTGCAGCTCCAGGGCTGCTGCAGATGGGCCTGGGCTCCCTCTGGCCATGCAGGGCAGCAGAAAGCTGCTCCTCTGGCAATGCAGGGGGCAAAGGCTGCTGTGCTGTGCCAGGCTCAGATTGGATCCAGGCAGGAATGCTTGGCTCCTCCCCTGGGCGGAGCATCTCCCCATGGGATGCTGGGATTGGATCAGCCCTGCAGGGACACTCAGTGGCCATGGACAGCAGAGATCTGCTGGAGGGGGGGTGGGCTGTGGGAGAGGATAAAGAAAAAACTGCCCCATGAACAGCAGAGAACTGCCCCAGCTCTGACAGATGATAACAGAATTCACACCCAGGCACAACTTGCAACCTAAAACAGGCCCCTTTCTGCTGCTGCTGTGAACAAAACCCCTTTGAGGGCCTGGATCCAAAGGCCCAGACCCCTCAGCTCATCCTTAAGATGAGCTGAACCAGTTTTCCCCTTCCCCAGCCAGTGCGGGCTGGGCTGGGCTGGGCTGATCCTCCCCAGGGAAGGGAGCAAAGAGAGAGAAAGGGCAGATTAAAGCCTTGGCAGTGCCCATCCTGAATGTGAGACATCTGACAGATGTTTCTCAGACCCTCAGAGCTTTCCCAGCCATCCTGGAGAGCCTGGGAGCTCCCAGCATCCAAAAGAGAGAGAGAGAGAGGGAGGAGGGAGGGAGGAAGGGAGGAAGGGAGGAAGGGAGGAAGGGAGGGAGGGAGGGAGGGAGGGAGGAAGGGAGGAAGGAGGAAGGGAGGAAGGGAGGAAGGGAGGAAGGGAGGAAGGGAGGAAGGGAGGAAGGGAGGAAGGGAGGAAGGAAGGAAGGAAGGAAGGAAGGAAGGAAGGAAGGAAGGAAGGAAGGAAGGAAGGAAGGAAGGAAGGAAGGAAGGAAGGAAGGAAGGAAGGAAGGAAGGAAGGAAGGAAGGAAGGAAGGAAGGAAGGAAGAAGGAAGGAAGGAAGGAAGGAAGGAAGGAAGGAAGGAAGGAAGGGAAGGAAGGAAGGAAGGAAGGAAGGAAGGAAGGAAGGAAGGAAGGAAGGAAGGAAGGAAGGAAGTGTTTCCCAGGACTGGGAAGCCTTGTTGAGATTGAAATAATACCAATTTTGTATGTATTTGACTATTTCTGCCCTGCATGAGCCAATCTAAAGCCGATCTCATTTATCAATTAGCATTTATAACGTCCTTATCACCATGGAATCAAAGCACTGTAAATGGATTAAGGAATAAGCAGGATGCCTGGGAGAGTCAGGAATTCATCTCCTTGAGATTTAGGGTCATCTCATCAAGGGGACAGGGACAGGCACAAATTTTAGATCCTGTACAAAACCTGAGCAAGGACTCATTGGAAATAATGAGTAATTAGTCCAGAATTAAGAGGGTAAATTTTTATTCCAGACCTGAATGTTCATAGGGGAAGTTATTCTGGGAGAGCTCCTCTGGAAAACCTCATCCTCTGTTCCCTCTGCTTCTGGTTTATCCCAAATCATTCCCAGAGCCTCCCCTGCTGTCAGCCCAGCCCTGTGGAGCTGTTTGGGTCCATGGAAAATGCCCCTGGGGCAGTGCCAGGCGGGATGCTGCTGTTCCCGGCCACGCTGGGGGATGGATGGCAGCACCACGAGGGTCCTGCTGGCACCAGGAGGAGCAGGAGGTGTCCCCAGGTGCTCAGCAAGGTCACCTTAAGGGGAATCATTGACTCCAAAGGCAGCTGACCATGAGCTGCTTCCCCATCCCAAACGTGGGAAACAGCAAAGGGCTCTGGGACAGCTGGACCAGGATCTGGGGGGTCTGTTCTGACCCAGGGTGTGGGTCAGGAATATTTGAGGGCTGGAGCTGAAGAACATTTGGAAGCCAGGATGTTTTCCCACTCCAGAACCCCCCGAGCCCCCCTGGCACAGGGTGCCCAGAGCAGCTGTGGCTGCCCCTGGATCCCTGGCAGTGCCCAAGGCCAGGCTGGGCACTGGGGCTGGAGCACCTGGGACAGTGGCAAGTGTCCCTGCCATGGCAGGGGTGGAACAAGATCAGTGTTTTTAAGCTCCCTTCCACCCCAAAGGTTTCCACAATTCCATGATTCTCCCCTGTCAGCTTTCCGGGGAGCTCCCGGTGTGTCCCAGCTCAGTGAGGATGTGGCACTGGTGACACAGGACAGTGACCCCTCACTCTCTGGCCAAGGCAGGAAGGGCCGCAGGGCTCCTGCAGCCCAGGGAGGTGTCCCAGGCTGAACCCCAGCTGCTGGGGGGGAGATTTTGGGGAGCAATCCAGGTTCTCCTCACTGCACCCCTGGGCCGTGGCCAGCAGCAGCAGCAGCAGCCCTGAGTGCAGGATGGCAGCTGTGCCATGGACAGGGCTCTGCTGGCTGCTCCTCCCTCCCTCATGCCAGAGCAGGAATTGCAATTTATTTTTGCATTGCTCAGGGTCAAGCAGAGACCAAGCATTGAACAGATGCCCCGTGCCCTGGACAAGTGACCCTCCCCAGTGGGACACTCCTTTCCTGTGCCACCAATGTCACCTCCAACTGCCAGCAGAGAAGAAGCATAATGAGCCTCCATCCCAGCCATTATTATGCCGGGGATGTGTTAGAATAAGAATATTCATGAGAAAGCATTTGTTTATCCAAGTAGCCTTGAGCGCTGAGCGGTGAAGGGCTGGCCTTGCAGCGGCCAGGAGTCAATATTTGTCCAACATTAGCAGAGCAGAAATGGCTGCTTTGGACACCCGAGTGCTGTCCTGCTCTGATTCCAGAGCCATCCGTGTGCTTCCCTGCTGCGGTGCCAAAAGCCCTCCAAGTGTTGTGGAGCACTGAATGTCACGGCAAGGACGGAGTTTACGCTGTTTACACCGAGCGTTTTCATGCTGAATCGGCTCGGGGCTGCAGGTGCCAGCTGAAAGCCCAGAGCTGCTGCATGGAATGGGATTGGCAGCCCTGGATGGGTCCCACATGCTGGGCCAGCCCAGAGCAGCTCCTCCTCCAGCCCCGTGGCTTGTGGCACCAGCCTTGATGTCTCCATCCCCTCCTTGGCACACTGGCCTCGGGTTCTCTCTCTCTTTACTGCCCTTTGCAGGGATTGCAGAGCTCCCTGAAGGATGAACATTTTCTGGGTTTGAAAACCCAGGTATCTGCTGAGGAAGGCGGGAGCCTCCCCTGAAATGGAAAATGCAAACCCCTTCCCTATGAATTGTTATAATTTTGAAATTAAGGGGCTCTCAGGCAAAGAGATGGGAGTAGGAATAACAGTTCTTTACTAGGAACATTAAAAATACAAATGCAATAGTACAAAAAGAAAACAAACCCCTGCCAGAGCAGGAGCTGCCTGCCCTCACCCTGCTGTGCCCCATCGCAGGCTGTCCAGGGCAGCTCTCCCTGCTGGGGAAGCAGCAGCGGGCAGGAGCCAGGGCACACGGCTGGGATGGGCACGGCAGGGCTGGCCTGAGGGGCGGCACAGAGCAGGAATGGGGCAAAGAGCTGGGCAGGGGCTGGAGGGGGAGCTCCCATCCCAGCCAGGGGGCAGGAGCAGGGCAGGGCAGCAGGAAAGGGCCGGGAGTGCTGCACAATCCGGGGCTGCTGCTGCTGCTGGGAGGGCTCAGCCCTGCATCCACGGCCCCTGCATCCCCAGCATCCCCATCCCCTCCATCCCCATTCCCTACACCCGAGCCCTTCCTCCAGCCCCTGGACAGCTCCTGGCCCTGCTCATCCCTCTCCAGCCTCGATGGAGCCCTGGACCTTCCCCAGCCCCACAGGGCTCCACCCTGGGACAGTGTTCACAGGGGTCTCAGGTTGAGGAAAGAGACGAGGATCTGACTCCATGGTTCAGAAGGCTTGATTTATTATTTTTATGATATATATTATATTAAAACTATACTAAAAGAATAGAAGAAAGGATTTCATCAGAAGGCTGGCTAAGAATAGAAAAAGAAGGAATGAATAACAAAGGCTTGTGGCTCAGACAGGGAGTCCAAGCCAGCTGACTGTGATTGGCCATTAATTAGAAGCAACTGTGTGAGACCAATCACAGATGCACCTGTTGCATTCCAAAGCAGCAGATAACCATTGTTTACATTTTGTTCCTGAGGCCTCTCAGCTTCTCAGGAGAAAAAAAATCCTAAGGAAAGGATTTTTCATAAAAGATGTCTGTGACATGGCAGGACAAGAGCCCAGCCAGGGCTACACCCAAGATGAACCAAAATACGCCCAAAATGCACAGCTGGTCATGGGGGTCTCCTCTTGTGTCCAAACTGGATTTTGCTCTCTGGGTACTGTGCCTGGAAAACATCTCTGGACAAGGGGCAGCAGGAGGGTGTTGTACATCCAAGGTGTTTCCAAGGAAAGGGAGAGAATGATAAGGAGGACTCCATGGATCTTAGAAGGCTAATATAATTACTTTATTATACTATATTATACACATTTCATCTAAACTGAACCTGCCAAGCACTCAACCCTGCACACAAATACACACACACACTGCGCAAAATGTCAGCCCACAGTCCCCACACACACACCTGGCCCTGACAGGCCAAGGAAACAAAACACCATCACTTTGGATAAACAATCTCCATATTGCATTCTACTTTGGCACAATACAGGCCCAGCAAGTGATAAGAATTGTGTTTTCCCTTTCTCTGAGGTTCAGAGAATGTGGAGCCCAAAAATCCTTGGGAAGAATTGTGCCTTGCTTTTCTCTGTGAAGGGAAATGTGGCAACAGGAGGGGGAAAAGCTTGAGGAGGATTTTCTGAGCAGGAAAAGCCCAGAACACCTTTGTGGCACCTCTCAGTGCGTGGTGGCAACTTGTGTGGAGTGAAAGCTGGGCCAGAACCCCTTCAGGGCTTCCCTAATCCTCCTTTTTTCCCTTTGTGAGAGCACAATCTTCACTCCAACCCCAGGTTGACCTTCCCAGCCCTCCTTGTGCTCCTGCTGCCCACAGGGAGGCAGGAAATGGATCCTGCTGTTAACAGCCCCCTGCAGCAGCTCCTGGGTGCTCAGCACAGCACCCAAGGGTGCTGGAGGGGTGCAGATGCTCCCAGGAGCCAGAGAGGCTGCAAGGGAGCAGAGCTGGAGCCAGGGTGGGGCAGCCAGGGCTGCAGGCAGAGAGGGAACACCCAGCAGGGATGGATGGATGGATGGATGGATGGATGGATGGATGGATGGATGGATGGATGGATGGATGGATGGATGGATCATGGATGGATGGATGGATGGATGGATGGATGGATCATGGATGGATGGATGGATGGATGGATGATGGATGAATGGGGATGGATGGATGGATGGATGGATGGATGGATGGATGGATGGATGGATGGATGATGGATGGATGGATGGATGGATGGATGGATGGATGGATGGATGGATGATGGATGATGGATGGATGGATGGATGGATGGATGGATGGATGGGGCTCACATCCCTGATTTTGGGAGACCTGCTAGCCACCCAAGAGGCAGGTATGCAGCAAATGATCATTATTTATATTTATATTTATATTTATATTTATATTTATATTTATATTTATATTTATATTTATATTTATAATTAGCAGGATGAGCTGCTGGGCTAGGCTACAGAGCAGCAAAGAGGGGGGTGCCTGTGTCCAAACTGGATGCCCCACAACACAAACAGCCCCACATCCTTCCTGTTATCCTGGATAAAAAGCGTCAAATCCACAGGTTTGGGAAATTTTACCATGAAAGCTGGTCCAGAGTGTCACTGCAGCAGTGGCCTGGCAGGCAGAAAGGCTGGGGAAAGGAAAAGCAGCTCAGACTCAGCTCCTGCCCTGCCAGTGTGACCCCACAGCCACAGCTGCCCCTGGCACTGATCCTTGGGAGAGCGGACCCAGCAAAAATGCCCCTCTGAGGGCTCTGGGCAGCCAAGCACAGCTCTGTCAGAGTGATGGAGGAGCTCCCAGAGGCACCAGGACACACTGGGGATGTTTTGGCCTCCCCTGTGCCACTCCTGGGGGTTTTCAGGCTGTTTCTGAGCCCTCACTGAGGAATCTGTGCTCCCCCATCTCAGGCTGCTCCCTGAGCCCTGGCTGCTCCCCCTGGGTGCTGCCATCCCTGTCTTGGATGTGGGAGAGGCTCCCAGGGCCAGGCTGGCTGTGCTGGTGGCTCTCCCAGCTCCAGGAGCTCCTTCCCTCAGCCAGGCTGGAGGTTCCATCCTCCCTTTTCTGCCACAGTGATCCTGGCAGGCTCCATCCATCCCTGCAGGGCTGGGAGCAGCCCCAGGGAGCCCAGGGACAAACGGGCTCTGAAGGCACAGGGGGGTTTGGGACAGGAAAATGGAGCAGAGCTCAGGAAAAATGAAATTTCATCAAGCAAACTACTCTGTGTGCTCCCAAAGGCAGAGCTCAGCTCTGGGATGGGATCCATGGGATGGATGGGATGGGATGGGATGGGATCCATGGGATGGGATGGGATGGGATGGGATGGGGTGGGATGGGATGGGATGGGATGGGATGGGATGGGATGGGATGGGATGGGATGGGATGGGATGGGATGGGATGGGATGGTAGCAGGGAATGAGGCAGCTCTGCAGGCAGGGGAGGTGCAGCCAGCACAAACATCCTCACCAGCCCCAGGGAACACCAAGAGTGGCACAAGCTGATATCCAAATCATGGAATCACAGTTTGGGTTGGAAGGGACCGCCCATCCCATCCCATCCCATCCCATCCCATCCCATCCCATCCCATCCCACCCCTGCTGTCACTGTAGGACATGAAATAACACGACACAGACTCGCTGCTCTTTCCAAGGTAAAAAAGGCTTTTTATTTTCTGACTCCAACATTTACAGATATTTAAAAGTGACAGTGGACTGGAGGGTGACAGTGCCACCTCTCCAATGACACTGGACAAACCAATAGTCCATCAAATTTCCCCTCCTCCATAAAAGAATGCAAAACAATAAGTTATTTACATAAAGTGTGAGACAAAGTTCGTTACAAGAATGTAAACATCAGAAGGCTTAGAAAAATCTTAAAAAATCAGGGTGGCACGCTGCCATGGCAGGGACACCTCCCACTGTCCCAGGTACTCCCAGCCCCAATGCCCAGCCTGTCCCAGGGGTCCAGGGGCAGCCCCAGCTGCTCTGGGCAGCACTGAATGAGAGCTCATTGTCCCCTCTGGAAACATCAGGGACAATCCATGGCTCCAGCACCCACAGGTTGGAGCCAATCCCATGGGTTTCCCCACCCATGGAAAGCAAACCCTGTCCTGAGGAGATGCTCAGTGTGTGTGGTTCCACCCGGCTCTCCCTGAGCTCTCCCTCGGAGCAGCCCGAGGGGAAAACGCCATGAACTGCATGGAAACCGCATTTACGTGGAAAAACCTGGATTGCACCTCAGGGCTCAGCCCATTTAATGCTCCAGAAGCTCCATCCTCTGCAGGTCAGGAGTTTCCATGCTGGAGTTTCACTCTGTGCTGTCTCCTGCTTCTCCAGCCTGGATTTGGTGTTGGAGAAGCTCCCTGGCCCCAGCTGAAGGATAATAATTGAATAACATGCAACATTACACTCTCAGGTTTCATTCATTTTCACACTCGCAGCATCTGTAAAATCTGAAATGAGGGCTCATCTCAGGCTGTCATCCTGCCCAGCAACAACAAATCCCAGCGAGAGGGGAGGACACTGCACATCCAAACCTGTGAATTACCTCCAACAATCTCATTCAGGATTTGATTCACATTTCAGGGCACAGCTCCCACAGTAAATTAATAAGTTATAAGCTTGTAATATTTTCAATGGCTTGATATGGCAGCATTTTTCATTTCAATTAGGGGGAAGAGCACAATTGGATTCCTGAGCCTTGGCTGGGAAGGAAACACGTTATTCCCTGAGGGGGAGGACCTCAGCAGCATCCAAGAGCCTGCACATGCCTGCAATGCTCCAGGTGAGCCCTTACCTGGGTGCCAGTGGGAGCTGCTGGAAGGGATTTATTAAAATAGCTCCAAACAGTCCCAGCAGGGAGGGGGAATCACACCTGGCACTGCAAGGTTGTTCCTCCTCTCCTGATTTCCTGAAATTCCTCCCTGCAGGACCATTCCAGGTGCAGGAGCTGCCCTGGGGATCTCCTGTCTGCAATGAGCCCCAAAAGTGTGGGGGAACCTGCTCTGGGATGATTTTTGGCACCCCAAAGCAGTGGTGCAGCACCTTCAAGGGCCAAAAAACATTAGGATTATGGAGAAAACATTAGGATTATTTTGGGTTTAAAAGTTGCTTTTCTCAGCCCTGACAGGAGGATTTATCCTGATCCTTCCCTTGTATCTCACATCCCTCTGTGGCTGAATCCCAGCTGGATTTGGGGACAGTGATGGCCTTTCCTTGGTTTTCCCCTTTTGTTTGGTTTATATGAGGTCCCTGGACCTGTCAGAAACACTATGTAATATTAGGAACCACAAAAACCCTATGGAATATTAGGAACCACAAAAATCCCATGGAATATTAGGACCACATGAAAGAACCAGCCCTGGGTGTAAAATAAAAAGCAGCTCAGGTCTGCAATGATTTAGGCCATAAATGGTGCAATGAGAAGCTTTTGGAATCTGCAAGTCAGAAAAAAACCCCATGATTATCAAAAATCCCTTCTCCAGTGCAAGAAATTCAGTGCCTGACACTTGGAGTTCACGAATTTAACATGAAATAAAGCCAAGCTTTAGGTTTAAAACACTGGGCTAAGCCAGGCTCAAGGCTTAGGCTGTGAAATGTTGCAGAGGACAAGTCCTGGCCTAGCACAGAGGTGCTGGGAGAGCAGCAAAACACATCCACAAAGCACAGGCATGAGGGAATTCCTTCTTAGAGAGAAAAAAATCCACAAAAAGCCAACCTGTGGGCTCAGGGCCTCTGCCACCCCATCCATGAATTTGATTCAAGCAGGCAAACCAACAAATACTATGGGTTTGGGATGTGCCAGTCACAAAATTCCCTATAAAAACCCACATTTTCATGTGCCCAGAGCTCCTGGATTGGAGATTCTGGATCCTTACACAGAATTTTGGGTCTGGAAGGGTCTCAAGCACTGAGACAGGGAGACCTGCAGGGTCAGGATGGACCCTGAGATGCTCCCCCAGTTTGAGTTATTCCCACCAGGAATCAGGCACCAATCTGCCCCTGTTTTCCATCTTTACCCACAGAGATCCACTCAAAAACAGATTAGGGAGTCAAAATTGGGGCATTTTCCAGGCAAATTTGATTCAAGCAGGGAAACCATAAAAATCAAGGTCTTGGACATACCAATTGCAAAATTCCCTAAGAAATTGACATTTTCCTGTGCCCAGAGCTCCTGAATTGGAGGGTCTGGATCCTTGCACAGAATATTTTGGTCAGATAAAGAGGCTGAATGGTGTCTCAGGAACAAGATGGACCAGGTTCAACCCTGAGCCTGCTCCCCTGTTTGAGTTATCCCAACCTCCCCATTTTCCATATTTACCCAGAGATCCACTCAAAAACAGATTAGGGAGTCAAAATTGGGGCATTTTCCAGGTAAATTTGATTCAAGCAGGGAATCCACAAAACTCATGGTCTTGGACATGCCAATTCCTTAAGAAATGTACATTTTCACGTGCCCAGAGCTCCTGGGTTTGAGGGTCTGGATCCCTGCCGACAAGATTAGGGTCAGATAAAGTGGCTGAATGGAGTCTCAGGAACAGGGACAAAACGGACCAGGTTAAACCCTGAGTGTGCTCCCCCATTTGAGTTATCCCGACCTGCCCCTGTTTTCCATCTTTACCCAGAGATCCACTCAAAAACAGATAAGGGAGTCAAAATTAGGGCATTTCCCAGGCAAATTCGATTCAATCAGGCAAACCAACAAATTCGAAGTGGTTTTTGGGGGGAAAAACCGGCAGCCCCTGTTTGCACCAGGGCCAGTGAGCAGGGGGAGCAGGGATGCGGCCACCAAAGGCCACTCCAAAGGCCCTGCTCGGGCATTCCCCATTTTCCCGTGCCTCAGGAATGCTGTGGCACGTTTTTCCAGGAGCAGCTCAGCGGTGCAGCTCAAGCTCCCTCGGAACATCAAAGCGCTGGAAGAGTAAAACCCATCAGAACGGCGCTAATGAAAGGCGCGGTAATTGTCAGGCGAGGAACACAAGTCGGGCAGGCTCGGCAGCCCCAGCTTCACTCAGACTTAGCAATTAAACACCGGCTGGGGGGGGGGGGGGGGGAGGTCGCAGCTCTCCAGCACCAATTAGCAGCTAATGAACATCAGCAATCCCCCTGGAGAAGGGAGCCGGGAGAGGCAGAACCGGGACCAAAATGCCACCCACGCTTTGAGCCGGCCTAAAGGCGCGCCTGGCTGCGGGGGATGCTCCGTGTCCCACCCGCGGCTGGAAAAGGGGAAAAGCAGGGAAATCCAGCCCGATGAGGAGGGAAGGGTGCCTTGGAAGTGCTGCTGTTCCCAGGTCAGCCAGCAGCACGGGGGAGGGAGCCTGGAATAATTTCAGCAGCGCTGCCATTCCATGTGAAATGAGAGCCTGAAAGGAAGTCAGTCAATTTAAACCCGCTCCTGAAGGGGAATAATTAAACACTCCAAAGATGTGGGAGAATTTTAAGCAGTCAGCAAGGATTTAAAGACAACATATCATTCCTAGCAGGAATCATAATAATAATAATAAAAAAGAGGGAATGCAGGCAGGCAGGGCAGCCTCAGTCAGTCACAGCAGCCTCACCTGGGCAGCCCCGGAGAGATGGAGGAGCTGCAGGGAGGCTGTGGGGCATGGGCTGCCTCAAAAACAGCGGGGCAGAACCTGAGAGGGGTGGGAAAAGTGCCTGGAATAGGGAAATGTGAGTCTGGGAAGGGGTGGAGGGAAAGGGAAATGGGAGAGAAAAATGGGAGAGGAAAAGGGGAGAGGAACAGAAAGGAAAGGGAAAAGGGAAGAGAGAAAGGGGAAAGGAAAAAGGGAGAGGAAAATAAAGAAAAGGGGGAAGGGGAGAGAGAAAGGGGAGAGGAAAATAAAGGAAAGGAAAAAGGGTTGAGGGAAGGGGAGAAGGAGAAGAGGGGAAGGGAAGGGAAGGGAAGGGAAGGGAAGGGAAGGGAAGGGAAGGGAAGGGAAGGGAAGGGAAGGGAAGGGAAGGGAAGGGAAGGGAAGGGAAGGGAAGGGAAGGGAAGGGATGGGATCCAGGGGAATTAATGCCTGGTGCTGCAGGTGTGTCTGTGGCAGGCCTTGGTGACACAGGAAGCCCCAGGATCTGTGCAGGACCCTCTCTCTGCTTTTCACAGAGGAGGCAGGAAAAACTCAGTGGGGAAGCAGAACAAGGAGGTTTCCAAGCCTAGGAAAGCACTGGAGAGTGCTGAGTGCAGCAGACTACAAAGGGAATTTCAGATCTATCCCAGGCTCCCAATGAGAAAAGCACCAAACATCCTCATTTCTGGCTTTCCTGGATCAAGGGGAAAAGAAATCTCTGAGTACAGAGTGGAGGCACCCCTAAAGTGCCCCACCACAAAGATTTTATTGCCACAGAATCCCATACTGAGTTGGGGTGGAAAACAGCATAAAGATCATCTAATTCACCTCCTGCCATGACAGGGACACCTCCCACCATCCCAGGCTGCTCCAACCCCAATGTCCAGCCTGGCCTTGGGCACTGCCAGGGATCCAGGGGCAGCCACAGCTGCTCTGGGCCTCTCTCCCTCCCAGGGGGAATTTGATCCCAATATCCCACCCCTCTCTTTGATTATCCCTTCCAGAGAATGAATCAGCCTGACCACGTCACCAGGCACATCCCTGGAGCAGAGGGATCCTGTGATTTCCTTTTGCAAGGAAAGATTAGCCAAAGGTTCCTGTCACAGACATCTTTTATGAAAAATCCTTTCCTTAGGATTTTTCCTCCTGAGAATCTGAGAAGCCTCAGGAACAAAATGTAAACAATGGTTATCTGCTGCTGTGGAATGCAACAGGTGCATCTGGGATTGGCCCATGCGGGTTTTTCTAATTAATGGCCAATCACAGTCAGCTGGCTCAGACAGAGAGTCCAAGCCACAAACCTTTGTTATCATCCTTTGCTATTCTATTCTTAGCCGGCCTTCTGATGAAATCCTTTCTTCTATTCTTTTAGTATAGTTTTAATATAATATAATAATAAAATAATAAATCAGCCTTCTGAAACGTGGAGTCAGATCCTCGTCTCTTCCCCAATCTGAAAATCCCTGAGAACATGGTCACAGGTTCCTTGTGGAAAGCAGAGTAAAACTGTCACCATCTCCAAGTAAAACTGTGACCATCTCCGGCATCCCAAAGGATTCCCATGGGCACTATGGGTTAGAGGAAGGTGCCTGTGGGAGCATTACTCAGTGCAAGAGTCCAGTCTCACAATTCCTGGGAAGGAGAGATCCAAGACTCCAAAGATATCCAAAGCCTCACCTCAGCACCAGGCACCTGGAAAGAAGAACTCACATCAAACAAGATTTATGTGCTCTGAGGAAATCAAAACTCTGTGTAAGCTTTTTGCAAGGTAATTAATACATTTTGGCATTTGAGCGCATCTGACACAGCACAGAATGTGCTGGACTCCAGAAGAATCCAAAGGCTGAGTGAAATGACCAGGAAAGGAACTCACCCTGCCCTGAGCTTCCCACCCCAACCAGGTGTTGACCTAAATAGAAATGAGGAAATGGCTGGAAATATCAAAGGTTTTGTGTTCAGGGAACTTCTGCTCTTTCCAAATCTCTCAGAGCACCACAGAACTGTTAAAACTGGCAAATAAGTGAGAATTCTTGGGAAAGGCATGAAGGAAAGGAATGATGCAAATGTGCAGATGATGGAAACAAAGATCTGGGGGGGAGGATGGCGGAAAGGAGCCTGAACTCTTGAAAAGTCCCTGACTTTCCCTTCAGAGGGGTAAAAGCAATCTCTTGGAAGATCACACACCCGAAAATAAACACATCAGACAGTTCTTGGTGATGGGGGATGAACACTGAGCAAGAGCTAAAAAAATATCTCCAGGCATCCCCCATTTCCCAGTGCCTTGAGAAGGAGCAGGAAAAGCAGCATTTTCTGGGCACTCTGAGGACACAGTGCAAGCCCCAGCAGCATTCCTGATTCTCCAAGAGCTGGGAAGGTTCCTGTCATGTTGTCACATCCTGGCCCTGCTGCTCTGGAGTCTCATCCAAAGGTGGCCAAACCAAAGGCGAGGCTGGGGCACCACCAGAGGCAGTGACTGGAATCACAGGGACCAAAAAGCTCAGCTCAGCTCCACCAGGAATGGACTCACTCAGGAGAGGGATAAAGAATTCCCTTTGTTCCTGCCTCACCTCCCAGTGAAGGAATTTTTCATGGAAGGGGAATCACTGCAGGGCCTTCATCCCTCAGCAGTTCCATCCCAGCCCTGCTGCTGCTGCTTTGGTGCTCCCTCCCAGAAGTTCCATGGTTTGGAACTGCCTGGGATGGTCAGGGCATGGAGAAAATCCAACCTGAGGTTCCTCAACAGCCTGGATCCCTCTGCAGTTCTTGGGAACACACAGCTGAGCTGAAATAGCACCAAACATCCTCAGCAGCCCCAGGAGAAACACTGAGAGGGTGTCATGAGCTGATCTCAAGATTGTAAAATCAGAGTTTAGATTGGAGGGACCTTAAAGACCATCCCATTGCACCCCTGCCATGGCAGGGACACCTTCCACTGTCCTAGGGTGCTCCAGCCCCAGTGTCCAGCCTGGCCTTGGGCACAGCCAGGGATCCAGGGGCAGCCACAGCTGCTCTGGGCACCCTGTGCCAGGGCCTGCCCACCCTCACAGGGAACAATTCCTCATTCCCAATATCCCATCCATCCCTGCCGCTGGCAGTGGGAGCCATTCCCTGTGTCCTGTCCCTCCATCCCTTGTCAATTGTCTCTCTCCAGGTTTCCTGGGGCTCCTTCAGGCCCTGCAAGGCCACCCTGAGCTCCCCCCAAAGCTTCTCCTGTGCAGGTGAACAATGGCAGCTGTGCCAGCCTTTCCTCCCAGCAGAGCTGCTCCATCCCTGGGATCATCCTGGAGCCTCCTCTGGCCTGGCCCCAGCAGCTCCAGCTCCTGCCTGTGCTGGGGCAGCTCTGCAGGTGGGAAATCACCTGAGCACAGGGACAGAATCCCAATCCCTGCCTTGCTGTGGGCTCAGCCCAGGGCTCTGGGGCTGGTCCAGCTCTCCCCACCACCCCCACCTAGGGCTCCCCAGCCTTTGGGCACTGTCCCCTCCCTCCCAGGGCCACAGCTGGCATTGGAGTGCTTTGATTTCTGCAGGCACTGGGGCTCAGAAATGAGAAGTATTTTTGGCATTGTCCACGGCTGCTATTGCCACGCACTCCGCTCCAATTTCTGTTCCTGTCTCCCACTCCAGCACCATCCAAATGCTGGTGGAAGGGGGTTAATTTCTTAATTTAGGAATCATTAGTGAGAGAAATTGCACTGTGCAGCTGTCTCAGGTCTTTAGGAAAATGCCTGCAGCAGCTGCAGATTTGTGATTCGCCTTGACCAGCTCTGTTCTCATCCGTTTGACACCAACAGCAACAGTCATTTGGGGTCAATTAAATGTTTTCTTCTTTGTTTATCACCATAAGTCTTAATAATACATCTGGCAGCACGAGTCCATCTGAAGAGGAGGCCACCACATCCATAATGGATGGGAGCTTGCAAATCACAAACAAGTGGATAAGCACCAAAAGCCTCACGTTCCCAGCTGAATTCCTCCTCTCCCCAGTGCTTTGCTCACTCCCAGGGCCTTGCAGCAGCTTTAGGTGCAAGGCTTGGCTTCTGTAATGATTTTAAACACCGTTTTTAATTGCTTTTCTGTGGCCCTGAGAAGCCAGCGCTGTCAGCACAAAATTGGGGGTGATTACACAGCAAAACAGAGGCTGCTGCTGCTGCTGCCTGTCCATCCCTGCCCCACAGCCTGCCAGGCAGGAGGGGCTGCTGCTGGGAATGTGGAACCCAGTGGGATTGCTCAGGAGCTGTCAGCAGGAGCTCACCCCATGGTGCTGCTGCTGCCATGGCGTGCAGCCAGCGTGGCTCTGCAGCAAACTCTGCAATCCCTGAGCCTGGGCTGCTGGAGCAGGGCTGGCATTTAATAACCCACTCTTGGCCTTCCTTCTGCACAGCCTGATCAGGATTTGAATGCTGTGTCCCTCAGAGTTCTCATTTGAGAGCTGGGGAAGTTCAGGCTGGATGAAAGCGCTGGAGAAGCGGCCAGGGATCGATGGCTGCACCTCTGCTTGGCAGCCAGGCAGCAGCAGAGCCTCAGGGCTCAATAGTGGGGCTGGTGTGGGTCAATATCCTCATCAGGAGCATGCAGAGCCACCCTAAGCAGCGCTGTGGGCACCACGGGGTCAGGGGGTATGATGGACACAACTCCATCCATCCTGAGGGGGTTGTCATGGTTTGGAAAGACAGGAGTCTGCTAAGGAAGGCAGGAGCCTCCCCTGAAATGGAGAATGTAAATCCTCCCCACCCCTCCCAATTGCTATAAATTTTAAATTAAGAGGCTCTCAGGCAAAAGTATGGGATCAGGAAATAACAGTTCTTTAATAGGGAATGGAAAAAAAAAAATAAAAGTATAAAATAAACAATGCAGTACACTAGAACAACACTGACAGAGTCAGAACCCAGCCTGACACCCTGTGGGTCAGGGTGTTGGTGGCAGTCCCATTGGAATTGTGGCTCAGCCCTCCTGCAGTGTCAGGGCTGGTTCTGCTGGAGCAGGGATCCTGTAGAGAAGGATGAATTCTTCCTCTGGAGATCCAGTGGAAGGAGAGGCAGCTGCTGTTCCTCTGGGGAATCCCGTGGAGAAGCCGCGCTGGTGTCTCAAAACCTCTGGATTATATCTGGGCAGCAATGCTTGGCTCCTCCCTCTGGGCTCACATCTCCCACTGGGATGTTATAGTTCTTATCAGCCATGCAGTGACATTCAATAGCTGTTATCAGCAATGTCCCCTCCCGAGGTGTGAATGTGGTCACTCAAGGAGAGAGATAAGGCAAACTGCCCACTTGACAAAGGTAATCTGCCATACAGATGGTAATGGAAAACACCTTGCCTGCAATCTTCAACAGGGGCCTGGAGGAGCCTGAGGATGGGACTGACAGGAATTCAGCAGGGGCTGGGATATTCCTCATTCCTGGCTTCATTCCAGGCTGAGAATGAAAGATAAAAACCTGCACAAAGTCATCCTGATCATCCAAACCTCACCCTGCACTGGGGGAAACGTGGACAGAAATGGTCCCCATCCCTCAGCAGCTTTGGGGACACCCTGGGATTAGGGGATGATGGACACAGTTCCTCTCCTGATGGGCCTGGAGGAGCTGAGCACGGGGTCAACAGGAATTCCACAAAAACTGTGGGCTGTCCTCATGCCTGGCTCCATTCCAGGCTGGGAATGACAGGCTGGTGAGGAAAACCAGCACAAAGCCATCCTGAATGATTCAAACTCCATCCTGTGCTCGGGAAACACAGATGGGAACAGTCCCCATGCCCTCAGCAGCTTTGGGGCATTATGGAATTAGAGAGGGTGATGGGCACAGCAAACAGGGGAGCTCCACTCTTCAGGGACCTGGGGAAGCTGAGATGGGGCCAACAGCAACTCCACAAGAAGCTCCATTCCAGGCTGGGACCAGCCCCCCCTCCTGAATAACTCAAACCTCATCCTGCATGGAGGGAGCAGGGCCAGGAGAGGGGAGGAATTCCCATTCCCAGGGCTGGGGGGGTGTCACAATTTGGGCACCACCAGTTTTGGGCCCCTGAGTTCAAGGGTGATGTGGGAAAAGCAGGGATGAGACAACAGGGGCCACCAAGGTGCTTGGGGTCTGTGGATTCTAATCCAGAGAGTCCAAACACTTTTCTGTTCCACAACCTCTCATTTCCATGGGGACAGGCCAGGGGACACAGGTCAGTGTGGCCACCAGTGGGCTCAGGGCTGACCTAGCTGCGTCCTTCACCTTCCTGCAGGCCAAACAGGACCATGGGGACCCTCCTGAGGGGTCAGAACAGCTCTGCAGGCACAGGCTGGACCTCAGGAGGTTCTGGGCTCCTCAGAGGAGCAGTGGGAATTCCCTCTGGAGATTCCCAGGGCTTGGCTGGACAACAGCATGGCCTGATCTGCTCCAAGCACTCCATTTGACCAGGAGCTCCTCAGCAGCACCTCCCCAAGCCCTCAGTTCAGGTGGAAATTTCAGAGGTTTTCCATCACTATTGTGGGCACCCCTGAGGCCCCCCCTGCTCACCCATCATCCCAGCTTTCAAAACCCAGCCAGTTTCCCCTCCTAATCCCCACCTAAGTGTCCTCCAGCCAGCCCTTCTGCCAGAAATTGGGATCGTAATGTGCTGTAATCACATAATTCCTGTCAGGAAAAGTAAACAGGGATGGCTGAGTGATTTCCAAACAACACACTAATGGCCAAAGTAGGGAAAAAAATCCTCCTGCTTCACTTCTCCTCGGATTTTTCTTGAGCCACTCTTTTGCTGTTCATATTTATTGTAGGTTTTCGCCTCATTTTTAGGTTTATTTACCCCGAGCTAATGAATAACACGGTGAACATATGCTATAAACCACCATTAAGATGAAATTTGGAGAAAAGAAAATTACTTTAGTGGCAGAGCTGAGAGGATGTGTAACCACTAAATGCCCAGTGCTGATATTTGAAGGCTTCTTAGGAGAGGTCTCCTGGGATTTCTCGGTCAAATAAAATGAGGTATTTTGTAGGAATTCTCCTCTCAGAGTTAGACTCGTTTTTTAAACAGTCTGATGCAGATGCTGCTCCAAAAAAAAAAAGAGTCAACTATGGACTTTTTCCATCTTGAAGGCTTTGAATCTCATTTTTCCTGATTATCACAGCTGTTCCAGGCAGCAGGGTGAGAGTGCCAGCAGATGAGACCTTGTACACCAATTTTAGAGGGGGTTTGGGCCATCTTGCAGCAAACTCAAGCATGGAAATCTACAGAGGTGGAAAACATTTGGGGAGAATTTCATCCAGCACGAGAACAAAAGTTGCTGCAAACTTGGGGTTTTCAGAGGAGCTGTGAGTGATGGTGTCAGAGGGAAAGGCCCCAAGGAGGCTTTTCCAAAGCACATCTGTCCAATGTTATTCCATTCTTCATTAGGGACCTGGCTGCTGCCCCGTGGAGATGCTCATTAAACGGGCTGGTTTAGTGTGGAAGGAGCTACAAACATCTTGGAGGATGGGATTAGAGCCCAAAATAAGCCTGAAAAGGATTATTTGTTATTAAAATGACACCATCCAGTGGGATGAGGGGAGATCTCCTCCATGACTGCACTCACTCCAAAGGAAATGCTGGATAATGGGAGCACAGGCAGGAGCTGGAGCCCATTCCAGCAAACATCTGCTGACTTCCAGCAGACCTTGAGAACCTGGTGGTCATAAAGGGGAAAAAAACCCTTCAGCAAACAGGCAGGGAAAGCTAATCAGGCTCCTAAACCTGCCAGCTCCAGTGACAAGGTTCCAAGCCAGGCCCAGGATTTTGTAGGAATACAAAACACCAGGGGCACGAGGCGAGCCAGGAGCAGCTGGAGCAGCAGAGCCACCAGAATTAACTCCAGGATCAAAGGTGGAGCTGCCACAAGACCTTGGAAAGCAGCAGGAGGAGCTGCCAGGCACCTGCAGCCCTGTGGCATGGCTGGGAACTCAATCACCCTGGCAGGAACAGCCTGGGGAGGGCATCTGGGCACGGCTCGGGCTTGTGGACATGGAACATTTGGATCCAGGGCCTGGAAGGAGCCCCCAGGCACAATTCCTGTGCCTCTCCTCAGCAGTGCAGCACGTCTGAGCACACACAGGCCTTTCTTGAGGCAGCCAAAGGCATTTCTTCTTTGGGGCAGTGAGGTCTGAGCTGGCCCCTGGATGAGTTTTAGGAAAAGTTATTCCCTGCTGGGGAGGAGCAGCCACATCCCTGAGGCTCTGAAGGGCCAGCCTGCATTTGCCTGGTGAATCCAAGGTGGATTTT
Organism: Ammospiza nelsoni; assembly: GCF_027579445.1. NCBI lineage: Eukaryota > Metazoa > Chordata > Aves > Passeriformes > Passerellidae > Ammospiza > Ammospiza nelsoni. The sequence goes on along the minus strand of NC_080648.1, from coordinate 2,553,698 downwards.
GGTGTGATCTTAATTATTGATTCCTTCCCTTAGCCTGAAATTGCTGCTCATGGTTCTGGAGCCACATCAGTCACGGACAGCAGGAGCCTCTTGAGCAGAACTTCTCATTTTTACTGGGAGAGGGGAAAGTCCCAAAAACCAGGATGTGATTGGGCTTTCCTTGGGATTGCAGGGGGCAAAGTCCAGGGACCTCAATGTGTTTGACAGCTATAGAGCAGCCAAAGGGAGGAGCAGGTTCCTTGGAGAGACCAATGATTACCTCAAGGTTCAGAGGAGATGCCAGATTGAACTCTTTGGTTTAAAGGAGATGCCAGATTTAACTCCTTGGGTTCAGAGGAGAGGCCAGATTTAACTCTTGGGTTTAAGGGAGATGCCAGATTTAACTCCTTGGTTTAAAGGAGATGACAAATTGAATTATTTGGGTTTAGAGGAGATGCCAGATTTAACTCCTGAGGTTCAGAGGAGATGCCAGATTTAACTCCTGAGGTTCAGAGGAGATGCCAGATTGAACTCTTTGGGTTCAGAGGAGATACCAGATTTAACTCCTTGGTTTAGAGGAGGTTCCAGGCTGGCTGTGCTCCCTGCCACCCCAAAACAAAGGCACTTTGCAGTGATTTTGCCATGCCATGGTAATAAAGAAGGCTAAAGCAGCTCAGTGCAGGGAAAGCAGCTGACAGCACCCCAGAGGGGATCAGGGGTTCAGCCTGGGGAGGTCCAGGCTGCTCTCAATTAAAGCAGGGACAGCCCCATGAGCTTTTCAGGAGCCTCCACTGCAGCCACAATTCCAAACAATTCCAGTGTTTGGAGCTGCTTCCCTCCCTGCCCAGGACATGCCTGTGTTCCCTGCACTGCCTGCCCTGGTGTCCCAGTGCTTCCATCCTTCCCTGGGTGCCCTCCCCAGGCTCTGTTCATTGCAGCAGGGAGGCAACAAGGGCTGTGAGCCCTTCTGTGCTCACAGAGCTGCCAGAGCCCTCAAACAGCCCCAGTCCCAGCCATCTCTGCAGCCTCTTTGTGTCCAGCTCTGATGGGTGCAGTACCAGCTGTTTGTGTTTCAAAGTTGATTTCTGCCAGTGTTGTTTCCTTGTCTTTTCCCCCAGCAATGCCATAAAAAGCTCTGGTTTCATTTTCTCCCTTTCATCCTGGCATTAGCTCTGCAAACAACTTCCTTGCTGCCTCCTCCTCTAAACTCTTTGTCTGGCAGCCTCGTCTGTCTGGGACCAGCATTTTGTTTTCTCTGGTCTCAGTTGCTGCTTCGTTTGTTCATTAAAGACACTCTGCTCTCTGCTGTGATCCCACAGCACTTTCTTCTTTGCCAGTAGGGCCCTAAACTTAATGACTGGGGAGTTTTTTCTGGAGGCTAAACAGGAGACTCAGGGAAAGCATCCAGCACAAGAGGTGCTTGTACCTGGAGAGGCAGCCAGGAGAGCAGGGCTGGCTGTTCAGGCAGCTCTGAAGGAGAAAGAAGTTTGGGTTTTTTACTCTCAGTGATGTTAAATCAATTTATTTTCAGAGCTGCTGTCCCAGCTGCACTTCTTACAGCACTCCTCTGCTTTGCTCAAAACATCTTGTGCTGTTCTTGGAATGGTTTGGGCTGGAAGGGACCTCAAAGTTTGTTTTTTTCAATCCCCTGTCATGGGCAGGGACACCTTCCACCATCCCAGGCTGCTCCAAGCCTGGCTTTGGACAATTCCAGAGATCCAGGGGCAGCCACAGCTGCTCTAGGCAACATCAGGGCATCCCCACCCTCCCAGGAAACAATTCCTTCCATAAATCCAACCTAAACTCTGCCATTTTGAGCCACTCCCTCTTGTCCTGTCCCTAAACTCCTGATGATCCCTGTGCTCAGTGGTTTTCATCCCCCTGAGATCTGGGCTGGAGGGCCCCAGGAGAGCTCAGTGCAATTCCACCCCTCAGCCCTGGCACCTCAGGAGGGCTCCTGCAGTCCCTGCAGAGCCCAGGCCATGTCCTGTGCCCTCAGAGCAGCCTCTGGTGCCATCCCCAGCTGCCCCCACCCCAGCAGGAGCTGCCCTAGGATGTAAACTGAAGTGTGGCTGCATCAGTGTGGGAAATGGATTTACAGAAAATTTTAAAGTTTGACAGAATGCTCACATGATGTGCATCTGTATGCAAACCTTGAGATGAGAAATGCTGACTTAGAAATGCCATGGAAGAGGACAGACATTGCTGAGAGAGAAACGGAACTAGAAACAAGTGCTAGAAAGAACTAGAAACTTAGTCCAGCACATCAGGAGCTGTGTTAAAGCCTTTATAACTCAGTAAATAATTTGAGTTTGCTGTGGAATGTTGCCTCTGGGCTGTTTCATCTCCCTGGCCTTGCATGAAACCATCAGATGAATGAATTCTGGGCACCTCTGGGAGATGCTCTGCTTATTCCTGCCTGGCCCTCTCCCTTTGAAACCCTTGGAAGGCAGGCAGGCTCTGAGCAGCTCATTAGCCTGGCCTGAGTGAGGAACCCCCCCTGCAAATGGGTCCTGCAGGGAGGGAGCAGAGCAGCCACAGTGCCCCTGGTGCCCCTTTCCCTCAGCCAGGTCAGAGATCTGGGGCTGCCAGGGCAGCACAGCCCAGCACAGAAGTTCACAGAGCTGCAAGTTCATCCCTTCTCATGTCCAGCAGCATTCCTGTGGAAAGGTTTCACAGCCTCTGCAAAGGCCAGAGAGCCTCCTCACCTCTTCATCCACCCTGTGTTCCCTGCCTCAGGCCACCCTTCCCAGCATTTCCAGCCCTCTCCAGGCACCTGCTCCCTGTGGCAAAGGCTGCTCCTGCTCTCCTGGCCTTGGATCCACCCCTGTGCTGCTCCCATCCCCAGCACACCCTGCTCACCCTGCACCAAGGGCTGACACACCAGTGGCACTTCCATCCCATGGCTCCACATCAGGAACATCTCCTGAGCTCCTCCTGGTGAATCCCAACCCCCTCAGCCCAAAACAGTGCCCTGGAATGCTCCTCACATCCACAGCCACCCCAAATCCATCCTCCAGTGCTGGCTGGGCCTGTTTTGGTGGTTTCCCATTTCCAGCCCCACCCAAAAGCTGCAGGGAGATCCCAAACTGTGCTCTCCGGGTTCCCTCATGCTCCTGCACCAAGAGGTGCTCCCTGCCTCTCCCTCACCTTGTTCTGCCCCTGGAGCCTCCCAGTCCCATGGGAAAAGTCCCTCTTTTCCCAAACACCATCTTTCTGGAGTCCTCTGAGCCCACCAGCTGCTCCTCCTTCCTCCCCAGCCTAAACCCTGCCAGCTTCCAGCACGGTGGGGCAGTATCCTCAATGAGAAATTCCAGCTCCTCTCCCTGCCCTGCAAAGAATTCCAGCCCCATCCTTTTCCATCCTCACCCCCCCAGCTGCAAGGAGCCAGATGAGGAGACCCCACAAATCCATTTCCCCAGCCAAGGAAGGTGGGAAATCACAGAGGGAAAGGGAATCTCCTTGGTGTGACTGTGTTCACAGGAGTCTGAGGATGAGGGAAGAGACGAGGATCTGACTCCATGTTTCAGAAGGCTTGATTTATTATTTTATTATATATATTACATTAAAACTATACTAAAAGAATAGAAGAAAGGATTTCCTCAGAAGGCTAGCTAAGAATAGAAAAAGAAGGAATGATAACAAAGGTTTGTGGCTCAGCTCTCTGTCCAAGCCAGCTGTGATTGGCCATTAATTAGAAACATCCAATCACAGATGCACCTGTTGCATTCCACAGCAGCAGATAACCATTGTTTACATTTTGTTCCTGAGGCCTCTCAGCTTCTCAGGAGGAAAAATCCTAAGGAAAGGATTTTCCATAAAAGATGTCTGCAATACCTTGGCATCTGGATGCTTTGGGAAAAGCACATTTAGGTGGAAAGGCACATTTAGGTGGAGGAGCCACAAGGAGCAGCCCCCCTGAGCCAGTCTCATGGCATGGAGATGTGGATATTCAGGGAGAGACACCCTTTGAGGAGTGGGATCTCCAGGCCAGCCCTGGAGGAGCTTCAGGGAGCTCAGATTTTCTGGGGATTTAGTGGCAGCTTCAATGACTCGTGGGTGGTGGGATTTTGAGATTAATGGGAGGATGGCAAGTTTGTTGATTTCAAGGCCGGTCCAGGCCATAATTCAGTGGTTACTTGAGATTGTAATGGTTGTTCCTAGGAGTAGGCTAGTTGTCCTGCTGGGAACTGCAGGAGCAAAGCTGCTCTGGATCCCACCTGCTCCAGGCTTAGAGCAGGAGAATTATCCCAGCCAAAAACCACTGGCACAGCATGCCCCAAAACAACACCCTCCCAAAAATGGCTTTAATAGAACCCAAACTGCTGTTCCTTGGTAGGGCCTGGTAATTTCCAACCTTCCCCTCTCCCTGCCAGCTTTCCTCCCATTCCAGCAGCTACCCAGGATGGTTCAGTGGCTGTCACCTGTCCCCTGGGGTGCTCCCCACCCAGCCCAGCCCAGCCGGAGCGGGGCAGCAGCAGCAGAGCTCCCCCCGGTCAGCAGCACGAGCTGGCTGCTCTCCTCCTTCCCCTGGCTATGTGCTGCTGGAATTTTAAACAGATTATGTAAGTGGCTCTCATTTAATCCAGCTGAACTCTCCTCTTTTCATGGCAGCGAGATCAAAGCAGCTGCTGGGAGATGAGCAGGGTGCAGCAGGGCTCTCCCTGCGCATCTGGGCTGCTCTGGGTGACAAGGAGGGGACACTTGCCAGGCCACCACACTTCAGCAGCTGCTTTTGAAAACCCTCCACAGCAAAGCACAAGAGCCGCTGCCACTTTCTATGGATTCCTCGAGGCCTTCCCTTTGTTCCTCTGCATCCCAGAGATGCAGGACATGCCCAGGGACGTGGAAGTTCCTCACAGAGAGAGCAGCTCTCTCTCTCTCTCTCTGCCTCTCTCTGCAATTTATAGAGTTTACCTTTTTTCATTCCTTCTCCTGAAGGCTGACATTTAAAAATGTGTAATTGTGTTTATCCCTGGCAAGCTGTGAATGGCTCCCCGGGCTGGCCGTGCTTCCTGCACTGCTGGATAAATTACACTGACAAGCCCTTATTACAAAGGGAAAAATAAGTTAATGGAAAAGCAAAGCAGAAAGAGATGCATAAAAATCCCCGAGTGGCCGAGTCAGCAGAATTGCCCCCACGTGAGAGTCATTGCCAGGGTTTAATTAAACAGAGATCGATCGTGGGGCTGAGGGGGAGCTGGGGGGGAGCACGTGCAGGCCTGGAATTGGCACTTTTGGGCTGGATTTATTTTTTTGATAGCCAGGAGTTATTGATATTTCACTGAAGGCTGCCCTGGCAGCGGGGCTCAGGGAGGGAGAGGAGCTCCAAGGCTTCCTCCCTTCCTTGCATCTCCCCGTGCATCCATCCCAGGGATGGCTGGCAGGGACCCTGGGAAGGGTTTGGGTGCTGCAGAGGCTGGAAATGCACCTGCCTGGAGGTGTGAGCAGCAAATCTCCCAGCAGCACCAGGAAAGAGGAATCACCTTCCCAAAAGAGCCCAGGGTGCTCTGGGGAAAGGCTCTTATAGGTGGAGGAGCCACCCCGAGTCACTACCAAGGGATGGTGTCCTGGATATTCCAGGAGAAATACTGGGAATTTGAGGGGTGGGATCTCCAGGCTAGCCCTGGAGGAGCTTCAGAGAGCTCAGATTTTCTGGGAATATCAGGAACTGCAGGAGCAAAGCTGCTCTGGATCCTTCAGCCCATCCCTACTGATAGTTCTGAGGAGTTCCAGGGGGCACAGAGCTGGATCAGAGCTCCAAAGGGACCCTGAAATCCCACAGGATCCTGTGGGAGAAGGCTTGAAGGGAAAACTGCCTGACTCTGCCTGAACACCCTAATTCAGATCCTAAGGAAATGCTGCTTGTTGTGGGCTTGGGAATTGCCTGTTCATGGCAGATTTGGGTTTGTCCTCAAGACCAGCTCTGTGTTCCTGTGTTTTTCCATGGCTCTGGGATGAGATGCCAAGCTCCAGTCAATACTGGAGGAGAATTGCTGCTAAGAATCCAAAGCAGATCCTAAAAAAAGCACAAAATGGCTGAGCAGAGCTGGGAATGCTCGGCTGAAAATGCCAACAGGAGCTGGGAATGTTTCCTCTGGGGACCCTGAACCCCTTCATGTGCCCCTGCCATTCCCCACGGGCACACAGACAGCACCAAAATATTTTGGGAGGCATTAAGTGAAGATGTGCAGAGCGAGAGTGAGCTCCCCAAGCCCAGATCGATTGGAATTCAACCATCTTGGGAGCAGAGCAGGGAAGTTCCAGCTGCTGGAAATTACACACAGCTCCTTTCATTTCCACACATTTTTCCTGCCTAATTGGAGCGAGGTGAGAGCTCGGGAAGGAGCCGGACACGATCCCTCCATGACTCATTCCTGAGGGAGGGAAGGAGGGACACAGGGACACTCCCGGGGGTACCATTGCAACAGTCTGCTCTTACTGGGCATTGAAGGAGAAACCTGTTATCTCCAGGCACCCACAGATGTCATTTGGATGAGAATGAGGTGAGAAAATTCCCATTTTTCCTGTTTCAGGTGTGGCTGTGCTGCTTTTCCACACCTCCCCCTCAGCAGCAGCAATCCAGGCTGGGCTCCTGTAAATGTTAGCTGAGATTCAATGGAAAGGAAATAAAACCCCCAAACAAAACAAGAGGAATAATTCCTATTTCTGTGCCGCTTTCAGATCAGTCCCACAGCCCTGCCATCTCCCAGCTAATGACTGAAAATCCCTTTTCCTTGCAGCCTGGACACCAATCAATACTCCACAAGCAATTTCCAGGGCTCGTTAAAGCCCAAACATTCCCGTTGTTCCAGGGGAGGTGGGTGGCACAGTGAGTCACAGAGAGCCCAGCAGGACGCTGCCTGTACCTGCTGCAAGCCAGCCTGGAGAGCAGGAACCATCCAGAAAAAGCTGCTTTCCCAGCCCAGGGATGAATCCTGAACCCCTGTAACCACTAGAGAGGCTTCAGAAGAGCAGCAGGTCCCACAGCTCCTGGCATTGCCACCTTCCTGCTCCAGGAGAACTCATCCTGATCCCAGAGGTTCCTAAAATGTGCTTTTCCATGACCAGTGACTGCTCCTGGCAGGTTTGGATTTGGCCAGAGGGGCTCCAGCATCACTGACCCACCCAGCTGCCATCCCTGCAGGAACTCTGGCCCCTTTCTCACCCCTCCACCTGCAGGGCTGGGAGGAGACCCAGCAGGATGAGGCTCCAGGCTGGAGCAGGAGCCTGAATCTCCCATCAGGGATGGTGGCTTGGCTTTTCCAGCAAGGAAGCCCCCCAGGAGCTCCTCAGGCTGCCCAAATTCATTTCTTTTACAGTTGCTTTCCTTAATTACTCTGGGATACATCTGGGACTAGGAGTGCCATGAGTCTTTGAAGTTCAGAGAGATGGAGCAGGTGCTGTAATCCCCTTACCCTAATCCTGATGGCCAAGATGCACTGCCTGCCCTTTCTCCTGGTCAAGGGTTAAAATCTGCAGTCTTTGTCTGCTTTCCTGGGATGAGATTTGGAATCCTGCTGATCTGCCTGGTGTTTATGGAGACCTTAGCTTGGTTGGTGCTTATTTATATCTCCCTAAAATCTCATGGGAGTATCCAGGAGGGCAGTGGGTGGTTTTCCAGCTGTTTCCATGTCAGGAGGTGGAGAAACACTCGGTCCATCCCTGGAAATGGCTGGAGTGGGTTGAGGGCTTCATCCTGGGGCATGTGGAGTTACCAGGATTCTGTGGCTCTAGGAGAGGCCAGGAGGACATCCCAAAGGCTGGGGGTTGCTGCCATCTTTCAGCCAGAGAGAACAGGGAAAGAAGGAATTCCTCTTCCACAACCAACAGGAACGATGGCATCGCCTAAAGCAGAATGTCCTGGGCTGTAAGATGTGGCTGGGTATGAATTCTGTCACCATCTGTCAGAGCTGGGGCAGTTCTCTGCTGTTCCTGGGGCAGTTTTTTCTTTATCTCTCCCACAGCCAATCCTCCCTGCAGGAGATCTCTGCTGTCCATGGCCACTGAGTGTCCCTGCAGGGCTGATCCAATCCCAGCATCCCATGGGGAGATGCTCCGCCCAGGGGAGGAGCCAAGCATTCCTGCCTGGATCCAATCTGAGCCTGGCACAGCACAGCAGCCTTTGCCCCCTGCATTGCCAGAGGAGCAGCTTTCTGCTGCCCTGCATGGCCAGAGGGAGCCCAGGCCCATCTGCAGCAGCCCTGGAGCTGCAGAGGAAAACTCCCCCCTTGTGCAGGATCCCTGCTGCAGCAGAGCCACAGCTGGCACTGCAGGAGGGCTGAGCCCCCCTGGGATGGGGCTGGGACACCCCCTGACACACAGGGGGCAGGGCATGGTCTGACTCTGGCAGGGGTTTGGTTTTTGTTTGCACTATTGCATTTGTATTTTTAATTTTCCTAGTAAAGAACTGTTATTGCTATTCCCATATCTTTGCCTGAGAGCCCCTTAATTTCAAAATTATAATGATTCATAGGGAGGGGGTTTGCATTTTCCATTTCAGGGGAGGCTCCTGCCCTCCTTAGCAGACACCTGGCTGTTCAAACCAAGACACAGTACAAACAAAGAGCTGAGGGAAGCACTTGGAAAAGCTGCAGGGATGAGGATTTGTCAGAGGGGTCTGGGGGCTTCTCCAAGGGCAGGAAGAAAATCAGGAATAATCAAGCAGCTCAAGGTGACCAAAGCAATGCTTTGTTCAGAGGAGGCAGCAAGGTTCGATGGGCTGCCCAGGGAGGTGATGGAGTCCCCATCCCTGGAGGTGTTTAAAGAAAGCCTGAATGTGGCACTGCTGCCATGGTTTAGTTAAGAAAGTGGTGTGGGGTCAGAGGTTGGACTTGATGATCTCAAAGGTCTTTTCCAACCTGTATCATTCCATCTTTCTGTGACTGGAAAAAGCCTCAGGAGGTCTGGAGGCCTCGATCTGCTGCCACAGCACAGTTCAGCCCAAGGGAAGTGCCATTCCCAGCAATGTTTTCCATCAGGAATGAGCTCCACTAGAAACACCTGGTTCTGCTGCAAGCTCCCTCCAATCTGGCAAGAGCTGCCAAAAGTCGAGGCTGGATCAGAGCTAAGTACTCCCATCAAATTCCATAATTGCAGGATGGTGAACGAGCTGGGAAATAAAGTCAATTGTGGAGCAACAGATGAAATATTCACTGCAAGAGAGGTGCTCGAGCTTTCACCGCTCACAAAATGTCTTCTCTCTTTTTTTTCCCCCTTTCTTTTCCCTAAATTAAATTTTCCTTGAAATCAATGTATTCCCATGGAAATTCTTTATTACAACAAAATGCCATTGAAATGCCATTTTCTGCTGGCAGTGCTCTGTGGGTTTGTTATTGACACGCTTCAATTGCTGCACTCGCAGCAGCCCCATGCCAGCAAACAGCACCCAGGGCACCTTCCCCTCATCCTCCACTGGCATTCATGCCCCTACAGCTCCAGGGGCTGGAATCCAGCCTGGAGGGATTCCTCTGGAATGTCTTGATGCATCCTGCGTGCAGAAGACCCCCTCCAGATTCCTGAGCACTCTTGTGCTGCTTCATCCAGGACCATTCCCACGAGGAATCTCATCCTGTCCCAGGCTCTTCCCACCTTGGACCCCAGGAGAGACACGAGGGCTCAATCCATCCCCTGAGTGCAGGAGAGGCTCCAGACCTGCTGAATTCCTTCTCCAGGCACAGGAATCCCTCATTTGACTCCCATCTCCTGCTCCTCTCACCATGGATTTGCATCTTCTGACTTTGCATGGCAGCCATGAGATTTCCCAGGCTCTGGAGATCCCGCAAGTGTGTCACCAGACTGGTTTATGGCCAGACTGGCTGGGTTTGTCCCAAAATTCCTGTGGGAATCACACGCTGGGCTCTGCAGCTTCCAGCTCCAGGCAGCTGCTCCCTGTGGTTTTTAACCCAGCAAACCTGGATAAACATCCCAGCTCCTTTGAGGGGCATCACGCTGCTCCCAACTCCAGCAGAAAATCACCACTGGAAGCCCAGGAATTGTTGTGCACCTCCAGTGAGGTCACTGTGTCCTGTCTGTGGCTGGGAGGAGCTGGGGCAGCAGGTGGGACAGAGAGTCCTGTTCTTCAGGGAAAGGGAATGGATTTAAGCCAGAAAATGGAAGTTTTAAATGGGATATTGGGAATTAGGAATTGTGTCACAGGGTGCCCAGAGCAGCAGTGGCTGCCCCTGGATCCCTGGCAGTGCCCAAGGCCAGGATGGATGGGGCTGGAGCAGCCTGGGACAGTGGGAGGTGACCCTGCCATGGCAGGGGTGGCACTGGATGAGCTTTAAGGTCCCTTCCAACCCAAACCATTCCACGATTCTATAAAACACCTGATGGACAAATTGTCCCTCAAAGGGACCTCCACAGGCTGGAGAAATGGGCTGGTGGGAGCTTTGTGTTCCCAGTGTTCCCAGTGTTCCCAGTGGCAGGCCAAGAGGCAGCAGGCACACACAGAAATACAGGAATGTTTTCTCATGGGAGAAGATTTTATTGGGAAGGGTGTTCTTGGAGTTCACAGGGCCCATGAGAGGTTGTGATGTTCCCATGCCTGGAAATTCCCAAACTCCACCTGGATGTGGGAAACCTGCTCTGGGTGACTCAGCCTGTGCAGGGGATCACCTCTGCCTCAGGTGATCTCCAGGGGTGTCCTCCAAGCTCAGCTGCTCTGGGATTTGGGAATATTGAGCCCCTGTTTGTGGCTACCCTCCCCAGGCCCCTGATGGGAGAAAAGCTTTTCCCAACTTCCCTGTGCTGGGAATTTATCTGGTACCATCCCAGGATCCTTGTGCAGAGCTGGAGGGAGTTTGGAGTGGTGGATCTGCTGTCCTGGCTCAGTTGGGGCTGGCCTTGCCCTCCCATCTGAGCAGGATGTTCCCTTTCCAAGTGTTTTCCTTGCTTTGCTGTGGAAGCATCCAAGGAAGTGGAACAAAACCTCTTCTTGCCCCTCAGATCCTTAAAGCAGAGCTCCCAGTTCCTTCCCAAATTAAGCTGATGTCCAATTTGGCAGCAAATTTAATCTCCTGCAATGCTCCTGAGAGGCTGCAGGACCCACCCTGCCATTCCCCTCAGCCAGGGCTCCCCAGGAGTCAGGACTGAGTTGTTCATTCCCTGCAGGATGTATTCTGGAAGTGCAATCCCTGTTTTCTGGGAAGTGCTGTCGCTGACGGACACGAAAGAACACAAGCACACCACCTCTCTCAAGGTGAAGGAAAAAAGGGAAGTTTTATTCTCTGACTCCAATATTTATAGTTTTACAAAAGTGACAGTGGATTGGAAGGTGACAGTAACACCTCTGCAATGACACAGGTCAAACCAACAGTCCATCAACTCTCTCCTCCTCCATAAAGGAATGAAAAACAATGAGTTATTTACAGAAAGTGTGTGAGAAAGTTCACTACAAGAATGTCAACATCAGAAGGCTTAGAAAATCTCAAAAAACCAGGACAACAAAGTGCTGCCAGTGCTGAGCTGTCCCAGCCTTGGGATTCAGCTGCCACCCCTAAACCCTGCAGGAACCTGCCCAGGCTCCTCTGGCCACACCTCAGCCACCAAGGCCTGGATCCAGCCCTGGGGGATTCATTCCCACACAGGGATTCATTTCACTCCCTTGAAGTGGTCCAAGCTCATTTTCCTTCCCCTCTTCCCATATTTCCCCCAATTCTCTGCTGCTGCAGCTCTTTTCCTTGAAGTCTTGGAGTTTGTCCTCCAACAAACTGACCAACCTAAAGCCAATTAAAAGCAGCTCTTTTCCATGCAGATGCACTCAGCTTCAGTTTTATTGTCAGGCTTGGCAGTTCATTAATAACAGAGAAAAATATCCCACAGCCAAGGAATCAGCAGCACTCAGCAAGGATCCTGGGATGGGGCAGGAAAAGGGAATAAATCCAGGCACTTTGGGCCACAGAAATGCAGCTTTCAAACCCTTTATTGGGGTAATTTCTCTCCTGATGGAATATCTGCTGTGGGTTTTTTGGATCCAGAGTGGTTGGTGATGAAGCAGCTCTGTTAATCACTCATGCCCAACCACTCCTGTGTGTTTTTATCCCACTTTTGGCCTCAGGAACTGGGAATCCAGCTTCCCAGGATTTACAGCTTCCCAGGGCTTACAGCTCCCTTTTTGCATCCCTGGGCAGAAAAACGGGCTCAGGTCCTCACTGAGGGCCAGGAATGAAAAGGAGCCCAAGGAAAAGATTCCAGTGGGGGATGACTGGTTTTTATTTAACACATTACTTTTTCAAATATAGGCTCCAGCTTACTTAAGGCAAAGTTCAAGTTAATATTGATATTTGAAGGAAGCAGCACTTTCATATTAATCAGCCACCTATTAAATGTCTGTTAGGAGACAAAGCTCGTGGGCTCTGGCTCCAGACATGTTTTAAATGGTTCAGGCTCACTTTGATCCCTCTTAATGACAGGGAGCAATTAGAAAATGGGTTCAGAAACTCTTTTCACACACAGCTTGCATGGATGAGGGGTTTTTTTTTTGTAATGTTGTCAGATAATATCTCCATAACATTTCTGGGAAGCCAAAAATGCCCCTCCTTGGCTCATCCAGTGTCAGGGTTGCAGCAGCCTGGAGGTGACAAAAGTGTGAGGGGCTGCAGGGAGCAAATCCTGAGGGTTCTCCCTCAGCCTGGGATGCAGGAATTGTCCAGCAGGAGCAGGGAAGGAGCAGGGGATGCTGTTCCCTACAGGACCTCGGGCATGGATTGCCTGGCAACCCCATCCCAGGGCAGCAGGGATGGTGGGAAACCCATCTGACCCCAAAGCCACCTTGGAATGGGACCAGACACCACGGGCAGGGCAGGAAGGGTTTGTGATAGGTAAGCAGTGCCATGGCTGACTCTCACAGTTAAAAGGCAAATATCCTGTGTGTATGTCAGGAGAAGTTTTATAGATTTATAGTTGTGTTTTACCCCCTTGTGTTGTTATCAGGGGTGCCCTGGGTTTGGGACATATGGGAGGGTCACTCGTTCCTGTGGCAGCACCTGAGCCCCACTCAAGGACACCACTGACCATGTCCCCAAGTGCCACATCCACACTCCTTTTAAATCCCTGGGCAGCCTGTTCCAATGCTGGACAAACCCTTTGGAGAAGAAATTGTTCCTAATATCCAATCCAAAGCTCCCTGGTGCTTCCCCTGCTTTGTGCTTCCCCCACCCTTCACGGCAGAGTGGCACAGAGGGGACAGTGCCACCTGTATGGCACTGCCACACCACACACAGGGCACCGCCACCACTCAGTGCCACCTGTATGGCACTGCCACACCACACACAGGGCACTGCCACCACTCAGTGCCACCTGTATGGCACTGCCACACCACACACAGGGCACTGCCACCACTTGCTCCTGAGCCTCTCCCAGTGTGACAGATGAGCAATGCCATGGCTGACTATCACAGTTAAAAGGCAAATATCCTGTGTGTGTGTGTGGAGAAGTTTTATAGTTTTATAGTTGTGTTTTACCCCCTTGTGTTGTTATCAGGGTGCCCTGGGTTTGGCACATTTGGGAGGGTCACTCGTTCCTGTGGCAGCACCTGAGCCCCACTCAAGGTGTCAGGAAGGGATCTCCAGCCCTGGGCAGGGAAGGAGGAGTCGATGGACAGAACTTTAGGGGGCTAAAGGGTTAAAAGGTGAAACCTCCATGGTGTGGGTGAGCACATGGTGGGGAAAATCCTCTGCTTCTGGTGCTGTAATATTTTCTCTATTCAGTCTTCTGTTGTGTTTTTGATAAGGTTTTAATAAACCTTTTAAATTCCTGGAAGTGAGCATGGTTTGTTTCACAATGGATCCCACATTCCTGCCCTGCTCCAGGCTGGATATCTGTGCAGGTTTTTGGGGGGGATCAGATCTGTGGTGCTGGCTGGGGATCAGAGATGGGAAAGAAAATGGGGGAAAAGGGCTGGAGGAGCCAAAAGGGTGCAGAGCAGAGTGGGCAGCTCAGCTGAGGAGAAAGGTCCAGCAGAGGCTGTGGCTTCTCTGGGCAAACCCCAAATGTGCTGGAGCTGGACCCTCCTGCAGGTGCTTCAGGCTCCAGGTGCTCCCAAAGGCACCTCTGTGGATCAAGGAGAGTCCAGGGTGAAAAATATATGGGATTTCTATGGGAGAACCCAGGCACCTGGAAAAACTTCACCCCATTCAGCCCAGTTCACGTCTCCCTCCTCCCCAGCAGCAGACAGGAACTACCCCTCAGAGCACCTCATTTCCAGCCTCACCCTAAAAACAACCCAGAACAGGCTGGAACTACCCCAGGAAGCCACAGCATCCAATTTCCCCCTTTTTTCCCCTCTCCCACCCTTCCTGCCTGGCAGGAGGGCAGCTGGGCTGGTGGCAGCTCTTGGGGAGCAGCTGGAAAATGGGAAAACAGGAGGAGATTTTGTGGGGCCAATCACACGGAGCCCTTCTGTGTCTGTGCTGTTGAACCCTTCCCAATTTTCCCTCTTTGAAAAGGGGAATGTTTCATTCTGCTCCATCTTGGCATCTTTTTAGTCTCAGGTTTCCTGGACTTGCTGGCTGGCTCATTAGGGAGCAGCTAACGAGCTTTCTCTGCCCACGGTGGATGGGTGCAAAATCCCTGACAAATCTCTTGTTTTCCTCAGTATTCCTCAAGGTCTGGGTTTAAATTGGTGTGAACAGAACAGAACAGATGAAGGATTTCAATACTAATAAAATCTCTTTGTTGAGGAGGTGTCAGGGACACCTCACCACCCCCTCCAAGGGGGATTCCAGAGGTGAAAATGGTGCAGATCCTGCTGAGAAACCCCACAAATCATGTGGAGAATGGACAGAATGCTCCTACCTCAAAAATCCATTAGGTGCAGCTAGATCTGCTAAAAGTACAGGAATTAAAATCCTGGGAGTCCAAATTCCATCCACACCAAGGCACCTGAATGAGAAATTTGGATTGCAAAAATAGGGAGCGAGGCAGGAGCTCCCAATGTTCCTGTGCAGCCCCACAGCACAAAAGATGTTCCCTTCAGCTAGCCAAATTAGTAGAGTGAAGGGAAAATTACGGTTATTAAACCCCTCTTTTACCTGAAATGCAACCTTTTATTTAGATAACAAAGACATTTTTGGATATTATGGGCACTTTCAAGTGTAGCAGTTGGAACAGTGACATCAAGAGCACAATGCCAGCGTGAAAAATCAAAATATAGAAGTGACTCCGAGGTCCTCCATGCCCCTCCCAGTCAAATTAATTTAAAACCAGCTCTAATCAATCTGGACCTGACTCAGCTGCTTCTCCCAGGACTCTGTGATGGCACAGCTGGGCTGAGAGCTCCATGCTCAAATTCCATAGGCGGGAGAAGGAGATGGGTTGGAAAAATCCAACGTGGCATTTGTCAGAGGGGCCCTCTGGCCTCACCTGCTGCAGCAGCAAACAAGGGCCCCTGCCAGGTGCAGATTTGCAAGCCCCAGTTTTTGTGTTCCCATCTAAAAAAAGGGGGGCTCTGGGAATGCTTTTGAAGCAATTTTGGTTCACAGCTGCTCTGATTTGTTTCTCTTTGGGTGGCAAGGACACAGGATTGCAGAATTCACAAACTCTTCCAGTGCCTTTGGAAAACCACGATGTCTTGGTTTGAAAACCTAGGTATCTGCTGAGGAAGGCAGGAGCGTCCCCTGAAATGGAAAATGCAAACCCCCTCCCTATGAATTGTTTTAATTTTGAAATTAAGGGGCTCTCAGGCAAAGATGTGGGAATAGCAATAACAGTTCTTTACTAGGAAAATTAAAATACAAATGCAATAATACAAACAAAAACCAAACCCCTGCCAGAGTCAGACCATGCCCTGTCCCCTGTGTGTCAGGGGGTGTCCCAGCCCCATCCCATGGGGGCTCAGCCCTCCTGCAGTGCCAGCTGTGGCTCTGCTGCAGCAGGGATCCTGCACAAGGGGGGAGTTTTCCTCTGCAGCTCCAGGGCTGCTGCAGATGGGCCTGGGCTCCCTCTGGCCATGCAGGGCAGCAGAAAGCTGCTCCTCTGGCAATGCAGGGGGCAAAGGCTGCTGTGCTGTGCCAGGCTCAGATTGGATCCAGGTAGGAATGCTTGGCTCCTCCCCTGGGCGGAGCATCTCCCCATGGGATGCTGGGATTGGATCAGCCCTGCAGGGACACTCAGTGGCCATGGACAGCAGAGATCTCCTGCAGGGAGGGTTGGCTGTGGGAGAGATAAAGAAAAACTGCCCAAAGGACAGCAGAGAACTGCCCCAGCTCTGACAGATGATAACAGAATTCACATCCCCATTTCCCAGCATTCCCAGAGGAGACTGGAGGGGCTCCTTTGCTGAGAAAAATGGTACAACCTTTTCAAAGTCTGCAAAATGAAGGGAAGCAACATCCAGCAATCCAGAGAGGTCCTTTTGTCCATGGGGTTTCCACCCTGAGGGCTGGCCAGGCTGTGTGTCCCAATTTCCACACCCCAGGCTGTTTGTGGGGTTTGCAGCCCTTCAGGTCCAATGGGACAGTGCAGGGAGTCCTCTGCACCTGCAAACCCAAACACTCCCTACCACATTCCCTGCTTTGATCTCCTCTGCTCCTTCCCAGGGTGGGAATTGTGGAATGGGGCTCTGATGGATGTCACTGAGCTGGGGACACACCCTCACCAAGGGATGAATTTGTATCTTAGCCTGAAGTTCTCACCTGAGTTTTTAAGAGAGGAGGAACCCAACCAGGAGGAATTCTCATCTCAGCCTCCAAAAGGAGCCTTCCAGATGCCCAAACAAAAGGGATTTTATGGATCCCGCTGCTCCTCATGCTACTCAGAGATGTCCAAGTGACAGGAAAGAGCCTCCAGCTGAGCATGGGGAGGCGCAGGAATTTCCCCATGGAAAGGGGGCTCAGGGATTGGCAGGGGCTGCCCCATGGGGGTTTGGAGTCCTCATCCCTGGAGGTGCCCAGGAAGGGCTGGAGGTGGCACTGAGAGCTCTGGGCTGGGGACAAGGTGGGGATGGGGCACAGCTGGGACTCTGATCCTGGAGGGCTTTTCCCACCTCGGTGATTCCATGATTTTTGTGTGCACAGCATTTTCAGTGGCATGAATCCAACTTTCCATGATGCTGCATCCTCGGGAAGGTCTGGCAGGGGCTGCACATCCATGGAATTAAAAACTGCAGCAGAGCCCTGGTCACCCGCAGAGGTGAGAGGTACCAGGGCTGTCCCCAGGACTGAAGGTGCTCCCTCCACATCAGAGGAGTCTGGAGAGTGATGGCTCCAGGCTGGCATTGCCCATCTCCAGTGCAGGGAGGGATGAGGCTCTGCAGCTCAGCCCATGCCCTGGGTGGTTCTGGCTCAGGGGACAGGCAGGTGCAGAGCACAGCCAGGGCACGGGGGGCTCCTGAGCTCTGCAGCCATCCCACAAGGAGTCAGGAACACTAAAATCTCCCTGAGGGGTTTTCCCTCCCATCTGAGCTTGGGCAGGACCGAGGCCAGCATCACAAACCCCAAACCGGGAGCTGCACTTTGGGCAAGTGTCCTACAGGAAGGAAAGTATTAAATGAACAAGACAGGTTCTTGTCAGCAGCAGAGGGTTATCCCAGCACTGATCCTGCAGGAATGGGGACAGAACCATCTGGGAATGTGTTTGACACCAAAAACACCCTGTGATGCTCTCAATCAGCAGCAGCAGCCAGGGGAAGGTCTCCAGGTGACACCACCACCCTCCTCATGCCTAGAGCTCTGCCTTTCACCAAAAGCTTTTGGGGAGCTGGAAGCGCCACTCTTGCCCCAGTGCTGCTCCCTGGCACTGTAGGAATGGGAATGACACCCCAAGGCTGGCTCTGCTGGATCCAGGCCCTCCCTGCAGGAGGGAGGAGCTGTCCAGGAGGGAGGGAATTGTCCCACGTGAAGGTGAGAGGGCTTTAAGCCCCGTTTAAAGCTGGGTGAGACCTTAAACCCTCGGTGTCACCCAAGGGCTTAAAGGCCTTAAGGCTGCAGTGAGTCCTGAGGCAGCTAAAGCAGCTTAAGCCTCCTTCAGCCTCCCTGCTCCTTGAAGGGCAGTCCTGCAGCATCCCAAGGGCTCCTGCTGTAAAGGTCTCCCAAAGCCAGGCTCTCAGAGAGTGGCACTTCCTTCCAGGCTGCTCCAAAGTCTCCTGTTCCATCCTGGTTGGGCTCAGTGCAAGAGCCCTGTCCTTCCTTCCCCAGGTTTAAGACAAAAAGGTTTCTGGGGCTGGTTTTCCACTTTACCTTGGCTGGGAGGCTGAGGGAGCAAGTCCTGGGATGCTGCAGGATAAAGGCAGAGTGTTCTCCAGCTGGCACAGTCCCAGAAATCCGGGCTGGACAAGGGCAGGAAGGGCAGGAGAGGCTGGCAGAGGACTGTGCCCTCTGCAAACATCCATGCCCTGATCCCTAGGACTCCTCAGAGCCTACAAAGCCCTGTCCTGTGACAGACCCTGTGAAGATACAGGCTGCACATCCCTGCTTTAAGCCCCTACAGCAACTTAAACTGGCTCTAATGTTAAGCCTTTGGAGTATTTTAAACTGCTTAGGCTGCTCAAAAGACCAGCTTAATCTTAAACTGCAGAGCAGCTGCTTAAAAAGTTTAAGCTGCTCTCAAAGCTGGCAGGAACAGGGGGCTTGAGATGTGCTTAGCCCTGGGTGTTGACTGAAGCACAGGGCTGGCCCTGTCACACCCAAAGTGACACCAGAGCTGCTCTCCTGAACAGACCTTGTGCAATCCAAGGGGAAAAAAGACCTTTTGTTGTCCCTTTTGAGCAGTGCAGGTGTGCTCATCCTTCCCTCAGCTCCCCAGGGAGAGGGAGGGCTCCAGGCACAATGGCCCCAGCCAGGGAGGGCACCTGGGAATTGTCACCTGGTGCCTGTTTGGTCATTACAAAGGAGTTTTGCAGGGAAAAGAGCTCAGGAGTTGGATTATTAAAGGTGCTACCCTGCACAGCCCAGCAGGACGGAAGGTTGGCACCTTTGTCTCCCTAAAATGAGGAATTGCTGTAGTCTCCAGCTCCATCCCTGAGCAGGATGAAGCCACATCCAAACCTTCCCTGGCTCATCTCAATCCTGTGAATATCTCCCCCAAAAAGTTCATTTTTTTCCCACTCTCCCAGAGAAATCCCATTGTTTGTCTGGGGTTTTTAAAATATATTCTGATTTTACAATTTCTTTGGTTTTTCTCTGTTTACACCCATGATGCAGCAAAGGAATTGTTCACTGGCTTGGGGAAACAAGGGAATTCTCCCTGTCCAGGTTTGAGAAAATGGGTAAATGTTGCCCAAAATACAAATTATATTTTGTATTTTATTATATCATGCTCAGCTGATGCTTTGCCTCATGGATGAGTTCAGTTCATATACTGGTGATGATTTGGGCCTTTCACATGAAATTCTCAGTTTTCACATCATCATGATATTAAAAAACACCAAAGCCCAAAGAATTACCTTCTGAGCTGTTGCAAGCACTGGTGGGAGGCTGTAAACCCCCACCTTGTGCTGTAATTGCTCCCCTCTGGAATATTTAACATTTCTATGCCTGGATGTGGCTGTTGATGGCAGAGACTGCACAAGTTTCAAAGGGATTTGCACCTTTTCCTCCACGTGAGACTTTGACAACCTGAGAGGGCACAAGCTGTAACTATTTTGACAGATTTATCACTCAGGGAGCTGAAATGGAATGTGCCTGTTGGTTTGTTTCCCTCATGGATGTCATTCCAGGCCTGCTCCTCCTGCTGAGGCTGTGGCAGACCTGCAGGGTCTCTGTGCTCCTGGGGCATTATCCATTTCCTAATAATTCACTGGAATATCACCACAGAATGGTCTGGGGTGGAAGGGACCTTAGAGATCATTTAGTTCCAAACTCCCTGCCATAGGCAGGGACATTTCCCACTATCCCAGGTTGTTCTGAGCCCCAGTGTCCAACCTGGCCTTGGGCACTGCCAGGGATCCAGAGGCAGCCACAGCTGCTCTGGGAAATCTGTTCCAGGGTCTCCCCACTCTCCCAGGGAACAATTCCTGCCCAGTATCCCATCTAAATCTCTCCTTCTTCAGCTTAAAGCCATCCCTGCATCCTGTCCCTCCATCCCTTGTCCCCAGTCCCTCTCCAGCTATCCTGGAGTCCCTTTAGGCCCTGGAAGGGGTTCTGAGCTCTGCCTGAATCCTTCTCCTGGCTCCATGCCAGAGGGGCTCCAGCCCTGGGGACATCTCCATGGCCTCTCTGGACTCATCCAGCAGCTCCACATTGTCCCTCCTGTGCTGGTCTATGCAGCAGCCCCCTGGATGGTGCTGGCTCCTCACACGGTGTCACCAGACAGGGGCAGGGCCACCAGGCCACCACTGCTGAGGGGAATTGTCCCACCAGCAAAGGCTGTGAAATGCCACCAGGGCTGGGAATGACAGCGAGCAGGGGCTGTCCCTGGCAGCACCCAAAGCTGAGATGGGGAAATCTGAAAACAGGGCTGGGGATCGGCAAGGAGGCCTGCAGGAAAGGCCGCGCTGTCCCTGGTGCTGCTGACAGCCGGCCCGGAGCCGATCCCGCCCTGCTGCCCTCCCCTCACTCCTTTCCTGCTGGTACACACACAAAGCTCCTGTCTGCCAGGAATTCGGGAATTCTCTGCTCCATGGGACCCTGCCCGCCAGACCCACAGCCCCAGCACAGCCCCATCCCTCATCCCTCCCTGCCGCCCTCTGGGAGCTCTCCCGGCTGTACCAGCGACTCAGGAACTTGCTCCTGCTTTTCTGGCTTGGGAGTTGTTATCATTTATTGATAAGCTGCCATGGGAATTATCATTTATTGATAAGCTGCCTTTTGCAAGCCTCGGGACACTCTGGGGCTGAGCACAGGGGAGCAGCCCGGGCCTGGCTGCAGGAGCACAGGGGACAAAACTGGCCTGGCCAGGAAAGGCCATGGAGAAAGCAGCTGAGAGTGAGCCCTGGGAGAAACACAGCCATTCTCCTGGAAACATTTTAAAAGTTTAATAAATGACAATAGGAGACAAGGAGCACAGAGCAAAGGTTATTACAGCAGGGTGCATCCTGGCATACAGCCAAGAGCACACTGTTATCCTCAGGGATACCCCTTAAATACCTTTTAATTACATTAGCCCTTTGCATATTCATAGACCCTTATGCATAGTAAACTTTTCCCCAAACCAGTTTACATGTTCCAAGAATTGTTTAGCCTGGCTTCTCCTTTGATCTACCTTTTAAAGCATGGGTATTCCTTGGTTGATGTTTAGTTCTGGGCCTTGGCCCACACTACCTTCACTAGTGAGTGCTGCTGGCTGGCAGATCTGCACAGGTGTGCTCATCCTGTGTGCATTTGGTGTTATCCCATCCCAGCAGGCAGTGTAACACAGCACAATGACATCAGCTATTGCACTGAGCTTAACTAACAAAAGAAATAAAAACTATATCTTTATAACAAAGTTACTTTAACAACACATATGTAAAATACATTTTAATATTTGCAAAAAGCCAATATTATAATATGTATCTATAACATCATGGAACTGCAGCAGAACTCCTGGATCAGAACCTGGATGTGTGTGGGAATGGCACACACAGGGATGTGTGGGAATGGCACACACAGGGATGTGTGGGAATGGCACACACACAGATGTGTAGGAATGGCACACACACAGGGATGTGTGGGAATGGCACACAGGGATGTGTAGGAATGGCACACACAGGGATGTGTGGGAATGGCACACACACAGGGATGTGTGGGAATGGCACACACAGGGATGTGGGAATGGCACACACAGATGTGTGGGAATGGCACACACACAGATGTGTAGGAATGGCACACAGGGATGTGCAGGAATGGCACACACACACAGAGGGATGTGTAGGAATGGCACACACACACAGATGTAGAGGAATGGCACACAGGGATGTGTGGGAATGGCACACACAGGGATGTGTAGGAATGGCACACAGGGATGTGCAGGAATGGCACACACACACAGATGTGGAGGAATGGCACTCACAGGGATGTGTGGGAATGGCACACACACACAGATGTAGAGGAATGGCACACAGGGATGTGTGGGAATGGCACACACAGGGATGTGTAGGAATGGCACTCACAGGGATGTGTAGGGATGGCACACACACAGGGATGTGTGGGAATGGCACACACACAGGGAGGTGTGGGAATGGCACACACAGATGTGTAGGAATGGCACTCACAGGGATGTGTGGGAATGGCACACACACAGGGATGTGTAGGAATGGCACACACAGGGATCTGTGGGAATGGCACACACAGGGATGTGTAGGAATGGCACTCACAGGGATGTGTGGGAATGGCACACATTCTTGTGGCTGACAGCAGGGCCCTTGGGAAGCACCCCAGGCTCCTCCCACCCACTGCAGAGGGTTATTCCATTATTCCAACCTCATCCACACCATTCCCAGCTCCTGGATACCCCCAGCCTGCCCACCCTTCCCCTCCCTGGCCTCTCACACCTGGAGTTAAGTCATTACCAAAGGGTAAAGCAAGAAGTTCTCCTGATCAGGAGGGAATTCTTCCCTGTGAGGGAAGTGAGACCATGAAGGAGCCTCAACAAAAAAGATGGAGAGAAAGAACTGACAAGGGCCTGGAGTGCCAGGATACTGGAAATGGCTTCTCACTGCCAGAGGGCAGGGCTGGATGGGATATTGGGCAGGAATTGTTCCCTGGCAGGGTGGGCAGGCCCTGGCACAGCTGTGGCTGCCCCTGGATCCCTGGCAGTGCCCAAGGCCAGGTTGGATATTGGGGCTTGGAGCAGCCTGGGACAGTGGGAGGTGTCCCTGCTGTAACATGGATGGGATGAGATGATCTCTAAGGTCCTTCCAGCCCAAGCCATTCCATAACTCCATGAGGAGCAGGAGCTGGCTCTGTCACCCCTGTGCCACCTCCCTGCCAGCAGCACGTCCTTGCCCGGGCCCAGCTCTGGCGTCTGAGCAGCACAGAGACAATGTCCTCCCCTAACTGGGTTAGAGAAGATTGGATTAGCAATTTCTGAGTTAGTAAAAGTCTAAGGATGGCAGATAAAACAAAGTGTGACAGCCTAAGCAGCTCCTGTCAGCGGGGATTGATCACAGCGCTAATGGCCAGCGACAGGCACACATTAATAACACAATAACCCAGCTCGGGGTATTGGCACTATCACAACCCTTTAACCTGGCAATAACTCATGGGGAAAATGCTCCCAATGGCAGAGCCAAAGTGGATTTGCTGCTGCTTCCCCCTCCCACCTGCCAGGCAGCTGCAATTCCGGGGGTCACCTGGCCAGCCAGGTGCCAGGTCCCACCCTGTGACTCCAGTGTCCCACCCTGAGACCTCAGTGTCCCACCCTCAGACTCCAGTGTCCCATCTCCAAACCCCAGTGTCCCACCCTGAGTCCCCAGTGTCCCATGCCCAGACCCCAGTGTCCCACCCCCAGACCCCAGTGTCCCATCTCCAGGCAGGGATTTACACCAGGATGCCCCTTGGGGGTGTGGGCACAGTTCAGGGAGGGACCAGGGGAAGTACAAGGATGATTCCAAAGTGGTGGTAGGGAAGAGCAGGGAATGGGGAACATCAGGAGTCAAGGAAGGTGGGACTTCAAGCTCAGAGCACTCAGTGAAGGCATCTGAGAGAACTGGGCAGCAGCTGATTGGAGGAAAATATGGGATTTTTTTCAAAATATTCTGAATTTAAGTCACACAAACCATTCCAAATTTGCCTGGAAACCTCCTGCTTCTACTCCAAGCTATGGTGAGAGAGGAGACACTGGGGAAATAACAAAAAAAACTAATCAGGACTGTTTAGAAAATTAAAAACTGAATTGGAGACTGAATTTTTTGAGAAATGTAACTTAAAATTTGGGGAGGGGTGAAAAAATTAAAGCCTATGTCAAGGCAGAGAGCAGTCCCTGGTTTCCAAAGGCTTTTCCAGAGGCTGCTCAGTGTCACGGAGCTCTGAGAGGGAGGAGAGATGGAGAAATATCCCTGCTGTTTCTCCACCCCGAGCAGGAGCAGGCTCTGCTCTGGCTCCCTCCCAGCACTTCCATCTCTTGGCTGAGCTGTCAGAGCAACGCTGAGAGCAACCAATTCCAGGGATTCAAAGGGCAGCAAATCCCGAGTGAGAGCAGGGCTGCGGCACCAGGATCTGCAGAGGAGCCTTCCCTTCCCTTCCCTTCCCTTCCCTTCCCTTCCCTTCCCTTCCCTTCCCTTCCCTTCCCTTCCCTTCCCTTCCCTTCCCTTCCCGGCTGGATCTGCAGCCCCTGGAGCCCCGTTCCCGCAGAATTCCTGGGAGATGCTGTTGGTGGGGTTCCTGGGAGATGCTGTTGCTGCCGCAGTTTGGCTCAGCCAGAGATCCCATCAGGGCTCTGGGATGCCCGTGGCTGCCACAGCCATGCCCTGAGCCTCCTCCCTGCCAGCCCTTGCAGCAGACCCAGCTGTTTGGGTTTGGCTCAGACGCTGCTGGCCGTGTCCTGTGTGCCCGCCCTGGAGCAGGAGGTGCTGGGGAAGGAGAGGGGCCTGTGCCTCAGTGCAGGGATCAGTGTCCTGCCCTGTTCCCAGTGTCCCCTGCATCCCCTCATCCATCCCTTCCAGGAAAAAAGGGGATTATCCCACTCTGCTGTGCAAAAAACAAAATATCAATTTAAGGGCACAGAACTCCCCAGCTGTTATGAAGTTCATTAATTCCAGCATGGATTGCTCTGCCTCACCTCCTAATCCATGGCCGAGGTGCTGCTCCGACCTTTCTTTGGAGTGGTGACCACTTGTTGCCCAAAACATCAAGTCAAGAACTATCAAGAGGAAAATTTGAGAGGCCAGGGTTATAATTTAGGGATGCAGGGATGTGCAAAATACAACCCTACCTCAGCACAGCTCCCTTCAGGAGAGAAGCAAATCCCTTCTTTCCCAAGGGGTTCCTGCCACCTGCCCCCTCTCTTTGGGGCAGAAGGCAGAGCCTAAAACAAATATTAAAAAGAAAAAAAAAGGTGGAAATGCAATGCAGCCTTAAAGGATCCCCTGATTAATAATTTTGGGAGCTGAGGGAGCTGATCACAGCCAGCCTGGCCTGCAGATCAGCCCCCTGGATGGTCTGCTGCCAAAGGGGCACTGGGGCTGAGAGTGAGGACATCCCCACGATGCCATCACCCAGCACAGCTGCCCCAGGCAGGGCTTTGCTGCAGCACTGCATGGAGAGCCGTGCAGCACCAGTGCAAAAGGGAGGGCTCAGCTTGTTGGGCTTAATTAGAATAATGAAGCTGTGAGTGTAATGGGAGGAGGGTGGGGAAGCTGCGGCTGTAATTGGCAGGGCTCGGGAAGCGGAGCTGGCGGCTGGCAGCCATATGGAAGCAGCAAAGTGAGGGGAGTGAGTGACAGCCCGAACCTGTGGCGCTCTCATTAATTCCAACAGCAGAGCCGTGATGGATGTGGCAGCTCCCTGCTGCTCCGGCGCCTCGTTCCAGAGAGCTGCTGCCGCTCCTGCTGCAGCCAGGGCTGGGATGGAGCAGGGAGAGGAGGGAAAGGAGGAATAGGAAAAGGTTGTGGGGCCAGACAGGTGTGTGTTCTTATCCATATCATCAGGGTCAGTTCAGGTTTTCACTCCAGAGTCGCATTTTCCATCCAGGATTTGCTCCCTGTTGGAGTCAGAAGTGTTTCAGAGCCCCCAGGGCCTGGCTCTGGTCCTGCTGGTGCCCTTGGCTGTTTATGCAGGCTCCAGGCAAAGTGGCAGGGCCAGGCTGTGCCCTTGGTTCCTCTGCCAGGGATGTGCTTCTTGGTGCCCCCCTCCTCACCCAGTGGCCCCCACCATTATCCCCATCCCAGGCTGGCACTGGTGTGTCCAAGATGTGGGATCAACAGAACCACCAGGAGTTTGTGCTGCAATCCCAAATCTGAGCAGGAGAGACTCTCCTGTTCTCCCACCTTCCAGGATCCACACTGGGAGCTGACTCACAGCTCACATCCCTTCCTTGTTCTATCCCAAAGCTTCTGCCAGGACCCCATGGGAATTACAGCATTCCCAGGGCTCCGTGCAGAGCCAACTGACCACGTTTAGCTTGACCTTCTGCAGGGCTTCCACCTTTCCTGAGCTCCAGCCGCATCCAAACAGAGCCAGTCCATGTGGGATTCCAGCCAGAGGCAGCTCCCTCATGGGTAAGGGGTGGATAATGGGCCTTCCCACATTCCATGTGCTCCTTGGAGCTGGGGGACCATCCCTGTGCTCAGGCAGAGGTGTCTGCAACATCCACCTGTGGCAGGAAGCTGTGGGAGCATGGCCGGGAAGAGTTTGGGTCCCATTTCTGAGCAGCATTCCCAGGGAAGTGGAATGTGTTGGCTGGAGAATCACCCATGGATGGGCAGGGATGGGTAGAGACAAACCCTGTGTAATTCCTGCTCTGGCTGGCCTAGGAATTTGGAATCTTCTCCATTGGAACAGCCAACTGTAGTTCTCCAGGAGCCAGGTTTAATGCTCTGAATGTCCTTTCCCTCTCTGAAGGGAATGGAAAGAATCTGGGCAGCTCCACCTCAGAGCTGTGCCTCAGTGGGTGACTGGGCACAGCATCTAACCAGTTTTCCCTCATGGAGAGATTTGTGGCTGAGGGAAGTTGTGGGACAGGCTGGGAGGGCCCTGCCTGTGTCACCATGAGCTGCTGGTTCACAGAATTCACAGAATTCACAGAATGACCAGGTTGGAAGAGACCTCCAAGATCATCCAGTCCAACCCAGCCCCAACCCCTCAACTCAACCCTGGCACCCAGTGCCACATCCAGGCTTTGTGAAACACCCCCAGGGATGGGGACTGCACCACCTCCCTGGACAGCCATTCCACAACTTTATCACCTTTCTGTGAAAAACTTTTTCCTGCTATCCAACCTGTATTTCCCTTGGTGCAGCTCGAGGCTGTGTGCTCTGGTTGTGTCAGTGCTGCTGGAGAAAGAGCCCAGCCCCAGCTGAGCACAGGCACCTTTCAGGACCTGGGCAGAGTGATGGGGGCACCCCTGAGTCTCCTTTTCTCCAGGCTGAGCACCCCCAGCTCCCTCAGTCATTCCTCACAGGGTTCCCCAGCACTGCCTGAATCCAGATTTCCTTCCCTCCCTCCCCCTGAGGGAAGCAGTTCCCCCTGAAGGAACAGGGGATGAGGTTCCAGGATGAGAGCTCGTTTGGGTGAGGCCATCAAGCCTCGTTTGTTGTGCCCTGTTGCCTTTGTGAAGGAGCATGCAAAATGAAGGATTGGGTGTGTGCAGAGAGCAAAGCTCCAGCTGTCCCCTCTCCACTCATTCCCAGTGGGGAGAAGCTGAGGTGATGCCTCACTCCAGGCTGGCTCCCACACACTGCAAAGCTAATGGAGAAAAATAGGGAGTCTCCTTCTCTGGGCAGCTCCACTGAAAGCATGAGGCTGCTCCACTCATTTGAAGCAAAAAAAAAGCAAATGGAGAAGGAAAAATTGGATTTTGTTGCAGAGTTCCAGGCAGAGAGTTCCTCTAGCAGGAAAACAAGGAACAGTCAGAGCAGCCAGGAGCTTTGTAGCCTGTACAGTCATTTTTCAGTGGGATTCATGCTGGAGCCCATCAGGTAGAGGATCCCAGAATAACAAATCTCCCTTGCAGCCTCCACTGTGAGGAGGAGGTTTCTCAGCACCTGATGCCTCCCACATTGAGGCTCTTCCCAGAGTGGGAAACGGCTTTTGCTCCTCAGGATGCTGAGATTTGCTCCATGATCCCCCTCAGTGTCCCTCAGGAGAGCTCAGAGGAGGGGCCAGGCTGACATTGCTGTCACTGTGTGCAAGGGGGGGGTCACAAAGCCACAGCAAGGCACTCGCATTCCCCCTGAGTTT
Source organism: Ammospiza nelsoni (assembly GCF_027579445.1). NCBI lineage: Eukaryota > Metazoa > Chordata > Aves > Passeriformes > Passerellidae > Ammospiza > Ammospiza nelsoni. Next base: position 2,525,961 of record NC_080648.1, on the reverse strand, counting down.
GGATTGAGCATCAATCTCCAGCAGTTTGTTCCTCAATAACTGGTGACCTGTTGGGACCCAGGACATTCCTCTGTCTGCCCTGGATGACTTGAGACCCTGGCAAGGGCCTCAGGGATCTTGGCACAGAGTCACAAACACCTTTGCCTTTGATTTTAGCCCATGGAAACAATTACCAACTTTGTGTGAGGATGTACAAGCCACAAGAGTTTGAGTAGAGTGATAGTTAATTTGTCACAGGATGAAAAAGTAGAATTTTGGGGTTTTAGAATGGGGGTTCAAGAGGCAAGATGGAGGAATCTGGGCGTGTTCTGTCCTTCTCCTTCTTCTTGTCCTCCATCTTCTGCTGAGGTGGTGACACTTTTGGATTGGTTTAGTCTCAGGATCTTTTGCTGGTCACTGCAACCCCAAGAGATGTTAAAAGTCTCTTTTCCCAGCCCGGGCGCTTGAAGAATGAGTCGGAGCTCTTCAGTTTTTGGTCTCAAGGTTGTTTTTTGTATCTTATCTATAAAAAATTTTCCCCTGCCCTGCCAAAGTCCATCCAGCAGGACAGACAGAGGCACTCTGCCTGCCCCTGGGGTGATGTTATTTTTTAATACTAAAAACTATGTGTACAATATTTACAATTACTTTCCAATACCTATCACCTATGTTAGACAGTGAGCTTCTACTCTAAACCAATCTGTAAGTGCCACCATCACAGCAGAAGATGGAGGCCAAGAAGAAGAAGGAGAAAGGCTGGACACGCCCAGTTCCCTCCATCTTGCCCCCTGAACCCCCATACCAAAACCCCAAAATCTACTTTTCCACCCCATCGTAACTTCACTAATATTCTACCTAAACTGTTGCGGCTTGCTGATCTTCATCTAAGGTTGGTAACTTGCTCCACGGGTCATAAACAAACCACAGGGGCATCTTGGGCTCTGTGCCAGGGTCTCTGAGCCCCCTGGCAGGGGTCTTGGCCATTCTGGACAGCCAGAGGGATGTCCTGGGTTCCCGCAGTTTAGAGTAGAGACAGACTGTCTAACATAGGTGATAGGTACTGGAAAATTATTGTAAATAAGTACATATAGTTATGAGTACAAAAAGCCAACACCACCCAAGGGTGCTGAGTGTGCCACAAACCCAACCTGCTGGACAGATCTCAGCAGGTCAGAGAGAGATAAGAGAAAATAAACAACCTTGGTAAGCAGAACTGACAAATCTCAACTTCTTTGGTCGTGGGCCTGGGAGAAAAAGGACTTTCCAGCACCTAAGGAGTCATCACAGGCACAGGATCCCAACAGTGACCCAGCAGCTGCTGCCAGCTCTGAGCTGGGACATCCCCTCAGGCTGTGCCTGTGCAGCTGTGCCAGGGCAGCACCCACCCTGCTCCTCTGGGATCTGTCCCTGGAGTGAGGGATGTGCTGTGTCCAGCAGAGGACTGGACAGAGCTAAAGGATTTATTAAAAGGCCTCAATAGATACACCTTGGGCACCCAAGATGAGCCAAAATGGGCACAAAATGCACAATCAGTCACGGGGTCTCTCACTTTTATCAGTTATGCTCCATTTACATATTGGAGTTAATTGTCTAGTTACAGCTTTAGCCCACGCAGTCCCATCCTTCTTGTTTTTCTCTCTTCAGTCCATATTGTTTCTGCTCTTGGGCCTGAGATTGGACCCTCAGTGACCTCTGTGGGTCTGGGTAGGGCCACCAGCCCTCAGCTGGCCCTGCTGTGACCTGTGGGAGGCCAGGCTGGCCCTTGGTGGCCCCAGACTGGCCCTTTGGTGGCTCCAGACTGGCCCCAAAGGCAGCACCCAAGCCTAGCTCATCTAGATCCCTTGAGATTCCTCTAGGAGCTGCAGGTTGGAGGTGCAGGAGGTGCTGGAGCCCCAGCTGAGGGAAAGCATGGCACAAATCCCAGGGCTGAGCAGCTCCAGCAGAAAGCAGCTCTGATCCTGGACAGGAGCTTTGCTTTGGAAGAGCAGCAAAGAAATTAATTAGAAGGATGTGCCAGCAGTCAAACACAGCAACCCTGTCAGCTTTTCTCACACATTTCCCTTCCTAAAGGTGTTTCCAGGGGCTGAAATGCAGAATTAAGCTGGCTGCAAGGCTGGGGTGCTGTTTCCAAGGCTCTGTCTCTGCAGCTCTGCAGAGCCAACCTGTCTTTGAGCTGCTGGAGCTGAGCAGATGAGAGAAGTGCTGCTGCCTCGCTCTCTGGAGCTTCACGGGTCCTGCATGGGTGGCAGACAGCAGAAGGCAGCATTTGTTGAGTAGTCAGGAGAAGAGAAATGACTCCATGATGGCCCCTGATTTGTCCTCTGTGGCCATCCCAGCGTTTCCAAAGCTCCTGAGTGAGCAGCAGAGGGATGGGAGTGGGGATGTGCAGGGAAAGGCTGCCTGGAGATGCTGGGGTGCTCTGAGCTCCCTCTGTGGGGCTGGAGGGCACCTGAGCACTCGTGGGCAGGGGGCAAAGAGCTCATCACCCATGGTAGCCACCAGAATAACGAGACAGAACACTGGGGGTGTCCCCAGCATCCCAGGTGCTGACAAACCCCACGGCCTGGTCTGTCCCATGTGGCTGCAGGCTTGGAATGTGCCTAAGGGTGGGAGGGAACAGCCTCAGGCTGGGCCAGGGCAGGCCCAGGGTGGGCACAGCAGGAATTTCCCCATGGAAAGGGGGCTCAGGGATTGGCAGGGGCTGCCCAGGGGGGTTTGGAGTGCCCATCCCTGGAGGTGCCCAGGAAGGGCTGGAGGTGGCACTGAGTGCTCTGGGCTGGGGACAAGGTGGGGACTTGATGATCCTGGAAATGCTTTCCAGCCTCAGTGATCCTGGATCCTGTGACTCTCCAAGGGATATCAGTGATCAGATATGGTGGCCATGCTCAGCCACCTCTGTTTGGGGCTGGGGATGGGCAGGGGGAGGCAGCAGCACCTCCCAACCCTCACTGGAGCTGCTGCCGAGCTGAGCTGGGGATTTGACTCCTCCCTCACCTCTTCCATCCTGCTTTGCCATGAAATGAATGGAGAAGCAGCTCCTGAGCCGCCTCCAGCAGAACAGAGCAGCTCCTGAAGTGCTGCTGGAATTCCAGCTGGATTCCCTGCTCCCATCCCTGTGCATCCACAGAGTGAAACCCTTCCCTGCAATCCTTGCCCCTGGCTCCTGCTCCAGAGTGTCCCATGCCAGAGGTGGCACTGGGAACAGTGGCAGAGCACACACACCCTGCAGCAGGGACAGGCAGAGCAGCACCTGCACAGGGTGGGATACAGAAACAGGGCTGGCATGGCTGAAGCACCCAGGGATCCTATCCATGGTGCTAGAAAGTTCTGGATTCATGGGAATCCTTCACAAGGACACTTTCCTCTGCCAAAACATTGTCACCTGTCAATGTGACCAGGGGACAGCCGGCACTTCCTGAACAGTACTGGCACAGCAGGGTCATTTTCCATTTTCCGCTGTGCTGCTGAGCATCCTCCTCCTCCTCCCCACCATTTCTGCCCAGAATGGTGCCATTTATCCTGCTCTGAGGACTTCCACACCCAGGTGTTCAGAGCTGATGGTGCCTTTGCTGCAGCATAGCTGAGAAAAGCTCTGAGAAGGGTCATGCTGGGCTCCAGAGCTGGATCAGAGTTTGCAGGGTGGGCCAGGCCAAGAGCAGGCAACCATCACCACCTGCCTGAGCCTTTCCCAGCATTTCCTCCAGGCTCAGCATCCCACAGTGCTCTGATCATCTCTTCTGCAGGGTTTTTTTCACTTTAAAGCTTTCCTCTCCTCAGTCTGGGGCTTTGTGAACCTCCCTGGCTGTGCTGGCTAACTCTGTGCTCCCAGCACTGCCTGCCTGGCCCTGCGTGCTGGGTGGATTAATGCTGGGCTGAATTTGGGAACTGGGACGCTCCCCTCAGCCAGGAGCTGCTGGATGATCCCTCTGGGGCTTCATGATGTTCCTGATTCTGACCTGGGAATGTTTTGACTGCAAACAAGCCAGGTGATGTGGATCTGCTTCTTAATCACATCAGACTCCTCAGGTTTCCGAGGCGAGCGCTCGTAAGTTCAAAATTCCTGTCTGAAACACATGCTGCTGCATCTTTGTGTGGAAAACATTCCTGTTGGCAGGCTCTGCAGGAGTGCTTGGAGAGAACAAATATCAAAGTGTGACAAGCAGGGCTGATTACAAATAGCAGGAACATTTGCAGAGCACTGCAGAGCCAGGCCCACGCAGGAGGCTCCTCGGCAGCAGAGCCCGGCTGCTCCCCAGGGATTGTCCAGCTCCTGGAGCTCTGTCCATGAGCTGCTCTCCAAGGCAGGAGAAATCACCTCACAGGGTGGCAGGAAGGGATGGGGCTGAAATATGCACCAGCAATTAATGGGGAAGCAAATTTGGGTCTCTCTGCAGCCTCACAGAGGGATGGGAGTGCAGGAGTGCTGCTGGTGCTGCCTTTGGAAAGCTGGAACAGGTTCAACAACCTCTTCCCATCAGGGCTGCAGAACCTGCTCCAGGACTGCAATTCCCACCTCAAAACACCACAGTTTGTTCCTACAACAAAACAACCCCACCTTTGCTGGTGTTTCTGGCCACATTTGTGTGCTGAGGTTTGATATCTCTGCACAGAGGGTTTGCATCCACAACAGGGTATTTGTGAGGATCCTGGACTTCCTTACATCATTCCTAGGATGGTTTTATGGCAAGGGTGAGGTAATGCAGAGAATTTCTCCCTGGATGTCAGGGATTCAGTGGTGGTGCAGTCCCAGCACCCCAGCCTGCTGGCAGTCCTCAGATAGCAAATAAACGTTCATGGACAATTTTCAGGGTCTGCATTGTGCCATCTGTCAGAGCAGCACTGGGAGGTTTTAATTATGGTTTACACTCTGTCTTCACGCACCTGGATTCGTTTTTTCCTCCTGTCAATTATTGATGGGGATTTGCTAAAAAGTGCCTTAATTCCACTTTGTGTTCTTCCCTGCGGCAGCTGGGCCAGGAACAGAGATGGGAAGAGGTCAAAGTGTGCAGGACGTGAGGACACTTCTTGCTCAGCCACTTCTCAGTGTGGGAGCCAATTCCATGAGCATTCCCAGGTTTATCTCTGGAATAATTTTCTGAGGGACTTATTGGGTAAATGATTGGTGAGGGAAAAGGGTTCAGAGCAGCTTCCCAAGGAGGAGGGAGATCTGGATGGGAAATTCTGTCCCTGTGCTCAGGTGATTTCCCACCTGCAGAGCTGCCCCAGCACAGGCAGGAGCTGGAGCTGCTGGGGCCAGGCCAGAGGAGGCTCCAGGATGATCCCAGGGATGGAGCAGCTCTGCTGGGAGGAAAGGCTGGCACAGCTGCCATTGTTCACCTGCACAGGAGAAGCTTTGGGGGGAGCTCAGGGTGGCCTTGCAGGGCCTGAAGGAGCCCCAGGAAACCTGGAGAGAGACAATTGACACGGGATGGAGGGACAGGGCACAGGGAATGGCTCCCACTGCCAGGGGACAGGGATGGATGGGATATTGGGAATGAGGAATTGTTCCCTGTGAGGGTGGGCAGGCCCTGGCACAGGTGCCCAGAGCAGCTGTGGCTGCCCCTGGATCCCTGGCAGTGCCCAAGGCCAGGCTGGACACTGGGGCTGGAGCAGCCTGGGACAGTGGGAGGTGTCCCTGCCATGGCAGGGCTGGATGAGCTGTAATTTCACTTCCAACCCAGCCCCAACCCTTCCCTGATTCCATGGCTGGGTCACTCTGTGGGGAGGAGATGCTGCTGGGATGTGGTGCAGGCACCTGCCCATCACAGGGGCCATGAACAGCCCTGTGCCCTCTCCCCTTCTCTCCAGGTGGGAAGGGCCAGAGCAGGACGGCAGAAGGCTCCCAATTAGAGCAGATAAAAGGAATCAGTTTCCTATGTGCAGCATAAACGTGACTGGAGGGACCCATGGCCACCAGGAACACCCAAGGATGTGGATTTAGCTGGGATCAGAGCTCCTTCCCATCCCCTGACCAGGTGGGACATGGAATAAGATGCCCAGAGCAGCTGTGGCTGCCTCTGGATCCCTGGCAGTGCCCAAGGCCAGGCTGGACATTGGGGCTGGAGCAGCCTGGCACGGTGGGAGGTGTCCCTACCATGGCAGGGGTGGCACTGGATGGGCTTTAAGGCCCCTTCCAATCCAAACCATTCCATGAGATGCCCCCTGAGCTGGTGACTGCTGTCCCCAGGCTGTGCTGGTTGGAGGAGCACAGAATTCTCTTAGTGGGGATGGCAGGGCTCACGCAGAACCTGCTCTCTGCACCTTCCATCGACTCCTCCAACCCCAAAGGCAGCTCTGGAATGCAGCATTCCATGCCCAGCACCCTGCAAGGCTCTCAGAGGGAAGGTGTGGCCTCCAACACTCCCAGAAAAACCCAATCTCTCTGATTTTCCAAAGCAGCCACTCGGCTCTCTCCAATCAAAGCGTGGCCGTGAAACAATGAGGGCACAGCCCCAAAAGGGGTGGGAGCAGCGAGCTGCCAGCTCTTCCTGCATCCACGAGCCCGCAGTTTCCAGGAGGAATCACTTGCCAATACATATGGTGTTGTGTGGATGGGAAATGTCACGGAACATAACGTCCTGATATGTTTAAAAATAAATCGCTGGGACGGCTGAAAAAATAAATGACTGAAGGGAGGGGATTGTGGTGGCTTCTGCTGGGGATTAATTTTGTTGTGTGGTTTGGGGAGAGCTCGATTCAGGTGTCAAAGCTGGTGTTGCTTTGATAAACTGGGGGGTTTGGCTCCGTCTCCGAGGAGTGCTGGGGAACGAGGTCAGTTTCTTAATTAATTTATGCAAATTGCTGCTTCCTTCTCCTCTGTCTGAATGTTAGTGACACCTGTCTTATCTCCTCACAGCTAATTGCAGGCAACAAATGGAGAAGCACGGGCAGGACTTTGGGAACGGCACCAGCAGGAGCGATGGAACTTCCACCATCAACCCAGAAAGCTGCAAAATGATCATAACAATTATTGATTATGATTGACACACTCTGGAAAGCATTGATCGGAGCCATTCCTGGGCTCCCGCCCCGTGCATGGAGCAGGAATATCCTCACAGGAGCCTGCAGCATCAGGATGAGCTCCTGGCTGGATGTCACACTTGGAAAATCCACCTAAATCCCTTCCTGGGCTTCCTCCATGTCCCTCCCTGCTCTGTATGATCCTCCCAAATGCAGAATTTGCCTTCCAAGGGAGCTGGATCCTTAAGATCTCTCCCAAGCCAAACAATTCCATGGTTGGTGATCCCCAGGGCAGCTTCCCTGAGCCTCTGAGAGTGGTGGGAGCTGTCCCTGCTCACTGGGATTGCACTGGATGCCTTTAAAGGTTCCTCCCAACCAAATCATGCTGGGGTTTTTCCATAGAACTGGGCTGTAAATGAATGGATTCTTCATAATAATAATAATTCAAAAATAGTGCAAATTCCTGCCCCAGAGGGATGGGAATAGGTAAAATGGGCTGGGAAAAGACTGCAGTTACTGCAATGGGAATGGTGCACCCCAAAGTTTCTCCTATCCTTCTCCCCTCCCCTATTTATGGGTTATTTGGGGAAGAGAAAGTCTTCAAGATTCAAAAAAAATCCTCCCTGAATTCATTTTGTTATTAACATTACAGGTAGATTTATTTGATTTCATTTTTTAAAGAATTTCCCTTGGTTTTGATTAAAGCACAAGGAAAAAAACAAAGCTGGGAGAGCAGGAAAAAATCCCAGCAGAGGGAAGGGAGATGAAGAATGTTGGTGCAGCTGCATCAAGGTACCAGCTTGGTCTGAATGCCAATATTTGGGGTTTTCTGATCAATTCAGCACCCAGACAGGACAAACTGGACCAGCTCAAGCTGGGCCCATGCAGATATCCCAGGAAAATCCTGTCTTTCTGGTGGAGGATGCTCCATAACCAGTCAGCATATGGCAAATGCCTATTTCCAGGATAATTTATCACAAATTCCTTTGGATCTTTTGTTTCATTGGTGACTGATTAAAAAATACGGGTTTCATTTAATTTTAAAAAAATTATTTGGGCCCAATGCATGAAAAAAACCCACAAGTCCAGATTTTAAAACAGTTCTAGGTTGCTTGTGTGGGTTTTTGTGGTGGATTTTTCTGAAGAAATCCTGTTTTGTTCAAAACTCCAAAGCCTCCAGCATTATATCCAAGAGGTTCTTCATGTTTTATTCCCTTCTTTTTTCACATTTTTTAGGAGAACTATTTGAAAATTTGGCTGGGGTGAAAAAAGCAGAATCACAGGAGCCCTGCCTGGCATGAAAGTTCCTTTTCCTGGCAAAATCCAGCCTGGATATGATGAAGGCACAACCTCTTGGGGGAGCAGCCTCATCCCAGCAGGAGAGCTGCAGGTGGGACTGGAGGCTGGGCTGTTCCCACTCCTGGGGCACAGCAGGATTCCTGCCTTTCCAGGGCTTTTCATCAGTGCTGGAAATACAGGAAAATATTTTTCCGAGTCCTGCTCCCCCTCCCTCCTCTCCAGCCCTGGGGTTCCCTCCTCTCCTGCCCTTCTGCTGCTTCCCCCCAGAGTCCAGCCTGGCTGGGTTCCCCTCCAACCTCCCTGCCCAGGGCTGCTCTTGGGGGCCCTGAGGAGTTTTCCCAATGGGCACCCACCAAACATAAATTCAAGTGTCCATGTGGGCTGCAGAGGGATGTGGGGGCATGGGGATGGGGAGGAGGAGGAAGAGAAGGATGAGGAGGAGGAGGAGGAGGATGGGGATGGGAATGAGGATGAGGATGAGGATGAGGATGAGGATGAGGATGAGGATGAGGATGAGGATGAGGATGGGGAGGGGATGAGGAGGGGGCACACGGGATGCAGCTTAGGGAGGTGTCCTTGGCACTTTGGGCTCCGTGATGGCTGCAGAGCCCGCAGTGTCACTGTCCCCACTGTCAGTTTGGGGACAGGGCTGTCCTGAGGGCCAGCAGTGCCCGGTGCTGCATGCAGGGGCTCCCACAGGTGCAGCAGAGCTGCTGGACATGTCCTGGTGTCCAGCTCCAGGAGCCAGCATCCCGTTTGTCTCCTCCATCCCAACATCCCCCGTGCCCAGGGCTTTTCCTCAGGCTCTGACCTCCAGCCAGGGCACAGCCACCTGCCAGCCCCTTCACTGGATGCACCTCTCAGGTGCCCCATCCCCGAGCGATTCCAGCCGGGACGAGCCCGGAGCAGCCCCTGGCACTGCCCGAGCTCCGGAGCCAAGCGGCTTCTCCCGAAATAACTCCCAGGGCTGCCGCTGGCGGCTCCTCCCTCCCGGGATGTGTGGAGGGGCTCAGCACCTCAAGCTCGGCAGGGAATTCGGTGCTCGAGCGAAGTGTGAGACTGTGGGAAGCGTCTGGAGCGGCGGCGGCTCCGCTGTGCCAGCCTGGCAGCAGCTGCCACCGCCCGTATGGCTCTGCCCACATGCACCCCCTCTGCAGTGCCTCCCGAATGTGCAATATCAACATTGCGGGAGCAGAGGATTTCTGCATGTCATTATCCCAAGGTTTATTTGAATAAAAGGCTGGCGGGGGGAGGCAGAGCCGGCTCCGTGGAGCGGCTCCGGCGGAGTCTCGCAGCTCGGCTCGGAGATGCCGATAGACAGCGGGAGCACAGACACAGCCAGGGCTGTGTTTGCTTTGCCGAGTGCTGCTAAAACATGTTGCCATCGAGATTCCCAAGCCCCACGTTTCTAAAATATTCATTGCCACAGCCCAGATTCCCTCCCAAAGAGCAGAAATGCAGGCAGAGACGAGAATCTATCTGGCATCCCCTTGTGGCTTTGCTTCTCCCTGCTGCGATAGGAGAGCGAGGAGCACAAGCACGGCACAGCCCAGGTCTGCCTGGATTGCTGCCAGGCCTTGTGGCAGACACCAGAGTGTCCTCACGTAGTTATACCCTCAATATCTGCACCACGGAGTCTGGGATGAGGAATCAGTCATGAGGAACCCATAAAAGGGGGATAAAGAATCAGTGGTGAGGGATCTATAACAAGGGATGAGGAATCAGTGATGAGGGATCCATAACAAGGGATGAGGAATCAGTGATGAGAGATCCATAACAAGGGGGTGTAAGGAATCAGTGATGAGGGATCCATAACAAGGGATAAGGAATCAGTGATGAGGGATCCATAACAAGGGGGTGTAAGGAATCAGTGATGAGGGATCCATAACAAGGGATAAGGAATCAGTGATGAGGGATCCATAACAAGGGGGTGTAAGGAATCAGTGATGAGGGATCCATAACAAGGGATAAGGAATCAGTGATGAGGGATCCATAACAAGGGATAAGGAATCAGTGATGAGAGATCCATAACAAGGGGGCTGTAAGGAATCAGTGATGAGGGATCCATAACAAGGGATGAGGAATCAGTGATGAGGGATCCATAACAAGGGATGAGGAATCAGTGATGAGGGATCCATAACAAGGGGGCTGTAAGGAATCAGTGATGAGGGATCTATAACAAGGGGATAAGGGACCAGTGACGAGGGATCCATAACAAGGGGGATGTAAGGAACAGCCACACAAGCTGCAATCAGGAACAGCAACCAGCAGCATGGGCAGAGCCCCTTAGTGACACTTTAGAGTCACTTCAGTGGCACCTTCAGTGTTCAGGGGCAGGATGAACACACAGGAGAAGCTCTCCAGCATGGACCTGCTGTGCCTGAGGTCAGGAATTCCATCCCCTGCATGCTCTGCTGCCCTTTGGGATCTCATCCAGAGCCCCACTGCTGTCACATGGAGATGTCACCATCATGGTGGCTTTAAGTAAGAAAAATACACTCTCTCTCCTGACCTAGGGGAGTTTTACTGTCCCTGAGATTCCCAAAGGTCCTGGTCACAAAAGCTGCATTTTGGAGCGACTCCATGTGCAGAGCACTGCCCCAGGCAGCAGCAGCTGCTCCAAAATGACCTGCTTTGGGGGCAGGGGTCCCGTTTCAAAGAGCCAGGGAATGTTCATGGACCAGTTCAGCCGCAGCCCCATGAAAAGGCTGAGCTCAGGAGGTGCCCCAGGGCTCCAAACTGCGCCTCCAAATTGCCAAGTGCAGATGTTCTTCCCACCCAGCTCTCCCAGCACCCTGCAGCCCAAACCAGCGCGTTTGTGGGTCAGATTTCATTAAGGAGGGCCGGATGCTTGGAAGACATGGAACGTTTGTCTCTGGTTATTGTCCGGGTGATTTACATAATGGATTAGCACAGATTAGCCCGGCACTGGGAGAGGCACGGCTCGCTTTGCATGCTCCACAGGCGAAGGATTCCGGCTGGAAATGGGATGATCTAATAACAGGGATAATTGCTGCTTTATGGACTATAAGTGCTGCCGTGTCAGGGGCTCTCCGCCTCGACAGTGAGGCCATTGTACAAATTTAAATCCCCCGGTCACCCCACGGCTCGCACTGACAGCGAGTGGCCCCACAGTGACTTCCATGGGGACACTGAACACCTGCACCACGAGATACCAGCGGCGAATTAATTGATCCAACCCCTAAAGCTGCTTTCAGGGATCCCCCGGTGCTGATATTCCCTCTCTCCCACCCCCAGAGCGATGCTGGAGCAGGGGAAACTGAGGCAGGAGCAGTTTTCCTTTGCACGAGGTGGAGGGTGGGGTTCCCTTATCACCCCTCAATCTCAGTGCTTTTATCTTTGATTCCCTGAGGGTAAATTCAGGGCTCGACAATTAATTTCTGCTGGGTGTTTTGCACTGCTCAGGAGCCAGCCAAGCCCATACTGTGAATATTACAAAGCTTTTTAGAACAGGAGAGCTTGGCAATTGCGACAGCACTTTTGAATCATTCATAATTTTGCACAGGGGCAACTTCTGTAGGTGTCTCGTTTCCTCTATGTTCATAATGTTTTAGGACTAAAAATAACAAGGAATTGCTGTTCAAAATGTGAACGAGGAATTAGAATTGCCAAGGAACTCGGGAGTCAAACTATACTGGAGGACATCAGAGCCTCCCCACAGCCGCAGCTCCAAACCCAATTAATCCCGGGTTAGGCACAGGAAAATGTGGCTGGGAAGATTGGGAACCAGTTCCACCTCCCAGCCAAGCAATATGCAGATGAGTGAGGAGAAGGGGATTTGGGGGAAATTGGTTGGAGCTCCTTTGTGTCCCCAAACACGGCAATGCTGAGGCCAGCTCAGTGCCTGGGTTTATTCCCTCTCACATTCTCGGGAGGAAAGCACAGCCTTGGGACAGCAGAGCTGCACTCCTGCTCCTCACAGGAGTCTCCTGCCTCCTGCTTCTCATGTGAGGGAGCTACCATGGCTTGGGGCAAAATCCTGGACAGGTTTAAGTATCTCCTGTGGGTACTGGATCCCTTCCTGCACAGGGGCTTTGCTGGAGCTGCCTGGGACATTCAGTGGTGACAGTAGAGCTGGGATGGGGCTGCTGGACAAGCAGGGCACAGGGAAGAGCTGGAGCTGTTGGAGGAGGCTCCAGGATGATCCCAGGGATGGAGCAGCTCTGCTGGGAGGAAAGGCTGGCACAGCTGCCATTGTTCACCTGCACAGGAGAAGCTTTGGGGGGAGCTCAGGGTGGCCTTGCAGGGCCTGAAGGAGCCCGAGGAAACCTGGAGAGAGACAATTGACAAGGGATGGAGGGACAGGACACAGGGAATGGCTCCCACTGCCAGAGGGCAGGGATGGATGGGATATTGGGAATGAGGAATTGTTCCCTGTGAGGGTGGGCAGGCCCTGGCACAGGGTGCCCAGAGCAGCTGTGGCTGCCCCTGCATCCCTGGCAGTGCCCAAGGCCAGGTTGGACACTGGGGCTGGAGCATCCTGGGGCAGTGGGAGGTGTCCCTGCCCATGGCAGGGCGTTGGAATGGGATGAGGTTTAAATTCCCTCTCAACCCAAACCATTCTGGGATTCTCTGACCAGGATTGCTCTGGGCTGGGCTGAGCCAGAGCTGCCCTCAGGCCCCTCACACTGTCCTGGCTGGCTCAGAGGGAGCAGCTGACCCTCCCAGCTGGTGGAGTTGTTGTCCTAAAGCAAAGGCCCCCCCTCTGGCCCCCTTGGGTTGGGATCCCCTCAGATTCCTTTCCAAGAGATCACTGCTTAAATCATTCCCTGCCTTAGATCCTTCCCTGCCTTTCCCAAGCCTTGTCCAGCCCCCCCGAGCCCTCCTCCACGGCAGGCGTCTGCTCCAACCCCTTGTGTGATGATTTCTGTGCTGAGCTCTCCTCTGAGCCGAGGGGATGAGGAGAATTCACGTCCTGGAAGTTTCAGCCTCTTCTTTCGGAATTAATTTTGCAAGCTCCTCCTTGGCCCGGGCTCTCTGTGGGCTCAGGCAGAACAGGGCCAGCGAGAGGGGAAAGTCATGTTGCTGGTTAAATCTCCAAAGCAAAAATAATCCATTTTAATGAAGGTTCACAATCTGCAATGAATGTGAAACAATGTTGTCAGCTAAGCTGTTGCATTATTCACTTTTATTTGTACAAGGTCCTTCCATTAATATTTGACTACAAGAGAATGCAATTAAAAATTTTCTACTTGAATAAACCTCTCACCACGGTGTTGGTTAAAGGATAAAACCCTTTTAGGGTGGTGGAGAGGGGAATTTAGCACACTGGCACGTGGGTCACACCCCCACTCTCATCCTCCTGCACCCCAGGTTCTGTTCCCTTCTCTCATTTTCTGCCGTGTCTTCCCTTCCATCCCCGCCCCACACCGGCTCCTCTGGGCTCCCCTGCTCCCTTGCCTGGCATTTGCAGGATCCCAACGCAATCATTTCCTTCAGAGCAGAGCCAAGGCAGGCGGGGCAGGGAGGGGGGATGTGCAGGCAGCTGGGCAGCACCCCCAATCCACAATTCCCCAAATTTTTGGGCTGAGGCAGAGCCCCATTTTCCAGGGAAGGAATGGGGCTTTGCCTTCGTGTCCAGGGGTGTTTGCTGGCAGGAAGAGATGATTTATTATTTAAATTTTGGCATGCATGGCTGGGCACTGAATTAGTTGTAATCTCCCAGGATGGGAGGAAAAAACCTTCTAGGATCAGGGAAGAGAGTTCAGACACGAGCTCAGCTCGTCACAAAAGAGAAGATGTTGGGGACAAGGGACACAAGGATGATATGCAAAGCATGGAGTCACATATGGAAGGATTAGGCACTAATTCCCTTTCCAGAGCATCCAGGAACAAAGAGCCTGTGGTGAAAATAAAGCCACAGAGTTGAGGTGGGCACAGAAGGTTGAAATATGGCCAGGTTTGTATGGATTGGTGGCAGGGAAGAGGACAATCCATGAGCTTGGAACTGTTTGGCCTTTGGGAGATCCCTCCCTGGTCCCAGGCCCCTTCAGGGAGCTGGAAGTCTCACCAAGAGATGGACATTCCATCCTGGGCTGCTCCACCTCCTGGAGAGTCCAAAACTCCCTGGGAAAAGCACAAGGGAAGTTTGGGAGCCTGGAGGGCAGAACTGGATGGGATAGAGGGAGAAAATATGTATGGATACGTAGAAAAGGAGCCTCTGTCCTCAAAAAATAAAGTTAGGAGAGGTTTGGAGCTTCTTTTGGAGCAGAAATTTGGGGGCCAAAATGGCCAACCTTGGGGGCAGGGGGATGGCCAGAGAACATAGGAGTGTTTCCAGGAGCAGGGGAATAATCTTGGAGAGAACTTCTACAGGAAAAGGACTCCCAGGAGAGTTTCCACCTCCCCAGGGACCTCCACACAAGCAGAAGAGAAACCAGAGAGGATTTTGGGGAAGAATTGCTCTGGCTCAGCTGATCCAGATCCAGCATCCTGTCAATCTCCCTTGGTTTTTTGGGAGAAGATCTGCCAGGGCACGCAGTGGGCAGAGATCCAACCCCATCCCATGGCACAACCTGGCTGATCCCTGTGGGAATTCCATACCCTCACCATTAAACCCCACCCAGGAACACTTCCACACCTACATCCCTTTAATGCTTGGATTTGCTGATCTTAAAGGTCTTTTCCACCCTGAACAATTGGGATCTGTCTCCTTTCAGGACCAAGCAGAACCTGCTGTCAGCACTGTCCTCCTCTTCCTAGGATGAACATTTTCCCATTTCTGGGACAGCCACAGCTCCTCAGGAGATCTCCTTACCTGGGATCATCGCTAAGGCTGGAGCAGCCCATCCACAGGGAACCCAGGGAACATAAAAACCAATGAGCAGCAACTGCAGGGAGGATTCAGGGAATGTTCTGTGCATGGTTCAGCTCTTCCCATCTCTCCTTCCCATCTCTTCCCTGGCTGTTTGAGGGGAAGGTGGCAGCAACATCCAGAGCTCCAGAGAAGTCACTGGCACCATCTCCAGGCTCTCCTGAGAGGCCCTGGCTGCACCCCTGGTGATTGCACACCCCACAGCTGCCACTGCAAGGGGGGATCAGCTCATCCAATCTTCAGGAATCTGCCCATGGAATGCTAAGCAAGGCCTGGGAGTGCACAGAGAGGGATCTTCAGACCTTCAACTCACTACGCTTCAACTCTTCCCAGATAAAATAAGGATTAGGAAGCCCATTCATCTTCAGGAGTGCTGTGGAAAATCAGCCCATTATTTGTGTCCCATTAATGCTCTCTGGGCCAGGGAGATGAATAATTCCATCCCCAGCAGCAGATTTGTACAGTGAGGAGTACAGAAGACAAGGGCCCATCCCAAACAATCAGGCTGGAGCAGGATGTGAGGGATGGTTCATGGAATGTGTGCCAGGATTCCAGCCCAGGCCAGGCTCTCCCAGGAGGAATGGAGTGCAAATCACAATCCCAAAGGATCCCCAGAGTATCATGAACTGGGTTGGGTTGGAATGGCCCTTAAAAATCACCTAGTGCCACCCCTGCCATGGCAGGGACACCTCCCACTGTCCCAGGTGCTCCAGCCCCAGTGTCCAGCCTGGCCTTGGGCACAGCCAGGGATCCAGGGGCAGCCACAGCTGCTCTGGGCACCCTGTGCCAGGGCCTGCCCACCCTCACAGGGAACAATTCCTCATTCCCAATATCCCATCCAGCCCTGCCCTCTGGCTGTGGGAGCCATTCCCTGTGTCCTGTCCCTCCATCCTTTGTCCCCAGTCCCTCTCCAGCTCTCCTGGAGCCCCTTCAGGCCCTGGAGAATCTCTGAGCTCTCCCTGGAACCTTCTCCTCTCCAGGTGAGCACCCCCAGCTCTCCCAGCCTGGATCCAGATCAGAGGGGCTGGGAAAGGGGCTCAGCCTGGAGAAAAGGAGGCTCAGGGGGAGCCTTCTCCAGGAGGGAGGAGCCAGGTTGGAGTCGGGCTCTGCTCCCAGGGAACGAGGGACAAGAGGAAATGGCCTACAGGCTCTTCCCCATGGAAAGGGGGCTCAGGCCTTGGCAGGGGCTGCCCAGGGGGTTTGGAGTGCCCATCCCTGGAGGTGTCCCAGGAAGGGCTGGAGGTGGCACTGAGTGCTCTGGGCTGGGGACAGGGTGGGGATGGGGCACAGCTTGGACTCGATGATACTGGAGGTCTTTCCAGCCTCAGTGATTCTCAAATTCTGTGAAATACTTTCCTTTCATCCAAACCCCTCTCCTCAGTACAGACCTACCCTTTGAGCAGAGACCAATGTGAGAAAACCTCAGAGCCAGAGCCTGGAGAATTCCGAGCTGCTGGAAGAGGCCGTGGTGGACAGGAGCTGGACTGGCCGCTCCTCCCGAGCTGGGTGAGGCTCCTGTCCCACCCCCAGAGCTGCTGGGGAAGCCTGAAGGTGCTGAAATCTGCTCATTGAACGATCCGGGAGTGCTGCACTGCTGCTCAGGGAGATTTATCCCCCATCTGTGCTTGTTTTCCTTCCACCGGCACACCTAATAAATATCCCCTTTTAAACCAAAGCACCTCCATTTACAAACCTGTTAGCAGAGCTCTGGCATTTCCCAAGGATTTTGCCTCCAACATCCCCGCCTGGAAGGCCACGTGTTAATCCCCAGAACTCGCTGGGATTTCTCAGGCTGGAGCTCCCTCGAGTTTTCTCCTCTGTTAAAAAACAGATAATCCAAAATCTTCCAGATGCCCACGCAGGTGAGAGCCAATAATCCTGGGAATTTGAGAGAGCGATTACCAACTGAAATTCCTGTTTTAGACGAGCACATCAAGGCTCAGAAACCTTTGCTGTGCATGTAGGGAAGGAAAAAAAAATTTAAGAAAAAATTAAAAATCACCAAATCCCAAAGCCCTGCGAGGCAGTAAGTAAAGTTTGGCAACTTCCAAATGCATTCCCTGTTGTTCCAAGCTGTTCCCTGTGGCTCCCCAGAGGGCTGGTCCATAAAGGATAACAACCTTTGCCTGCTGGGAGCTATTAGCTTAAATGGGAGCGGGCTGCTGCAGCATTTAAGGCTGATTAGAATGGTGTCATTGGATTTGTATGCACTGGGATCCATGCAGATGGATTTCACAAAAATTCCGAGAAATTACATCCAGGAAAGGGAGTTAAAGGGATGTCTCAATGCGTGGCAAGGCTCGCTCGGCTGACTGAAATTGCAAATAGAGGAGCAGGGAAAAGAAAAAGAAAACCACAAGGAAGTGAAAATGAGGCTGGGGAATTTAGGAACAGAATTCCAGGCTCAGGATCAGGGATCAAAATGGCCACATATCTCTTCCTCATTTTTGCATTAAATTCAAATGATTTTCATTAGATGTGTGAGACATTAAATCGTTGCTGTGGTACACATGGAATTACACAAAATTCGGGATGTGTGGTAATCCTCCATGTGGGTGTCACCCTGGACTAAAACTTCTCCCATCTCAGCATTTCCAGGCATTCCCAGGCCACACTTCGAGCCAGGAAACCTCATCAGCTTAGGTAGCAACCCCCAAATTTCCACATTCTGGGAACAAGCAGGGAATTTGTCGCTGGATAAAGCCCCTGACCCAGAAAAGCATCAACCTCTTACAACTCATTTGTCTCTCTTAGACTTGCAAATCTCGGGAATTTTCCACCCCAATCAACTCAGCTCTCCCCTCCTCCTGAGAGGGCAAAGCCGCTCCTGCAGCATCTTCTGCTCGAAGGTTTTTTGTTTCTCTCAATGCTTTAGCGGCTCCTTTTGGGGGTTTTCTCATCCCTGGAGCTGCTGGAACGTTCCCAGACACAGGGAATGAAGCTGGGCTCCTCCAGCCATCCCGGTGATGCCACCAAGGGTCACTCAGCCAAGCCCAGAGTGCCCAGCATGGCACAGTCGGAGCTTTCCAGCAGCTTCTTGGTTCCCAGAGCCACTGATGAGCTTTTACTTTATTAAAATAATCGCTAATAAGTGTGGCATTCTTCAGGCAGGCTCAGAGTCTGCTCCCTGTGCCCAAAGCCACCTTGGCCTGGTGGGCATGGACCAGGGATGCTGGAATGAGGGAAAGGACAACCGAGAGTCTTCAAACTGCCTGAAACAGCCTGATGAGCATGGCCATCTTCATCCCGTCCTTGGGAAGAGCTGGGATACAGAGGGGCACTGCAAACATCCCACTAATTCCACTGTCAAGGCAACATTCCTTGATTTTCCAGCCCCACTCAGGCCCACTTCCCCAGCTCCAAAAGGTTTAACCCTTCCTTCCCTTCTCAAAACACTCCCTGCTTGGATAAACAGCGCCTCAGCCCCCAATAATCCTTTTTTAACATTTAACAAAATCTTTCTTTCCTTCTTAAGGCTTAAGGAGAAGAACAAAAAAAAAAAAAAAAAAAAAGAAAAAAAGAAAAAAAAAAAAAAAAAAGAAAAATCGCTTTCCCTATTTAGCAACATTCTTGTGATGTTTATTGGAACGGGCTGAAAGAGCTGAGGTTTGAAAATTAGGATCTGGCAAGGAAACAGTGTCCTCAGGGGCCAGAGAACAAACCTCTCTGGGAGGAAAGTGATGGGACCAGCCTTTAAAGGCTGGAAAATTGCAAACCAATGTGCTCAGCAGTATTTTCCTTTATGCAGTTCTTTTATTCTTAAGATGAAAATTGCTCGGGACAAAGGCATCGGTCTCATACCTGGGACAGTGTGCTCCTTCCTCCCCTCTTCCCTGTGAAAATGTGTGCTGCTTTGAAGAGCAGCGATGTTCAGCACGAAGCAAATGCCAACGTGACCATTTTTAATGCAAATTCGCTGCCATCTCTCCCCTCTCCTCTAATGCTGCCTGGGAATATGTGACAGTGCCTTGGCAGGGCTGTCACTCGGGAGGAACAGGGGCCTGCGGTGCTTTTCAGGATGAGAAACCGCCTTGTTGGGTTTCCAGCCTCTGATCCCACCTGGACACGACAGCAAAAGCTTTTTCCAGCCCTCCCTGAGGCTCACTGCTCAGACATTGTGAGATTTTAATGAGTGGACAAAGCTGGTGCTGGTGGCATCACTGTGAGGGTGCTCCTGTGGGCAGAGCTGGCAAAGTGCCCCTTGCACAGAGGTGTCCCCAGTGCCCCTTGCACAGGTAGGGGTGGACAGAGGTGTCCCCAGTGCCCCTTTCTTGGGTAGGGATTGACAAAGGTGTCCCCAGTGTCCCTTGTTTGGGTGGGCAGGGGTGGACAGAGGTGTTCCAGTGTCCCTTTCTTGGGTAGGGATGGACAAAGGTGTCCCTGGTGCCCCTTGCACAGGTAGGGGTGGGTAGAGGTGTCCCAGTGTCCCTGGTTTGGGTAGGAATGGGTAGAGGTATCCCAGGGCACCATTCTTGGGAAGGGGTGTCCCCAGCATCCCTTTCTTGGGTAGGGATGGACAGAGATGTCCCCAGTGTCCCTTGCACAGATCAGGGTGGGCAGAGGTGTCTCAATGTCCCTGGTTTGGGTAGAAATGGGTAGAGGCATCCCATTGCCCCTTTCTTGAGCAGGGATGGACAGAGGTGCTCTGGTGTCCCTGGTTTGGGTAGGGATGGACAGAGGTGTCCCCAGTGCTGCCTTCTCAGTTAGGGGTGGGCAGGGGTGTCCCAGTGTCTCTTCCTTGGGTGAGCAGGGGTGTCCCCAGTGTCCCTTTCTTGGGCAGGAGTGGACAAAGATGTCCCCAGTGTGTCTTTGCTTGCATAGGGATGGGCAGAGGTGTCCCCAGTGCCCCTTTCTTGGGTAGGGATGGACAGAGGGTCCCAAGTGTACCTTTCTTTGACAGGGGTGGACAAAGATGTCCCCAGTACCCCGTTGCTTGTGTAGGAGCAGGCAGAGGTGTCCCCGTGCCCCTGGATTGTGTCGGGCACGCCCCGAGTCACGTCCCGCACCCTCAGTGCCTCCTCCCCAGCCCGCACAGGGTTAAACCCGCTCTGCTCTGCTCTGCTCTGCTCTGCCCGGGGCTGGGAACTGCGCTGGAGCCGCGGCCCTGCCCCCGTCCCTGCTCCGGGGGGACGCGGCCGTGCCGTTCCCAGCCCTCCTTCCTAGCCCTCCTTCCCAGCCCTCCTTCCCAGCCCTCCTTCCCAGCCCTCCTTCCCAGCCCTCCTTCCCAGCCCTCCTTCCCAGCCCTCCTTCCCACACATTCCGGTGTAGGCCGGAGGTTCCCACAGCCCGCGGGGGAGCGGCGGAAGCGCAGGCCCCGGGCCGGCTCTGGGAGCCGCAGCTCGGCACAGCCCCTGCTGGACACCTCTGTCCATCCCTACCCAAACAAGGGACACTGGGGACACCTCTGCCCACCCCTGCCTGTACAAGGGACACTGGGGACACCTCTGCCCACCCCTGCCTGTACAAGGGACACTGGGGACACCTCTGTCCATCCCTACCCAAACAAGGGACACTGGGGACACCTCTGCCCACCCCTGCCTGTGCAAGGGGCACTGGGGACACCTCTGTCCACCCCTACCCAAGAAAGGGACACTGGGGACACCTCTGTCCACCCCTACCCAAGAAAGGGACACTGGGGACACCTCTGTCCATCCCTACCCAAGAAAGGGACACTGGGGACACCTCTGCCCACCCCTGCCTCTACAAGGGACACTGGGGACACCTCTGTCCATCCCTACCCAAACAAGGGACACTGGGGACACCTCTGCCCACCCCTGCCTGTGCAAGGGACACTGGGGACACCTCTGTCCACCCCTACCCAAGAAAGGGACACTGGGGACACCTCTGCCCACCCCTGCCTGTGCAAGGGACACTGGGGACACCTCTGTCCACCCCTACCCAAGAAAGGGACACTGGGGACACCTCTGTCCACCCCTACCCAAGAAAGGGACACTGGGGACACCTCTGTCCATCCCTACCCAAGAAAGGGACACTGGGGACACCTCTGCCCACCCGTACCTGTGCAAGGGACACTGGGGACACCTCTGCCCACCCGTACCTGTGCAAGGGACACTGGGGACACCTCTGCCCACCCGTACCTGTGCAAGGGACACTGGGGACACTGTGCAAGGGGCACTTTGCTAGGCCTGCCCACAGAAGCACCCTCACAGTGATGGCACCACAGATTCCCCACAGATTCCCCACAGAATCCCAGGGATGCTGTGCCCGCTGCTGGGGTGGGGTTCGCAGGGCTCCCAGGACCAGGGAAGAGATGAGAAGCTTTCTCGGAGTTTGGTTGTTAATTGCTGCCCCGAGATGTGCAGGATTTCTCTGTTTCGGCCCGTGCGTCCAAAGAACGAGTCTGGACTCTTCAGTTTTCTGTCTTGAAGTTGTTTATTAATTCTTATCTATAAAATTTTCCTTCTGCCCAGCCAAGATCTGCTCAGCAGAGCAGCCAAAGGCACTCTGACCGCCCCTGAGGCGATGTTGCCTTTTTATACTACAAGCTACGTATTGTGACGGTGTTCACAGGGGTCTTAGGATTAGGGAAGAGACAAGAATGTTGACTCCATGTTCAGAGGCTTGATTTATTATTTTATGATATATATATTACATTATAACTATACTAAAAAGAATCAAAGGAAAAGTTTCATCTCAGAAGGCTAGCTAAGCTAAGAATAGAAAAGAATGAAAAACAAAGGTCTGTGGCTTGGACAGAGAGAGAGAGCCAGCTCTGCCATGACTGGTCACTAATTCCAAACATCCACACAAGACCAATCACAGATCCACCTGTTGCATTCCACAGCAGCAGATAACCATTGTTTACATTTTGTTTCTGAGGCCTCTCAGCTTCTCAGAAGGAAAAATCCTAAGAATGAATTTTTCATAAAAAGATGTCTGCGACAATGAATATCATATTTACACTTAATTCCCAATACCTATCACCCATGTTAGACAGTGCACTTCTACTCTAAACCAATCCCAAAGTGCCAACATCACAGCAGAAGATGGAGGTAGAGAAGAAGAAGGGTTGGACATGCCCAAGTTCCTTCATCTTGTCCCCAAAACCCTCATACCAAAAATTCTAAAATCTACATTTTCACCCTGTGATAACTGTATTATTATACTATTCAAACTTCTGTGACTTTCAGGTTCTCATACAAAGCTGGTAATTTGCTCCATGGATCAAAATCAAATCCACAGGTGCTCTGGGCTGTGTGCCAGGGTCTGTGAGCTCCCTGGTGGGGTCCTCAGCAGCTCTGGACACCCAGAGGGATGTATTGAGTTTCAACAAATCTTGACACCCTGTTTCAGAAGGCTGATTTATTTTTTTTTAATATGTTATATTAAAAGAAAATGATATATTAAAACTACACTAAGGAAGAAAAGGAGACATCAGAAGGCTAGCAAAGAATGATAATAAAATCTTGTGACTGACCAGTGTCAGAACTCAGTACATCCCTCTGGGTGTCCAGAGTTGCCGAGACCCCTACCAGGGGGCTCAGAGACCCTGGCACACAGCCCAGAACACCTGTGGGTTTGATTATGACCCATGGAGCAAATTACCAGCTTTATATGAAGACCTAAAAGCCACAGAAGTTTAAGTAGTGTAATAATAAAATTATCACTGGGTAAAAAAGTAGATTTTAGGATTTTTAGTATGGGGGGTTTGGGGACAAGATGGAGGGACTTGGGCATGTCCAGCCTTTCTTCTTCTTCTCTACCTTCATTTTCTGCTGTGATGGTGGCACTTTTGGATTGGTTTAGAGTAGAAGCTCACTGTCTAACACAGGTGATAGGTATTGGAAAGTAATTGTAAACATGTTATACATAGTTTGTAGTATAAAGAGACAACACCACCCCAGGGGCAGTCAGAGTGCCTGTGTTGCCCTGCTGAGCATACCTCAGCTGGACAGGAGAAAAATTTTTATAGATGGGAAACAACAAACAACTCTGAGACCGAGAACTGAAGAGCTCCGGCTCATTCTTTGAACATGCAGGCCAAAACAGAGACTTTTCATGGGGCTGCAATAAACTGCAACCTTCGAGAACCAGAGTCCCAACACAGCTGGATCTGTGATTGGTCATCAAATAGAAACAACCAACATGGCCCAATCACAGATGCACCTGTTGCATTCCACAGCAGCAGATAATTACTGTTTACCTTTCGTTTCTGAAGCCTCTCAGCTTCTCAGGAGAAAAAAATCCTGACAAAGGATTTTTCAGAAAATATGTCTGTGACATGCTGCCGCACCCTAGGCACACCCACTGTGCACACAGGGAGCACCCTGTGTGTAAATGCACACAGGGGAGAGTGTCCCTGTGCCTTTTCCTTGGAATTCCAGCCCCATCCTGCCCCAAGCATGCCCTTTGTGACAGGGACACTGCCTGGGGGGAGCAGCACCTCTCCTGGTCACTGCTCTGGAAAAATCAAATCATGGAACCCTGGGATCACCCAATCACGGAATGCAATGGAAGGGGTGTTAAAGCTCATCTCAGTCCACCTCACGCCATGCCAGGGGCACTTTCCACTGTCCCAGGGTGATCCAAGCCCTGTCCAGCCTGGCCTGGGACACTTCCAGGGACCCAGGGGCAGCCACAGCTGCTCTGGGCACCCTGTGCCAGTGTCACAGCCTGGTCACTGCCAGGTCACTGTTCCTGTGCCCATAAAGACACCTGAACACCAGCCCTGGCGTGCATCACCCCTTCCATGGGTGACACCACCCCTACAGGAGCTGGAGGAACTCAGGAGGTCCTGCCTCAGGCCTTGGGGTTCCAGACCACTCTCTGCAAGTCCTTCTCCAGGCCTGCACCCTCCTGCTGCCTGGGTGACCCCTGTGCCACAGAAATGCCCATCCTGGCTGCAGCTGCAGAGGGAACACCGGCCATGAGCGTTCAGCCAGTGATGGGTCACCATTCCCAAACTGGGAGGATTAATGAATTCTTACTCATTAATTAGTCCTGTCTGGGCAGCACACGTGCTGCAGCAGGCATGGAGGAAAGATCATTTCCTGCAGGTGCCCTTACGCCTGGGCTTTGCTGTGGACACGACATTCCCCAGGCAGGGAAGAGGAGGGTGGAGAGAAAAGAGCCTGGGGACAGCATCCACTGGTGCCCAACCAGGAGAGCCCTGCCTGTGGCATCAGGAGACCCCACCTCAGACCAGGACCACTCAAGCTGATTTTCCCACCTGAGGCACACCAGAAGATGGGAGGAGAGCTCCAGGAACCATTCCTGATGCCCAGGGATGATGGGGAGGCCACGGGAAGCTGCTGGGAGAGGCAGCAGGGGGAGAGCAGCCCAGCTGTAATCCCACACCCTTGGCTATTTAACGCTGCTTATTGCAGCCCTCAATTCTCCCTCTCCCTGCAAGACAAATGTGATCAGTGCTCCGTGAGCCTGCCCAGCCCTCCCCAGCCCCGCTGCAGCCAGCAGGGAGTTTTGCTGGGGGGCAGGATAAGATTGTGCAGATATAATAACTCCATTCATCACCGGCGAGCGCGGCCGGGCGAGCGGCGCTTTGTAAATGGCTCAGGAAGTTTGGCAGCTCAGATGCCACCAATCTCCCTGACAGGCAATACCAGGGTGCCCTGGAGCCCTGGGGCATCACAGCCAGGGCAGCCAGAGCTACAGGCACTGTGCCAGCAGGGACTCTGCTGCCCCATGGGGACAGGATGGAGGGGAAGGCTCTCCCTGCCTTGAAAATCCCAGGACAATGCTCAGAGCAGCAGGAGAACGAGTCTGGAGGGACTCATTTCCCAGGAATGAGGGGTGGTCTGAGGCCAGAGCACCCACAGCAACCACAGGACCCATCCTCAGCCTCCCACAGACTCTGGGAGCTTTGCACTTAAAATCACAAAATCACAGAAAACTTGGGCTGGAAGAGAACTTAAATATCTCATCCCACCTCTGCCATGGCAGGGACACCTCCCACTGTCCCAGGCTGCTCCAGCCCCAATGTCCAGCCTGGCCTTGGGCACTGCCAGGGATGCAGGGGCAGCCACAGCTGCTCTGGGCACCCTGTGCCAGGGCCTGCCCACCCTCACAGGGAACAATTCCTCATTCCCAATATCCCATCCATCCCTGTCCCCTGGCAGTGGGAGCCACTCCCTGTGTCCTGTCCCTCCATCCCTTGGAATCATCTCTCTCCACCTTCCTTGTAGTCCTCCTTCAGACACTTGGACCCTGTTGCCTATGAAAAACCAGGATATCCAAGGATTTGGTGCTTTCCCAGCTCACTCACACACACAAACACAGCACTGGTCAGTGCATCCCTCCTGTCCCCTCCTCACTTACAGAAATATCTTCCATCAGCCAAACTGTAAAAGGAATTATGGATATTTTTAAAAGACAAGGTGCTCCAGCTGCATCCCACATTCCTCCTTGTGTCCTTCAAACCCTGCTGCTGACACAGGGCTTGGATTCAGGAGCTTTATTAAACCAAATTCCCTGCCCTGATTCCTTCTGCTGATCCAGGACCTGCTGAATTCCATGCCCACCCTACAACCTCCTGCATTCCCTCCTGAAAATCCCAGCTTTGCA
Source organism: Ammospiza nelsoni (assembly GCF_027579445.1). NCBI lineage: Eukaryota > Metazoa > Chordata > Aves > Passeriformes > Passerellidae > Ammospiza > Ammospiza nelsoni. Next base: position 2,500,346 of record NC_080648.1, on the reverse strand, counting down.
GAGACACCACGAGGGACAGGGCTGTTAAACACTGCAGAGATTGTCCATTCCCAACTCAATTTTTTTGGCCTACATCCATGTTTAGGGTTTTGGATTCCTTTTCCCAATTTTTAATTATCAACTTGGTACAGAAGGAACATTGAACCCCACTAGTTTTTCTCCTATCTGTGTTTTTCATTAGAAGCCTGGCATCTGTAGATGAAAATCCAAGGAAGACTTTGTCTTTCCTGACACAAAACAGCCTTCCCAGAGCTTAATAGAAATTTGAGTGAGGCTCTTGCTGCCAAGGATGCAAAAAAAAATTGATTTTGTGTGTTCAAATTCACACCTTATATTTTGAAAAATATTTTCCAAGGGTGAAATTTCCTGTGCTTGCTTTCAGCAGAGTTTGCAGGAATGTGTTGAGCTGCTTCTCCATAGAACAGTGATTACCAATGTTCATTTTCAGGATTAAAATAAAAACAACAAACAAACGATTCTCGTCATTCCACAAAGAATTAGGAAACTGTTGCAGCTTCCTACACACACACACAGAGTGTGAGGATTTCTCCACAAAATCCTTGGCACACCGAGGCTGGGTTAAAGGCAAAATAAATAAATAAGTGTATGACACAAATAATTATCCAAATGCCTTGGAGCAGCCCATATTTCAGCAGAGTAATGAAGGCAGGTACTCATTGTGCTCTGTCAAACCAAACAACTTACTTTTAGTATTCCTGCAGTGCTTTCTTCCAGGTAAGCACTATATTTACTTCTAGAATGCTATGGAGGCACTATATCTACTTCTATATTCCCCCTGCTTTTTATATTTTAAGGGAATGGCATTACAGGTGCATTAAATATGGGGATGGAGGGGCATTATTTGGAATATTCAAGGTTCTCCTCATGCTGGGAGCACAGGGTGAAGATCTCCTTCCCAAGGGAGGCCTTCAGGCAGGAAAATCCAAGGGTTTGGATCAGTTCCCCCACCTGAATATGTGGGAAGTCAGAGGGAGAAGAGAGGAGAGGTTTTCAGGCACAGGAGAAGGAATTGGGTAAGTTCTTACAAATACTGAGGGGTCACAGATCCCAGAGTGGGTCAGAATCCCCGAGGGACCCCAGGGCTCAGCTGTGTCACCTCGTGCCCCAGCAGGGCCATGCCAGAGCTCAGGGCACAGCAGGGTGTGCTCACAGCTCTGCAATGTCCCCAGGCAGGGACACTGCACAGCCCCTGCACCATCTGCTCAGGGCTGGCACTGCCAGGGCAGCAGTTCTGCCTCCTGGGCAGGGGCAGCTCCTGGGGCTGCCCTGAGCCTGCACACAGGGACACACTGGGGACACAGGGACAGACTGGGGACAGAGGGACACACTCGGGACACAGGGACAGACTGGGGACACAGGGACAGAGTGGGACACAGGGACACACTGGGACAGACTGGGACACAGGGACAGACTGGGGACAGAGGGACACACTGGGACAGACTGGGGACACAGGGACAGACTGGGGGACACAGGGACAGAGTGGGGACACAGGGACAGACTGGGACAGACTGGGGGACCCAGGGGTACACAGTGACAAGGACGGACAGACAGGGGGACACAGGGACAGACACAGGGACAGACAGGGGGACACAGGGACAGACACAGGGACAGACTGGGGGACACAGGGACACCCAGGCACCCCCAGGGCTGAGGCCCCTCTCTCTCCCTGGGCTCCTCTCCAGGCTGAGCAGCCCCAGCTCCCTCAGCCTTTCCTGGGCACGGAGCTGCTCCAGGCCCTTGCTCAGCTCCAGGAGCTCCTGGCCCTGCTGTGCTGAGGAGCCAGAGCTGGACACAGCAGCCAGAGGTGCCCCCAGGGCTGGGCACAGGGACAGGATCCCTGCCTGTCCTGCTGGGAATGCTCTTCCAGAGGCACCCCAGGATCCCATTGTCCTCCTTGGCCAGAATTTATTATTTCTGTCATTTTCCTTGCCTGGAGTAGGAGGGAACCTCTAATCCTATTTTCCTTCTGAGTAAAACCTTCCATGCCAGGAAGGGCTGGATATCCTTCTCAATCCCAGGTGGATTGGCAGTGCAAATGTCCTGCACTAAGGATTAGGGAAGAAATCTCCTGAGACAGAAGGTGACCAGCTGAAGGGAGCAGTACAAGGACAGAGCACATGCAGATGGGGCTGGTTTGGACTGGGCAGACTGGGAGGAAGAGCTCCAGAGCAGGCAGGGCAGGAGCTGAGCTCTGGGAAATCCATATGGGAATGGCCACAGGACTGTGCAGAGACAGCACAAAACGTCAACATAAACGATGGACAACACCATAAATCAGAACACAAACCTAAAACCTCCTATCCTGTGAGCATCCCTGGAAACCAGCAATGCACAGCAGGACTCGGGGTCATCAGAGCAAAATTCAAGGACTTTTGGCAGAGAAACTTCATTTTTAAGAAAATTGTTGTTGCTGCAAGGAGTGTTCTGTGTGCATTGATTGTTTGGAAAATGAGCCCTTTCCCAGGGGCTGTGGTTTATTCCTGCTGGGAACTGCATTCTCATCCTGTCCTGGAGCCCTGGAGCAGCCCATGAGCATGGGGACAAAAAGAGGATTCCAAGGCTGTTGTGACCCCCAGGACAGCCTGGGTGACCCCATTTGTCCTTTGCAATAATTTTTCCCCTCTTCCAGTGCAGCTTCACTGGAGGTGTGGATGAGGAGACAGAGCAGGTGAACACCTCACATGGAGATCCAGGCCTCCAGTGGCATCCTCAGCAGCAGGAACAAGCCCTTTTCCTAAAAAATCCAGCCAGGACAACAGGCACCAGCTGGAAGCAGCCTGTGATGGAGAGGATGAAAATGTGAGAGGCTGCACTGCCGTTCTCTGCCAATGACCTAATGAAGCACAAGAAGGTTTGTGAGCGTGGCTGTGGAACAGACATTTACATAATGTTTGTCTGCAGCCCGGCTGCTACGCTGGGATGGCTCTGCAGGAAGGACAGGCTGTCCTCCTGGAGGTGGCACTGAAAAATGTGCTTCCCTCCAAGGCTGGGTGACAGCATTTGTATTCCCTGTTCCCAGGGAAATGGGCAGCCTGGGGAGACACTGCTCAGGTCCCTGTACCTTGGGCCAGCAGGGAGGGGCAGGAGGCACCCCCAGCACCTTCCCAGGCACATTCCAGCCTGGAATGAGCGGGATCCCTGTGCCAGGGTGTCTTAGGTTGGAAGATGTGGCTGGGTGTGTGTTCTGTCACCATCTGTCAGAGCTGGGGCAGTTCTCTGCTGTTCCTGGGGCAGTTTTTTCTTTATCTCTCCCACAGCCAACCCTCCCTGCAGGAGATCTCTGCTGTCCATGGCCACTGAGTGTCCCTGCAGGGCTGATCCAATCCCAGCATCCCATGGGGAGATGCTCCGCCCAGGGGAGGAGCCAAGCATTCCTACCTGGATCCAATCTGAGCCTGGCACAGCACAGCAGCCTTTGCCCCCTGCATGGCCAGAGGAGCAGCTTTCTGCTGCCCTGCATGGCCAGAGGGAGCCCAGGCCCATCTGCAGCAGCCCTGGAGCTGCAGAGGAAAACTCCCCCCTTGTGCAGTGTCGGGGCCTCTAGTTAGTCAGAGTGACCCCGAGATGAGTTCCAAAGTCTCTTTTCCCAGCCCAGCTCTTGAAGAAGGAGTCAGAGCTCTTCATTTCTCGATCTCAAGGTTGTTTATTGTATCTTATCTTTAAAATTCTTTCTCCTGCCCTGCTGAGGTCCATCCAGCAGGACAGTTCCAGGCACTCTGCCTGCCCCCAGGGCGGTGTTATATCTTTATACTAAAAACTACATTTACAATGCTTACAATTACTTTCCAATACCTATCGCCTACGTTAGACAGTGAGCTTGTACTCTAAACCAATCTGTAAGTGCCAACATCACAGCAGAAGATGGAGGCCAAGAAGAAGGAGAAAGGCTGGACACACCCAGATCCCTCCGTCTTGCCCCCCTGAATCCCCATTCTAAAACCCCCAAAATCTACTTTTCCACCTCATGATAAATTCACTATCATTCTACTTAATTTGTTATGGCTTGCAGATCTTCATCTAAGGTTGGTAACTTGCTCCACGGGTCATAATCAAACCCACAGGGGCATCTTGGGCTCTGTGCCAGGGTCTCTGAGCAGGGGTCTGGGCTGCTCAGGACAGCCAGAGGGATGTCCTGGGTCCTGACAGTCCAGGATCCCTGCTGCAGCAGAGCCACAGCTGGCAATGCAGGAGGGCTGAGCCCCCATAGGATGGGACTGTGCCACCACCCTGACACACAGGGGGACAGCTCCTGCTCTCACTCTGGCACTAGTTTGGTTTTTGTTTGCACTACTGCATTTGTATTTTTAATTTTCCTAGTAAATAACTGTATTGCTATTCCCATATCTTCGCCTGAAAGCCCCTTAATTTCAAAATGATAGTAATTCAGAGGGAGGGGGTTTGCATTTTCCATTTCAGGGGAGGCTCCTGCCTTCCTTAACAGACACCTGTCTGTTCAAACCCAGACACGGGAGCATGAGGTGGCAATCAGGAGCCACCAGCCCAGGCAGGTACATGGGGACAGGTAGCTCAGGTGCCTTGGAGAATGAAATGGGTATTTCCAAGCTATCCCTGTATAGGACAGGAAAGGATTTTCCAGCTGGGTGTTGGGAGCAGGGAGACAGGTAGGAGGTGTCAGGGAAGTGTTGGAGCACTTGAAAAGCTTGCACAGGTCACCAAGGATGGCCAAGCTTGGGAGCATGTGGCTTTTGTAGGAAATGATCTTTTGATCCAGTTTTAGTTAATAAAACTGGAGAGAAGCAGCCAGAATGTCACAGTTTGATTGAGGAGTGAAACAGAGAGAGTTAATTACTGATTGCAACCTGAGGCTCAAAAACCAGCCAGAAATCAGGGTTTGAAATGCTGCTCTCACCAGCAAAGCGTGGGAAAAGCCATGGGAATGCCACCAGCCCCATCCTTGGGAAAGGGGCACGTCCACCCCTGAGCTCCAGGGGCTGGAGCTGTGCCCAGTCCCCACTCCCATCTGCTGGACCTGCAGGGGGACTCAGATTGACAAAACTCCAGTTTCCCCATGGATTGGAGCCACAGAAATCCAGGAGCTGAGAGAGGACACCAAAATGGACTCTGATTTTAATTTTTCAAAGACTTCTATACTTAGAAGTCTCTTGTTGGCCCTCAAAGTGGACCTGTTACTCTCTGCTCTTCAGATGATTTATTAATTACAGGCAGAGTTACGGCAGAGCTGCAGCTCCCCCAGTCCTGGTGATTTGTGTGAGACTGGGAAAAAAAAAACTTCGCCCTTTGCAGAAATAAACCCCACATGCCCAGGCAAAAAAAAAAAAATAAATAAAATATAAATAAAAATAAAGGAATGTCATCCTTAAAAACTACACCCAAACACACACAAATATCTATTCAGATAAATATATATATATTTATTTATTTATCTATAGCTTTTGGTGATGTGTCTCATGCTTCAGGACTGAAGCTATTTTTATGCTTTTCATAAATGACCATGGAAGAGCATTTCAAATGAAGCTCAAAGAATAACATCCTTTTGTTCCCAGGAACAGATACAGCCAGAATGGACTTGGCTGAGAAATAAAATCAGACTTTGAGAGGAGGAGACAGAGCAAAGTTACCTGAATAGCTGCAGACTCAGAACTTCTCATCTCCCTGTCACTGCATGAGAGATTTCTTGAGTTTGGAGAAAGCTCTGGGTTCCATCTTAGGAGGGACACAAAGAACAATAAAAAGTCTCCTTCAAATTCCCAAAAGAAGCATTTGATGCACTTTTGGAAGTGGTTTAATGCTGTGAAGGCCTCTGGAGATGTGTTAATTATGGACAACCCAATTCTGGCCTCATAGATGCTCAGCCATGGAAGATATTTCAGGTACAGCAAGGCAGACACATTCCAGCTCTAATAAATAGGTGGATCCTTTATTAAACTTAAAGATAGAGCCAGTATTTGAGGGAAAAGGTTATATTGGTTTGTCCTGAATAAATCAAACAGCAGAGCTCAACTTTATTTCTGCAGGAGAGAAGGTTGAGAAAACCCCAGAATGGTTTTGGTTGGAAGGAATCTCAAAGCTCACCCAGTGCCACCCCTGCCATGGCAGGGAGACCTCCCACTGTCCCAGTGTCCAGCCTGGCCTTGGGCACTGCCAGGGATGCAGGGGCAGCCACAGCTGCTCTGGGCACCCTGTGCCAGGGCCTGCCCACCCTCACAGGGAACAATTCCTCATTCCCAATATCCCATCCATCCCTGCCGCTGGCAGTGGGAGCCATTCCCTGTGCCCTGTCCCTCCATCCCTTGTCAATTGTCTCTCTCCAGGTTTCCTCGGGCTCCTTCAGGCCCTGCAAGGCCACCCTGAGCTCCCCCCAAAGCTTCTCCTGTGCAGGTGAACAATGGCAGCTGTGCCAGCCTTTCCTCCCAGCAGAGCTGCTCCATCCCTGGGATCATCCTGGAGCCTCCTCTGGCCTGGCCCCAGCAGCTCCAGCTCCTGCAGTGGGATGAATACAGGGATTATGGTCAGGACAAACATTCAGGATGCTCTTGGTGGAGACATGAGCATCAAACAGGCTGAAAAAGGAAAAAGTCGGGATATTGAATTTTTTGGGGTGGTTGTCCTACATTATTAACCCCCCAGTGGGGTCTGTATTCCTGACACCCCTTCCCTGCTCCACGTGGTGCTCCTGCGGCCTCAGGGCTCCTCTGCACATCCCTGGGCTCAGGACCTGCTGCTCCAGCTTCATCTGAAGAAACCGCTCCAGATAATGCATCTTTATTTGTTTTGGAGGAATTAGATTTAAATTCCCCCAGAAATTCAATGAAACTCCTTTGTAATAGACAGCACAAAGCCCACGAGCCCACGCTCCGCATGCCTTCGGAGCACAGCATCCATCTTTGCAGCACTCAGGTAATTCCAAACTGAGGGGAACTTTCTGGGAGAGGGATGCCTGGATTAAAGCCAGGTCTTGAACCAACAAGGACACAGCCTGACCTGTGGCTCCTAAATAAGGCTTTAGAAAATACAGGATTTAGAAAATCCTCACTGAGAAAGCTGCAGAATCCAAAAGGTTTCAATGTGAGATCCGAAGTTAGGATCTGAAATTCCTTTTCAAGAACATCAGCAGGAGGAGGACCAAATAAAAGCTGTCACTGTTATTTTTCTTGTTGTCATTATATGGTTACAAGTGAAAGCAGAATGGGGCTTTTGCATCAGAGGATATAATACAGTCTGTAGGTGTTGGGGAAGAAAAAGAAAGGAAGCAGCACGAGGGGAGGAGGGGAGGACGAGGGGAAAGTTACATAAAACTGCAAAGATGAAGCCATTTTGGGCAAGAAGGTTCTCAGGAAACTGAAAGGCCACTAAGGTGGGAAGGTTTGAGCTGCTGTGCTTGGAGGTGTCCATGTGGGGCTGTCCTGGTGTGGGAATCCTCACAGAGCCACAGGCATCGTGTCCAGTGCAGGCTGAATTTCTGACTTCCCCAGGGGGTGAGGAAGAGGATGAATTTCTATTTCCTTCAGGGGATGAGGAAGAGGATGAAGAAGAGGATGAATTTCTATTTCCTTCAGTGGATGAGGAAGAGGATGAATTTCTCTTTCCTTCAGTGGATGAGGAAGAGGATGAATTTCTGTTTCCTTCAGGAGAGGATGAAGAGGATTAATTTCTATCTTCCTGCAGGGATGAAGAGAATTAATTTCTATTTCCTACAGGGAATGAGGAAGAAGAGGATGAATTTCTGACTTTGTACAGAGAATGAGGAAAAGTATGAATTTCTATTTCCTACAGGGGATGAGGAAGAGTATGAATTTCTGACCTACAAAGAATGAGGAAGAGGATGAATTTCTGATTTCCTACAGAGAATGAGGAAGAGTATGAATTTCTATTTCTTACAGGGAATGATGAAGAGGATGAATTTCTGTCTTCCTACAGGGAATGATGAAGAGGATGAATTTCTGTCTTCCTACAAGGGATGATGAAGAGGATGGGATCCCCTCAGCTGCCTCCAGGAGCTCCACAGCCACCGGATCCAATGCAGCCCCAAATCCAAAGGGAAAGGGGAGGGCTCCCTTCCCTCTGGGGGAAAATTTCTTGCTGATTCCATCCCCACTGCCAGCTGGAATGTGGTACAAATCCTGCTGGCCCTGTGGTGTCCCTCAGCAGGAATTCCTGCTCTGGGGACACCAGGCCATGGGACAAGTGTCCCTCTCAGGCAGGACAGGGTCAGGGTGCTCACCCAGGGCCTGGCATTAAGGCAGCAGCAGAGATAAAAACCCGAGTAAAACCACAAAAGTGCAGAGTGTGGCTGAGCCGTGGGGCAGAAGAGAAAAGCACCACACAAGAAATTGATTCCATTAAAAAGTAATCTCAAATTTAATAAAAGTTATGATTTGATTATAGCCGTAGAACCGCAGGGCAGGGGAGGGAGCGCGGGGAGAGCTGGGGGAGGCACCGGGGAGGGGAGAGCAGCTCCCAGGGCTGGCTCAGCCTCCTCAAGGGCTCTCCCAGCCTGCCTGGCCATGCTGGCCACTGCCTGGCTACCTCCTGGCTACTCCTGGCCACCTCCTGGCCTGTCCTCTCCAACCCCCTGCACTCCTCAGTCCCCACTCCGGGATCAGGCTCGGGGGGCACAGCAGCGGGGGAGGATGGAGAGAATCATAAGGGAGCTCCTCCAAATAACACCAGCATTTATGAAATCAATGCCTCAATGTGCCTGCACGGATGTAGGGAAGTCCTTCATCATGCCAGGAAACGCTGCTGCTTTTCCAAAGGCTGTGGCACAGGCAAAGCTGCTCTGCTCCAGCCTGGCTTCTCCAGCAGGCACTGCAGCCCCACATCCCCCTGGGGATCAGTGCCACCTCCCCTCCAGGCTCAGAGGGCTGGGGCAGGACAGACCCCAGGGGGATCTGCCCACACCAGCAGCAGCAGATGCTGAGCTGAGCCCTGGGGCTGTTGGTGGAGCCCTTCAGTGACCAGAGCTGTGACACCTCTGCTGCCTTTGAAAGCTCTCCTTGCTCAGCCCAGGAGCATCTCTTTCCTCCAGCTGGGACACAATTCCTGGTCACAGAGTGGCTGGAGCCTCCCTGGGGGCACAGCTGGGAGGGTGACAGCAGCAAAAGGCTGATGGGGATGTGGGGAGGGGCTGGTCCCAGCCTGGTGTTGATCCAGACCCCACATTCTCCTAGGGAATTGTCTTAGGCTGGGGGTGTGTATTCTAATCCCATCTGTCAGAGCTGGGGCAGTTCTCTGCTGTTCCTGGGGCAGTTTTTTCTTTATCTCTCCCACAGCCAACCCTCCCTCCAGGAGATCTCTGCTGTCCATGGCCACTGAGTGTCCCTGCAGGGCTGATCCAATGCCAGCATCCCATGGGGAGATGCTCCGCCCAGGGGAGGAGCCAAGCATTCCTGCCTGGATCCAATCTGAGCCTGGCACAGCACAGCAGCCTTTGCCCCCTGCATGGCCAGAGGAGCAGCTTTCTGCTGCCCTGCATGGCCAGAGGGAGCCCAGGCCCATCTGCAGCAGCCCTGGAGCTGCAGAGGAAAACTCCCCCCTTGTGCAGGATCCCTGCTGCAGCAGAGCCACAGCTGGCACTGCAGGAGGGCTGAGCCCCCCTGGGATGGGGCTGGGACACCCCCTGACACACAGGGGGCAGGGCATGGTCTGACTCTGGCAGGGGTTTGTTTTCTCTTTGTACTATTGCATTTGTATTTTTAATTTTCCTAGTAAAGAACTGTTATTCCTGCTCCCATCTCTTTGCCTGAGAGCCCCTTAATTTCAAAATTATAACAATTCAGAGGGAGGGGGTTTACACTTTCAGGGGAGGCTTCTGCCTTCCTTAGCAGACACCTGTCTGTTCAAACCAAGACAGGAATTCAAGTGGTTCCTCTCAATTTTGCTGGGAATGGCCTGGCAGGGACAGGAGGAGCAGGCTGGGGAGATGGTTTTGCCACTTGAGCTCAAGCTGTGGTGAAGGAGAACTTGCTGGTTCCCAGGAGGGCTTTCCTTGCCTGATTAACCCAAAACCAAACCCCCCAGCTGTGCTGTGCAAAACAGAGAAATAAACACAGATTATTTGCCTTGTTGGAGTAATGCAAAGTCTCTACATTTAAAAAAATTTCATGAACTGATGTGTGAGTGCCATCACACTGGAACCTCTGCTTGTCCCCTCTCCAATTCCTCTGCTCTCATGGAAAAACTTGGCAGCTGGATGGCCACCAGTGCCTCCACAGTAAATATACATGAAGGATCTCTGCATTTATACAATCTTGCTCTAGGTAAAGATAGTCCTTTAAATGCAGGTGACAGGCAATGGCTGTGAGTGCAGACACCTCTGGAAAAGAGGGAAGAGAAATTAATTAATCCAGCCCCAATTATCTGGGCTTTACCTTTTAAGATGAGCTATTACATTATTTGAAAGTCTAGTTATGGAAGTAAAGAACAAAAGAAGAAAACAGCCAAGTGTTAGGACTCAAAGAAATCTGATAATAGGAATTAAAAGGAATCTAATGCTGGTGTAAAGCCTGCTGCTAAATGGGAATGATAAAATTGATGGAAGTATTGCTGAAAAGTTAAATATGTTCCAAAAATATTTCTGCTTAGTAATTAAAAGAAGCCAAAAGGACAGAATATTGCAAGTTTAAGGAGCTAAGGAGTTATTTTTCATTCTAAACTGTAACTGTGGTAGTTATTAAATTGTATTATTGAGGCAAATGCATTTAAATTAGAGATGCTGTGCACTGGGCTTTGGAGAAACGACTGGGGAACTTGGGGTTTAATGACACATCCTGTGAAAATGTGGAATATTGGGAAAGCTTCAGTGAGAGGGCTGAAACACAGACCAGAACCACATTGCTGAAGTGAGTTTGCTCCACACTGTTCCTCCATAAAATAGCAGGACAGCTGCTAAAAAGATAGAGCTGATAATTAATTGATAACATTATTAGAACAGTTTATTACAGCCACTCAGCAGGATTTTCTGAGTGTTTCTGGTGAATTGTTGAGGATCAGGCAGGATAACCCTGGGAGGGACTTGCCTGGGTGCCTCCCTGGATCACACCCGGAGCTGGAGGATGGACGACAGCAACTCTGAAACAGGAATGAATCCAGGGCTTCAGAGGAGCATCCTGGAGCTTCACAAGCCACAGAAAATCCTCCAAGGTGCTTCAAAGCTCTTTATTCCAAGTCTAAAATATCAAAGACTTCAAGGAGAGGGAGATTGTGAGTGGGCTGTGGGCTCCTGCAACAGGAGAGTCTTGGCCTGATAAAAACATCCAGGAGGCCTTTGAGAGTGCAATCCCATGTCATAAAGAAAGTGGGAAGCAGAAAGGCATCCCTATGATCCTTGATTTAAGGAAAATCTCCTTCTTGATCCCAGATCTGGTGATCAGGTCAAGATGCATCTTCCCAAACCAAATCTGCCTTTACCTGCAGCTGCTTGTTGGTGTTACAGAAGGGAAAAAAACTAACCCTAAACTCCCAGTAATACATCCAGTGGCAGAAATAAGAATTCTTCCTGATCCCTGAGCCCTCAGGATTATATGGAGCCCACTATGGAATAATAAATACATGTCCTTGTGTCCACTTTAGATAGACCCAGATGTCCCCTCAAGCCCTCATATTCGACCCAGAGGTTCAGAGGAACATTCAGGAGCTTCACAAGCCACAGATAATCCTCCAAGGTACTTTAAAGCTCTTCATTCCAACTCTAAAATACCAAATTGTACAAAACCCAGTGAGTCAGAGGAAGAAAGGAGAGGCTGTGAATGTGTCACTGCTGTGGGCTCTGCAGCAGGAGGGGATCAGCCCAGTCACAGCATGCAGGTGACAATTCCTCACTGGTTCCTGTCTGGAGGAGGACCAGGGCTGGCGTGGGATGCCCTGAGGTGTCTGCAGTGAGGTGTCATGGATTTGGGGGTGCCTGTCCTGGGGAAGGGCTGGGCAGCTCTGCCAGCCCCACTTGCAGCCACAGCACCCTGTGAGGGAGCTGGGATGGCTCAGATGGAACCAGGGCTGCTTTCAGCAGGAAACCAGACACAGGGACTTGAAAAGCTTCGTGCTCTGTGCTGGGAGAGGAGCAGCTGCTTCCTCCTCCTGTTTCCCTCCCTCCCTGATCTGCTCTCAGAGTGCTCTGACTCAGCCTGTGAGGGAAAGTGGAGCTGGCTGTGAGCTCCAGCACTGTAATCACACAATATCCTGAGTAATCACAGAATCCCAGAATATCCTGAGCTGGAAGGGATCCACAAGGATCATGATCCAGCTCCTGACACCCCAGCAATCCCCCCTGTGCATCCCTGGTGTCCAAAGGCTCCTGAAGCTCTGACAGCCTCAGGGCTGTGCCCATTCCCTGGGCAGTGCCAGCACCCTCTGGGGGGAGAAACTTCTCCCAAAATCCAGCCTGGCCCTGCCCTGGCCCAGCTCCAGCCATTCCTGGGTATAGAATACTGGGAGCCTCCCACATAGGGAAAAACTGGCAGCTGACTCCATTGACTCAAAATGCTGAATAATTGCTTTATTAAACTAGATGCTAGATTACATTAATACTATACTATATTAAAGAGATACTGTACTACAGAGAATACTAAAGAAAAACTCATGACTGTCTGAGACAGCCAGGACACAGCTTTAAGCCAATTAACCAAGGAAATAAAACAATCCTCAGCAGAATCTAATTGCCAAATCATTTCAGATAAATAATCTTCCTAACACATTCCACATGTGCAAAAACAACAGGAGCAACAAGTAGAGATAAGAATTGTTTCTCTTCTCTCTGCGCTTCTCCAGGAAACATCCTGTGAGAGAGAATTATCTCTCTCTGTCCAGAGAATGTGACTGCACACCTGGGTGCTGTCCCTGTCCCAGAGCAGAGCTCAGAGCTGTCCCTGCTGTCCCCTCACGAGGAGCTGGCACTGCCCTGTCTGCCCTCAGCCTCCTCCTCTCCCACTGAACAAACCAACTCCCCTCAGCTGCTCTTTGGAGGGGCTTGACAGCTGGCCTGCGAGCAAAGCCAAGTTAGTAGAAGAAATAACAATTGATGATTTTCAAGTGTATCCTTAACAGGAAGAGGACAAGGCCATCAGCATGGAAACAGAATAGAAAAGATACGTGAAAATATTTGTAAGCTAGACTACATGCATGTACAGGTGCCTTATTAAATTTCTGTAAAACTTTTGCCAATTATATTGATGCTAATTGCTTTGCACCAATGAATATAAGAAGTTATTGTGATGTAATTAATGACTTAGGATCATGCTTTGTTAAGAGTATATAAACTGGAGAACATGCAAAATAAAAACTTTTTCTTCTTGGACCCCGTTCACGTGTGTGTGTGTGTCACATCTGACCTAACAGTGACACTGCTCCTCACAAGGTCCTTCCCCACCCTCACAGCCTCCTGTGGACACTCCCTGATGGTTTTTCTTACACCATGGTGCTCAAACTGCCAAAAATATTCCAGGTAAAGCCCCCCCAGCCCAGAGCAGAGCGGGACAGTTCCACCCTGGCCTGATCCCCCAGACACAGCTGAGATTTAATTCAGGGTTTGGTGTGGGGAAGGCCAGAACGCAAACTGGCCATGGGGTATCATTGTCACTGCTGGAAATGAAGGGATGGGACTATTTTCAAGTTAAGAATGATTTATTATTTAGATAAACATCAATCTCAGAGGCCATGAGATTTTAGAGGAGCAAGCAGTCAGCCATAGCTCAAGAGCAGTCACAAGTTTTTTCATTACAACGTAATATATAACTTTCTGAACCAACAGACAGTTGCCATAGGATTTATTTTGTTTTTCTAACTCATCACCTTTACTTACTTCGACTGCACTGTGGATACTTTTATCTAATGGGCTTCTAACTCACATCCACTCATATGCTTCTGTTATAACTTTTAAACTTTTAACTTACTCTATACAGCTATACCCTTACATTATAAACCTTCACCATCTTATCAATGCAGTTTCTCACTTACTTAAGGCATATTCTCACCTACAACTATAGAAACATAATTTTATGATTTTTTTGCTTAATATCTGTTATTGTATTTTTACATCAGTCCAAGCTTCTTCTTAGGGTGTAGATCAAATCTTTCAGTGTCTGTGGAATTTTTTTTTGTTTTTCTGGTTCCTGGGGCTTAGAGCTGAGGGTCTGCTGAGCCTTCCACACACAGAGCCAGCTCCAGGATCCCTCAGGAATGCTGTCAGAGGAGCAGAGCTCCTTCCAAACCTGTGGGACTGGGCGGTTCTGCAATCATGGCAACTGCTCCTGAGACAGATCCCAGTTCTCCCCCTTCTCATCAAGGTTTGCTTTTTTAAAATGTGTTGTTTTTCTCGGCTACACCAGGCACAAGAGTTCTCAGCTTTGTGCAGTGGGTCCTTAGGAGGCTTTTAAGGCAATCCTCACCAGATGGTTTTGCACTTTCTCCTTCTGCTTGGAGCTGAGTCACTGGAGCTGCAGACTGTGGTCAGCACAGACATTTGCATTGGTGATTCTGTTTTTATCTGTGAAGCTGATGCCTGCTTTAGAGCTGGGATGGCACTCTTTAAGTAAAGACCATAATAACTGGGAGTTCTGGGATTAGCTGAGCCCTAGAGCTCAAAGATGAGCAGGACAGAGAGGTCTCAGCTCATGGATATGGCTGCTCCAGGAATTGTGCTCCATGTTCCTACTGGCCAGAATTAGGTTGGGCCCAAGATTGTCCTCAGAAAATCACAGGAATTTTCTAGAGAAGGAACAGCCCCTGCAGGATCACTCTGTGCTGATGGCTCCACAGAGATCTGGAGCAGCTCTGCTGTTAGGAAAGGCTGGGAGAATTGGGAATGTTCAGCTGGAGAGGAGAAGCTTTGGCGTGACCTCAATGTGGCCTTGCAGGGCCTGAAGGGGCCAACAAGAAAAATTGAGAGGGAATATTTACAAGGGATGAGTGACAGGACACAGGGAATGGCTCCCACTGCCAGAGGGCAGGGATGGATGGGATATTGGGAATGAGGAATTGTTCCCTGTGAGGGTGGGCAGGCCCTGGCACAGGGTGCCCAGAGCAGCTGTGGCTGCCCCTGGATCCCTGGCAGTGCCCAAGGCCAGGCTGGACATTGGGGCTGGAGCAGCCTGGGACAGTGGGAGGTGTCCCTGCCATGGCAGGAGTTGGATGAAATCAGCTTTAATCTCCCTTCCAAACTGTAGGAGTGACAGGGGTAGGACGGTGGGGATGGATGGAGACGAGAGATCTCTGCAGCCAGGTCAGGAACTTGGGGTTTATTGCAAAGGGCCTGGGTGCAGGGCCCTGCTGGGAGCTGCCAAACACAGCTGGAGCAGCCTGAGAGAAGAGAGAGGGAGAGAGTAAAAAAGGTAAGAGAGTGAGGTTCCCGTTACAATACAATAAATCTTGTTCTGTGCTGAATATTCTGATTCTCACTAACCAATCCAGTACAAGATACAAATCCTACAGCATTTCCATACAGCCTATAAGAATCACTACATTACCATACTGTGTTACATTTTAAACCCTAAAAACTCCTCTTTGGGCCCCTTCTGCCAAGCTGTAGGGTCTGCTCTGACCCTTGGGCCTGTCTGCAAGCAGAGGGAGTTGTTCCATCAAAAGGGGATTACCTTCAGCTGGCCACACCATTGTTTTCCAGTTGTTCAGTAACTGAGGGATCTCAAAGCTTGCTTTCATTTCAATCTCACTTATATTTTCCATATTCTCAAAATCCTTTGCCAGACAATCATATTTATAAGGCTTTCCTGTTTCATCTTCCCCAACAGCAACCCAAACCATTCTGGGATTCCATGATCTTTTTGATCTTCATTCAATTTATTTACAGGTCATCCAGCTGTAAACTGGAGTAGCTCCTCCCCATGCTGCAACCTTTTTATCCTGTGTGTTCCACACAAGTTTTGGGACTCCTATTTCCCATCTCTTCTCTTCATCTCTTTCAGACAATAAACATTATGGGTTGCTGGACTGGGGCCCTCAGGATGGGTGGAGGAGTTGAAATTTAGAAGTGCAGGAGCTGTGAGTTGAAAATGCCTTGAGCAAGAGACAATTAAACCTTGGAATGTGCCCGAAATGCAGAGAGGAGGAGGGGCTGCACACAGGAGGCTTGAGATGGTGAAGGACCAGGGTACCAGGACATCCCATCTCTTCTCCCAGCCCCAAATTCTGCATGTTGTGAGCCACACTTCACCAGTACTGAGCTGAGGCTGCTTCCAGGGAATGTGGGACTGGGAGGGAGCATTCTCCTGGCCTTGCACCCCTATCCCAGCAGCTTTTGTGCCCACATGGAGCTGCCCTGGCCCTCAGGACACAGAGTTTACCCCACCCACCCCTGTCTGTGCAATGCTCTGTGCAGAAGGCTTTTTACACAAAATACATTGCCAGGCTCTTTGGAGGGGGTGGAATGTGAGTTTTTCTCCCTATTTTCCAGTATCTTTGGAGTCCTGGGGAAATGTGATGTTTTATCAGGCCCTGATTTTGCTGCTGAAGCAAAATCCTGGCTGCCACTCACTTCTGTGCGGGGCTGTCACAACACTGCTTTGGACCTGACTTTTTTTATTCATTATTGATCATGGGAAATTGTTTCCAGAAGAGGGATGTAATTTATTTATCACCGAGGCTTCCAGTGGAATGTGATTTGTGCTGGAGTCCTGTTCCCTGAATTGTGCTCTGGCAAACATGATAAGGCTCAGGAAGTAGGACAGCTTTGATGCTGAGGAGTCACTCTTAACATCCCAAACACTGCTGGGAAAGGGCTGCACCTCCCTCCTGTGCCTCAATCCTGCTGTGCCCCAGGCTCCTCTGGAAATCTCTGCTCCCCCTCTGCCTTTGGGGGCAATTGGGGGGGCCTGGAGCACCCCAGACCCTCTCTTATCTCATCACATCAATATTATCCCCCTTGAGAAGCTCATGGGAAGTGGTTTAGGCAGAATAAACTTTTCTTTTATAGCAGGAAGTGAGCAAATGGAATTAACTCTGTCGTAAAGGTTATTTGCTAGCCAATAAATAGATATTTTTAAGGGCAGAGTCTGGTGTTATTCCATCTGTCAGAGCTATCCCTGACTTTAGGATTCAATATTTTTATATGGCAGTGTGTTTATCCTCACCGTGAAGTGAGGGTTGAGGGGAAATCTGGGATTTGAGTACCCTCAGCTGAGCAATATTCACTGGCATCCACTGCTCTGAGGTATCCACAGGAGCCTATTCCAGCTGCAGGCAGATTATGACCTCCACAGATGATGTGAAAAAGGGGGAAAATCCTAGAACTGCTCTTATAATCTGTAATAATCTCAGCCTGGCATTGATCCTGTACTTTTTTACCCAGGGCAATGCCATCCTTTAATTTCTTCTGTTCTCCCTTCACTTCTGGTTTCATCCTTCCCCTCCATTAAAGTCTGGAGTGTCCTCCTGCACTCCTGCTGCTGCTGTCCCCAGGATTTTAGTGGGAACATTTGAAAAATAGATAGCAGCCAAGGAGCACATTCCCTTTTATTACAGCTGTTCTGTCTGCATATGCAATGGTGAATTAACTCCATTTCCACAAGACTCTTGATTTTTATGTAGCAGTGGAGAGGAGTTCAGGCCATAAAACTTGTTTGATCCTGTCCACATTCGTGTTCTTAAATATCTCAGGACACCCCAGTGGAGCCCATGCTGCTCCTCTCTTTTTGTGCAGCTCTCTTTCAGTGTGTTTCCATCTTGTTTAATTTCCTTTAAAAGCCAGAAAATCTCCCCCAATCTGTTTCTTTGCCTCTTTCTGAGCCTGCCTGTTATTGTTGGGGAGTTCTAGCATGACACTGCCTCAATATAGGCAATTTTCTCCTGCAAACACGTTATCATCACTGCTCCAATCCATTTATTGCTTGAGAACCTCTGGGGCAGTGCCTGCTCTGCTCCACTGAGCACCACAGATAGACCCTGGCTGCTCCTAAAGCTCTGAAATTGGTGCCCTGCTCCACTGGCTGGGCCATTTCGGCCAAACCTGTGCCTGCTAAAGAAACATTTTCCTCTTCCTGGAGCTTTTGTGTCCTGATCCTGCTGTATCCCTGGGTTTATGCTTGTGGATGTGCAGGCTCGAGCTCGGCGCCTCGTTTATTGAGTTACTTTTATGGCAGCAGCTTCTATCCTTCTGTCTTAATCTCATTTTATGTCTTTTTTCTTTCCCCCTCTCCCAGCCTTCACGGCTGTAACTATCTCTGATATTTAAATGCCCACATACATGATCAGTAGATCTTTGGAGTAATATTTTTATTTAGTTAATGCCAGGCCTGGCTCCCTTTCCGAGGAGGAAATCTCACACTCACATCACACGAGCTCTTCTGCAGTGGCCACAATAGCAATAAATAGGTTTATTGCTCTTGTCAGAGACATATGTTTCAAGGCCAGCAGGGCCTTTATGATTATTTGGTTGGAGATTATGGATTGCTCAGAGCAGAACTCAAAGCACTGAGTCAAAATTAATAACGTGCAGGGTTCTTTGCGTGATCCGAATGCCGCGCTCGGGGACACACGGCCCTGATGGAGGTGGCACTTGAGCCGGGCTTGGCTGCACTCCTGGGAGCAGCCAGCTCCCTCCTCCGAGCCCACAGAGCTTTCCCAAAGTGCTGGGGACGAGCAGCCACGTGCTCACAGTTTTCTTTGCACCGTGGAAATGTCAGGGATAATTTGCAGTTTGTGTTCCTGCAGCAGCAGGACCCGGGCAGGACGGGGGCTGCCAGCAAGCTGGCAACGTCTCCCAAGCTTTCCCTGAGTCTCTGCTTCCTTCTGGTCCTGCAGACTCGATATTTTTGCTGGGAGCTGCTGTTCCCAGAGAAGCCATCTCCAAATGACACAGCTCCCCCAAAAGCTCATTGCTCAGGGGGTCTTTAAAGCCTCTCTGCTGCACTTAGCCCCGCTGAGCTGTGCTGCTGATTATGATGCTCTGCAAAAAGTTGTTTCACAACTATGATTTTCCAATTACTTAAATCACCTGGAACTGAGGAATAAACCAGAGCTCCCTGTTATTTCTCTCCTTTTTTTCTGCTTGTTTTGAGGGGAGTTTTTGGTCCTGTTTTGCTCCCTGCAGAGAGCACTGCCTGATTCCTGGGGGCTACCTGGCTGCAGGTGTGCATCCCACCCCCTCTCCATCACAGGTGGGCTCCAATTGAAATTCAGGACACTCCTGCAGGGATCCAGGTGTCTGGAGGGATATTGCAATGGTCCACAGGGCACAAGGACACATCAGGAAGCTGAATTTCAGAGCCCATCTCCAGCTCAAACAGAGTTGGATTTCTCCTGTGGGGAGAGGGGGATGTTCCAGCATTTGTCAGACCCATTTTTGGGGAGGAGGTCACAGCCAGAGGTTTAGAAAAGTGACCCAAAAGACTAAAAGAGTGACCCACAGGGGCACCTCTGCCTGCTCCAGGCTGCTGGGACACAGATCCAGAGCTGTCCAGAGCTTTGGGATTGGTTTGGCCAGACTTCTACCATTCTGAAAAGACCCACCCTAAATATTAGATGGAAAACACACCAAGAGAGATGGAAAGGGAGCAGATGGGACAGAAGGGAATGTTCCAAAGGGTTATTAACAGCTCTTCCCATGCCCAGAGTGTCCCTGCAGGCAGATCCTTGATTCCAGACTTGGTTTAGGCAAGTGATGAATGGATTTTGGGATTGCAGCAGCCACTTCTGATCCCAGATCGTCCCACTCTCTCCCAGGCCTGCCTTCTCAATCCCTGTCCCTCATTGTGGGATCTCTGACAGGTTTGCAGCATCCCAACCCTGATCCCACCCCTCCTGTCCCCTCCAGCTCCTGCTGCCTGGAGCAGGGATTTGCCCTCTCTCCGTGGTATCCCAGCTAATCCAAACTTCTTTCAGGAAAGGGAGACAGCTGGGAATGTCTCTTTTCCACACGAGGTGCTTCCCACAGTCCTGGTGACAGCAGAGGGTGGGTGGGTGTGCAGTGGATAAATTCCCATGACAACTCTGAATTGTCTTTAGTGGATGGGGAGAGAAAATTGGATACAGATTTAATACAAAGCCACTCAAATCTGCTTGGGAAAGGGAGCCTGGTTATCCAGATTCCATAACTCCCAGCCCTTCTACAGGATGCACTCATTAAAGGCAGCTGGAAGTTGGAATTACCTATCCAGAGCAGTTCACCAGATTGTTGCTTCCGTGAGAACAATATGTTATAAACCACATACCAGGGAAGTTGTTTTAATTAACCAATTATCTATTCCTAGTTTCTCGTAGCTCTCTTTATCTCTGTTCTTTAGCTACAGTACAATATGGAAATGAAGGCAAATGAAAGCATTTTATTAGGCAAAACAGAATGAACCAGGAATATAAGAACTTACAATGAATCAAGCACAGGCCACCCAAACATGCCTGGAACATGTGAGTTTAACTGTGGTTGTTGAAACATGGATATAAGGAATTAAATCAGTTAATCCACGTTATCCTGCAGCTCCACAGGCAGGCTGAGCTGTACCTGCAGGGCTGGAGGAGCCTCTGGGGGGGTTCAGATCCCTCACCATCACCCCAGAATTTGTTTCTGGCTGCAGCATTCCAGCTGTGCCTGCCCTGTCCCTCATCCCCTGGATGTGGGAGCAGCACTGAGGGCTCAGGGCTCCATCCCAGTGCCCTCTGAGCCTCATCCCAGTGGGATCATCCTCCTTCCTGTGGGATCAATCTCCTTCCAGCGGGATCCATCAAGTCCTGCAGAACACACCTCAGGGGAGGCTCCATCCCAGACCCATGGGATTGGAGAATACCTCAGTTCTTCACTCCACACTTCCTGAAATAACCCTGGGGGCACTTAGGGAGCAAATCCCACCCTCTGCTCAGGCAGTTCCTCATTCCCTGGATGAGATTTTTACCAGCAAGCTCCCAGGCCGTGTCTAACAGAGCCCCCACACCCAGGACTGAAGATTTGCCTCTCTCCAGGGCTTTTTCCTGGTGTGGGATCCTTGTGGCATAACCAGGACCTCTCATCCAGGCTGTGGTGCCTCAGCATGGTCACTGCACCACCCCTGTGACCACACGCTGGGGCTTTTTGTGCCAGCAGGGTTTTGTCACTGAGAACAGATGTGCTGAATGACCATTAACAGGGAAATTCAGGCAGACTGAGGATGGGGTGGCTCCAGGCTGTTCTCCACCTCAGAACAACCATTAACAGGGAAATGCAGGCAGACTGAGGATGGGGTGGCTCCAGGCTGTTCTCCAACTCAGAATTTCTGCCACCCCACAGCAAATCCCCTCCTTGTAAATCCAGGACAGCCCCAAATTCCTCACAAGCTTTTCACTCGGGTAAGAGCTTCCAGAGGAGAATCTGGACACCAAGAGGCATCTTGTCAGTGAGTAAAGGAGACACAATGATCAGCTCCGTGTGGGGCTTATCACCCTGAGCCAGCAGGGGAGGGAGAGCTCCAGCTCCTACTGCACTGGCAGGGACTGCTTGCCAAGATAAACCAGGAGTGCATTCAAGTATTTTCTCTCCAAGTGATAGGAAAGTCACGTTGTTGTTACTCCACACCTCCCGAGGCCACTCCCTGAACAGGATTGCAGAGGAAGTTAACGGGATGCTGGTTGTGGATGTGATTTAAGGACTGGTGCCTGCTCCCCCAGCTCTGCCTGGGGTGTTTGGTGCTCCAGGGAGAGGAGAGCAGGACAAGGGATGTGGGTTTAGCCAGCCCCTTCAGGAAGCACCTGTGGCTCCTGGCACTCACTGATCAGAGGGGTTAAAATGAGGAGATTCCCACCTGGAAGAGTCTCCTGCTCCTCCCCAGGCAGGGAACAAAGCCCCTGCTGCATTTTGGCTGCTCTGGGAATGGAAAAGGAGGAGCACCCTCAGTTTGGGTGAGACAGCTCCAGTCGTCTCTGACCTCTAATTAACTGTGCAGCTGAAGTTCTGCTGGAATGGTGTTAATTGAGGCCCTGGCCATTAATGATTGCTGGGAGGGGCAGCATCCGTGCCCTGCTGACTGGAGCCACCCCGGGCTGTCCTCAGCCACCCTTCCCTGCCCTGGATTCTCCATTTCAAAGCCATAACAAGGTCCCTGAGGATTTTCTTTCTCCCTGTCTGCAGGGAGCAGGAGCTGTGGCTGCCCCTTCCCCGTTCCTGTCACACCTCAGTTGTTCCACAGGGCTGGAATGGGAGCTTTTCTGTGAACCAGGGATTTACTGTTGGTCTGATTGGAGCCTGAACAGTCTAATCAAGTGTAACAAACTGTTATTATCCCAGCTCTGATAACACCAGGGCTAGGAATTAATATGGAAAAGGATCATCAATATCAGAGCGATAAAATCCCTGGGATCTGTCTCAGCCTTGTGCTGATGCCAGTCCTCGAGCAGAAAACACCTCTGGGTGTCCCCAGGGTCAATGGCAGCTCCAAAACATCACCAGGGTGGCTGCAAGGGGCCCTTCCCTTCCCTGGGGTCACCACCAACCCCCAGGGACAAATGATTGGGAAGGGCTGGTTGGGATGGAACTGGATTTGGCAAAGAGCTTGGAGCAACCTGGGATAGCGGAAGGTGGAAGGTGTCCCTACCCATGGAACTGGATGAGCTTGAAGGTCCCTCCCAACCCAAACCAATCTGGAATTACCCTTTCCTGAATATCCAACACTACTTTGGATGGTCTTCCTTATGCTAATAATAATAATATAATATAATAAAATATAATATTTTATTTCCATTTAACATTTTATTGCTTCCATTTAGTAGGTTATATATTAAAATTAATACTAGCACTTTATTTTCTGCACTTTTATGGGTTCTCCAACACTAGAGCCAGCTACTTTTTAGAAGATTTTTTTTCCTATCAAAGTGCTATTTTGTCAAAAATTAAGCCTTAACCTGGAGTAGGCTCCTCCAATGCTGAAAGAATTTAATCAAGGAAAGCCACAATGATAATTTTGCTTTCAAAATAACCTTTCCTCTCATAACTTTTTATTCATGCCAACAATCACACAAGGACTTTTTTAATACTGAAATTACTTTAGGATGATTTGTTGCAGGTGGTTAAATGCAGTCATCACTGCAGCTTTGAAACGTGGCGGGTACTGATGTTTGAAAGGTGTGAGGACATGGTGGGAACTGCCTTTTGTCTGAAGTTCTTCTGCCTTTGGGTTTTGAGTTTGCTGATGCTCCGCAGGGACCGAGCTCGAGCGATTTGCGATAATTGTGAAATCTGAAAGGGCTCCCTGACGCCTCTGCTCTTCCCCTCCTGCTCCAAATGGCTGCAGGAGGGATTAGCTCTGCTCTGGAATTGTCCCCGGCTCCCTGATTTTAGTGCTGGAAAATTACAGAGTCTGGTGCTCCTCAGACTGGGGGCTGGGATTACAAAACTCCCGAAATTGGTGCAGACAGCCCCGTGTGCGGCTCCCTGCGAGCACAGAGGGGAGAGCTTGTTTTGATAACATATTGCAAGTGTTCACATTACCCGAGCAGCTGCAAACTGCCCTCCATTTTAGGGAAAAATAATGGACCTTTTTCCTGGGAGAAGTGCATGTTTATATCTGCAGGCAGTAATTAGAGGCTGGTGAGTCAAGGCACTGCAGAAGGAATGGGGACCAAACCAAACCTGTGGGGAAAAGGAGCTGAAAACTGCTTGCGTGCTTGTTCTGGGATAAATTTAACCTTCCTGAAACCGATCCAGGTGGAGCTTTTCCCACTCTGGAGAGGCACCACAGGGTTGGCTTTGGCCAGGGTCTGTCCTGTGTGGCTTTCCCAGCTGGAGCAGCTGGATGAGGGATCCTGGTGGGCAGCAGCTCCTGTGGGATGGCATCTCCTTGTCTCTGATAAAGGGACCCTCCAGCCCCTCTCAGAAAGGGCTGGGTATTGTCCAAGGGCCTTTGGAATGTGGGAGACTCCTGAGATGGAGATTTTGAGACCTTGTTGGGTGGATCCCATCTCCTGTTTTCTCCCCCACAGCAGCTCCAGGTACAAGGTGCCCTCAGGCTGTTCCAGGCATTCCCATCCTTCCCTCCTCTCCTTAATATTCCCAAGTTTCACACCAACTTTTAATAGCTGATCCAAAGGGGCTGGCAGAAGGCTCCAGAAGGAGCAGCCAGGCTTGACCAGCACTATTAAATAGTGATTTTATCCATGTTCACACAGGTGCAGGAGGAGGGAACGGGGAGTACATAACAGAAATCGGATTTTTTCTCGAGTTTACAGGAGTTTGAGATTAAAGAAGTTGGTGGAAGCTGGTAGGATAAATGAGATGGGAGCTGCTGAGAGATAACAGGGAGGATTAGTGGGGGCTCAGCAATAATGGAAAGCAGGTCTGGGGTAGGAATTGTCACCCTGGAAGTTGGGGGGACCATGGCTCCAAGAGGGCAGACCTGGCACTGGGACTGGGGAAAGACCAGTCTAGAAATGATCTCTTTTCTCCATGAGCAGTGATGGCCACTGTGTTTTGCATATCAGTGTGATGGTAACAACCACTGCTTCACTCTGCCACTGGAAGCTCCCTTTAATTTCCCTCAGAGGTGTGGAGTGATCCAGCCAAATCTTGCATAGCAAATTTATGGAGAAATCCAGGAGAGAACATTAATTCTGCATTTCTCCTCTTCATCAGATCACTGCCCTTTAAGCACCCTCATAAACTCATCCTGCTCTTGCATTTCTTTGCAATATCTACAGAGAGAGGCACTTAGACCAAACTATTTCCTTTTCCTGAGCACTTCCCCGCTGCTCTGTGATCATCTGCACATTAAAAAAGGGTTTGTCCCTTTCTCTCTTTGTATTTCACCTTCACACTTGGAAGGGATTTCTCCAGTCCTCTTTTTGCTCCAGAATATTCTTGTTTGGGGCAGAGTTCTCACCAGTCCTGCCCAGGTGCAGCCCCTTGGCTGTTCCCATCCTTCTCCTGCTGCCCCCAGACCACACAAATCACTCAGGGTTGTCCCTTAACAGCCTCAGCTCATTTGGGGCTGATTAAATGCAGCTCTGAAGAGCTGCACAGCTCTTCTCCAGGAAAATGTGCCTTTCCCAAGGTGTTTTCCCCCTGACTGTAAGATCTGTGACAAGTAGAGCCATTTCCTGAGGAACACGAGGATGTGCCACAGACCCCCCCATGCCTCGGGGCTTGCTCATGGCCTTCAGCACAGGGACCTACTTATGTGGAGCTGTAGCTGCTTTTAAAAGCACTAAAATACACCAGGAAAATGCAGAGTGCTTGTGTGGACAATTAATTTGTGCTGTGCAGCGCCTAAGAGTTCTTCTGAGTGCTGGCAGAGTGACTCAGAGCTGGGCTGGGTGGTGACAGCCCTGTCACTGCTGTGATGGAGCAGCTCACCAGCCTTTCATCGGGCCCAGGTTTCTCTCCTTGGCAGGTTGGGTTGTTTTGGATTCAGTGTGTCCAAAGAGCTCAGCACAGCTCAGAGCCAGGCTGGGGCTGGAGCCAGGTCCCTCTGGTCAGTGGATGGCCCCAGGGGCTGTGACCATCCAGGGGAATCAGCTGAGAGAAGGTGACAGTGGCGCTGCTTCTCCACCCCACCACCCTCCCCAGGAAAGTTATGGTTCACCTGCCCTGTGTTCCCCAGCACTCTTCACTCCGTAATTCCCAGAATTCACAATCCTGCAAGGACCTGTTCCCGTGATTCAGGTTTGGGAATCATCTCCACAAGGATAAAAGCAACCCTGTGGCTTCACCTCTGTGTGCTCCTGTGCTAGAGCCTCTCACTCCCAGCCCTCATCTGCCTGGGATGGGGACACAGAGGGGACAGGACACAGATGGGACAGGACAAGGTCCCTGGCAGGGGCTGAACACAGAGACTCTCACCTGGGGCAGTTTTCAGTGCAAGCCGGAAAATTGGATTTATCCAGAGGGCTTGTTTGGGCATCCAAGACCTGTATGACCAGAGAGTGGTGAGGGTCCTGTCCCAGATTCCCCTTTGGCAGAGGATTTCCCTCCCCTGAAGGGCTGGGAGGGCAGAAAGCCCCACTGACAATCAGCACTGGGGTTTGTAGGAGCACCACTGCTCCAGGGCCACGCTGGATGTCAAACCTGGAGTTTTCCACCTCTGCCAGGGCGTGACCTCCACAGGGGCTGCAGGAGACCCCTCAGACCCATCCATGTCTGGAATTAAGTGGGATTCCCCAAACTCTTCTCCTGGGGCCCCACAGGCCCAGCACCAGCTCCTCCTTTGCTGGCATTGTGTCTGTCTGTCTGTCTGTCTGTCTGTCTGCAGGCTGCCCTGGGAGCTGCAGGACTGGAGCTATTCTGGGTGCTGTGCCTTGACACATTCCTGCAGGGTGCCTCTCCCAGCCACGGAGAGCTGTGGCAGAGGAGCTTTTAATTAGCCAGGATCCCAGAGCAGCGAGGGTGGCTCAGCTCCCTGCAGTGACAGCTCCAGCTTTGCTCTGTCCTGCCTTGTTTCCACTGAAACTTCCCGGAGCCCTGGAAAACGCACAATTAGAGGCTGTTAGGTGATTGATTCCTGGGCGAAGGGGCCTTTCCTCCTTGCCTGGAAGGTCTGGCAGGTATTATTTAAAGAGCTAATGAATGTTAATGGGCACATTATTTGCAAATCTTGAAGTGGAATATTAGATCAGGGCTCCTGTGTGTCATGGTAATCAGCTTTCCTTCGCCCGCTCTGGCTCAGGGGGGAACCACCCTGCAGTTGCTTTGTTGTGTGCTTTTCAGATTAATATCCCTTTTCCAATCCAGCAGCTTTTCTCGGGGTGTTAGAGTCGAGAAGCAGATGGTTCCCATGCTGCTGTTTGATGGCTGACCCGGGGGTTGTCCTGCTCAGAACCGAGCACAGAGCGAGCTCCTCCCTGCCTTGGTCTGTGCTGAGAGGGGAAAAGGTGCCTGGGAGGAGGCAGGGCTGGGCCTGCACAGCAGCATCCTGGGATGGAAAGCAGCATCTGAGCTGCTCAGAGCCCTCCTGCATCCTCCTCAGATGGGCTTTGAGGGGCTCACTGCAGGAGCTCCCTGCTGCTGCTGCTCCAGGCTGCCTCTTCTCCAGCGCTTCCCAAATCTCACTTGGCTGCTTCCTCCTGCTCTTCCACCCATGGGGATGCCTTGTGAAGGCTGGCCTAGAACAGAGGCTGGACAAAGTTAAAGAATAAAATAGGGATTTATTAAAAGGCCTCAATGGATACACCTTGGGCACCCAAGATGAACCAAAATGGTCACAAAATGCACGACTGGTCACAGGGTCTCTCACTTTGATCAGTTCTGCTCCATTTGCATCTTGCAGTTCATTGTCCCATTCCAGCTTTAGCCCATGCAGTCCCATCCTGCTTGTTTTTCTCTCTCCAGCCCACGTTGTTTGTGCTCTTGGGCCTGAGATTTGGATCATTTGTCCTTGGTGCCCAGCTGGAGCAGGAATTGTTTTGTCTCCCTGCCCTGTGCACAGAGCTCACCATCCCCTCATATGAAGCTCAGAATTACACATTGAAGCAGCACAGAATCTGAAAAATACAAAAGCTAAAACCTGAGGCATCCATGTACTCCTCCATATTGTCTCATCCAGGCCAGCCCAGACCTCTGGCCAGGCTGGTGGCCCCCATGCCCACATGCCCTGGATAACGGGCTGCTCCTGCATGCCAAAGGCAAGGTTTGAGTTGTGTTTTCCACAAGAACTCACTGAAAGATTCACATCCCAACCTTCCTGGCCACATCTGGATCAGGGAGCACAGCCTCTGCCAGCTGTGACCCCAAATGCCAGGCACACCTCTGCACAGCACACACGTGGTGTCCCTCAGGAGGCCAAACTAAAGGAAAGATGAAATCCCAGGGGATTTTCCAAATGTTTTTGCTGGAGCCTTTCCTGAGCATCAGACAGGGAAGTGAAGCTGCTGCACAGAGAGCAGCACAGCCCTGCCCTGGCTCAGGAGGTGCCATGGACCTTCCTGGGGCCCAAAGTGAGCCACAAAATGGGGACTTGGGAGGCCTGTGGGTGACAGGAAGGTTGGGTGACAGTGGATTCAGGTGTTCCACCTGCCCAGTGCTGCTCCCAGGTAGGGGATCCCAGTGGGAACAGCAGCACCAGGAACTCAGGGGGAAAATTCCCCAGGTGCAGCACAGGTGAGGGATGGGGGAAGGTTCAATTCTGCCAAAATAAAGGAGCAAATTGATGATGAAAAAAGATCCATCACCTACTTCTGTATTTCCAGTCTCCTTCTGGGTGAATCCAGCAGATTTGTGCCTTGCAAGGGGAAGATTCCTGCTCTGTCACACACCTGCTCTGCTGCTCCAGACTCCTGAGCATCCACCCATCCTCCTCAGCTCCTTGGTGCCAACCTACTTTGTATTAACAGCGATTCAAATGTTAACAGCTGCTGTCCATGTTCGTCAAAAAGCAGCTTAATACAAATATATGATTATTGTATGAGCATTGTATAAAAGATACTTGTGTGTGTCTTAAGCTAAAACAACAATATACACTTTTATCCAATCCTGATACGTCTATAAATATATTTAAATGGGTATAAATATTTATAAATAGTTTCTGTAATCTCCTGTAATTAGGCTCTAAGCTCTGTGACAGACAGCATCTGTTTGATCTGCGGGTGCTCTGTGTGTGTGTGTGGCAGGTCTCTCCAACAGCAGTGCTGGAGTCAGGAGATGCCTCTGAAGGGAGCTGGCTCCTTCCCCTGGGAGGGGAAACCCAGACCTGGAGCAGCTTCAGGTGCAGGGAGAGCTGAGCCCAGCTGGGAGTGTGCAGCCAGAGCAGGGCACGGAAGGATGAACAGCCCAGGGTGATGCTGGAAATGCTCTGTGAGTTATTGGCAGCTGGAAGCTGGGCTGGGAGGAAGGAGCAGCCAGCGAGGACGTGGTGGGTGGGAAAAGTATCATAAACCCTTTTTTTATTTCTCCTCATAACTCTCTTTATTTCCTCTCTGTTTGACTGTCGCTTTGAGCTATCTTTGTTCCAGAAGGAGAGGAAGTAACCTAACACAGAGTCAAACAAAACGGGCCCTTTTTGCTCTAAAAGCCTTTTGGGAGTGCTCCCGACACAGAGGAAATGGGGTGGATTTCTCAGAGCTGTGGCAGCAGCTGATGAGCTTGGTGGCAGCAGGACAGGACAATCCATGGTCACACAGAGCCACCAGGAGCTCCCACGGGTGGGATTCAGGTCCCAGAGCAGCTGCTGGGCCAGCTGGAGCCCTGTCTGGGCTGCCCCAGGATTGTCCTTTTCCAGCTCAGGACAGACTGACGTGGCTTAGGTGGCTCCTGGGTATCCCTGAACACCCCATGGCACAGGGGAACCCTCAGACCACCCCACACAGGGACCCCACAGGGGTCTTGCAGAAGGACAGAGCAGGAATCTTCCCCTTGCGAGGCACAAATCTGCTGGATCCACCCAGAAGGAGACTGGAAATACAGAAGTAGGTGATGGATCTTTTTTCATCATCAATTTGCTCCTTTATTTTGGCAGAATAGAGCCTTCCCCCATCCCTCACCTGTGCTGCACCTGGGGAATTTTCCCCCTGAGTTCCTGGTGCTGCTGTTCCCACTGGGATCCCCTACCTGGGAGCAGCACTGGGCAGGTGGAACACCTGAATCCACTGTCACCCAACCTTCCTGTCACCCACAGGTGCCAGGACAGAGGGCACCATCCCTTGTGCCAAGGGCTGCTGGGTGTGTTTGATGACAGAAACAGAAACTGGGCACTGCAGAAGCTCCATGGGGACACCCTTCTTGGCTGGGGAAGGGTTTTTGGGGTGATGCACAGGTCATGCTCTGGGGAGATGCTGCTCAGGAGGCACCAGTGGAATGGGGAGGAGGAGGAGGGGGAGAGGCACAGTTTGCTGCTCCAGTGGTGGATCCTGGTCCAGTTCAGCTGCTCGTGTGCCAGGCTGTGTCCCTGGCACTGCAGAGATGTCCTGGCTCCCATGGGCACCGCTCTGTGCCCCCTCTGCCCACTCTGGGGGTGGTGGATGTGTCCCCTGCCCTTTGTCCAACCAGCCTGTGCAGGTTTTAATTTGAACCTGGGTAGAAACACTAATTTTGTGTAGTGGTTTTGGTTTGTTAATTTGATATTTTATTCATTTTGAGATTTTTTTGGTTAATTTTGAGATTTTTTTGGTTAATGTATTAATGTACTTACTTCTTGATGTGAGATAGGAAGATAGGATTAGAAGAAAGGTGAAGTAGGTTTTTCCAACTGTGGCACAGCCCCACTGTGTTCCTGCTTCAGGTGTGTGAGAAGAGCCTATTCTGCCTGTGGGATGGGGGGAAAGCCCTGCTGGAGGAGATGGAGGCACCTCTGCTTCCTGCAGGCTGAGGGAGAGGATGGGAGAGCCATGGATTGAAAGGTTTGGCTGTGTGGGATGGAGACAATTGCTGGGAATGGCAGGGAAAGGGAAAGTGGAGCAGAGCAGAACAAAGGCAGACTGAAGCAGGAGCCTGGGGCTGTGCAGGGAGTGGGAGAGCATCCAGCAGAGCTGGACTGGCTGTGCCAAAACCTTGGGAATTGTTCTGACTCCACTCTGGCTCTCCGTGCTGAGCCCTGCTCCTGAGCTGGGCACTGTGCTGCTCTGTGGCAGATGATTGTCATTCCCAATTTCTCTGTTTAAAAATGCAGGAGAACAGACTGAAAGAAAAATAATCAAACTGCCAAGTGCAAAGTTGCAGAGTGATCTTTGCTTTGCAGCTTTGACTTGGGCCCCGGCTGTGTATCTTTAATCTTCCACAAGTCTTTAATCAGAAGAAAATCTGGCTTATCCCTAAAGCCCAGGGTCTGAGGCTGTGCAGTGCAAACAGAATCCTCAGAGCCTCGGGGAGGGGATGGAGCAGACCCAAGTGGGGATGTGGCTGTGGCTGCCCCCTGATTGCAGCAGGGCAGGGCAGGAGAGGAGATGCTCGAGGCAAGAACGGGGGCGGGGAAATGAAACTGTGACAGCTGTGAATGCATAAACAGGCTGGGGGTTTAACAGGGAAACAGGGAAATGTTGGGAAGTGTTGTCTGCACTCACCTGGAGTGAAACCTGCTGGGTTTTGTAAGCCTGGATTTATCACAGAGGTACAGCTGGGAAGGGACACTAAGCTGATCCCATTCCATCCCTGCCATGGGCAGGGACACACCCCACTGTCCCAGGGTGATCCAGCCTGGCCTTGGACACTTCCAGGGATCCAGGGGCAGCCAGAGCTGCTCTGGGCAAGCAGAGAAACCCCACTGATTTAGGGGTGATGCTGAGGATTTGGGGTTTTTTAGAAATAGGGCAGTGACCTCCTACCAGTTTACAACAGATTCTAAAGGACCAAGAGGAAACAGGAGAATCCAGCAGAGCCTGTGCTGCTCCTGGGACAGGAACAAAGCCAGCCCTGCCTTTCCTTTAGAGCTCAGGGCATCTACCTTGAGCTTCAGGACAGATTTTTCTGGCATGGACAGGGCTTTCCCCACTGTGTTTAAGGAGAGCAGACTCACTTTCCAAGTGTTTGCAGGCAGACCCAGCCAGGGTGGGTGGCTGCTCCTGGGTCTCCCTTTCCTCCCCTCCTGCCTTGCTGAGTGTTCCTGGAAGTTTTCAGCTGTGCTAAAAACCTCAGAGGAAATTATGGGATTGGGAACAATCCTGCTCCCAACCTAAAACCTGCCACAGGGGAAGATGCTGGATTGTCACCACCTTCCTCTGCGTGGTCACAGATTTTAAATAATTCCTTGCTCAGCACCACTAAATGGCTCCTTCCTGTGCCACATCCTTCGGGCTCTGGGGTGAATTCCAGGTGCTCCTTGGAATATTTTCAATTTCCCCATTTTGCTCCCCCACCTCCTCAAAGGCTGCTGATTTTGGGACGGCAAATGTTGGAATAACTTCCTTCTTTGGGAAGAGTTCTGGGGGATGAGGGAGGCTGGGAGCTCTCCTTAAACTTTGTCATTATCAGCATAAACTTCCCAGGGCTAAAATGAGTTATTTGGTGTGGTTTTCTCACGCAGATTTATTTGGCAGCACACACAAAGGCAGGTAAAGCTGGATGTGTCCATTCTCAGGAGCAGCAATCCCAGCTGGAGTGGGAAATTGTGCAGGGAAAGAGGGATTCTGGATGTCCCTTTTGATCAGGGTGGGATCTAGTGAGGTTTTATCCCAGCTTCTGGGTTTTCTGTGGAAATCAGAGGGACAGGACCCCAACCCATGGGAGCCAGGACAGAAAGCAGCAATGGGGCAAGTGCAGGGGAGGGGTAATTAGTGCAATGAACAATTAATGAACCATTAATATTGGAAAATCACTCACTCTGTGAGTTTAAATTCAAAACCAAAGCAAAAGGTTGAGGCCACACCAGCACCCACCTGCCCAGATGATTCTTAACCAAAAAACTCATCAAGAAACAGGGGCCCAGGGGGTGCAAACCAGCCCAGACCTGGGGAAAATTCCAAAATCTCCATGGAAAAATGGATAGAGACAACCCCAGAGAGACTTGAATTCCTCCTTGGGACAGCCAGGAGAAGCAGCGCCAGATTTCATCCTGAGCAGGCCACAGAGCTGATTTTAAATGCTGTTATTGAAGGGTTGCTCTGTAAAAGTGTCTCGATGTACTTAAACTCTGTAACATTGTAGGAATTTAAAAATAAACCCACCAAAGTTCATCACAACTTCATTTCAAAAAGGCTCTCCACATAAAAGGGGAGAGGCTTGTTAAAAAGAAATTAAAAGCAGCCACCAGAAGGGTGACATTTTTCCAGGGGACACAGACATTGTTTAAAGATCTTCTATTAGAGGATGACAGCAAACCTATACAATTATCAAAAGAGACCTTAAAAGGGCAAAAAATTAGCAGTTCTCATTAAAGAGCAGACCAAAGGAGGCTGTCAGAGGTAAAACAGTATCCTTCAAAAAGGGGAAGTCATGTTCAGAGGAGAAAAATGAGAAAGGAGTGTGAGAAGACAAAGCTGTGACAGCAGAGACAAACCCGTTTTTTGAGGAGTTGTAAAAATCAAATATGAAACTGTAATAAATCTAAAACCAAACCTTAATAAATCTTATTAAAATATAATATTAATACATATTTAATATATAAATATATTTCAGAAATATATATTAAATATATGTACTATTATGAATAATAAATAAACCCTTTTTTGCCAACCCCCTCAGCAGCTGTGGAGCCCCCACAGTGGAGGGTCCATCCCAAAATCAGCAGCCTTTGAGGAGGTGGGGGAGCAAAATGGGGAAATTGAAAATATTCTAAGGAGCATCTGGAATTCACCCCAGAGCCCAAAGGATATGACACAGGAAGGAGCCATTTAGTGGTGCTGAGCAAGGAATTATTTAAAGTAAGGTGGTTCTGAAGGAGTTGCAGGTGGGAAATGCAGGGATGCTTCCAGCAGCAATCCAGGGATGGCCCAGCCCAGCTCTGAGCTCAGGAAAATCTAACAGAGGCCTCAGGAGCACAGGAATAAATATGGAATAGAGGGGAAGAGTCACTGCACCCAGAGTTCTTCTCCATGAATTTCCAGAGCAGGTGTGCATGTGGGAAAAGCTTTGGGAAGATCCTCAACAGAGACCCTTCTAGAAGTCAAAAGTGCAGTGTGATAGTGTGGGGTTAAAGAGAAAATTCTGCTCTGCCTCATAACTGTGCAAGAAACACAATGCAGGAATAAATCTGCAAAGAGAAGAGAAGCACCAGGGACCTGTGGTGGAGCAGCACCTCCAGGTCAGGAGAAGGAAAGGAAAGCAGTTCAACCATGGAGCTGCTGATAATTCTTCAATATTCTGAGTTCCTGGTGCAAAGCCATGGCAGGAGCCCCCAGCAGGAAGGAAACCAGGAGCAGAATGTGCCAGATCCTGTGGGAGGGTGAAACAACCCAGTGGGAAGGGCTGGGGCTGCCCAGGCTGGAGCAGAGAGGGGAGTGTGGAGACCTCAGAGCCCCTGCCAGTGTCTGCATGGGTTAAAGGGAAACTGGAAAAGGATTTGTGTCAGGAACTGGAGAGCCAGGACAAGAAGAATGGGTTAAAAATTAAAGAGGGGGATTTTAGATGGGATATTGGAAAGGAATTGTTCCCTGTGAGGGTGGGCAGGCCCTGGCACAGGGTGCCCAGAGCAGCTGGGGCTGCCCCTGGATCCCTGGCAGTGCCCAAGGCCAGGCTGGACATTGGGACAGTGGGAGGTGTCCCTGACATGGGGTGGAATGAAATAATCCCATGAAATAATCTTTAAGGTCCTTTCCACCCCAAACCATTCTGGGATTCTGGGATTTGAGCTGAACCAGTCACAAGCCTTAACCAAGCTATAACTGCTCAGGAAATGGGATTTCTTTTTTTCCTTGCATGCCCACATTGCAGATACAGTTATGGGGGGAAAAAATCGCCTCAGTGATCTGTGATAGCCTAAAAGTAAATTGAGTGTGGAAATTTTTCGGGGGAAAAATGTTAAACAAAACAGAAGAGATCAATTTGTCATTGCACAGATCAATATTTCACCTGCTACTTAACTACTGTTTGCAGATCTGTTCCCTCCACTGGAGGAGAAAAAAAAAGACAGGGAAAAAAAAACCCTAGGAAGGAGGAAAGATGGAGAGAGAAGTGGGGAAGATAAGGGTTGAGGAATGTCTCTGCAGGCAGAGAGATTTCATGGATTGAGACTCCTCACTCTGAGCAAAGTGTGAGTGATGGGCAGGGGTGGCACAGGGGAGATAATTCAGTTCCTGCAGCTCAGAAACTGGGATATCACACGCATCAGGACATTCCACACAGGCAGGAAGAACCTGCCTCGTTCAGATTTTGTGTCCCTAAAATTCTTCCCCAAAGGATTTGGTCAGGTCTGTGTGGGCTGCAGGACAACCAAAACCTCCAGGGGGATGCAGAGAGGTTGATCTGGGCCTCCTTGGCCTCCCCACACCCAGCCAGGTTTGCTTCCCTTAATTCTCCTTTTGGAATTTTGAATCTGAAGTTTGGAAGCTTCAGCTGGGAATTCTTCAGGAATCTTCTGGAATGGGCTGGGCCAAGCTCTCATTTGAGTGGTTACAGTCAGGTGGGGCTGGGCTCTTTCTCCAGCAGCACTGACACAGCCAGAGCACACAGCCTCGAGCTGCACCAAGGGAAATTCAGGTTGGATAGCAGGAAAAAGTTTTTCACAGAAAGGTGATAAAGCTGTGGAATGGCTGTCCAGGGAGGTGGTGCAGTCCCCATCCCTGGGGGTGTTTAACAAAGCCTGGATGTGGCACTGGGTGCCAGGGTTGAGTTGAGGGGTTGGGGCTGGGTTGGGCTTGATGATCTTGAAGGTTTCTTCCAACCTGGTCATTCTGTGAATTCTGTAAATTCTGTGAATTTTGTGGACCAGCAGCTCATGGTGGCACAGGCAGGGTCCTCCCAGCCTGTCCCACAACTTCCCAAAACAAATAAATTGGAATGGGATGGGATGGGATGGGATGGGATGGGATGGGATGGGATGGGATGGGATGGGATAGAATAGAATAGAATAGAATAGAATAGAATAGAATAGAATAGAATAGAATAGAATAGAATAGAATAGAATAGAATAGAATAGAATAGAATAGTTTTCAGTTCAAAGAGACCTAATAGAGCAGAATAGAACAAAATATTGTATTTTCAGTTCAAAGGGACCTACAACCACCATCCTGCCCAACTTCCTGACCACTTCAGGACTAACACAAATTTAGAGCTTGTGAGTTCTGTGAGGATGAGGATGGGGTCTCATGCACAGGTTTGTGTTTATCTAATCCCAACTGGGAACAGAATCTGCCTCAGTCTGAGGTAGAAAAGGATTTTCCTTATGGATCAGACATTCATCTGCTTTTCCAAGAGCATTCCTCACTGCACATCAGCTCACCTTCCACCACTGTGAGGGCAGAAACGAGCTCATGGCTTGAATTCTTCAACAGCCTTGGAAGAAAATGATTTCAAATTCACCTCATGCTGCAGGAGAGCTGCAGGCCTGGAGCAGAGGAGCCCTGCTGGGGCTGCACCCAAGGAGGCATCTCTGGGATCACCACCGTGGGATCCCATATGGAGCAGAAGGCTGGCAGGTCATCAGACACAGCCAGGGCCAGCAAACAACAGGCCACGGCTTCAAAGAACATTTCTAAACCCCAGCAGGACTCAAAGCACGTTTCCACTGCAGCACTGGGGGCAAAAAATAAATATATTTTGTGTTTTGCTTTCAGTTCTGCCACGTTCAGGTTGAAACCACGGAGCAGTGGAGCAGAAAGGCAGAGGCAGAATTTGTCATTCCACTGTCCTGAAAATGGTTAAAGCAGCATTTGTTCAAGGTTAAACAACCCAGCAAAAGTTCCTCTTGTGCTGAGTAGAAATAGGCAGATTTTCTGCATGAAAAGGGAAATACATAAAGTTGTGAACGCCTTGCATTGGAATGGAAATGCTGAGCTGCCAATGAGGGGCTGGAATGGGGAATCAGTGCCGGGAGCGGCCCAGGCCCGAAAATAATTTATTTTCTGCAGTGAATTTATTTCATGAAAAGTCATTATTCCAAAATCAATGTAAACAAACCAAGGGGCAGCCAGAGCAGCACTGCAGCTGGGGATGGCACAGAGCTCCAGGGAAAAGCTCTGCCTGGCTCCTCTGGCCTGGGGGACACTAAAAACACATTTGTCCCAGATTTCACCCCCTGTCCTGAGCCCCCACAATTCCAGCCCTGTTCCAGGCAGGGAGATCATGGAAAATCTTGGGATGGAAGGGATCTTAGAGCCATCCATGAGCAGGGACATCTCTCACCACCCCAGGCTGCTCCAGACCCCATCCAGCCTGGCCTGGGATCCAGGGGCAGCCACAGCTGCTCAGGAAAATCCATCCCAGGGCCTCTCCATCCTCCCAGGAGGAATTCGTAATTCCCAATATCCCATCTGAATCTCTCTTTTTCCAGCTTAAAGCCATTAAAGATACAGAGCCCTGCCATGCATCCACCCCTGCAGGACAATATTAATTCAGATTCATGGATTTCTAACCACTGTAAATCATGATGGAGGAAATTGAGGGGATTTTTGGGGCTGAGAGCAGGCCAGGGTGCAGAGCAGCTCCTGCCATGTGCCACAGAGATCCCAAAGATTAAAAACCCCATTTGGATGCAGGAATCAGGCTGAAGCCCATGGCAAAATCTGCTGGGCCATCCCCACACACGCAGCAATTGTTAAACTCTCTCCACTGCCTCACTGGAAAGCAGAAATTTCTCAGATTCTCCCTGAAATAACTGGCTTTTGTTTCCCTTCCTTCTTGACAGGAGTATTTATGGTGATCACAAAGGAAAGATCACAACACATCCTGGCAAAAAAAAAAAAAAAAAAGAAGCCAGAGGAAAGAGCCAGCCTACAGATAATAAGTAACAAATCAGGAAAAGGGGGAAGATAATGGCTGTGATTAAAAATTAGACAGTGGGAAATAAAGAACAATGGATGTGAGAAGTAAAAGTATCCATTAAAAAAAAATCCATATCCAAATGTGTTATGGACAACAAGAAAACATTTTAGATTAGGCTGGAACAAAAGAAATTCCAGCAAAATTGCTGTGTTATAGATCCAGGTTTTGATAGGGGCAGGAATGCCATCAATAACGATGCAGATGATGCAGAAAAGCCCAAAAATCTGCTCTGGGAAACAATGAAGGGAACAGATTTCCAGCTCTCATCCCCCAACATTTTCCATCCCAACGGCAGCAGCTCCCAAATTGTTCACAGCTTAAAAATCTGTGAGGCTGCAAGCTTAATTAAGCGAAATAATTATTAATTTTTAAAAGCTTGCAATTAATTTTTAAACCAGTTTTCACCTGCAAGATCAGCCAAGTTGTTTGGAAATTTGTGGAGGGAAATCACTAAATATTTTACAAGAATAAAGCTGGTGTCGAAGTGGTGGTGAAAATGGGTGGGAAAAAAAAAAAAAGGGTGAAAAAGAGGGTGAAAAATAGGGCTGGGATTTGTCACCAGCCCCCAGCTGGAAGTGCCACTGTCCCCTAAAGCTTCTCCTTCTCCTCCCTCCTCCCCTTTATCTTAGGCTGGGCCTTTCCTATAAACCCCCCTCCTTTGTTTTCCCCTTGGCATCAAACATATTTTTTTATAGGCTGGGGAATAAAAATTGTTTCCAAAAGCATCTTGTGATCCTGGGGGTTCTCTGTGCTGCTGAAGTTGATTGTCCTTGTTATTCCAGGAAAAGTTTGGAGCTGTTTAATTTGTTGGCTCCCAGCAGGTGGAAGGTTTGATGCTGGATTTGTGGGATTAAGGGTGATTTGAGACGTTCAGGGGTTTGCTCTGAGTGAAATCACCACAGCTCCAGCAGAATATCAGCAAAATAAAGTTGCAGGATCCTTAATTAAGTGCCCTTAATTTTATTATAAATCTTGAGGCCTTACAAGTGAATTGATGTTTAATCAGGGAAATGATGATTCTGCCTCTGTCTGTGAAACCAGAGGGAGCCAAAGGGAAATTCAGGGGATTTGGGCTCAAAACCACTTTTTGTTTTTGAGGAGTAACTGCCTTGAGCCTTCACGGGACACCAGAATGGTCTGGGCTGGAGGGGACAATAAAAGTCATTGAGATCCACCCCTGCCATGCCAGGGACACCTCCCACTGTCCAGGCTGCTCCCAGCCCATCCAGCCTGGCCTTGGGCACTGCCAGGGATCCAGGGGCAGCCACAGCTGCTCTGGGCACCCTGTGCCAGGGCCTGCCCACCCTCACAGGGAACAATTCCTCATTCCCAATATCCCATCCATCCCTGCCCTCTGGCTGTGGGAGCCATTCCCTGTGCCCTGTCCCTCCATCCCTTGTCCCCAGTCCCTCTCCAGCTCTCCTGGAGCCCCTTCAGGCCCTGGAAGGGGCTCTGAGCTCC
Source organism: Ammospiza nelsoni (assembly GCF_027579445.1). Lineage (NCBI taxonomy): Eukaryota > Metazoa > Chordata > Aves > Passeriformes > Passerellidae > Ammospiza > Ammospiza nelsoni. The sequence goes on along the minus strand of NC_080648.1, from coordinate 2,461,642 downwards.
CCCTGGAGCCTTCTCCTCTCCAGGTGAGCACCCCCAGCTCTCCCAGCCTGGCTCCATGGCCTCCATGGCCTCTCTGAATTTGCTCCAGCAGCTCCAGGTCCTCCCTGTGCTGCAGCCCCCGGATCTGGAAGCAGGAATCCAGGTGGGATCTCTTTTCCAAGCATGTCCTTCCTCTCAGCACAGCACTTCCATCATTCCTTGGCCAGGCTGGGAATGCTTTGCTCCAGGAGAGGGATGAGAAATTGCTGGCAAGATTTGCTTTGTTGGGAGCTTATCTGGGTGGGAAGGAACATTTTGCAATCCTGGACCTTCCTATGCCAACCTCAGTGGGATCAGCTGGAGCCCAGCTCCCAGAAGTTATTTCAGCTTTGCTTAATCCCAGCCCAATTGTGCAGTGACCTGGCCTGGAAGGTCCCTGGTCTGCTGGAGAAGGGATTGACCCTGCTGGCAGCACACCCCAGAGCTGGAGGATTTGGCATTGCTGCCCTGTGGTGCCAGGGCTTTGCACAGCAGTGCCTGGCAGGAATGGTGGGAATGGAATGGAATGGAATGGAATGGAATGGAATGGAATGGAATGGAATGGAATGGAATGGAATGGAACTGAACACCATGGAATGATGGGGAATGCTGGAGGGACACCAAACACCCCCAGGGCAAAGCCAGGGCCACAGGAGGCAGCTTTAAGCTGGGAACACTCTGCCCTCTGCTCCTGCTGTTCAGGAACCGTGTGAAACCCTGTGATTTTCAAGGTGTTTGGCAGTGGTGATTGTTGTAGGCTGCTCTCAGCTTTTTGGGAACAGTTTAGTGCCTGATCCAGCCTGAGCCACCTGTGGCTGTGCTTCCCATTTGCTGGATTTGAAGCACCAAGGGAGGCAGATCTCAGGTTGTGGAGTTGGGATGGGAAACTGCAGCTTCTGCCACAGCTCTGGATAAACCCCACAGCGAGAGGAGCTCTGCTCCAGGCTTAGATTTGGGCAGAAGGAGCTTCAGTCCAGTGTAAGCCCCAGCAGCTTACACAGCCTGGGGTTTGGGGTGCAGGTGGAGCCAGGGACAATCTGCCTGTCTGGAAGTGCTGACAGCAATCCTGCAGTGGAGGCAGGAGGAACTTTATCCCCCCCATTCCCATTCCCAGGAGCTGCAGCTGCATCTCCCACCCCATGGCTGCACTCGAGGGCAGGATGAAGGAAACACCCCAAAAATGTCAGTAACACTTGCTGGGGAGAGGAAAAGCAAAGGGTGAATTTGCTGCAGTCAGAGTTTAACAGAGAAGGGACTCAGGTTAGAGGCAGGTATAAAGAAATACAAGGAATCAATTTTTTAATGGATTTGCCTGTGCTTTAGACTGGTTCCAAAAAGCTTGGAGTAATCCAGGGAGCAAGGTAATAAATTGTTGATATATTTGTAGTGCTGAACAGGGCGGAGGTCTGGTGAAATCCTTAGCTTGGGAGGTGAGGAATCCTGCAGAGAAGCTCCCATTTCTTCCTTGGTGGTTATCATCAAACTCCTATTATTTTTCCCCCAAGGTTTCCCATTATTTCTTACTCAGTGTTTATTCCCTAGGGTATCTGCCCCACTCCAAAGGCAGGAAAAGTTTTTCCTGGAGGCTTTTCCTTGGGGGGGTTCCAAGATTGAAAACCAACCTGAGGGAAAGGTCCATCCTGCTGGGAAAGATAATTTCTTTCTATCTCACTCTGGATTTTCTCTAATTGACGAGGTTCAGGTGCTCTGATAACCCCAAACCCCCAGTTCTGGGCTCTCCCCAGGGGGTTTGCAGTTGGGAGCAGGCACAGAAATCCTGGGAGTGAAACATCTCTGGGGCCTGCAGGCTTTGCTGCTCCTCCAGCCCTCCAAGGGAAGTTATTGCAGTGCCAGTATTGAGCAGGGGCTGTGTGAGAGCGTGGGGGCTGCAGCTCATCACAGGTCAGGTTTGATGGGATTTTGGCCAGCTGGAAGTTCCCTGTGGTTGCATCTCCCCATGGAAGTCTGTGTTTTCCTGCTTTCTGTGCCAGTCTCAGCAGAGGCCAAAGCTTCCTGGGATTTTGGCTGTTTGAGGGGGATCCTTCCCACCCCTCTGCCCAGAGCTGGAAACAGGAGGCCCTGAACCTCCAGCCAAGCCTTTCCCAGCCCCTCTGGCTTCCAGGCTGGAGAAACCTGGATCCAAACCTCAGATAGAGCAAAACTATTTAAAAATTTAAAACAAGCAGGAAAACCCCATTGTATGGACAGAGCCCTGAAGCAGCAGGAAGTTCTCCCATCTCTCTTCCGTGGTGCCTGACTGGTTGTGCATGTGCAGCCAAAGCTCCCAGGCATCCTGAGGAAGGGATTTTCAGCAGCCACGATGGTCCTGCATGTTCCCAGCATGTTTCCAGCCCTGGGAAATGCTGGATTTGTTCCTGAAACCCTGAAAACAACAAGTTTAGGTCCTGCCAGGGGAGTCAGTGCTCTGGATGACAGGAACACACCACAAGGTGTTTTTCCATGTCCTCAGGAGTGATAGCAGAGCTAAAGCAGATGGATCAGAAGCCTTTCCAGCTGAAGAGTTTGGTTTCCAAGCTTTGGATTTCAGATTTATTTTAAAAATCCCTGTCTGAGGGGAGGCAGGAGTATTTCCAGTGCAGTGTTGTCCAAACCACGAATTCTCCATTTAAAATAACCAGCACAGACCCTCTGGAGCAGCCCTGCTGTGCTCCCTCCTCACAGGAATTGCAGGACACCTGAGAATCCAAACACTGGATTGGGAAACCACCTCTCCATCTCCACTGAGGCCCTTTTGCCAGCCCAGGTTCTTGTCAGGCCCTGTTTGCATCCCTTCTTTTCTGCCCAGTGATTGTTGCTGTCAGCTTGCTCTTATCCCATTTCTTATATAGTTTGCTTTATTTGGTTTTATTGCTTCTTTCACCTCCTATCTTATCAAGGTGCATTTCTTCATTGCTTCTGTGATCAGTGTGGGTTTTAGGAACACATTTAGGGCATCTTTAAAAGAGTCTTCAACAACTCCAAATTAATCACCCCAATCATTCTGATGATTTTCCTGCCAGTCCCTAAATGTTTTCAGCAGGGCCTTTTCCCCGCAGGTATCCAAGCCCAGGCAGGGATTGTGTTTGGGCAGAGCAACAAAAACAGAGGCTGGTGAATGGAAAAGGTTTTGTTTGGTGATCAGTTCACCCCAGTCTGTGGGAAAAGGGGCTGAAGCAGCAAGATTGGGAAGGTAAGGAATAGTTTGAGCTGGAAAGCAATCAGGGCATGTTTGAAAAGCTTTGAGGATGGTGGTGAGGAGCCACCCACGATGCCCCAGGAGCTCTGCCTGCAGCCACCACAGCTTGGAGTCTCCTTATCCCCCTCCAGCTACAGCAAAACTGGAGTCAATCCCTCTCCATCTCCTTGGGTACACCTGGGGATGAGGAGGGAAATCCTGCTCCTTTGGAAGAGGTCCCCAAAACCCCCAGCCCATGGGAGCAGGCAGAACAGCAGTGTCAGGAGATGCTGGGGGTTGGTCCTGCCTCTTTCTTGGAGGGCAAAGAAACCCTGAATTCCCTTGTTTCCATTCCCAGTAAAGCTGCAGGTTGGCTGTGGATCTGCCATGGTTCCATGCTCCTGGGAGTGTCTGGAGCCCGGGAATGCTGGCTCTGGGCTCCAGGCTGACACTGCAGGGCTCTCTGGTTGTTTCCTACCACTCCATCATGTTCCCAGAGCATCATCATGAAGAGAAACATGAAAGCAGGCAATTTTTAATAATAAAAATTTTAAAAAGGCATAATAATGTAAATTATGCACATCATTAACCCCAACTGTTGCTCTAAAATGGACACAGATTCTGCAGGGGAATCATATTGAGGTTGTGCCATGACAATTTTCCCTGAAGGACAGGAATCTGTGGAGGACACGGACCTGGGGTGGATGTGGATCTGTGGTGGACATGGACCTGTGGTGGACACAGACTTGTGGATAGGAAACGGTAGTGGATACAGACCTGTGGTGGACACAGACTGGTGTTAGACATGGACCTGTGGTAGACATGGACCTATGGTGGACAAGAACCAGTGGTAGACAGGAACCAGTGGTGGCCACAGACCTGTGGTGGCCAGGGATTTGTGGTGGCAATGGACCTGTGGTGGCCATGGACCTGTGGTGACAGGAACCAGTGGTGGCCACAGATCCGTGGTGGCCATGGATCTGTGGTGGCCATGGACCTGCCACCCTCAGCTCCGCTGTTTGAGGCAGATGAACTCTTTGCACAACTCATCTCCTGCAGCAGGTGCCAGGTGAGGACAGGGGAGCTCCCCCCCTCCCCAGAGTGCCCCTTGTCCTCTCTGCCCACGGAGGAACCCCACAAGCCAAGCTCAGGTCCCTCACTTTACTGTCCAATGTTTCCAAGGGGAATCCCAGGGCCACATGGATTTTTATACTTTATTTTTGAGGAATATAAAGGAGGGGATTGGGAGGGAACTGGTGTTGGATGTCTCCTCCCTTCCAATTCCTCCCCTTTCCTCCTGCTCACTCTTTTTCCTTTTCAAAGAAGAAAGAGTCACTTTAAACTCTTTCATCAGCTCACCCTCATCAAAGGCAAGTGGGCTCAGCCTGAGTGGGATTTCCCAGCCCCCTCCCATCTCCCAGATTCCTAAAGCTGCTTTAAAGCGCCTTAAACCCTTCCTGCATAGAATTTTTCCTTGCAAAAATTAGACCTCATGAAAATAAATAATTCCCAGAGGAAATTTCAATTTGATTACAAATATTGACTTGCTTGAGGAAAGCTTTTTTTAAACAAAAATCCATTTGGAATCAACATTTTCAAATTAAACATGTATGTTCGCTCTGTCAGAGTACTTAACTTGGAAAAATACCAATTTTCTTTCCAGTGGTTGGGGATTTTAGGAGTTTCTCCCACCCATAGGTTTTTTTTGGCGAGAACCGAACAAAAGCGAGGCCTTGAAATCGGGCGAAGTAGGGAAAAGATTTGTTTTCATTTCAAGGGATTAAAAAAAATGCAATGTGAAATGTTGTAAATCATTTTCATGCTTCTAAAAAAAAAAACCCTACAAATGCAGAAATATGAGGATTAAAGCTGGAGCTCCAGGAGATGCCTGAGCTGGAGGAACACCAGGCAGAGCTGACACAGCGGGTGCTGCAACTCCGGTGTCACTTGGATGGTCCCCATGAGCCCACTGCTCCCACTTCCAGCACTTTGAGAGGGATTTTGCAGGGTTTGGCAGCCAGGAGATGTGGGAGAGGAGCAGACAGGTGGGAAAAACTTGGTGGTTTGGCAGCTGAGTAGTGACATCAAGCTGTGCACGGGTTCTCCGTTTTTTGGGCTAAATCCAGAGGGTCCATCAGTGTCCCACAGACATTTGTGCAGAATCAGGGACTCCCAGAATGGTTTGGATTGGGAGGTACCTTTCAAATCCTCTCATCCCACCCCTGCCATGGCAGGGACACCTCCCACTGTCCCAGGCTGCTCCAAGCCCCAATGTCCAGCCTGGCCTTGGGAACTGCCAGGGATCCAGGGGCAGCCCCAGCTGCTCTGGGCACCCTGTGCCAGGGCCTGCCCACCCTGCCAGGGAGGAATTCCTTCCCATATATACAACCTAATTTTCCCTTTTAATTTGAACCTCAAATTCCCAGTTCAGTGACCAGTATAACCAGTATGAGTCACTGAACCCAGCTTAGGCTCCACACCCCACCAAAGCAGCACTTCAGGTGCCCTTTCTGGTGTGCAGCCCCTCTTAACAAAGCTAAACCAAACTGCTCAGAATGTGAATCTTTGTTGTGTTCTCCCCCAGACTCTTCCTGTGCTTTCGGTGATCCCTCTGCTCCTGGAAACGGTGGAGTTGAGCTGAAACATTCGGGAAACCTCCCCCAGGTCAGGACAGGGAGCACTCAGGTGTGAATGTGCTGCTTTTGCCACTTAATGGATTTTAAAAGGCAAGAATAAATCAACTTAACTTTGTGCAATGTAGGAGCTGTGTCGGGGAGAGGGTAAATTTGTTTTAGTGCAGGAACCTGGTGTCTTGCTGATTTTGGGAGGGGAAAGAAGAAGAAGGAGATGGAGGAACAGCAACTTTCTGATGTAGACAAGATTTCCACATGCTTGTCTTGGGAGAGGTCCTGAGGGGGCCCAGCCTTCAACCATTGCCCCTGCCAAAATAAAACACATCCATTAACTAAAATAAATCAACATCAGCATCATAAGTGACCCTGGCAAGAGCTGGGGGCTCTCCTGGAGCCTGAATCAGGAGGCAGAGGGATGGGGGATCCCCAGCAGCCGCAGTTTGTCAGGACCCTGCTGAGCTGAGGTGGCTCCAGCAGAGACTCTGCTCACCGGAGCCATCCAGGCATCCGCCAGGAATGACTCCAGACACCGGAGGAGCTTTTAAGGAGCACTTTGTTAATGAATGCACATGAGAAATGGCTGGTGACAAATGCAGCGAGCGCTGGGACGCCGGGCCCAGGCAGTGCCCCCACAGCCATTAGGCCCAGCAGGAGCTCCGGGAAAGTTGTTCCTGCCAGGAGAACCCCATTCCCACATTAAAGCAGGAAAACAAATGCTGAACTGTCCTCTGTGTGATTCCAGCACCTTCCCAGCCACATCTCAGCAGGTCCAGCAGTGCCTGGGCCTGGTTTACCCCACAGGGGCCCAGCAAAGTCTGAGGAGCCACTGTGACCCCCATGGCTGGTGCTGGCCCCTCTCTGTTTGCCTGGAGGTGCCTTGAGCCTTTTCCCAAATAATTGTGCTTAAGCAGCCCATGCAGCCATGATGAAGCTGTTCAGGACAGTGGATGTTGCCAATGAGGACAACTTCTCTTAAGGTTAATTAATCATTTGTCAACCGACCTTTGAGGGGATGAATTATTCATCAGTGCTCCTCAACCAACACAACACAGAAGCTTCATCCAGCGTTTTTTGGTCAAAGTTTTCCACTTTTCCATAACTAAAGGAACAGGGAGAGCCGTGTCCCTGGCTGTCACCTCTGTGTGGGATGCTCCTGCTTGCCCAGCATTTAAACCACAGCCAGGCTTAGGCTGGAGCAAAGCCCGACCACTGCTGCTCTTCCCTACCTGTATTTCTTCCTTAAAGCCTGACTGACCTTAAATTCTCTCGAAGACTCCTCTCCAGGAGCTTGACATTTAAAAGTGCAGTGACAGAAAATAACTTCTTCTAAAAATATGTGTAACTTATTTACCAGCAACCAGGAGAGGAGGAGAGGAATTCAAATGAAGACACACATTGACATCACACCGCTGGTTGTGACTTCTCCTGGGGGCAAAGCTGCTCCCTGTGCATTCCAGGCCTTTCCCCCACATCCAAACCTGGGAATGGATGGGCAAGGATCAGGAGAAAAGGGATCCATCCCCATTTGCCTTTCCTCCACATCCAAACCTGGGAATAGCTAAGGAAGGATCAGGAGAAAAGTGATCCATCCCCATTTGCATTTCCCCCACATCCAAACCTAGGAATGGCTGAGCAGGACCCAGGGATCAGGAGAAAAGGGATCCATCCCCATTTACCTGTCCCCCATATCCAAACCTGAAAGTGCCTGAGCAGGAAAACTTAGGAGAAAACTTAGCAGAAACTTAGCAGGAATAAGGAGAAAGAGGGATTCCTCTGTACCCTCCCAGGCTGCAGGGAGGGGAGGGGCAAGGCTCCAGTTTTGGGGGAGACAAGGAGCTGATTTAAGATCCCACAGCCTCCAAAAGTGGGAGGCAGGAAAAGACAAGCCACTGTTTATTGGGAAAACATCTCATGCATCATTCTTTGTCAGGTTACAGAAATGAAGGAATAAAAAAGAGAGAAAAAAATAAATCAAAGACAAAACACAGCACAAATATGAGAGCTCAGTACTTGGAAAACTGCTCATTCCCATAGGGAAAAGCCTTCTCCACCTCACGTCCCCCAGGAGAAAGCAGCTCCTGCCCAAACAGACTCCTCACCCCCTTCCCCACCCAAAACTCCAGCACAACCCTGGGGGATTCTCCTGAACGTGAGGCGTTCATGTATCTTTAATTATTGTTTCAGCCACATAAATCCATGCAGAATTAAAATTCATGATGGTTCTAGGGTACAAGTGCAAACAATTTGTTCGGTAAACTTTGCTCTAATTGGCATTCTGAAAATTTCCTGTTAATCAAGCCCCCTGGGCTCGGTTTACCAGTGTAGCTGTGCCTGGGAACGTCAGTGCTCGGAGGGTGCACGCGCCAGCGCCGCGTTCAAGGGTCTTTAGATGATATTAACTCACACACTTTGTCCTCACGTTAATTTGCAAGTCATTTTTTGACAACCTTCCGTGGCCGTGCCTTTTATCTCGCTGCTTCGTTACTCGAGGCAAGCAAGCAAGAGGGAGAGACTTGTTAAACCTGAGACTAAATCACACCCCTTAAACCTGAGACTAAATCACACCCAGAGCCCAGCGTGGGACATCCCCAGGGCATCTGGAACTCCTCCCTCCAGGAGATGCCTTGCCAGTGGCTCTTGACTCCCAAAGGCCACAGGAAACACAAAGAGATGTTTCGGCCAGTGTGGAAACCTCAGGAGCATGACGCAGGGACCCCAAAAGTGGGGATGTGGAGGTGGGGACACCTTGGGCCTCTTGAGCTGAGGATGTGAAGGTCCTGAAGATCCAGGGCATGGGCAGAGCTGCTTTTCCATCCCATCCCATGTGCAGGGAGAACAACAGGAGATGCCAGGCTCTGGCACTTCCCACACGCAATCCAACATGGAAAAATCGGCCAATTCTGGATCTCTCTCCCCCAGGGAACACCTTCCCCTCTCAGGGTCACCACCAGGATTTCAGGAGCTTTCAGCCATCCCCTCCCCTCAGTTTTGCAGCGTTATCAGGCCAGTGCTTAACTCTCATCCCAAGAGATTTGGGAATAGGAGAAGCTTTGGATCACCTGAGCGTCTCTTCCCAGCGGCACAGCAAGGCAGGATGATAGAAATAACAAAATAATGAGCAGCTGCCAGAGATCAGGGCTGTGCTGGAGGAGCTCTCCTGGATGGGAATGTGCAAGAAGGAAACGCAGGAGAACTGGCAGCTCCCAGAAGACACCAAAGATGGTGCACAACAACAAACTGCTTCCCGGGAAAGCTGATAAGGAGCATAATTAGATGGAATTATGGCAGCAGCGGCGTCTGGAAGCTGGAAAAAAAATCATGTGGAGAGTGGGAACAGGCACATTCCTGGGGGAAAATAAAAAAGGATAATACAGGTTCACACAGTGAGAGCTGCTCATGAGGTTTTGGAGGCAACCAGAAGGGGCCATAAATAAATCAGATGTAAAACAAGAACAGGAAGATGTGGAGAGCCCTGAATGTCTGGGGAGGGAGAACAGACTGAGCATTCCAGGCAGGGATTTGTCCCATCTCCATTGCTTCAGTCTTTATCCAAAGGTTAATTGTGGATGAAAGGTAATGAAACAGCTTTGAGGGGAATTGTGGGGAAGGCCAGAGGAAGGGAAGGAGTTTGGAGCCATTTGGATGTGTCAGATGTATTCAAAATGAGAGGATCTGATGAAAAACACCCTGGAATGAACACTGAACCCTCGGCAGTTATCTTCAACACTGATGAAGGTGCAGAGGTCCCTGGAGATGAGAGAAACACCTCTCTTTGAAGAGGATACTTAAAATTAAAAAAAAAAAAAGGTTAGAAAAAAATCTGAATAATCATCTTAGTCTAAATTCCCTGAAAGAGGCTGGAGGAAAGGCTTAAATGAGTAACTTGTAAAAGGATGAATAAAATCAAAGAACATGGGTTTGTCAAGAGCCAGTCATGTCAACTCCATTTAATTTCCTTCTTTGATAAGGGAACAGGAGGACCTGATGATGGGGAGCAGCAAACACACGAGGGAGGAGGATTTCTGCATTTTCCCACTAAAAAAACCCCCTCAAAATCCAATCAGAGCACAACTGGCAGAGAAACCACTCCTGAAGAGGAGGAATCAGGGGACAAGGATATTCTCAGCCCCCACCTTGGCTCTAGAGGAGGGGCTGTCACCCTCCCTCTCCATCCTGCCTTTCTCCAGCCTGGCAATCCCCAGCTTTGCTCAGGAAAATGGAGACTGAACCTTTGTTGTACTGATTTTTAGCCTCTCATGTTGGTTTATCCTTCATTTCCCCACAACATCAGCATCCCCACGAGCGTTCCAGCAGAACCACCTTGATGTGGCATTATCCCATATTAACCTGGCATGCTGGCAAGGAGCAGGGAAGACGCTTTTGGTGGAGCTTCAGTGACTCCAACCCGTTTGGAGAAGGTGCAAATGCCAACAAAACCAGCCTGGGGAACCTGAGTGGGAGCGTGGAGGCCCCAGAGCTCCAGTGCTGGAGGGACAGATGGACTGAGGGATGGATGGGGACTCCTGCCCGCCCCAGCCAGGGACTTTGGGAGCTGCAGGAATGGCTGCTGCAGGATGGCAGGAGTGGAAGCTTTTGATATAGTTTCAAACAATGTGTAATTATCAGGTAGCTGAAAATTAGCCCATCTGTGCCTCAGGAGAAGACAATGGGAAGTTGTGTGTTACTAATGGCTGAAAAGCGCTGGCAGCACAAGACAGGAAATTCTCAGGCAACTTTTTTCTGCAGGTAATGTAATTACACGGCATAATCCCCAAATCTCCTGACTTTTTGGTGGGGTTTGATAAAGCTTAGGAGGTCTTCATCTCCCTTTCTGTTTCCTCTCCTTGCTGCAGCAGCACAGCTCTGGGGATTGCAGGCCCGTCTGGGCAGCAGCAGATGTGGGTGACATAAAACTGCCTTTAAACACCCAGCTAAAGACAATCTGAGCTTTTGCTAAAGCAGATTGTAAATTCCCACCTGCCTTTGCCACAGCCTCGCTCTCTGAATGCAAAGCGCAGAGCTTGTAACAGTATTTTGGATAAAATTTTCTTGCTGGTAGAGTCAGTCAGAGCCTGATCCAGGTCAGTTCACACACAAGCAGCAGCTTGGGTCAGATTTTAGGACCCTTTTTGTTTTCTCTGCTTTTGGGCCCTGCTGATGCAAAAAAAAAAAAAAAAAAAAAAAAAAAAAAAAATCCCCCAAGCCCCTTGATTTCTTGAAATGCCTCGAGGATCTGGTGATGAGGTCTTTGAGGGTCGGTGAAGCAAAGCTGAAATGGCACAAACCTCATGCAAACAGTCCAGGCAGGGTAAATAGCCGATGATTTTTTATATTCATACTTTTGTCTGAGGAATAACTAGGAGCAAATTGCTTTTCCCTTGCCTAGGTGGAATTATTCAGAGCGCTTTTTTTCTGCTGATTTTTGCTATTCTCCCTTTTCGAGAGGTTTGCTCCTGAAGATGGCTCAGCCCTGAATGGAACGCAAACGTTGCCTTCACCTTCAGTGAACTTTGAAGCGATTGATTTTCACCGGGCATGAAAGAAAAGCTGAGAAGTGACAGCTCGTGGACTTTGGGGAGGGTGAACGCTGCCATTTCACGCCTGCTGGTGCAGGAGCACTCGGGGCAGTGTCCCAGCGCGCTCTGGCAGATGCTCCTTGGGCTCACACGGGGGGTCCTGGCCCAGCCCAGAGCAGGGAGGGCTCGGAGGAAAACGATTCTTGCTGGCTTTTGTCTGGTAATCTGAGGTCAGGAAAACAAAGTGCTTCCTCCCAGCTCTCCCCAGCGCCGTGGTGGGAAATGCAGCCAAGCTCCAGCACCGAGAACAAAGCCAGAGCTGGCACAAACACAGCAGCTCCTTAAATGAGTTTGCCATTAGCCGGAAGGGCTGCAAATTGAAGCGAAGATAAGCCCCTTAGCATTTCCCTTCTTTAATCCCAGCCTCATAAAAGCAGAGATGTGTTCCTATTCAGTGGGCTTTATACAGAGGCAGGTATTTCATTTACCCAAAAAACCCCTGGATCGGATAAATTATTAATGTTATTTATAAAGGCAATTCTGCCATTCAGCAACTTCTTTTGGATCCCTCTGCTTAATCTCGCTGCTTAGCATAAGATACACTCCAGTTAAAAGGCAAAATCACATTCCCTTACAAGGCCTGCAAAATAAGGGAGCGCTGAGGTGCCTGGAAAAGGGTTGTAGTTGAAATTCTGCTCTAAAGATTAATACATTTATCAGTGGCAAACATAAGCCCTGATTTCCACTTGCTCGTACCCTCCCTGCGTGAGGATGGGGCCTCACTCACACGCAGCAAGAGCTGGTTCAGCTGCTCAGAGACACGTTGGTGCTTCCAGAGCCTCTGTGAGGCTGCCTGGGGGCTGGGTGGAGCCCTAGGGGGAGAATTTCAGAATCACTGAGGTTGGAAAAGCCCTCCCAGAGCATCGAGTCCAAGCTGAGCCTGATCCCCACCTTGTCCCCAGCCCAGAGCACTCAGTGCCACCTCCAGCCCTTCCTGGGACACCTCCAGGGATGGGCACTCCAAACCCCCCTGGGCAGCCCCTGCCAATCCCCGAGCCCCCTTTCCATGGGGAAATTCCTGCTGTGCCCACCCTGGGCCTGCCCTGGCCCAGCCTGAGGCCGTTCCCTCTGCTCCTGTCCCTGTTCCCTGGAGCACAGCCCGACCCCCCCGGCTGTCCCCTCCTGGCAGGAGCTGTGCAGAGCCACAAGGGCCCCCTGAGCCTCCTTTGCTCCAGGCTGAGCCCCTGCCCAGCTCCCTCAGCCTCTCCTGGGGCTCCAGCCCCTTCCCAGCTCCGTTCCCTGCCCTGGACACGCTCCAGCCCCTGCAGGGCTCTCTGGCCATGAGGGCCCAGAACAGGACACAGCCCTCGAGGGACGTCACCTGTTCCCAGCCCCTCTGGCCCAGCCTGGAGCACTCCTGGGGCTGTGTGACCCAAGAGCAGGACCCGCAAAGCAGCCCTATCCCTCCTGTGGCGTGTCCTGCAGCACGTCCCACTCTGGCACAGCCAGAGCCACAAATTCAGCTCTGCAGGCTCAGCCCTGCATCCACCCCTTGGGCCAGGCCGTGCGAAGGGCAGACAGGCACCAGAAGGAACATCTAGGGGGTGTGAGGATGCTCAGAGTCCCAAAAGAGGTGCTCAGACCCTCCAGGAGAGCTGCCATGGTGGCATTGGGATCTCAGCCCCAGCAGGAGCAGTGTGGCACAGAGCCATGAGGAACAATGGGATAAACATGGGAAACTGGGAGTTCTGCTCAACATCCCCATTCCAGCTCAAGCAGTGGCACAGGATGGAGCAGCTCCCACATCCTGCTCCCACCGGCAGGCCAGCAATGGCTGGTTTGGGGTTAAACACCCACAATGGGAAGAGCAAAGCCAGCAGCTCCCATGGGAGATGGGCTCCAGCCTCTGAGAGGGGAACAACAGCTCCTTGCCCCCACATCAGGTAATTCCCCTGGGAATCACCTCCATCCCACCCCATGACCCCAGGGACATCCTGGGAGCTGCCACAAGCCACCCCCTAAATCTGAGGGCAGCACTTGTGGGGTTTGCAGGGAGCTTTGAAAAAATCCCTCATGGAATGTCTCCTTCTCCAAATCCTTTCTCCAGCATTTCCCTCTCCCAGGGCTGCACAAGAAATGGAGCAGCCAGCTCTGGCTGATGTTTTGTTGCACCACAACTTGAACCCAGGCAGAACATTTCTGTTTGCTAAACTCGCCCAACCTTTTCACAGGAGGGTTCTGACAGCAGTGTGTGTTTTCCATGTGCTTTCCATAGATTTTCCATGCTGTTTCCCCAGCCCTGGAGATGTTCAAGATGTGTTTTTCCTCATGGGCTGAGTGTGGGGACAAGAAGGGGCCCACAGGTGGCACCTTTGATCATTCCCTGGCACCGAGGGCTCCTGCAGCTGCACTTGGAGCTGGAGATGTCTCAGCTCTGGGCACCACAGAGAAGCTCACTTTTATGTCAAAAAGCCTCCTAATAAGATTTTAAGTTTGTTCAGGGAGCTGGAATGAAATATTTAACCATGGCATCACAGCAGCATTTTATTCTCATGAAAATGCTGAGATGCCATTTGCAAATCAGAAATGTTTTCAAATTTTGCTTTGAAATCGCAGCGTCTTTATGCAACTGTTTTGTGTGGGGGTTTTTTATTATTATTTTTCTTTCCAGGAAGAAACAAATCATGGGGAAAAATAGCTGAGATCTCAGGCATTTCTTCCCAAATCAGGTGTCTGTTCTTGAGCCTGCCCTGGTGAGGCTCTTTGGAGCCATCATTCTCACTTGGAGCAGGGAGAAGCAGCCCCTGTTGTTGCATCCAGCATTCAAATTCCATTATCTTTGTTTCTTGCACTGACAACGAGACATTTAGGTTGGAGAACTCCACTGGGCATTAGTGCTGCTCTGAAGGGTTTGCATGATTTGAAATAAATGTCATAAAAGAAATAGCAAGTTCTGCTAGAAAAGCACAGCTGTCCTACTTTTTTATTATTATTATTGGGGCAGTTTTCCCTTTTTTTTTTTTTTTTTTTTTTTTGTACAGTTTATTCCCTTGCAGTTCTTTATCTCCCTATATATAAATTATATCTTGTTAAATACAAGAATCCAGCTTGCTTCAATCACTCCTCAAGATTTGGATACTTTCTTATCCCACTCCTTTCCCGGCTCCAGGCAGGTACCCAGAGCCATCCAAAATCTCTGGGTCTGGGTGATGTTTGGTCTGTGAGTGGCTGAATTTTGAGACATGAATTAAACTATTTCCAAAAGGAAAAGCAGTTTTTTAGGCTGTTCTGGCCACACAGAGTATTCAAGGTTCAAACTGTTCTTAAGAAAGGGTTATTCTCTAATAGTGACCAAAATATTCTTGAATTCAGCATCTTAGGATCAAAAAGCCCCAAATCCCCTAAGATGTCGCCCAACTTTAAAAAAAAAAAAAAAAAAAAAAAAAAAAAAAAAAAAAAAAAAAAAACCTTGTGATTTGTACACAGTTTATTCATGGGGTTTTTAATACAAAATTCAAAGAACTGCAAGGAGAAAATGTTGGCAAGCAGCATAAAAAACTGCTTAAAAATAACATATGAAAGTGTCAGAAGGAATGCGTATCATTTATCCAAAACACTGAGGATCCAAAATAGCTGAGAGAGGAGGGGAGCAGGAATCAGAAAAATCCTCCCCAGCCCAAGGCAGGTCTGAACACAGAGAGGAGCCAGGGCTTGTCCTGGACACTCCATGCACAGTGAGGATGCCAGAGTGGTCCTACAAGATTTTAGTGCACAGGTGTGGCAAGGACAGAGCTGGGGATTGTCTGATTCTGGGAGAAGCTGTTGTGGTCCTGGATGGTCCTCCTTGGATTGGGCTGTTCCATGCAGAACCAACTTTTAGGAAGGCAGCAAATCTGCAAACACTGCTCTTCTAAATCCTCCCTGAGATTTCAAGCATTGAGAGGTCTCTCAGGAGCTGGAAATGCACTGGAAAATCAGGAAATCAGCTCCTTTCAGCAGTGCCATGACCAGGAGCTCCTGCTGGCTCCACCTGATCCTGATTTCCCCCTTTCACCATTCCCCTGGTGTTTCACCAGTCCCCTGATGGTTCAGGCTCTGCTGCTGCTGGAGCTCCCACAGCCCCTTCCAGCACCAAAGGTGTCCCAGCCCCTCCTGCTGCTTCTGCCAGAGCCACCTGCACCACAGATCAGGGTGGGATCAAGGGAATTCAGCCTGGAGAAGAGAAGGATTTGGGGAGACCTTGTAGCAGCATTTCAGTCCCTATAGGGAGCTCCCCAAAACGATGGAGAGGGTCTGGAGAGCCAGGACACAGGGAATGGCTTCCCACTGCCAGAGGGTAGGGATGGATGGGATATTGGGAAGAAATTCCTCCCTGTGAGGGGGTGAGGCCCTGGAATGGATTTCCCAGCACAGCTGTGGCTGCCCCTGGATCCCTGGAAGTGTCCAAGGCCAGGCTGGATGGGGCTTGGAGCAACCTGGGATAGTGGAAATTGTCCCTGCCCATAGGAGTTCCAACCCAAACCACCCCACGATTCCATGAAATCTGGCTGGGATTTCTCCCACCCTAAAAGCAGATCCTGCTCCATGATGTTCCCACCATCCAGAGGGATCAGCACTTCCAAGGTAGCCTGGAAAGCTACTCCCAGCTGCTGCCTTCCCCCCTCCCTGGGTCCTGCAGCCCCCAGCAGGGAGGCAGAGCCCCTGGGAGCACCCTGGCTGCCACTGCAGGGGGAATTGAGGAGGAATTGTAGTGCTGAGGCTGCAGCTCCTGCCTGGCTCCTGGGAAGCTGCCAGGGAAGGGAAGTACAGGCACAAAATGAATAGCAGAAGAGATTGCAGGTAATTATGTTTCTTAAGCTGTTAACAGGATTGGCCATTTGATAAATGAGAGGATTTGGGAATGTTTTGTCACTGACAAGGCATTGTGAGATGCGGGTGGGAACGGGAGTGCTGCTCTCCCACAAGCAGGAAATTCTCCCGGGACGCTCACGCACCGTGAAATCCATCTGAAACCTGGATGCCAGCACATGGAGGAAAGAGGACAGATCCAGGCTGAAAAACCCCTACCAGGTCTCTCACATATGGAATTCATTTGGGTTTGGTGCCCCTCCCATGTCCCCAGAGGCTCCTGCTCTTTGATGGTGATCCCCCTTGTGCTTCCATATGGATTTTGGTGCCACCAGGGCCCCTCAAATCCCTCCATCTGCTTTTCTGTGCTCTCAATCCCTCCGGCTCCCTCTGCTTCCCTCAGCTCTTGGTTTGCTTTTGTGTTCCCTTGATGGAAAAGGAAGAGGCGAGGCAAGAGGGAGAGACAAGAGGGACCCCAGCCCTGCTGTTTGTCCTGCTCCAACTGTGCCCCTCGAGAGGATTTGGGTGCCCCTGGAGCCCCTCTGTTGCTTTTGCAGCGCCCACAGAGGCCTTGATGTGATTTTTCAGAGTGTCCCAGTGCTCTCAAGCTGCTTTTCCCTGGAAATCTGTGCTTTGGTGGCCTCTGCCATGTGCTCTGTGGGCCCTCAGGAGCCTCAGTCCCATCCCACAGCAGTGAGGACCCAAACCAGCAGAGTTTGTGCTCTCCCAAAGCTCCTCCACAGCTTCTCATTTCTTTGCTTTGGATGTCTGTTAGCACCAGGCTGTGGGACAGGCGGAGGATGAGGAGCAGGAGGGCAAGGCCTGATCCAGAGATCTGTTACAAGCAAATAACACATTAAATAAACCAAAAATCAGCCTGTCTCAGCCTGTGGCTCACTCCACTTTTGATTTCCAAGAGGAAAACTATCCCAGCATGGCTGGCTCCTGCTCAGGCCTCCTGGGTGTGACTCCTCAGCCAGGAGCTGCCTTTCCCCCCTGGGGCAGCTCCTTCAGGGGAAATGGAGGCAAAACCCAGCTCCTGCTCCTTCGAGGAAGCTCTCTGGAAAACAAAGTCACCCACTCTCTGCAGCTCCAGCTGAAGTCTGAAATGCTGGCCCCAAGCAGCTTGGAGGGTGGGCAAGAGGTGAAGCAGCAGCTTATTCTTAGCAATGAACACCTAGGGAAAGAGAAATACCAGCAAAGACACTCTGGGAGCTTTTCCTTTACAAACAATAGGACTGAAAGCTCTGTTTTTAGCCAGCCAGGAGCAGATGTGAATGTGGATTTGTGCCCCTCTGCTCCAGCAGCCCCAGCCCAGCCCAGGCTTCCCTTCTTCAGCAGGACACAGGGCTCCAGCCCAGCTGGGCAAGGCAAAATCTGAGCCAAAGCTCAGCCCCAAGCCCAGGGCAGCCACAGGGGCACCACGGGCACCTTCAGTGGGTTCTGGTTCCAGCACAGAGAGGTTTGTTCCTGCCAGAACCACTAGAAAAGGAAGATGGGTTTTCACCCCACTGCTGTGGGTGGGTGAGAAGGATCCTAAAGGCCTGAGCCCCAGGGGCAGCCTGGCCCTTCATTAATGCCCCAATTAACTCTCCTGGGATCTGGGCACCAGCCTGAAGGCAGCTCTGAGCTATGGGCAGGATGAGACAGGAGAAAATTCCAATTTCATGGAGTCATGGAATGCTTTGGGTTGGAAGGGAACTTACAGCCCATCCCATCCCATGGGCAGGGACACCTTCCACCATCCCAGGCTGCTCCAAACCTCATCCAACCTGGCCTTGGGCACTGCCAGGGATCCAGGGGCAGCCACAGCTGCTCTGGGCACCCTGTGCCAGGGCCTGCCCACCCTCACAGGGAACAATTCCTCATTCCCAATATCCCATCCATCCCAGTGGGAGCCATTCCCTGTGTCCTGTCCCTCCATGCCTTGTCCCCAGTCCCTCTCCAGCTCTCCTGGAGCCCTTCAGGCCCTGGAGGATCTGTGAGCTCTCCCTGGATCCTTCTCCTCTCCAGGTGAGCACCCCCAGCTCTCCCAGGCTCCACAGAAGTGTTTGGTGCTCTCCAAACACCAGCCCCACTCTCCAGCCAAGGCTGGGGCGGACAGGACCATCCTTGGGCACCACAGCACTTGACAGAACAACTGAGAATTCCTGGTTAATCTACTGGAAAGAATTTTGGAGCAAGGGGAAGGAAGGCACATGAATATGCATCAAATGCAGTGGGAAGCTGCTGGCTGCTGCAATGGCTCATTAGAGCTGCACAGCCCCAGCCCAGCAGCGCTGCAGCTCCCTCTGAACGTGGCAGGATGTGTCACCCCAGATGGGTTTGCCTGGAGAGGCTGTTTCACAGGATGGACCTCACATTTCCATGGAATTTCCATATTCCCCAGCAGCCACCTCATGTGCAGGGGACTGGCAATTAAAAATGGATTACAGAAAAATAATCATGGAGTTCAGATTGAAGAAGGATGTCTGAAATGTTCTCCCTGGAATCAGGTTAGAGCATCTCTAGCTTTCCACAGGATTTTTTAATGGTGAGTGTCACTCACAAAATAATTTTATGTACCTGAATAAAATTAATCAAAACCAGTGGAAGAAAAGCAGCGCAAGATTAAACATCCAGAAAATAAACCCAGAGACCTCTTGGCAGGAAGGATGGGAGGGAAGAACTGGGACTCACACTCCATCTGCTAATAATGAAAATGAAGAGACACAGTGGTGGGAGAACAAGGAAAGGTTCACTAAGGAAAAGCCCTGCAGATTGGAAGTGCTGCAAGTGGAGCTGTAAGAAAAGAAAGCCGGAAGCTTTCAGGTGCAAAGAACACAAAAATCCTCCTGCTCAGACAGAGCAAAGGACCAGGGGCTCTCCCTGCTCACATCTTGTGGCCTGTAGTGAGTGCTGTGGGAAAGCCTGACAGAGAGGACAAATAAACACACTGCTCCTGGCTAATTGTCTCAGTATCAGCTCCTGGCCTGTGGCCACCAACATTTGCAGCCCAGAGCAAACAGCAGTGAAGGGAGGGAGAGCACAGGGCTCTGCTGGGCCATGGAGGAGCAGCTGCACACATGGATCTGTCCAGGCAGGAATTCTGCCCACCCAGCCCAGGGACAGCACAGGGAACCAGCCAGGCAGGGGGACAGGGCTCCCTGGGCTAGGGGAGGTGTCCTTGCCTTGGCTCCTCCAGTGCTTTAAGGTGCCTCCAACCCAAACCAGTCTGGGATTCTGTGACTCCATGAGCAGGCTGCTGGGAGGAGGAGATAAGAGCTCTGATAAAGGAATGAGATGTGAGAAAGGATCTCTGACAGCTGGGGATGGAGCACAAGGCACAGGAGAGCCTGGGGAGCATGGAAGGGTTTGGAAAGGGATCACCTGAACATCAGGGATGATCTCCTGTACCTGCAGCCCTGCTGGAATGGATCAGGATGCCAAGGGCAGAGCACAGCTAGCCCTGAGCTCTTCCCCACACGCTGCTGAGGAGGAAAACAGCATTGCAGTGTCCTCATCCCCTTCTCTGACCTGGGATGTACAAATAAAGGGGGTTCTGAGATCAACAGGAAGTTGTCACCCTCGATAAAGACTTTCACTTGGCCAAATCTGGAGGCACAGGGTGGTGCTGGGCTCCATCACACATTCTCAACAGGCATCACACGTGGAAAAGCACCAATTTTCTACCTCTGTGCTGCAGATTTTCCCTGGTCCCACCTGTGCCTCTCCAGCTATTTCTGTTTCTCTTCCTACCTTACATCTGTTTCTCCTCTAAATGCTCCCTCCTGCCTTGGCTGTGGGCTCTGCTGGCACATCCCAGCTCCCGTGCTCTGCCCTGCAGGGCACTGCTGCTCCTGCCTCAGCCAGGAACGGGGCTGCTGCTGCTGCACAGGGGCTCTGTGCATCCAGAGCTGAACATCCACAGCCTGGCATGGAGAGAGCTCAGAACAAAGCAGATCTCAGAGTAAAAGGGAAAAAAATGCGCATTTTTCACTGGGGTTATTCCTTTCCTAAATTTCAAGCCTTTAAATGTTAAGACTGGCTTGGCAAATTTGGCATTGATATTGGGAGAGTTATTTACATAATAAATATAAATATATCTATTAAAAAGGGAATCACAGAATCCCAGAATGGTTTGGGGTGGAAGGGACCTTTAAGCCCATCCAGTGCCACCCCTGCCATGGACAGGGACACCTTCCACTATCCCAGTTTGCTCCAAGCCCCAATGTCCAACCTGGCCTTGGGCACTGCCAGGGATGGGGCATCCACAGCTTCTCTCTCCCCACCCTCACAGGGAACAATTTCTTCCATATATCCAACAAAAATTTCCCCTCTTTTAGGCTGAGCCCTTGTCCTACCACTGCAGCTCCTGATGGATAACACGTAATAACATATTATACAGAGATAGATATGTATCAAAAACACTGGGAAAATGGTGTCTTTTCCCTAATCCTCTTGCCATTTCACCTGACACTTTAAAAAATATCACAGAGTCAAACACTCGATGTGAAACCTTAAAAAAATTGACTGGCATGGTCAAAGTTTGGTGGTGACATCAGCAAAGGAAAACAAAGCCCCAAAATGTCAAACACTGCTATGACATCGAGCTGGTTGTAAATCAATCGCCAGGAAAAACTCCTGACCTACATGAACAGAAGCAGGAAACAAAGAAACCTCAGAATAAAATCCATGGCTGACAGAGCTTAGCACAGGGAAGTTGTGTTTGCAGAAGAAATCCTAGCAACAGTACGGGGTCACTGCTCAGTGCAGACAGGAGAATTGGGAAGGATTATGCAGAAAATGCAGAAGGGTTCAAACAGACTTTTAGTCAGTATTTGGAAAGAAGGATGATTTGCTTTCATTGCTGGAAGATGATGAAATACTTTCCAGTCTATTAGGAGCTGAGAGGGATGTGAGGATCTCTCAGCAATGAGGAGTGTGAAACCAGCACCGCTGGCACAGCAGCTCGGGCCCTGCTGATGCTGAATGGAAGCAGCAGCAGATCTGGAAATGCCCAACTTATCAAAATCTGCTCAAGCAGAAGGGAAGCAGCAGGAATCAATGAACCATGGGAGGAAGGAGCAGCTCTGGGTCACAGCAAGGGAGGGTTTGTTCCAGCCTGTCTGTCATTCGCCTGGGCAGTGGGAGCTTGGAGCCACACGGAATCAGGGGGAAGGTAGGGAAGGACCACAGGGCTCAGCTGATCCCCTGCCCCAGCAGGGTCACCCCAGAGCACACAGCACTGAGTCCAGAAGGTTCTGGACAAACTGGAGTCACCCTCTTTCCCAGGCTGGTGGCTCTGTGGTACAGGGATGTCACCTGGCACTCACTCAGACCAAGGTTTTCTTCTCCATGACAAAACCTTGAATTCTTAGCCAGCTTAAAACTTTCTGCTGGAGGTAAGAGTCAAACAAAAAAAGCTCTGGGCTCAAGCTGTGTTCTGTTCTTGCCCAAAAGCAGGAGTTTCTTACCAGGATTTTTGTGAAGCTGTTCCTTGGCTGCACACTGGTCCCAGTGACTGTGCAAAGCTGGTTTGTGGCCATGAAATGCCCCAAAATGGGCACACAGAGAGCCTGCAGTGCTGTGCCGTGGCTCTCAGAGCCAGGAGCCCTCCCTCTCCCAAACCCACACCTCTGCTGGCTCCAAGTGCCAGCTCCAGAGCTGCTCTAAACAGGTTTAACTCCTGTTTTCTCCAGCAAGAAGGGAAGTGAATTAAATCACTGTTCACTTTACACCCCTGTGTAAGCTCCAAAGAGCTGAGGGGGCTGGGAAGATTTCAGAGATACCAGAAGCCTTTTCTGCTTCAGGGCAGCACCAAAGACCACCCCAAACCCAAACATTTTGGGCACAAAACTCCCCCTTTGCAAGTCCCTGATGTTTTGACCCCCCCCCAAAAAAGCGTTGCCCTAAACAAAGCTGTGCGGAGTGGAAGTTGTAAAACACTGTTGGATCTCCCATTAACGTAATGAGGCTTCACCAAAAACAGAGGAGCAGAAAAAAAAGATTAATCAAAACCCTACGTGAATTTATTTATGGATCACAAAAAATGTTTCCAGAATATCCAAGACATGGTTGAGGGATAAAGTTAGATGAAGTTCGGATTTATCTCGATTACCTAACCTGGCATTAAAATCCTTTCCACTGATCAGCAAACAGAGGGATAAAAAGATTTTAGAGACATTATGTAGGTCTGGAATAATTCCCAGTACGAGTTCCTATAAGAAGAGGAATTGTGGGAGGAATACAAATATTAATCAGAAGAAAAGGTTCTAAATTGGGAAACTGCTCTGGCAATGAGACAAAAGTCTAAGTCATTAGTGTAGCAACCTCTAATCCCTATCAGAGCAGCCAGTCTCATGACAGAGATGGACGTGAAATGGCTTTCTCCATAAATATTTCAGGTTTGATTAATTCAAACTTTCTATGTCTGGACGTAACAAATATGTTGTGAAACATATCATGAAAAAGCAGAGACATTTGGCTGAACAATCCAAAACCGTGTAGAAACTTCATTTTCTAGGAAATGGAGAAACACATTTTAAAGCTGCTTTCCTCTTAACTCCATGCAGAAAATTCCCCAGTGTCCAACTCTTTAAAATAACTTCTTCCCAAAAGCAGCAGCCTATCTAATTAAGTCCAGAACCATGCTACCAGTTTGACCCCGATTTCAATTGGCAACTCCCTGGCAGGCACCAAAATACCTTATTAAATTTTTTCGAGGGATAGCAGTTCTGATTTATAGGAAAAGAAAAAAAAAAGAAGTAAATATTTTCTAGGTCAGGAAAGGCAAGAAATGGCAGGCACGGTCCTGCAGTGCCAGGATTCACACGGAGCATCAGGCAGTAAGTTCAGAGTCCTGCTTTGGTGACAAGTCCTCATGTAAAGCAGATCATCCCTACCCAGAGACTGAAGCACATCCATATGCATAGCAAAGCTCTGAGATTACTCCCAGCACTCCCTTTTTTCCCTGTAATTACAAATCTTTTCCTTTCAGAGGCTGTAGAAGAAATACTCTTCAGTGTAAGAGGCTCCCCGACACCCCCACAGTTGTGACAGTTCTGCTGTGTTGGGGCTACACCAGATCAGGGTGGATCCCACCCATTTTTGGGGGAAAAGGACTTTTTGGGCAGCTTCATCTGTCCCAGGCTCCTGGGCAGCCTCGTCGTGGTCAAAGGGGACTGGGCACAGAGTGAAAACTGCTTAAGTCTCATCCTGCAGTGGGAGAAAGGGACCTGTGATGGTGAAATTTGGCTGATAAATAGAACAGAAATAAATAAATATTCCTTAACAAGGCAGGAATTTCCTGAGTGACAATATTTTCCTACCAGGCTTGTGGCCATGGGGTGTTCTGGGAGAGGTTGGTACCTCCTCCAACAGCAGCAGCACAATGTACAGGAACTTCACCTTTGAGCTGATGGATAGGAGGATCCCAGAATCCCAGAATATCCTGAATCAGAAAGGATTCACAAAGATCATTGAAGTCCAGCTCCTGGCCCTGCAAAGGACAACCCCAAGAATCCCATGATTTTGGAAAAGCAGAGGGACAGCTCTGAGCTCTGCTCTGGGACAGGGACACACCCAGGGAATGGCTGGAGCTGGGCCAGGGCAGGCTCAGGCTGGATTTTGGGAGAAGGTTCTTCCCCCAGAGGGTGCTGGCACTGCCCAGGGAATGGGCACGGCCCCGAGGCTGCCAGAGCTCCAGGAGCCTTTGGACACCAGGGATGCACAGGGGGATTGCTGGGCAGAACCAGGGGTTGGACTGGACCATCCTTGAGGTTGGATCATCCTTGGGGTCCCTTCCATCTGAGGATATTCCCTGATCCTGTTGCAGTTTGACCTACTTTACAATAAAGTTGCCATCCAATTTCCCTTCATTTAAAGGTTTCCACTTCTGATGTTATAATGGGCTCCTTATGTAACACTGGAGTGCAGTTTAAAGGCAGCTGCATTAGATCCCAATTTTGCTTTTAAGTAGTGCTCCCAAACTAATTAAGTCATCATTCCCTGAGTTTGCACCCTGCAGATGAGGAACTCTGCTTCCCAGAGCACTCCATGTCCTTCCCAGCTCCCCAAGCCAAACCTGTGGCTGCCCAAGCACACAGCAAATACCTGCAACCATTTCTGAGCAGGTGGAAACACCCTGGGGACAGCTGGCACGGAAACTCCAAACAGGAACAAGTGTTCCTCTAAAGCATGAAATGAAGGATGAAAATACAGCCGAACAACATGGAAAATGAAAGCAGGATGGAGAGAGGGAAGTTTGGAATCTCTAAACACAGTTTTAGACTGAACCAACTGAGCTACAGTTGCAGCCACATCCATAATTCAGCTCTCCCCCATGTGGAGGAGCTGGAGATGTTCTCCAGCCTTACTCTCCACAGCCCTGCACAACTTGTTAGCTGCTCCTCTGAGCCAATCCATCTAAAATCTCCGTGTTTGGATCATTCTGGATTGTACTCAAGTTCCCTTCAGTGATAGGAGCTTTGGGACAGGGGTCACTGTTCCTGGCAGGGTTCAAAGAATGAGGGGATGTGGCACTTGGTGATGTGGGCATGGGGGAGTTCAACCAAGGGCTGGACTTGATGACCTTGGGGGTCTTTTCTGACCTTAATGATTGTGTGATTCTCTGATTGTCACAGACATCTTTTCATTAAAAATCCTTTCTTAGGATTTTTCTTCCTGAGAAGCTGAGAGGCTTCAGGAACAAAATGTAAACAATGGTTATCTGCTGCTGTGGAATGCAACAGGTGCATCTGTGATTGGTCCATCTTGGATGTTTAGAATTAATGGCCAACCACAGCCCAGTTAGCTGGGACTCTCTGTCCAAGACACAAACCTTTATTATTCATTCCTTTCTATTCTTAGCTTAGATAGCCTTCTGAGATGAAACTTCTCCTTCTATTCTTTTTGGTATAGTTTTAATGTAATATATATCATAAAATAATAAATCAAGCCTTCTGAAACATGGAGTCAACATTCTCATCTCTTGCCTCACCTGAAAACCCCTGTGACCACCGTCACATCTGATAATGAAATTCTGCTCTCCAGAGAAACAGGGAGTTTGGAGAAAGGGAGACAAACTGGGCTGAACGTGGGTTTGAGCAATCTCAGTCTTCAAAAGGCACCTGGCAAAGCCCAGAGTCAGCAGGTGAGTTCCAGGGCCTGCATTCCCAGCTCCAGGCTGGGAATTCCTGGGAAGAGCTGCACTGCTCCTGATGGTGTCAGTCCAGGAGCCCCAAGGTGCTGAAATCCCAGCTGCAAACACTCCTGATCCCACATTCACACATTGCCTCTGCAAGGAATGCTGGTTTATGGCTGCCATGGGTCTTCCCTCCTTTTCTAAACCTCTCCACAGGATTCCTCTCTCTGCTTTTCCCTCTCCTTCCCCAAGGCCATGCTGGAGCATCCCACACTTCTGCTCCCAAGATCCCAGCTCTGCTTCCCTCATCCTGGTGCCCCACTGCTGGTGGGATGCTCCCCAGCTCCTCCCTCACAGTGTCTGTTCTACCCCCAAAATTGCCTTTATTGTCCTCCTCACCTGCTCCAGGCCCTTCCCAGGTCTCTCTGCTTGGCTTTTGACAGCTGAAGGAGCCTCCCTAATTCTCTTTGGCAGGACAGTGAGTCCCCATCAGCCTCCCAGGAATTCCTAATTCATTTCTACTTTTGACCTACACAGCAGCCCGAGGCAGTACAATTTATTAATCAGTTATATGAGAACATCTGACTTTCTGATTTATACCTGATGCCTCATAATTTCATGGGGTATCCTGAACTTTTCCTATTCTTATTTTAACTTTTCCCATTCCCTCTTATTTTTTCCTAGCTAGGAGACCTCAAGGTTTCTGTCCCATGCCTGACTATTTCCTGTCCTGCTCCCAAAACCATTCTGCCCTCACTTTCTGTGGGTGGAATTCAGATTAAAAAGCTTTGATTTCCTCTTGGAGTTGCTCTACCTCATAGATTGACACCTCCAGGTAGAAACCTAAATTTAGGAGTCTCAATTTCTGAGCTAAAGAACTCCCACCCATCTGTTTTAGCTCTGTTTTATTCTTTATGGAGACGGGATGAGCAGAACTGCAGATATTAATCAATAGGTGGGTTTGCCAAACATTTATACAGTGACATGATCACATAATCGTGTTTTCCTTTTTTTCCCCCTTTGCTGAAATTTTCTTTCTCATTCAGCTGGAATATTTTAATGCTGGGGCCACTGCTCCAATGTTTTCATGGAGTTTTCCTACAGCAGCTCTATTTCTGAGTGATAATAATGCTCTTAAATTAAGTATAAAATAGAATTGAATAGACAAATTATTCTGCATTTCTTAGCTCTGACTTCCACCTGCTGCTCCTGACAGCCACAGGAACCATCTGCTGCTCTTCCAAGGGTCACACTGGACTGTCCCAGCTGATGCTGTGTCACCCCAAACTTTGCCAGCACCACCGTCACCCTCCTCCCAAATCACTCATGTGTTCTTAACCATGGCCAGGCTGCAGAGCTCCTTTCTCTGGGAAAACCCAGCTTTCCTCCCACTTTTTGTCCCATTTTATCTCAGTCTTATTTCCTTACAGAGGACATCTGATTACCTCAGCTTAACCACTTGAAGAGTCTTTTGAGAAAGACTTATTGGCATTTGTTTGGGAGTCCATATGCACTTTATCAGCTGCACCAGCCTTACCTACGAGCTGGGTGACATCTCCAAAGAGCTCCAGGAGATTGATGAGACACGGCCTCCTTCTGCAAGAACTGTAATGACTTCTTCCAAATAAATCACATTTATGAAATTGCCTCCTGGTTCTCTTCTTTATTATTGTAGTTTTTACCCACTTATTCAGGCTGAAGGGAGATTTACTGATCCCTGCTTTTCCCCATTTGTTCTGGAGACCTTTTCCTCAAGGCTGAAGACATATTTGCCACTGTCCATCCCTCTTGCAGTGTGGTCAACTCCAGTGACACTTCTCATGCTACATTTAGCTTTCTCTTAATCTACTGTTTGAGGTCTTTCAGAGCTCCTGATCAAGTATCATCTTATCTTGTTGCTTTCTGACTGCTCCTTTTATTGATTTGTTCCAAAATGTCCTCTGCTGGAACTTCATTTAGGGACAATTCCTCATGCCCTCCACTGCTTCACCACTAATGCACCCCTTCCCAGCCTTCCTCTGTAATTTGTTCCCTATTATTACGGTTTCCTACCCTTCTGCCAAGTTTCTGAGGCATTTATTATGTCAATAATTTCCTTTAAAATCAGTCTAGTTCACCTCTTTGGGGCTCCAGAGTTACAGCATTTCTATAGATATATTTTTACATTTTTTATTGATCTCATTACCTATTTTTCATGGGACCTGCTTAGCTGGGACTTTAATTGCTGGGCCCATTCTTTGCTATTTCCTTCCTTGATGTTATTGATTTCAGCTCCTTCCATTTTTCTAAATCACATTAATTTTCTTCTTTCTCTTGAAGAGGAGCTGTGATCTGGAGCCATGTGCAGTTGTTTATTTGGTGAGTTTCCACAACTGCCAGCTATAAAAATCCCTCCTTGATCCGGAATGTTAAAACCTAGTTTGCAATGTTGATTTATATAGCTTATCTCCCCTGTAAAAACTACCTCACCAACGACTCAGAATCTGCCTGTCTGCTGCTGTGACAATTTATAACTCAGTGATTTCACTTCCAAGTCTCTTTCCTACTCACTGCTGACGTTGGTACCCACATCACTCACACCACCAGCTCCCTCTAGCACCGAGTGTGGACACGAAAGTCCAGCAGAGCTCAAAGCACTGCAGAAAATGAAGCTTTTTTCCCCCCCATGTTTCAGTAATACATTTCATTAACACCTCCTGGTTTGAGACTTTGGTGATTGCTCACTCTTGTTAAATTTTTTATTTTCTCTAATTCCCATGTCTGTTCCTGGCACGCTTCAGGCAGGCAGTTGGATCTTTTTTTATATATTTTGGTATCTGTTTCCTCTTTCATAAATGCGGTACAAAGCACTTGTTTCTATTTATCTGTTGATTTTTTGATCACTTTCTTCTCCAGGTTATAAAATCTGCTCCTGACCTTCAAAGTGCATCCTGCTTTTACCACAGCCTTTGAGCGAGCTCTTTGTAAAATCACATCGATGATTAATTAAACAACTGAACAGAACCCCAGGAGAGAGCAGCAGGATCCCAGCCCAAACTCCAGCCCCAACAGGGCACCCACATTACAATAAAAACCTCTGCACAAGGAACTGCCAGCTCTGAGCCGCCAGGATGAGGAATTTGGACGGATCAGGGCTGCCAGAGGGGCTGCTGTGGGCAAGGGCAGGCCAGCCCTGCTGGGAGCCCACCCAGTGCCTCTGCTCATGGACCTGCCCTCCCAAAAGCAATAAATCTGTGCCCCAGGCCCGTCCCTGTGCCTGCACCAGGCACTGCCATCCATCAGAGCAGGGGCTGCAGCAGATGGGCTCTGCCTCACACAGAAACAAGGTAAGTGGCTGGCCCAGCCAGAAATGCTGGGCACACTGATCCAGACCATATTTCTTTAGTCTGCTTCTCAGAGAATCATGTGGAACAGTTTCAAAAGCTTTCCTAAAGCAAAATATGTCCCATCTGCTGCCTCCTCTTCATCTCCTAGACATTATTTTCTCAAGGAAAGAAATTACAGTGAGCTCGCATGATTAATTCTTGCTAAATCTATGTCTTTGCCTTTCTATCTCCTATTTCCTTTAAATTGATCACGTAATTTTTTTTTTTTTTTGTCAGACCTTTTTTCTGGGAAGAGTGGTCCCTCATTCCATGGTTTGTCTTTTTCAAAGGAGTGAACTGTGTTTGCCTTTGGACAGAGCTCAGTGATCTCACCTGCCTTGCAGGAGCTTCCAGGGCAGCCACTAATGCTTCAATAATTGCTGCAGCTCCTGCCTGCCCTGCCCACGTGGCTCTGGCAGCACAGCCCCAGAGCAGTGTGAGGCCAGAGCTGCTAATCTGGGAAGACAAAGAGAGAACAAATCTAAAGCACAAATCCCGAGTAAAAGGACGAGAGGGACGAGGCCTCGCTCGCCCTCTGCTCTCCTCTCACAATAAATGGTTTAGCCCAGTGCACAATCATGCGATGGTTGGGTTGGGAGGACCTTAAAGTTTATCTTGTTCCACTCCCTGCCATGATTCCAGCCCTTCCAGGCTGCTCCAAGCCCTGTCCAACCCTGGGCACTCCCAGGGACGGGGCAGCAATGGCACACGGTGTTAAATTAGCAGGAAGCTGCCTTCCAGCTGAGGAGAAGCAGGCTGCCAGCTCCAGGAAGGCTCTGCCTGAAAATCCACTTGAAATTGAGAAATTTTGGTCGACTGTGCTGCCGGGGATTCAAACAGCAGGAGCAGGGAGCAGCTGCACAAGCACTGACAGATCTGCTGACTTCCAGAGAGCACAAAGGGGCCTCTCCTGAGACACCCAGGTGGGAAACGCTGGGGAGGAGCACCAGGTCCTGCTGCATGGCACGGATCCTCAAGGAAAACGCAAGTGAAGGATCCTGGGAGGCAGAGTCAGGCTGCTGGCTGAAGATTTAGCCCCAGGGTGCTGTTGGCAGCTTCTCTGAAACGCTCCCAGTTCCACACGCAGCTCCAATTAGGCACAGGGGGAGGAGATGCTCTCCGGAGGTGATGGGCTCCATCAGAACTGCACAGAAATCAGACTTTGGGAAATCAGGCTCGGGAAAACGTATAGGATGTGTTTAATTAAGTGGGAGCTGGGGGAAATCTGTCATGAGCTAAGGGTAAACAGATTGCTGAGGGTTGGTACAGCACAAGTACTCAGTGTATCGAGCCAGAGCAGAGAAAGAGCTCAGTACAGATAATGGGTGAAATTTTATAGCTCAAAATGGACTAAAAAGCTAAACAAAACTGCCCCCTTAATTAAGAACTATAAATACACGCGTATAAAAATGGGGCGGTGTTAAATTAAAGGGAAAAAAAAAACAAACTAGATGAAATAAAAAGCAGGTAATAAAATCAGCAGCAAACGGCAAATCCCAGTGACAAACCCAACAGAGTGCTAAAATATATGGCCATAAACTACAGAAAAGTGAGTATAAGTCATAAAAGTGAAAGATTCTTTTTTTATATCAAAGAGAATGTTTTAAGGAATCTAGTCAGCCTGAAATTCTTACTGGAAAAGACCATGCACTGAAAGTGTCTGGCAGTGAGAATGTAAATATATGAGCAGAGCTACCCCATCAGTCACCAGAGAAAGGAGACTGAGTGCTTAATGCTGAGAGGTGAAATACTAAACATGGGCCCCTCTATTATTCATAAAATAAATGGATATAATGGCACAAAGGGAAAAAAAAGGTTAGAGAAGCAATTTCCAGGAGCAGAGGCTGCTGAGCAGAGCTCGAGCAGGCACCCAGGGGCTGCTCCTGCTTCATCTCCTGCCAGCTGCAAGAGGAGCCAGTTCAAGAAGAGGCAAGGGATGAAGCAGCAGAGAACTTGGAGCACAAAACTCCCCTTGGATGCAGACCTCAGGGGCCTCAGCTCCCCACAATTCAAGGTGAAGCCAGATGAAATGGGAGGAAGGGTCAGAAACAAGGAATTCACTCCCCCCCAAGCAGCACTGAAACAGAATCCCACAGAATCAGAGAATTCACTGGGCTGGAAAAAACCTTTGAGACCATCAAGCCCAGCAATGAAAGCTCCAGTACATCCAATTCTGGTGTTCCCATTGAACAATGTGGGAAGATTGGATTGGGGGCAGAAAAGAGCCATAAAAAGGATATGAGGAGAGGAGAATGTGTAGCTGGGAAGCTTAAACAGCTCAATTGTGGGGCAATTCCATAAGAAATTTCACAAGGGGGAAATATCAACCAAGGCTTTTTAATCTTGCCGAGACAGAAGAAAGACTGAGGACTGAAAAATGAAAGTGATTCAAAGCAGAAATGAAACCCACATTTTTTAACAGCAGTGATGATTAAATTTGGGAACAAACTACCACCTGAAGTGATGGATTTTTCAACTCTTGACATCTGGAACATATGTTCCTGTGAAAAGTTCAAGTTTTGATAAATAAGGATTTTTTTTCTTCCCTGAAAAATAATTTTGTCAGAAAATTCTTCGCCACTGTTCGGGTTTCTTGTCTACTTAAAAAAGATAAAAGATGAGACAGAGAAACAGCTTTGTATGTTGAAAGTTGGTCAAAATGATAATAAAAGCAGAATAATGGAATTCCTAGATAAGGAGTACGATATGGCAGGAGTTAATTATCACAGCGACTGTAATGAAAATTTTGCATCACTAATATTCCAGAACTATTTGAACATTTCTTTATAATCATGATCAAAAGGGAACTGCTCGACATAATCTACTTGAGCACTCGAGAGCCTTCAGATAGTGTTTTTCAGGCAGGGCTAATCCCGAGGAATCCTGAAATTGTGGATGCTCCCAAGTGCAAGGCACAGACAGGGCACCAGGCAGAGCCCTGATGTCACAAACTGGAATTTCCTCCCAGCCCGGGCTCCTCGGCGAAGGTGTTAAGTGGCATCGTTCCAAGGATCATTTTTAATTGCAATCAAGGCACCAAGAACTCTTGCACAAGTGCTTTTAATACACTACAGGAATGAAAAATGACACATGAGGCGCTGACAAGTTGTGAGCATCATTAAGCACACCACAGCCATTAACAAATGCGCCGAGGCAGGCTGGTACAGCTGCGTGGAATTCAGGAGTTGGGCTCCACATCCTTGGAGTTTTTTTAGTCAAATACTTCAGAAGAGTGAAGCTCATCCTGAATCAATAGGATGTGAAGCATCACTGAAAAAAAGAGAACCCGCATCCTCTGGGGATTTTTTATTGGCCTGAGAATTGTGGCACTCCTCAGTAAATGTCAGGCTTATCAGCGTTGTGAGTAAGCATCAGTTAGCTCTCAAACGAGCTGACTCTGTTCATTTTTCTCAGAACTGTGTGTAATATTCTCTTGGCAAGGAACAGCTCTTTTAGTAGACTGCAGCACAAATTTGTAAAAGGAGCTTGTCTCAGCTCTGATCCAAAAACCAAAAGAGATCCAGATTAGATGCCTGTGGAAAGAGCTGCTTTTTGACTACAAAGCCCAGATCATTTGGAGTTAAAGCGATGCAAGAAGTACAAATTTCTCCTTTTCAGATCACAACAGATGCACCAATTGTAAGAAACTTTCTTCCCTAGACTTGTTTACCTACTTCAAATTACATCAGTAGCTTCAAGTGTATTTTTGACCCGTGAGTGGTTAATGACATCAATCTCTCCAATACATATTCATCCCTTTCTAAAGACCCTCTCGTTATTTCTCCCATGTAGCTTTCCTCTTTCTAGTGCTCGCTGAGCCCCAGCAGCCTCGTGGTGAGATCTTCATTAGCATTCGAATACAAATTCATTGTTTGCCTGTGTAGTGGGGAGAGGAACCATCACAAGTGTTTACATTCCGAGCCCCGTTCCATTTGCTCCTGACAGAACACAACAAAGCCCAGCAAAGGCTGCGCTGGGTCAGGGAAGGTTCCCCTGCTCCAGCAGCAGTTTCCAATGCAGATGCTCAGGGAAGGGGTGCAGGAGCACACCGGGAAGGCGGCAGCGCTTTCCCGGAATGTTATTGTGTTTCCCAACAATGTGTGCCTTGGGACTCTGCGAGTCACAATCCTTGGTTTTACTGTTGAACAGGTTCTGCTTTAACTTCCCTCCATTAACTTCTGCCGCTACCCCCGGAGCACAAGTAAACTCGGAGTATCCGTAATATCCCGAGGCAGGGGATTTTACAGCTCCATCACGAGGTTTGTCAAGAACCATCAACCACATTATGCTGATTCTCAGTTGTTGCTTTGCAAGAGACACTAAAGGGGCTCCTCAGTTTGGAGAGAGCAGGAGGATGTGAGTGAGATTGTGAAATGATGGTGAGGCCACCACTCCTGTCCTGTGTCCTGTTCTGGGCCCTCATGGCCAGAGAGCCCTGCAGGGGCTGGAGCGTGTCCAGGGCAGGGAACGGAGCTGGGAAGGGGCTGGAGCCCCAGGAGAGGCTGAGGGAGCTGGGCAGGGGCTCAGCCTGGAGCAAAGGAGGCTCAGGGGGCCCTTGTGGCTCTGCACAGCTCCTGACAGGAGGGGACAGCCGGGGGGGTCGGGCTGTGCTCCAGGGAACAGGGACAGGAGCAGAGGGAACGGCCTCAGGCTGGGCCAGGGCAGGCCCAGGGTGGGCACAGCAGGAATTTCCCCATGGAAATCAGGGATTGCCCAGGGGGGTTTGGAGTGCCCATCCCTGGAGGTGTCCCAGGAAGGGCTGGAGGTGGCACTGAGTGCTCTGGGCTGGGGACAAGGTAGAGATTGGTCACAGCTTGGACTCAGTCTTGGAGGTAGGTCTCTTCCAACCTCAGCAGTTCTGGGATTCTCTGGTCATATCTAGGACAGGTGGACAGTGCAGGCAGAGGAACCATGGTCTCACCCATGAGATCATTTCTTGTGTAGTTCTGAGTAGGTCCTTTAGTGCCCTTTCACAAACTTGTGAATTGTGGTTACTCACTAGAAAACATTTCCCAGCTACACTGGGGCCTATCCATTTATTCTGTTTTTTCCTTATCATTTCTCCTGCCTTGCTCAGCACAGCCTCCACCGTGCCCATCTGCAGTTCTGCATTCACTCCTGGGGACCTTCTCCAGGATTGTTGTGACATCTCCCAACTTCCATCCCTCCTGCAGGGAAACTGATTTAAGTGACAGGTTACACACTATTGTAGCTCTATAATTGCATATTTGTTTTCCTCCAGAGCTCTTGAGTGATTACCAGATGGTCTTGGTAATTTCTGACTCTTCATCTTATCAATTAGTCCTAAAATGAATTTTATTGTCATTTAATTTGAGACGGTTCCTTACACTTGTCCCCATAAGTTTGGTTCTCATGGGAGAACAACCTCCCTCAACTACAGACAGCACCAACACAAACTCACTTTGCTTTCCTCTCCTACAGGAAATCCTATTAGAGACTGCTCATCTGTTTACCCAGCCTCTGGAAAAATAGGATTTGGGCAATTTTGAATATATTTTTACAATATTTTTATGATTCGTTTAGTGAGTTTGCACCTTAAAATTTTCCCTTGCCTGCCCTACAGGTTTAGCTTCACAGTTAATGGGTTTTGGTAGGGTTTGTTTTTTTTTTTTTTTTTTTTTTTTTTTTTTTGTTTTTTGGTTTTTTTCTCCCATAGTTTCTTTATTTGCTCAGAAACCTCTGGTTTTGAATGTTCTCTTTCCACTCTGCTGTTAGAATATTGCCTTTTTGGTCCCTAGTAGAATTATTTCACTTAGTGATATATTGCTCTGAGCTTCAGATGGGGTGGGTTTATCTCCTTTCTCATCTCCTGCATCCTTAGAGCAGCTGCTTTTAATTTCCTTTTAGGAAGCTCCTGCACTTTTGAATAGGTCTCATTTTTAAGTTAGGTGGTACTGTGAGGGAGTTGGGGGGGAATCAAATATTCCTCAGATAACATCACAAATCTCTCTGGAAAAACAGAGGGGGATCCACCAGGGCTTCAAAGGAGGGAGCTGGGGAGGAGAGGATGTGGAAGGGAAGGATGGGGAGGGCTCTGCCCTGGCCCTGCAGGGACCTGGGGGCTGGGAGAGGTGGGCAAAGGAGCTCCCAGCACCAACATACAAAAGGGGCTGGTGAAAGACAGGGAGGGAACTCAGAGAAGCAATTCCCAAAGGAAAATCCCTGTTTGACTGCTCTGGCTGTTTGTCTTTGCCCAGACACACATAGGATGGCTCTGGGACAGCCCGTGCTTCAAAGGACGAGTCTGGACTCTGCAGATTTTCAGTCTTCGCTATTGTTTATTATTTCTTATCTACAAAATTTTCTTCCAGCCCGACAGACCAGCAAGGCATCCAAGGGCACTCTGACCTCCCACTGGGAGGTCGTCCATTTTTATACTAAAAACTATGTACATCATATTTACCTTTATTTCCCAATACCTTTCACCCATATTAGCAAGTGCACCTTCACCAAGAACCAGTCCCAAAGTGCCAACATCACCACAGAAAATGGATGACAAGAAGAAGAAAGAAGAAGGACAAGACACGCCCTGATCCCTCCATCTTGTCTCCATAACCCCCCTGTACCAAAATCCTAAAATCTGTATTTCCACCCTGTAAATACTTAATTCTTACACCATTCATCCCCAAGTGACTCTCTTGTCCTCAAACAGGTGGCACATCCCTCGAAGGGTCAAAGTCAAGCCACCAGGTGCTTCTGGCAACATTCCAGGATTTAGGAGCCCCCCAAGGATTGCCCCGGTAACTCTGGACATCCAGAGTGATGTGCTGAGTTCCCACATCTGTTCAAAAGCAGGGATGCCCCTGTGCCAGCAGGATGATGTGAGCCCCACGTTCAGCTGGGAGGATCTCCTGTAGCTCCAGGCTCCCTGCACTCCCAGAGAGGTGACACAGAGAGGGGCAGAGCTGTCTCATGTGGCCTCCCCTCAGCATTCCAGGCCTGGCTTTAACAGCAGGATCTGGGGGGGCTGTGGGAAGCTTGGGGTGAGAGCCTGTGTGCACCCTCACACCCCAGCACTCATGAATTATGGTTTACAGGAATCCAGAGCTGCTGCACAAGCACCCCTGGATCTTTTCTGGGTGATTGGCATCCAGGTCCCCTGGAAAAAGCCAATCTCCCAGCAGCACAAGAGGGGATCAGTGTGGGCCATGCTCTCCTGGTGCCTGGATGTGACAGCAGCTGGCCACACTCAGAGTACCTGAGATCCTGATCCTGGCACTTGTGGAGTGTTTGACACCATGTGGGGAGGAAGTGTGTGAATATTTAAATGGAAATACAATAAAAGATGTGTCCAGGCAGTTCTGCCCAGACAGGCTCCCCGCTCCTGCAGAGCAGGTTCCAAGCTGCAGTGGCCATGGAATAGCAAGCAGGCAGCTGGCAGGTCCCACAAACAAAGCTGCCAGATGTTCAGCCCCACAAGGGAGCCCCTCTCCTGTCCTGCTGCAGGGACTGTGCTGTGCCTCCTGCTGGGCTGGCTCCTTGCAGAGAACACTGGAACAGGGCTGGCTTGACAGGTCCTCAAAACTGGTGCTACCACAGGTTTGTGGAGTGAGCGAACATCAACAAGGAATAAATCAGAGCTGGGAGAAAGGCTGCTATCCACTCTCCCTCCAGCGTGGCTTGTTTACACTCTGCACTGCAATCTGAAAAATGCCATCTCTAATGAATACTAAATAGTGGGAGGCTTCTCCTCAGCAGCCTGGTGCTGAGGCTGATTGCTGTGCAGGAGAATGTGCTGCTGAGAGTGGGGGCTTGGCTGTGGCTCTGTTTCATGCAGTCATAGAAACTGTCAAGCTCAGGTGCCTCTGTGATCTGCAGGCAGCCTCTCTCCCTGCACCCTTTCCTGGCTACCCATTTATTTTTAAAACGTTCCATTGTTACTGTCTCTCAGGTCTTGCAGCCAATTTTCATGTCATTATTATTTCTGTCGCTTTAAAATTTATCTACTTATGCAATTTTAATCCTTTTTTTTTTTTCCCCTAAACCAATTCACAGTAATATGTTAACAGCTGCCTTGTAGTGGAAGTCACTGAGAGTTAACACTCCCGAGCCCTCTCTAGTAGGAACTGACTCACCTCAGTGTTATAAATCTGTTCTACACTGCCTTGTACCCCTCTCTCAGAACATTCACATGGATCTGCTTCGTCACCGGGAACATTCCCGACCCTGCCTGTGCTGGGGACATTAAAAAAACAGAATAGCAGCAAGCAAGAGCACTTCTGCACACACAAATGGCATCTAAAATACTTCTGCAGCTCCTGAAGCTGTGAGGATGGGGAAGCAGAAGGGGATCTCTGTTGCAGAAGATGGGGGATACAAAAGGAAGCATCATAACAGAGCCCCTGCTCACGTTTCAGTATTCCTGCATGGAATAAACTGCCTCTCTTTGGGGAGTTTGATGACATTTTTATTTTTATTCCTCCACCAACAATTCCATCTTCCCTGTGAGGGTGGGAGGCACTGAGGGTGCCCAGAGCAGCTGGGGCTGCCCCTGGATCCCTGGCAGTGCCCAAGGCCAGGCTGGAGCACCTGGGACAGTGGGAGGTGTCCCTGCCATGGCAGGGATGGCACTGGGTGAGGTCCCCTCCACCCCAAACCAGTCTGGCATTCTGGGGTTATTCCAATTCAAGGCATTCCCATGGTGATAATTCCACATAACAAAAAATGCAGAGCAGAAAAGGTACTGACCCAAAGGCTTGTTAATGCACACATAGCTAAGAGTTTGTTGGGTGATATTTTTTTGTAAAATACCAAATTCAGGCAAAATCAGTGTTTCTGGTTAACAGCAAATCGCTCATCCCAACTGCAATGGTTATTCTTTCTTGCTGCACTCATCTGCTGGAGTGTTCACATAAATATGCATGCACTTCCCACCCACACAGTATCAAACACTCCACAAGTGCTCCAGAGCCCAGGATAATCCGTTGTTTTGGAGGGATCAAACCTGCAGCCACGTGTGTGCAGTGAGCAGGAGATTCTAAAGCCCAGCACAGGGGCACTTCTCACTGAGCTGTGCAAAGGTCACCCTGTGCTGTGATTAAGCTCCTGTCAACACTGAGCCTGTAGGAGAGTTCAGAAAACACTCTGCAAACAAGAGCCAGGCTCTCTGGGTTAAAAGGTTATGAAATTTAGTCTAATCTCTAGTTCTGTTTTCTTTGATGCTCACTACCAATCTACTATAAAGAAGTCAGTTCACCCCAAAACTGGGTTTCACAATTTCTTCTTTTACATGATCCTGGCGACATTTATTGTAGAGTCCCAGACTGGTTTGGGTTGAAGGAGACTTAACAATCATCTCATTCCACCCCCTGCCATGGGCAGGAAAACCTTCCACTGTCCCAGCCTGCTCCAAGCCTCAATGTCCAACCTGGCCTTGGACACTGCCAGGGATCCAGGGGCAGCCCCAGCTGCTCTGGGAAATTCATTCCAGGGTCTCACCACCCTCACAGGGAAGAATTTCTTCCCAATTCCTAATCTACCAGACAATTTCTACAAGGCTGCTCAGACTTGCAGTTCAAACTGTTCAGAATTCTCTCAAGACTCCCTTGAAATCTCTTTTTTAAGTCATGCTGATTTGCATCATCATTTCTCAGACTGAAATGAAATAATTTCTTTTTGTCAAAACATTCCTTCCACCACTCTCTTGAAAACCACTTGTGACTCTGTGAATTATCACAGGAATTTCACATTTGGCACAGCATTTCTCCCAGTGAGAGGTTTGGATCTGTTGCCTTCCCAACTGTCCACAAAGTTCTCACACTTTCAAACACTGGGAGCTGTCCACAAATCAAACAGGACAAGTAAGATATCACAAGATTTAACACCCAGGAAAAGTAAAACAGCAGAATAATCAGGATGTTTTCTAAGTGTGCAGAAACTAACAGGGAGATGAGTCTACATGAATCCCCCAGGAACAAAACAAGCTGATGTAACCCAATTGTGCTCTCCAGTGGATGAGACTTTGTGGATAAGGAAGAAGCAGCAGATCCCACACACACCTGAGGCTCCTGACACGGTCCCATGTGGCATCCACGAGTGATGAATGCCTTGGCTGGAGTCCTGACACAAATCGGGTTGGAATCTGCAGTCTGAGAGCACTTTCCAATGGCTCCCTGTGAAATGCAAAGGACAAATTGAATGGTTACTCAGCTGCTCAGAAGATCCATTCAATATTTTATTGATAGCCTGGATGAGGGAATGGACTGTGTGTTTATTAAATCTGCCAAGATTAAATCTGTGAAGAGAGGCTGCAAATACATGGGGGAGAGCAGTATTAAAAACTTTTGACAACTTGGACAAGTCTATAAATACAGAAGGCATCTCTCTGGTAAAAAGCAGAGTGGTTTCACTTGGGCAGGAGTAAAGTGCACAAATACAGGACAGACACCAGCTGGCACAAAGCAGTCTGGAAGAACAAACAATCTGAAGGTTCTGCTGGATCACAGGCTGTCCAGGGTTATTATCCTCAGCAGAGAGAGAGGTTATTATCCTGAGCAGGTCTGTTAGCAGAATTTCCTGCCAGACATCTCACAGGTCCTCTGAAACACCTGAGTGCAGAGGCATGGCCGGGTTTGGGTGCTGCTCCTCAGGAAAGGCACAGCAGCAGGACAAGGAAAACACAACCTGAATGCAGAGACTGAGAACAGGAGGTGCTCAACAGGGAGCAGAGCATGGAGAGGGGCAGGAACAGCCCTGGCAGTGCAGGGTTGGGGCAGGAACAGCTCTGGCAGTGCAGGGTTGGGGCAGGGACAGCCCTGGCAGTGCAAGGTTGGGGCAGGAACAGCCCTGTGCCAGGTCAGTCTGCTAAAAATGCAACTGAAACAACTGCTGAGCACAAACAGCTCTGATCTGCTGTGGAAGGAGGAGATGGACTGAGTGATCAGATGAGAGCTCATCCAGCTTCACTTCTCAAGGGTTCTGTGCCCAGCTGAGGCTGATCAGAGTTTGTCTGTCCCCAGTTTGCCCAGATGTACCCCAGCAGCTTCACACAGCATTTGTATCATTTCTGCATTAACATCATCATTAAGGTTAGTGGTTTATGCTCATCTTACCATCTTAGGACTCCCTATCTCACAAACACCTTATCAAAATGCTATTTGCCAGACCAGCATGACTCACAGCTCATCCATCAAAAGCCATTTTAATAATTAGTCCTCAAATACTAATTCAATAAAATCTTTGGACCTTGATTTTCCTTCCCAAGCAGTGCAATGAGCAAAAGGGCTCGTCATCCTTGGCACTGCTTCCCTCAGACTCACAGGATGCAGATCAGAGCTGCTGGTGCCAGCCTCCCATCCCACTGACAGCCTTTTAGAAACAAATACAATTTTAGCAGACGTTGTAGACACTTGGGTGTCTGAGCTGCAGATTGTCACAGAGACACCAGGTCACTGCTGCTGCCTCCAGCACCCAGACCAGTCCCTGGCACAAAGGCAGGGCCAGCTCTCCCTGTGTCCATTCTGACATCAGAAAAAACCTTCAAGCACTTTAATCTTCCCCAGGTTACCCATTTCAGTGATTCTACATCCTACACCAGCCATGTAGCCCTGTTGTTAGTGCAGTTCAGCCTGTTTTCTCCAGCCATTTTCCCATGAAAGCAGTTTCAGCTGCAGTGGCCAGGCTGACTAACACAACAACTTCTGAGGCAGATGAATTCTCTGGGTGTCAGGGAAAGCAGTCCTGTTTTATCAAACACTTATAATCAATTACCAATATTGATCAGAAGCAGCTACAGCTGAGCTTCCTGCAGGATCCATTGAATTAAATGGCTGTGCTGGAAGAAGAGCAAAGATCCCTGTGAAATTGTGCAAGTTCTGAGATTTATGAAAGCACAGCTCGATTTCATTGGCATTCCATCAGTTAAATCAACATTATATAAACCCTTATATATAGGGGTTCTTATATAAAAGAAATCATGCAAGTCACAGACCTCGTTAGCTCTGTGTACCCTTCTACCACTGCTAAATTGAGTTGATATGTCAGAGAGTAGAAACCCAAAAGATTCCTGATTTATCATCTTAATTCTTTACATCTCCTCTCAAGAATTCACAGTGCTGTCATTCTCTCCTCCATTCCCATTACCTTCTTTGTAACATATTGGCCTTCTTACTTTTACTGAATAATTCCTGGTCTATTATATCTATAATTATACTAATAATTAAGCATGCCTTTTCATCAGCTAGCAGCTAATTACTTCTGTTCCTACCCAGCTTGCTCAGAAAACAGTCAATTCATCTGTATCCCCATCACTCTCACCGTTGCTAAGCACTCAGTGCCACTCAGCAGTGCCACTGTCACGCTGTGGGGTGGCTCAAGGTGCTCTGCAGTCCCTGCTGCTGCTGCCTTTCCCCCTCACAGGGGTTCCTCACCTGACAGAAGGCTTTCCTCACCTCCTGCCACTGCTGCTGAGCCCAAACAACTCTGGAGCTGCCCACCAGCAGCTCCTGCTTTCTGCAAGGAGCACTCACTGCAGAGACAAAGATAATTGGAATCCAACTCAGCCTGTGGGTCAGAGCACACCCAGGGCTCTGTTAGATGGGAACTGAAGTCATGAGGTCTAAATTCTTGATTATTTGGACTTCTGTGAAGCTTTTGTCATACTCAGAGGGATGAACACTTCTCCCATGAGGAAAGGCTGAGGGAATTGAGATTGTTCAGCCTGGACAGGAGAAGCTTTGGGGGGAGCTCAGTGTGGCCTTGCAGGGCCTGAAGGAGCTACAGGAAAAATGAAAAGAGACAATTGACAAGGGATGGAGGGACAGGGCACAGGGAATGGCTCCCACTGCCAGGGGACAGGGATGGATGGGATATTGGGAATGAGGAATTGTTCCCTGTGAGGGTGGGCAGGCCCTGGCACAGGGTGCCCAGAGCAGCTGTGGCTGTCCCTGCATCCCTGGCAGTGCCCAAGGCCAGGCTGGACACTGGGGCTGGAGTAGCCTGGGACAGTGGGAGGTGTCCCTGCCATGGCAGGGGTGGGATGGGATGGGATGGGATGGGCTTTTGGTTCCATTCCAACCCAAAGCAGTTTGGGA
Source organism: Ammospiza nelsoni (assembly GCF_027579445.1). Taxonomy (NCBI): domain Eukaryota; kingdom Metazoa; phylum Chordata; class Aves; order Passeriformes; family Passerellidae; genus Ammospiza; species Ammospiza nelsoni. The sequence goes on along the minus strand of NC_080648.1, from coordinate 2,419,911 downwards.
TTCCATGGTTCTGTGATTCTCTGGTGTGAAGAACCTCTTGTTCTCACCCTGGATCATTCCTGATCTGCTGGTGTGACAGCTGGACATTGTCATTGTACCTCTGCTCCTTACCCTACCTCCCACCAACACCCTGCCCTAAATCACACCACTTAGTATCAAACTTCAGTGATGTGATCAGCTCAGATTGGTTTTATTTCCCCAATTTTCTGTCATTTGGTCCATTGTAGGCTCCAGACAGAAGTGGATGTTCCAGGGCAGGAATTTTCACCATCACCAGCTTTGGCAAGCTGCTTCCTTGCCTGCTCCTCAGGTAATGAAATCAGGGAAATTACCATTAGTGAAATGTTAATGGCTGGTATTTCCAGCTTTCCCAGACACTGGGTTAGGCTAAACCCTTAATCCTTTTATCTGACTCATGACTGCATCCTCTGAAATGAAGCAATGCTGGCAAATGAAGTGGTTGTGCCTGATTCCAGCAAAAGGAAAATTGGAAAATGAGGGAATTTGTTACAGAAAACACTCAGAGTGGCAGCCAGAAAGGTAAAATGTTTTCAGATGGCAGGTAGACTATTTTAGGATTTTATATTGGAGGCTCAAAGCAAATGCATATAACCTGTCAAAAAAAAAAGACTTGAGAGGAAAACAAAAAGCTTGCATCATAAAACAGCAGGATCAGGGAGGCTCTTGGAAGTTAAAAGGTATCCTGCAAAAAGCTGAAGTTGTGTCTGAAAAAGGAAATCTAAAAAGAACATAAATTCTGGCAGACTAAATGTAAAAGCACAATAACATAGATGGAAGAAAGAGTTTAGAAGCAGTTTGCTAAAGAAATAGAAAGAATGTTTTAAATCCTTCTTGAACACGTCAGGAACAAGGAGCTTGCAAGAGCCACACAGGTGTGGAAGGAGCACTCAGAAAACACGATGCAATCACAAAAAATCCCCAAAAATTCTTAGATTTTTTTTCAAACCTCTGTTCACCTGGAGAATCCTGGAAACTCTACAACCAGGGTCTTGTTTATAAGGCCTTCACAGAAGGCTTGTCTTAATTTAAGGTTGTTAAGTGGAGATTATAAAGCAGATTAAAAGAATAACAACATTTCGCTGGGCGCCCAATGGAATTCACCCAAGGTTTTTATAGAATGTTAAATATGAATCATCACTGAGCTAATACCCTGAGTACGTAACCTTTTGCTGAAAATTGCTGTGATTATCAAAGGACTGGAAAGTAACTAATAAGAAATCAGGATTTTAAAATAAATCCAGTGGTGATTCAAGAAGCCTCAGACCACTAAGCCCAATGTCCATATGGGTCATGTTGGCTGAAGCTCCAGTAAAGAACAGAATTAGTGAATACATGAATAAAAGTAACATGTTAAGGAAAAGTAAATATGACTTTTGTAAAAGGAATCCAAGCCTTCTAAATCTGCTGGAATTCTTTGAAGGAGTCAAAAGCATGTAAATAGCAGAGCTCCAGCTGAGAATTTTTCCCTGCATTTCCAACTCACCCCAAGCTTCCAGAAACCTCATGCATAGAAGGTCTCATCAAAGACTTTTAAATAAACTAAAACAGCCAGGGACTACAGGTAAGGACCTCACAGAGTTACAATTTAGCATTGGAAAAAGAAGATTATCCTAAAGGATGAGTTTTCACAGTGGAAGATGATCAGCAGTGGAGTTCCATGGGGATTAAGGTTCACGGTGTTCAATGTGCTCAGAAACAATTTGACAAGTTGGGGGGAAAGTGAAGAAGTTTTCTGATAAAAACTAAATTAATTAGGATAATATTTACTGCAAAAAGTTCAAGATGCCATGACACTGAGCAAGCCTCATGACAAAGTGGAAGATAAATTTCAGCCCTGACAACTATAGTCTGGTTATCCACAAAAAGCAACACTTTACATGCAGAGTGATGGGCTCTGAGCTAGTTTGCACAATTTAGGAAATGCATCTCAACATTATAACAGCTGTTCTATGAATATATGACCCCATTGCTCAAGAGCAGGCAAAAAAATCCCAAAGTTTCAAATTCCTAGGAGAGAGAAGTACAGCCCTGCCCCTGTTTGCATCCACAGTAGCTCTGCTTCTCCAACTGGCAGCACGTTTCTGGTACCCTCACCTGAGACAAAAAGAAACTCTAACAGCAAAAAGAAAAGCTACATGGCAGGATGACAAACATGGGGAGTACCAAAGTGCTTTCATGTGAGACATGGAGTTAGCTGGAATGAGAGGCTGAGCAGGAAGGGCTGGCTTGGCATTTGTCATTGCCAATTGTGCCGAGCAGGCCAGTTGCCAGCGAGGGGAGACGGACACCGAACACGAGCTCTGTCGTGTGCCGCTTTGTTCAGCTGCTGAAGCCTTCATATCCTGTCAGGCAACAACTCTCAGGGCTCTGGCAGGCCTGTGACAGCTCCCTTTCCTACATAATCCCAGCGTGCTTTCAGGGAGATGTAAGGAGAAAGGAGGAATGAATGGCTTGCAGTGCTTTTTGTGCCCATTACCTCAAAATCGTTGCTCATTAGAGGTGTCCACTTCCTTCCCCAGTTGTCCTCCTACACCACAATTTCAGAATTAAAATAAATAAAAGTAACAAGCCCCCCCCACACACTTAGGCTGTGTTTACTAACATCTGCCCATGATGACCCAGCTGCTTCTTGCCAGCCCCTTCAGGGATGTGTTTTAACACAGCTCCTCTCACCTTTTCACACTTCCCTCATTTCCCAGCTCCTCTGAGCACTGTGGGTTCAGGCTGTTAACTCAGCTCTGCCTTTCAGTCACTTGTGCACTGACTTGTACCAGTTGGTCCCAAACCTGGTAACAGCCTCCAGCTCCTGGCAAGCCATTAATAACACACCAGCAATCATTTTAATTGCAGATGGGCGTCTGGAATTTTGGAGCTGCACGCAGAGTTCCTTCTCCCCACAATATTATTGTCCCATTGTGCATTTTGGAGTTTAACTCTCATTAAAAGTAATAGAGGGAAATAGTCTGTGGCAAAGTGAATGTGTTTGTTTTCACAGTTCACCTCCTGCTCCTCTGCACTCAAACACACTCTCGCTCAGTGACAAGACCACAGCTGCTGCCATCGTTTACTTACCTGAGGAGTGCAATATTTAGCTGGAGGGACACTGGAGTTTTCTGTTTGTTAGTTATCAGGTCAACAACTCTCACCTTATCACTTCAGTTTCCATTCTGTTGATAAAACCTGTCAGCCTTCCTTGAGTGGTTCCAGGCCCTCAGAAGAAATCACATTAAATTGGCACAACCAAGTAAATCTGTAAGAGATGTGCTCCTGCCTAACCAAAGGGAAGGGGGGAGGGCTTGGATTTCTTTCCCTCTTCCTCCTTGCACGGTTCCAATGTCCGAGTGCTTGGAGCTGTGTTGAAATCCTCCCTGAGGATTCAGCAGTTCAAGTCAGATCAGGTCTTTGACTATGGCCCAGAGGAGATGTCTGCAGAGCTGAAACTGATATGTTTAAGTGCAAGAGACAATAATCATTTCTTCAAGTAGAAACTAAAAATACCCACAAGAAAGTGGAATTCATAATGGAGATTTTAAAGATCTGTGACACACCAGAGCCTGCACAGGGGTTTTAATGAGAGAGAGGTCAATTTAATTGGTCAGGGCCAGCAGTGCCTGGCTGGGTGAGGGGCTCTGAGGTCTCACACTCACAGTGAACGCCCGGAGCGTCACTGGCCGAGCCGGTGTCACAGCACAGCCGTGTCACAGGCAGGGACAGCCTCTGTCACCAACATCACACAGCCCAGCCACGAGGAGGGGGCACTAAAAAGAGGAGGCAGAAGCTGACAATGAACGTTCCTAAAGGTAATTGCAGGACTGACCATCTCCATGTGCCGTTTGTTTCATTACAGCTCTGGGAACGCAGCTAAAGCAGCCCGTTAAGTTTTAAAGTCTGTTAGGGCTGACTTAACAAGGACTTGCTGAACACCTCAGCCTGAATTCACACCCCTCCCCTGTGCAAACTCTCCTGGAGTGTTTGTGGAAACCCAGAAATAACTTCCCTGGACCATTCAATTACAGACAATCACCACCCAGAGCTCCCTGTCCTCGTGGCACGGCTCATCAATCAGGTTTGCTGTCACCGTGTCTCTTCTCATAGCAGTCACCAGAAGGCTCTGAGCTCCCTCTGAATCCATGTGACATTTACTGTCAGGGGCTGTCAACACCAAGAGATTCTCCCAGGGCCTCTGAGTTCATCACAAAGCAACGAGATCTATGCCCAAAGCTGCTCCCAGTCCCAGCTCTGGATTACAGTGACTGACTGAGGGGCTTTGCAGCATGCCAGGAACAGGGAAGCAGCAGAATGAGCCACAGCTTATGCCCAAACACCTTTATTTCTTATTCTCTTCTCTTTCCTTATTGTACAACTGCTTAAGAGAGGTCTCAGACGTGTGATTAATTAGCCTTCCTCAATAATATTCCTTATAAATTTATTAAGAGAAAGCTGAGATTGTTTACTTGGAAATTTTGCCTTCTCATCTTTAGCATTGATCCTGCCTTCACTCTCTGTTTAACAATATAGTGACCTAGTGGAAAAAATTTATAAAACTTAATAAATTGCAGTTGGCATTATTGACAGAGTGTGTATATGCCCATTTGGGTTTGTATGAACGTATTATAAGAAATCTAATAAAGTAAAACAAACACATTTGCTTTGTCTGTGAGCTGTGAAACGAGATATCCCCTGTAATTACACTGTTTGAAGTATATTTGGTCAAAGGGGGATGGCGAGATTTTTGGTCATAAATTTCTGGGTTTAGTTTAAAATAACAACTATTATCTATCAAAGCTTACATGGTCCACTAAGTTACTTTGCACAAGATGCAGAAAAATAAAAATGCAGATGAAACCTTAAGTTAGCAGGAGGCCACTCTCAGACAAGAGGAACTAACTCCAGAGAATAAAGTTCCGGTGCCAAATGTGCCTCAAAAAAATAATCAAAACCTTGGAAATACATTCATTTTTTTCTGCACTTCGAGGGGGAATGGGGATTAGTGACTGTCCAAACCAGTGACTGAAAGAGTGATTTCAACTGCAAAGGTTTTTAAAAGAACTCACAATGTGTATAACCTTCTAGAACTTCCATGTCTATTTTTAGCTTGCTTTCCACAACCAGCCTGGTTCCCTCTTCCAACCAAAATAAATATATTTCTTAAGGAGCACGGTATTTATTTCCCTCAGGAGCAAAGTATTTATTTTCCTAAAATTATCATGATAACAAGCATGGGTTTCTCAGCCCCTTCTGGTACGTTCTGTGTGCTGCTAACCCTCTGCTGACCAGCAGCTGAGCCCAGCAATCCAGGCTGCTTTCAATCCAATTTATAGCCCATCTGCCCATCCACACCTCATCCACCAGGCTGGTTAAACGACACCTTTGTGGTAGAGTCCAGTAAACAACACCCATTATGCTCTCAGCCATCTCATCACTGAGGCAATCGGGTTCCTTTGGCATCATTGTCCTTGTTCCCCATCACCATCTTGCTTAAAACAGTTTCCAGAAGAAAGCTCCCCATCACCTTCTCAAGAGTCAGGTTAAATCAAATGTTTTACAACTGTCCAATCCTTCTTCTTACCCTCCTTATAAAATCCTAGAATGATTTGTGTTGGAAGGGATCTTAAAGATCACCCAGTGCCACCCTGCTTTGGACAGGGACACCTTCCACTGTCCCAGGGAACTCCAAGCCCCAGTGTCCAACCTGGCCTGGGACACTGCCAGGATCCAGGGGCAGCCACAGCTTCTCTCTCCCCACCCCCCTCCCAGGGAGGAATTCTTCACTGAGTGTTTGCTGCTTGCCCTTTCTCAGTCAGCAGAATCTCTCCTGATTGCTGTGACCTTGCCAAGGGCCCTGCAATGACATTGGCCACGTCCCCCACCGCCCCTGGGTGCACAGAACAAAATCCCAGCACCAGCAGGCAGAAAAGCTGCAGCAAGACACTGCACCTGCAGGAGCTCCTCAGGGCTGGTCACCTCCTGCTCCTCAATGTCCTTTCCACTCTGCCTTCAAGGACACAGACTGGCTGAGCTGGGCAACCCCAGCAGCACAACCTCAGGTGGAAGAGTCTGAACATTCTCCTGCCTCAGCCTGGGCAGCTCTGTCTTCAACATTTCCTCCTTCAGCCACGTTCCTGCACAGCAGCCCCAGCTCTGAGCTTTGCCTGGCTCTGCACAGGTCCCTTCACAGACCCCAGAGTGGGTCAGGCTGAGGGACCCCAGGGCTCAGCTGTGTCACCTCGTGCCCCAGCAGGGCCATGCCAGAGCTCAGGGCACAGCAGGGTGTGCTCACAGCTCTGCAATGTCCCCAGGCAGGGACACTGCACAGCCCCTGCACCATCTGCTCAGGGCTGGCACTGCCAGGGCAGCAGTTCTGCCTCCTGGGCAGGGGCAGCTCCTGGGCTCAGGCCCTGCCCGTGGCTCTGGGGCCATGGCTGGGCCTGGAGCAGAGCCTGGGGTGCCCTGAGCCTGCACACAGGGACAGACTGGGGACACAGGGACACACTGGGACACAGGGACACACTGGGGACACAGGGACACACTGGGGACACAGGGACAGACTGGGACACACTGGGACACAGGGACAGACTGGGGGACACAGGGACAGACTGGGGACACAGGGACAGACTGGGGGACACAGGGACAGAGTGGGACACAGGGACAGACTGGGGACACAGGGACACACTGGGGACACAGGGACAGACTGGGACACAGGGACACACTGGGGGACACTGGGACAGACTGGGGGACACAGGGATAGACTGGGGGACACTGGGACACACTGGGGACACAGGGACAGACACACTGGGACAGACTGGGGACACAGGGACAGACTGGGGGACACAGGGACAGACTGGAGACACAGAGACAGACTGGGGACACAGGGACACACTGGGACAGACTGGGGGACACAGGGACAGACTCACAGGGACAGACTGGAACACAGGGACACCCAGACAGGGACACCCAGGCACCCCCAGGGCTGAGGCCCCTCTCTCTCCCTGGGCTCCTCTCCAGGCTGAGCAGCCCCAGCTCCCTCAGCCTTTCCTGGGCACGGAGCTGCTCCAGGCCCTTGCTCAGCTCCAGGAGCTCCTGGCCCTGCTGTGCTGAGGAGCCAGAGCTGGACACAGCAGCCAGAGGTGTCCCCAGGGCTGGGCACAGGGGCAGGATCAGCCCAGAGGTGTCCCCAGGGCTGGGCACAGGGGCAGGGTCAACCCTGTCCTGCTGGAAAAGCACCCCAGGATCCCCCTGGCCTCCTTGGCTCCTCCTTGGTCCTTTCCTGCAGAGCTGTTTCCTCATCCCTCAGCATCCCCTCACCTTCATCCCCTCACCTTCAGCCGGTGATTTTCCTTCTCCAGGGTCAGACACCAACCCACAACTGCACCATGGACACTGCAGCTCCTGGGGAATCCCCACAACAGGAATCCAAACAGAGCAGCTCTGCTCATGCCTTGCCTGGCACAGAAAATCAGAGTATCCCTCAGCACCTGCCTGGGGACTTGAAAGGAACCCAGGACCAAAGCATTAAAAATTCAGTGATCAGCTGAGAAGATTGTGGATGAACCAATACCAACAAATACAGGTTCAGTTTTTGGAGCATTAATTAGTGGTATCAACCTGATGAGCAAGAAAATTAAGGCAAGATTATAGAGTGGAGATGCTGATATTTCTATTTTGCATGTAATTTTCATCCCCAAACAAACTGTAGTAGCTTAGCAAACACCAGTCTACTAACATGAGACAATTACAGACACATTTAGTGAAACAGGCAACTAAATGACTTTGTAATTACACTATTAAGCCAAATCTGGGGTGAAAAGGATAAAGGATTTGTGTCCCATATGACACTACCAAAAAAAAAAAAAAAAAGGCTGTGGAGCACCAAGAGAAATTTGGTAATTTAGAGCAAGTGTTTAGGTTGATGAAGGAGAGCAATTATGGATCTTCCACAGTTGGAATTAAACCTGCAGCCATTCAAGCATAAACCACAGCTAATACTGAACAAGAATTCTGAGCTCATAACAGGAATTACCAGCACAGAAAACATCACATTCCAGAAAGAGACCAAGCTGGAATGACCAAGAATTTCAGTGCCTACGGAACAAAGAAATAAATGAAAGTGTTTAGCTGGAATGAGCAGGGCAATATTCTTTCTCCTGGAGGAAACCCAGGGTGAGGAGGACATGAAGCTGTTTTTTTCTCAGGCTGGCATGGTATGGTCTCTGTTGGGTGCAGCTCTGGGTAAGGGAAAGGCACTTTACCAGTTTACAGTACAATAACAGGAATCCTTCAGCACTCCCCACTATTGAGGTGGTTCCTGTATTTTGTTACCCCCAGGGCTCAGGGAGCACTCACACACACCCCAAAGCCGCAGGAACAACCTGGGTATGACAAGCCTGGGGTGTGTCCCTATCCCTGCTCTCCTTGAGGAGTTACCCCCCATCCCACACAACAGCAGATCCCCAGGGATCCCTGTTAGCCCAAAACTGGTTCTGTCCTCTGTGCAAGAGGCTGATCCACACGGACCCGAGGCATTTGATTTATTTAGTTTACATTTTAGCAAACAAAGGCATCAGTGTTCACTGGCTACATGTCACCTAGTTCTCCTATTAATTAGTACTCTATTTTCTATTGCTTAATGAGTCTCTCGCTTCTCATGCTAATTAGTCCCAGGCTCAGTCCTTCTCCTCTTTTGGGTCAGTGGTTTCTTGGGCCATGGGTCAGTGGTTGTGACCTGCCCCTGCTGGAATTACCTTCTACCCAATCGGAGCTGCCTTCAGCCCAGCTGCTGAGTTGGCTTTATCACATTCTTCCTTATCTTGTGGGTTCTGCAAAATGTCCTCGTGCCTATAAATCCTGCCTTGTGTCCACCATCCGTGGTACGTCCTTCTTTACAGTTTCCTCAACCTCCCTGGGGTCTGAGGTCATTGAAATGTGTCCAGCCCTAAACCTCAGCAAGGCAATTCCAAGTAATTTGTCCTTCTGACACTTGGACATCACTTAGAGCTTGTTAGATGCTGTTTGTTCCAGGGATTAAATCTCCTTGCTTGTTGATACAGCTTGAAAGCATACAAAGATCAAGCACCAAAGAACATCCTTCCTTAATTTTAATTTATTCTGCATTCTGCAACAAAAGGCAGCACTCTGTTTCATAACCCCCTTCTCATTCCTTGTTACACTCTGGACAAATTGTTAAATATTTCTGAGTCTGAAAAGTCAGCGTCATTTGCAAGGTGACTCTACCAACAAGCAATCGGTCTTTGGAACACCTGGACATCGCTTAGAGCTGCGAGCTGCTGTTTCACGGACACAATCACCATTGTTGCTGATGAGGCTGGAAAGCACACAGAGATCAGACCCCGGTGAACGCATTTTCTTAAAAATGTTTCACACATTCCCCATTTTGCGGAGCGGGACCCCCGCGCCCTCAGTGCCCACACGGGACCTCCCGGCGGGGCGGCGCTCTGTGCGCGCTCCGTGGCGGCGGGGCCGCTCTACCCGCGCTCTATGGTGCTGCGGCCGCTCTGCGCTCGCTCCGTGCTGCCCGTGCCGCTGGATCTCCTCTCCGCGGCGGTGCTGCCGCTCCGCCCGCCCTCCCCGTAGCCGCCCTTGTCCCCGCTGTCCCCTGCGTGCTCGCCGTGCCCGCAGCCCCGGCCCGCCGTGCCCACGCCGTGCCCGGCCGCCCGCCCGTCTCTGTGGCCCGCGCGTTCCGGCGGGGCGGGCGGGATGTGGCGGCTGCTGCTGCTGCTGGGCCGGGGCCGCTGCGCGCCCACCCCCGCCCGCCCCGCCTGTGCCCCCGGGCTGGGCGGCGGCCGCGGCCGCAGCCCCGAGCGGTGAGTGCGGCTCGGGGGTCCCCGTCCCCCCGTCCCGGGGCCGGCGGCGCGGCCCGGCCTCACGGCGCCCGTGTTGTGTGTGCGGTTGTTGCAGGGCGCCCGCGTGTCAGGATGGCCCGGAGCGAGGAGGACGGCGGCAGCCGCTGCCCGGCCTGGTGCCCCGCTACTCCGTGCGGGAGGCCGTCACCTGGGTGAGGAGCAGCGCGGGGACACCTGGGGGGATCCCCGAGCAGAGCCGGGGGGAAGCGGGAGCGGGAGCAGGAGCGGGGCTGTTCCCTGACCGTGTCCGCTCTCCGCAGGGAGCTGTGGGCGCGCTGCTGCTGCAGCTGCTCCGGCAGATCGCGGGGCTCCGCTCGCTGCAGGACGCCCGGGCAGAGCGAAGGCTTCCCTGGCGCTCCCCGCTGCCCCCGCAGCCCGCAGGTCAGCGGCTGGGCCCGGGAGGGCGGCGGGGGGCGGCCGGATGGGATTCCTGCCTCGGGCTGGGATCCTGCTTGGGCTGGGATCCTGCCTCGGCTGGGATTCCTGCTTCGGCTGGGATTCCTGCCTCGGGCTGGGATCCTGCTTGGGCTGGGATCCTGCCTCGGCTGGGATTCCTGCTTCGGCTGGGATTCCTGCCTCGGGCTGGGATCCTGCTTGGTCTGTGCCCAGTACGGCTGGGAAAGGCTGAGGGCCACTCTCGGGCCCTGGGGAGAGTGTCAAGAGAATCTGTGGTTCTTAATGGTTTGGTGCAATCCCACACTGTGTGCCCTTACCTTTGTTTTCCGTTCTGGATTCTGCTGCACGAACTTTCCTCCTGCTTGTCTGTGTGGTCAGAGGACACTGAGTGCATGCACAGCCCGGTGTTGTCACCCGGAGCAGACACTGTGCTCTGTGTTACAGTGGTGACTGAAGCCTCAAGCAGCAGTCCTGGCGAGCAGCTGGGCCCCCAGATCCTGCAGAAAGCGAGTCCAGAGGCTGTAGCAGAGAATTCATCCTCAGGCATCCCCTCGGGGCAAGCAGAGAGGCTGCCCTGGGCAGAAGCAGGTATGTGCCATGTGCTGCAGGGCAGGATACTGTGGCAGAAGGACCTGGGAGTTCCTCCAAGGCAGGCTTGGAGCCAAGGAGTGTGTAGCCATTTATTGACATTACAGGAGGCAGGTGAGAGTGGAAAGGCAAATTTCAGAAAAATGAATCCGGGTCCAGAGACAGGAGGAATAAACCTCCTGAAGGCAGAGACAAGGCTGTGCTGTAACTGCAGGTGACAACAGCTTTCCCAACAGTGCTCTGCCTTAGCAGACTGATTGCAGCATCCAGTCCTGTTCTTTTACTGTGGACAGATGTTTGCAGCCAGAAGGATTCAGGAGGATGCTGCACCATTGATCTGGGAGACTGGTGTACATGGTGTGAAACTGGAGGAATTATTCTCTTCCTGCAAGATGAGGATGCATTTCTGAGCTCTTATGCCATAGATAAGACAGTGGAAGGAGGTATCAAAGACATTATTAAAATGAGTTTTATAAAAATAGAAAGATAGACTCCAACAAAATTGAAGTCTCGCCCAGGAAAGCGTGTCCTACATAGGGAATTTAAAGTCACACCAAGGAAGATCAGATGAGGCCTACAGCTCACCTGATATAGAAACACTGATAATGGCCTCAGGAAGGCTTTTGGAAGCAGGAAGCCTGCTGGAACAGGTGGCAAGGGGACAACATTCAGTAGTGGTGTAGAAGAGGCACATCAGGAAACCAACCACAGATGTTGGTTAAATCACAGGATCACAAACTGGTTTGGGTTGAAAGGAGCCTGAAAGCTCCTCTTGTTTCCTGCCATGGGCAGAGACACCTTTCATTATCCCAGGCTGTTCCAAGCCCTGTCCAGCCTGGCCTTGGACACTTCCATGGATCCAGGGGCAGCCACAGCTGCTCTGTGCCAGGGCCTCAGCACCCTCACCGAGGAGAACTTAAATAATGAAGGTGCTGCAGAAAAGGTTGGAGCTGTTTCCCATTTTCTGCTTGCCTTCAGAATTTTGGCTTCCTTTTGTGCTGATTTCAGCTAGTGCCCATCACTGCTTATCAAACCTTCTCCTGCCAGAGGTTACCATTCCCATCAGTTGGCAAATGGAGCATTTTGTTTCCATGTCTCCTAATTAACTCCAGGAAAACAGCCAGGTTAATTTACCTAAACTGCCAATTAGACTGTTTAACCCATCTGCTTTAGCCTGGAGCATATTAAGAAGCACTCCAGCACTGGCAGGTGACTGGACATGGACCTCTGGGAGGAGTGGTGGGAAGAAGTGGAGACAGCAGTGCCTGCAGTTGGCACAGCTGAACGTCCTGGAGTGCCTGTGTGTCTGACAAACAGCTCCTACTGAGAGTCAACAGGAAGAGCTTTTGGGCAAACTGATAAATTGAACAGTGACAAGGCACCAAGGCCACGTGGTCTTTGTTCAGATGTTCTTCAGAAGCTGGGAGATCACCGAGCCTCCAAGAACAATCTGTAATCCCATGCTCAAACCTGCTCCGTGGCCAGGGGAATGAGCACTCACAGATTGCACAGCTTGGCTTTTAAAAAGGGGTGGGTGGCTGTTAGTTTAAGGCACAGAACTGCAAAAAAGGTGATTCTAATTTGATAGAAACTCTGTTACAGGGTAGAGGTGTCAGATGCTGGGATGAGTGGGCTGTATCAGAGGTCTTGGAAGGATTTAGGAAGCCATTTCTCAGGCCAGCTTGCTCCCTTGCAGGGACTTGAGAGAGTTGTAAATCTATTAAGACTTCTTTGGAGAAGTCAACAGGCATGTGGAGCAAGATAATCCAGCTTTTAGCTTTCTGAAAATCATCCAGACAGGACAGGACCTAAACCAAAGCTATCCAAAGAATTAAAGCTGTTATGAGGGAACATGGAGGGGTTACACTTGGGCTGGTAACTCCTTAAAGCACAAGAAAGTTTTCACAGTGGAGAGCCATTGCTGTAGGATTCCCCTGTCCTTTGTTAAACCTGTTCTGCTCAGCACAGTCAGCTGTGCTTTGGAAAAAAGAGGTGATGAACGAGGCAGCAGAAGCAGCAAATGGTACAAAATTCTTCAGGACAGTCACATCTGAAAGTCACAGGCAAAGGTTGCACAGAACCAAAGCCAGGGTAATCCCCAGGTGGGTTAAATGAGTGTGCACAGGGGAGTGTGGCTGTAAATACACACACAGAGTTATGAGTGTCAATTTAATAATTGTCTTGCAGAGGGAACATTTAAAGTCACTGTGGATGTGCTTTTGATAAGGTTAAGGCAGTGCTCGGCAGCAGTGAGGCCAATTAAATGTTAATTATGGTGAAGGAAGGAGCTGAGGACAAGGCAGTGCTGTGGGTTCATGTGAATCTGGGATGCAGCCATGTCTTGAGCACTTAAGGAAAAGACAGTGCCTGAAAAACAGGGACAAAACTGCAGAGAAAAGATGACAGGGAGACAATTACATCCAAACACAGACTGACTCTTCAGCTTAAAAAAGGAAGTGGCAGAAAATGTGCTGGTGCTCTGTGAAACCAAAAGTGTTGAGAGAAAGTGAATAGGGACAGGCTTTTTCATAATGCTGATGTTAAAAGGCAGCACAGAAGGGTCAGGTGGCAAGTTTGGAAAAAAGCAAAAGGCATTTTGTGTTTGGCCAGTGCCCAGGTAAATTGTGGAACTCGCTGCTACGGGCCAGAAATACAAGTGGGTTCCAAGAAGTGATTAGGTAAAATTACACATTGAAATGAGACTTAATTGGTCCAGCCAAGCCTCCTGCTCAGATCACAGAACAGCTGATTGCTGGAAAGTTCTGCCAGGGAGAGCGTGACTTTATAATCCCTGCTCCTCACCCTTTCTGCCCAAGCATCTCCAACTGTCACTTGTCAGAGATAATATATGTCAGAAATAATTTGATTTTGCTCTCTACATAAGTCCTCGGGTTACATTCCACATTTTGTTGTGCCTCCATTTTGTGGGAATTTATGGAGAAAAGTCAGAGGGAAGAGATTTGGTAATCTGCACTGAAGAGCCTGAAAAAATGCAGGGTTTTGTCATGTGAGAAGTCCTGGGAATCTTTCCACAGAAAGTGAAGCTTGATGATGCCTTTCTTTCACTACGTTTTGCTTTCTACAGAAAAACCTGCCTGAGGTACAGGATTTTTTTTTTCCCTGGTGTTTAGCTAGTGAAAGAGGGTGAGGCTGGCAAAAAGAGGATGCAGCAGGAAGCTGGGGAGAGCAGAAGGAGGGGAAGGACAGACGCCTGGCAGATGATGCAGGGGAATCTGGTAGCAAAGCCTTGCCATGAGAGAGCAAGCTCAGAGTGCAGCAGAATGTACCCTGGCTGCTGCCAGCAATGGCAAGGGATCTTCTGCAGAGAATTCCATGTCCTTCCCCTTTCTCTGGGTGTTTCAGTTCATTTCCACACTTGCTGGTGCTGGTGTCCCTGTGCAGTGACAATCTGCTGTTGTTGTGGCAGAGATCTGTGGGATGGGTCCCAACATATCAGCTTTCCACAAGAGCCATTCCAATTTTGTTGGAGCACAATATGAACAAAATCTATTCCTTTGTTTAAAAAGAAAACTTCAGGAAATTAGCTTAAAACTTACTTTAAGTAGCATTCTAGATATTGCTACTAGCTCTGTGTTCACATCTTATTTTTTCCCATGCAATTTCTGCCTCACTCAGAGGCTTTTTGCTGGGAGTTAAAGGCACAGAGTGAGCAAGCAGGTGATTACAGCCAGTCTCAGTGTTACAGCAGCTGAATGATCCCCTGGGGAGTTGTATTTTACCCCTGGCAGAACTGTAAAATTCGTTATTTCAATTCCGAGATTACAGACATTGCAAAAGTGTGTTTTCATTTCAAAGCACAATGAAACCAATTGGAAACAGTGAAATTTTCCATGAGGCAGAAATGCTGGATTTTGGCCAGCTCTTGTTGTGACTTCGTTCTCCTGGATGTTTTGGGATGAGCAATCTAGGCTGTCTAGGAGAAGATTATTAATTCCTCATTTGGAGCTAGCTGTGAGCAACACTTGATTAGTCCAGGATGAACAGTGAAGAGAGACAAAAATATTTATGAACTGCTGAAGATGTGAGCATTGGGCATCCAGAGCACTGAAAGCTGCAAGACTGCATGGAAAAAAGAATGTGCAGTCATGTTGCATCATAGCATGGGTTTGAAGTAGTAGAAATAAAGTTGCACAGAAAATTCCAGCTGTGATATTCCCATCTTTTAAACATAACCTGAAGAATAATTTATCTTGCCCAGCCTCAAAGGTGATTCTGAGGGAATTCAGGTCCCCCAGAGCAGCTCTGGCTGCCCCTGGATCTCTGGAAGTGTCCAAAGCCAAGGCTGGACAGGGTTTGGAGCAGTCTGGGATGGTGGGAGGTGTTCCTGCCATGGCAGGGGTGGCACTGGGTGAACTGTAAGTTCCCTTCCAGCCCAAACCATCCTGGGAGACTCTGATCCTTCAGGACTGGGTCTGGGTGTCAGGATAGGTTTGTCCCTGTGCTTTTTTCTAGATGTTCTCTGGAATTGGTAACCCTGTCTGTGGAGATTTGAGTGAGGAGGGCTTTCCATGGTAGAGGCGCACAAGATGCTTCTGCAGGCTGACAGAATTCAGAATTAGTGCTGTTTATTTTTCATGGTTCAGTGGTTTGTCCAAATTCCAACATTTTCACAGTAAACGAGGAGTCTCTGATTCAGGAGTAGACACCCATGCAAAATGTACAGTTTCTTTAAAGTGTGGATGTACTAATGCTGTTTAAACAAGTAGTGGGAGAATTCCTAAAACAGACCATTTTTTTTTCCATGGGATTTGCAGTTGTTTGTGTGGCAAAAACCCAAATTACATCACAAGGGAGATACACGATAGAGCCTTACAGTGAGAAATATCAGATAATTTGATGCCTGCTCTGCAAAGAAACAGAAAGCACAACTAATAAATTCACAGATTATACTACTTTAGGTGGAATGCTGCATAGAAGTCATGTTTGCCACAGTGATGTTGCTTGTTGGGTGAGTGGGGCCTGTTGAGATAACACATATTTCAATACAGCCAGGGGGGAATTGTTTGTCTGGGAATAATGAGGCTGCAGCTGGCACACAGGCCATGGCTCCCTGCATGCTGTACAGCACAGGCACTGCAAGGAGCACTCCTGCCTGCTGCACACCTCATTGCTGCTGCTCCTGGAGCCAAACACTGCCAGGAATCAGGCCCTAAAAGGACATTTTGTGTCGCTTGTGTTGGCTCTCACACAGCTGGAGAGGGAGGCACAGGGAGGGCACAGCTCTGGCTCAGAGTGGTCCAGGCTCCACCACCTGGAGTTCAATGTCCTGTGGGATCCAGCTGCTTGTGGTGATCCAGGTTTAAAATCCTCAGCCTCCAGCTGTGTCCTCTTTGTGAGGTCATTGTCCCCTTGGCAGGAGTGATGCCACTGTGACCACTCTGAGCAAGATGGCTTATCTCGGGCTGGAGATGCTCTGTGAGATAATTCTGATTGAAACTGGTGACAAAGTGGCTGTCCCAGTGTGTCTGAGAGGGCTGATCACCCCCTGGCACAGGAGCAGGGCTGTACCCTGCAGAGGAATCACCTGGAGAAGGACATGGGGAGGCAGCATCTCAGCTGAGGCTTGGCTGTGATGCCCTGGGCGAGGTGGGAGCTGCAGCAGTTCTGATCCAGGCAAACTGGGCAGGAGGAGGCAATGTCACCCCTCCTGTGACACTGCTGAGAGGGGCTGCGCCTCAGTAACCACGTTGGAAATTCAGGAATAGGAGCAAAAAGTCATAAAATTAAGCAAGGCTGGCAGAAAAGTGCTGCAGTTGAAAGATGTGAATGGTGCAGTCTTTTTAGAATCACAGACAGGAATCAAGAGGGGCTGATTAGTCATGTCAGGACTTTCAAAAGGAGGAATTGGCTTTTTAGTAAAGAAGAAAAAACCTAGAAGAGCCAGTGCCTGGAAGCAGAAACCCAGAGTAGGAGTACTTTAATTTGAAATGAAGCACAGGGGTTTAAAGCAGTGATTACAAGTTACTGGAACATTTAGGAAAAGCAGAAGATTCTCTACTTTTGGTGTCTTCAGATCAAGACCAGGGGCCTTTCTGGAGGCGCTGCAGCCACAGGGCTGGATTCCAGAGCTTGCTTTTGCTCCAAAGGTCAGATTGGTTGGGATTCCTGCTGTTCCTGATGTCCCTGGCTCAATGGGAGATCAGACTTTTAGGAAAGAGGTATGGAATAGAGAGGATGAGAAGAGGCAGAGATGCAGCACTGCTAACTTTGCTTTTTTGTTGGATTTCTTTTTTTAATTCAGGGGAGTTCCAAATCCCTGTGAGCTCCAGGGTGGGGCCAGTTCTCCACAGTGCAAAGGTAAGGTCTCATTTTCCAGCCCCTGTGTCTGCACCTTCCCTGCAGGAACACATCCCAGAGCTACCCAAGCACAGCCTGAGCAACACTCACACACAAGACTGGGAAAAAAAGGGGAGATGGGATATACTGACCTTTGCTATAGCCAGAAAATTCCAGGATTTACAAACTGCCATCCCCAACCTTTGATGTATCTGTGTAACAGGACTGCTGGCAGGGAAGCACTGAAAGAAAATGGTGAGAAACACCAAACCAAGCAACCAAACAA
This sequence comes from Ammospiza nelsoni, assembly GCF_027579445.1. Classification (NCBI taxonomy): domain Eukaryota; kingdom Metazoa; phylum Chordata; class Aves; order Passeriformes; family Passerellidae; genus Ammospiza; species Ammospiza nelsoni. Next base: position 2,402,463 of record NC_080648.1, on the reverse strand, counting down.
AAAAATCAATTGAGCAGCACCGGTGTGTTGCTGTGTATATGCATTTTGATGCAATCTTTCACTAGGTGATTACATGCTGTTGCTATTTTGGTGTTTACCAGACAACCCATGACTGGAGAAGGTGGTGTCACTCCAACTGCTGCAAATCAGGGCTGGCTCTTGTCTGGTAAAGAGGGAAGCACTTGGGGCTTGAAGAGAGTGCATCAGCTCGAGAGTCACAAGGCCATAAATTATATTATTGTTCTTGTTGTGATTAAACCTGCCAATTTTTTGCAATTCACATCTTAGATGCAAATAATTCCATTTTTAAGATAATCACTCGGCTGAGCAATCGCTCAAGGACACTGTGAGCAGAGTGAGGTAAATTTAGCTTTTAGCAGAGTGAGTTCCTGCAAAAGGCACCAAGGAGGAGTTTGCTTGATCTGCTGAGGGGGTGAGCATGGATCTCTGCATCCTGGGAGGTGCCCCTTGTGCAGGGCTGGAGGAAGAGCCTGCAGCTGGCTCGTGGAGCAGCTCAGGGAGGGGCCTTGCACCTGGCTTGGCCCCTTGAGCCAAGGGGCATTTTCCAGATTCCCTGTGTGCACTGAGCTCTGCTGCCACTCGATGGCACTCGGGGTGTGGAGCTGGGCTGAGCCTCCTCCCATGTCCCAGGCTGTTCATTGCCTAGGAGGAAAGGATTTGCTGTGCCCTGCAGGGTTTCAGCAGCACTGGGCAGTGCTCAGTGCAGCTGGGGGGGCAGCTCAGCTGGCACTGGGTAAAGCAAAGGTGTGAGGGTGTTTGGGCAGGGACCCTGCTCTGGGCACAGTGTGGCAGAGGGAACAAGGGCTAATGTTATTTTTGGAGGGGGGAGTTATCTTAGAATCATGGAATATACTGATTTGGAAGGGATCCACGAGGATCATCAGTCCCAGCCCTGCCCAGACACCCCAACAATCCCTGGCAGTGCTGTCCAAAGGCTCCTGGAGCTCTGGCGCCCTTAGGGCCGTGCCCATTCCCTGGGCAGCCTGGGCAGTGCCAGCACCCTCTGGGGGAAGAACCTTCTCCCAAAATCCAGCCTGGCCCTGCCCTGGCCCAGCCACAGCCATTCCCTGGGTGCTGTCCCTGTCCCAGAGCAGAGCTCAGAGCTCTCCCTGCGCTGCCCCTCCAGAGGAGCTGCAGACTGCTGAGTAGGATGAGGTATTTGCTGAATTCTGAAAGTCTCCTGGTGCCTGAGAGGCTGCACCAAGCTCCCTGGCCAGGGGCAGGGCAGCAGTGTCTATACAGCTTCCCCAGCAAGGTGGCTGTGTAGGACAGGGAGGGTTTTGTGTGTACACATGACCTCACCCTCCTGATGCCTGAACTACCATACTAACAGGTCTCACTGCTTGGTTTCCAAACCAGCATCTCCTCTAGGGTTGATATGATTTAGCTCTCTTTAATAGCTTTTTTCTCTGACTCCTCAGGGTGACCCTGCTCAGCGAGGGCATTTAGAGGAAGCCGCTTTCCAATTGCAGCAGATTTTCCGAATTGATATTTCCATTGCATTGAATATCCTTGGTAATGTGGAGTTGGTTTTGTTTTGCCCTTAAACCACAGGTTTCTCATTTTGGAGGACCTCCAAATGGTTGGAGGTCTTGTGAGAAGGCAGGGATGGCAAATACCCAAGCTGAAGCCTCCTTTCAGCAATTTTAACTGTGCTTGGAGAGATTTATTGCCCTTTGTCCCATCGTACCTCCTGATTTATCTCAGCATATTTCAATCCAGGCTTGCTTGAAGCCTGCACTGTTGTCCTGACATGTGTAGCTGGAAATTAAGCCATCTCTGTCTTTTTTTGCAACACAAGATGTCATATCCTTGTATCCTTCTTTTATTGTCTGAGCTCACGGTTTTCCTGGCAAGCTGAAAAAGCAATTGCAGGATTGCAACTCTAAGAAAAGCAGAAGGAAGATGCAATGAGCTTAGAAAAGTCCCTGCCCTATATACACCACTAGTTGCAGCACTGAAAAGCAAGTTGTTTCTGTGTGAGCCATACGTTGTGTTAGCCTGTGATCCCTCTCTGCCACGAGCCCAGAAAAATCCCTAAAATGCAGTGTTGCCATTTTTCTTATGGAAACTGTGGAAGGAGGGTTGGTGAGCCAGCTGGAAGTGGCCCAGAGCACTTGGTGTGAGCCAAGGAAGGCCCAGTGGCTGTGGGGGAGGTTGCTGCATTGGAGGCTGGGTTGTGGCTGTGTGCTTTTCCCTGTTTTCCATGCTTTGGGCTGTGTTTTCCTCAGGCACCGAGAGCATGAGGGCGGGGCACTGCCGGGTGGCCTTCACCTGCTTCAAGCTGGCGGCAGATCGGGGCTACAGCAAAGCCCAGTTCAACGTGGGGCTGTGCTACGAGCACGGCAGGGGCACAGAAAAGGACTTGGAGAAGGTATCCAGGGCCTGCCTGGGGGTGGGGGTGGGAGCACACATCAGGAGAGGGATCTGTGCTGGGTGCTTGGAGCTTTCTTCCTTTTACATGGCTGGGAAAGTCATGGAATGTCCTGAGCTGGTGGGAACCCCCAGGGATTACTGATCCAGCTCCTGGCCCTGCACAGACACCCCAACAATCCCCCCTGTGCATCCCTGGGAATGCTGTCCAAATGCTCCTGGAGCTCTGGCAGCCTCAGGGCTGTGCCCTTTCCCTGGGGAGCCTGGGAGAGCCCAGGCTCTGAAGACTCAGTAGAAAATGCTGGAAATAATAAAAATTGCAGCTTTGCAGAGCTGCTTTCAGTGTCACCAATCCCCTCAGAGGTGCTCTGAGATCCCTTTCCCACAGCTTCTGAGGGTTCTCCAGGTGCACAGGCTGTGCTACCAGCACCCAGCGGGGTTCCAAGGAGAAACCTGTCATGTTGCTGTATTTAAGACACCACTGCACATCCCAGGGCTTCTCAGATCTCTGCTTTGGCTCCTGTAACTCCAGCCTGCCACCTAGTGCAAGCTGGCCAGCAGCTGCTGGAGCTGGGAAGAGCTGCACAGGCAGCTTGGTTTGAGTCATGGTTGGCCCAGTGCCACCCCTTCAGCTCGGGCAGGGTGGTGCCAGGGTTTGGGGGTACTCACTGTCCCACCTGAGCCAGCTGATGTTCTGCTGTGGGAGGGATGCAGCTTGTGATGGGTCTGCCTGAGAGGTGAAGCTTGAAGGGAGCCATGTCATGTTCAGGGCATGCATCAGCTGGCTTTCTCTCTCTCTCTCTGTCTCTCAGGCAGGTTTTTATTACTGCCAGGCAGCCAGCAGCCATCACCCCATGGCCCAGTACCGCTACGCCAGGTACCTGCTGCAGCACGGCCCTGGCAGCCCCTGGCACAGGCAGCACAAGGCTGTGGCACTCCTGGAGCAAGCAGCAGGGGCTGGCATCACAGAGGTTGGTGTCCCTAGGTCAGAGAGCCCTGACTGAAGGGTTGGAGCCACATCTAGACAGCACTGCAAGGGAAAGCCTTCCAGTGTGTTTGTCCCTGCTCACAGCATGGGGGTTGGAACTAGAGGATCTTTAAGGTCCCTTCTGAGCCAAACCATTCTCTGATTGTCTGTGTATATTCCTGACAGTGTCTGGGAGACAGCCCTGCCTGCAGACAGAGCCACTGTGCCACACGTTGGTTGGCTGTTGTCAGTGGGGCTCTTACATTAAACCTTTGCCTGGGAGAGCTCACCTGTGCTTGAAAACACAGCTCAGTTTTCATCTCCTCTCAATTCCAAGAGTACAGGTCACTGTACTGGAGGAAATTCCAGTGCTTGAAGCAAGAACAGATCCTCGTTTTGTGTCTGTGGCTTTCTGAGATGACTCATCTGTGCAGATCTGTCTCCTGCCCTGCTTTCCCCCTCCAGGAGATGCATTTAGGCATGTGCCGTCTCACCCTGGGAATGCCAGGCTGGCAGTGCCTGTGCCTCCTGGAGCTCACTGGCCACAGGGTGCATCTGCTGGGTCTTGGGGACAGGACATGAGTGGGAACCATTCCCTGGCTCTGACTCCCACAGGAAGTTTGAAATGATACTCTGGCTCTCAAATGTGAATTCTTTGTGTTTACCAAGTCATGCCGGTTTTTCTTAGGGCAGCCCTGACTCTCCCAAGAGCCCCTGCACAGGCAGGGTCCTTACCACACTGCCACAGTAACCCCAGCAGCTTGAAAAGTCAGTTAAAAAGCCAGATAATTAAAATCCTGGCTGATCTGGACCGTGTGGCTTTGTTGCAGGCACAGGCTTATCTTGGAGTGTTCTACATGAGGGGGCTGCAGCCTCAGGAGAAGAGAGGTCTGAAGTACCTGCTGCAGGCAGCAAACAGTGGGGTAGGTAATCCTTCCTTCTGCCAGGGATTGTCCTCAGCCTGGGACCTGCAGGTGGAGGATTTCAGGGTTTCTTGGAAACGGGAGTGAGTGTCAGGATTTTACTGCCCAGTGTGAAGGGACAGAGTGGAGCCTTGGTGCCTCTTGGAGAGGAGACAGACCCTGGGCACAGACCCTGCAGAGACAGCCCTGTTGGGCTGGAGGAGTTCCTACAGCACCAGGGCCTGTATCCAGCCTCCAGCATTGTGCAGCTTTCCCATTATGGAGCATCTACACCCTCTTCAGTCAAAATCTTTCACTACTGCACCACATGGAGAACTTCATTGTGTTTATCTCAAATCTGTTCTTCAAAATTGGCCCTTTGTTTCTCTCCTTTTATACAGAAGATGGAAAGACTGTTTCTGGATTTATTTTCAAATTCATGCACCTTTAGCATACTGAAACATTTGAATCTCCATTCAGCCTTCCCCCATTTTTGCTGTTCCTCTTCACAACTCATGTCAGATCCCAAAGAATCTTATTGCATGCACTTTCCCCAAGTGGCGCAGGCTTCTCTTTTTTGAAGGGCAGTGCCACAGTGTGGGGACAGCACTCTCCTGAACTCCCACCAGGATTTAGAGGAGCACAAGTGTGGATCCCATGTCTTGCAGCCAGGTTTCTGCATCCCACAGTTCTGTTTCTTGCCATTGTCCCCTTGTTTTCAGCTGCATTTTAATGGCCAGGGTTTTTTTTTCCTGAAGAACTTGTTCATTTTTAACTGCAGTTCCCACAGCTTTTGTGCAATGGAAAATAATGAACAGCTATTGCCTCTTCTGCTGGCTAATAGTTGTGGTTGTGGTGCCCTTTAGTGTGTCCTCTCTGAGTCATTTCTTTTGCAGGCTGCAGTGCTGGTTTAGTTTGTGCCTCCATGTAGTTAAGCTGTTCTACTTTGCTTGTCAGTCTTCTGTCTATTTTTCTAATTCTCCTTTGACCATTTTAAGATGCTTGGACTAAAAGTGGACTCAGGATGGAGGTATGCCATGGATCTCACATAATGAGCTCCTCTGCTTTGTTCTGCATTCCCTTCCAATAATTCCTAGCCCTGCTTGCCCTTGCCTGGCACTGAGCACTGATGAGATGGTCTCAGGGAACTATCACAGTGTGATACCCAAATTTCTCCCTATCAGCACTACTTTGCATCTGGCAGCACTGTTTCCTTCGTGATTGTGTTGCCCATTCCTTAGGTGTGTGAGATCTTTAATTAATTCCTTATAGTAAGTTTGACCATTTTGAATGGTCATTTTTATATCATTGTAAACTTTGCCACTTGGGGTTTCACCCTCTTTCCAGCATGGAGACACTCTCAGTGTGCTGGGACAAAGCCTGACTTGCCACAGCAGCTCAGACATCACAGTACACAGCATTTAGTTCTAAATCTGCTAAAGATCTCTCCTAAGCTTCATCCTTGGCTCCTTTTTTCCAGCCTGGAGTCAGAGGTTTATGCTGAACAGCATCACATTGAGTTATCCCATTAAACACATGATTGGCATTGACTGGTAATGCCTTAACAACACAAAATCTGGCAGGTAACTGCAGGTCCTCAGGTGCACCCCTGGCATGTTTTGGTCAGAGTTTCAGACCCCAAGCATCCTTCCCCGTGCTGTGATGCTGTGGATGCTTCAGGGTCTCAGCCTTGAGGGCAGGCTGATGGTGGCTCCCTGGGATGGGATGTCCCCATTTTCCTGGGAGAAGGGCTCCATGGACAGGTTCACTTCCCATTACCCTGCAGTTGGAATTATGTTTAGTTGGCTGAAAGAACTCTTGGCATGGATGAGGCAAGGACAGCATGGTTTAGTACAAATCCAGAAAAAGGAAAACAGCACAAAAAGTCACAGATTCAGCATTTCTCTGGTTGTTCTCTCTGCTAGAGCTGAGCTGGGAACTCTGACAAGTGTTTTTCCAACACAAGAACTGTGTTCTACTTTGTTTCCCACTTTTTATCCTCCCTGATTTCCTACATGCAGCCACAGACTATAAACCCCTAATAAAAAGTTCTGTTGAGGAACTGGGCCTGACCTGCAGATTTCCAAGGGTGTCAGTCACTCCTGCCCTGCTAATTTGGGGCTCTCCCCTCACTGCAGGCTCGGCCCTGAGGTGTTCATCCTGTGAGAGATGGTGGTGCAGCTCTCCTGATTGAACCCTATCTCTTGTCACAGCTGAAGTGCCAATCCTTCAACGTGTTCATCTCATCTCTAAAGGAGTTTATTGCTGTCATAAGCTGAGACTTGCAACATTTTGCAAAGCACCCACTCACTGAGTTCTTCACTTGCCTCTACCAGCTACATCCTAGACAGCAGCACTTGCAATATGTTCTTTTCTAGTGGCTTTATTAAAACTTGCTACTTACTTGGAGTTTTTTGCTACTTACTTGGGGTTTTTTTCTGTTTCTTTTTTTTTTTTTTTTTTGCAAAGCCTTGTTTAGCTCATGTTTCTGGCAGTCACACTCTTCAGGCTGTGCTGCTGGCTTTGTTGCTGGAAAGGTCTGTGTGACCACAAGTCTGTGCAGTCTTTTTAATGTCTTCAGGAGTGTCATCCTGCTTTCCTGCTCTCTGAGACCCTTTGTCTCCCATTGGATCTCAAGGATAAAATGTATAGCTGACACATAAACATGTCATGGGTTTGGATTTGGCTTCACTGCAGTGCCAACCTTTGCTTTCCAGTTTGTTCCCAGCAGTTACATATATCCAAGTGGTTCAGGTGCTTTTTCTCTAGTGCATATTTGCTTCATTTACTTCATTTCTGCTGCCTGAGATTTCTTCTGGAATAGAATGAGGTGAGGCTGAGCAGGAGAGTGCTGCACTCTTGTGTTAAAGGGGAATTTCCCAACCCTTGGCAGCAAGTACCTCTGTGCCATTTGTGATGTTTTTACAAGACTTGGACTTGAACTCTCTTAGGGCAGTCTCAGGGCGTGCTCGGAGTTTGGGTGGGATCAGGATGTGGCGCAGTCACTGCTGCCCAAGGCACCTCAGCTCTGACCTCTGAGACAACTGGGATGCTCTGCAGAGCCAGCTGCTCCTTTGTTCCCCTGCCACAGCCCTGGGTGTTGAAGGGAAAACAGTGAATTTAATTGGAAAAGGATAGGAAGGAGCAGAGCCACACATTATGCTTCTCTCCAGGGGACTAAACTACTGAAGACAGAGCCTGGGGGATGGAGCAGTAAACTTAGCAAGGTGACCAAAGACAGAGCATAAAACTCTGAAGAAGGTGCTAAAACTGTTTCCTTTGCTGTGATTGCTGTGCCAGGATGCCCAGAGCAGGTTCCACGTGGGCGTTTGCTACGAGCAGGGCCTGGGAGTGCAGCGGGACCTGGCGGAGGCACTGGGGCACTACCGGCAGTCGGCGGCCATGGGGAACAGGCAGGCCCGGGACAGGCTGCAGGCATGGCAGCAGGAGCTGCAAGGTACCAGGGCAAGGGGCACTGCATGGGCAGGTGGGGCCTGGATTGCCAGAGCAGGGCTCCCACAGGGCCACGGCACGAAGGAGTTCTTTGTGCTGAAGAGAAGACGTCACTTGTCCTCCTCAGTTCTTTCCAGACCAGCTGGAGAAGCTGTTCCCATAGTATGATGGGTCACTGAATCACTTCTGTTGAAAAGACCAACTGTGTCCTGGAGGACACCAGGCCCAGCATCACCAGCTGGGCCAGGAGAGAATTGTCCTGCTCTGCTCTGCACTGGGGCAGCCTCACCTGCAGTCCTGAGGGCAGTTTTGGGCACCACAGTATACAAAAGGAATTAAACCATTAGGGAGTGTCCAAAGGAGGCCACGAGGATGGGGCACGGTCTGGAGGGGACACCTTGAGAAGAGCAGCTGAGGGCACTTGGTTTGTTCAGCTGGAGGAGACTGAGGGCAGAGCTCATTGTGGTTTTCAGTGTCCTCCTGAGGGGCAGCACAGGGCTCCAGTATCTGCTCCCTGTGACCATGGACAGGACCTGAGGGATGGCTGTAGCTATGTCAGGGGAGGTTCAGGTTGGATACCAGGAAAAGGTTTTTCACTCAGAGAGTGGTTGAGCAGTGGAACAAGCTCCCCAGGGCAGTGGGTACAGCACCAAACCTGTCTGAGTTCAAGAAGCATTTAAACAATGCTCTCAGGCACAGGGTGGGATTGTTGGGGTGTCTGTGCAGGAGTTGGACTTGATGATCCTTAAGGGTCCCTTCCAGCTCAGGGTATTCTGTGATTCTATGGTTGTATGATCAAGCCCAGCCTTTGCCAGTGTCATTAACACCTTGTTTTTCTGTACTTTCAGATGTGCACACAGAGCATCCATTCCCTTCAGGATTAAGAGCCTCCTCCTCCAGCCCTGATTTCTGGACTATTGAGTCTGTGTCTGCAGGCCTGCACAGCAGCCAGCCAGGACAGTGTGGCCTCACCCTGCCCCACTCCTGGAGCACAGGCACACTGCAGGTGATGCTGCTCAGCAGTGCAGGGTGGAGCTGTGCCTTCAGAGCCAGGACAGTGCCACTGGAGCTGCAGGGCTGGGAGCCCCAGCACTGCTGGCAGCGAGTGACACCAGCAGGCAGAGGGCAAGGCAGCCCTTGGTGTGGGCTGGAACCAGGCTGGCAGTGAAAGGAAAGAGAAAGCTCTCTGTTCATGGAACAGGAGGCATTTTTAAATACCTGAGCTTTGAGAATAAACCTTGTGATATCTCCTGCACCACCTGCACCACGAAGTACTCTGCCTTCCACACAGGGATGTTGCTTCTGCACCTGCATTTCTGTATTAGAGCCAAGCTGTGGCTGCTCATGGATCTCTGAAATTGTCCAAGGCCGGGCTGGACAGGGTTGGACCAATCTGGGACAGTGGAAGGTGTCCCTGCCATGGCAGGGGGTGGAACAACATGAGCTTTAAGGTCCCTCCAGCCCAAACCATTCTGTGTTTCTGCACCACAGTGGTGTGGTCTGGGGTTCTAATTCCAGTAGCCCTGCAAGTCTTGCTCGTGGTCCCCTAGGGAGGTTTACAAGCCACCATATGGGGACGTTGGCAACTAACCCTGGGATTGTCCTGGCCCACACCCTCTGAGGCAATTTTCTCTCTCTCCAAGTCCTCACAGTGCCCCTGCTACCAGCACAGTGTAGGCTGGCTCTGTGTTGCCATTATGGCAGTTTATTCTGATTCAGACCTGGGCAAGCAAGAGAGGGAATTGTCGTCATTGGGCAGAGTTTTTTATGGGATGTGACAGATCCACCTGTAGCAGTGAGGTGACAGCTGTCCCCAGCCATCCTGCACCATGTCAGTGTCCTTCTGTCCTCACTCCTGCTCCTGCAGCCCTGGCAGGGAGCTGATCCCACCTCTCTGAGACACAGTGAGCAAGGTTTGCTTCGAAATCCATCGTGTCCCTGTTTGCTGAGCACGCCAGCTCATTTTCAGCAGAGTGGATAAGGGATGCTCCCAGCGGGAAGGCACCGCTGGCAGGCAGCAGCAGCAGGCAGCTGGTGTGATAATTTCCTCCACTGGGGCAGCTGAATCCGGAAAAAGGCATTTGTTCACACCAGTTTAAACTGGTTCAAGGGCATCTGTGCAAGCTGCCCAGCTTCCTGTGGCCCTGGTGCTCTGTGTAGATCAGGCTCTGCAAAACAAAGGCAATGGCCCCATTCTGAACTTCTCCAGCAGCAAGGGAGGGGCACAGCCAGCCCTCAACACATCTGATTGTTCTTCTGGTCTGCTCTCTCCTTCTGCTCAGACCAAACTTTCTTAGACCATTTCCTTTATCAAGCAGGATACAAGGAGCAGGAAATTCCTGGGGTGGATTTCCTATGCTGTGATAATCCAGAGCGCGCTTACGCATCGCTCAGGATGGGAGAGGGGCTGGGGGGGCTGAAAGCAGTTTGCACAATCAGGAAATTGAAGCAAGAGGGAGGAATTTGTCTCCTTTTAAACCTGCTTGTTATTAGGTATTTTTGTGTAAGAACTTTCCTCTGACAGGGACATCAAAGAACTTTGCAGAGGTTGTGCTGGCTGTTTGTCCCTCTGCCTGTGCTCCCAAGGTGCAGAGGAATCCCACAGGGCTCAGTCACAAATGCCTCCCTCATGGTTTGCACAGCTGCATCTCAGTTAGAATCTGGCTCTCTGACATTGTTTTGGTGCGAGAACTTGTTTTGTTTGTAAAACAAACCAGCAAGAGATTTGTGTTAGCAGAGCAGCAGCACGAGCTAGCCAGGCCAAACCCATCCATGGATGGATGCCAGACATGGGCTCATCTGTACAAGCATTTTGGAGACTAGAAATAAAACAACATTTTGGATATTAAAAAGTCCACCTGGGGAAATATCACTCTATTGTTCTTGTCATTTAGCCCCAAGAGCAACAGAAAGAGGTAACTTTCTCATTTGCTGTGCTTTAAATGCTCTGTGTGATTGTCTGGTGCTGTGGCTCGGGTGTGTACACAGCTGAAGCTGGGAATGTCACCTCCAGGTACATGGAAAAGAACAGGGGTAGGGTACCCTGAGATGGTCCAGGAGAGCCCAGAAGCCCTTACCTGCCATCCCCACACTGCTGCATGAGCCCATGGGTCAGCACCACCCTTCCCTTCTCGAGGAGTGCAGAGGCACAGACACCTGTGTGCTTCTTCCTTTGTCACCAATACCTTGGTTTCCCCACCCATGCTATTATCCCAAAACTGTCTTACAGCTCCCAGACTGACAGATCAAAGTGAAAACCCATAAAAAGGGTGAAGCTTGTGACTGAATATTTCAAAACAGTGTTTTCACACTTCCTTTTTCCCAGGTTACCTTTGGCAGACTCCAGCCATCTGGTGTCTGCTTTTGGATAAGGACTGTGCTCCAAAATCCAATGGCCTCAAAGGAGAGAACAGAATAGAATGGAATCATTAGGGCTGGAAAAGACCTTTGAGAACATCAAGTCCAACCTGTGATTGATCCTCACCTTGTCACCCAGCTCAGAGCATTGAGTGCCACATCCAGTCCTTACGGAGAAGGAAGTGGTGGGCACTTGGAGCAGCCATAGGAGAGATGCCAGTGCTGATTTTGGGGGCTTTTAAAAAATGCCAACTTCCCAGTGGCAGAACCACAGAAGCTGGAAGGACCCATGGGAGACAACAGGCTCATCTCCCCTTCCCCAGCTGCCATTTCAGGCTTTCTGCACATATATTATGTCAGCTCCACTGCTGACAGAGAGGGTAGTGTTAGAAAAAAACAGTTTTATTTAAATAACTGAAACCCTGGAGCCCAGCTGCAGCAGTGTCCGTGACAGGTATTTTCACAGTCTGTGATCACATGGATGTATCTCACTGTGCTGTGGTTGTTCTCACAACCCCTTTGCCTGGGCCTGTCCTGGGAGGAAAGGCCCTCCTGCTGCTGGGTGGGATGGGAGGCTGGCAGAGCACTGGGAGAGCAGGGTGGGAGAGGAGGAAGGCAAGGACAGGCAGCTGGAGGGGAACTAAAGGTGAAATCAGTTGTGGAGAAATTCGATGGGGCGAGGCAAAGGAAGGAATACACCTGTCTAGGCATGGGTCATACAGTGACCCTGCTGGGGCTGGGGATAGGGCTGGGCACCCCAAATCTCTGAGTGTTCTCTCCCTGCCACAGCCACAGAGCTGCTACAGCCCTGGAGCAGCATCCCCCAGGCCGAGGCCGTGCCCACGGGCCGACAGCTGCCGCAGCAGCCCCGCGCCCGCCTCGCTGTGCACCTGCACCTTCTGGGACAGGATCATCTCAAACAGGGTGCTCATCTCCGACAGGAAGGTGCTGGCCAGCCTCGTCCCGCTGCCACCAGGGTCAGCCCCAGCACCTTTGCCAAAGGTCTCAAAGGTCCTCGGTGTCTCCTGCCTTGCAGCCTCCTCATCCTCGGCGGAGCGCAGCGAGTCGGGGCAGAAGACGTTGTCCTTGTAGCTGCTGGTGAGGGGCAGGGACAGCCGGGCCACCCACTCTGGGTCTGCAGCTGTCAGCCTCTTGAGGGCCAGCTCTGGGGAGGGACAGCACAGCAGAGAAAAGGAGGGAAATAAATTGATAAAAATATTGATAAATGAAAATATCTAAAATCAGCTGAGAGGCATGATGGTAAACAGATCACCGGTGACACCATGCAAACCAGCAGCTAAAAAAAGCCACAATAGAACTGGTTTGAAACTATGGGGGGTTTTGTTTTGTTTTTACTATAATATGTAATAGCCATTTTAATATAATAGCCATTAGAATCACTGTGCATTCTCATTTGTTGCAGTCTCAATTGGCACTTCACTAAATTGTTAGCAAAGCCTGAGAGAGGGAGGGTTCAGGACTGGCTGAAGGGGAGCAGACAATGAAAAGCTTTCCAGGGGGAAGTGTTGGACACAAAGATAGTGGACTTCCCTTCAGGGTCACTCCAGGGTGGGAATTTGCTGTTAAGGAGGCAGATTGAGACCGAAAAGAAATGGGTTACTGTGAAAACAATAACACCAGAATGAAATTCTGGATTATAAAATGCACAGCTGGATGGTTGGAGACTGGGACTGAACAATTGAGCTCTAAAGTAGTTGTTCCTCGATTGGAAACAGCTGAGGAGCAGGGGGAGCCTGGGCTGGGGGCTGGGGCAGGCTCGTTAGTGCAGCAGTAATTTGATTGTGGCCCACAATGGGCAACTGGAATCACACAGAGGACTCAGGGTATTCCCTGCTGGCAGGGAGGCACAGCCAGGGTGGATTGTTACTGGGTCTGATTAGGGGAATTACACACAAATCTGATTATGCATCTGTGGGAGAGGGAGCTGAAACCACACCAGCAGGGAAAACTCTGGAGATGAACCCAGGAGTGATCCAGGCTGACACAATGGAGACCCCAAGAGCTGGGGGTTGCTGCTCCTAAGGAAGCAAGTGCTCTCCAGGGATCTGACTGCAACCTGTCATTAGCCTGAGGAGATATGCGCCAGCAGAGGAAATCTTTATGCTTAAAATAGTGTTGGCAAGAGAAGAAGTGATTATAGATGTCCATGAATAAACATCTCCTGGAAAATAAAGGAAGGACCCCATAGCAAGGAGAGCCTGGAATAGCTTCCTCGTCAGACAGCAGGAAGGGGAACAGGGATTCTTGTTTTTTGAGGTCTCTGGTAAACAAGAGTCCGTGCTGTGGTGCACAGAGGCTGCATTCCAGCCCCTCATTGTTCCTTCCCAAAGCACATCCCAGAACCTCAGGGGAGTTCAGAGCAACCAGCCAGTTTAGGGAAGGTGTTGGGAGCAGCAAAACCTCACTGGTAACTAAACCCAGCAGTCCCAGGGTGGCAAGGGCTGGTGTCACTGTAGTAATAATAATTGTGTGACTCTGACTAAAAAGTGGCATCTGAAAGGAGGGTCCCCATTCCAATGCTCTTGTCCTGCTAATTCCAGAGGGTGGTCAATACCCTGCCACAGCTGGGACCTGGGATCTGCAGTGAGTGACTGAGACAAGGCTCCTCCCTCAGCCAGCCAAGCAATTGCTCCTTTTCCTCTGGAAAATAACTGCCCTGGCATGGGCTGGGGGAGAGAGCTGGGACTCCAGCGTGGTAAGCAGAAAAGGGCAGGTACATCCCTTAGATTTTTGTTTCAGCTGGAGTCCCAAAATTCTTTTGTGTTGCTTCACATCCAGGGTTTCTTTCTGCAATCTTAGTATTTGAGTTGCAGTGACTGCTCCTTGAGACACCACCCAAGTGTGCTGCAGATTTTGCTGTAAAATATGCAGTTTTCTCCTCCCCAGTCTGCACGAAGCCACCTCATTCCCTGAATATTTGGCTGCCTCAGCTCTGGAGCAGGGCACAACTGGTCTGCTCTCTGCAGGGAGAGCTGGGCTGACGGTCCCATGGCCATGAAAACCTCATAATTAGGTATGTTTAATTTGACCAATAACTCTTTACTGCCTTGTTTTAATGGTGTTTGGGGAGCAGGGGTTGTTTTTATCATCCATAAAGTTCTATCTCTCATCTGCTGCTGGGAGTGCTGTGCTGGGCTGCTGGGGGATCAGAGCTAACAGACGGTGCTGCGAGTTCATCCCACAACATCAACAATCCCAGAGCTGCCCGGGATTGCAGTCCCCCCGCTGGGAACAGCACAAAGGCCCAGCCAGCCTCAGCCAGCTGTTAGGATGCTCCTGAGCACCAGCAGTGCTTCCTTCCTCCCTCTCAGAATGCAAGTCCACGGCTCTGTTTGTGTCTGGGAGAGGAGGAAGGAGCCCGGCAGCTCTGGCGGCTGCGCTCGGCCGTCTGTGCAGGCAGCTCTGGGCTCCTGAGACAGGTTTGCAGCTCTGGGTTCCTGGGGAAGGACTGGCAGCTCTGGGCTCCTGGGGAAGGACTGGCAGCTCTGGGCTCCTTGGGAAGGTTTGCAGCTCTGGGTTCCTGGGGAAGGACTGGCAGCTCTGGGCTCCTGGGACAGCTCTGGGCTCCTGGGACAGCTCTGGGCTCCTGGGGAAGGGTTGCAGCTCTAAGCTCCTGAGGAAAGTTTGCAGTTCTGGGCTCCTGAGGAGGGTTTGCAGCTCTGGAACAGATCAGCCTCTAGGCAAGGCCAGCAGGAATCCACACAGCCTCAGCACTCCCTGCTGGCATGGAGCTGCCCAGGGAATTAATTGGTGGAATCATCATCCCAGCAATGGGGATGTGGCACTGGGGACACGGGTCACTGGTGGACATGGCAGTGCTGGGGAACAATGGTCTGGGAGGGCTTTTCCAGATCTAATGATCATATGGAATCCCAGGACTTTGGCCAACTGGATGATTGTCCTGTCAGATCCAAGAATCATGGGAGATGGCATTTCATGGATCAGCCTCACCATAGCTCTGATTTTCCATCCTTGTGTGGGCAGGACTGGATCCAGAGCTGCTGGGCAGCTCCCCCAGTCCCTTTTCTGGGATCAGGGCATGTCAGTGCACCTGGGATGGAGCTGGGCTCCTCTTGGTTCCCTGCTCTTGGCTGCAGGACCTCAGAACCCAAGGAAGCTTTTAGGTCTCAGCCTTTCCTTTGTTTGCTCCTTACTGGAATAAAAGAGCAGGGAGGCAAAGGGGGAGAAGCAGCAGCTTCTACCTTCAGCACCAAAAATGCCCAGCTCTGGAATTCAAACCACCCCAGCAGCAAAGCTCAAGGAGTTTCTTTTCTGTGGAGGAGCACAGAGGCTCCACAATGAAATTTCTGCTACAGGACATGAGTCAGCCCAACTCTTTCAAATTGAAATGCCAAGAGAGGAGATTTTTAGAACAAATCAATAAAAGGAACATGTAGAAAATGTCAGGCCCAGATGGTATTCACCCCGGAGTGCCAGAGGAACTCAGTTATGAAATTGCCTGGTTTATTAGCTGCTGTTCATTAACTACTGCTTCAAATGAATGCAGGAGGGGAGGTGGAAATGGTGACAGGAGTTTTTAAGTATGTGAAGGTGAACCCAGCCCAGGCAGATTCAGAGAAATCCTTCTGTGCAAGGCTCAGCAGAGAGAGCCATGGAGCTGCTGCTCCCAGAGGAACCACCTGACATTGTCACATGGGGAATTGTGTTCTGAAATTTGGAAGGGCTGCATGGAGAGTCCTGCATGGAGAGGCTCTGGACAAGGGTCTGGAGTGCCAGGACAAGGGAATGGCTTCCCAGAGCCAGAGGGCAGGGCTGGATGGGATATTGGGAGGGAATTGTTCCCTGGCAGGGTGGGCAGGCCCTGGCACAGGGTGCCCAGAGCAGCTGGGGCTGCCTCTGGATCCCTGGCAGTGCCCAAGGCCAGGGCTGGGAGCAGCCTAGGACAGTGGGAGGTGTCCCTGCATGGCAGGGGTGGCACTGGATGGACTTTAAGGTCCCTTCCCACCCAAACTGTTCTAGAATTCAATTCTGTGAAGGCAGAGGTCACCTGAGCTGATGGAACAGCACCAGCCAGGCTTGCAGGGCACCTGAGCTGTGCCTGAATTTACAGCCAGGTTCTGTAGGGACTAATATGTTTTAAAAGCTGGGAAGTGAGGGTAGGAATAATTAATCTTCCTCACCAAGGGAGGTCATTAGCAGAGTCCCAGAGTATCTGCTCAACACAGTGATAAATGATATGGCAAGGGGACAATGTTGGTGTTGACTCCACTAAAACACCCAAAAGCAGAGGGTTGCTGAAGGACCTGATAATGCTGACTGCCATGAGCAAAGTGTGGCTGGTGAATTTCTGTGTCACCAACTGTCAGATAATTGTCACAGGGAACAACAACCTGTCATGTGTTGATGGCTCTCCCTCCACGCAGAGGAGGGATTTGGGAGCCACAACAAACAGGGCTCAGCGTGGAGCTTGGGCAGGAGAGGAATTAGGAACACACAAGAAAACCTCCTTGTACCCCCAGTGGATCCTAAACACTGCACAACAATTCTGGTCACACATCTCAAAAAAGATAAAATTAGCAGCAGGTTGGTCACAGGAGATGAAGAGGAAGGAGGATCCAGTGGGGCTCTGAGGGTAGATAACATCTTGAGGGGTTTGACAAGGACAAGTGTTCACCTTTCTCACTCTGCACAGACCAGGAGACCACGAAGGGAGGGCTCAGGCCAGCATGGGAAGCAGCTCACCAGCTGCAATGTGCAACTGGCCCTCACCCCTCAGCAATGACAGAGGCCAAGCTCACACGTCCATGGGAGGGAAGAGCAGCCATAAACACATGGAAAGACCAATGTGAAGCTCAGCAAGTCCCTTGGCCTGCTACCAAAAGCCTGCGATGGCCCAGACATGCTGCCCCAAGCACTGCCCCTGCCAGAGCCTCTCTGGGAGGTGCGACATGCCCTGGTTGCTGCAGGACCTCCTGGATAGGGTTAGTGTGGGTTACCTGAGGATATCCCACTGCTGCAGCCCCCCCAGCCCCAGCCTGTCCCAGCAGCGAGGTCACCTCACCTGCCTGTGGCTCCAGGAGGGTCTCCAGCTCCTCTCCCACGAGCTGCTGCACGGAGAGCTCGAAGGCACTGTCGCAGTCGCGGTCGCCGGCCTCGCTCTCGCCGTGCCCGCTGTCCTTGGTGCTCAGGCAGTCCGTGTCCAGCCCTGTGTCCAGCCCTGTGTCCAGCCCCGTGTCCAGCCCTGTGTCCAGCCCCGTGTCCAGCCCTGCAGCCCTGCCAGGGGTCACAACACCCAGGTCACTTCAGCCCCAGTGAGCCTTTGGAAGGGTCTCTATCTCCCCAAAATGCCCCAAAGAGAGGCTCCGGGCAGCCTCCCCATGCACCACCCACAGAACCAAAGGCATTTTGAATGCCCATCAGTTAATGAGGTTTGGGGAGTTGCTCCACATTTCTTGCCTGAAAGGGTTTTTATCCTTCTGCAGCAAGATCAGAGAACCACAGAAGGGTTGGAAGGGACCTTAAAGCCCATCTCATTCCACCCCCTGCCACGGGTAGGGACACCCTCCATAGTCCCAGCTTGCTCCAAGCCCAGTCCAACCTGGTCTGGAACATTTCCAGGGGTCTAGGGGCATATCCTGAGCAAACAGGGACTTGCTGGCTCCTCCCCATTAATTCAGAGGAGCTTTCCCCTGCAGGACCAAGTGAGGAGCACCCCAGATACCCTGGAGCTGCTCTCCCTCCCTCTCCATCCTCTGCAGCTGCAGGTGAGAAAGGTGGAGAAAGCTGTGTCTGCCCGTGGCCTGGCCAGGTGGGGACAGGGGGACACAGCAAGGCAGTGATGAAGACTCAGCATCCTCAGGAGTGTGTACCCAGAGCACACAGCATAATTTAATGGGAACACCATGAAGTTTGGGGATATCTTTAGCACACAGCTGGGATATCTCAGTGCCTCCAGCCCTGCTGCAGTTCCTCACTCATCTGCCCCCTGGCACAGGGTCAGGTGTCCCAAACTCATGTTGACAGGCACTAAGAAAGCATCCAGAGCTATGAGAACACTCATCCTTGTGCTGCTGCCTCCATAGCTGGGCCCCTCTGTGCTCCTGAGCACCCAGAAGCATCAGAGTTCTTGGCAAGGGATGGCTCATGGCCATGGAAGAGCTCAAGTGAGTATGGAGGGACCTGCCAAAGGTACCCCAGGAAGGAGGCAAAGAGCAGCTGGATACCATGAGGAGCACAACCTGCCCCTGAAGGGAGAACCTCCAAACTCAGGAGATGAGGCTTTTCCTTGTGTGTCTCTGCCCTCGGAGGTTTTAGCCTGGTGGGGCTGGGGCAGGGGAAGGGGGCGTGGGGAAGGGAAGTGCTGGGAGCCAGCTTTACCTGCTGCCGTTCTTGGCCGTGTACTTGTTTCCCCTGTAGTTTGTTTTGGGCTGGAACTGGCCCTGGTGCAGCAGGGAGAGCAGCTGGGAGATTTGCTGCAAGGCAGGAAAAGCCTGTTGAGCCCCGGGCCGGCCACTCAAGCTGCTTCCTGCCAGGACGTCCCTCCGAGCCCCCCGGCCTTTTTATAGCGTTTCCTCCTCCTGCAGATGGCTCAGCATCCCCACACCGGGGAAAAACAAGCACTGGGCAGCCCACCTGGGCCCGAGCTTCCCCTGCAGCCCTCCTGCTGTCCCTGTCCCTGGGATTGTCCCCTTGTCACACCCTGTGCCAGCCCCGCTCCCGCCTGTCCCGCTGGGGTGACCCTGCTGGGGTGACCCTGCTGGGTGAGGGGATGCTCATCCTACCCAGGCCTGGGGAAGAGACCAAGCAAAGACCCTCAGGCTGCCCATTCCCACCGCGCCAGGGTGGGCACGGCCCGGGCAAGGAAGGGCTGGGGGTGCCCACACGCCAGGAACGCCCGGAACGGCTCCTACCTGCACTGGGGGCGACTCCATGGCGAACTCCCCGGTCGGGCTCTGCTCCGCCAGGGCCACCAGCGACAGCCGGACCAGGCTCCTGAGGATCTGCTGGTGGGGCTGGGGCTGCCCGGGTCCCCCCGCACCCACGGGCGGCTCGGCTGGCACTCGGGGCTCTCCCATGGGTGGCTTCACCAAGCTCTTGCCGTGCGGCGGTGCCTCCGCGGGGCCCGCAGCCTCCCTCACGGCGTGCTTGGCTCTGTGGGGCGGGCAGGGCCGGCGCTGCAGGACGGGCAGCTCCAAGGTGCCCTGCTGCTCCTCCGAGCCCTTTTGTGTCCTCTGATTCCTCAGGGTCCTGTAGAGAGTGGGCGTGAGGTGCAGGGGAGCCTGCGGGGACTCCCCGGTCGCAGGGGTGGCCATGTCGGGCTGCTCCTCCTGGCAGGCCCGGGGGGGCTCGGGCTCCCGGGGGCGGCCCCGGAGCAGCGGCACCAGGTGGATGTCGGCCTTCTGGATCTGCCTGTGCGGCTTCTTGAGCTGCTGCTGCCTGCGGGCGTCCTCCGCCTCCCGGCAGTTGTAGGCCATGCCGTCCTTCTTGTCCTTCTTGCGCAGGGACAGGGTGAGCGCCAGCAGCAGCACGCAGCCGCCCAGCAGAGCGGCCAGGCAGATGAGCAGCAGCACGGACAGGCTGGGCCAGCCGGGATCCCGCGCTGACATCTTGGAGAAGGCGCCGTGCCGCCGGAACAGCAAGCGGAGCCGGGCCAGGGTGTGCAGGGGAGTGTCCCCCTGGTCACTCACCCGCACCAGCAGCTCCTGCTGGCTGCCGGCCAGGCTGCTGGCATTGCTGGCGTTGAGGGACACCTGCCCCAGCAGCGGGTCCAGGATGAAGAGCCCGGCATCATCCCCACCCACCAGATCATACCGAAGAGCCCCATTGGTGCCGGAGTCCACATCCCGGGCCACGATGGTGAAGAGGAAGGGGTTGGCAGGGCACGACATGAGTGTGGAATTGGTCACTGCTGCAGCCCCCTGGGTGCTCCCATTCCCAGGGACCACCCAGCAGCAGCCGGTGTCCACATTGACCAGGACAGAGAGCGTGGCCACCCCTCCCACCAGTGCTGGCGTGGTGATGATGGGTGCGTTGTCATTCCGGTCAAGCACAGCCAGCCTGATGGAGATGTTGGATGCCAGCTTGGGATGCCCTCCATCCTCTGCTGTCACCAGGAACTCCAGGCTCCTCACCTGCTCATAATCAAAAGCTTGGAGGGCAAAAATGTCTCCAGTGATGGGGTCGACTGAGACCAGCCCCAAAGCAGAGGGGTCCAGGATCCTGTAGGTGACTTTCCCGTTGGAGCCCAGGTCAGGGTCAGTGGCACGGACAGTGAGCAGGAAGGCAGGTGCTTCACCATTCTCAGCAACAGCAGCCTCGTAGGCGGCCTTCTCAAAGGCTGGGGCGTTGTCATTGACATCACTGATGCAGATGGTGAGGTGTTTCAGCACGGCCAGGGACAGGTCCCCCATGTCCCGCACCACCAGCGTCAGGTTGTACTCGGCGCGCCGCTCGCGGTCCAGCGAGGCGTTGGTCAGCAGCGCGAAGCTGTGGCTGTTGGTCCTCTTCAGCCTGAAGTGCTCGTAGCCCTGGCTGAGGGAGCAGAGCACTTGCCCGTTGCTTCCCGAGTCAGGGTCGCTGGCTGTCACCAGGGCCACAAAGCTGTCCTTGGGGAGGGCCTCGGACAGCACAGGCTCCCGCGCGGCCCAGGTGACATGGACATCAGGAGCGTTGTCATTGACATCCAGGACCTTGACCAGGACCTTGCAGTGTGCCGGGATGGGGTTGGCGCCCAGATCCCGCGCCTGCACGTCCAGCTCGTAGGCGTGGGTCTCCTCGTAGTCTAGAGGGAGCCTCAGGAGGATGCTGCCCGTGCGGGTGTCGATGCTGAAGGTGCTCAGCACCTCGGGGGGCGCGTGCCTGCTCAGGCTGTACTCGATCTCCCCATTGGGACCCTGGTCAGGGTCAGTGGCCGTGACGGTCACAAGGAGGGTCCCGGGCTGGGCGTCCTCCTGAACCTCCACCGTCAGGGAGCTCTCTGCAAACACGGGGCTGTTGTCATTGGAGTCGAGGACAATGACTTTAATCAAAGCAGTACCTGATTTTGGTTGCTCCCCATGATCCGTGGCCGTCAGCACGAGGTCAAAGGAGGAGTGCAGCTCCCGATCCACCTCCTTAACCACGACAAGCTCCGCGTGCCTCATCCCATCAGAGCTGGAGACGACCTCCAGAGCAAAGTGCTCACTGGGGGAGAGGGCGTAGGAGCAGCGGGCGTTGGAGCCAGCGTCAGCATCCACGGCTCGATCCAGCGGGATCCGTGTCCGCAGGGATGCGCTCTCTGAGATCTCCAGCTCCAGCTCGGGCGTGGGGAACCGCGGCGCGTTGTCATTGATGTCCATCACCTGAACCTCCACGTGGATCAGGGCCGGGTTCTGGGCAGCCAGCACGTCGAAGGACACCCAGCAGGGATCACTGTGGCGGCACAGCTGCTCCCTGTCCACCCGCCCAGCCGTGCTGAGCACCCCATCCCCGCTGCCCACGTGCAGCGGGAACCTGCCGGGGGTCTCCATCAGCTGAAAGGTCTCGGCCGCCTCGCCGCTCTCGCCGCCCTCAAAGTGCTCGGCCAGGCTCCCTATGACAGTTCCCGGGGGCACCTCCTCCAGCACCCGGTACTGCACCGTGAACGTGGCCACCTCCTGGGCATCGGCGCTCAGGAACAGGTACCACCACCAGAGCGCCGGCAGCCGCAGCGCCGAGCGGCTCAGCCCCAGCACGCTGCTGGCAGAGCCCCCGCGGCCCCGCCGCGCTGCCATGGGCTGTCCCGCCGGCCACCGCATCCCCGCAGAGTCCTCAGGGCCACCGCAGGGCCTCGCCATCCTCTGCCATCTCCGAGGGCCGTGGGCTCCAGCCAGAGCTTGGAAAGGAGGGGAAGTCACAAGCAGGGCTGGTGGCTGTTCCCCGCGCTGCCATCACCGGGGCTCCCCGGCCGGGACAGCCCGGAGCGGAGGGACCGTCCCCGG
The DNA here is from genome assembly GCF_027579445.1 of Ammospiza nelsoni. Lineage (NCBI taxonomy): Eukaryota > Metazoa > Chordata > Aves > Passeriformes > Passerellidae > Ammospiza > Ammospiza nelsoni. The sequence goes on along the minus strand of NC_080648.1, from coordinate 2,380,450 downwards.
AGCAGCCACCGGCCGGCTGGCCGGGCTGGGGATGGAGCGGCAGACATCCTATGGAAACCCCTCCTACAGGAAAAGGGAGGACCGGGCTGGTACAATGCCGGGGCTGGGTGGGGGCTTGTGGGGCGGCACAGGCCCGGCAGTGAGAGGGTGTGGAAGTGCCCTCCGATCCCAGCCTCGGGGGACCGTCACCGCTGTCACCTGCAGCGCACACTGTTCAGAAGGTGGTATTCCTGCAGGCCCTGACCCAACACAAGCCTCTTGCGCTTCAGGAAGAGGTGATGGACTCCTGCTTCTTCATTGACGCAAAGCCTTGTTCTTCACACTTCTACATCTCAGACTTTGACATTTTCCCTAAATCCAAGTGCAATCCCTGCTCCTTGCTCTGCCTTTGGAGGGCGATGAGCCCAAGTCACCTTTCCCAGTACAGAGGTGCTGATGTCACCAGTTCCAGCTGGACACACCAAAATGAGCTGATGAATCAGCAGGAGCGTGGCCACGCCAAACACAGCCGGGAGGGCACGAGGGAAGGAGGGAGGTGCTGGCAGACACAGCCTGTGTCCGTTCAGGCCTCTCCCCATCCCTGCATCCGGCTGTCCTGGCTGCTCCCTCTCTTGGCACGTGCTCCATCCCAGCTTGGCTCAGCACTGATTTCCCTGGCGTCACTCCTGCACCATCAAATCCCTTCTTGGCCTTATTTCAGCACCTCACCCTGAGCCCCCACCTTCAGGCTGCCCAGCTGTTGTACCAGTATCACCACAGCTGGCCAGCTGTACACACACAGGTAGCACAGCCTGAAGGTGTTCCACATATTCCTCCTGAGCCTGCAGAGCCCCCAGGCCCCAGGCTGGGTTTGCTTTGGTCTCGAGGTGACAGAAGGCATTCAGAACAGGGAAGGTCATCTGGAATTTCCCTTGGGTGCTCTGGAGCATTCTCAAGGTGTGGTTGAAGCCCCACCAGCCACAGCATCTTTGTGTCTCCACACCTTCCAGGCAGCCTCCAGCAGCCTTTGGTGTCCTGTCCTCACCTTCTCCTCCTGCTTTTCCAGCCTTGATGGGCACCCCTGTCCCCCCCAGCCTATTCCCATCCCTCCCAGCTCCCCTCACACTCTGGATTTCCCAGGTGAGGTTCTGCTGTCATCAGTTTCCTTTGCCATGGTGAATTTTGGTGTCACAAAGAGCAGCAAAGCCAAAGCCACCGCAGTGCCACGAGCTGTGCCCTCAGCACCGCGGGAGGAAGGGACGGTGCTGCGGGGGGTGGCCGGAGCCCGGTGCTATTCCTGGGCTCGGCCCCAGCTCCAGGTGACCTTTGCCAAGTCATTTCCCTGCTTTGTGCTCGCGCTTCCTCCTGCGCAGCCCGGGGCTCTCCCGGAGGGATGATCCCGCCTGATCCCGCCCGCTCCCGCTGCCCGCGGAGCTCCGGCTGGAGAAGCGGATGTCTCACAGCCCGTGCCCGATTTTGGGAGGGGAGGTGGGAAGGCCACTTCCTTCTGCTGGGGCTGTTATCCCTCCACCTCCCGGGTTTTTAATGCTTTTCCTTTTCAGGGATGGAGCAGAACAGAAGAACCACGCTGGAGCATCACAAGGGAAAGGAAATAAATATGACACCCCAAGACTGTGAGAGTTCCCTGAGGAGCCCTGCCTGGGGTTTCCTTGCCCCATCACCTCCCAATCCCACTGCAGAACCAGCCACTCTCCCCCAGTGCCTGTGTTTAACCCATCACTGACACCACAGGAGGTGAATCCCCCCGACTCCAGCACCCACCTGCCAGATCCCACTTGCTGCCATCCCCACCCCTCAGCTGGGAGGATTCCAAACCTCCAAACCACTCATTTTTCTCCCCAGGTGGGATTTTGAGTACCAGTTCGCTCAGGGAAAGACTGGGAGGAGAAGTCACTGTCACCAGGCTGTGAGCCCCCTGAGCACTGTCCCCAGCCTGTCTGTACAGATCCCAGCACTGGTGACAGGTCTGGCCTGCCCAAGAGGAGCTGGAGGAGCTCCTGCATGAATTATTGATGATTCTTCAGGAATAAACCCCTACAGACCAGGCCTGTGACCCTCAGCCAGCAGAACATTCCCAGCTGGCAGGAGGGTGCTGCAAAAGCATGGCTGAGCTGCAAATCAGTGCCGTGGAGGGAGATGGACAGAAAGCTGCAAGAAAATAGGAAAGAAAAACGGGGTCGAGCTGAGACTTGCCAGAAGCACAGGCAGGGAAATGAGATCTGGTGCTAAAAACAAAACATGTCTCCTCCTGTTTCCTGTTCACACCCCAGCAGGCTCCCAACGTGCTTCAGGACCTCCATGACCACTGCGGTGGCTACAAACACAAAAATCCTCCTCTAAGGTTTAGACTGCACCTGAACCCTTTCATTTAAAGCTCAGGAAGAATTGAATTATTACAGCACTTCATGCATTCACTGTGTGCAATCACTGTGCTTCCTTCAGCTCCTGCCCGACTCTGTCCGTGCCCAGAGCAGCTGGAAATGCCATTTTCAGGAGTGCCAGCCTGGCTCTCTGCAGCTCAGCTGCTCCCCAGGCTCCAGAGCAGGGCACGGGCGCACCCTGAGCTCCCAGGGGTGCAGAGCTGTGCTGGAGGCACCACTCTCCCTGTCCATCACCTGGCAGAGAGCAGCACCATCAGGTTATTTCAAGCTCCACTGCACAGCTGGAGATGTTCAAACTTTGTCATTTTGGGCTGACACGGTGCTAGCCTGGGACCAGGAGCTGTGCCGTAACACAGCAGGGAGCAGAGGGCAGCTCAAAATGAGAGTGAAGAGGCTTTTTCATATCTAATAATTTTCTCTGATGAAGACAGGCTGGGAGCTGGGGATGTTCACCTGGACAAGAGGGGACTCCGGGCAGACTTTGAAGCCCCTTCCAGTGCCCAAGGCCTCCAGAGCTCCAGGAGGGTTTGGGCACCATTTCCAGGGATGCACAGGGTGGGATTGTTGGGGGGTCTGTGCAGGGCCAGGAGCTGGGCTGGATGATCCTTGTGGGCCCCTTCCAACTGTGGACATTCTGTGATTCCATGAATTTTCAGCCCTTTGCTCCTCTAGAAGTGTCCCTCCATTTTCAGTGGCCAGCAATCCCTCCCTGAGCATGAGGTGTGTGAGGAGCAGCTGCACAAGGAGCCCAGAGCCTTCCCCATCCCCAGCTGCCTGCAGGGACCCGCGAGGCTCCCGGGGGCCCTTTCTCAGGAGGAAGGACATGATTCCCCCTCTCACACCAGGCACGGAGCTCCGCGGGAGGTGCAGGGACCTTCCCTCGGGGTGAGCTGAGCTCATCTCCGTACAACCAGCAGGTGACACCGGCTGAAGGTGACACTGGCTGAAGGTGACCTCGGGTGAAGGTGACACCAGCTGAAGGTGACACTGGCTGAAGGTGACCTCGGGTGAAGGTGACACCAGCTGAAGGTGACACTGGCTAAAAGTGACCTTGGCTGAAGGTGACCTCGGCTGAAGGTGACACCAGCTGAAGGTGACACCGGCTGAAGATGACACTGGCTGAAAGTGACCTTGGCTGAAGGTGACACTGGCTAAAGGTGACCTCGGCTGAAGTGACCTCCCCGTGCCTCCTGCTCCATCCTGGGCAGTGCTGCTCATCCTCCCCTTCCATCCCAACCACCCGGGTGTCCCTGCGGGCTCCTGCAGCGCTGCCCGCCCGGGGCTCCCGGTGCCTGCCGAGGCCGGGCGGGCCGGGGAAGGCGCAGCAGCCCCGGCGGTGCCTGCGCTGTGCAGTTGGATCGCTCCACCACGAGAGCCCACTGCTGCTCCGCGCTGGGCTCCGCCGCTGTCCCCGCCTGTCCCCGGCGCCGCCCCAGGGGCTGGGGGTGCTGAGCCCCCCAAACTCTCCCCACGGAGGGGCTGCGATCGCCCTTCCCCCGATGGTCCCGGGGGGCTCCGTCGCCCCCAGCCCTGCAGGGAGCCTTGGGCGACGCTGCAGCTGCCTCCCCTCCATCCTCAGCGGATGCTCTGGGTCCCTCCCTGTTTGGTACGGGTTTCAGGTGCTTCCCTCCGTTTCACAGAATTTTCGGGTGTTTCCCCCGGTTTTGCACAGTTTCAGGGTGTTTCCCTCGCTTTCACACGATTTTAGGGCGTTTCCCTGGGTTTTACACGATTTTAGGCAGCACTGCAGCATCACAGCAGTCTCCCCCAAACCCCGCTGTACCCCCGCTAAATCCTCTTTTGGGGGGGTTATAGAGGTGCCTCCCTTCCTGCAGGGCAACACGTTAATTAGGGGGGAAATAAAAGGGGGTGCAGGCAATCCCTGGTGAGGACAGAGTTAATTATGGATGTAGCAGCTCCTGAAAGCTTCCCCAGGCAAAAACCTGGTTTTGAGCAAAGCAGCTCCTGCCTGCTGGGCTCCAGGAGCTGCCCTGCACAGAAGGGACGATAAGGAGAGTTATTGTTGCTCCGTGCTCATAAAAGAATTATTATTAAGGAGGGGAAGAAAGTTGTAAGTGAAGTAAATTGGGCCAGGCTGGGTGTTTGAATAGACAGGAATAATGTTATGGTAATGTCATGCACGGCTCTGCTGCTCCAGGACCCTGACGTGTTTTATAAAGCCCGGTGCTACAAAAAGCAATTCTGTGAGCAGAGAGAGGGAGAGCTGGCCAAAGAGAAATGAGGAGAAGCTGTAAAAATGATGTTTTATTGTGTGGGAGAAAGCAATGAGTTGAGATCTAACCCTTGATGTCCTTCTGGAGGAGAAAGCTGGCAGCATATTGTCGCTCGCTTGTATGATTTAATTTGCTATTCTAAGTCTTACAGTAATTTCTTTCCTGTGCTCCAATAACTTGTATCTAAATTTCTGTTTGCAAATGAAACACATGGAAGAACTCCCCAAGGCTGGGGCCTCAGAGCTGGATCTTCCCAGAGTGCAGGGGGCTGCTGACAGGACGGGGGCAGGGGGCACCCAGCAGCACCACCTTCCACTGCCACTGTGATTTGATTTTAGTTTGACAACCCAAAACACCTGAGCACCAGCCCGGGGTGGGCTCCCTGTGCTGCACAGGGTAAGTGATGGATCCGGGCTGTGACATCAATCAGACCTTTACGAGTCCCCAGCGGCTGCAAATCAATAAGTGCCAGCAATAATTACCCATTTTGTCTTTCTCTTTATTAGTATTTAGACGTTTTTAGTCTTTTCTCTCTAAACATGACGTTTCCCTGCTGTGGGTGTCCTTCAGAGGGAGCTGTCAGGAAAGCTCCTGTTCCTCTAATTACAGGCTTTGTGCTGGATGGAGCTGCTCCCTGAGCAGGAATGATAGAGCCACCAAAGCTGGGGACGGCTCTGCTGCCTCAGCCTGGGCAGGTGACACTGGTGATGTCCCCAGGGGGAGGGTGCGGCCTCTCTGGGTGTCACAGTGCAGATCTTGTGACGGTCACAAGGGGTCATCTTGTGATGCTCTCCAGCTCTTGGTGGGGGTGACCACAACCCACAGATGCCATTTAAAGAGATCATGGAATGGTTTTGGTTGGAAAGGACCTTCAATCCCATCCAGTGCCATCCCCTGCCATGGCAGGGACACCTCCCACTGTCCCAGGCTGCTCCAAGCCCTGTCCAGCCTGGCCTTGGGCACTGCCAGGGATCCAGGGGCAGCCACAGCTTCCCTGGGCACCCTGTGCCAGGGCCTGTCCATGGTCACAGAGAGAATTTCTTAATTAGGAGAAGTCCCTGGAGGTGATTATCTCCTCAGGGGTGCTGTTAGGGATATAGACATTGCAAACAAAGCCCTCTTTTGACACGGAAAGGGGAGCAGGACTCCACGATTTTCAATGGAAATGACAGCCCTTATCTCCTCTAACATGGGTGTAAGAGAGCTGATAATGCCCTATCAGCCCTGGAAAACAAATGGGAACAAATTCTAAACAGAAAACAACCCTCCCAAAAAGTAATATAAATTATGTTTTTTGTGGAGACAAAAAGTTTCCAGCAAGTCCAGCTTTAAAGCAAAAGAAGGGCTGGAAATAAGTGAAAGGGGGGATCCTGGAGCATCTGGCACGTCAGGAATACCTCCAGCTCCTGGTGGAACAGGTAAAGCCATCTCTGTCCAGCTGTGCCCACAGGGTTTGTGCCAGGGGTCTGAGGGCAGACACAGACCTGGCTTTTCCAGTCTGGGAGAGGTGAAGCTGTATCCTGACTTCTGGGGCTGTCCAGCAGAATAAATCCTCGGGGGGATCTCAGAGGCTGCTCCCTCCCCAGGCTCTGCAGACACCAAGGGCCTGTGCCCACCATGGGAGGAGAAGCTGGGACTGCAGAGACCCCAGGGCTGGACAGGGACCGTGCTCTGACAGCCCCAGGAACCTGCAGGGCTCTGGTTTCACCTCTCCCGATCCCTCTGTGCCACCTCAACAAGGGTCTCCCCAGGGTGATAGAGCCACCTCAGCATCACCCCACTGAGGGTGACAGTGCCAACCCCACCATTGGGACAGCACCCAGGGATGGGGACAGAGAGGTGACCACAGCGAGGGTGACCACACTGAGGGTGACCACAGTGGGGTGACCACTGTGAAGGTGACCACAGCGAGGGTGACCTCAGGTCTCCCCTTCCTTTTGCACAGAGATGCTGCAGGCTCTGCCCAGAGTCCCACGTGGACTTCCTCTCTGGTGCCAGCACCTCCAGATGTTCAGCCAGCTGTGATGTGCCATTATCACCTCTTGCCTCTGCTGTGTCACTGCTCTTCTGTCACCCACGTCCACTGGGGGCAGGACACGTGTCCCCTGTCACTGGCTCCACCCAACACACAATCAGGAGCTGCATCCTCTGCCCTCCTCTCCCCTGGCTGTTTGCCCGAGGGGCCGGGGGGGCTGGCAGGGGCAGGACCATGTTCCAGCCCCCCAGTGTGGGAAAAGGGGCTGTAGCATGAGGCAGAGAGAGGCTGGAAGCTCTTCTGTGACATATAAACAGTGTAATGAGGACACCGTGGAGTGTGGAAATATCTTTCACTGGAAAACAATTCCAGATGATGCAACTTCCAGCTACTGCCAGGGGACTGAGCACAGCTCCAGAGCTCCCCAGCTGGGGCAAGGACCCAGGCAGCTCTGCTGGCCACTCCCAGGCAGTGTGGGACAGGTAAAACCAGGGCAGGTAAAACCAGAAGAGATGCTAAAGCTGTCCCACGCAGGCTGAGCCAGCCTCAGAGCCCAGCTGGGACCCAGCTCCTGCCTGGGGACAGTGACACCCCTGAGCTGGACTTCTGGGGGCTGGAGATGGGTCTTGAACCTCCTGGCTGACATTCCTGGGGCCAGACACGGGTCTGGGGAGGTGCAGCCTCTGTGAGTGGGCAGCAGTGAGTCCTGAGATACCCGAACATCCCACCCCAGCTTTTCCAGTGGGACACGTCCCTCGAGCCCTGCCTGGGTGCCCAGGCCGTGTCACAGGTAGGTGATCTCGATGACATTGGGCTCAGCACTCCCGAGGGGAAGGTGGTGGCTGCAGGAGCAGTGGCAGGTCACTCCAGCCGAGCCCATCTTGCCGTGGGCATCCAGGCACCTCCATTGTGTGAGGAGCACGGTGTCCATGTGCTGGGCCATGGGCTCGTGGTGCAGCGTGACCTGCACCGTGCGCAGCTGGGGGCCGTAGTGCACCAGCAGCACGATGAACACGGCCAGCAGCACGAAGAGCACCACGATCACCGAGATCACCGGCAGCGCGTCCGATTTCTTGCTCACGCTCCTGACGATGGACACGGGGGTGAAGGCGGCCACGTCCTGGGGCTCGTGCTGTCTCAGCTGGCTGCCGGCCACCGAGGCGTTCATGGCTCAGCGGGGTGACCTGCCACAGGGACACGGTGGTGACCACCGAGCCGAGCCCGGTCCTGTCCTCATGTCCTGCCCTCGAGCCCGCAGCTCCCGCACACGTGCAGCTGGCAGGGAATGGGACGGTCCCGTGAGTGTCCCCTCCCTCCCTCGGGCTCGCAGCACGGGGGAAGTTTTGGTGCTGAAGTTTGGGGCTCGCAGGATGATGTAATCCCGGCATCCCCTATCCTGGGTGCCTTTGGACACCACACCCGGCTCTTGTGGGGAGCCCTCTGCCCACCCCTCTCCGCCCCCATCCCCACGGTGCTGATCCAGGACCAAACCCCACGGGGACCTCCCAGGGGGACCCAACCCCTCGGTAAACACAAGATCCCGTGGAGCCAGCACGGGTGGGAGCAGGGGGCAGTGAGGAAGGAAGGAAGAAGAGCCCTGCCAGCCCCCCGGGGTACCTGGGCGTCCCTGCTGCCTGGGGATCATCATCTCCGCCGGCGGGGCGAGCAGTTGGAGCTGCGGACTGGCTCTCGGGGAAGGTGCAGCCGGACTCACCTCGGAAGTTGCCACGTCACGGCCCGGCCCCGCCGCCGCCGGGGCTCCCGGGGCACACGGGGAGCGCCCGCTCATCCCGGGGCAGCGCGGCTCCATCCCGCCGCTGCCACATCAGCGCTGCGACCCTCCTGTCCCCCGGCGGGACAAGCGCCCTTTGTCTGGGGAGAAGCACCTTCCCTCCCTCCCCCCTTCGGCTGCAGGAAACCTCCCTGCTGCCACCGGCGGGGCGTGAAAATTGAATGCGGTGAAGGAATGGGTGTAAAAAATCCCCTTGGGCATGTGAGCTGTCCGCACAGCCCGGCACACTCACGCTGTGCTCCGGGCTGGAAGGGCTCTGTCCCCAGGGAGGATGGTCCCCGCCGGGGGTCCCACTGCTGCAGAATTTGCCCATTTGCCAGCACAGCATGGGGAGCTCTGGTTGCTTTGGGCCTCCAGTTCAATGGTTGGACTCAATGATTTTAGAGGCTTTTCCAACCGAAAGGATTGTGTGAGCTGCTGGGGGTCACAGGCAGGAGCCAGAGCCAGGTCAGGGCTGGCACATCCCTCCCCTCACAAAGATACATCCCTGGCCCAGGGGTGCTGTGTGCCACAGCCTCTGCCCCAGCAGTGACCTTGAGCACATCGCAGAGCAGAAAATATGGATCCCTCGGAGTTTCAGCCATTACCAAATGCATCTTCCCATCCTTCCACCCCAAAACACCACCACTGCTCTTACCTGCAGCTCTCAGCAGACAGGCTGGGGTGAATATTTGGGCTCTGTCCTTCCTGCACGTGGGGACGACACGGTGGGAAATGCCTTTTCCCATCCAGCCGAGCATCCAGAACAGATTCAACTGCGTGTGAGCTTCTGGGTATTTGCACTCATTTCAGGATTCAGTAAAACCTTAATCTACAGCATAATCTCTGAGCATCACATCTGTGCAAGGGACAAAAGGATGGGGGGGCTGCTGGCAGGGGGTTTGTCCCAGCCAGGCTGCTGTGGAGGCCTCCAGCCTTGGGCCTGGTGGTTTTCTTGGGGGTTTGGAGAGGTTGGAAGAGACCCACGGAATGTGAGGAGCGGTGCCATGCACAGGGGATGATTCTCTCCAGTGCTGCTGGAGCAGGGGGCAATGTTGCTAGATGTGGCAACAAGGATCCTGCTGGCAGCATAGGACACCCTTGATGTTCTCCATGCAGTGAAGGAGAGTCTCCTTGGCCTTTGGCTGAGGCTCTGTGGCTTTTGGGGGCTGTGGGAGGGGACTGGAGCAGCCCTTCAGACCAGCAGACAGAATCCTCTGGCTTTGCATCCTGAACACCCACACAGAATCCCTGAGAAGGACACAGGAGCCTTTCCTAGGTGGGAACACTAAAATGCTTCTCCTCCTGCAAACACCACTGACACCCAGCACAGGACAAACCAGAACCTCTGGGGCTCCCACTGTGACAGGCAGGACCTGCACAGAGCAGCGCAACACAAGGTCAGGGCCAAAAAACCAAATCCCTGAGCCCCTTGGGCTGGGTGGGGCAGAACCAGCCCAATTTTCCAGTTCCTGCCCTTCTCCAGGAACTGGGAATGGGGTAGATTCAAGCCCAGCATGTGCTGTGTGTCCTGGAGGGTGCTGCCTGAAGAGGAGCATCCCAAAACCACCATCCCAAAGCCACCATGCCAAGGCCACCATCCTAAGGCCACCATCCCAAAGCCACCATCCCAAAGCTGGCATGTCCCAGCACCCAGACTCGCTGGGGCTGCCCAGGGAGGCACAGGGCACAGGGCAGGCCCAGCTGCTGAGCCACCCTGGCCCCACAAGGAGCAGTAATCCCTAAATTCCTCACGGATGTGTAAGAACCCCTCTCAGGTGGCAGGGAGGCTCCTCCAGCAGCTCTGACCCAGGGCAGATGTGGGGAGTGGGACCTGAGGCACATTGCCCCACACACAAAACACCTCCCAAAAAGCCCCGGCACCGCACGGGAGCCGCCGAGGCCCAGCCGGAGCAGGGCATCCCTCCGAGCGGGACCGAGCCCCGGCAAAGCCCGGCGAGGTTTCCTCCGCCGTCTGTGAGCGATGGCTCACATCCTCCCCGGCCATAATGGGCTGAAAAACACAGTTCCCCTGTGGATTGAGCCCGTTTCCTCCTATTCTTTGACAGGAAGCTGAGCGAGAGTCAGCCCAGGCAGGCGAATCGCTGCTGCGGTCCCTCCCGGGATGGCCAGAGCTGCGCCAGGCTCGGAGCAGCGCGGAGATGCCGCTCCCGTCCCTCCGCGCTCTGCTCGGGCTCCTCCTGCTGCTCCCAGGTGAGAGCCAGGCTCGGACGGGGGATTTGGGGGGTCCGGCTTCACGGGGGGCTCCAAAGGCAAGGCTGGAGCTGCCACTGCAGCCTCGCAGCTCAGGGGTGGCAGCCGGGCTGCTGGGGAAATCGTGGCTTTGTCAGGTTCACAGGGTTGGTTTGGCACTGCTGGAATACAAGGATTTGTTTGCAGCTTAATGAAAGGAGTGTTTCTGCTGAGGCGTTGGGAGTAAGTGACTTTTGTCAAGTAAGAGTCAAGGTGGAATGTTTCAATGTACAGGACATTGTTTTCCTCAAAAATACTTTTTATTTGCACTTTTTGCTCTCATTAGTATCAATACAAAGCCCCACGTGTGAGGCTCGTGCAGAGCACATCTCGTCCTTGCTGTAATAATTCTGCTGCTTTGGGGTAATTATTCTTTAACTTCTGTTTCCCATCTGAGTCGAGGTGTGGGATGAAGGAGCTGGTTTCCTGCTCCAAAGGATGACAGGTTGCTTTTCCCTGCATTGTCAGGCCCCTCTTCCCTTGCTGACAGCTGTAGTAGCTGGGAGCTGGAATACATTCAAAGGAATATAAAATAATGTGTCTCCAACTCGAGGTTTTATCATTAAACCATAGAAGCTGCCTCAGGTTACAGCCACTGTGCTGGTAATAATGGGATTTTTTAAAGGCAGAGAATCATAGAATGGTTAGTGTTGGAAAGGAAAGATCATCTCATTCTGCAGAATATAGAAAGCAATTCGGTTTGTAGCTGTATAATTCCATGAAATAAGAGCACATGGATTGGAAATTTTCTCTCTTCATTAGAGGCCAACACTGCTGCCTTCAGCAGAGGGGGGATTTGTGTCTGGGATCAGAGCAAGGATCACACCAGGGGGCTCTGAGTGCCTTGGCCTCCCTGTGACACTCCTTAATGCCCACCCAGAATGCTGCTTTTCCTTTTAAATCTGCTCAGAAGGGCTTTTATGGGACAGCAATGGCACAGAGGGGGTCAGGCCCCTTCCCTGGCTGGGCTGCACCATGCCAAGGTCCATGGATGGGAATCCCAGAATCCCAGAATCCCAGCTCCCAGGAGCACCTAGGGCTGCAGCACAGGTGGAAGGGATGCCACCCTCCATCCTTCTGTCCTTTCAAAGCCACCTGTCTAAAATCAGGGGCAGGGACCGTCCCCCTCTATGCTCACAGCACTGTCACACCTCTCCCACCAAACCAGCCCTCCCTGGCATGTCCTGCCTCCCTCTTCTGTGCTCCAACAGCCCCAAAATGGCTTTTTAATTTCATTTTTAATTTTACAGCAAGGCCCAAAGGTGGTGCAGCCCCTGGGGAAGCTTCTGCACAAGGCAAAGCAGCAGCTTAGGAGAGGGGCAGTCAGGCTTTGTGGTGCCGCAGGTTTCCCAGCACACCCAGCAGCTGGAAAAGGGAATTAGGGGCTCTGGAACAAGGCTCCCTGCCCTGGGGGAGATGGATGTAACCATGAGGAGACACAGAATCTGCTTAGGCTGGACACTAACACCTGCCTGGTCCCACACAGGTCTTTCTTGCTTTTGCTTGGTGCAAATTCAGTATTTTATTAATTTAGCATTTCCTAAATTAAATTTCTCCATTCTCATGGTTATTTCTGAAGGGAGGTTCAAACAAGGGAATTTCAAACTGTTATTTTGAAATTGCTGAGTTGGGAAGGTCTGGCACATTTCCAATTTGGTTTTCCTCCCCCTAGAAACACTTAGCAGAAAATTTATCCAAACAAACCTCTTCCTATAGACCCTTTCCATTACAATGGGCAGGCATTTCCCAGACAAAAGATTTCCACTGCAAAAATTCCTCCTCAAAGCTGATGGAAACCCAGCAGGATTTCCCACTGTTGTTGTTCCATCCACTGCTCTCCTTATCTGTGCCACAGCCTGTGGATGGATAATGCCATGAGAAATGTGGTATTTCAAAAGCAGACATGTGTTTTGAGATATATTTTTATATAATCAACAAGATGGGGTGTAGCTATAGGACAGGCACCCAGATTCCAGACTTGCATCCTCAACCCAGAGCATCCTAAAGGAGATTTCTCAGCCAAGGGCGAGGCCAGCCCAGCCCTGAGGTGCTGCACAAGGAAGAGAAAGCAGGAGGTGGTTTGGAGAAATGTTTGCTCACACAACAAACTGCTCCCTTCGGTAACACAAAACCCCTGGGTGACTCTGCAGCTCTGACTGAAGCAGCTTCCAGGAATTCTGTCCCATTTACAATAGGTGAGTCAACAACAGGTGTCCTTGCAGGAGGTGGTGCTGCTGTCCCAAAGGCAGGAACGTTCCTGCTGGGAAGCCAGGCTGGAGAAGGGAGCTGGGGCTTCTGCAGGACCAGCAAAGTCCCAGCTGGGAGCTCTCCTGGCCCCAGCTCCCAGAGGAGCCCACCCAGCACGACCCAATCACCTCAGCAGGGGAGAAGCTCCCATCTGAGTCCAGAGCAGGCAGCAGCATGGGCAGAGGGATGGAGCCAGGTTGGCAGAGCTGGGGGTGCTCACCTGGAGAAGGAAAAGCTCCAGGGAGAGCTCAGAGCCCCTTCCAGGGCCTAAAGGGGCTCCAGGAGAGCTGGAGAGGGACTGGGGACAAGGGACAGGACAAAGGGGAATGTCCTTAAGCTGAAGGAGGGCAGCTCTGCAGGTGGGGTCTCAGCCAAGCAGGGCAGAGGGGCAGAACCCCCCCTGCCCTGCTGCCCACACCGTGGGGATATGAGATGTGGGCATATATGAAGAGTTAGGAAATGTGGGAGCAAAACCTGGGTCATTCACCCAAAATCTGGACTCAGATGAACTGTCAGACCAAGATGCTTTACCTGGTCTGTGGCTGTTGCTTCTGAGAGACTGGAACCTCTTCCAAGCAGGGTTATCCTTCAAGTGCTTCCCTGGCACTCAAGCCAGGACACTCAAGAAAAGCAGGTGGAAAGAACAGGAATGATGAATTTTTATTCTCTCTCAACAATGTCTGTCCTATTCCATAGCGTTTCTAAGTCAGCATTTCTTATCTCAAAGTTCACATACAGATGCATACTATGTAAACATTTTATCAAGCTTTGAAAATTCTCTACAAATCCATTTCCTAAAAAATCCCTTAGCCAGCCCCTTCCAGCCCCTTCCACAACTTGTGTCCTGAACCAGTCCCAGCAGGTCACATTCCTGCTTGGTGGTTCATAAACACCAGAGAGCAGCACTCAAATAAACCTAGGGAATCTCATAATCCCTGGAAAGAATAATCAGTTTGGGAAAAACACTTGGAAAATCTCCTCTGTGAAGTGCTTTGAGTTCTGCTAATAAATAATATTATTTAAAAACTGTAGGTAGGCAAAAAGCACAGGCTGGGCTCTGGGTCCCATCAAGCCTGGATTGGTGGTGCCCCCATTTTTCATTTGCCCTGGGCATGGAGTGATTTCCCCTCCAAAATCCCAAACCCAGCTCCAAACCTGAGGAGCAGCAGGGCCAGGAGAAGGACAGGACCCACATCACCAGAACTCTAAAATAAACAGCTGGGAGGGTGATGGAGCAGCAGCCTGGTGGAGCAGGGGTGGTGCAGCCAGGAGAAAAGCCAGGCTGCTTTTCCTTCCCTTCACATGGGAAAAGCAGCCCTGGGCAGCACAGGGGTGCAGCAGAGCTGCTCCATGCTCGCAGCTTCCCCACATTGTTTGTCTCCCGGGTTCTTTCTGCATCCAAGTGGGTTTTAATTGCCTCCCACTAAGATCTGCTTCCAGACTGGCTCACCAGAGAGGAGCAGGGAATGTGGTGCTTGGAGAGGATGCCCAGGCCCAGCCCTTGAGGACGGGCAGAGGAAGGCAACGATTAATTTTAATTGCTGATGAGATCCGGGATTAATTCCCGGCTCTCTAAACTTTCCATAACACTTTGACTGAGTCATTACAATTCCGAACAACTTGGCAGCCAGTTGCCAACCCCCCCATGCCATTTGGGAATTAGGCACTTGAATACTTGTGTGGATCTGGCCCTGATTTGGGCTGTCAGTTATCCACCCTGCAGAACAACATTTTTCCTCTCTCTCCTCCACAATTCCCACCCCACCTGTTCTGCTCTGAGACCCTCAAGGCAGAGACACCTTATTTAGGCACTTAGTAAAACAGGGTCTAGGCTTTGGCAGGCCTCTCTGCTTTCTAGGTTTCCTAAAAGAGGATTTTTTTTCCACGTGGAAGTCCTAAGCACTGAGTGTTGCTCACTGCTGCTGTGTTTCACCCAGGAAACAGCTGCACCTGTGTTAAGTGGTTGGTGGTTTTTATTTTGTTTTGGGTCATCTGATAGAAGTGCCAATATCTGAGTTGCAGAGCCTATTTTTAGCTTGTTGGATCTCTTTTCTGAAAGTGTTTTCCAGCACAGGGTGACACAGAGGTGCAGCCCTGCCCTGTGGGCTCTGCAGGTGGGACGTCCCCCAAAACTGCCAGGGAAGGGACGAGTCCACGTTCCTTGTCACTGGGAATAGATGCTCCCTCCCCATCAGCAGTTCTGGGTGGACAGGAGCAGTCCCTGTGACTCCACACCAGTGCCAGAGATCCTCCCCAGTGACTCCAGCCCTCCATGAACACAGGCTGGACACCACAAGCCTGCCTTGAGCTTGATCTAAACCCTGCTGAAGCCTTTCCATCAGCTGGCTCAGGTCTCTATAGGAGGCCCTGCAAAATTTGGGGCTTTAAAGTAGTCCCTCTCTTTGGTCACCAGCTGAAAAAACCATGCTTTAAATTGTCACTGGGAATAGATACTCCCAGTCTACAATTGCCAAAAGCAATACCAAAGCAGGAATACCTAAAATTCACCTGTCTTTTGGTCTTTTGGTTGGCATCACCCTCTTTGTGCTGAGGAGTGAGTGGGGTGAGCTGCTGGCTTTGGGAATATCTCAGCTGCCATGAGAGAAGGCTCCAGGTCAGTCTAGACACACCTAGCCCCACAGAAAAACAACTGCCAAGAACAGAAATCCAAAATTCTCCTGTTTACCCTTTGGAAAAATTACCGGGAGAGCAGCGAGCGCAGCGAGCACAGTGCAGCTGCAGCCCCCACCTGCAGCTCCCGTGCCTAACTGGGACTTTCCCATGACAGCACGAGCACAAAGCCCTATTTCCCATGGTAAATCCCTCAGCCAGCTCCCAGTCCCCACCCAGAACTGCACAATCCAGCTGTAAATCCTTTGCACCCAAACACGCAACGAGCTCCTTGGCAGTGCTTGCCCTTGTGGAGGGGCTTTGATGTTTATTGCACTTCCAGCTGCGCCAGCCGTGTCCTGATTATTGCTGGGAGCTGTTTCTGCAGCCAGGGCTCTCTGTGCTGGCAGCAGCCCTGGGAGGGAATTGTTTCCAGCTCCAGGATCCCCTGGGATATCTGCAGGGAGCTGTGACACGTGGCGCGTTGTGTTCAGCCCATGCTGCTGCTCTGCCCCACCATGGGAGCTGGGTCTCATCCTGCCTTGCACAGATCCATCCTGCTCCTGTGGAACTGGGGATGCTGAGCACCCTCCCCAAAGGAAAACACCCACTAGAACAGGGCTTTTGCTTATTTGAGTTGGCAGGGAAGGCACAACAAGCAGCAGCAGCAGCAGCCAGAGGCCGCAGCCAGGCCGGCTGCGCTTTGCAGTGAGTGTGGATGTGTTTAGAGAAGGCCAGGCCGTTTATTCCGGAGCACAATGCCAGAAGGGATCTCCAGCCCTCAGCCTCTCCACAGCAGGGCAAGCATCAGCCCAGCCACAGCAGCTCTGGGAACTGAGCAGTGGGGGAAAATCTGCTTTTTCATCTTTTTTACAATAATCACGAGGTTTAGGTTTGCAAACAGAGAACTTCAGAAGGTCTCCAGTGTGACCCTCAGTGACAGGAGGAGCTGCAGTGAAGAAAGTGTTGAGTACAATAATTTCCTCCTGTCCAAGGGATGCTGGAGCTGGCCCATGGATTGTCCCACCAGGGATGGCAGAGCAGGGCAATGTCACCTCCCTTGCCCTCAGCTTCCTCCCATCCCCAGAGGCTCTGTTCAATAGATTTCTCCTCATCTGCACCAAAAATGATGGACTAAATGTCCAGCTGAGCACCTTCATTTTCCCTTTCCGTTTGGCAAAGGCTGAATGCAGACAGCAGCTCTTTATTCAGCAATTCTGGTTGCTTCCACCATGTCCATGAAAAAGTACCTGGGAGCATTTCTATAAGTGTGCCACAGCTACTTCTCCCCTCAGGAAAACATGGCAATGGGTCCTGCAAGGAATTTTGGAGAAAGGGGAGCTGTGTGAGTCTGGCAGCTGCTGGAGGATGTTGACCCCCAGGACAATCTCAGCACTTTATTTTTTGTGCTGAATGTAGAGAGTATCTTAAGGCATTTGCAAACCAATGTCCAGAATCATCCTCCTTCCTCAAAAGAAGCATCTCTACCTCTTGAGGAAGGGCAAACATGTGCCTAAAACATTCTTTTTTTCCCCATTATATTAATTGATTTAGTAGGTGATGGTACAGCTGCCCATAACCCTGTCTCTTACTGCCCTGATGTCTTGTGAAGGCCGACCTAGAACAGAGGCTGGACAGAGCTAAAGAATAAAGCAGGGATTTATTAGGAGGCCTCAATGGATGCACCTTGGGCAGCACAAGAGCCCAGCCAGGGCTGCACCCAAGATGAACCAAAATGGTCACAAAATGGACAACCAGTCATGGAATCTGTCACTTTGATCAGTTCTGCTCCATTTGCATCTTGGAGTTCATTGTCCAATTCCAGCTCCGGCCCAGGCAGTCCCATCCTGCTTGTTTATCTCTCCTCAGCCCACGTTGTTTCTGCTCTTGGGCCTGAGATTTGGATCATTTGTCCTTGGTCCCCAGCTGGAGCAGGAATTGTTTTGTCTCCCTGCTCTGTACACAGAGCTCACCATCCCATAATATGAAGCCCAGGCCCACACAGCAAAGCAGCATCTTTAGAATCTGAAAATATAAAAGCTAAAACCTGAGGCATCACCCTGATGCTCCTTTAAGTTGCTCTTCAAAACCCCCAGGGAAGGATATCCCATAAATTCTCCAACACAATCACCTCACTAGCCCTGTGCTAAAGCAGGTTCCTATTTCCCAGCCTCCATTTTCCTTGCTGAACATAAAGGTCCTTAGTTCCTGATCTGATCCTGCTCCAAATGGAGTTAGAAAATCAACCAGTCCCTTCCTCTCTGTGTGTTTAAAGACCTGATCCTGACTCCTTTTTCATGGATTGAACAGGACAGTTTTCTCAGCCTGCTGCCCAGTAAATCAGAAAAGAAAAACATTTAAAAGGTCTGAAAAGTCCAGTCTGATTTTCACAGCCAAGCCATGTCTGGGAATAAACCACATTTTATTACATGTTCACCATGGTTTACACGCTTCCTGTCTGGCTGGGATCATTGTCATAAAGCCTCAGACACAAAAACAATTACGGCTTCAGAGCAATTCCATGAGGAAAATGAGATCAATCAGGAACTTGTTACACCCAGAGGGTGCTGAGGGTGAGCTCTGAGCCAGAATCACGCTCAGTGCTCAAGGTCTCCCTCCAGACACCCCTTCCTGCCCAGGCCCTCTGCCTCCCCAGGCACCAGCAGTTCATGGACCTGCCCCTGAGCTCATCTACACCACCCCTGCAGCTCCTGGGATTAAATCCTGCAGTCACAGAGTGGCTTGGGCTGGGAGGGACCGTGAAGCTCATCTCATCCCACCCCTGCCATGGCAGGAGCACCTCCCACTGTCCCAGGTGCTCCCAGCCCTGTCCAGCCTGGCCTTGGGCACTCCAGGGATCCAGGGGCAGCCACAGCTTCCCTGGGCACCCTGTGCCAGGGCCTGCCCACCCTCACAGGGAGAATTTCCTTCCAGGAGAGCAGGTTTGGCTGAAACGGGCACTGCTGTGCCCTGGCTGGTGCTGCCCTGGCTGGACCCTCCCCTGCACACCCTTCAAAGGCACTGCTCCCACCACAGAGCCCTGAGGCACCATGAGGGGACAGTGTGCTGGAAGGATTCAACCTTCCCTGCTGTCCCTTTCTCCCCAAATCCCTTTTCTCCCGTGGGACTCTGGTGAGATGGATCACCAGGGCAGTCAGATTCAGCTGCTTTCTGTACCTGTGGTGTCATTTCTGTCATTAAACTTAACCACAGAGAGCACCAGGGTCACCAGCAATAAACATTTGAAAATCCCAATTAGGATGTGCATTCCAGCAATGACAGACTCAAAGTCACTTTCCCAAAGTTAAACCAGCTGGGTTGGATTTGAGCATTTAAAGTGTATTTACATTTTTCAGGTCTTGTCCTCGAGTGTGGAGCATTTCTTTCTCCCATTTTCAAGGGCAGCATTTTTAATTGCCATCTCATCTAACCCTTGGGGTTGGACTAGATGACCTTGGAACTTCCCTTCCATACTAAAACACTCTGCTCTGTGACTCCATGAGCACAGGACCCCTGGAGCTGGGAGGGGAAACATCACAGATGCTGAGTGTGATGGTGTTCACAGGGGTCCCAGGAAGAGGGAAGACATGAGAATCTGACTCTATGTTTCAGAAGGCTGATCTATTATTTTATGATATATATTATATTAAAACTATACTAAAAGAATAGAAGAAAGGATTTCATCAGACTAGCAAGCAAAGGAGAAAGAATGGAATGATAACAAAATCCTGTGACTGACCGAGACAGTCCAGACAGCTGGACTGTGATTGGCCATTAATTAGAAACAACCACATGAGACCAATCACAGATGCACCTGTTGCATTCCACAGCAGCAGATAATCAATGTTTACATTTTGTTCCTGAGGCCTCTCAGCTGCTCAGGAGAAAAAATCCTAAGGAAAGGATTTTTCATAAAACATGTCTGTGACAGCTGAGAGTAGGAAATGTGAGGGATTGTGGCAGGGATGCTTTGTCATGAATCCAAAAGAAAAGCAAACAAATAAACCAAACAAAGCTCCCTTTCAGCTGAGGAACTGGGGATCCAGGGAACACCTACATAGCCTTGTATGGACCTGCAGGACAACCCAGGGCTGCAGCTCCCTCCAGACTCAGTTTCCCAGGACACACAGGATAGGAAGGAGAGCAGTCCCACCAGCTCCTGGAAGCCTTTACAAACTTCATTCATCCATTCCTCAAGGGAACAAAGTGTTCATCTGTGTCTTACCTCTGAACAGCTCCAGAGCACAGGACACACACTCTGCTGTGCCAGGGCTGGGCTGAGACAAACAGCTCAGGGGAGGGAATGACCCCATGGATTTCTGTGGCTCCCCTAAAGGGGAGGAGGATGTTTATCCTGGCTGGATAAACTCCACTACTCAGAGCCTGATAGTTTTACACTCAGTAAAACTTCTTTGCTACTACTTCTCTGCTAAAGCTTTTGGGGCAATCCCATATTTCTGAATAATTTCAACAGAAGATGAGGAAAAGCCAAACCCCACAGGGAACAAGATCAGCAGTGTGTTAGTGACCGCCACAGATCAGCAGCACTCACCCTCTGCTCTTTCCTTTCAGGTTCCACAGCTCCCACAAACTCCTCCACCCCTGCTGGAACAGGTACCTCTGCTTGTGGTGTGCTTTATGTGTCTGTTTGGACGTGGATGCACGCAGAAATGGGGGGATGCAGACTTGGGGAGAAGCCCCAAATGGGACTCTGATTCCAAACTCCCATCTGTTGAGGGATCTTCTCCCAGGATCCTGCCTCTGCCTGCCCTATCCATCAGCAGGCACCCCCAGACCTGCAGGGGACATGGAGGGCACTGTGCCCCAGGGCTGACCTGCCTTGGCTCCCTTTTGTCCAGAAGGGAAGGAGGCTGTGTCCCAGGAAGCCTGGGGAAGGCAGAGGGATCCTGCCTGCTCTTTGCTCCCTGTTCCCTAGCAGCAGTGGATCCATGGAGCTGGTCCCTACAGGGACAAACCAGGGACAAACCCTCTCCTCAGCATCTCTTGTTCCCCTCACCCTTTCTGCTCTCCTTGGCTACCATGGCCCCTTTCTGATCCATCCTCCAACCCTCCCTGTGGGATCCCACAGCCTGGAAATGTCACCTCTGTGCCTCTGCTTGTGTTCCAGGTCCATCCCAACCAACAGCACCCAGCCCTGAAGCCAAGAACCACAGCCCAGGTAATGCTCAGCTGGAGGCTGGCCTGGGGACATCCCAGTGGGGAACTGGCCTGACCTCAGTCCAGCTGGGCCACCCCACAGTAACTGGGGCTGTGCAGGGGACACTGGTGAGGAGGAAGGACATTTTGTGGTGTCAGGGCTTCTGATCCTGCCAATTCACCTCACAGGGATCAAGGCACAGGTGTGAGCAAAACCAGGGGCAAAAAGAAATAATCACTAAATTGAATAGGGAGAATGAGATCATCATAGAGTGGTTTGGGTTGGAAGAGACTTTAAAGCTCATCCCATTCCCCATGGGCAGGGACACCTTCCACTATCCCAGGCTGCTCCAAGCCCTGTCCAAGCTGGCTGATCTTTAAGATCCTTTCCAATCCAAGCCTTCCTATGATTTTTGATATGTACAGAAAACCAATTGCACAAGAAATGATCTCTCCAGCTCCATGTCTGTTAGTGTCCACTTTGGTATTTGGAGACAGATCTCTTCCTGCTATGTGTCAGGGAAAAAACTAAATATAAACATAGCTACCCTTCCAGGAGAATCCCAAAAATATCAAGGAATAAGATCTCAAAAAGATCTCTGCTTCTGCTTCCAAGCCTTGCAAAAAAAAAGAGAGAGAAACTTAAAACTTCATCCTAAATTCTAATATTTCACTGAAGCATTTGGATAAAGGGGAAAAAACCCCACCACACTAACCTTGAAACCATTTCACCATTTTCTCAATTTATTGTGAAGCCAAGAGCAGGCTTGGCAAGGAAGTTTCCTACAAATTCCCAGCTGGTATCCACTGTTCCCTGCAGAGGGATTATTGAAAGCTTTCCCCCTCACATCTTGCTCTGGATCAGGGGCAGTTTGGAGCAGGCTGAGGCAGAGGATGGACTCTGCAGACCACTTCAAGAGCTGAATTATTTGTGCTTGGAGACTCTCAGTGAATGAAAGGTGGAAGTTGGCATTTCAGAGCAATGGAAATGATCACGTGGTGCCAGGCAGCTGCAGGCAGGTCAAGTGTGTGGTGACAAAAACACCTTCACTTTTCACAGCAGGGAAAGCAGCAGTGGCAGACCCTGACTTTCTCCTCGTGTTTGCTGAGCTCTGCCAGCTCAGCATCTCCTCACAGCAAAAAGAGCAAAAGGAAATTCCAAAGTACAAGAGCTCCTTGACTCTGAGCAGGATGAAGGCTGTTTCCATGCTTCCCCTAGCAGATGATTCTTAACTCTCAAGAAATTTGAGGACTCTGCAATAGCTGTGCCCTCTCCAAGCTGTTTCTGAGCTGAACCTTTTGAAGTAACACCACAATTTCTCTACAGAGCCATCAGTAAAATCAACACCAGCGACCAAACTGAGCCTCACCTCTGTGGGTCAAACTCCTACAGCCAAACCCTCCCCCATCACTACAACAACTCTGACAGCAATCACTGAGAGAGGTAAGGATGGAAAACTCAAATATTTGCTCAGGCAGGGCCTGTTTGTGCCTCCCTCCTTATCCAAGCCAAACTGCAGGCATCAAAATATTGGGCCTAGTCCACACTGTGCTGTTATTCAGCAATTCTGCAAATATTGAATTTCTCAGAGGTTTTTTTGCTGAAAGAGCAGCTCATTCCAGCTCCCCAGATGGACACAGCCAGGCCAAGCCCATATGAGAAAATCCAGATCGTGGTTTATCAAATACTGGAGCAGCTCCAGTCTGCCCAGGCTCCCTCTCCCAAGCTCACCCATCAGGTACACTCTGAGCTGACTGCACACCTGGCTACCTGGCCATCCTGATGTCTGTGTGGAGAGACAAATGCAAATAAAGATTTTTACTCCATGGACACCCAGCAGCTCTCCACAGTGGAATCTGTAGTGGCTTCCCAAGTTAATTGTCCTTTCCCATGTTTTCTTTATCTAGATGATAAGTCCAGTGGAAACAGAAGCACGGCAGCTCCTTCTCCAGCACCTCAAGGTACTTTGTCCTTTTAGAGGCTAACAATAAGATCAGATAATTTGATGGCAATCATTGGCACAGGTTCTCTAAGCACGAGTCTCTTTTGGGGAGTGAGCCATCCAAAATCACATCTGGTGTCTTTATAAGCAGTGATAAAACATGAGATAAATGCTCTTAACATCCTTGAGCAGCCAAACAATGGATGTATGTTTAGGAGAGGGAAGCCCTTTGAAAATCTTTTTAAATAAATATAAATTTGCTTTTGACAGTTTGCTTAACCCAATCTGTAAGCACAAATTAGAGAATTCAGTAAGAGTTTTCTCAGAATAAGGGCAGAATCCAAGTGACTGGAAAACTGAAATCTGACAGCTGAGCTGACTCTCCATTAAAAATTCAGCCCCAAAAATCTGCAGTGGTTAAGAAAGTGCTCTGCCTCTGCAAGTACCTCTCAGATCTCCAAACACAAGCAAGGTGAGGAAGCTGTGGTCAGCTGTGCCCACACAGATGCCCACCCAGCATGTCTGTGCCCAGCTAAGCCAGGAGCCTTTTGCTCAGAGCAGATTGCTGTCCACTCCAGCCCTGATTTGCCACTGAGAAGCTCCACACATCTTTGAATAAAGATGCTGATGCTTCCAAAAGCCATGTCTCCCATTGTGTGAGACCCAACATTTCCCACGGATGGGGTATCCGTGCCAGGCTCAGCAAACCACAGCTTCTGCCTGTGGCTAGAAGAACAATTTTAGAATTAAACAAAGAATTTGATGAGTGGGCAAAAAATTGTACAGCAGCAGACTCTGCTTCTCCAGACTGTTCTGCTCCTTGTGAAATAGCTAGATTCATTATTTCATACCTTTTCCCCTTTTCCTGACTTTTGGCAAAATGCCATTCCAAATCAGGGATGTTTGCTGTGGGACAGGACCTGGGTTCAGCAGCTCCCCAGGCAGTGCAGGAGCTGTGCACACCTCTCCAGGCACCACAAACCCTTGGCCAGCCCTGCTGCTGGGAGCCTGGGCATGGGAAAGCAGGGAAGAAGATCCTGCTTGACCTACAGATGATCTTGTGAAGCTGTGAAGTATCACTTTGAGTCTCCTGACAGGGCCTGTAGATGCTCATTAAGGTTGATGCAGACACACTGGCTGTTCAACAACAGCCTGGAGGCAGCAAAGGATATTTCTTTTCTGTTCAAGTAAAACACACGGGCTGGCTTCACATTTCCTTGCACAGGCACTGGAAGCAGTTGTCACAAAGCAGGCAGCTTCACACAAGCCAGTTTATCCCACTGAGAACTGGAGTCCTTGCTTGGACAATCCTCTGTGCTGCCACAGCTAGACTACCTATGGTGTACAAGTTAGCCCAACTCAAACAGGTTTAATTACTTCTAGACAACCCAGCATAGCAAATCCATTCACTTCAAGTCCAGGGACAAGCCAAACACTCAATCCACACCTAAATTCTGCAATATTTTTTCCCCTAATCTGACTTATTTTAAAGTCCCAATGTTCATGACCTACAGCACATCTATAACCTTCCCAGCTCAGTCTTCCAGCCCTGCTTTGCTGTTTCTGCCCCAAACCTGTAACTGGGACTGCAGACCCTAAAGAGTTCACAAAAGGGGATTTGAATTGTGGTTCCCTAGGTTTCCATTTGGACATGGAAAATGGGACAAAATATGTTTGGTGGGAAGCTTTTAGTATGGAGGTGGGAATATTAATTCCAGGTTTCCCCAGATATCACTGGCACTATTGTGAATCCATTCTCCTCTCCATCAATTCCTTTGGTTCTGGAATGTCACTGGAGGTCAATGCTCACATTCTGTGTCTCTCTGTGCAGGTCAGGATCCCATGAGAAATGAGAGCACCACAACATCAGCGATTCAAGGTGCTTCCTCCTCAGAGACAGGTGATTCCTGCTCCATATTTTATATTCCTCTGCACAGCCAGCAGCAAGGCCATCACACAGCTGTCTTCAAGGCAGCATGGACACCAAGGATTTCCTGAGGGGTGATGAACATCCCATCCAGCCCTTGAAAAGCCTGTAAAGCTCTGCGGAACAGCACTTCAGGGCAACCTCTTGAGCCTGGGAACAGCAGGAAAGGTGCCATTATGGCAAAAGGTTGTAAAAGCAGGAAGGCTGGACAAATTCCTTCCTCAAACACAGTGCCAGTGCTAACTCTGATCTTTCCCCACTGGGGTCCCAGAAGGAAACCCTGTGGGTGCTCTCAGCTTGTCCATAAAAGGGACCCCACCAAGGCAATGATTCCACACAGGTCTCGCTCACTTTGCTGTTAATATTGATGGGCCTGGCCAGAATCCAAACTTGGTCTCTTCATTAAGTGCAAGTGAGAGTAAGGGCCTCTAGGATTGCTAGAAATCCTCTTCCCAGCTGTGGAAGAATGACTTTTATGTAAATCTACCTTTCTTCCCTCTGTAGGCACCTCAAAACTCATCACCCCAACACCCAACTCCTCCGGCCAATTGCCCAGTCCCACCCCGACAGATGAGAAATCACCGCTGACAGTGGCAGCTTTTGGTAAGGTCTTGTGCCACCTGGGGGGAGGAGGGGTTCTCTTTCACCAGGTGTCCTGGTTTAGGGCAGTTTTGGGAGAGAAAATGCTGGTTTGGACACCAAACTCCATGAGGCCCTGGCACAGGGTGCCCAGAGCAGCTGTGGCTGCCCCTGGATCCCTGGCAGTGCCCAAGGCCAGGTTGGACATTGGGGCTTGGAGCAGCCTGGGACAGTGGGAGGTGTCCCTGCCATGGCAGGGGTGGGATGAGCTTTAAGGTCTCTCCCAACCCAAACCATTCCATGATTCCAGGATTCTAAGTCCAAGGGATTCTTAGCAGGACAAATTTCCTGTGCAAAGAATTGAATTATTGAGCCCTGATGTCAGTATCAAATCCACACTTGATTTAAAGTGTCTAAAGATGGTTTATGGGACAGATACCATCACCCACAGCTCTAGCTTGTCTCTCCCTGTTACATTACTTATTTATCTGGCTTTACACACTTTTGGGATAAGATTTACCGACTGTAGCAGGAACATACGGACTCTTATCAATCCCCAGTGTAATCAGCTGACTTCTGCCTTCCTGGCACTGCCTTACCAATTAATTATTTATTGATTAAGTATTCATAGCAGCCCTTTGAGGTTAAAACACAGGAGGATAAAGCTATTTGTTCTAACAACTGTTTGCTTCTCTGCCTATTACGAACCATGCTCACATTAATTAAAATATTGATTTCCTGGCCAATTTTGATGTCAGTCTCTCTGCTGCTCAGACAGTTCTTTCCTCCATCCCCAGGTGTCATCAGCTTTGTCGTTATCCTGATAGTGGTGGTCATCATCCTGGTCAGCGTGGTCAGCCTGAGGTTCAAGTGCAACCACTCCAAGGACTCTGAAGGTATCTGTCTGAGGGAATCTGTGCTTCCCTAATCAACAAATCACCAGTTTCCATGTGGATCTGGCAATTCCTAAAAGATGCATTGGAAAAGCTTACACAGTGGTAGGGAGGTTTGGAAGCCAGACTGGAACATGGATTGAGCAGTCAGGAATGCAGTGTGACCTCCTCACTAGAGCCCCAGCCCAGCCTCATCTGGATGTGGTCTCAAATTTCCTGCAGCTCAAATTCCAAGAGGTGGGCAGCTCTTCCAGCAAAAATCGTGGAGTTTGGCACTCCTTTTCCTTTAGGAATCCCATTTTCCACGAAGCAGTGCCCAGCAGAGGGCAAGGCTGCTCTGCAGCAAGGCAGAATCCTTCCTGAAGCCCAGCAGGGCCAGCAGTTCCTGCCTGTATGTTCCCTCAGCTGAAGGGTTTTCTCTAATCAACTCCCAAGTTTCCCCCACAGTGTCTCAAATCTCATTCAGATTTCAGTTATACCCCTGCACAAAGTAATTCAGAATAGAGCTGACTCATTTTATGACTTCTCACCTCTACATCACCACCTGCTTTTCTCCCCCCAGACAAACAGAAACCAGGAACCTCCATGGTATCAGAGAGGTAAGGATGCTCCTGCCACCCACATCTGATTGAGAGTGCCTGTTTTATCCCAGAGCTAATTTTAGCAAGGAAAAGAATCTGCTTTGGTTATTTCAGGTGGAAGGAATCTTGTCAAAGCATCTTTGAGAGAGTTAGAAAAGCAAAATCAGCTTTGATAACACCTCATCCTCTGATGGAGACATAAATAGATCAATATTTAGGGGGCTCATCTCAAAGCTGAACTGAGAGAAGACTCCCCACCTTCCCAAAGCAGATTGTCTTCCTTGCCTAGCTAGAGTCTTGATGTCTAAACTCGAGTTTCTGGATCTCAGAGCAGTCTCAGATATCTCCCAAGATGCCCATTACTGTTTCCCAGTGAGAGCAGGACAAAGGAGGCCCAGTTCAGAGACTTTTGGAAGAGAAGCATCAAGCAGAGAATGGTCCACCAGAACCCCATGGTCCATCACTGCTATTCCAGAGGAGAGGCTGAATGTGGGAAAACAGCAGGAAACAAGAGCTGGAAGGGACCAAAACATATTGCTGCTATTTTTCCATCTGATAGTTTCCTAAACCCTGGAAAGGGACACAGGGAGCAAAGTCTGTGAGTATTTAGGTGCCAAATTTGCATCAGCATCAGTGGTCACTAAATACCCTTAATGATCATGATTCAAGGGATCTGAAGCCACTGAGGCAGAACATGCCAGAAAATAGGACAGTGCCTAAGGTTTCCTGATCCCAAAGTCATCCAGCCTCCACTGGCAAAGAATGCACATCCCAGCCCTCAAGATAGGAAAAAAGGGGAATTCCACCTTCCCAAGACTTGTAACTCCCTAGATGGGCCTGAATCAGTGGGTGGGGGAAACCAAACCTGGTTCCGCACACCAGCCTTGGCCTTGCCTGTTTGTCTCCAGCTCTCTGCAAAGAAATTTTGTCCCTGGATGTGTCCAAGGAACACCTGGACATGGCTCTCAGTGCTCTGGTTTGCTTGACCAGGGGGTGATTGCCCAAAGGCTGGACTCGATGACCTTGGAGGTCTTTTCCAACCCCAGTGACCCTGGGATTCTGTGGTTCCCTCTCTTGTTTCCCAGAGTAATCAATTATCTCCTTTCCTTGGCAGCTGCTCGGCAGATGCGAGCCAGAAGGGGAACAGCATCACTCTGATCTCCATGAAGAACATCAACACCAACAACAGCATGAGCTACCCCCCATCAGAAAAGGTTTCCCTCTTCAGCCTTGCTTTTTAGGGAATCAGCTGGGGATCATTTCTCTGGCTGGATAAGAGCATAAGAGCATGCCTTGAGGTATTTCTTTGCTCTTTTATTCCTTCAAAAATATGACAAAAAAACAGCTGCCACCAAATTTCTAAAGGTCCAAACTGCTTCCAGTGAGCCTGGTGAAAAGTTTGAGTGCCCATCTCAGGTTTAGCTGGGCTGGCTGAACTTTAGGTGCCAATTTTACCTCATGTACACAGGAGACATCACCTGTGGCCATTAAATGGGGCGGTCGATGAGAAATTGAGGTCTCACCCTCCAGCCCAGCTTATCCACTCCTGCCCCTCAGGTGGCTGAAGCACATCAGGGCTCTCAGGTCCATCCCACATGAGGAATTCTTATCATTTTCAGTTGTTTTGGATTTGGGACTGAGTTTGGGAGAACACATTGCTCCACTGCCTTTGTCAGCCCAGCCAGGCCACTGATGACCACGTTTTGTTCTTTTGGCAGGTGCTATGAAGCCAAGAGCCCAGAGCTTGAAGCTGACACGTGACAACCAGCAGTGGCTTTCTAGGTTTTTTTTATTTTTCCTTCGGGGAAAGAGCAAGGGTGGACTTTATATCTAAATTATTATGTCCTTTCTGATCAGTACATTTACAGTAGTGTCCTACATAGCTTCCCCACCTGGGGCCTAAGGGCTTTCTCCAGTTACAGCCTGCCACACTCGGTGGTTGATATCTAACTCTATTTTTGATATGCCTTCAAACACTCAGATAATTCCAGCAGCAAGAAGCACCAAGGCACCATGCACTCCACTAATAAACCTCTGCCTTAGATGAATGGCCTTTATAGTCTGTGCCAGGCAGTCAGGGGCTCGTTAATCAGCATAGCCCCACGTGGAGCCAGACCTGTGCTTGGGAAAGCCTGATCCGAAGCTGAAGGCCTGATGGGACTGAAATGCCCAAGTTTTGGGTCAAATCTCAGCATGACTGCTCAGAGCCCCTTATCCCTGGTGCCCTCATTGTCCCCACAGCAGTGGGATGGTCACATCACATCCCCCTACCTCACAGGGCTGTTGTGAGGCCTCGTTAATCCCTGTCTGTAAATCGTTTTGAAAGCCATGAATTAAAGGTGCTGCTGAAATGCAAATTGCCATCTGAAACACTTTATTATTATGATTATTATTCATAACAAATGAGCTTCAGGAAGGCAGATCGTTATCTCCCCACGTGCTCAGCTGAGTGTAAGGAACAAAGTCCCTGCATAGATCAGGGTTTATCTCAGTGTAAAATGAATGGCCACGAGCAAAATGCTGATCTCCTTCAGCTCCTGGAGTGTGGCAGCCCAAGTTTGCCAGGAGAGCTTCCAAGGGAAATTCAGGTTGGATATTAGGAAAAGTTTTTCACAGAAAGAGTGATAAAGTTCTGGAATGGCTGCCCAGGGAGGTGGTGGAGTCCCCATCCCTGGATGTGTTTAACAAAAGCCTGGATGTGGCACTCAGTGCCATGGTCTAGCTGAGGTGTTGGGGCTGGGTTGGACTCGATGATCTTGAAGGTCTCTTCCAACCCAGTGATTCTGTGAATTCTGTGTGATCTCTACCACTGCTTCCCCAAAGCTTCCTGGGACCAGGAAGAGCAGCATCCCCTTGTGCAATGCAAGAGGCAGCTGTGCTATGGAGCTGGCAAGGAAATGTTCAGCAAAAAAAAAAAAAAAATGCAACATTTTCAAAGCTCCTGGTAAGAGCCAACACACTTTTAACCTCTGACATCTTCACTGGGTAGTTTGATAAGTTGTTTCTTAATAAATTAAGCTTTTCTGGTAATATTCATGAAAAGTAAAATGCTGACACTCAGCCAGGCTCCACCAGACTGGTGAATTTCCTTAACACAGAGTCCCAGATAATTCCCAATGTGATGGACCCAGACAGCTCCACTTCCCAGAGACCTGGCATTCCACACATCAAGCAGAACAAGTAGACTTTTAGTGAAAGTAAAGCTTTAACAAATCTCCCCAGACCTCTGAGATTCCATAGGATCTCACCACTGCTTTAGTTTTCCTTCCTTTGACCTCCTTCTTCCCATAGGCCCTTGAAGGTCTTAAATTAAGGGTGGGCAGGCCCTGGCACAGGGTGCCCAGAGCAGCTGGGGCTGCCCCTGGATCCCTGGCAGTGCCCAAGGCCAGGCTGGATGAGCTTGGAGCACCCTGGGATGGTGGAAGGTGACTCTGGCAGGTGGGATGAGGGGAAACCACCAACAGCATTAGCAGCGATGGAAGCAACCAGGAAATGTCTTGTAGTGAGGGGCCAGAACAGGACACAGCTCTGAGGTGCCCAGCAGTGCCAGCACAGGGACAGACACTGCCCTGGCCCTGCTGCCACACCAGGGCTGGCGCAGCCCAGCAGCCTTTGGCCTCTTGCCCACCTTGGGCTCACGTTCAGCTGCTGTCACCGGTGTCCCCAAGGCCTTTCTGAGGCTGTTCCAGATGCCCAAAGGAGGGGCCGGGCTGGGGAAGGCTCTGCAGGGGCCACCCGAGGAGGGCTGAGGGCACTGGGCTGGTTCAGCTGCACAAGGAGCCCAGGGCAGAGCTCGGGGAAGGAGGGAACGGCTGCAGGGGAGCTTTGGGATGGACACCAGGGAAAGGTTCTGCCCCAGAGGGTGCTGGCACTGCCCAGGCTGCCCAGGGAATGGGCACGGCCCCGAGGCTGCCAGAGCTCCAGGAGCCTTTGGGCACCAGGGATGCACAGGGGGCATTCCTGGGGGATCTGGGCAGGGACAGGGGCTGGATGGGGTGGTCCTGGTGGATCCCTTCCTGCTCGGGACATTCCACAATTCCATGACATTCCACCATTCCACCATTCCATGACCTCCCGCTCCCCTCAGAACCCCCTCTCATTACGTCACATGCTTTTCCGTGACGTCACGCCCCGACGGCGCCGCCGGGCCCGCTCCCAGCAGCCCCCGCGCACAAGATGGCGGCGCGGGGCGGCGGGCGGTGAGCGAGGGGCGGCAGCGGCCGCGGGCCGACATGACCTACACGGCCGAGCAGCTGGACGGGGTGCAGCGGTGAGCGGCGCCGCGGGGCCCGCGGAAGACGAGGGGGGCGCGGGGAGGGGGAGGGTGGGCCCGGGGAAAGGCGGGGAGCGGGCCCCGGGATAACCCCGTGTGCGCCCTCAGGATCAAGCGGTGCCGGGATTATTACGAGATCCTGGGCGTGAGCCGGGACGCCGGCGAGGAGGAGCTGAAGCGGGCGTACCGCAGGCTGGCCCTCAAGTTCCACCCCGACAAGAACCGCGCGCCCGGAGCCACCGAGGCCTTCAAAGGTGAGGGGGCCCGGGGGGCCCGTGAGGGCAGCGCCGGTGCCGAGGGGCCCGCGGAGCCCGGCGGGGTCACGGACACAGCAGCGGCCTCACAGAACCCCGCTGCGGCTCGGCAGGGTTTGCATTTCTGTCTGCAAAATACACGTTTCCCTTAGAAACGATGGGAAATGCATCCCAGGTGTCATTCCCAGATACTTCTGAGGAGCTTTACAAGGGTCTGGAGGGACAGGACACAGGTTGGGGCCTCTGCACTGTCAGAGGGCAGGGATGGGTGGGATATTAGGAAGAAATTCTTCCCTGTGAGGGTGCTGAGGCCCTGCCACAGCGTGCCCAGAGCGGATGTGGCTGCCCCTGGATCCCTGCAAGTGTCCAAGGCCAACTTGGATGGGGCTTGGAGCAATCTCATCAAGTCGGAGCTGTCCCTGCTGATGGCAGGGGATTGGAATGAGGTGATCTTCATGGTTCCATTCAACCCAAACCATTCTGGGATTCCATGATACTGAAGAAGGTTCAGAACTTGGAACTGACACTGGCCATGCAGGAGAACTGGGTATTTGTCATCAATAACTACTCCTTGTCATGAATAAATTATTATTTTTATATATATGTATGGGAATATGAAATTGAATCCAATGTGCTGTGTCTGGAGTTCCCAGTTTTGCTGCAGTGTTACTGTCTAAACTCATACATATTTCCCCTTTCCATGCAGCCCAGCACGAGGAAAACCAGTGACTCATTCAGTCTGTTTAAACAAGGAGCTTCTGGAGAGCTGTCCTTTATTTGTTTGTGTTTGGCTTGTATTTGTCTATGAACTTGTTCTGTCAGAGATCAAAGAAGAAGATGAGCCAAACTCACCCTCCTAAGTGGTTGGATGTGAGGTGTGAAACAGATGTGTCACACAGCTTCAGGAGCATCTCAGGCAGCAGGAGAAACTTGGGATAGCCCTATGCATTTTAATTGGTGCCTGCAGTTATTAACTTTGTGTTAACTCTCTGTGGGATATGGAGGTGCATTCAGACCAAACTTGACCTGATAAAATGCTCCATTCTCACCAATTTCTTGGCTGAAATGAACTCTCATGTCAGTTTTACAAATATTTCAAGTCTCTCCATATTCCTGGACACTTTTGTGTTTCTGCTGGCATCAGTGACAGCAGGAAGTGGTTTCCATCACAGGTAATGGCAGGGCTGTTACACACCTTTTGCAGAAGTTGCTCGGTCTTTGATCAAGCACAAATTTCCTAGGCTTGTTTGGGCTTTTTCTGCTGCTCCACTTCCAGAAGTGTGAGCTCTGGGAATGTAACACGGGTTCTAATTCCCTCTCCAGCAATAGGCAATGCTTTTGCAGTCCTGAGCAACCCTGAGAAGCGGCTCCGCTACGATGAACTCGGGAGTGACCACGAGCACGTCAGCTCTGGCCAGGCCAGGCACTACAATTACTACACTGAGTTCGAAGCAGACATCACACCAGAAGAAATATTCAATGTGTTTTTTGGTGGGCACTTCCCTACAGGTCAGTACCTGGCTGCAGTGGTTTCAAAGGGCAGTGCACTGATTAACCCTGAGGGTGCAGCTGGAGCTGGGCTAGGGCAGGCTCAGGCTGGATTTTGGGAGAAGTTTCTCTCCCCAGAGGGTGCTGGCACTGCCCAGGGAATGGGCACAGCCCTGAGGCTGCCAGAGCTCCAGGAGCCTTTGGGCACCAGGGATGCACAGGGGGGATTGCTGGGGGGTCTGTGCAGGGCCAGGGGCTAGATGATCCCTGGGAGGTCATTCCAACTCAGCATATTCTGTAAACCATGAGGAAGTTCAGCTTCCCTTGGGACTGCTCAGGGAGTTGATGACACATTTGAAAAGAGCAGAAACTTTTTCACATTGGATTTCTGCCTCTCTTTTATTCCCTCCATCATCTGAAGCCAGTAATGCTATGGGAGGTAATACAGGCTGTGAATGAGAAGGGGTCAGAGTTGTTTTCCATGATGGTGGGACTCAGTGACCTCAGAGGTCTTTTCCAACATGAGCAGTTCCATGCCTGGGTTGTACTTGAGGCACCTGCCAGCATTCCAGGCCAGCAGGGGCCAGCTCCTGGAGCTGTGCTCTCAGGGGGAGCAGGAGCTCCTGTGCCTCACAGCAGCCTGGCCTGTAATGGAATCACAGCCTGGGAGCTCAGCAAGTGCTGCCTGCCAGGAAAGGAGCATCCAGGGGCTGTGCAGGGACTGTTCAAGATCCCAGGGGCTGTGCAGGGGCAGTGCAGGATCCCAGGGATGTGCAGGATCCCAGGGATGTGCCGGGGCTGTGCAGGATCCAGGGCTGTGCAGGATCCCAGGGCTGTGCAGGATCCCAGGGGATGTGCAGGATCCAGGGCTGTGCAGGATCCCAGGGGTGTGCAGGATCCAGGGCTGTGCAGGATCCCAGGGGTGTGCAGGATCCCAGGGCTGTGCAGGATCCCAGGGCTGTGCAGGATCCAGGGGCTGTGCAGGATCCAGGGGCTGTGCAGGATCCCAGGGGCTGTGCAGGATCCCAGGGCTGTGCAGGATCCCAGGGGGTGTGCAGGATCCAGGGGCTGTGCAGGGGCTGTGCAGGATCCCAGGGGCTGTGCAGGATCCAGGGCTGTGCAGGATCCAGGGGTGTGCAGGATCCCAGGGGGTGTGCAGGATCCCAGGGGCTGTGCAGGGGCTGTGCAGGATCCCAGGGACTGTGCAGGATCCAGGGCTGTGCAGGATCCAGGGCTGTGCAGGATCCCAGGGGCTGTGCAGGATCCAGGGGTGTGCAGGATCCAGGGCTGTGCAGGATCCCAGGGCTGTGCAGGATCCCAGGGCTGTGCAGGATCCAGGGCTGTGCAGGATCCCAGGGGCTGTGCAGGATCCAGGGGTGTGCAGGATCCCAGGGGTGTGCAGGATCCCAGGGCTGTGCAGGATCCCAGGGCTGTGCAGGATCCAGGGCTGTGCAGGATCCCAGGGGCTGTGCAGGATGCAGGGGCTGTGCAGGATCCCGGGGCTGTGCAGGATCCCAGGGCTGTGCAGGATCCCAGGGGGTGTGCAGGATGAAGGGGCTGTGCAGGATGAAGGGGCTGTGCAGGGGCTGTGCAGGATCCCAGGGACTGTGCAGGATCCAGGGCTGTGCAGGATCAGTGACACAGCCATGGGAGCTGCACCTGGAGTAGCTCTGTGCATCTCTCAGCCCAGCCTTGGTGTTTGGATTTGTAGGAAAAATAAAAAGATCCTGCAAGATCAATGGATTAAAAGGAAATCTGAAAGTTGTGGGGACTTCAAGGGCCTTCCTGGCAGCATCTAAGGAGTTGCTTTAGCCCTCCTGGGAACTTTTCACCTTCAAGGTGTCACAAAAAGTGAGGTACACACCAATTACTACAGCCTGAAGACACACAGATGATGAGTGGTGCATCTTGCAGCTAAGGGGACCTCAGATCCCAGACTTGCACCAGTGGATATGCAAAGCCAACCCCAGCATGGAGTCTGCAAGTTTTCCATCTCTGACTGTGCAAGGAATTGCACCTGGATGTGCCCTGTGTGGGACATCACCCTTGTGGAGTGGGCTGGGGGGGACAGGAGTTGAGGACATAAAATTGAGGAGCTGTGTGAAGAGTTTGGGTACAGGGCATGGCAGGTTTATCAGGGAGACTGGCATGAAGGAGAAAATGGGAATTTTTGGCAAAGCAGCAAAGAGTAAGAAAATAAAAATATAATTTTGTAGGAGTGGGTGTTGGTAGTAAACAAGAGTTTCCTCACTGGGCTTTTGAGGGCAGGTCTGTGGCTTTATTTTTACTGAGCATTTTTCCTCTGTGGATATTCCATGGAAAAAGAGTTAAATTTAAAATGTTAAATGTGATGAAACTCAAAGGAGACTCCACTTGGCAGTGTTGCAGTTGTAATGAAGAGAGGCTACAAGTTCTTCACATAAAAAATAAATGCAAATGGAACAAAAGAAACTGCCAGAAATCCTTGGAGAAACTGAAAATTTGGGAAAACTTTTTTCTAGGCACCCCTATAAAAGCCATTCTTCTTTTCCCAGCTTGATAAAATCCTGTCTGAGCAATGTTGAATGATGGAAATAAACTTTCTTTTTTCCCAAAAGAGACTTTCCTCCTTGGGGCCAGCCTGGCTTGGCTCACTGTTGGAGCTCTGACTGCACACATGCCTGGAGCTTGGAAAATCTTTGAACAAGCAGTGGAACAGAGGTTTTGACACAATAGCAGAGGTCACCTTTGCCCAGGTTTCTTGCAGAATTCTCTGGGAAACTCAAAAAAAAGGACAGGATAAGAGTATGAAATAATGTGACATCTTTCCCAGGGCTTAAAAATAGTTTTGCATTTCTGTTGTGATGATAAGCCACAGATTTTAATTCTCTAACACAAAGATATTCTGAATTTCAAAAGAGGAGAGCACGGCTATTATTAAGATACTCATATGGTGATAAAATCAGATCCTGAGCTTCAAATTGAAGCAGCAAATGCAATTCTTCCCTCATTTTAAATTTTTTAAAAATAAATCAACCACATTCTGTGTGCAAGAAAGAAAATCCTGAATGGTTCTACTTTTTTACTCTTTTAAAAATCTCTTTCTTTATTATAAAATAATTAAGTGAAATTATTAATGGCTTGAAGGCAGAGGAATTAGAATGGAGGGTAGAAGACCACATTCAGTAATTATGGGAGACCATAATTCACAGCCTGAGCCTGGTGAAGCAAATTCATTTTCCTGCCACAGCTTTGCAAGTGAATGTGACACAAACAGCATTAAAATATGAGATGCAGTCATACAAATCAGAACATGTTTCTGCAGCTTGATTCAAATTAAGATGGATTGGGGCACACTACAATTTCTCTGGTAGGCTTTTTGGAATAACATTGTGCTGGTGTTTAATTCTGAGGTGCTTTGTGCTTTTTACTCTGAGATCTCCCAGCTGTAATTCAGGCTGTGGAGTATAATTCAGTGGAAGCTGAGGAGTCCAGGTGAGCAGCAGCAGCAGCTGGTGAGCCATGGGTCTGTGCTGGTTTCTTTGCAGGGAATATCCACATGTTCTCCAATGTAGCCAGAGATGCTCACTACTACCCACGGAGGCACCGGGAGCGGGCGTGGACACAGGAGCCAGAGGAGGAGGAGCACAGGCCACAGGTAGCCAGGAGCAGAGATCTGCTCAGCTTAAATAATTCAACAGCTCAGCAGGGTGAGGGATCTTCTTGCAAAGCCAGGACAAGCCCTCCCATGCTGGAGTGCTCAGAGTTCATCCTCAAGGGCTGCAGCCACAGAGGATGTTTTCTTTGTCACTGGGTTGGCTTTTATGAACCACTGCTGTAAAGATCCATTGTATTTACAGCATCTCAGGCCCTCCAGGTTCTATCACTGAGGTTTTGCTGCTGCTTGCTTTTTGCAAGCTCCAGTGCTTGGTAATCCAGCAATGAGTCCAGATGGGGACTGGTGATGGATGTGGAAGTTGTGGCTTGTCCTCAAGGTGTATTTAATCCTTCAGTAAATGAGCGCCCAGGGGCTGCACAGGCCTCTTCCAGCTGGGGACAGGATGGGCCTGGGACACATTTCTGCCTGCTGAGACTTACAGATGAGACACAAGGTGTCCTTTGTTGTCAGTGCACATACACACCTGCCACCTGCCTTGGCAAGATCTTCCTCTGGAGACAGTCTGTTAACCTCCAGGGATCGTTCTCCAAGGAAGATGAGCTTTGCCTTGTGAGTCTCAGGCTCAGGAAAAAAGCCTGGTACAGCTGACAGACAGCTAAGCTGGGGGAAGTGAATCCAGCTCCTCATTTCAGGGGAGACACTGAGGGGCTGGAGCGTGTCCAGGGCAGGGAACGGAGCTGGGAAGGGGCTGGAGCCCCAGGAGAGGCTGAGGGAGCTGGGCAGGGGCTCAGCCTGGAGCAAAGGAGGCTCAGGGGGCCCTTGTGGCTCTGCACAGCTCCTGCCAGGAGGGGACAGCCGGGGGGGTCGGGCTGTGCTCCAGGGAACAGGGACAGGAGCAGAGGGAACGGCCTCAGGCTGGGCCAGGGCAGGCCCAGGGTGGGCACAGCAGGAATTTCCCCATGGAAAGGGGGCTCAGGAATTGGGAGGGGCTGCCCAGGGGGGTTTGGAGTGCCCATCCCTGGAGGTGTCCCAGGAAGGGCTGGAGGTGGCACTGAGTGCTCTGGGCTGGGGACAAGGTGGGGATGGGGCAGGGTTTGGACTCGATGGTCTGGGAGGGATTTTCCAGCCTCAGTGATGCTGGGATCCTGTGAATCCCACCTAGTGCTGCATCAGGAATCCTTGTTGCTATCCCAAGCCAGAGGGCAAAGCCTAAAGAGTTGCATATATTATTTTCCTGTGCATAAGAAAAGGCATTTTAGAAGCCAGTTTAGAAAGAAATTGAAGAGCAAAAGGAAGCAGCAGTGTTTTTTCTTTGATAGTGTTTCCACTCTTTTGTTTTGCCAAATGAATCCAATCAAAAGCCCCAGTGCTTGCATCCTGTCTGAAGTTACACTGCTGGGAGCTCTTAACCCTTTACTGCTCAGGCATTAAATGCAGGCCTTGGGCAGAGGCTGAGATCTTTACAAAGGGGAGCAAATTCCGAGGCTGCAGGAAAGCTGTAGGCA
The DNA here is from genome assembly GCF_027579445.1 of Ammospiza nelsoni. Taxonomy (NCBI): domain Eukaryota; kingdom Metazoa; phylum Chordata; class Aves; order Passeriformes; family Passerellidae; genus Ammospiza; species Ammospiza nelsoni. Next base: position 2,342,781 of record NC_080648.1, on the reverse strand, counting down.
CACAGGAGATGCAGGCTAGATTGGACACTGACAGGTACAGTAGTGCTGTGGGCACTGTGAAGGAAGGGGAAAAGATCATGGAAAGAAAATTGTGTTCAGGAGTGTTCTGATATTATTAATAAAGGTTATTTAGAAATTACAATGTCTCCCCTCTCAAAATCCCAAAATACTTCCTCTTTTTTCTTCAAAGTTTACATGGAACACGTTGATCTGTGATTGATAGCCTGGCTTTTGTGAACAGATGCCTTTTTCCATCTCTATTTTCTTGACTGCTAATCCTTATACTTTTCAGAATTCATACTCCGCATTTATCCAGTTGATGCCAGTTTTCATCATCATAATAGTGTCAGTTATAACCCAGCTGATGGCCACCAACCCACCCTACAGCTTATTCTACAAATCGTAAGTCCTTTCAAACCACATTTTTCTGCTGCTGCTGTTTGCAGGATGGAGGCTGATGGAAGTTGGGTTTGATAACAAAATGCACATTAATGTTCTGCTCTTTATAGAAAATGTTACCAGTTTGTAAATAAGGAAATACCACCAGCCTGCACTGGTGAGTTCTGAGCGCTGTGAAGTTACCTGTGGGGAGCTTCAGTGCACAGGGTGCTGAACTGTGAGGGTCAGCAACCTTCCTCAGCTGGTGTGGGATGGTTTTGAACAGTGATACAGGATGGGGAGTGTGGATGTAGATCAGCCTCTCATCTGACTAACTCCCAGAATCTGTGGATCACCCCTGAGGTTCCTCTGGAAAGCAGCTAAAAAATGAAACCTATGGTTTGCAGTATAAATCCAAATCTTTTCTGGAGCATGAATTGCACTGGAAGCTCAACAAATCATTAAAGCCTTGAAATGCCCTGGTTTAACCTTTCCAGAGAAGCAGGGTCCTGGGGGCTGGTGGTCTCTGGGAGCAGCAGGACCCCACCAGAGCTGCTGTCCTGGGAGCTTGTGGGGCAGAGGGAAAGCCATGTGCTGCTCTCAGCTTCCAGGGCTGGAGCAGGGAAAGAGCTGACCTGGGCTGGCCCTTAAAGAGTAGGATTGGCAGGTTTGGGGCAGCCAGCAGAGTGTTCCAAACAGTCCCCTTGTTCCCTTCTGGGAGCAAAACTGCTCAGGTCCAGCCTTCCCTGCTCTCCTGTGCCACAGCAGCCCAGCAGCCCTCATTGTTTTACCACACGATGTCAGTGTGAGGCCCTCAGAAAAGAGCAGGAGGCTGGATGTTTTTAGGGTGGCTTTTTTTTCCCAGGGAGTGTTTTTGCTATCTGCCAGTCCCATGTGAAACCTCCCACGCTGCCCCCACAGCAGCTGAGCTGCTTTTCTTCACCACCTCCCCTTCTCCTGGTGATGGGAGATAGTCAGGCCTGAGTTCACAGTTAGGCTGTTTATCTAAATCATGGCCTTAAAACACTGAACAGCCTAAAAACCAAGAGAAACTGGGGACACCTCTGAGACACAGGGAGGAGAAGGAAAAGAGGAGTCCAGGAAAAAGGGGCAAACAGGATTGTTTTGAGTGTAACCTTGGTGTTTTGGCTGCCTGCCTCTCTCTGTGGGCAGTGATTTGAGCAGAGGCCTTGGGTATCTGCTCAAATAAGGAAATTCACTCCAGGAGTGTGGTTTAACCCAGTGACTGTGTCAGAGGGGCTGATTCTTCCTACAGGGTATTTTCCAGCCTGTTCCATGCCTCACTTTGCTTACTTATGATTATAAAACCCTGAAGAAAAGTGTAACTAGAATCTCCCCCACTAAGTTTTATTCCTACTAAAGGATCCAAAAAAATGGGAAAATCCAGATCCAACTGCATTGTTCCCTAAGTTTTTATAGATTCTGGGATATTTTCCTATGGTTGTAGCAGGAGGGTGGATTCTGTTTGTTCTGCACAGCTTGCTGTCCCTGAGATTGTAATTTCCTGACTGGATGGTTGAGGGAGCCATAATCCTGCAGAAATGAGCTGTACAAATATTGCTGTAAATATTTTCCTCTGGAAATGCTAATATGGAGAAATAGCTCTTGATTTTTTGAGGTCTGAACTGCTGAAATATCTGATTTCTCCCTGCTGCTCACACAGGTCCATAGGCCACGTTGTGAGCAGAGAAACAGAGAACTTGCAGGTGCCTTACTATGTTGATAAAAACTTTGAAAAGAATTATCAAGGAGCAGAACTTCAAGAGCTTGAGAAAACAGTTGAGAAAGATTACATAGACTATATTCAGACCAGCTGCTGGAAGGAGAAACAGCAAAGTAAGTTATTTCTGTCCCAGGGGTGTTTCAGGGGCTGGGGGTGGCTGTGCTTCACAAAGCTCTGCTGGTTTTAACCTCAGTTTCCAATCCTTGTAACATCTCAGCCTTGCCTGGTTTAAAGTGTCTCACATCTGCTCTTGACACTGAATTTGCTGTTCTTGAGATCTGTCAAAATCCATTTTAAGTGATTCTGAAAGATGTTTTAAGTGATTCTGAAAGATGAGTGGAAAGTAGAGTTCACCATTTGAGACACTTTTTTCCGCTCAGGTTTTATGCTTGAATAACCCTTAGTGATGGTTTAAACATACAACCCACCATATTTTTCTAGCCCTGACAGATTGCTAGGCTGGAAAAATCTTGAGACATCACCTATTCCATGTTTCCTTTGCTGGAGCAGAATCAGTTTTGCTTTGACTGTCTCCACAAAAAGTTCCTGTAACGTTTTCCTTAAAATTTCTCCAAGAGAGTCCAGAGTGTGTCCAGGTGCTCTTGGCTCCCTTGCAGTGGGCTGTTCCTAGTATCAGTTTTCAGGGCATGCTTCTGTGGTTTGGTTGTTATTTGCATTTTCTATCTTTAGCTAGGTTGGAGATCATGTTTTTCACCATTTTCAAGTCTTTCAAAAACAAGAATTGAATGCAGAAAGGAAGAGCACAGATGTGAGCAAAAATTCAAAATCATTATTCTCACTCAGCCCTGAGTGGGTCAGTGGCACAAATAAAGGCATGTTACCCCATATTTTATTGCTTGTTAATTGCTACTAATCTGTTTTGTTGAAGAGACAGCAAATTCCTGCTGTTTGCACAATGGTAAGAAGTAACAAATCAAATCCTAAGGAGTAGCTTAGGCTGGGATGTTGTGACTGGTTTTATTCGCTGATTTAATTCACTTAAAGAGCTCAGCACCTTCAAAAGAGTCAACACCAAGTAGTGCTGTGTGTAAAGGAAGCTGAACAAGTTGTGTGAGTGTTCAGTAGCAGCAGACAAGCTGCTTTCACACCCTGGTGGGGGCTTTTAATTGCTCTGTGCAGAACAGTCCTCAGCACACTGCTAAAAGGTGCCTTTGCACTTTGTTTTCAGTTTCTTTACCAATTTATCTAAAGAAGACTCATTTAATCCTAAAGGAGAGGTAACAGTAATGTTGCTGACTCCAGGCTCTTTACAGGTGTTTGATGGGAAGGTTTGTTTTGGCTTATTTTACATGAAAGTTACCAATCCTGCTTTTAAAGAGAAATTAAAAGATGTAGGCTCTGAAGTGAAAAAGGAAAAGAACATACAATATAAGACCATAAAAGCCCTGAAGTTTTTGGTGTGTTTGATTTGTGAGCTTTGAGTGTCTGTGGCTGGCAGGAGCAGCCTCCAGGATAATGTGGGTGTTCATACTTATTAATGTACACTTGCTAAAGGGAGAGAGTTTCTTTCCTACAGAAAAATCCCTTTAATTGACCTTTTGCAGATGAGAGTCACCTCATTGTCTCTTCCACAGAGAGCAGGAGCTGAGCAGAGCCCAGCCCCAAAGAGGGGACAGGGTTTGTGAGGCTGAGGGAGCCCAGAGAGGGGACATGATCCAGCCTGGAGTGCCAAGTGCCTGCCAAGCCGTGCTCCCCCAGAGCTTTGTGCACTCAGGGGCTGTGTTAGTCACCAGCTGCAAATACATTCACAGCAGGCACAGTTAGCACAGCCTGAGGCCACTGCTGTCACTAAAAACTCACCGTTTTCAGAGTGCTTCCCAGCCTGGCCATAGCTGAGACTGGGCTGACCTTAGGACAGTCATGTGTGTAAAAATAAACTCTGAATGCAGGATGGAGTGCTGGGGGAAAGTTCTGCAGATGCTGAGGCAGTTCTTAGTCAGCTGTTGCTGCACGCTGTTGGTCCCTTAATCCTTGCTGAAGTGTTGGAATTGGTGTGATGAGCCTCTTGTCAGTTGAATGTCTATTTATAGTCCATTTGTTGTGTTTACTGAGGGCACGTTTCCCTTGAGCACCAGCAAAACAGACAGAGATGAGTAGTGCAGGAACAGCTTGGGTTTTAAAGTCCTTGATTTTAAGACTTGAAAAGCATTATCTGGTGTCCAACAACCTTAAGGAAAACATTTAATATAATGGATTGGTTGTATGTCGTTCAGCCAGGCAGTTCTACAGTGCTGCAGCAGACTCTCAGCAGAGCACTGTGTGAAAGTTGGGTGTGCTGTTGGTTTGGGTCCTCTGAAATCTGGGGCACAGTTGGGTTCAAAAAGCACATGCCAGGTTTTACAGGAGATGGTTCAGCTGGGATGGCTCAGTTGTGAAGTGAGGCTGCAGAGAGCTTGGGGTCACAAAGAGGCAGCTGAAAACCAAGTCAGGATAAGTATCACAGAATCATGGAATGGTTTGAGTTGGAAAGGGCCTTAAAGCCCATCCAATTCCACCCCTTGCCATGAGCAGGGACACCTCCCACTGTCCCAGGCCGCCTCAAGCCCCACTGTCCAACCTGGCCTTGGGCACTGCCAGGGATCCAGGGGCAGCCCCAGCTGCTCCGGGCACCCTGTGCCAGGGCCTGCCCACCCTGCCAGGGAGGAATTCCTTCTGTATATCCAATGGAAATAGAGTTGGAATTCAATATTTTAGAATCTCCTTGAAGAAAAGGCTTCAGAAGAGCCACTCTGTGACAGATTGAAACCCACAAGGAGCAAATGTGATGGAATGAACACTGCCAAAAGTGAAGGGAATCATTTTCCTCAATTGGATAAGTGTAAACTGAGATTCTCCACTGCACAACTCCAGGGACTCTGGGCTCAGGGACAATTACCTGAGCCTGGTTTTTACTGGAGGCTTGACAAGGCTGTGCCCAGCACTGCTTGAGTGGCATTTTGGTTATAAACCTGTAAATGGATTCCTGCTCTAAAATGAGCTATTCCTGCCTGTCAGTTTGTGAAGCTTTTCAGTAAGTGGGAGGAGGGTTAAATGGCTTTAAATTTCAGTGGGACAGGGACAGAGGACGTAAGGCATGAAAGGATCTATTGAAGTTCTTTCCACTCTGAATAATTTTGTAAAATGAGGGGCTTGTAAGGTGTATAAAAGCTCTTTGAAAAATGGAGTGTCATCAGGTAGCCTGTGCTTACGGAGATGTTGACCTTTTCAGAAGTAAATTACTGCTGTTCTCCTCGGTGCATCTAATCCTGAAGCCAAATTATTCTGCAGGGAAAAACCTATATTAAGACTTCCTCAGCTAATCAGCAAAAGCAACTTCTCTGAATTACTGGGAGGAAATAATTTAAACAATGGGATTATTTCAGTTTTATGTGGCTTTTGAGAAGAAGGGGAACAAAATGCAAAGTACATTTGAGATTGTTAATGAAAGGGCAGGGAGGCCTTTCAGACGAGTCCCTTGGGTAGCTGTTCACCTCCCTGGCTTCAGTACCCACCAGAATTAAAATTTAAAAGTGCCACAAGAATAGCAAAGCACTTAGAAACAGTTCTTTAAAGGAGGCTCAGGACTTCATCCTAATACTTTTTCTTTTTCATCTTTCAGAGTCTGATTTGTCCAATTTGGCCAAGCTCTACAGAGATGAGCGGTTAAAACAGAAAGCAGAGTCCCTGAAACTTGAGCACTGTGAGAAGCTCTCCAGTCTGATTGGGATGCACAAAGGGGGCTGACCAGGACGCACACGTTCCATACTTTTTATTTATTGCTGGTTTAACTTATGTTTTTATTTTCCTCCATGTGAAAAGGAAGGAGTCTGTTGTACAGAGTGTGGATATTGGAGTCCTTCTGCAGGCAGTGCAGAGAGGGCCTGGCACAAGCTGCAGGGCTGCTGTTTGCTGTAATATATCTTGTACATTAGATTTGGGTCCAAGGACCAGTGGCACTTTGTAAATTCATTCCCCAGGACACGCTCTGAGCTCAGACCCAGCTGTCTGGGTGGTTTGTCTGCCATCCAGGCTGTGTGTGCTTCCCAGGAGAGCAGGCTCCCCTCTGCTTCCCGTGTTTCCTATGGATCTGCAGCTCCCTGGATCCCCAGACTGTGCTCTGGTGTCACCTCCCCCTGTCCCTCCGGGCTGTGCCACAGAGCTGGGGTGGTTCCAGTGCAGGAGGGACAGTGGGAGGGACAGTCCCTGCCTGAGGGCAGCCCCAGAGCACATTCCCAGCTCTCCCATGCTGCTCCAAGGGAGGGCTGTGCCCATCCTGACACCGGCATGGGAGTCTGGGCATTGCACCCATTCCAGTGTCTGCCACACTGCTGGGAAAGCAGAACTGTGGTCATTCCCTCCTCTGTTTCCAGTGGCATATTTTGAAGCTGGCTATTCCATTCTAGTTTTTATCTGCACACTCCCCCAGCTCTCCCAGGATCCTGCATTTTCTGGTACAGTTCTCATGTAGCATATTTTTACTCTGTTGAGCAGCTATGAATGTTTCACTGTAGACATGATATTGCAAAGAGAAAAATCCACGTGGCAATGTCCTGTTTTTTCTTGATCCTCCTTCACACAGCCAGGCCTTGAAGGGCAGGTTGATGCTGGGTTGTCCTGGTGAGCAGCAGACCAGTGTTAGAGCAGTGTTGCTCCAGCTGAGCACCATGAACCCCCTGAGGCAGTCTGGTGTGTGCCCTGCATGGAATGAGCTGCTCTTCCAGGGAATTCCTGCCTGGGGTGGGGGCTCACAGAGCAGCACTGCTCCCCTCTGGGAGTGGGAGTCAGTGACACCTGAGCAAGGCTCTGCTGTTGCCACAGCCTGAAACTTGAGTCACACAGGATGCACAGGTGGCCTTGGCTGAAACCTAAGGAGTAACTGCTCAAAAGCTTGGGAAATGCCAGGATTTAAAGCTCAGACTGTTTGTGTGCTGGGCACTGGTGCAGGGGTGTAGGAGTCCCACTGGATGGAAGTGGGGATGTTGGTGCCACAGTGTGTCCCTCCATGTCCCTGTCCCATCCTGGGAGGTTTGGCAGGAAAGGAAGCTGGGAAAAAACTCTTTTCTGGGTTTTCTGGGGTCTGCACGAGGATGAGGGGTTGTTTGAGGCCTGGTGCTTCTGCACACAAGCCCTGAACATCCCAGGAGAGGAGGAGAACAGTCCTGGGACAGCAGCAGTGCTCTGGTTGGATGTCATAAAAAGGAAAAAAAATGACACAGTGACTCTAAATTTCATTTTTATGCCCCATTTGTAGGAAACCTTGTAGGAATGTGGGGAGTTGAGTTAAAATTTTGGGGCACCTGGAACAGGAAAAGCACCAGTGAAAAGGGCATTTTGAGGGGGTTGGTGTGGAGCATTCTTGGTGCCAGGGTTTAAGGGCAGGAATGGGTGATGATTCCAGGTTGGTGGCTGGCACAGCAGGCAGCCTTAATGCTGGTATTTCCCACTTTTCAGCACATGAGTGTACAAAACTGAAAATAATGTTGCTTTTTATATAGTAAATAGCTTGTAGAATATATTAGGAATCTATTTAAGTGGTTGGACTTTGTTCCAGGGTTGGAATCTTCCCTGCCATTCCTGTGTGACTGTAGAGGGATGCAGGTAGGGAGACCAAATCTGGCAATTTTCTGGACTCACAATGTCCTGCACGGAGCTTCAACTCCTCTACAGCATTTTGCACTGAAACCGGCTTGTACCTTTCATCCAAAGACCTCGAGTACTTGATGGAGACCTCCTGTGGGAAGCACAGTCAGCTGGGAAACGCTGGAGGGAGGTAAAAACATCCCCAAAAGCAATAAGTGTTGTGTTCCTAGCCAGGGTCAGGGTGCTGGTCCTGGCGTGTGCTGTGAGGGAGGGCGTGTGGCTTGGGACCTCTGCGGTGACAAACAGGACACTTGTGTTTGTTGGTGCTCCTCGGGGAAAAGGAGCCCAGTGTGGAAATGCATCGCTGTCCTTCTCCAGGGGGTACTTGGGGTTCTTTGTGGAGCTCTGACGGGAGGAGAGGGTGTTCCTGGGTGCACCAAGCGCTTGAACGTGAGTTTGTGTGTGTATATATATTTATTTATTTTTAAATAAAGATGTGACTTCGCTGTGCCTGTCTGTGGTGGTCCGAGCCTGGCGCCGGGAGGTTTGTGGGGGGTGGCGGGGCCGGGGAGGAGGAGGCGGCCGCCATTTGCTGCAGGGTGCGGGACATGGCCGAGGGTTTGGGATCGGGATCGGGATCGGGGACCGAGCCCTGCCCCGCGTGTGAGGGCCCGGAGGGTCCATGGGGGGGGGCTGCGCTCCCGCCCTCATGGCAGGGGTGGGGCCTGGGCGGGCCCCGCCTCGCCCCGCGGCCTGCACGTGACGTGGGAGTCGGCGGGAACGTGATCGGGAACGGGACACGGGACTGGGAACGGGACACGGGACACGGGACTGGGAACGGGACACGGGATTGGGAACGGGACACGGGATTGGGAACGGGACATGGGACATGGGACACGGGACTGGGAACGGGACACGGGACTGGGAACGGGACCGAGGGCTGGGAATGGGACACGGGACTGGGAACGGGACACGGGATTGGGAACGGGACCGAGGGCTGAGAATGGGACATGGGATTGGGAAGGGAACAGGGAATGGGGCAGGAGCAGGGAACAGGACAGGGGGCTGTGAACGGAGCTTGGAACGGGACAGGGGGCTGGGGACGGGACAAGGGAGCTGGGAATGGAACAGGGGGGCTGGGAGCGGGGCTGGCCCCTGACACGGCGCCGTGTGGTCCCGTTCCCCCCTCCCGTTCCCAGGTCGCCCCTGCCCCGCCTGTCCCAGCCCGGCCCCGCTCTCTGTCCCTTGGCTCGGGGCCCACAGCCCTGCCCGGGCATCGCCCCTGTGCCCCAGCCCCGGGGCTGTCCCGGTGCTGCTGCCGTGTCCCGGATGCCCCGGTCCCTGCTGAACGGAGGCGGCTCTGAAAGCCCCTGCCAAGCTGGGCCGGTGTTTCCTGCTCCTCCGGAGCTGCAAAAAGTAGCTCCAGCGTGGGAGAGGCACATCCTGCTTTCAGCAGCTACCCGCAGCCTTCCTCCTCCTCCTGCTCCTCGCTGCCCGTGCCAGGCTTGCCAGCACTGAGGTGAGCACGCACCGAGCTGGCACGAAATCCAGGTTAATAAGCAAATGCAGTGGTGAGGCTGCAGGCAGTATCACGCTGGCTTAAACATAAATGAGCGTTTAATTAGCAAGTGTGGCTCAGCCGGGGTCCACCCGCTGTTCTGTAACGTTTGTGCCCCACAGGCACAGCCCAGCCTGCTCTGGGTGCTGGAGGTGCTGGTTGGGTTTTTGTGGCAGGAGGAGCCCAGGGGTCTCTCCATGGCCTCCACACCGAGGGACAAACCCGGAGCAGCAGCAGGAGGTGCAGGTGTGCAGCGTGCCCTGGGCTGGTGGCAGCCTGGGGCTGCAGCCAGGGCAGTGACAGCAATGCCCGGCCAGATCTGCTGCTCCCACAGCACCCCCAGAGGGGCTGTTCATGGTATCCTTGGGATCCCAGAATCACAGACTGGAGAGGGTTGGAAACAACCCCAAAGGCCACTCCCTTCCACCCCCCACCATGGCAGGGACACCTACCACTGTCCCAGGCTGCTCCAGCCCCAGTGTCCAGCCTGGCCTTGGGCACTGCCAGGGATCCAGGGGCAGCCACAGCTGCTCTGGGCACCCTGTGCCAGGGCCTGCCCACCCTGCCAGGGAGGAATTCCTCATTCCCAATATCCCACCTAATTCTGCCCTGTATCAGTATGAAGCCATTCCCTGTGTCCTGCCCCTCCATCCCTTGTCCCCAGTCCCTCTCCAGCTCTCCTGGAGCCCCTTTAGGCCCTGCAAGGGGCTCTGAGCTCTCCCTGGATCCTTCTCTTGTCCAGGTGAGCACCCCCAGCTCTCCCAGCCTTTTCCCTGCCTCACTCCAACACTCGTATCAGCACAGTCCTTGCTGCTGCTGCCACTGCTGTGACACTCAGGTCCTGCTAAGGCCACAATAGTCACAGGGACAAGAGCTGTGACAAGTGACACACCACCACTGGAGGCTGCGAGGGTGGCAGGAGAGCAGCACTGGACACCTGGCTGTGGTGTCCACCCACTGTCCATCCTCTGTCCACCCCCTGTCCATGCACTCCCTGGCACTGCTGTGGGTGCTGTGGGAGCTGGGCTGGCCCCAGACACCCCCTGGAGCCCCGTGGAGAAGCAGGGCCAGGGATGGCGACCCCAGCACTGCCCTGGCAGTCTGTGCCTGTGCCTGACCATGGAGAAAGGGATTTGGGGGTTTGAAACCCCACATCCACACTCCTTCTTGCACAAGGCCACCACGCCAGTGAGCACTGCCCACAGCAGGTCCCCTGCAGTCCCTGTGGGCACAAATGCCACCTGCAAGCCCAGCCCAGCTCAGCAGGGAAGGGTTAAGTGCCAGCCCAGCTCTACGGGAAGCTTTCCTCTCCTCCTTGCCAAGGTTTAATTTTAGTCCCTGCATGAACCCAGAGGACGTGGGCATCGGGTTGCTCCGGGACTGGCAGCACTGGGAAGCACCTGCTGCTGCTGTTTCATGGCAAAAATTCCCCCAAAAGCTGGGACTGGGCTGCACCAGCAGCACTTGGGGTGGGCAAACTGCAGAGATCCTCATGTCACCCCAGCCACCCCACCACTGGCTTGGAGTGTCCCCAAAAAAGACACACATGGCTGCAGTCCTTTGGTCAGCTCCTGTGAATCCCAGCGCTGCTCCATGCCTGGGCTGATCCCAAGCCTTGAGTTTGCTCCTGGCCGCTTGGATTGGCTGTGTGGGAGCTCCTGCCAGGGGCAGGGTGTGTTTAGGGGAAAGGCCAGCTGGACACACCATTGCTGTGGCACCGGGAAAGGAGCCGTGGTGGGGATGGAGCTGCAGCTCGGGGTCCTGCCGTGCCCTCAGCACCGCGGATGGGACATCCCCAGAGGGGTCTGCGGGTCCAGGGGCAGCCCAGCCGTTCCATGGGGTCACACCCGGGAGCTGTATGGGTGTCCTGGGACCTGTATGGGGTGCCCTGGGACCTGTATGGGGTGCCCTGGGACCTGTATGGGGTGCCCTGGGAGCTGTCCGGCGCTCTGGGGAGAGCGGGGCGAGCTGAGGGGCAGGGATGAGCCGGCGGCCCCCGGCAGGTCCCCGAGGCTGGGGGCGGCGGTGGCATCCCTGCAATGCGCTTGGCGTCGGCTGCCCCGGCTGGCGCTGGCCGGGTCCATGTGATCCGGGCTTGCTCTGAGCCGCCGCCGGCTGCAGCCGCCGGGACGGGAGGGAGCACAAGGTCGAGCCAGCGGCCCCGGCAGAGCGGCCCCGGCCCCGAGCAGCGCTCCCCGGCCCCGGCCGAAGCCCCCGCGCTGCTCGCTGCCACCATGCCCCGCGGGAAGAGGGAGCCGGTGCTGCTGAACCCCGCCGAGCTGCCCGGCCCGCAGGGCGAGGGTCCCCGCGGAGCTGGGGACGGCCGGCGCTCCGCCGAGGAGGAAGAGGAGGAGGACGGTCACCTCCCGGGGCTGCCCCGCGACGACCTCACCAAGAGCATGTCGAGCTCCTCCTTGTCCTCCTACCACTCCGCCCTGTGCTCGGACGGCACGGAGACCTTCAAGGACTGCCTGGAGTTCCCGGATGAGGAGGGATCGCCCGGCCGGGCTGCCCCGGCCCGCTGGGCTCCGGCGGGGGCCCCCGGCGCTCCCCCGCCGCCCGGCCCCCTCGCCCGCCCGCAGCGGGCTCAGCTGTCCAGCGCGGCTAAGAATAGCCCAGCGCCGGGCCAGGGGGGCAGGATGGGTCCCCTCGGCGGGGACCGGCAGCCCGTGCCGGCCGCCGGGGAGCCGGCCGTGCCCCGGCAGCCCGGGCCGATGCTCGCCGGGGCTCCCAGCGACTCGGACGAGGTGGACGGCGAGGTGCAGGCGCTGACGGCCAGGGCTTTCCGCAGCCTCTCGGGGCTCCCCGGAGCTCGCCTCGACATGTGCAGCTCCCACACCTCCTCCAGCCTCTCCAACTCGCTGTCCGAGGACGGCGGGCGGCCGCGGCGGTGGCCGGCGGGCGCCGGGGAGCCCCGGGTTGCGGGGACAGCTCTGCACGGCAGGGTGGGATGGCCCTTCCCCGCCGGCGTGGACGGGGAGCTGCTGGGCAAGGAGCAGTTCGAGTGCGTGGACGTGGAGCTAGAGAACGGCGAGGCCAGGAAGGGCCACGGTAAGAAGAGGACGGTGCCCAAGCGCCAGATCCTGCTGAAGAGGAAGGAGAGGAAGGAGACGGGCTTTGGCCCGCGGGGGGACGGCCCAGCGCCCCAGCCCCCGGCCAGGAAGGAGCCCCCCAGCAAGGGCAGAGCCGTCGGAGAGGACTTCAGGTTCAACTACCAGCAGTTCATGAAGGCGGCGTCCCTGGAGGCCGGCACCGACAGGACCAGGGCGGCCTCGTGCCTGGTGAAAAACGTCCTGGCCAAGAAGATGCAGTACGAGCAGCGCATCAAGATGGAGCAGAAGGGGCTGCGGGGCAGCTCGACCTCCTCGGGGCCGTCCTCGGCCGGCACCGACCTGCTGGGGGATGCCCTGGAGGGCAAGTCCAGCTCGCTGTCCCGCTCGGACTGCAGCTTCTCGGCCGAGGACCTGCGGGGCGGCGGGATGGCCAGGGCGGCCGCGGGGAGCGCCGCCACCACCACCCATCCCACCAAGGGCGTGGTGCTCAGCGAGGCCACGAGGGAGACCGTCTGCAACCTGAGGAAGACGTTCAACGAGCTCAACCAGAGGATGAAGTACCAGGAGGTGCTGGAGGGCCGCTGGCTGCCCGCGGCCGCGGAGGAGCACACGTCGGAGAGGATCTGCTACCAGCGAGCCCGCGCCCTGTTCGAGGCCCAGCCCGGGGTGGGGAAGGTGCTGGATGTCGCCCCCCGGTTTGCGAGGGCGCCGAGGCCGTGGCCCAGCTTGAAGGAGCGAGCCATCGGCCCCATCCATTCCCAAAGCCTCCCCTTCAAGGCCGAGAGCCGGGCGCTCCCCGCCGCCCCGCCGCGCCGCCCCTTCGCCTCCTCCCGGGCTCATGAGGCGAGGCCGCAGCCGCCGAGCCGGCCGGAGAAGCCGCCGGCAGCGCCCCGCCGGCCGCCCAGCCCCGGCACCGCCCCGGCACCCCGGGGGTCCCCGCCCCCCGCTCCCCCCAAGCCGCAGGAGAAGGGCAAGGGGCGCGTCCCGCAGCCCCGCGACGTGCGCAAGCTGGTGAAGAGCAGCTACAGCCTCAAGTTCGGGACTGCCGGCGCCTCCCGCGGCACCGCGGCGAGCAGCGGGGAGCCGCCGCCAGCCGCCCCTCTGGTCATCCACTGCACCTCGGTGCGCCGGGAGCCGCCGCCGGAGCCGCCGGGAGAGGAGGTGCCGGCGGCCCCCGGCCGAGAGCCGGCCCCGGCCTGTGCCGAGGGGCCCGCCAGGCCCCCGCACAGCTCCCCCATCAACATCACGAGGGTCCAGGCCACGCGGAGGGGAGCGGCCCCCCCGGAGGAGCCGCCGGCGTCGCCCCCGCGCCGGGAGCGCAGCGAGCTCCGGCTGCCCCCGCGGGCAGAGCGGGTCCCGCACGTGGAGACCCATCTGCACGTCCTGGTGGGGCGGCCGGGCCCGGAGAGCTGCCCGGCCCAGAGCAGCGCCCTGCTGCGGGCAGAGAAGACCGTTCTGCTGCCGCCGCCGAGCCCCGCCGAGGGGAAGGAGCTGCGCGGCCGTGGCAGCAGCGGAGCGCTCCCCGCTGCCGAGGGCCCGGAGCCGCCGGGGCAGCGACCTCGCAGCGGGGACAGCCGGGACCCCCGGGCCGGAGCCCCGGGCGGCAGCAGCGCCGGGGGAGAGCCCGGGGCCGGCAAGCAGCGGCAGCAGCAGCCCGGCAGCGGCCGGCGGCTCTCGGTGGGCAGCGGGGGCTCTGCCGGTGGCTCCGGCCCCGCCGCCCCGCTCCGAGCCGGGGACAGCGGCGAAGGCTCCCCTGGGCGGCTGCCGGAGCACAGGGAGGCCTGGGAGCACTCGCCGCTGTGGCCGGCGGCTCCAGAGCCCTACCCGCCTGCTGCCCCGGCAGAGAACTCCAACTACTTGGCAATCCCCGAGAGAGCCCCCAAATCCACGCTGATGCCAAAGCTGCCCTCGGTCCCCAACCCAGGCAGTGCCTCCTTTGGGACCCCCTTTGTCCCCGTCCCGGCCAGCACCTCTTTTGGGGGTCACTCAGCCCCCAACCCAGCCAGTGCCTCTTTTGGGACCTCCATGGTCACCAACGTGACCAGCTCATCCTTTGGCTTCCCATCAGCCTCCAGCCTGGCCAGCACATCATTTGGGGCCCCCTTGGTTTCCAACTCCAACAAGTCTTTTGGTGCCCCTCTGGTCCCCAATCCATCCAGTGCCTCATTTGGGAACCCCTTGGTCCCCAATCCATCCAGTGCATCCTTTGGGTCCCCACTGGTGCCCCATCCGTCCAGTGTATCCTTTGGGTCCCAGCTGGTGTCAAATGCATCCAATGTATCATTTGGGTCCCCAGTGGTCCCCAATCCATCCAGTGCCTCCTTTGGGAACCCCTTGATCCCAAATCCATCCAGTGCATCCTTTGGGTCTCCACTGGTCCCCAATCCATCCAGTGCATCCTTTGGGTCTCCACTGGTGCCCAATCCATCCAGTGCATCCTTTGGGAACCCCTTGATCCCCAACCCAGGCAGTTCATCCTTTGGGTCCCCCATGGTCAGCAATCCAGTCCCCACTTCCCTTGGGCATCCCTCAGTCTCCAACGTGGCCGGCTCTTTCTTTGGATCCCCTTTTGTCCCCAGCCCAGCCAGCGCTCCGCTGGGTACCGGTGCCTATTCCCTTCCTGCTGGGGAAGTGCCCTGGAGCAAGCCCAGCCCTGAGCCCCCCCTGCCCCGACCCCCCGAGGGCTCGGCTGCTGTGGAGCCCCCAGCCCAGCCCCACCTGGAGGATGCTCCTCCTTTCCTCAGGAGGAGCGAGGGTCCCTCGCCGAGCGGGAGGAGCCGGCAGAGCCCCCCCAAGCCCTTCCCCGCCGCCGTGCCCGCCCAGCGGAGGATGCTCGTGGATCCCAGCAGCGGCAAGTGCTACTACATGGAGCCGCCGCGGCAGCCGCAGATGAAAACGCTCTACGACCCCGAGACCGGGCAGTACCTGGAGGTGCTGGTCCCGCCGGTGGCATCACACACCGGGCTCTACCAGGCACCTTTCAACCCGCTGGTCATGGCCCCGGGGGTCTACAGCCCACCCTACGCACCCTACGGCGGCTTCCCGGGGCTGCCGGCACCGGCGCCCGCCGCCCCCTCGCCGCCGCACCCCTCGCTGCCGCCGGCCGACAACCCCGGCACCCCCGGCTCCGCTGCCAAGGGCGAGGGCTCGTCCCCTGCCGGGGGTCCCGACTGCGGCTACCTGGAGAGCCTCTACTACATCCCCACGGGCATGCGGGCCAGCCCCGGCCCCGAGCAGCCCCCGGCCCGCGCCAGCCCTGCCGCGCCCGAGGGCTCCCTGCTCCGCATGTGACGGGACGGAGCCGCCGGGACGTCCCTTCCCTTGGCCCGGCTTGGCCCAAAATCATCATCACCCCTGGCACGGGAAGGGGCAGCGGGCACTGGTTGGACTTCAGTGGCTTCTCATGGAAACGGGGACAGGAAGGGCGTGTTCGGTGTCAGCAGCTGGCAGCCCGAGGGGGACATTGAGGTGGCCCCGGCCAGCAAAGGGACCACAGAGGCCCCGCTTCCCCCTGTCCTGCCAGTCCCATCCCAAGGATGACCCGGGCTGGTTCGCACAGGGGTTGATGGCCTGGCCACCCCCAGCTCCCCCAACCACAGCTGCAGCACAGACACCCCAAAATAGTAATAAAAATGCTGAAACGGCTTTAAATCTGCTTCTTCATCCTGTGTTTGTGTGGTAAAGGGAGGGGAGGCGCTGAGGCACTTGGAACCTGCAATCCTTCTGTCTGTCTTGGAGAGTCCCCCACATGAATCCCAGTCCCGAGGAGCAGGAGGGGACTCTGCAGCCATCAGTGAGCCCTAAACCCCAAACCCCAGCCCTGAACGCTAAACCACAACCATGAGCCACAACCACAACCATGAGCCTCAAACCCCAGTCCTTAACCCCAAACCCTCGCCCAGCCCCTGTAGGTCCACACCATCCCAGGAAGGACTGAGGTTGAGGAGAAGGGATCATGCTCAGTTACAGGACGGAATTACAGCAAAACCCTCCTGGAGAGGGGGCACGCCCTGCACATCTCCCCATTCGTGCTGCGATGCCCGGGTCGGACGGGCCGCCCCAGCCGGATGCAGGTGTGCGCTGCCCGCGCCTCGGCGCCGCTCGCCGGTCCCGGGGGGTTTGTAGCCCGCCCCGGGGGGTTTATAGCCCGCCCCACGGTTTATAACCCGCCCCGGCGGTTCACAGCCCGCCCCGGGGGTTTATAGCCCGGTTTGCAGCCCGGCCGGGGGGTTTGTAGCCACCCCACGCCTCCGCCCCGCACTCTCGGAGCAGGATGCGGGCGCCGCTGGCAGCGTGGCTGGTGCTGACCCTGCTGGGGGGGACAGGGGCCGAGGACACGTGCGGGGACCCCCCTGCAGTCCTGTCCCGCTCCGTCCCCGCGCCCCAGCTGAGCCCCGAGGAGCGGCTCTCGCCCCACATGCCCGAATCGCTGCGCTGTGACGCCTGCCACGCCATCGCCTTCCAGGTTGGGAGCGGGGACACGGCGCCCCAAAAGCGGCAGTGAGAACCCTTGTGGGGAGGCTTCAGCCTGGGGAGATGCTGCTGCTCCTCATCGGCGCCTTAAAGAAGCCTTTTGGGCTCTTCATGGACCCTCTGACCCAGATGTGCTTCCACTGCTGGGGCCGCACAGACGGGGGTGCAGAGCCCAGCCCCGCTGGGGACCGGGGTCACGGACAGGCTGCCACCCCCAGTGCCCCGATTCTGCCTTTTCTCACCCCAGATTGAGGAGCAACTGCGCAAGGCAGAAGGGAAGGTGGGCAAGAAGGCTCTGAAGGAGTCGGACTACATAGAGGTGCTGGAGAGGAGCTGCTCGCAGGACTGGGAGAGGTGAGCAGGGTGTCCCCGGATGGGGGTGTCCCTGGGATCAGGGTGATCCCGGCTACGGGCGAGTCCGCAGGGGTCAGAATGTCCCTGAGGATGGCGGTGTCTCAAGGATCTGGTGTCCCCAGGGACAGGGGTGTCCCCAGCGACCACTTTGCCTCTAACCCCCCTCTCCCCGCAGTTACGGGGTGCTGGAGCTGGACGGGCAGAAGCGGCTGTCGGGGCCGGGGCTGCCGAGCCAGCAGTCCCTGAGCGTGCTGGTGTCGGGGGGACCGTGGCCGGGCAGGTGAGCGGGGGTTCGGCGGTGCAGGGGGGCCGGGCCGGGTCCCCTCTATCCCGGTGACCCCGCGGCTCCTCGCAGGCTCTCCAAGCTGTGCCTCGGCTACGTGGGCGAGCGGGGCGAGGCGCAGATTTACAGCGCGCACCGGCGGGGCCCGGCCGCGCTGCGGCAGCTGCTGTGCCACGGCGACAAGGGACCGTGCGCCGGCCGCAAGGAGCGCCCGGAGCCCCGCAAGGCGCCGCAGAACGAGCTGTAGCCCGCCGTGGTTAATGCTTAATGCCCCGGCGACCTTCGGAGCCGACTTCGTCCCCAGCGGGAGCCGACACGTGCCGGGGTGGGCGCCTCGCCGCTGTCGCCTGTCACCGATGTCGCCGCTGTCGCTCGGTGTCCGCTCGGGCGAGCGGGGAATTACTGTGTAACCCACGGGCTCTAATGTTTCACCGGGCGCTGCTCCGGGCGGGGGCAGCCCCAATTAAAGGAGTTAATGGCTGATCCGTGCCGGGGCTGCGTTCGCCGCTTTCACAACCCCCAGCCAATGGCCGCCCTCCCCCCGCCACCGCCACCGCCCGGCCGGGGACTAAAGTCCTTCCCACGGCCATAAAACCCCCCGAGCAGCGACAGCGCCGCCGGGAAGCGTCCGAGGATGGGGACCCGCTCGGGAGACCTGGCTCAGCCCCAGGTGAATGCAGGCGCCGTCCCTGTCCCCATCCCCATCCCTTCCTCGGTGTCATCCCAGGGCGGTGGGGAGGGAGGTGGTGGCCGGGCACACCGAGCCAGCCACGGCCAGCTCAGGGTCAGGATGCCCTGCTGGGGCTGCCAAAGGCCAGGGGGAGCCTGGGGACTGCGGTGAATCGCGGGACCGAGGGGACACGCTGGAATGCTGCGGCTGGGACCGGCCGTGCCACCTTTCCCATCACCTGCAGGGGGGATCCCCCTCCAGACTTTCCAGGAACAAAATACAAGGCAGGGATCGGTGGGTTTGGGAGCCCAGACCCCTCCTGGAGGTCAGAGCGGGCACCGGGTGGGACTGACAGGAAACACGCTGGGCCATGGCCCGGTGTCACCCGCGTCCCTCAGAGCAGAGCCCAGCCCCTCCCCGAGGGACAGCCGGGTCCGCACTGACCCAGCTCCTCCCTCGTCCCCACTGCCAGAATGGGAACTTGGCTCTGGGCCCCGCGGGCTCCCCGCACGCCCCTGGGAAGGATCTGCCTGTGGCGGGCAGGGTGAGTACCGGGCACCCCGTGGGCAGCACCGCACCCCAAATCCATCTGTGACACACCTGCGGATGGAGCCCGGCCAGCCGGAACCCCTCCCCTCCCCGCGGGCACAGGGGCTCCCATGGGGCCGGGTGGGCTGCCCGTCCCTGCACGCAGCCCCAGGGTGAGACAGGCTGAGCTGTGCCCCCCCAGCAGGAGCCCGGGACGGGCACCAGGCCCCCCCAGCCGGAGGTGGACATGCTCTACAAGATCGAGGACGTGCCCCCCTGGTACCTCTGCATCCTGCTCGGCTTCCAGGTACAGCCTGGCAAGTGTCAGACCCCAAATCCCCGTTCCCCACGGTGTGGGGCACCCCCAGCCCTGCTGAGCCCCCCTCGCCCCCCAGCACTACCTGACGTGCTTCAGCGGCACCATCGCCGTGCCCTTCCTGCTGGCCGAGAGCCTGTGCGTGGGCAAGGACCAGCTCACCGTCAGCTACCTCATTGGCACCATCTTCACCTGCGTGGGCATCACCACCCTCATCCAGACCACCGTGGGCATCAGGTAGAGCCACGGCCCCACGGGCCCCGTGCCCAACCCCGGGCACAGGCACAGGATCCATCCCTCTGTCCCCGCAGGCTGCCGCTCTTCCAGGCCAGCGCCCTGGCCTTCCTCGTGCCCGCCAAGTCCATCCTGGCCCTGGACAAGTGGCGATGCCCACCTGAAGGTGAGGGCAGGGGGGTGCAGGGGGTGTCCGGCTGCTCCCCGACCCCCAGGACCACCTCACCGCCCTCCATCCCCAGAGGAGATCTACGGCAACTGGTCCCTGCCACTCAACACGTCGCACATCTGGCAGCCCCGCATGCGAGAGGTACAGCCTGCCATCACCCTGCCACCACCCTGCATCATCCTGCCATCACCCTGCCACCACCCTGCCACTACCCTGCATCATCCTGCCACCCCCTGCCACCAACCTGCCATAATCCTCCCTCAATCCTGGCACCAACCTGCCACAATCTTGCCACCATCCTGTCATCATCCTGCCATCATCCTGCCACAATCCTGCCACCATCCTGTCATCATCCTGCCATCATCCTGGCACACCCTGCCACCATCCTGCCACCATCCTGCCACCCCCTGCCACCATCCTGCCACCACTCTGCAGCATCCTGCCACAATCCTCCCTCAATCCTGGCACACCCTGCCACCACCCTGCCACCATCCTGCCACGACCTTGCCACCACCCTGTACCATCCTGCACCACCCTGCCACCCTCTGCCACCACCCTGCCACTATCCTGCCCCATCCTGCACCATCCTGCACCACCCTGCACCACCCTGCCACCACCCTGCCATGACCCTGCCACCACCCTGCCACCCTCTGCCACCACCCTGCAGCACCCTGCCACTCCCTGCCACCACCCTGCCATGATCCTACCACCACCCCGTGGCACCTTGACTCCCCAGACGGCTGCTGACACTCTCTCTGTGCCCTGCAGATCCAGGGGGCCATCATAGTGTCCAGCCTGGTGGAAGTGCTCATCGGGCTGCTGGGGCTCCCCGGGGCACTGCTCAGCTACATCGGGCCGCTGACCGTCACCCCCACCGTGTCCCTCATCGGACTCTCCGTGTTCCAGGCGGCCGGTGACCGGGCTGGCTCCCACTGGGGCATCTCTGTGCTGTATGGCATGGGGACACGGGGGACAAGGGGGACATGGGGACAGGAGGGCAGGGTTGTCCAACACAGAGCCAGGAGGATGTCAGGGGTGGGAGGTGATGCCTTGTGAAGGTTGCCCTAGAACAGAGGCTGGACAGAGTTAAAGAATAAAGCAGGGATTTATTAGGAGGCCTCAATGGATCCACCTTGGGCAGCACAAGAGCCCAACCAAGGCTGCACCCAAGATGAACCAAAATGGGCACAAAATGCACAACTGGTCACAGGAGTCTCTCACTTTGATCAGTTAGCATATTGGAGTTAATTGTCCATTTACAGCTCCAGCCCATGCAGTCCCATCCTGCTTGTTTATCTCTCCTCAGCCCACGTTGTTTCTGCTCTTGGGCCTGAGATTTGGATCACAACACAACAATTTGTCCTCGGTGCCCAGCTAGAGAAGGAATTGTTTTGTCTCCATGCTCTGTGCAGAGAGCTCATCATCCCCTAAAATGAAGCTCAGAATTACACACTAAAGCAGCACAGAATCTGAAAAATATAAAAGCTGAAACCTGAGGCATCAGAGGGATCCCATCTGTCTCTCCCCCAGGACCATCTTCCTGATTGTCCTGTTTGCCCAGTACCTGCGGCAGGTCGCCATCTGCCTGCCCGGCTACCGGCGGGGCCGCGGCTTTGTCCTGCTCCGCGTCCAGATCTTCAAGATGTTCCCGGTAGGGGCTGGCTGGGAGCATCCTGGGGCGGCCCCACATTGCCCCGTTTGCCCCAGGCGGGCTCGGGAGCGGTGCGGGAGGGTGCCGTGTGTGCCCGCAGATCATCCTGGCCATCATGCTGGTGTGGCTCATCTGCTACGTGCTGACCCGCACCGGAGTGTTCCCCAGCCGGCCCGACGAGTACGGCTACAAGGCCAGGACGGACGCGCGCGGGGAGATCCTGTCCGTGGCACCCTGGTTCCGTGTCCCCTACCCCTGTGAGTGCCCCGATACCCCTTTGCCCTGGGGATGTGGGGACCTGGTGCAGCATCACCGGGGCTGGGAAACACCCGGGGGGCCCAAATGGCGCCGGTGAGCACCGCCTGGGGGGTCCTGGGCTGTCCCCAGCCCTGAGATGCTCTGCCCCCGGGCAGGCCAGTGGGGGCTGCCCACGGTGACCTCCGCAGCCGTGCTGGGCATGTTCAGTGCCACGCTGGCGGGCATCATCGAGTCCATCGGGGACTACTACTCCTGTGCCCGGCTGGCAGGAGCACCGCCGCCCCCGGTGCACGCCATCAACAGGTACAGCCGGCTGCTCTCCCCTCCACGGCACCTCACTCGCACCGCAGCATCTCTGGACACCGGTCAGGGAGGCTGCAGGACAGTGGGATGGGCACCAGCCCCGCCGTGTTGTTCCGCAGGGGCATTTTCACCGAGGGCATCTCCTGCATCATCGCGGGGCTCTTGGGAACCGGCAATGGCTCCACGTCCTCCAGCCCCAACATCGGCGTCCTGGGCATCACCAAGGTAGCGGGGCCGGGGCGGGTCCCGGCTGGGCCGGGGGGCGCAGGCACCGTCACCGGCTGCCGCTGTCCGTGTGCAGGTGGGGAGCAGGAGGGTGATCCAATACGGCGCCGGGATCATGCTCCTGCTGGGCACCATCGGCAAATTCACGGCGCTCTTCGCCTCCCTGCCCGACCCCGTGCTCGGCGGGATGTTCTGCACCTTGTTCGGTAACTGAATGCCCCAAACGCAGCCCTGGGCCTGGTCCCCGCAGCCCCGGGGGCTGGTGAGCCCGAGGGCGGGGATGGGGGGAACGGGGGCCCCTCGCACCCACTCGCGGCTGGGCCAGCCCCGGCTCCGCCGCCTGCATCGCCGCATCTCTGCCGGCAGGAATGATCACGGCCGTCGGCCTCTCCAACCTGCAGTTCGTCGACATGAACTCCTCCCGAAACCTCTTCGTGCTGGGCTTTGCCATGTTTTTCGGGCTGGTGCTGCCGAACTACCTGGATTCCCACCCCGGGGCCATTAACACAGGTACGGCCCCACGGAGAGCCGCGGTTTGGGCAGTTTGGGGAGACAGGAGCGCAGATCTGCCGGGGAGCAGCGGGGAAATCCGACTCCTCACAGCATCCCGGCCCCGTCCCACGCTGTCGCAGGTGTCCCCGAGCTAGACCAGATCCTGACGGTGCTGCTGACCACGGAGATGTTCGTTGGGGGCACTCTTGCCTTCATCCTGGACAACACCATCCCGGGTAACGGGGCACACGGGCGGGCAGGGGCAGCGGGGCTGGGGCAGGTTCCTGTCGGTTTAGAGCTGCCAGGGGGGATGGCGGGGCCGGGGGTGACACCGGACACCCCGCAGGGACCCAGGAGGAACGAGGGCTGGTGCAGTGGAAGGCAGGAGCGCACTCGGACAGCTCGAGCAGCGCCAGCCTGAGGAGCTACGACTTCCCCTTCGGCATGGGCGCGGTGCGGAGCAGCCGCTGGCTCCGGAACGTGCCCATCTGCCCGGTGTTCACCGGGTTCCGGGCCCGGCCGGGCGGCAGCGGCTCGGTGGCCGCAGAGGGCCCGGACGGGGGCTCGGTGTGCACCAAGGTTTGAGCCAGGGGCGCTCAGGTCCTGCCCCAGCGCCGGAGGAGCCGAGCCGAGCTCCCGGGGGGCTCTCGGGGTTCGGCAGCGCCCACCAAGGGCACAGCCAAGGCTGCTCGGCTTGAACGCGGGGCTGGGGAAACACAACGCTGCTCCTGGGGACCCCCCGAGCTCCGGGGCACAGCCTGGGCACCGCCACCCCGTGCCAGGCTCCACACGAAGCTTTCCTGGCTGAGACTCGTGCAGCGCTCGCTGGAGCCCCTCAGCCACACCGGAGCCGGCCAGAGCCCCGGAGCCACCGACTCCCACCCGGGGCCATCGATTCCCACCCGGGGCCGCGGATTTTCACCGCGCTGTGCCCTCGGCTCCGGCACGGTGAGCCAGCAGCTGGCACGGACTCTGCGTGGGGCAGGGTCCAGACCAGCCTTAGGATGCCTAACTTAAGATGTCGCATTAAATAAGATAATATATTCAAGTGCACGTGCGCCACCAGTGTCTGTGCTGCCTCCTGCGCCGTTCCCTCGCCCTTTGTGTACCTTTGATCCTGCTCCTCCTGGGCTGCCAGGCACTCAGACACCCTGGAGTTCTTCCAGATGGGCTCTGCCTGAACCCGGGGCTGTGGGAGAGGCAGCTCAGCACAAACCCTTCCTGGCCCGGGAGCTCTGGAGCGCTGGCCCTGTCCTGGCCGTGCTGGTGACACTGCCCCAATGCCCCAGGCTGCTCTCAGCTGCAGCCACGGAGGTGGCTGACCCACACCACAGCGGGGTCAGGCCAGTCCTTGGCCTGGATTTAGCACCAAAGTTGAGCTGAGGCAACATTGCGCAACCTGTCACAGCCCGGGGTGGCACTGTCACATACTCACTCCCAAGCCTGAGCAGGGAGAGAAGTGAGAAAATCTGTTAAAAGTGAAGTTGAGGGAAAAAAACCACCCCAAGTTAAAATAACCCCCAAGGGATGCAATACAATCACTCCCCACCTCCCAGAGCACCAGCCAGGCTCTGAGCCCCTCTTTGGCTGCTGTCCTGGAGCTGAGCAGAGTGTGACAGTGTGTGACACTGCTCTGGCCAGTGGGATCCCCTCCCATGTCCTTGTCCCCACCCGCTGGGGCAGGAGCAGGACTAAGAGGGAGTCTGGGGGCAGGGCCAGCACTGCTGTGCCAGGTCTGGGTGCCACCCCTCTGCTGCAGTCACACCCCAAACCCAGCATCACAGGGCAGCTCCTCCCCAGTGAACATCCCAGTGCTACGGGACACAGCAGAGGCATAAACCCAGCTCCAGCAGAGCAGCCACGGCAGTCAGGGCAGCCTGGCTGCTCCACGTCCTGGCTCCTGGCTGCTGCACTCAGCTGCCACCACCCCGAGGTGACAGTGGCCAGGCCAATGCTCGTGGACAAACTGCAGCCACGCAGGACTCGCTGTGGAACTCCCACTGCAGATAGAAACCAGCTGTGTGTTATTTGCTGACCTTTTCCTTTAGGTGCTCGAGTCTAAACTCTCCCAGGTCAGTGGAAATCCTGGAGACATTTTGCCAGCTCTGTGTGTTGGAAGGGAAGGCAGTGCCCAGCACGGAGCCGGGGTAGCTCCATGACCGTTCTGCAGAGCAGAGCAGAGCAGAGCAGAGCAGAGCAGAGCAGAGCGGAGCAGAGCAGAAGGGTTGGTGCACCTTCCCCAGCAGGGAGAGGCTCTCCTGACACAGGGCAGCACCTGTGGGAAGGCCCCGCCTCACCCTGCCCGTCCTGCAAAGCTGCAGCTCAGCTGGGCCTCACTTTAATCCAAGCTTAAAAAGGAGATACAGCGAGGCTGGGCTGTCCTGAGCAGGCTCTGGGCTTGATCCTTGTGGGTCCAACTCAGGGTGTTCCATGAAACAAGACTGGATGGGGCTGCAGAAGCTGTTGGGCCAGCACTCGACTCCAGCTCTGGGGCTCCAGTGCCAGGCACCAGCAGCAGCTTCTGAGAGCCCTCAGCTGCTCCCGGGGCTGCCAGCAGGGCCAGCCTGGGAACAGCCACAGGGAAAATGATGGGAGAGCATGGAGAGGGAGAGGAACAAATCCCATCCCTGGAAGCATCCAAGGCCAGGCTGGACAGGGCTTGGAGCAGCCTGGAACAGTGGAAGGCATCCCTGCCCATGGAACTGGGTCTCTCCAGTCTCTTCCAACCCAGAGCAGTCTGTGATTCCATGAAGAGTCCAGCTCCAACCACGATCCTGGGGGTTCCACAGTGCCAGCCCTGTCCTCCACACGCTGCCAAGTGAGTTCCCGTGCCAGATGCCCAGTTATGAGACAGCCACCACATCAGTTCTACTATTATTTATTTTTTTAAATATTTTTGAAAAAATATAATTTTTTTACAATATTTTCAACTTAAACACTATTCACACTGAACACGTATGGCAGCTTAACCTACCCAAATATGAAGTTTAAGAAGCCAAAACTGTTCTAGCTTTATTAAAAGAAAAAAAAAAACCAACAACCAAAAAACAAAACAAAACAAAAAAAACCCAAAAAGTCGTTGTGCTGTAGACTATTGTGTAGTGATGATTAAACAAAGCAAGGGAAAAGCACCACTCAAATCACTAATGCTGGGGTTTGCCTGGTTAAATCCAGCTGTGGGGAGTTGGATGCTAAGGGTTCCATAGGCAGTGCTGTGTGGGATGCCTGTTCTTGGCAGGAACTGTGATGGATCTCACACCTCCCTGAACAGCACGGGAAGGGAAGGGAAGGTTTCTAACATGATCACACACTGCAAAGGACAGGGAACTGCTTCCTCCCAAATGCCTGGATGTTAGTTCAGGAGCTGAGATCTACGACTCTGCACAGGTCTGTGAGATTTGGGGTAAGCTCACGCTGCTTCCCAGGATCACGATGTTTTGTAAGGGGGGAAATTAACATTAGTAACAACACTGATACCTCAAAGGAAAGTTAGCTAATTTGCATAACAATCAGATCTCCTCACTTTCACTTGGAAGTTAAGGCATTATCAGGTGCAAGCTAGCACCAGTTAACACATCTTTAGTTAAAAACAGACCATTCACCGCAAATTCCAAGTCCTGTTTAAAAAGTCAGAGTCTGCAGAAGGTTTTATTAACGTGGTACTTTGTCTCAACTTGACTGGTGCTTCTTACCTCACTGCCTCCTTCGCACAGAGCCAGGGCCCAATTATGTTTCCATTAAACTTTTGACAGATTTACTTAATAACAGTCTCAGCACTTTTATTGAGCATGCAAGACTAACAAAACTTTGGCAATGCATAAGTGTAACACAGTGACAAGAAGAGAGAGCTTTTACAATTAAATCTTCTAATACTGGCTTCACAGTGTGGAAATTGTGCTACATCCACCAAAAGAGGGCCCAGTCTACTCAAATGTTTAAGTACTTCACCCCAGGAACAAACTCCTTTGCGTTTGGATTCAGATTACTCTTGACCTGAGGAAGGGAAGAACAGAAATCAGGGTGAATTGTTATTTTCAGCTTCCATTTTCAAGCTGAAGGCAATCAGAGGCAAAGGTTTATGGATTTAGAGGAACAATCAGGTATACAATAGGCTTCTTACACTTAGCAGCAGTCTATAATCCCCAGAAAAGCCCATTCCTCTCCCTGAGTGCTACTCCCTGAGTTGTCCAACCTTCCTTAGCTCCACCTGAAGTTTCAGCTGGATGAGGGCTCAGGGAATAAGCAGCAAACCACAGGCATGCACCAAACACAGCAGCTTCCTCCTCATGCTGAAATAGCCTTTTCTCAAGTTGAGCTGTTAAAACGTGCCATGAGCTTTTTAAATTTTGCTTATTTAAGCAAGAGGTGACTTGTTCCAGGAACTTCAGCCACTTCTGGGAATTTCATGTGTATAAGCACTGTATTGATTTTTTACATGTCTCTGTCTGTGGCTCCCCTGTCCTGCCCCCTGGCAAGCTGCTGCTGCTGCTCCATGTCCTGCAGTTCAAGGTGGGCACCAGCACCTTCAAAAGGAGTTCTTTATCACAAAGAAATGAAGGATTAGGCTTTTCTGATCCTCACTGAGGCTGAAACTGCTGCCTGCAGCTGCTTCAGCTTGGGAAAGTCATGGTCTGCATCTGAATCTCAGAGCAGTTGTGTGACAGGATCATGTGGGGTCTGTGCTCTGTTAGAGCAACTGTGGATTCTGTGAGGGAAAAGAAGCACATGCTGCCCTTTCCTTTGGGCTGAGCTCTGCACAGAAGTCAGACAGCAAAAAGAGGGAAACAGTTACAGTTTGGCTGCTTTCCCCTTCCCTAGAATTGTTCCAGGGATCTGCTGTGGCTCTCCCAGTCCCAACCAGACCCTGGGACAGGGCCCAGACCAGCCCAACGTGTCAGTGCTGGCAGATGCCCAGTGACCCTTTCCCAGCCCTGGCTCCACTCAGTGCCCTTCTTTCATAACCTCCCACCCACTCCTGGAGTTGTGCCATGGGAAAGGCTCCACGTGGGTATGAAGAAAGCCACCAAACAGGTCACATCCCATGGAGACACCTCCTTCCCACCTACTCTGCACAGCCAGGCAGGGTTTAGCAGGCTCCTTTCTGCTGGAAGGACTTTCTCCTGCCATAAGCAGCAATAAGCCCCAGCCTTGCACAAAGACTTGAGCTCTAGAAACAGAATGAGAAGCTGAGCTTACCACCAGATCCTCCAGCGATGAGCTGTCACTGATAACAAGGTCATTGAACTGGTCCTGGATTTGATCCATTGTTTGTGGGAGATCACGGGCTGGAATAAACCACTCATGCTCCTCCTCCTCTTCCAGCATCTCCTGGAAACAGCGCTCGATAAATTCTTCTTCCCACAACTCCTCTTCGATCTGTGCAACGAAAAGAAACTGTTTCAGCAACAGATCCATTCTGGGCTCCTGGGGGGCTCATTCCCAGGTGTGTGCACCCAGCTGACCTTCCCAGCTGTCAGCAGCACCCCAGCACCACATCCATGCAGCAAGGACATCAGTGCTTTGTGCAAGGGGTTGGGGCTGCAGCTGAAAGGGAGAGGCAGGAGAACCCCCCAGCCCCAGCTGTTTGGTTTGTAGCTTGTTATGACCTGAAGGAGAAGGAAAATGTAGGTCCCAAGCAAAGATTTCAGCTGTACCAACTGGTCTGGACTGAGCTCGCTGCAAGTATGAGGAAGGGAGCTGTGCCAAGACACAGAGCCAGGAAACACTCCCCAGGAAAGTGTCCTGCGGGACTCCTGGGGAAAAAATAACCCCTGCCTGTCACCTGGAACAAGCAGCCTCTGCTGGCTGCCAGCGTGTGCTCACCCACTGTACTCTCCTGGGGAACCCCACCTGATGCCAGCAGCTGGGAGGAATGCAGCCCTGCTGTCCTGGGAGCAGCACAAACCAAGCCAGGCAGAACTGGCACTGCAGAGATTAAAGCAGTTTTCCCTGGTTGTTCAGTAAAGGAGATTTGGAGCGAGATCATCCTACAAACTTTCCATGTCCTGAATCAGAGTGTGTGAGAGGAAAGCAGGGAAACAGAAGCTGGTGTGAAGGACTGGCCCAGACACAAGGGAATGGAAAATTGATTCAGGACAGATTTAGAAGTTCACTCAGTGGAAGCTCGAACAAGTTTTCCCATCTACCCTTTGCTCTGAAATCAAACACCTCCTCAGTCCTGGAGTGGAAATTCAGTTACCACAAACACCAAATCAAAAACATTAACACCAGATTATCAGGAGTGCTGTGCAATCTGGGTCCTTGCCCTTGGGGCAAACACACCCACGAGCTCACCTGGTGCTCTGGGGAACGGGGACTCATCCTCACATGCTCAGAGGCACCGCCCAGGCACTGCCGAGGCACTGAGGGCTGACTTAGTGATTCCCCAGAGCAGCACTCCCTCCAGGAGGCACTGCCTCCCTCCTGCTGGGGGCACATGGTCACAGGCTCCTGTTACACAGGGCTTGCCCAGCTCCAGGGGCTTGGTTACAGGCCTGTACCCCTACAGGCGCCTCCATGGCAGCTCCAGCAGCGCTAAATAACATTTAATTCCCTAAATGCTGGAAATTAGGACTGCCTGTTTTTATTTTCCAGCTCCAGTTTAACTTGCTCAGGCTCCCAGAGGGCTGTGTCTGCAGCAGCAGGTGACCAGGCTGTCCCAACTGTGTCTGAGCATGACCCTTCTCCCCTCTGACTCCCACCTTTCCTCTGCTCTGACAATGGAATCTGTGCCTGAAAAATCATGGCACAGCTGAGCTCCTTTCCAGAGAACTACACCCCCTGTATACCAACTGTGGGATAGTTCCCAGGGGGAAAAAGCCACCAAACAGGAAACAATGCACAAGAGAAGAGAGGTTTTGTGAGCAAACCTGGCTCTGAGGGAGCTCAGAGCTGCTGGCACCCTGAGGATCCTGTGCTGGTAACTCAACACCTTGCACAGGCAGCAGCTATGGAGGGCACAGAGCAAGCTGGGAATGGGAAAGGGGTGTGGAAAGAGGTGGGCTGTCCCCAGTCTCCAGAGCAGGAGAGAAAAGGGTGACAGAGGCAAGGTGGCAGAGGGAGGTAAGGCTTCCTTCCCACGGGATGGTGAAGGGAGCTGTAAGACTCAAGTATTAAAATGAGCAGCTGTCACCAGCACCCTGAGGAGCAGCAGGGCTGTTCCCAAGGCAGGTGTGCACCTGGAATTCCCCAGCTCAGCACTGGGGCACTCAGCACGTCCACACACGAACGCCTCCCGGGCCAGCCCTTGCCAAGTGCCACGTACTTCTGTCAGCTCTCTGCTCTCCCCTCCCTCCTGCAGAAGCAGGGAATTAATTAATGGATGCATTAGAATGTGCTGCACTTCCTGTATTTTCCACCAGGACTGCAGAAGATCGGCAAGGGAGAGCTGTTTGTTCCCCAGGATCACTCCAGAGAGCCCATCTGAAGGAGGGTCAGTGGTGGACCCCAGCTCTGTCCCTTCAGCTGGGAAGGGACAAAGGACAGAGGGGCCATGCAAAGCAGGGAGTTACTTGCCTGCCTGTTGAACTCCTCCTCGTTCTCCATCCACATGTACTCAGCAAAGGGGTTGTCATCCTCGTGGGAGTGCCCGTTGATGATCACATCCTCGCTGATGATGCTGGGGCTGGTACTGCTGCGACTCGGGTCCTTCATGGCTGCCACTCGGATCCCAAACCTGCAACTGAGGAGAGCACCATCAAACACCTGCAGGCTCCTCATTCCCTGCTGCACCAGCCCAGCCCAAGGGAGCAGAGGCTGCACCTGCATTCAGGGGCCCCAGGCAGCCTGGCCCTGACTGCAGCAGAGCTGTGAGATCACAGCAAGGAGCGGCATCGCAAGCTCCGTTCCCATTGTGTGCGGATTCCAGGCACAAATTAATTTCCCAAACTGAACCTCACCCAAGCCAAGCACCACAGCCAATGAAAAGTGACAGGAAAAAACAGTAGGAAACTTGCCAGTAGGAAAATATTTAAACACGCAAAAGGAGAATTTGTTTTCCAAAGCACTTCTAAGTGTTGTGTGTGATGGCACGAGCCAGGTTTCACAGCCCTTTCCTGCTGGGAAACCTTGCAGTGAGCAGAAACCACGAGGAACTGACCCTGCACAGGGCCACCTGGAAATCTGTGTGTTCTGAGGTGACACAACATTGCTGCCCTTCTGTGCCATGCCCAAACAAACAGATCAACACTGGAAAACCTCAGTATTTGTTGGATACTAACACTGGGAGTATCAATTTTCTCTAAACAGTACACAGAGTCAGGCAACGTCATAAAAAAAGACCTAAAAAAAACCTGACCAAAAAATCCATTACTCAAGTCAAATTTTAATGTTTTTCTCATGTTAAAATTCGCAATGAAAGTTGCAGCAAAAGTGAAAATATTTTTATTTTACTAACAAAACTTAGTTGTCTGCATATCAAAGAGTGCCTTCTTCAGAGAGGAGGGTGTTAAAATGCAGCCTTGTTGTTATTAGAGTACAAGGGCTTATCACCCAGCACCTCACATTTTCTCTTTGCATTCCAGTTGGTTCTGTTATCTAGGGAATTAATGCAGGTTCAAAACTCTTGCTGATACCAGCTAAAAACCTGCCACATCTGAGTGACCAGTTAAGAAAAGCACAAAGCAGAAGGAACCTGCCTGCTTGCTGTGTTCCACGTTTCTCTATCAAAGGCAAACCCCAGCACAGAAGTCACTGCAGCTCCCTGGGAAGTGCCACAACTGGAGCAGATGCTTGTATTCCACTGGGTATTCCACCAGGGAAAACAGGTTCTTTTTGGTGTTCTTTCAACACAAACTTGCTGAGGATTACTGGCAGCATTTACATAAAACAGGAAAGGACGTTGTGTTTAACACCCAGATTCAAGCTTGAAATTGCTTTAAGCCACTTCAGCTGTTCCCAAACCAACACATGGAATGGAGTACAGGAAATAAAGCCTAAAAACCCCAAATTTCTTTCCCCCCCACTTTTGACTGTCATGTCTTTTCACCTTCTCTTTTATGGAGCTAGTCTTGACATAATTATTTTCCTGAAAGTAACTGCCTCAGCAGTGAGGAACTCAGGCAGCTTCTACACAAAGGTGACTGTACCCAGACAAGTCCAGAATGGTAAAAATAATTTAAAAACCAACCCAAACCCAACAAACCAACCCTACTTGTTTGTGTAAAAGCTTGGAAGGGTAATTTGTTGAATCACGGGCCAGCTTTCCCATTTCTGAAGCGTTCCCACCAGACAGGAGCTCCAGCTTTAGGAGGGAGGGAGGGAAGTGCAGCTTGGACCAAACCAGCTTTGTCCACCACTGCCCAAGGGTGATGGGGAGGATCTTCAAGGCTCATCTTCTCAGCCTGAACATTTAAAGTTTATCTGATGAAGCCCTCAGACCATTCATGCCTTTCCCACACTCACTTATCCTGCAGGAACTCTGAGGAAGCCCCAGGCTGGCTCCTCACTCACAGCACCCCTGATTTAATTTTCTGCAGCTTCCAA
Source organism: Ammospiza nelsoni (assembly GCF_027579445.1). Lineage (NCBI taxonomy): Eukaryota > Metazoa > Chordata > Aves > Passeriformes > Passerellidae > Ammospiza > Ammospiza nelsoni. The sequence continues at coordinate 2,311,029 of NC_080648.1, read as the reverse complement.
CAGAACAAATAAACCTTCCCATTTCTCCACTTTGAGACACAGACCAGGTTTCTGTGCTCACGTGTGGGAACAAGCTCAGTCTTGTTCCACCAGTACTGGTACAACATTTTCAGTCAGGGAATTCTGAGGGCCAGAGCCAAATGCCACCTCAGTCTTGCAAAAAGTCCCAATCCAAGCAGGCTGCTGCAGGAAACAAGCCCCAGTGCCAGGCTACACTGCTGCTGGGAATAAAAATAACCCATTTTCCATCTGGGAGTAGGTGGGAAGCAGAGGAGCTCAAAGCTCCTCACTGTAGAAGAGGAAATGTAACACTGGCAGTGCTAAAGAACAGAAAACAGGGAGAATTCTGCCACGGTGACACACTGTGAGGTTCTGACCCAAGCTCCTCTGGGATTTTGGTGTGGAGTGGGGGTGGTGGAGCAAGCACACTGCAAGTGCATAAGGAAAGATATTAATAAAAAATAGTACTTGTATCTTAGGAATGAAGACAGAAGTAAAAAATCCTGTTACAACAGGCTTTCAGCTAACCCTGAGCTGTTTTCTGTATGCAGTGTGCAGCTTGTTACTCCAGAACATTACTAAGGCCCAGTAATTCACCCATTTCCCTGAATTTTGCTGCAGTTACAGCCATGAAGAGCCCTTGACCGACCATCATTAAAATTCAGAGCTTTGTGACTGAAGAGGCTGCATTTAAAACCCAGTCACGAAAGAAGATTATCCACTGCCTTCTCCGGAGGTGAGGTCAGGCCTAATTCCAAGCAGCAACCACAGCTCCTTACCCGCCACAGAAAAAAGAGAATTATTAAGTAAAAAAAAAAAATACAGTATTTGCTTTAGGCACCCAAAACTAACATGGTTTTAGTGGGAGCCGAAGATTAAAGGAAGGTGTTTTAGAGCAGCTGGGACAGAAGTCAGCAACTTGTTTATCAGCCGGTGATTGCCCCTGCGAGTCGGCAGCACCGGCCCAGCTCCTCCTTATCTATCGAGATTAGCACACGGCTCTTATCGAGGGAGCTGATTAAAACCGCCTAATAATTATACTCGCCCAATAAACAGATTTCTTAATCAAATCCACGCGGGACGCCAGCGCTATCTGATAGAAACGCCTGGGAGGCTGCGCTGGAGGTTACCGAACGCAGCCGCCTCCCCCGCGCGGGGCTCAGCCGGGGCTTGTGGGAGCAGCGCCCCGCCAGGGACGGGGCCCCTGGGCGGCTGGGCGGACCCGCTCCGGGGCCACGTTTCGGCAGCAGCGGGGCCGCGAGCCGGTGTTGTCGGTAGCCGGTGCCGGTAACCCCGCGCCCCGCGCTCGGCCCCGCGCGGGCGGTAACGCGGCAGGGCCGCCGCCCCCCGGCCCCGCTTTGTTCGGCACCAGCCGCCCCCGCAGGCCCCGGATGGCGCCGCAGACAATACCGAGGGGCGGCCCCGCCGCGGGGGGTGGAGGCCGCGGCCCGGCGCCGCCTCAGGGGAGGGGGCGGCGCCCTCGAGCCCCCGCGGCGGCGCCGGCGGTGCGTGCCCGGAGCCGTTCCCCGACTCTCACCTGCGGTGCGCAGAGGAGCCGCCGCTCCGCCGTGACCCGCCCGGACCCCACCGGACCCACCGGCCCCGCTCCGCTCCGCCCGGTCCGCGCTCGGCCCGGCCCGCCCCGCTCCGCCACACACCGCCGGACCTGACGTCACTTCCTCCAACGCCGGGCCCCCGCCGGCTCCGCCCCCCCTCCCCCGGAAGCGGCCGCGGCAGGCGCGCGGCAGGCAGCAGCATCGGCGGGGGGGCGGCGCGCTGCACACTGGGACATGTAGTCTTTTGCCCCACCCTCCTCCCGGCGCGCGGCATGCTGGGAGCTGTAGTCCCTCACGGCACCTGGCGGCCATTTCGCGTGGCGGCGCGGGGCACACCGGGAAGCGCAGTCCGGCGGGGCGGCCGCCATCTTGTGGCAGCGGCGGTGAGGGGGCGTGGGCCGAACACCCCCGGGACTCACGGAGGGATCCCCGAACGGCCCCGGGGCTCTCACAGGGGGTGCCAACACTCCCCGTTTCTGGGCACCCCCTGATGCTCCCCCAGCCTCCCTCGGGACAGCGGCTGACCCGGGAGGCGCAGACCCCTCGCCTCACTGAGGGAAGGGATAATGGAACACCGAGGAACAACACTGCTGCTCACAGCGGTGTTTCTGCCGGGCTCGTGTGTTTCACGGCGCTGAATCAGGAAAAGGGACATAACAGGCTCCTTTCGAGTACGTGCCGAGGCTTCAGCCCCAGTTACAAAATGGGTTCAGAAAGCCATTTTTATTCTCTTTTGTTTCTGCTCTCCCTTTTCCTCAGGGGAAGGTGGGAATGCCTCTCTGGCCCATTCACAGCCTCACAATTTGGAGCCACAAACCCTCCTTGAGCCGGCTGCCCCAGCTGGAGGTGCCCAAGTCTATGTTAGTTTATACTGATTTTACCAGCCACCATTACCAACTTGGTCCCAGGGCCCAAGGGTTTTCCCACACTCCATCCAACACTGCAAAACACCTCTGCAAGCATCATCCTTAAAAAAGCAACACTGTGCTCTTGCTACTGTTATTTCCACAATTTCCAACTCTACAAATCCAGCAGGATGTGGTTTTCTCACCTGGAAGAAGATTCTCCTACTCACTCCCCACAGCAATGGGACAGCAGTCTCCAGGTTACTCCTTACAACTGAAATTTGTGTCTGAAGCAGAGCCTGACATTTTACACTCACCCTTGTGCTCTGGGATTTCCCTCACCCTTCACAGTGCAGTTACTCCCAAATAAGCAGCCCATGACACCAACGTGTGTGTCTGCAATCTGTCCTCAAGATCAGGTTTTTCTGGCACCTTTTCCTCAGAAATTACCCTAAGGGCTCTGTTCTTCCTGACCTCTGCACGGGAACAGAAGACACTTTGCAGAAGCAGTGGGTTTGATTCAACTTCTGACATGTAAAAGCACCCTAAAATCACTCACACCCGGGAATGCTTTATGTTTAAATGCTAAACATGATGTACACATTTACCTGTACACAGGTCAGCACTCACACAAGTTACAGTTACAAGATCAGCATGGGTATTAGCTAACAAAAGGCTACTTTAAAAACTGAATGTAGGATTTTGATACATTAACCTTAAACGAACATTGTAAGGAAACTTAAAGGACCTTGGAAATAAATTATCTGCCCACCTCAGAGAGAAGGGGTGCCTGGTCTGCAGACTCAACAGCCTTTCAGGACAGATGAGTGACAAATGCCACCTAACCAGGGCTCCAAGCCCATCCTTATGCCTTAGTTCTGCTCTAAGGGCAGAGCTGCTGGTGCCTGTGATTTCTTTCAGGGGCCTCAGAAAGCTTTAAGATTCTATCAGTGCCTGACATTTAATCCATTTCCTACCAACCCAAACATCACTTTGCATACTAATGAGTGTCTTGTACAGAGCAATAACTGCTCTCTGTACAGGGATGAGTCACTGCATGGTAAAACTTTAATTTGGATGCGCTATTTCAACAAACCCTGCACTGGAGCTGCTCCTCAGCACTTCTCCCCTCTCCGGGCCCCCCAGATCCTGCTGCCCTCGCTGGAGGTGGCTCAAGCTCTGTGAGGGACTGCAGCCCCTCGGGTGAGGGTGCAACACAAAGTCACAGCTGGAAAAACAAGTTCTCGAGGCTTGACTTGCACACACACAAAGTCCTGTGTCTGCTGGGTGTGCCTGCTTTAACTTCAGCAGCATTCAGCCTCCTGCATGCCAAACCCCTTCCAATCCTCACTGGTGGAGGCTCAGGCTGGAAGAATGGGCCCCAGTCTGTTTTGTCTGCATGAATGGAATGTGGCTTCAGCTTTGATGAGAACACCCCAAATCTCCAGAAATAAAAGTGTCAGCAGAATATATCTACCAGGGTTTTAACAAGTGGTATTTTAATTTGTTTGGAAATGCAAGAGGGTTTAGGGAAGAGAAAGAAGAGTTATGCAGGAAGCTGCTGAAGCACAGGTGTTAAAAACATGCACATTTTAAAAGGAGAGCTTGAGTTTTGGTGTGGTGACATGACACAGGATAGAGTTCAGCAGACACACTGGTTAACATGCCAAACATCTCTAACAAATCACTGTGGTCTAGCTTTGTTTATTGGGAATCACTTTAGTAACCTGAAGTCACAAATAAGCAGTAAATAACAAAAACTACAGATAAACACAGGTTACACATGCAAATTCCTGTTCACATCTCACATGTGCAGGTACATTAAATGCACAGTTCTAAAGAGTCTTGACAAAACCAAGTTTTAACAAAAAAAAATGGTGTTAAAATGCAGGTATGAAAACTTCCATGTGAAGAATATAAAGATACCTCTGTCCCTTTTAGGACTCCAATGCTGCTTTTGATATACCAGAGATGTACGACAGCGACAAGATTCAAGTAAAAGCAGGAAGAGCTTGAGGAAATAATACTGGTCAGAGAATGGGCATTTACTTCTCACTAAAAATACACGGAATAGCTGAATAGGAAAGTCTAGCAAGAGCTTAGGAAAAAAAAAATCACAAAGTTGTAAAGCTGACTAATCACTAATTTTCCTATTTGCTATAGATAACAGCAGTGACATTAAAAGAAACTGCAATTCAACATTTAAAAATGCAACTTACATTTAACGACTTTTCCAAAGTGAAATGCAATGACAGCCTTACACTCAAAATTAAACAGCGCTAGGCTCAGACCAAAATACGGAATGTTCTAGATAAAATAAAAATACAGTATTACTTTTCATTTTTTATTCAGAATGGAATTGAAAGACAATTTCTGAAGCTTGAAAGTAGTAAGTTTCATTTAAACGCAGTTTTCTTCTCATAGATGAGCTTTCCACAAGGGTGCAAGATTTCTTTTTCTGTAATAGCTTGAAGTGTCAAATGAAAAGTTGTTGCCATTCTCACATTAAGAACAAACTGTTGTCATTAACTTAACTGCATATGCTTTTTGCTACAACATTTAAACACATGAACAGACCTATAATGCCTACTGTATCTCACTAAAACAAAAAAGAATACAGTATCTCCATCTACTACTTGTACTGCTTTTAAAAAAGATTAACATTAAAAACAAAGCCACGTTTTCCTTACATCCTTCTTTTTTTTAACCTTCTTTCTTTTGCCTGAAGTCTTCTGCCATTTTATCCAGAATTTTCTGTTGAAAGAAAGCAGTTATATTGGGGATATATTTAAAGAGTTTCTCACAGGCACAACATAAAGAACAAAAACATAAATCCAATTTCCAAGTTTAAAATCTGTGAGCATCAATTGCAATTGCAAAGGTCATAACCAACAAGGCTGGCACTTCTCCCCACCCTGGAGTGGAGCTCTCCTTGGCAAGCCAAGGGAATTCCCTCCCCTTTTGTCATGGACTTGTGACTGAGCCACTTACCCGGGTGGAATCCGCCCTCTAGAGAGGCAGGGACACAATAGCTCAATATCTCCCTTCCCTGAAGAAGGGTTAATTTGGAAGTCTGAGGAATTTGGTACCGCTTTGGTGACATTTGGCAGCAACATCAATTCACCTATTTCATTCTCCCAGCTCTCCAAGAAAAGGAGACTCCCATCTCCAAGCAAGTGTCACTATGAAACAGAAGCTGCATTCCCCCCTTCCCTCCCCAATTCCAAACCCCACCACAGTCACACAAATCACCCACAAGCAGCTCACTGACCATGGAAAAAGCAAAGCAAATCATGTTTCATTCAAGTAATAAAGCTCCCAAATTAGCATTTTCCCCCCTTCCCTTTTTACATCAAGGCTTTAATGTCCCATAAGCAGGTACCTCAATGGAAAAAAAAAAAGAAAAAAGAAAAAAACACCATGGTGATGGATGAGGTGAATTTTCTTCCTACAAGATCCTGCATGGGAATTGATTTTCTGATCTACTCCTTCACAGTATTTGGTGACAATTTCTGTGCCATCTGCCTTCCTGGGCCCTTTGTTTATTTGGGGGTTCCCTGTTACTGCAAGAAGGCAAATGTTTGAATTATGAGGTGCCACATTCTCCTTCTCTGTGGAGCCCTTGGGGTTTGCTTTCAGCTCAGGGATCAACTGCCCTGCAATGCATTAATGTGACACTGCAGGACTATCAGAATTCCTCTGGGATTGCCCTTTCCTGGAGGTCATGTTTGCAGCTCACAGTATGAGGTTACAGCAGCAGCATTGTCACTCATGCCATGCAATCATGTGATACCTCATCCACTTAGAAAATGGAAAAAGTGCTCACAAAATCAGAAGTTGCAAAGGTTTTTCCTTTTTTAAACATATAAAAGCTTCATCTTAAGCTTTGTTGACTGGTTGAAAACATTCCCAAAGGGACAACTGGAAGGGATCTGGGCCATCTGTATTTACTCTGCATCACTACTTCTAGGCCTGGCCTTATTCCAATTGGAATTCCCTCTTTAATCCAAATTTACAAGATGAAAAAAAAATGCTGGAGCCACTCTTTAAACTGTGTATTCTGCATACTGTTTTCACAAGATGATGTTTTGGAGAGGTCTATCTAGAGTTGAAAGTGAATAAGCCAATTTCCACTGCCTGAAAGGTATTTTTATTGTCAGTCCAGTCTCGTTGAGCTCTATTCCCCAGAAAGAATCAAGCCATTTAAAATGAACAAGTTTTTGCCTTACCTTCAACTTTTGATAATGAGGAAGGCTGCTGCAATGGGTCTTTTTTGCAACATCTTCATTTGTGTAGAACAGGGAACACAATTTGCAATAAAACCCTGTTTTGGGTACCACATAATTCACACCTAGAGGAGTAAACACCACAAAATAAACTAAGAGATCTACTCTACATCATTTCTTTTAATGTCATATGTCATTTCAGCTAAATCTTAAAACCATAATTCACTTTACATTAAAAGCTACTTTATCTTTAAAAGTCTCTGTTTTAGTTTAGTCAAGGAGGGGCCTAGTAGTAACTAAATATGTGCAGTTTTTTTTTTTTTTTTTTAATTTAAAAATCAATCTTTTGGTTTAAGAGTCCATTTTATTAGGTCCTTCAAGAACTCACAACGTTTTGTGATCAGTTTTGGAGTATTTAATATGACTCTGAACTATTACCACTGTTGTGCTAGCAATTGAATTTGTGTTGCTAAAAGATACCTCTGTCAATTTCTGCCTAAGGAAGGGGTTATGAAAACTCTATGAAAAGAAGGAATAAAGGAAGAAAGTACTGGGTTTAGGGCAGGAGTGAAAAGGGGGAGGAGGGGAAAGCCCTAAAATGAAAGGCTATGGGGCAATGTATCGCCAAAAATAAAAGTCAGATGAAATGAGAAATGCTACTGCGATGCACAGAGACATTTTGGAAAAGAAACGGAAACAGCCTTACCAACAGGAATGTTTGGCTGGTATGGCCCAATCCTAAACTCATCTGGGACAAGAGGTTTCTCCAGAACACTCTTTGTTTCCTGCTCGCCCTGGGGGTCTGTGCTTTCCTGGGTGCTTTTCTCAGCATCCTGTGCTGTCGTAGCATCAGAACCTTCAACACTTTCAGCCTTGGCGTTCTCCTCGCTTTTTGTTCCGTTTTCTAACGTTTCACTCTCCTGCTCTGGCTCCTCAATCTTGTCCACCTTGATCTCTGCCAGGCTGTCCTCGCCCTTGCCCGCAGCCTTGGCAGCCAGCCCGGACTTGCGCAGTTTCTGGTGGTCGGAGTCCTCCTCGTCGCCCACCTCGTCCAGGGTGACGAAGCCCTCCATGCTGCGGGGGAAGCCGCCCACGTAGCGCTGCGGGGACAAGGGGCCGTGTCAGCTCAGCCTGAGTGCTGCCCTCAAACTCCCTGAGCTTCAGAGCACAAATACATCCCCCAAACTCCTCCTGTGAGAGCTGCCTTGCTCACTCACTCAAGGTTTAACCAGCTCTTTCTGTACCCCACTGCCCCCAGAATCAAGGGTTCCCAGTCGCAATGAGTTTTTTTTTTTTGCATCTGGAGTGGCCACTGTTTCACCACAGCAACGTAATTTCAACTTAAGAACAGAGCCAAAATCACTTAAATTCTCAAGATGAAAGTTCTTTTAACATGAGTACCTTAAGTGAAAGTAATTTTGGAGTGCACAAATTTTGTTTCTGAGAATCCCGCAAGATCCTTGAATTCATGGCCTGAACAGAAGGCAAAACCTTACAAGAACTATTGTCTCCACTAATGATATGAAAGTTCATCATCCACATTATAACAACCACTAAAACACAAACAAAACCCAACCCAAAGCCACCAACCACCCAAACTGTGAAAGCCTCTCAAAATCCAGGTTTCATTAGAAGAGGCACTGTCTAAATTCAGAATTTTTGGAAATGCTCCTGCTGATATGGAGATATCACTATTCCACATACTTAACAGCAACTGAGAGCAGGACTGAGGCAGCATCAGCTTTGTGAATGTGGGTTTCAAAGAATAAAGTTTGGCTCTGAAGCAGTTTGTCACAGCCAATGCCCACATACCAATAAGGAACACTAAGAAAACTGGGAAATGCCATTTGCATGGCCAGTATCCATCTCAGCACCATTAACCAGGTTCCTGACAAGGATCCCCCAAAACTCAGATCCATGCACATCTCATTCACTAATCAGGAACGTGCCTTTCTTGCAAAACAACATTCCAAGTCAACAAATTACTACAACTTTGCACACTACTCCACAGAACTGAGTGTGATTAACAAAGCAGGCAGGACATAAAAACCACAAGAGTGTGGGATATGTGGTGAGAAAAAGGGAATTCACAGCAAGTAGCTTGTGACTGGAAACACCTTGAACACATTTCTTGTCTTTCTCCAGTGGGAAAGGGGCCCTGGCTGACTGCAGATGGCCCCAACTGCCCCTCAGTTTAAGGTGTAGCTGTACATCCAATTCTGTCCAAGCCCAGATTAGCCTCAAGCTCCCATTCCACTATTTTCGAACATAATTTCTGGCTCATGGGTAACTGCAGGCAGTTTGCTGAGAAACTGCTTGGGAGAACACAGCTCCTGGCTAGAGTATTAATCAAAAAAGGGGTGAAAAGCAAGCAAATCCCCAGCAAGCAACAAGGGTAGAAGCCCCAAAATTAAAGCTTCTGTCAAAACAGAATCAGGGATCTATAACTGAATCCACGTGCAAGTTACACCCAGTGAGATCTTCCATTTTCTTCACAGAGCTTTAACACCTGTTCCTCTCCAGACAGGTGTTTTAAAGGCCCACAGAGGAAGGTCTGCACCAGAATGTACATGGTGTGCTACCTAAGTTAGACAGGGCTTCCCCCACTCAGCAGCTCACTGTGTGAGTTACCTTTTTAAGCTTTTTCTTGGCTGCTGGAGTGGTTGCAGCATTGCCCTCAGTTTTTACAGTTGCATCATCAGGCGTGTCCTTTTTTTCCTCAGTAGCCACATCACCTAAATTGGCAACATCTGCATCCTCTCCTGCTGAGCTGCCACTTTCTAACAGTGCTGCTGCCTCCTCCTCATCCACCAGCAGCTCATCTTCAGACTCCAGGAGTAAACTGGGCTCATCTTGCTCTGTCTGTTCCCCACTTTTGGCACCTGAAGGCTCAGCAGCATCCTCCTGTTTCTCCTCTTTTGCTTTTTCTTCTGTATTGCCACTTTCAGGTTTCTGAGCAGGTTCTGTTTTGGACTTCTTATCACTGGGAGAATCTTTGCTGTCTGGGGAATATGTTCTCTTTCTGTAAAGAACAAAGAACATTGCTGCTTGTAAACCTGGAGAGAGTCCAGAAATTACTAAAGAAAAAGATCATATTTCTTTAGACAACCCTAGAAACTATTGTGTTTCAGTTCAGAAAATGGAAAGCTGAGGGAAACCCTGAAGGACATCATTCTTCAAACATACAAAAGGCTGCTCCAAGGAGAAATTATCCTTACAAGACAGGACAACTGCTTGTGGGTTTAAATTGCAGGAAGGCAAGGCTAATTAGGGACTGCAAAGGATTTCCTGAGGAGCCTGAAGAGGCTGTGAAATCTCCATCATTAGAGGAAGAGGGTGGGTAGCATATTTGAAACAGTTAATCTCTGGGCACAACCTCCAGCCATTTGATCTCAAAGGTTGCCTTTTTTGTATTGTTTCTATACTCTGTATAAGGTATTTTCATATTTCCTTTAAACAATATCATGCTTTAACAATAGGAAATTACCTGGTTTTATCCTTTTTCAGCAGTTCAACTCCTTTGTTGGGAATCTACAACAAAATTTTAGAAATCTGTGAGTCACAGCAGATTATGACTTACACAACTGCTGCAGCATTAATTCAGACCAGAATCCAATCCAGCCAAGTCCTTCCAGCTACATTAACCCCCAGGAGCTCTGTCCATGTCACCCACCAACTGATCAGTAAACCTTTATTTCATGTCAGACAGGATCTGACCAACCTAGAAATCCCCTGCCTGTATTCACAGTAATTATTCAATACAAAACAAATGGGATATCCTGCTCCAGAAAATTCACATACAATTCTTGGTTTGTTTATGAACCAACAGCATGTAGTGCAGGCACTGGCACAAATCAGTCCTAAGCTGTACTTTTTTCCATCATTAATGAAAACCTTTAGCAGACTCCCATCACTTGAACTGTTTATGAATTACTGAACAGGAAATGTCACTTGTAGGCAGTAACAAGGAAATCTATTCCAATTGCCTCTAAGTGCTCATTTTGCTGCACTACCATGTGCATCACTAAGATTTCTTCAAGCTCCACAACAAAGCTGATGTTTCTAGGAGACAGCCTGACACTTCAGATTTCTCCTACTTTCATTATCACAGGACTTTATTATTATCACAGAATATTCTGAGTTGAAAGGGATCCATAAGGATCATCAAGTCCAGCTCTCCAGTGAATGGCCCAAAAGGGTTGAACCCACAACCTTGGCATTATCAGCACCATGCTCTGACCAGCTGACCTCCTCTCAGTTTTCTACCTACTGTCACAGTCTGATGAAGAACCACCTATAATTGCATGGATATTACCCTAGTGTTATGTAAAAAAACCCTTCAGTCAATCTTTCCCTCCTTTATATCAGCTGCACAGGCAGAGGTGCAGTTCTAATACATTGTAAGTTTTCACAAACCTTCTTCATTTTCAAAGATGAAGGGGAAAGAAAAAGGATCCCACATTAGAGAATGTTCTAAATGGAGTAATTTTAATTAAAATCTACATAATTTACTCTAAAATCTGAATTATAGCAACTGGGTTTAATCTGAAAGGAATATCCTTTAACTTGTCTCATAACACCACACTCATGCCAAGTAACTGCACTTGAGGAGCCAGAAAATATCACATCCAACTGTTCAATTTTACATGCAACACTGAATTTTCAATAAGCAATGGCTGTCATCTACTTCCCTTTACATGTTCAACTACAATTAAAAATTCCTTACCCTTAACACCAGTTTCTTGTATTTTTCAGATAAATCCACTTTGACACATCTGCCTTGGAACCAAAGGGCTTTGTTGGCACAATGCTCAACCATGGCCAAAGCATCTTCTCTGGTCTCCATCTCAATGAAGGCCTGAAAAGATTAAAACACACATTACAAAGGACTCTGAAACACACAACACTTTTCCAGGCAGTGATTTAACTTAAAACACAGCATTTCCAAATACTGAAACAAAATCATGAGGTTTAACTACATCTATCCTCACCAAACACTTTAACATTTACCCAAGTGCTCTACAAACCCCAGCTTTTCCACTCAGAACATCTGTCCCATAGACAGTTCTGAAATTAAACAGGCATTCAAATAATCTGCCAAAAAAGTCACCATAAAGTAAAACATGATTTAAATAAAAAAGTATCAGGACAATGAAACTCTTATTTAGTGCTTATGTACCTGGGAATTTCAGGGTAGCTGTGAGACTACCTCAGTATTTTATTTTTGGTTTTTGAGAGAAGGCTGAAACAGAAAGGCAGCAACTGCTGCTCCTCCAGCTTTGTGAGGAGATCTCATGAGGCTGCTGAATGAGCTTTAAACCAACACATCTGGGTTGGAGTATCCTTGCCAAAAAAACTGAAAGCTGTTTCAGCAGCCAACTTAGACAGCAAAGGGATTTTGTTTTTCCAGTGAAAAAAGGTCAGGGAGGACTTCCTAGGGGTCACACAATAGTTCAGTAATTTTTCACTTCTCAAGTGTGGCATTAGGGGATTCAGGCACCCATCTCTTTGTAAGAGCAGTAGAACTTTCTTTTTTACTCAAGAGAGCAATGAACTGGGACAGTAAAGCTTAAAAAATTAGAGCTAAATAGTTTAAACTCCTGTATATTTATAGAAACCTTGACCATGCACATCCAAAGCATTTCACTACACACATGCAATGGTCTGTCTTCAAATCTTTCTCTTCCAAGCTAGAAAAGCACAGTAGGACTGCTTTTGTTTAAAGAATGAAAAATAAAGGGTGAATAAAAGAAACATGTAACAGTGGAATATATTTATGTTTCATAGAAAATGTTTTTTCAGCCCTAAGGAAACAATCCCATGGGTTTTTCAGCCCTAACAAAACAAGGCTCCAGGCAGGAATCTGCATAATCCAGTAATTCAACTTCCTTACTGAAATACATTTGTTCTGTTTTTAAAGCAGTTCATATCCCAGGGACATCCCACAGGAAGCTCCAAAGCAAACCCCTGACCTAGACAGACCCTGGGTCATTTCCAAACCTATGCCAGAGCACCAAGTCCATATATGCCCCAGGTGAAGGTGTAATTTTTTCCCAGTTAACCCCCCTTCAAGGCCTGCCCCAGGATTCCCCTGCTTCACCTGGCTTTTCATTCTCATGAGGATGTAGTTCTTGATCTTGCCATAGGGCTCAGCCAGCTTGAGCACGGCGTTGTCGGAGTAGCCCGAGTGGGGCAAATTGCTCAGGTGGATCACACGACCGAGCTCTGGTTTTGGGGGCTCAGTCTTTTGGTCAGGCTTACCCTCAGGTTTCTAAGATTAAAAGGGAAAGGGTTTTTTTAAGATCCATATAAAAAATATAGTGACTGTTCCTTGATTAATCTGATGCACTGAAAAGTACAGAAATTAGGAATAACTAAAATGCAGCAGCCTCATAACACTGACTGCCCCAAATTAAAATAAGGCAATGCTAAAAAAGCAGAAGTGTTTTACCTTTATTCTCTTGTATTTCTGTGACAAGTGGACTCTGACTGGTTTACCAAACACCAGGGCAGGTGTTGTTGAATAATATTCCACTGCAGCCTGGGCATCTTCAGTGGTTGACATTTCAATAAATGCCTGAAATCATACAAAATCAAATTAAGTGCTGTTCTTTCAGGAATCTAATTTTGTTTCAAATTTTCAAGCTCTTCCATGCTTCCTTATAAAAATAACTGCATCAGAAATGAAAACTGCTTTTTGGTTACAACATGAACTGACCTGCAGAACTTGGCAGACACTTTATTTAGGTGCACAAACAAAACAATTTTGTTTGTTTACATTCCACCTAGATTTGGATTCAAAACATTCAATTGCTTCCTGCTTTTTCCACTTCTACAGTATTGCTTTTTTTCACACTTCAAAATAAGGCACACTCCATAATACAAACTAAGATCAAGTAAGTTTTCAGATAGCTTTCAAACAAGAGCAGAATGTGGTGTTGTTGAGAAAGCAATGAAAACCAACCAGGAGGATTTTCCAATATACAAGTGAAAATGCAGAAATGAGCATTGCTGGAAACACTCCTTTCCTTTCCTTTCCTTTCCCACATGCCCCGATGCCAGATGTGCCATCTCAGTGGGTGGCTGAGCAAGTCCTTTGCCAAAAACAAAGCTCAGACAGTGACAGGAAGCCCAGCAGACACAGCAGCCAGCCCCACCAGCAGTGCCCTGGGACCCAACCTCACCTCATTGATTTTGTTCAGAATCAGGTGATTTGTGATTATCCCAAAGGGTTCAACAAGCTGCAGCAGCTGATATCTCAGGTTCTTTCCCCTCTGGAAATCCATGATGTGCACAACTCTGCTTGTTTCCTGTTGAACACACAGCATGAGAAATCCTGAGTACCAACAAACCTAATTCGGCCAAGGCTCTGCTCTACTGGTGTAACTGTTTAAGTTTCTAAAAACTATTTTTAACTATCTTCACTAGTGACCAAAGGATGCATCCAGAAAAGGCACAGAATTTCTATGGATTTCCAGAGCAAGATGCCTGCCATGCCAAAGCTCCCTTTCCTTAAGTTCATTTCCCACAGCTTTATGATAAAGAGAACCTCTAAAGAAGTTCTGTACACTTTTGGAATAAATATTTTGTAGAGTACTCAACACAACAAACTCCCAATCTCCTGCCAAAGTTTCAGTACTTCCACACAAATTTTAAAATCTCACTTCTAAAGACAATCAACTAATTAAAAACAAAATCCACACCTTAAGCAAACACAGAAAAATTGTACAACAAAAACGTGAGTTAAAAAAAGGAAATAATTTCAATACTAACCACTCTGCCCTTCTGCATGTGTCTGGGTCCTTGCATATTTCCATTTCCAGCTCCTTTAAGAAATTAAATTAATAAACAATCTTAGTTAAATCTGTAAGACTGGGATTAATGTGTCTCATCATGAGTTCTTAAAAGATATGTCACTTGTAATACCAGAGTGCGATCAAGTTCTTAAAACTAATTATTTCATTGCACTCTAAAAAGGCTTTTTATTTATTTCAGAGCTCTTGTAACCTGGGGTCCACACATCACCAATTCAATCACAATACCCATTAAAAAAATCCAAAAAACCAAACACAAAAAAAACTCCCTTTCAAATAGTTTGGCCTACAGTTAAATCTGAGATACTTTGAAAAATTAATTATGTTATTTTAATGTTATAAAGTATGAATGCATCTATAATCTAAAAAGTGCAATATTTGTAAGTAAACATAGTAATGTGTAATATTTGTAAAAAATTGTGTAAAAAAGTGTAATATTTGTATGTAAGCAAGTAAAATATTTGTACTCTGTCAGGATATCCAGGTAAATTAATTAGTTTTGCTCTTTTAGTTATTTGAACTATCTAAAGGTAGGAAGTAAGAGCATCAGGCAAGAATCTGATTCTTAACCTCCTTTCCTGAGAGGAAGAGGTTTGCATCATCCATCTTCCCACTTCTATTCCAATTTATTTCTCATATTCACTTGAAAATAGGGGGAAAAAACACTTAGGACACTGAATTCTTACCAGAAAACTGCACCAACATGTAGCTACTCAGAACACAGACAGAAAAATCTCCTACATAGGAAAAAAAAATCCAAGTGCTCAACACATGTAGATTAATCTCAGTTAAAAATCCCCAGCCATAGGGAGGTGGCAGCTGGCAAAAAGGTGAAGTGTGGGAACTCAGTACCAGTCTTTAATCCCACCACAGCCAAAGTATTTTAGCTCTAGTGCTGAGAAAAAGATTTTCCTTTACTGTTTGAGAACACCAGTGACAAATTAAAGCAAGAATAAAAAAAAAAAATCACAAAACCCCTGAAAATAAGCCTGGTGAAGGTAGGTGCCTGCTGAGGTTACCTCTGGGCCCAACAGGAGGTCCTCCAAGGTGGAATGGAGGTGGTGGTGGTCCCAAAATTCCCGGTGCAGGGTTTGTAGATTGCTGCAACATAAAGGGATCACCCCTAAAAAAAAAGGAGAAAACACACTGTCATTTTAAACCAAGGAACTGTGAAGCTTTCATTCACAAAACACCCTAATTTCTGCAGAGCTTCTATGCACACAACTCAGGCTACTTTTACTGCTGCCCTTCAGATGGACAACAAAGGGAGGAACCCATTTGAACAAAAAAAAAAAAAAAAAAAAAAAAAGCTGTTCACATAAAATGTTAGGAACTCCCTTTGCTTCAAATAAACAATTATAAATACTTCAAAATTAATTACTACTTACATTCCATGTCCTGAATCACTGTCAGGATTCCATTCTGGGTATCTTAAAAGAAACAAAATTAAAAGAAAATGTAAGAAACATGCCATCTCCTCTAGCTGTGTAACACAAGCAGCAATACCTGGAGGTGTAAGACAGCTGCAGCACAGGCAACACTCCAGGCCCACTGCCAGAGCCATGAGCAGCTGACAGAAATGCTGCTCTTCAGGACAAACTCCCTACTCTGTTTGCATATCTGCCGGTTTTACAAGAAAAATGTACAAGTGGTATCAACAACTACAGTTACAACAGATTCTCAACTGCTAAGTTCTAGCTGTTACATATACATCAGTAGGATTCCAAAGCTATGAACCAGGATCCCTTTTTGTCCTGAAGATGCTCCAAGTTGCTTTTATCCCCTAGAAGGCACAGTAAGTTTTCTAAACTTGCTTTGTGCAACTGTTATTTATAATCAGGGAACACTGTGAGCTGGAAAGGACCCCCAAGGACCATCCAGCCCAGCTCCTGGCCCTGCACAGGACAGCCAGGAATGGCAGGGTGTGCCTGAGTGCTGTCCCAGGCTGAGCCCTCCTCCCCAGTTACTGTACTTCCAGTTCATACATTTCGAGCAGCAGCTGACAGCGGCGGCTGTGAGTCGCTCCATTGATGTGATGGTTCCACTCCTGCACAAAGTAAACAAGGCACAATTAGCAGCCACACAGGGCGGCCCTTCCCACAAAGTCATGGCCTACAGCAGCGTCTGCTCTGCTAAGCTGCAGTTTTGCAGATCCATAGAATGGAATCTGTGCTGGTGCTTTGAGGAGACACTGACACTGGACCTACCTCTTCTCTGCTAACCTGGCTCAAAAGGTGCCTGATGGGAACGGGGCTGCTGCTGCCTCAGAGTGCAAAACTCCCTGGAAAACTCCAGCCCAGGCACAGAGGGCCATGGCAGCCTTTGCAACTGAAGGCTGTTTGTATCTCTTCAGGCATTGCAGAATTTCCTCTACTCTGCTTCATTCCTCAGATTTCTACAGATTATTATGAAGTAAGACTCAAATTTTTAGAACCATAAAGAGGCCAAGAAATTGCACGGAATTCAGAAAGGAAAGACTAAAAGAAACCTAAGTGCATAGCTAGGACAAACTACAAATATATAGGTGAAATATAAAATATATGACCACTTGAGGGGAATAATAAAAGAAAAAAGCAGATCTAAACCAAGATGGTACAAAGGAGAAGTAATGAAATTGAACCATATTATCCAGGTAAAACCCCTCCTGGTTCTGGTTTAAGCACTAGAAAGGAATGAGGGATTTCTGCTTTTTCTCTGCAGACCATTTTAACTACAAAGGGAGTTACTTATTTTAGTGCCTGAGCTCTGTATCTTTATACTCTTACAAGTACAAACACAAATCTGTGCTTTATTCACATTTGTGAAGTGACAGAAGCTCTGGAGTTTCCCTGCTGCACATCTGGGAGCCACAGCCTGACCTTCACTCTGCTGCTCCTCAGGGAAGAAAAGCACCAGCAGAGATAAACAGGGGGGAGAGTTATTCAAGAGCCTTGGGGCTGAAGGTTTTCTCCAACTGAAGGTTTTTTCTTATCAGCCACATTTTCAACTATGAACACAAAGTGCACTGGCAACTGCTTTATGCGGCTCTTCTTAAATGTCTGCTTCTGCTCAGCACCCACAAAGGATTTTTGCCTAATCCCTTATCTTTCCAGATTTTTGGTCTCTGCCACACTACAGCAGTCCTGGATACAATGAGACATTCCCAAGGCTCACTGTAGTGTTTCCATATGTTAAATGCCTATCCTGCACTTCCTACAAAGGAGAAAAATCTGGATTTAAAGTCTCTCATAAAGTACTACAATATTACTCCATGATGCTCCTGACATGGAGCAAGATGAAGTCATCCCTTTTAGCAAGATGTAAAATGAGAGCACCACTTTTTCTTGTTAACTGCACAAGATGTACGCTCTGCAACTATAAATAGGCTGGCAATTAGGATGAAAAATACCCACCAAAAAAAAAAAATCTATGAACCATTCAATACAAAGTTTCTTCAGTTCAGTACCTGCTACCAAGTGTTAGCATTACACTCTAGAAAATAGTCCTTTAAACCCTAAACCCCTCTAAATTCAGGGGCTGGTTCCACCAGACATAACATGCTTTGAATCTGTCTCAACACAAAACTGATGTAGAAGTTATCTGCAAACCACAAGCAAAGTTTGGGAGATTTAATTCTATTAAAATGCTTTCCAATTGGCAGAAAAGGGGGATGTGATTGCAAGTTCAGATTTCTCTTCTCCCCCAGGGAACAATGGCAGCTCATCTACAATAACTTTTTATTACACAATTCTTAATCTGGATTCCCTTTGCTGCCTGCACCCATTTGGAAGCATCCCCTCCCCAGAGTTTTGGGGCACCAGATTATTTGTATTTACAGGAACTCTTTAACACAAAGGCCCCAAGCTGAGAGAGAGAAAACCTGAACTGAGTTTCTGGAAAACCCAGATTCCCCTTTGGCTGGGTTGATGCAAGCCAGAGGACACTCTGTTCCTCAGAAAATGAGGCCACACTCGAGCACCTAATTTTAGCCAGCCCTCTCCCAGGGCCACAGCCAGGTTCTCCCTCTGAGATGTACCAGGTTCAAGCACTTCACCTCCAAATTCATCTGCTCAGGTTGCATCAGCCTTTTTGTCTCTGGCAGGAAAACAATCCCTCCACATCTAACACCTCATTCCCTGATAAAGGGATCAGGATTGACAAAATGCCTGAAGAACTGGGGCACGATTTACTTCACAGACAGAAAATAAACTTCATCTTAAAATATACACACATCAAATAAAGAAGCAATTAAGAACATCACTAAAATTTTTAAAAAATAACACCAGAAGACTACTCTGCCAATTTAATTTACACTAAGGATATTTAACACCTTGCTTGCATTTTAAACACACATAGCTTGATCAAACACTTTTTAAAATCACCGATATTTTTATTTGGAGGTGGGGAAAATGATATTTTGTTACTACAGTAATAAATTTACATAGTCCCAGCTATGAAAAGCATTCCCTTTCTGCTTTCCATACATTTCGGTTCAAATCAGATTACTTTAAAAGTTATGTTTTACTTGATTTGATTTTGTGGGAGACACAAAATAAGGAATTGTGTAATGGTTGGGTATACAAAGCAGAGGAAAGAAGGAGAGAAAGAAAATTCTTGTGGTGACATGATTTCTGAAATCAGAAATAAAGCCTCGACTTGGGTCATAAGAACCAGATGATCCAACCACAAGTATTTTACTGTGTACTAGCAGTTTTAAAGTCAGAGTATATTCCTAAAAAGAAAAAATCTTTTACATGTTACAGAAGAGGTCAGCCACTTAGGTTATGCTGTTAAAAGAATTTGGTATTTCTCATACCTGGAAAGGTATTTCCATGAGGATATCCTTTCATTAGATCTGCAGTCCAAAGCACACTAAGAGTCACGAGCCTTTAAAATAAAGAGCTAAAAAGACCCCTACTTACAGGATTACTGGTTGCCATCTTCAAGGACCTCAGAAGTTAATGTTTTCAATCTAACCAAATGAAGTCCTTTTACAGAACTGAGCATGGCAGCTAAGCTGTTAACACTTAAAACTTTAGTGAAAATAAACGTCAAATACAGGAGACGAGAAACCTGGATTACTGTATTTTGTATCAAAAGTAATTAAAGCAACACAAGTTCATAAACTGTCAGATCAGGTGGAGCCATACAGCTTGTGCTCTAGAACTGGTTTGATCCTTTCCTTGCAGGGAAAGAATAATTCTTGTGTTTCAAAAAGATCAGATGTACAGAACAGCACTTTTTGAGAGGTAACTGTAAAGAAATGGTTAGTAACAGCAATTCCACATTGTATCAATTTTACAGTAACAGCATGTATTATGTTTTCAATTGAAGGCCTTCAAGCTAATTAGCCACTAATTGAGACAAGAGGGGCACTGTATTAGCCAATTAGCCAATTAAATTGCCTAGTACACTGGAAATCAGCAAGATGAGTACATTGGAAAAGGTGAAAGTGAGAAGGCTCTGAAAACACCATCTGAATCATGTTGAGCAACCTGCTCCCTTTGCAGAGCTGCACTAGGTGTGGATAACTAAGAGGGAAGTTCCAGCATCACCGAACACACCCGAAGATCCACTCTACTCGTGAGCCAAGTAAAGAACACTACTAGGAACACAGAGCAGGATACTGCAACAGCAGACTGATTGCTGGGAGAGTCTACAGGGATAGATGCAACATGTGACAATAAAAAGTGAGTCTGAAGTGTTCTAAGAGAGTTGTGAAAAAAGGAGAAAAATGACGACAAATTTCAGCCATAGTATGAGATAGAGTGTTAAAGTGAAATTAAAAAGGCAAGAATGAGCTAATCTAAAACGTGGTTTTTACTTTTGCAAATAAGTTCCAGGGCTCTACATTAACTCTTTCCCTCTGGACAGGGAAAAAGCAGAACTGTGCAAGAATGCATCTTAACTACATATAAATCAGCAATCAAGACAGATGTGGAGGAGAGCTGAAACTAGCTTCCGGAATGGCACAGTAGATACACTGCAAAAAAACCCCAAACCAACAAAAAAATACCAAAACCCACCCCAAAACTGCTTGAATGCCAGATGTTTGTGGTTAAGAGAACATGTAGATGTAAAATATAAACAAGATACCCCAGTAGATGATAGCTGTTTGACTTGAAGTTAAGCAATCTGGGCAAATAAAATACATTAATGTAAAGCCCTGGTTTACAATGTTTGTCAACAATTACCTTGCAAATAAACCAAGTGCCTTTTTCACTCTCAAACCAACTTTCAGATCATTTCAAAAGCAACCAGGCCATAGAAATAATTAAAGAAATAGGTAAAAACAGAACAGATACTACAACGTAAAGGAAAATAGAAGTATCTGGTGCATAACTCACCTTATTAGAATGAACTGGCATATCACATATAGAGCACAGATGGGGATAACCCTTCGGTAAGAATCCATGGAAGTCTTCAATATTGCTATTTGGAGGAGCACCTCTCTTTTTCTCAAAGAGAGATCTCTCGGGACCAGGACCACGACCCATTCTGTCATACTCACTGTCAAATTTATGATAGTTATGCGAAGTCTCACCATAAAAAGATTCATCCCTACACCTTTCTCCATCTCTCAATCTGTCATCTTCATAATCCATTCTGTCATAATAACCAGATTCTTGAGAACGACTTCCATGGTCATAGTCAACCACTGGGTTGAGACTAGGACCACGATCATCAAAGCTATCTCTTCTAAAATGCCTTTTTTCTTCCCAATCATCCCTAGGTACTCTGTATGGTGGTTCCCGTGTGGATGATCTGCCATCTCTACCATAACCTTCTTCAGCTCTCCTCCTTTTAAGTTGTAGAAGGATCTGAGGCAAGTTTTCAGGAGTGATCTTGTCCTCTGGATAGCGACTCAGTTCATCTAAGTCTCTAGCAGACAGACCAAAGCTGGCCAAAATGTTTGTGGCCTGGTCTGCATCTCCACGGTGCTGAGAAGACAAAGGGAGCGGACCTCTACTTCCAATGTTAAATATAGACTGCAAATTATGGGAAGAGGTACTACCAGAAGACAGTGCACTATGAGATCCTTGTTGGTTCAATGAAGAACTCATTCCAAGATTCATTAAGCTAGCAAGGCGTGCAGTACCCTGGTTCATCCTTCCAAGAGATGCTGGCATATTTAAAGACTGGGTAGCAGCAGCAAGAAGGCCTATTCCTGCAGAGAGGTCACGCCCATGACCTTGTGAATCCCTACTCAGAGATGACTGCTGGAATGACTTGGACATTGTAGAACTAGAGCTTGTCTACTTTATGGATCAAAAAATTCTTTTTGTTTAGTTTTTTTTTTTTTTAAGATGGCTGCAAAGAGAGCTCACACTAGAAAGCTAGGCAAACTTCACTTCAAAAACGGTAACGCCAAGAAAGAGGATCAATAATGACTGCAGATCTTCTTCAAGCTGAGAAACACCAGACAATTCTGTAGAAAAACAAGCAGTTTTAGTCATAAATCCCTTTAAACAGATGCAGTTTTAAACTTATGCATCATGTTGAGCTAAAAAACATTAAAGATCTCAATCTTACAAGGCTTTTATCACATAACAGATTCAAGAGGTACCCAGAACCTACATATATTATTGCAGATAAAAATACAGTAGTGTTTCCTATACATACTACTCTTCTTCCACAAAAAGCTACTTTCACACTGAAGAAAGGTGAATTTCAGAAGTTTGTGATGTCTGAAAGCATCTATAAAGTTTACTGACATGTAAGTCTTGATCTCTGGTTAATGGCTTTATTCTTACCCTACATTACTGTACTGTGTCTGTGAGAAGAACACAAAAAACTTAGGCCCATAGAATCCAAGATGACTTTGGCATATAACACATATTTGAAAATGAAACCTCTAGCACCACAGAACAGGACGAAAGGAAGTTAAAAGTAACTGAAGTTTGGGCAAAAAGTTTCTGCTATAAGATCTGTAAATAAGACCAAACACAATATTCAGTCTTTACGCAGTAAAATTCCAATTACTGATGTGAAGACAGATGTGAACAAGAAAAACAAGTTTTACATTTTGCAGGAAGTAAACAAGACCTCTTGTTCCAATTGCAGTTACACTGCTAACAGCATTTCTGAAGGGATTCTTTACTCTGTTACATGGCAGCTGTGACACACCAGCCTGTACTCTCAGACCTCAAACTAAACAAGGTCAGGCTTAGTGCAGGGATGGGAGACCCAAGGAAAACCCTGCTCCTGCAGGAAGAGACCCCAGTGAGTCAGGAGATGGCACCACATCCCAGTGGCACTGGGGCTGGCACTGACACCGTGACCACCTGTGGGAGTTAAAGATCCTAAACCACTGCTCACAAGAGAGAGGTGACTCTTTGGTGCCCCACTAAACACTGACCTAGCACTCCAACATTAGGTTCAACTGCATTTACACAAAGTTCTAACTAAACAATCCATTAATATCCACAGCATGCTGCAATGAATACATTTCATAAAATGTTCTTTCAGGACAGAGCAGGAATAACTGTAATACTTCACCCCATCCTCCTCCAGCCTTGGAACAGATACACAAAGTTCAAAGCAATTCAACACGTGAAAATATTCCAGCAGGAATAATCTGCTCCTGGGTCCCCAACACTGCCAGTGTGGGCAGAGCAGCTCTGCCTCTCCAGCAGAGCCACCGAGGAGCACATCAAACACACAATCACTGGGAAAAGAAACAGGCACAGGCTGCACAGCTGCAAATGAAGTCAGCTCCCAAGAGAACAGGTAGTTTGGGGAGGAATGGAAAGGACAAAATGAAAGCAAGGATTTTCCTTGAAGAGACCAGCTCTGCAGGAGGCAATGGCTCTTGTACTGGAAAGAGAAGGAAAAAGGTCAAGGTTAGAGGTCTCTAGCTCCACTGCCTGCTCAATACACAGCCTGTTCCAACACTGCACAAAGCTGAAAAGCACTTGGGTTTTTCTCAGTAGCAGCATGTCACAAAACTATGCATTTATGTAAAAAAAACCAAAAGATTCCCTGAAAAATACACAAAACACACATAACTCCTACAACTCCACCTTTGCCAACTAACTTCTTTATACAATTTGCTACACACTCTGTTATCAATGCATTTAAACTCATCTCAGCTACATTTTTAAGATTCAAATATGCTGGAGTCATTAAAATGAAGCTTAACTGTGTGACATTTGTTAAGAATAAGAGATTGAGAAACATGGGTATGAAAATAAGTTTGAAAGTTCTGAGGCAGAAGACAGAAAAACACTGCAGAAAGCTTCAGAGGAAAACAGTAACACAAGAACAGAGGGGGAACATACCAGGTGAATTCTGAGGGAGATGTCCCAGAGAAGGGGGCCACACTGGAGGACACCCGAACACAAAGCACTGAAGAACTACATTGTAAAAATCAAAACTCTTCTGAGTTCAAACAGAGAGGAACTCTAATATTCACCTGGGTACCATGCTTTTATCTTACATTCATTCAGTGTTCTTTGAAGTACTTTTATGACAATTTTACAAGCTAATCCTTACTCATTTAATTTTTACACCTGAATTTCTTCCTAGTTCATTCACCCTCTTTCAGAAGGGTTTGAAGCTGAACTTACTGGGTTCTTCATAAAATCAGGTATTCCAGAGGGCCCTCTGAGCTGAGCCAGCAGGAATTCCACAGATACCCCTGTGGTCAGGACAGGCTCACTGTGTCCTGCTGTTAGTGCAAGGACCAACATTATTCAAGTTTCCACCAAATCAGGAAAGTTCTCCACTTTTGAAAAACACCCTTTATCTGAACAAATGCTCCCTAATCCTCCTGTCACAGCTGTCAAGTGGCAGTTCATTGTGTGCTGCTGCAGAGATTAGCAGGGTGCAAACCCCATGGCACCCCAGGCTGGCAGGACCAGGGCTGCAGGACCCGATGGTGCCATGCTGAGACCCCACTGCAGAGCTTCACAGAACCACACCCAGCTCCTGCAGCTGCAAACACCCAGGGAAGGGGCAAAGGGAAAATAAAAACAGGAAAGATGGCAGAATAACCAAGACAAAGACATAGAGAGGGACAATCTTATGGAAAAGCATGAAGTGGGACAGTAAGACAAGTGTATGATGAAGACACAGCACAAGTTGGCAATTGGTACTAGTCAGGAAATGCCCTACATCCAATTAGGTACTTGAGTACTTAAATTAACCAGTTTGAATATCCTCAAAAAACCACTATTTATCACACCATCATCTTACAACAGCTGCTGCACTCCACTCCTAACCAAGCCCATCCTTTAAGACAACAGAAAGAGGTGGGGAAGAGCTCTACCCTCACTCCAAGGATGTTTAACTTCCACAGGGTCAGGTTTAACGTGGTCCTAAGGCAGCACTTGCTGTGCTGCTGATTCCATCCCAGTATCTGATGGGGACAGGTTCCCATGGAGCAGGGCCAGCTTTTGAGACAGGGTGCCATCAACTGAGTCACAGCAACAAGATGGGCAGGACTGAACAGAGCTGCCTGAGAGCCAGACATGAATTAGTTCAAAGTGTTGTGCTACTTGTTCTCCATGAAATTTCAGCTAACTGGGAACAGACAGCCTTGCAGGTAACACCTTTTTTAAAGATCTCTGGGGAAAAATTTGGCCATATTAAGATTTGAAAATATATATTATCAAGCAATCTTGAAATAAGTTGAAAGTCAAAATGTTATTAGATTTCCAGACAATGAAAACAATTTGTATCTACAAGTTGCAAAAGAGTGTTCTATAAAGGCAGACAACAAAAATAAGGAATTTGAATCCTACAGAGTACACTGTTATCAAACAGAGCCCAAAATGAGGCTGATTTTTAAACACTGTAGAAGGTTTTTCTCTTAGTGTAAATCTGAACATATCTTTTCAATAAAGCTAATGAATATGAACTCTTGCTCCAATATTAAGTTTGACCTGACAACAGTTTAATTCAGTGAATTTTTGGAATATATTGATCATGCTGAACACAATAACCTCAGCTTGTCACCTTTTATGGAACACAAATAGGCTGAAAATAAGTCCCCAGCTCCCTGTTCCTTTTGCCACTCTCAGGGGGTTTTAACTTATGCAGAGTTACTGTAATTTTAATGGTAATCTTGCTCTTAGAAGAACTCTTTTTTTACCCATTCCTCTTCCACTATTTATAAAAAAAGTGTTAAAAATTACAAGTAACTGTTTTCACTTTCTAGTCAGCTTCACTTTCACTTCAGAACACATTGAATTAGAACAAATAAATCAGGTAAAAAACCAAAATTTTATGGTAAAAACCTGAAATTATCTACAAGCTGAAAAGCACACCCTCATTTTGTAACAACACAATGCTTTTGCAGACCGTACACCCTTGGGAAAAAAGTACCACAGAAGTTTTTGGAAGTCTGCTCTTTATAAACATCTATAGGTTTTCCTTATCTCTTACACATCATACTCTGTGTGGCAATCCCTTCTGCCATGGGACAATTCTTCTGCTCCTTGGCAAAACTGGCTCCAGCACATCATGGCAAAAAGAGCTATTGAGGGAAGAGATTGGAATTTGGACACACAGCCCCCCCACGCTGGTCTGAGAATTAATGGTAGCAAAACCAAGAACTTGCAAGGAAATTGGAAGCAGATGTTGTCTAGTTGCTGAATGACCAAGTACAATGGATCTCAAATCCAAGGGATTAACTTTTGGACAACACAGCAAAGGCCACTGCATTGCCCAAAGGCAAAGGAGGAATTGCCCAGCTGCCTCAGAGAAATGCAGATTCCTGCTCATTTCAGCTGCCAATACTCAGAGTGGTAATTTATTTAGTATAGCTGTTCCACATGCAAGAAAAGCACTCATCTTGCTCAAGCCACCTCAAAGGTCATGCCTTCATGAAACTTCAGGAGCACCTGGCACACAGGACTCACGCTTTTTCTGGGCACAGATTAACCACTCTGCTTCAGGCACAACAACTGGAGGAGTTTCAGTTCTTAGGATTATGTTTCTCTTCATCCCAGGGACTTCCTGATCAGAGGAACACAAAATAATCTGAGAGTTGAAGTGACTGTAACAGAGGATTGCTTCAGAACAGGGAAGTGTGACATCTGAACAGAACATTTACAAATGGGGAATTCAAATGACTGGTTTAGCAATTAAGAATCTTTAAAGAACTTACAGTTTTCAACATCTGAATGCAAAAAGGAACATAAAAGAGATTGGTTTCCTATTTCTGTTCATTATGTAATTTAATAAATTCAACCAGGCCTCTCATGTAAGAGGTGCATTTTAAAAGTGCATTTATTCCTTTACATAAACAGAAGTAGAAAAAAGAAGACTCAAGAACAAGAGAAAGAAGGCAAAACCCACTTATTTTTTGAAAGGGAAAGAAGTTTACACCCAGAAACAAGAGGTAACTGTTGTCACTGTGGTGACCACACCACAAACACCTCTATGGCTTCCAGCCATTCCTTCCCACTGCTTTCAATCCCAGGGACACCTTCAGAGCCCCTGCTCTCCAGTAAGAAGATGCACACAGGCTCCTAAAGCTCCAAAAAGCTCCATGGAGGCACTAACAGAGGGGCTCTGCCAAAACCAGTCTGTGTGGAATGCTGTGGGGTTTTACTGGGAAACTCCAGCAACAGAAATGTGCTCCCATGCACAACAAGGACACAATCCTCCTGCATTCCCAGCAGCTGTGGGGACCAACAGCCCCTCAGACACCAAAATTCTGACATCAACCCCAGAACAAATCACAGAACAATTTTTACCATTAAAAAAATTAAAAAGAAAGAAAAAAAAAAAAAAAAAAAAAGAAAAACCTCACACAGAACAGTTGTGTGTTCTGATCTGGTAACCTGAATTTCCATCTGCCTTGAGGCATTTCCAGGGCTGGGATAAAATCCTGGTCTTTCCCAGCTGAAATCCTGCTTGAAGTTGCAAGAAGCTGCAGAGAAAAAAATCAAAGAACTGTTTCACTGGTTCAGTGCTCAAAATAAAACCCCTTTTGTTGAAATTATAACTGCACAATATGGTATTTAAACACTCACAAACTAAATGAGTTCAGAAATATTATGAAGTATTTGCTTTTGTTTTCAAGACTTGTTGACTCAGAGAGCTGATGAAGAAAGGAAGCAGCATTAAAAAAAAACCTCATAAATGAACAAACTGAATGGAAATAATTTAATTGCAGCTCTGCTTGCAACAGCTTCTCTCCCAGATTTGTTGAGCCACCCAGAAGCCTCCTGAGTATTACATTATAAAATACCTTTGTATTCACCAAATCTCTCAGCAGAGACATGTGCAATCACAGCAAAGGGCAGCACACAGCTTTTCCAAATTTCTCACCCAATTAATGAGTGCTTTTATTTAAGTGCAGTTTATTCCTGAGTAAACCAATGGTTATAATATAATAGCTATACAAAACTTCAGTCTGGAGCCCCAAACACTGACTCTTCTTCCCCCCTCTTGAACTGATTTTCAGTTTTTATCTTTAGGAACATGGATATCCACATTTTAAGGACACATTTAGGAATTTCTCTGGTGTTCTTTTCCCATCACTTAGTTCCAGGATGTATGTAACACCAAGTGCACAATGTAGAAGTACAAACACTGACTTATCACTTCACAAACACATCCAAGGTCTGAGTGCCAGTATCCTCACTCAGAACTCAGTAATGAATCATTCTGGGAAGTTTTTTTGATAAAATTCAAGACAGAAGTTCAATAATTTCTTGGGAATACAATAAAAACCTTAGTATGTTCCACTACATGTTATAAAAGTAATTTACCATTTTAGCACATTGAAAACATGAAATATTAACGTTTCAAATAGGAGAAGATGAAATCACTGGATCAATAGATTCTTTGTAAAGAAGCTCCTGAAAATGCACCCTTTTCTTCTCCCCATGAAAACTACACAGACTGCTTTAAGAAACTTACATTTTCGACCAGAGCTGCTCCCTACTTATCTGACTCCAGGAAATCAGGACCACCTACAGTTCAAAAAACCTGAAGAATTTAAGGCTGAGTAAAAAGAATGAAGATCGTTCAGCAGTTTGAACCACTATTAGATACTTTTTTCCCAAAGGTCTGCATCGTGGAAAGAAAAACAGCCACACATTTGGAATCTGAGGGATGGTTCAGCTTTCTTTCAACAGCGTAAATGCCTCATTTATCATTTAACAAAGCAGTTTTTCAGGCTCCCAGAAAGTTCTTTTCAACTTCTGGAGGTTTTCAGAATAGGTGAACTTTGTATCTCATTACTCTGACTCTGAAAGCAGTGTGTGTACATTAAAGAAACGGAACGTTATCAATCCACCAGGAGAAGAAAAAAAACACCCCCGCAGCTTGATTTGTAAGCACAGCCTGAATTATATGAAAGTGAAACTGAGTAGAAAGAGGGGTCAAACGGCTGCCTGCACTGACAGGATTCTTGTTACTCAATTCATTAATTCTTAAGGCCAGATGGACATCAAAACCAGCGGTTTTAGGCTCTAACGGCGTTTAGAGGTTAAGGAAGGAGGGAGGAACAGGGCCGGCAGCGAGGCCGCGGCTGGAGCGGGCAGGGAGCAGGGCAGAGCTCCGGGCAGCGGAGCCGGGCCACGGCTGCAGCGCCGAGGGCCCGAGCGGGAGCCGCAGTTCCCGGGCCCGGGGGGCGGCGGGGGGGGTCGGGGCTTTGTTCGGGCCCGGCGCGGCCGCAGTTCCGGCTGGCGGCGGGCGGGGGCGCCCCGGGGGCCGCGGCACCGGCCGGGCCGGGCCTGCGCGTGACCGCCGCGCGCCGGCCCGCGCCCCCCCCCGCCGCGCGCTCCCGCCTCGCCCCCCACCCCTCACGGCGGGGCGGCAGCCGCACGACCCCGAGATGGCGGCGGGCCGGGGGCGCGGCGCCGCTCCTACCTGCGGGCCGGCGGGGACGCAACGCGGCGGCGCCTCCCGCTCGGTGCGGCGCCGGCGGCGGGGGAAAAGGGACGAACGGACGGACGGCGGGACTGAGGGAGGGACAGAGGGACTGAGGCGGCTGCGCGAGCCCCGCGCGCGCCTCGCCGCGCTCGCGAGAGCACGCCCGCCCGCTGCCCGCCTGCTCACGTGCCCGGCGGCGGCCGCCCCGCTCGGCTCCGGTATCGCCTGTGAGTCCGCGCCGCTCCCGCCGCTGGCCGGGACCGCCCGCCCCGCCCGCCGTGAGGGATGTGGGGTGTGGGATGGGGACGGGGAGGAGGCGCAGCCGGTAGGGCTCTCGCGAGAGGTAGGGGCCGCTCACCGTGCTCTCGCGAGAGCGCCGCTGCACCGCGCGCCGCCAGCCCGCCGCCCGCGCCCCGCTCATTGTCCGCGCTCCCGCGGGGTAACATGGGAAGGCGCGGGGGGCGGAGCGGGACGGTGGCCACGCCCCCCAGGAGGAGCACGGGGCCCGGGACCGCAGGTTCGCGGCTCCCCTCAGCCGCTTCCGGGCAGCGGCAGCGCCGGCAGCGCCGGCACCGCCGCCGCGGGCTGTGCCCGGGCTATCCGAGGCGTCCGGGGGATCCAGGCTGTCCGGGATATCCACAGTATCCTCTGGTCCCCACGCTGTTCTCTGTGTCCCAGGGCACGATCGCGGGCAGCCGGCCCCGCCCCGCCCGAGGCCGCTCTCCTCAGCACAACGCAGGTGTCACCATCGCTAAAATATTCAAAACTCTGGGCCCTCGCTGGCTGTGAGGCCGTTAGAAGGTTCTGGTAAAAAGGCCCTGCCGCCGATGTGCAAGGCTGTGCTGTTCCACTGATCCAACATTGCCACCTTGTGCTGGATGAGGAGAGGTCCCTGTGCCGCTGCCCTCCGGAAACCCGTGAGCTGTCACCAAAGTACTCGTACAACCCCTCAAGTACTATTCGTAATTTGGATTTACTCCGTAGTAATTCCAAATTCAACATCTTTCTCCCTATTTAATTTTGTGGCCAAAGAACCGGTCTCTCCATCAGCCTGGAAACTGTTGCGCTCCAGCAGCTTTAGGAAGGTGAGGGTATGTACGTGAATTCAGGGAAAGGAAAAATCTACCTCTTCAATTCATCACAGGCTGATTTTTCTTCTCTGTAAGTGGCCGGAGAGCACAATGAAACAACAACACAAGGTATTTTTAAAAAATGGAAGTGGTACAATATATGTGTTGAAATAACATGGAAATGCTCAGAGAACAATCACAAGAAATTCAGCTCTTAACAAGCTCAAGGTAAAAAAACAATGAAGTGCTCAAAAACAAGCCCATAAATCTAAGTTAACAATCTTCCTGTGCTGTGGTGCTGCAGAGCAGTAAAAGCAGAGCAAATGTAAAGCAATCCAGCCACTTTTGCCTAGCAGAAGTCAGATATGGATTGCAAAATGTATGGTTCTCCTGAACAGAACCATAAATCACATTGTCATTTCCCAAGAACAAATGCAGGTCCTGCTCCATTTCCTGGCTTTATTTCACTGCCAGTCTTGGACCTCATGGGTTCTCTGCCAATTCCCTTTGCTGTCCTGCACTCGGGGCACCAGACCAGGTCCAAGGTGACTCATTCTGACCTTTACTGATCAGCTGTGTGCTGCAGAAGGAGCTGCATGGTGCTCACTGTCCCCTTCCTGCAGAGGGGACACCCTGAGCTCCAGACCCTGTGCTGACCATTACAGAACCTTCAGGACATCCCTATTTTTTATTTCCCAGTTTTGCACAAAGCTGGAAGCTGGACATGCCCCAGAACCCAGACCACACCCCATGAGCACCAGCATTGGCAGCCGGGCAGGGGGGATTCTGTCCCTGTGATGCCTTGTGAGGGCGGACCTAGAACAGAGACCAGACTGAGCTAAAGAATAAAGTAGGGATTTATTAAGAGGCCTCAAATAGATCCACCTTGGGCAGCACAACCCAAAATGGGCACAAAAGGGACAACAGGTCACGGGGTCTCACACTCTAGGTCCATAAGCATATTGGAGCTAATTGTCCAATTCCAGCTTTAGCCCAGGCAGTCCCATCCTGCTTGTTTTTCTCTTTCCAGTCCATGTTGTTTGTGCTCTTAGGCCTGAGATCTGGATCATTTGTCCTTGGTGCCCAGCTAGAGTAGGAATTGTTTTGTCTCCCCACTCTGTGCAGAGAACTCACCATCCCATAATATGAAGCCCAGACTTATACACTAAAGCAGAATAAACCTGAAAAATATAAAAACTGAAACCTGAGGCATCACCTATGCCCCTGTGCTCAGGTGATTTCCCACCTGCAGAGCTGCCCCAGCCCAGGCAGGAGCTGGAGCTGCTGGGGCCAGGCCAGAGGAGGCTCCAGGATGATCCCAGGGATGGAGCAGCTCTGCTGGGAGGAAAGGCTGGCACAGCTGCCATTGTTCACCTGCACAGGAGAAGCTCTGGGGGGAGCTCAGGGTGGCCTTGCAGGGCCTGAAGGAGCCCCAGGAAACCTGGAGAGAGACAATTGACAAGGGATGGAGGGACAGGGCACAGGGAATGGCTCCCACTGCCAGGGGCAGGGATGGATGGGATATTGGGAAGAGCCCATATTCCCCATTTTTTGCCACTTTTGGGAATACCTGCTCCAGCAGCAGACCCTTACACAGTCAGTGTTCTTTGGCTGCCAGCAGGCAGGACCCCCCTCTGTAAGGACACCAGGTGCCCAGCTCTAGGAAAGAGGAAAATTGCTGGGCACAATATAAATCCATGGGGAAACCCCTGATTAGTTTCGCAGGCAGGATTTGTTCTACAAAAACAATAGAACTCAGGCTTGAACCAGGAAAAACCTTTATTTCCCAATGGTTAGTATTTTAACAAGTATTCCCATGTGCAGTACAAAAACTGTCCATTCAAAGCTCTGGATATTCAGCTGGCAGAAGGGCTCATGGCTAAACTAACAGTGTCAGGGACATTTAAGGAGTCTGGATTATTTCACAAACTCAGGGTTTCCTAGAAGACTGCAAGGAATCCAAAGGGATCCAACTCTCATCTGGAGAGCAAAACACTCCTTTTGTTCCAACTTTTGCATTTAAATACCATTTTTGTCTGAAGCCCTGTTGGTCATCTTGCTCTTCCCCACCAGTTCTGATGTATTTTACATATTTATCAGCCTTTTCCAACCTTTCATTGTGGGCTCACTTCCCCCCAGGCCTAGGGATGAGAGCTGGTGCCTCCGTACAACCTCTCCAGTCTCTATTCTAAAATTCTGCTGCACCCAACAGCCTTGTAAGATAATGAAAAGCAAACAGAGCAAGCTTAAATATAAATACATTTAATTGAGGTCATGTAAAAATGTATTTCCAACAAGCAATGAGAGGAGATTAACAATAAATTGTACACATAATTCTTGTTATACCTTGCCCCAAAACACCTTTGATATTTTTAATTCCTACATCCACATTCTCAAAACAAATTCTCCAGCTGTCCCATTTAAACTGTGGGCTCCAGGTTTCCAATCTTCACCTTTTAAACCAGGCTCTTCAAAGCAGCATCCACAGCTTTACTTCTGACCACTCCTGCTGCTCCAGGAAGCCCCACACCAACAATTTACCTGTAATAAAAACCCAATAAAGAAAGTTGAAAAGAGGACTCCTACTCAACCCTTAGTACTGACAAATCAATTAACTGACATTCATTTTTATATGAAAATGCACATTAAAATATCTGCAACAGAATTTTCAATTTTCTGTGTGTTGTCTGCATCCAATCTAGGCTCTAACTCCACGGGCAGGAGTTACTCCACTCTCAGGCATGCAGAGTGCTGCCAAAACCTGGCACCACTGAGCACCAGGACGGCCTCGCTGGTGCCAGGAAAGCTCAGCAGCACCTTTCTCTCCCAGCAGCATAACACTGGCACAGGCACTGAGCAGCCACGAGCAGCTGACTACTGCTGGGAGACAAAAACCCCAAAACTGGGGGGTTTACAGGGCAGAAAAAACGTGGAGGCACTTTTCTGATGATGCCTACTCTCATCAAGGCTTCATCCAGCAAGAGGAATTAGATAAGCTAAACTTATTTCTGGATACACCACGTTATTTCCACCCTGAGGACCTGAGGCTAGCATAGGAGCCAGCAGAGACCTTTTAATTCTAAGACAGCAAAACATTTTTGCCTATTTCCCCTGGCTGGCTCACGGTCACACCTCACCCACGTGGCTCCAGAGCTTTCGCTGTGTCCCACGGGCAGGTCATCCCTTCACATGTGCTCTCCCAGGCTCCAGTGCCCTCCCGGAGCGCCTCCCCGGCTGTCCCAGCCCAGCATAGCAGAGCTCAGCTCGGGGTTCCACACGCGACGGGGCCGGGGCACCTCAGGGCTGCTCCTTCGGGCGGCTCCAGGTCACCCCCAGCTGCGGGTCAGCGCCATCGGTCATCGGCTGAAGGCCTAAAGAGAGGACAGCAGAAACATCGCAAATAAGCCATTAGTTCCATCTGCATTCACAAAGCTCAACAGCAGCGGCCTGGCTTGTGGTAGAGGACAAAAGCCAGCACACCGAGCGAAAGGCTGAGGAATTAATGCTGAACGGCACAGCCGAGCAACACCCCCAGTCCCGGGCACCGCGGGCTGCAGCGCTCGCCGGCCGGCAGGAACAGCTAAATAGGAGAAAATTAGTATTTCAGGTGGCACCTTCCTTCCCCGGAGCCCCGGCGTCCAGCCCCGCTGCCGCCGCCGCCACCCGTGCTCTGTACCCCCCTCACCTAATGGCGGCGGTGGCCCCTCATGGCGAGGG
The DNA here is from genome assembly GCF_027579445.1 of Ammospiza nelsoni. Classification (NCBI taxonomy): domain Eukaryota; kingdom Metazoa; phylum Chordata; class Aves; order Passeriformes; family Passerellidae; genus Ammospiza; species Ammospiza nelsoni. Next base: position 2,276,990 of record NC_080648.1, on the reverse strand, counting down.
AGCTCGGTTCACCAGAGCAGCTCCTTGCCCTCATGGCGGCGAGCCGAAAGAGCCCGGCCCGCCAGAGCCGCTCCTTGCCCTCAGAGCGAGGGAGCCCGGCCCGCCAGAGCCACTCCTTGCCCTCATGGCGGCGAGCTGAGGGAGCCCAGCCCGCCAGAATCGCTTCATCCCCAAGCGGCGGCGGGGGGCAGAAAAGGAAGAGCTCTGGCCACGTTGCTGAGGTGATTCCACAGGCACCGCCCCGCTCGCCTCGGCCGCTCCCCTCGGGGCGGGGAAGAACCCTCAATAATCAGTCACGGGGAGGGACTTTAAAGATCGTCTCTTCCCACTCCCTGCCATGGGCAGGGACACCTCCTTTCACAATCCCAGGTTGCTCCAGTCCCCGTCCGACCTGGCCTTGGACGCTTCCAGCATCCCTGACACAGCCGGAGCAGGAACACTCAAGCACCAGCTCGTGGGAAGCAGCGGGCTGGTGAGCTGCCTCTGCTTGCCCCTGATGTGTCCCACTGATGTGTCCCCCTGATGTGGGCACAGGAGGTAGAAGTATCAGCTCAGAAACAGCTGCCGGCAACAAAAATCCAGCCCTGAAATAAGCAGAGAAAAAGCTGTGGTGCTGCCAAGTGCCCTGCTGAGAGAAGCGCAGTTCCACACCTTCCCTGGTCTCCACTGGATGCTGTAACATCAGCCCAGTGCTCTGTGTATCCATGTCCAGGCACAGCAGTGTAACTGTAACTCTCTCGCTGGAGATCCATTCACAGGAAGTTTTTCTCTGGGCTTTGTGCTCCAGTGAGACCCTTGAAGACCTTTCCAGAAAGCCTGGCATCCGTCCCCCATGCTCCTCATGTGCTTATGCTCTCAGAACTCAGCAGTGAACTCAGCTGGAGCTGTGCCTTGCCTCAGGCAATCATCCACTCCAGCTCTGTCTTCTTCAAATGTTTCATGGTCTATTTTCAGCCCAAGCAGGCAGCTATTCTTCCTGGATGTGGGGTGCTCCTCTCCAGCTCAGCCTGATCCTGCCTTGTCCTGGGAAGCTCTGGGCTCATTGTGCCCAGGACACGGCTGTGTGCAGGGACAGAGGCTGGTGCTGAGCAGAAGGAGCTCAGTGCTTCCCCTGTCACTGATGAACCTGGTGAGGAACAGGTTTCCCAGCTATGCCCAGTGCACACAGCAAAGCCTGTCTGGGGGAGAGACAGGTAAGAGCAGACACAGGTAAGAACACTTCATGCTCTTGTTCCTGGGGGTCTCGCTGCCCATGGCCAAGGGCACGTGCCCACACAGGCATGGATGATGACTCTGCCAAGACCCTAAGCCACAGCTTCAGTTTGGAACTGTTTAATCCATTAGCGCAGCATGGGGCCCAAATTAATATGCTTTGTCTCTTTAATAAGACATTTTCAGCAGGATTGGGGAGATACTTCAAAAGCTTCCTGAATGCCAAATACCAGAACTCAGCAACTCTCAGTGCCAGGACCAGTCTCTCACTTCCCAGTACAGATTCCCTCTGTGTGCACAGCTTTTCCTCTGCCTGCTGGCCTTGGAGGGGGGCTCAAACCAAGGCCTGCACATCATTTGTGAACTGCATCAAACCAGATGAAACACAGCAGAGCAGCTCTGCCATGGGGGTGAAGCCCTTTTCTGTCACAGGAATGTGCTCTCTGCATTAGCTGCAGCCAGTCCCTGTTGTTCATCTTGGCTTGCTGACCATTAACAGAGCCTCCTTTTCTCCTGCAAGTGTTGTGGCAGGGCCTGAAAGGACTGAGATGCTTTGTTCCAAGCCAGATTAGAGATATGAGTTACTACAAAACAAAAGCCCAGCAAGCCTTCAGGAGAGTTCCTCTAGTCTAGACACAGCCTCCCCTGAGCTCCCTGCATCCCAGCACAGCCCTGCAGCTTGTGTTCAAAGCAACTCAACAGGCTCCAGAAGCCTGGGTAACCTCTGTCGAGTGAATGTTCAGTTACAACATAAAGGAGGAATCACATCTGAGTGATTTTGCTCCCATAAATTAGCAGGATGGGTTAAACCAGGACATGAGCACTGTCTGCTGGCACAATGCATCCACTCAAGAGATCTGCACTGGCATGGAGCTGTAGTGCTTCAAAAGATGTGTGCTCCAAGTCTGGGGTGGGACATCCCCCATGTAGCTGATGTCTGCAGCTTCTGTGGCAGCAAGAGAGATCCTTTACTGTCACCTCAGCCCTGAACACACCCGTGCCCAGGGCTCACTGCCTGCCCCCCGTCACTGCTCAGCTCTGGCACTGCAGGGCTGGGACTGTGATCCTTCCGTACCAATCAGATTTTGGCTCAACACCGTTTGGCCACACTGGAGAAAAAGACAGAGTAGTACCGTGGGAAGAGGAAGAAAATTCAGTAAACCTATGGAAGAAAAGATTTGTGGTTGTACATCATCATTTACCATGTGGTCACCTCCAGCCCCACAGCCAAGCATGTTCAGGCTTTGGTGAGAAGAACTTTTATCCCCCTGGTGTCTGTCATGGCTGGGGCCCATGATGATGACACCTCATGGGTGTTGGTGCTTGCACTGCCCTGTGAGTGACACCAGCCTTGCTTGGCTCCCACACAGCAGAAGGCAGGGCAGCCATGGCCTCGATGGTGCCTTTTCCTCTTTGAGGTGCTGCACCCAGATCAGGGATACCCCACACATGAGCACAGACTGGGAGAAGAGCTCATTGACCAGCAAAGAAGGACTTGGAGGATATCATGGATGAAAAGCTGGACATGAGCCAACAGTGGCAGCCCAGAAACTCCCCTGTGCTGGGCTGCACGCACAGAGGAGTGGGCAGCAGGTGAGGGGGGGGATGGTCCCCTTCTATTCTGCCCTTGTGAGATACCCCTGCAGAGCTGCTCCAGCATCAGAAGGACCTGAAGCTGTTGGAGCAAGTCCAGAGAGGCCATGGAGATGCTCCCAGGATTGGAGCCCCTCTGCCATGGAGCCAGGCTGGGAGAGCTGGGGATGCTCACCTGGAAAAAAGAAGGATCCAGGGAGAGCTCAGAGTCCCTTCCAGGGCCTAAAGGGGCTCCAGGAGAGCTGGAGAGGGACTGGGGACAAGGGATGGAGGGACAGCACACAGGGAATGGCTCCCACTGCCAGAGGGCAGGGCTGGATGGGAGATTGGGAATGAGGAATTGTTCCCTGGGAGGGTGGGCAGGCCCTGGCACAGGGTGCCCAGAGCAGCTGTGGCTGCCCCTGGATCCCTGGCAGTGCCCAAGGCCAGGCTGGACATTGGGGCTGGAGCAGCCTGGGACAGTGGGAGGTGTTCCTGCCATGGCAGGGGGAGGAATAAAATTATTTTTATGGTCTCTTCGGACCCAACCCATTCTGTAATTCCATCATCTCCTCTGCCTCCACAGAGGGGCCATTTCCACTTCCCCACTGCCATCACAAGATGGCATTCCAGACCTAGAAGCTGAGCTGGCTCAGCTGATACTTGGAGATCTTTTCCAGGCCCTGGGGTGTCCAACCCCAGAAGAAGCTGTAGATTTAACCCTGCCTGCTGAGCTCCTCTGCCAGGTCTCAGCCCTGACACTGCCTTTTAATCACATCCGTTAACGCCAGGGCTGTGCTTTAATCAGCTGCACTGAAACACTGCTGCCGTTACTGTGTAACCTCTGAGCCATCTAATTGCACTGAGTTAAGCCAGTTACAGCTTTGACAGTGAATGGCATGCAGAGCACTTTAATCTTGACCTGCAATACCTCGAGCTCTTGCAGGGCCTCCTCTGCCTCCGAGGACACGCTGCTAATCAGACCGAGCCAGGATGTAGTTTAAGACATGGACAAAGGGAGCCAAGGGCAAATCATGAGCAAAATGAATCTGACTCATTTTGTTACAAAGCAGTGTTGAAGGTAGAGCTGCCTTTTCTTTGCCTGAGAATGATTTGGGAGAGCAGTGAGAATAATTGGTTTCAATAATTTATAACTTCAAAATAATAACAAAAAAAAAAAAAAAAAAAGAGAGAGAGAAAAATCATTCTTATTAGATATGTTTTTTAAAAAGAAAGCTTATTTTGAGTTAGGTGCATAAAGCACTGGTGCAGTGTGTTACCCTGTGTCTGCTCCCACGTGTGAGTGGGTGCTCCAGGCTTCACCCACCAGTTGCTCCCTGCAGGAAGAACCCATGATTGAACCATCTCCTTCCCTGGCCAAGGGCCTGCAGCCTCCCACCAGGGCTTGGTGCCATGTCCTGGGTGCCAGCTCTGCCAGCACAGCTCCCCGGGGGTGGCAGTGGGGCAGGATCTGCTGCTCAGCTGCCTCGGAGGCTGGGGCTGGCTGTGTCCCTCTGGGCAGCTCAGGAAAGGCTGCTCCGGCTGCTCCTTGCAGGGAGCTGGAGCAGCAACCTCACTTGGTCGGGGGAAAGAGCAGTCAGGAAAGGTTACATAACCCCGATCAGGCTGCCAGAGAGGTGGTGCAGCAGCAGCAAGGGCAGTGCCACTCTGGATGTGGCTGGGCAGGAGCATGCCCTGCCTGTGGGACCCTGCCTGTGGGACCCTGCAGCTCCTCTGTCCATTCACTCTTGCCTGGGTCTCCTGGCCCTGTCAGAGCTTGCTGGTTTTGTTGTTCAAAATGCCCTCGGGCAGCTCGAGGAGCCCGTGCAGTTCCCTCTGTTCTGGGCTGAAACTGCTGCACAGCAATTTCTTTTTCCATTTCATCTCTGGCAGAGCCCTTGAGCTTTGCTCCCTTCCTCTTCCACCCTCCTCTCCTCCTTCTGAGCTTCTCCCTGACCCACTCTCCTCCCCTGCTGTCCCCTTCTGCTCCCAGCTCCTATTTAACCCTCGTCTTTTCTGTCCTCTCCTTCAGTGCTCCTAGCCAGAGGACAGATCACACACCGCAAGCTCTGCTATTCATCTACCAGATCCCAAGCCACTGTCTCAGTGTGATAAAGGTGATCTGCTAACCCTGTGGAGAGGATTCCCCAGGATGCAAACCCCTGCTGGGATCTGTGGCAATCCCATGGCATCAGCCACAGGGTCAAACGTGCAAGGAGGGGTTGCAGCTGCCTTGCCCGAGTGTGGGCACCACAATCAGCCTGCCTTAGGAATTGAGACCTGCACAAGGCCCACCAAACACACCTGCGTCCTTCCAGTGCCCCATCAGATCTCCTGGCAGCAAGGAATTTGCTTTAGTTCTGTGAGTTTTATAAAGCCTGACTCAAATCCCAGGGATTTCAGGCAGTGCTGACACGCAGAGTGGGGTGGTGTGAGCACAGCCCTGGGGTCAGGTGCTGGGACAGATGGGTGGGCACATCAACATCAACCTGGTGTTTTAGAACAGAGCTAACTAGGAACAGCTTATTCCATTAAGGAAAAAAGAAAACCAATAATCATTCTTAATTAGGACAGAAACCTCCAGATAGGCTTTTTAAAGAAAATGCCTAAAAATACCATTTTTGCTTTGATTTGAAAACTATTTTTTGCTCTTCAGACTGTAAGATAAAACACATTTGAATTGATGATGCATTTCACAGCAAAAATACATCCCTTTTCATCTTGAAAATGCTGAAATGAGTTGTTACAAAATTTTCAACGTTTACCCCCTTTCTTAAAAAACAAAATTTTTAATTTAGATGAAATGTCTTTTTTTTTTCCTAATGGAAACTCTTGATTACATTTTTACCCAACAGCTCTAATTAGAATTAACAATTACAGCTGATTCTTGGTGGGGTGATAAACAGCTGGACTGCACAGCCCTCTCCACTCTGGGACTTCCAAACAAGCCCCAGCCCTGGCAGTTTAGCCTTCTGCAACATTTTAGACTTGTCTAGTCACTGGAATTTATTTTTCTTTCTTTTTTCCCCACCCTTTCTCCTCTGAGGGTTAGTTTTTACCAGTGCAGCATCTCTAACAGTCAGAGAACTTCACAGTGAGTTGAGATCGCATTGATTTCTCGAGGAAGAAGCTGCATACTAATTTTTCCTGTTTTCCTCCCTTGAGGAACACAGGTAACAGCTCCAGGAAGGCAGCTGGGTTTGTAGATATTATGTTTACTCACTGGCTGACAGGGAATTCTGAGGTCTGTGGGACCATCATGGGACACAAGGAGACTTTGGCTGGTCTGGTGCAAGGCTGGATTTGCTGGAAAAGAACGCAGGATTAAAGCAGAACAGGTTAAACCTGAGAGAAGCATAAGGGGAAGATCAGGGGATGGATCAGTTCATGCTGTGCTGCCAGAGCTTCCCCCTGCCTCCAGGATGATCCTCACAATCCAGCTCTGTAGGGCGAGGAAAGGAACACTGGAGCAGTGAATGAAGAGGAAATGACTGTGGTGGAGGGGAAGGGAAGATGTCAGTCTGCTCTTAAACCCCCAAACCCTCTATTCCAGGCACCCAGGCAAGTTTGTCCAGCCTTTACAGGCAACCTCCAGAGAGCCAAGAGGCACTGAGGCATCCTCTTTCAGGGGACTGGTGTCCCAGTGCCACTGTGACTCCTGGACTGCCATGTCCAGTGCTTTTCATGGCTGCTCATCCCTGGGCTGGCTCCACACTGTTAATGGCTGATCTCTCCCTGGAAACAAGCCCAAGGCCTTTGCCTGTCCCACCTCGCTCCTCCCACTCCCCTGCCAAACAGTTATTACCTTCTTGGACAAACCTGAGATAGTGTTAAATGAGAGGGAGGTTTTCATACACAAATGTCCCTGTGATTAATGGATTAGGAGATTCTGTGCAAATTAAAGTCTTTCTTCATACTTTGCCCATCCAGCTCTTCAGCTGTTGCTCTTTCCCTTCTAGTCCTTTACAGAAGTCCCTGTGGGCCTTGCTTGCCCCATTCCTTTTGCTGCAGTTTTCTCCCCACAGTGACCCAGGGATTTCCCCCAAATCCTTCAGCCCACTGAGTCTTGGGCAGACCCTGCTACTCCTGAGCCAGCACTGTGGAGAGGAGGATGCTGTGAGCACAGTTTGTTTACACACAGAACCAGCCCAAGAGAGGGGCTGTAAATGCCTCTTTATTTCCATATTTATCATTGCAGCTCAGATGGATGAGGAACCCAATGGAAAGTTTAGATGAAACAGAGAAGAAATGAAAAACTGTTGGCAAGCAGTGGCTCAGCTGAGACTGGCAGCCTCAAGGGCTTCCAGAAGGAAAAAGGCTTTCAATTCCTGCACTGCTGCTCCATAACAACCCAATTTCCCTTCCAGGCCCGGAGGAGTGGGGCAGCTGGGGAGCTTTGTCCTCCTGTGATCCCATCCCAGGGAGATGGACCTGAGACCCCAAAGCAGCACGTTTGGTCTTGCTGATGTTTGGCAGGGCTGATTTCTTCCCAGAGCAGCAGCAGAGTGTGGGTGTGGAGGCTCCACAAGGATCTCCAGGTGATGGGCACTGTGGTCACCCATGCCATGGTGGAAAGGAGCCACAAAGGCTTTGCTCGACACCTTTGGAACATCCAGTGCTGGGTGCTGGTGACAGATGATGATTTAAAGCCCATTTGTGCAGGGAATAATGGCTCATAACCATCCCCTCTCCTTTAGTGGTGTGACACTGCTGAGATGGGTGGTCTCATTTCCACCTTAGGGGAGGTGTTTTATGAATTGTCCCTGCTCCTGAGCCTGTGTGTGCTGTGATGTGGACGTGCTTCAAATGCAGTGACAAGGAGGTGGCAGCTGAGATGTGGCTCCTGGGGGAGGCAGCCAGAGAGGCAGGGATGGTGCTGCCCACGGCTGTCCAGTGATCTGAAACCTTCAGCCCTGGGAGGGACTGACTGCTCCAGGCCAAGGGAGTCTGGCTTTGCTGGGGGATAACCAGGACTGTGTGTCTGTGACCGGGCTCTGTTCCGTGGGGAGGAGGCAGGGGACTGAACTGTCCCCTGGCTGCCTTTTTCACCCAAATCCCTGCTTGAGCACACATAAAGCCCCTGCCCAGGTCATCTGGCATGATGGCTTCTAGAAAAGCGTCCCTAGGGTCGCTATCCCTGCCTGGTCACAGCTGAGCTGGTGGCACTGAAAACTCAAGTTTCCCTTCACATCCCTCTTGTACCTGCATGTCCCTGTGCCCTCACTCCGGGCTTTATCCTCCTCCCTGCTTTCCCCTCATTTGTGCCCAGCTCCGGAGGAGAGCACTGGGAATTATCACTGTGTTGGCTTCGCTGATTTAATCCAAAGCCGGTACCAGGCGGGAGCGAGCGAGGGCAGCCCGGGGGCCCTGTGTGCAGTGAAGAACCCGTCGATGCCGAGCGGTGCCGTTAATAACGGGGGTGAAAGGCGGCAGCCCCCCGGTATTGCCCCTCTCACCCTGGCACAGCCCGCCCTCCACCCCTGGAGCTCCCACGGGGACAGAGCTGTCCTGGGGACACGGCACAGGGACCATCAGAGGCTGTCACCCGGTGGGTGCTGACCCCGAGCTGTGCCAGGATAGAGCTGTGCTGGGGACATGGCACAGAGACCGTCAGGGGCTGTCACCCAGCGGGTGCTGAGCCCTTAGTGCCAGGACAGCTGTCCTGTCCTGGGGACATGGCACAGGGACCGTCAGGGGTTGTCACCCAGTGGGTGGTGAGCCCTTAGTGCCAGGACAGCTGTCCTGTCCTGGGGACATGGCACAGGGACTGTCAGGGGCTGTCACCCGGTGGGTGGTGAGCCCTTAGTGCCAGGACAGCTGTCCTGTCCTGGGGCCACGGCACAGGGACCGTCAGCGGCTGTCACCCAGCGGGCACTGACCCCGAGCTGTGCCAGGGCTGCATGGGCAGCAGCTCACCCGCGAACCCGAGCTGCACCCCCGCCGGCAGAGCCCTTCTAGAGCAGGGATGGCCCTGGGCTCATTGCATCCCACTTATGGCTCCAGAGCCCCCGAGGGACTGATGGCAAAAGCCTTTGGATGAGTCTGTTTTTTGGCAGTGAATGAAATAGGATTTGTGCTGCTGGTGATAAGAGACTGCAAGATGGACTCATCTGATCCTCACAGCAATTCAGAGAGGCTGATGCTGACATGGCAGAACAGGTCCTACAATAGTCTTCACGTCCCAGCACACAAAATGGGTGAGAAAAAACATTTTTAAAAGTGACTGGGGAAACTCTGCAGTTGTGATCCCATCTCAAGCCCAGGGTTCCCCTCCGGCCTCTTTGGAGTCATAAGTACTCCAAAAATGCTCTGCTCTGAACTCAGGCTGGGTCATGACTCATGTCTTGGGCTGTAAAAATGCATTTCATTGTGTCAGCAGGAAAGTGGCTGTGGGCAGCGCTCTGGCAGCGGTGAGGCTGGCCAGGGCAGGCTGTTCAGCAATTACACCCACTGGAGCCCAAATTCCATCTCATATTTTGTACAGCACACAAAAGAGGTTCAGGGGAAGGAAAGGCTGAAGGGGAAAAGTGTTTCACTTAAAAATCCTGGTAGGACTCTATGCAGTGGCTTGTCTGGCCACAAATCCATCTGTTTTGGTGCAAGTGCCAAGCCTGGACCTGCCACCTGGAAATGTGACCTCAAGAGTCTCCTGTAGCCTGTGGAGTTTGCTTTGTACCCAGAAGAGACACCTCTCCTGCTCATCCTGGCATCCTTCCAGAGAGAAAAGGGCAATGAACCCTCTGGATGTCTGTGCCTTGCTGTGGGCCTTGTCTCTGGGTCTTCCCCCAACCAAAACTACTTGCAGGTACTTTTAGTATGAAAACATCACCAAAAACTAAGTTACCTGTCAAGGGCAGCACTGTGAGGCTTCACAGCATTGGCACCTTGTGACTTAATTTTGCTTGTAGACTTAAATGTCCAATTATGTGTCTGGGAGTGTTTAGCTGTTGTGACCAAATTTGGGACACATTGCCACAACTGAGCCATGGGAGAAGCCGAACAGCCTTGAGAGGAGAGGAGCCTGGTGGCTCCAGATGAGCATATGGCAGTCCTGGGAGCAAACTCACACACCTTTGCCAGAGGAACATCTGGATTGCTTAAAGGAAGGGGTTTAACCAGGAGGGATCAATTCCGCAAAGAAAACTTGGATTGCTTAAAGGAAGGGGTTTAACCAGGAAGGATCAACTCCATGAAGAAAATCTGGATTCCTTAAGGAAAGGGTTTAACCAGGAGGGATCAATTCCACAAAGAAAACTTGGATTGCTTAAAGGAAGGGGTTTAACCAGGAAGGATCAACTCCATGAAGAAAATCTGGATTCCTTAAGGAAAGGGTTTAACCAGGAGGGATCAATTCCACAAAGAAAACTTGGATTGCTTAAAGGAAGGGGTTTAACCAGGAGGGATCAATTCCATGAAGAAAATCTGGATTCCTTAAAGGAAGAGGTGTAACCAGGAGGGATCAATTCCATGAAAAGCAGCTGCCCTGTTCCACTGCTGTCCAGGACAGAGCAATGCTGTGGGATTGGGACAGGGGCTCAGTGCCTGTTAAAGCCCTGGGCACTGAGGAAGCCCAGGAGCAGCTGCAGGCAGAGGCAGCTGAGGGATTCCTGCTGCCTCCCACCAACGCTGCCGCGATTCATCAATTACCTATCTGCTCAGTCCTTTTCTCCATCCTTTTACAATCTAAATAGCACATTTTATAGTTGCTGCTAAGTGATGTGATCAACATCAATTACCTACTAAAAGAGAATCAAGTCTTGATTTAAAATTAAGTGCTGCATTTTCCCATGTTCTTTATATGTAGCCAACAGAATAATTGCAGTGACATAAAAACTAATTACACAACTCCACAATTAGGCCTCCCTCCTAGTGCTGTGATTGTCTTTAAGTATACTGATGAAAAATTACTCCCAGTCCCAAATTACTCTCTCACACCCATCTTCTCTAATACCTTTTGAAAAAGCCCTCCAACCCATCAGACCAGAGAGAGGAACTCCAGATGCAGAAGGTAATACATGCAGAGTATATTTCTTATCTATTAGATGTGGGAGCAGTTTCAGATGTGGGATTTGGTTGGGATTGCCCGGGGATGCAGCAGTGCTCCTCTCTGGATGGACTGAGCATCTCAGTGAGGCTTCCCAAAGTGCCTGGTGTGCAGCAGCCTGAGACAAGCAGGGGGAAAGTCCTCTTCCCAGTGCCCTAGCTGACATTTGGCTCCTGGGCTGCAAGCAGAGAGACCAGTCCTGCCTGGCTGCCAGCCTTGGCTTGGTGTGTGGAGCCCTAAAGGAGGAGGAAGAGGATGAAGTACAGCAGTACTTCCCCCATCCAAAAGCCAGGAGTTACACCCAGGCAGCAATCACGTAGCTGCCTAAGAAACTATAAACCTCAACAAAAATCATAAACATCTATAAAGCTCTGGTGCACTCCTGACAGGCTTTGAGGGATTTGATTCCAGATTATGTTTTTGAGATGTTTACAACCAACCTGGAAAGATTGAAAATATTCAATTACTGGCAAGGAGAGCTGAGATTTGCTTACAGTCAATCTCCTGCCTCCAGCATCTCTGTGGGTGCCAGCAGTGAAACACAGCATGGGTGAGCAGAGCTGTGGGGACAGTGACCCAGGGACAGATCCCCCTGATGTCACTGAGCACCTTTCACTAGATGATTAAGCATTGCAGTTTAATTTTGGGGCTGGCACGTTGGTTTTGGATGCTGTGCAGTTGATCCCATGGCCTGTTCCTCAGCCACAGCCCAGCCCTCATCAGGGAGGGCTGCACAGCTCGTGGCTGATTTTCCATCATCTCTGCAATGCCATCACTCAGTTGCAGTTCGGAGAGGGGTGGGAAATGCTTTGGCATGATTTTAATCAGCAGAGTGCTTTGAGTGAATGAGGTGAGGGGACCAGTGAGCTCCCTGTGCCTTCTCTGACTTTCTCACCTCATTTCAGCATAAACCAGGGGTGCCAAGACTGATAATTTACACCCTTGTTTACCTGAAACCTCACTACCTTCCTCTAAACCTGTGAAAAATAAAGGGGATGCTGAAGTAGCCTGTGGCAGGGATGATGTGATGTGTAAAGCCAGCATCTCCAGATCATTGCAAATATTCCCTCCTGATCCCAGGCATCCATCCCAGATATTCCCACCTTGTCACCAGCCCAGAGCACTGGGCGCCACCTCCAGCCCTTCCTTGGACATGTGCAGGGCAGGAGAATCCAACACCTTCCCTGGGCAGCCCCTGCCAAGGCCGGACCACCTTTTCCACGGAGAAATTCCTCCATTAGTCCAACCTAACACGATGCACAGAGGCGCGCCAAAGCAGGCATTCACTCCTGAGGGACAGATCCTCCAGGATGGGGTTGCTGCCCGGGACACGCCGTTCCCACAGCCAGGGAGGCTCCCGCAGTCCAGGGCAGCGGACACGGCTCAGCCCGGCTAACCCAGCCCGGGACACGGCTCAGATCGGCCCGGGACACGGCTCAGGCTCAGCCGGGGACACGGCTCAGGCTCAGCCCGGGACATGGCTCCGATGGGCTCGGGACACGGCTCAGATCGGCCCGGGACACAGCTCAGATCGGCCCGGGACACGGCTCAGACTCAGGCTCAGTCAGACAGGCTCAGGCTCAGGCTCAGGTTCAGGCCGGGACATGGCTCAGATCGGCCCGGGACACGGCTCAGGCTCAGGCTCAGGCTCAGGCTCAGGCTCAGGCTCAGGCTCAGGCTGAGGCTCAGGCCGGCGAATCCAGTCCGGGACACGGCGGAGCCGGGACAGCGCCGCCACCGCCGCCTCACAGGGCACAGGCGGGGCCAGGATCAGGGGGCGGGGCCAGGACCAGGGGGCGGGACCAAGAGCGGCGGTGACAGACAGGCACGGATCAGGGGGTGTGGCCAAGAGTGGGGCCGTGCTGAGTGAGTAGGGCGGGGCCAGGGGCGGGGCCAATGGCAGGAACTCGTGCAAGGACGGCGCTGATTGGCTAGAGGGGGGCCGGGGCGGGGCGGCTGGGGCCGGGCGGCGCGTGCGCAGTGCGGAGCGGTGAGTCGGGGTGGGGGGGTAGCAGGGGGCGGTGGTGCTGGCGGCCCGTGAGGGCCGGGGCGTAGCTGCGGGTCGGGGATCCGCGATCCGGGACGGAGCCCTGGTCCCGGCCCGGGGGTACCCACTGCTGCCTCCCTGCTTTGCCCTCGCGCGAGCGGACCCGGCGGTAAGGCCTTGCCGGGTGGAGGCTGCCCGCCGGCCCGGTTCCCCTCATTGGCTGTGGCCGGGCCGTTGGGGACGTTGCGTGTGCGGCCCCGGAGGCTCGGCAGCCCCGGCAGGACGGGCAGCCTGTGCGGCTGGAGTGCTGCAGCAAACGCGTGCCCTGTGAGGGGCACTTAGGCACACAGTCGGAGCAGGGCAGGGGTCCCTTACACTCAGGACTTTTAAACAAAAATCTTACACGTGAGTTTCCCCCAACGGGCGCAGTTTGGATCCTGCCTGGAGCACGAGGTTGCGTGACCTCTGGCCTACTGTGTGCCCAGGCTGCTGTGGAATAAAAACGTGCTGGAAAAATTGAAGTAGTTCTGGAATATTAAAATGGATGTTTCTTCAGGGTGTGCGCTCTGTAACTCGAGGTCTGAATTTTAAAACCGGTTTAATTGTTTTGGTACAAGCCCGCATATGGTTTTCTGGCAGGAGAACTGGTGAAACGATGCATTCCACAAGGCCAGGAAGAGAACGCTGAGCAAATGGGATTTTGTATATAAACACTGTTTGGAATGTTGCGTTAAAATGTTTAAGTTCACTGGTTGACTAACACTTGCATTAGGAGTGAGCTTTGACAGAGCTCTGATGCTGCCCACCTTCAGGAGGGTCTGGGTTTACACCAAGCTCTATAGACACAATTTCTTAAGTTATTTATTCTGCAGTGTTTCTTTGCTAGAACTAACCCAGTCCGAGTGCAGCGCAGAGGCAGAGCTGCCTGCGCTGGTGCTGCTCAGTGTGCCTGCCAAAGGAGGGTGATCAGCAGAGGCATTTCTGTGGTGGAGCTGTCTGTGCAAGAGGCTGGTCCGTGCACAGCCTGGCAGGAGCCTTTTAAGTGCAGATACGTGTTCAGAGGATGTTAGAAGATGATGGCACGCCCTGTCATTTACCCTACGTGCTGCCGCAGTGCTCCTGCTCCCTGTGATGATTTGAATTAATTTGTTCTCTGGGAGTAGCACTGTTAAGGGACGCACTTCTAAGTTTCTGTCTTTTCTTTCCCCCAATCCTGCCTTAAAATGACCCAGCCTGATCCACTTAGTTTTTCAGCAGCCTCTAGGGTATTTCTGTGGTGAAAGTATCCAAAATACTGTCCCAGAAACTTCAGTGTAGGAGTCCAGCTAGCAGAGGTGAGAGCAGCAGTGTTCTGGAGGCTGCTGTCTATGTGACCATGTATTTACTAAATTGGAAAGGATACAAATACGATTCTTGGTAAGAAATCAGCTGGAAACAATTCCTGGTGAACTGTCAGAACAGCCTTTGACCCCACAGTGTTGTCCCTGTGTCCTGAAGCAGCACAAGAGCAGGGCTGGTGCTACTGCCACCACCACCTTCATTTTTACAGTGGAGAATTCCTTTGGCCTGAGCAATAAAACACCTGGCAAACTCCAGCACCCCCACACCTGTCTCTGCTTCTGCTTGGGTTGAGCAGATGGGGTTGAAAGCACAGCAGCCATACCTTGAGAATTTGTGAGGCAGTGGATTATTGGGATAAATTTAGGGATAATAGTCAGCCTTTCCATGTGCTTATCCTCTGTGCTACTGACTCCCTCCGTGGCTTTTGTAACCCACCTCAGCTCTTACACCCAGTGTTCTCCTCTGAGAAATAACGCTCCACTCGGGCTCGTGAGCGAGGTGAATCAGCTTTAATTAAGATTTGTTGAGCACTTTGTTGATAAGTTCTCAATAGCTGGTTGCTATTTTTTATGAGCACACAGATATTCTTAGCACCTGCAGTGGGAAGTGACACAAGGCTGGGGGTCTCTGGGAAGCAGCCCTGCAAGGGAGACGGCGCCTGCTCCCCGTGAGATCCATTCTGGCTGTGGTTCACCAGGCAGCTCAGCAAAACCCCAAATCCCTCTGAGTCTTTGGGAAATGTGAAACGTTCCTGAGAGCTAAGCCCTGCTTTTGCATGAGATTTGTAGCTTTTGCCCCCTTGCTGGGTTTCTCCCAAGCTGCTGGTTGGGTTTGGTGCAGCTGTGTTCTGGTGTCACCTGCTTTGTAACACCTTGTGGCAATGGCTTTTAACAACTGTCCCCTCAAATTAAGGTGTCTGGGGTGGGCAGGGCTGGGTGATGGCCCCTGTGGGCTTCAGGCATTGCAGAGGTCAGTGGGGTGGAAGGGGAGGAGGGAAGCTAGGAAACCATGCCCTCCCCCAGGGCAGCATCCCATTCCCTGCTGGCTTCTCTGCTGCAGCAGCAGGTGGCAAATGAAGCTTGATGAGCTCTGTTAGTGAGGGATAAGGAAGGCGTGAATGGAAACGGTCACAGCAGTGCTGGCTCTGTGTTGTGTGGGTGCCCCTCAGCAGGATGAGGAGCTCTGTTGTATTTTGGGGAAGAGAAGGCTGTTCATTTGGCTTTGTCACTGCTGTAGGAGTAGCCAGATGGAGGATGCTAAAAGGAAATACAGGCCTGGAACAGCCTCCTTGTCCGTGCCCCTGTCCTGAGCCAGGTGAGAGATGCTTGGCTCCAGGCTGGGCAGCGGTGGATGGTAGTGCAGATCTGGACAGGGCCCAGTTCCCTCTGGGCCTTGGTGGAATCCCACTCTCAGAGCCTGACAGCCCATCTAACTTGTCCTTGCAGCAAACTGAGCAGCCAGTTTGTCTCTTGCCTTCATAGAGTGGGGAGTCCTGTGGCTGGTTTTCCTTGTGAGTAAACCCTGTTAAAATCTGAGAGCTGGGACTGGCCCTGGAGGGAGCAGGGATGGAGAAACCCCTCCACAGCTGGTGTAGGGCAGCATGTTTTATACTGCTGACTGCTCTGCTGGCTGCCCAGACCCTCTGGTTTGTCTGTACCTCAGAGCTGATACCCAGCATGGAGCCCAGAACTGGGTATTTTATGTTCCTGGATCACAGAGGGGAGTTCAGCTCTTTGGAGCTGTGGTGTCACAGCACTGGCACATTTAGTCAGGTCCCCAGTTTTCCCCAGGTTCCCTCTGTCTGGAGAACTTACCCTGGACTCTGTGTGCTTGATCTCTGTTTGTGCTGTTTCCAAGTACACTTCTTTGCATTGTTTTCCTTGCTTTTCTTTCTATTGATTTGTTGGTGTTTTGGGAACTTTTCTTCAGTTTATCAATTCCGATCATGACCTCCAGAGTGCCTCCAGCTCTTAACTCCTGGGCATCCTTTCAGGTTTTATAAAAGTGCTTTCTCTTCTTTGTTCAAACTATTAATGGAAAGGTTGAACAGAAGCAGACCTGGGCTGAGCTCCGAGGGCTCATACACAAGGATTTCTCTTGTGGTGACAGGGAATTGCTGATAGCTACCCCTCAAGTGTGTGGGGTTGAGTTGCTTTGGTTGGTCTTTTTTTTCTTATTAATGAGCACTGGGCCTCATGAAGGTGAGCTTGCCCAGACCCAGCTCCTCTGGCTATTCAAAAAGCATCAGATGGATAGAGTGAAAAACCTGCTTTGTGCTGGTCAGAGGTGTGATGGGCAGGTCTCTGTAGGGGAGGATTGTGTTGTGCTCTCCTTCTGAAGGCTGAGGTGATTTTTAAGAGCTTTCATGAACTTTGTTCACCTGGGTCTTCTTGCTGACACTTGCTGGAGCTGTCACAGCTCTGAGACAATCCTCAGCCCTGCTTCCCACTCAGAGCTGCCTCAGCAGTGGGGGAAGTTGTGTCCAGCATCTCCTGCTCCCCTTTTCTCTCTATAAGTCTCTCCTCAGTGAGAGTTGGGCTTGTCTGTATGTGGCTAAGGTAGCAAAAATGCATTTTTCTCCTCAAGCAATTCCAAGTTCCTTGTGTGGTTGCTCTTCTCTGGAAAAGAGAAAACTACTTGTTCTGGAGAAATTAATGACACTCATTTTTAATCCCAAATATTGTGTCCTGGTGGGTGGTTGCAGGACACCTCACTGCACCAGGCCTCTGCTGTCACCTCAGTGCCAACTGATTAAGGAAGAGCTGAAATAGATTTCACTGGAGCAAACATCTCTGCCCAACTCTACCCTCCCTGAGTTCTGTGAGTACTGAGCTGCTGGGCTCAGCTGCCTGAGGTTCAAGAATTGGTCCTTTTCTGAAGTGCTATTCCATCTTTCTTTGCACATGGGTGTAACGGTGGGGTGAAATTTGGGCCCCACTGAATTTAAGGACAACACAGGATTCCTCTGTGGTGTTCATGTCTTCCTCCTCTCCAGGCTGGTAACTTGTGGTACCCAGCTGTTCAATCCAGCTGTGCTTCAGGGACACCATCAACAGGATGGAGATGCTGTGCCCTCTTTGTTCTCCTCTATTGGTCTGTGGCTGATGGTAGAGTCATGGAATCATGGAATATTCTGAGTTGGAAGGCACCTACAAGCATCATTGTGTCCAACTTGGTGGATGCCCTGACCTAATTTCAGTTCTAGGGGAGAAAATTCAGTCTCCCTAAAACCTTCCTATGGCTTCTGTTGGATTCTTCCTCACTTTTCTCCAGGGGGCTGTGTGCTGTAGTTAAATATGAATGGAAAGGTTGTGTTCCACTCTGGATTACAGCTGAATCTCAGTGGTGGATAAATTGCATCCCAAGTCTAGTTTGCAAAGCCCTTTGGGCTTCATGGGCTGCAGGAGGCTGTATTTTATTCTGGATGTGTGTTTGCTGATAATTCTATAGGATTTGCAGACAGCAGGTTGTAAGAGCCCTGATTATACTGGTTCCCTGTGCAGTCAGACTCTGCCCAAATAATTCAAGTGCCTGCTGCAGAGAGAGGGAAAGGAAGTTGGAAGGATGATTTAGAAATCTCTGGAGTAGATGGGAAAAAGATGCATATGTTGATCTGAAGGAGATACCAAGCCACATATATGTCTTCCAGCATCTAAATAAAAGTCAGGATTTTTTAAATGGTTGCCTACTTAAAGCCCAAATAATTCCTTTAACGGCAGGTTTTAAAGGTTTAACCTAATTTTAGAATTTGTATTTCAAGTGTCCTTCCATAAAATTAACTTTTTGAATGCAGAATGCTTTAATGTCTTCCGTGTTGGTGCTCATTTGCAAGAAATCTCTGCACAGTTATTTCTTATGTACCAGTTAAATCTATCAGCCAACAGATGTCAAGTGTAGCAAAAATGCTATAATAATATTATGGTCTAATAATAGTTATAATGATTCTAATTACCTGGTGCAGCTTTAAAGAGAGGCAGATTCAGAGATGAGTGCAAAGGAGGTGTTTAACCTTGAACTGCAGAGGCAGGGCTCTTCCAGAGGTGCCTGTGCTGCGCCCTCTCCTCCCCATCAGACATCCCCCTCCCTCTATTTCCTCCAGCAGACTGGGAGCAGCACTCTGGTGTGTTTTTAATGTTCACACCTCATTCTGGCTATGCTCAAAGAGTGCTGGTAAGCTGAGGATGAGCACGTTTCCTGCAGTACCTGGGAGTGTGAAGCCTGCTCATTTTCAGCCTCTGTCTGCCCTGCTCCTGGCGTGCTCCCACAGCCTGATGATTGTGGCACTCGAGGATTGCTCCCACCCTTGGGAGCTGCAGAGCCTCAGCAATCTCCATCCTCTCTGCAAGCTGCTTGTGCTGCTCTTAACCATTAGGAGTGGCTTTGCCACAGCCTGGGAAGCACAAAGCCAGAGTCTCCTGATGGGATAGTGTTTGGGGATGTGCAGGTGAGTGGCTGAGAGCTGTTGATCCCTACAGAGGCTTTGCTGTGGGGGTAGGAGAGCACTGGGCTGGTTCTTGAGTGCTGTGCTTGCCTTGCCTTCGACAGGCTGGCCCCACAGAGCCTTGTCAGAGTCTCCTTCCCCAGCTGCTCCATGTGCCAGCCCCGTTACATCACTCCCCATGCCCTTTCACTGCTGTATTTTTCCTTTAGGAAGGATGCTGGGCTGCATTTGCTGTGTTCCTGTGGTTTTTGCCCGATGTTGCTGAGTGCTGTTAGTGCCTTGGGGTGCCAGTGCTCATTGTGGCTGTAGTGTAATGGATCCCCTCGTATCACAGCTGCTCATTTAATCCTGTGACATGAGGGGTGAGGAGTCCCTGGCTCACAGACCAGCAGCCTTTCCACAGAGGAAGCTCTGTGTGGGCTGGAAGTTGACAGCTTTCAATGATTATATGCTGAACCTTCTTCCTATAAATAATTGATTCACAGGCTGATGAGAACTACAGGAACTTGTCTCTCAGTTGCTGCTCCCTGGCATGGACAGCAGCTGGAAATCTGCTGTTTTCCTATAAAATGGATCCAGAGGAGCCCTTGCAAGGTTTTCTTTATTTCCAGCCTGTTGATAGGCTGACCTGCTCTGCTTCTTGGGAAAGCCCTGCCTGCCAACACCTGCAGCACACCTTGTGCCAGGGCTGGTGCTGCTGAGAGCTCTGCCACCTGCAGCCTTTCCCTGGGGGCTGTTCAGCCTCTCTCTTGGGCATGTTCAGCCTTTCCTTTGGGCAGGTTCAGCCTTTTCCTAGGACAGGTTCAGCCTTTCCCTCGGGCAAGTTCAGCCTTTCCCTCGGGCAAGTTCAGCCTTTCCCTTGGGCAGGTTCAGCCTTTCCCTTGGGCAGGTTCAGCCTTTCCCTTGGGCATGTTCAGCCTTTCCTTTGGGGAGGTTCAGCCTCTCCCTTGGGCAGGTTCAGCCTTTCTTTTTGGGAGGTTCAGCCTTTCCTTTGGGGAGGTTTGCCTTCTTGCTGGAGTCAGTGTGTGTGTGTGTGTTGGTGCATCACCATGGAGATGAGGCCACAGGAGCTGCAGGGCGCAGCCTTTTCCAGGCTCACGTGAAGAAGGATGCGGTAACGGGCTCCTCTTATTTAGGGAAAATGGTTTCTTGGAGTAAATAAATCGTCAAAGAACACTTGGCATTAGCTCAGGTGCTATTAAGGAGAAGATCTCTTGAAGCCAGAGCTGTAAGGCTCATACAATATTCACGTGCTTTGCTGTGTTCCACATCAGGCATTGCTGCTGTGCCCAATGCTGACTCACTGACCCACATGTGCTTTTACTTACCCCGAGATAACAAAGCTCCTGTTGCTTTCTCCTCCCTGTGGATGTATTTCTCATCCTGCCACAACAGCACCTTCCTGGATCCCTTTCCTTGCCCACTGAGTGTCCAGGCTTTCAATGCTTTGAGTGGTTACAAGGCTTCACTCCCATGGCTGCTTTGGCCGGGTTTGGGGAGGACGTGGAGGGTGTGTGGCTGCAGTGAGCTCTCCCCCATGCAGAAACACCTCTCTGGGTTGAGAACACCCCAAAACCCTGGTCTAGTCATGCAGACATTCTTGTGGGGTTGGGGACACTGCCCTTTCCCTGTGCCTGCCCCTGGCACACTCTTTCCTTTCCAGTTTCTGGTACACAGCACCCTCCCAACAAGGTCTGGAAGGGCCCTGTGGCAACTCTGCCTGATTGCTTCCACGTCTTATTCCAGACTTCATCTGTAAACATCTCTTTGCCCTTGCTAAAAACACTGTCTCTTAATTTCTCTCTGCAGGAGTATTATTTAATTTGTAACAGTTTTAGGACGTTATTTGAAAAATCCGATATGAAGCTGTATTTCATTTACTGTAATGATCCACTAATGCAGGCATATTTCAAAGGCAGGCAATGCAGTACTGTGGGGTTTAATTAAATTTTGTTTTTCAACTGAGCATCAATAGACAGACAATAACAAATGGTGGACAATATGCATACAGAACAAAGTCTCTTCATTTTCCTTTTCAAGACTGTGGAAGTGAAAATGTATAACCCTTAAAATGGACTTGGCCTGCTCACAACTGCTGCTTTAGTGTATTTAACTCACTTCAGGAGGAGTTTTTTCTTCTTACTCTGCCTTAATTAATTTTCTTGCTCTCTTCCTGCCCACAAAATAAACTCTTGCACTGTGGAAAATTTCCAACAGGAGCCGTGGGTGATCTAAGTGCTTCTGCAAGTTCTGCATGTAGTTTTGAATACTGTGTTGGTACCTAGTGTGTGATGGCTCTTCCAGATGGGCCCTCCTGAGGGTGACAGAACAGAAGGGCTGGGTGTGAGGTTCCTGTCTCTGGGAACTGGACATGGCATGTGCCAGCCTTGGAGAGGGAGGGAAAAATGGTGTTGCTGCCATGGTTGTACTCAAATCAGGAATCAGTAAGTGGCTCTGGAGTGCATTTTGTTCCTCTTCTCCCAGCAAGTGTGGGGTAATCAAGTACAGAGTGTATGTGGGGAAGCTTGGGAAGAGTGTTCCACATCAGCAGGAGGCTTCTGGGAACCATCTGAGTGCTCACAGCGTGGCACTTGGACACGTGTTCTTGGGTAAAGAAATTTGTCACTGATGCTGTTAATGGGCTCCTTAGTTCAGATTTGAGGAGCAGGGTGAGATGGGCTGGCTGAGGCAGATTTGGTTTCTCCAGGTGTCTGGAGAAATTACCATTGTTCAGGAACAGAACCAGAGTTTGCTGAGGAACCCGATGTGAGTGTGACTCCCACTGCACTCCAGCCCTTTGATTCTCTCAGAAATCTCTCAAAGGCAGAGAGCTGAAAAAAGCATTAATTTTTCAGAGGCAGAGTCTCCATTCAGAGATGTGAGTTCAAGCCATGTCCTGGGTTGATGCCTAAAGCTTTGCCTGCTTAACCTGCCTTCAAAGGCTGGGGGCAAGGGCTGTGCCTGGAGCTGGCACTGCTTTCCACCCCTGAGCTGGGCTGGGTCACAGTCCAGAGAGCTGCTGGCTGGAAACTGGAGCGTGCAAAGGCTGGGAATCTGTGGGAACCTGACTCCTGATGTCTGTGCAGCTGTACCTGCCTGAAAAGCATGGCTGGAAATGACAGACTGGAGGCTGTAACCTCCTCCTCCTCCCTGGATCTCAGTGTAACGCTTGCCGTGTTCCAGGCACAGCCTGTGTTGTTTGCTCCTTGCTGGAAGCAGCACCGTGAGTCCTTTGCAGCTCTCCTGGTGCCTGGGCCGGCTGAGGGTTGTGTTCTGAGCTGGTGAGAGGCTCCTGGAGCAATGGATGGGGTCCTGTGCTCCTGCCAGTCCCTGTGGCTGGAGAGGAGTCCTGGTACAGATAGAAGGGGTATAAATAGAACTCGTCATCAGGCACCGGATGCTGTTTAAATAAACTGGAAAAACCCCTCACAGCTGAGGTTTGTACTGGCCCTGCTAATGCTGGGGGAATGCCCCATGCCTGAATCCTTGTTCTTCCCTTGTTCCTTGCTTTAGGCTGCCAGATTTCCCATTTGCTCACTTCCTTTTGTTGATAGGCAGTGTCAAGGTTCTGTTGCTGGGCTTTGGGGCAGGAGGTTGCTTTCTGGTGACTTGAAGCAACACGTCCAGCTTCTCCTGTCCTTCCTTTGCATCTCCTGCCTTTCTACCTGTGGCTGCTCTCACTCTGCCATAAACTAATCTCCTTCCAGCCAGGAACCTCAGGCCTCTTGCAGACCCACTTTTATGGGGCCATTATCCATCATCTACAGAAGGAGAGGCTTTCTTGGCTGTGGCAGGGCTCAGGTGGCTGCTCCCAGATGGAGCACACTGGATCATCTGGAGCCAGTGGCTGAGCCCTGGGCTGAGGGATGTACCCTCTGTGCAGACCAGGGAGTGCTTGAGCCTGGTCTTTGCAGGAGCAGGTGAGTGATTTGAGATCCTCACAGTACTGCTGGCATGATTTATTCTTGCAGAAGTGCCCGCAGCAACTTTAGGGGTTTGTTCTTCCCAGCAGGATCACAGACAAGGACATGCCTGGGCCCTGTGCTTTAGTGGCTCTTGCAGGACTGTGCAGCAAACAGGACCTGCAAGGGGCCTCAGCACAAGGGCACAAGCCCAATGCATGGGGAACTGCAATGGTGCTTGGGAGTGAACAAAAATAAGTCTATTTAAAATGAAAAAGTAGTAATCTGTAATGCCGTTTTGAGGGAATTCTTGTAGCAGGAGAGCATGTGCTGGCTGGGAGGGAAGAAGCACTTGCTCAGACAAGTGATAATCCATTGCAGCCCGTTCCAGACACCTGGCAGATACCAGCCTTCCTCAGGCCTCCCTGGGATGAGCGAGGTGCTGTGCTGCTGGATGAGGAATGTGGACTTTCTGGACTATGTGGAGTGCTAATTTAAACACCAAACCCTTGTTCCTGATGGGAGCTGCTGGTGTCTGCCTGGTGTGGGGTGCTGCACGGGATCTGCAGTCTCACAGCAAGGAGTGTGCTGGGCTCCTCAAGCACTCGGGGCTGACACGGCCGCCTCGCTTCCTTGGATTTCTCCTCTGGAGTTTGGCAGCCGTCTGCTTCAGGGAGCACAGTGGCCTCATAAGAGTTTATTTGATCTGACACATGACAAATTGTTTCTGCTGGCGGCTACTTGAGGCACAGTCTGTTCGCTGGCAGCCGCGGCTCTGCGGGCGCTGGGAAGTGGAGGAAGGCAGCCCTGCCTCCTCCTCTTAGGAAACATCAGTGCAGAGAGTGTTGCTGTGACCCCCCCTGCCATCCCAGCCTCCTTTCTGCTGCTTGGTAACGGTGCTGCTGGCATGGATTATTAATGGTGTTTGTGTGCTGGGTGTGTCTGCAGGTGCTGGTTGTGGCTCCCATGGCGTGTTGGCTGCAGGGCAGAGGAGAACCTGTGTTCTGGAATCAGACCCAGTTGCCACTAAAAACACTTTGTTAAGTTCCTTTTTTTAGGACACCCTTTTAGCTCTGCAATGAGCAGCAGAATATTACATTCCTCAGCAGAATAAAAAGTACATGTCCCCTGTGAGATAGTGTAAATACATTTTATCTGTTCTATTACCTGCAGTTTTCAGAATATGTCCCCTAAGCATTTTAATCTTGTTTTTCAGGGTTGTCTCAGAGTGAGGAATTGTTCCTATTTGCAACTTTGGGAATGATTACTTGTTCATTAATTTCTTCCCTTTCCTGCTGTCCATCTATTATTGCTTCCAAGAGAAAAAAAAAACCTCTCTGTAAATCTCCTCCAAAAGAGGGCTGAGTGCCTGATTAGACAGAGAGTTATGTGTGCTGGGAATGTGTTCCCAGGAGATCATCCTGGAGCTGTGCATGGAGCCCTGGGTGCTGCTGTTCCATGCCCTTGGCACAGAACCCACCAGGTGATGCCTTTTCCTTGGTCTTAAAATTAAGAGCCAGACATAGACAGGGGAAAAAGGGTTTTTATCTTGGTATTTAATATGGATCTTTATGGTGCACCACTTCACCAAGGTGGAATGTGCTGAACTGCACACACATGGTAGATCACGTATACAATTTGTAGACCTTGCAAATTAGCATATTTAACAAAGATGCCTCAATGAAAGGCTTGAAGGAATAGCCTGATATCTTCCTATTTCAAAGTATTTCTCACTAGATGGGCCTAATTTTAATTTACAGGATGTATTTTAGAGGGGACCTTAGTTTCTCAAGACAGCTTAGGGCTTTCCAGCCTCCAGCTGAGAGGCCTTTTGGATGTTTGGTTTTCTGGCCTTACAGAATGCCAGGCTCATGGTAAGTTATCAGACATAAGGAATAAGGGCACTGAGAATACATAAAAGGTATATAAAAGAAAAGGCAAAAATCCTCATGGCATCACAGGTGCCTGGGTTGGCTCCCTGCTCTTTGCCCTGGGATGAACAAGCCCAGCAGGCAGCACGTGCCAGGGCAGCTGGGCACACGTGGAGCACACCTGAAGCACACCTGGGAAACACCTGGAGCACACCTGGAGCACAGTGGCGAGGCAGGAGCTGGAGCCAGGGCAGCTCCAGCACCCAAGCAGGGCTTTGCTGCTGCTGTGCTTTGCCTGCAGTGCCGGGGCTGTTACGAAACAGGAACGAGATGGGACAATGCAGAGCAGTTCCTGCTGCCACGCTTTTGTCCAGCAGCTAAAAGCCTGTTTAGAGGGTTTTGTGGAAGCCTTGTTTGCTTTGGTCTTTTTTTGCTCTTTCTTTAAGTACAGACTTAAAAGAGCTGGAGACTGGAGGCCACTGTAGTTATTATTTCTTCCTGAATAGCACAATAAATGTGCCATTTGTCAGGGTCCTTGCCTCAGAAAACATGTGGCCTGTTCCCACTGCTGTTCCCTTTGACATATGAGGAACTGCCCCTGCCTGCCTCTGGGTGTGTGGAGATTTCTCACTCCCTCATTGGGGTCAGTGCCAAACTTGTCTTGATGTGTGACGTGTGTGGTCACTGGAAGTCACTGTGGAGGCTGTCACTGAAACAGCCTGGATTCACAGAGCAGCTTCATTTAGATGGCAGCTGATGGAGGAGCTCTGCAGAACGGCTGGGTAGAAAACCTGTGTGCAGGAGGGGACAGCTGAGAGCTGCAGTTATCGTGGGAGAAGCTCAGACATGTACAGACGTGGTGTGGCAAACCTGTGGTGGATATGCCATGTCCCCACCTGCCATGGCACCACCAGGATGCACAGGCAGCTGCTCAGGATGTTCTGGTGTCTCACAGCAGAGAGGAAGGTGCTGCAGGTGCCTCTTGGATCAGAGCTGAGGGTGTGTGACGGAACAGTCTGCTGCTCACTCTGACAGCAGATTTCGAGCTCTTGGCTTTGCCAATCACCTCACAGCAAACACCAAGACATGGGAGTGAAAGTCCCTGTGTCCTTTGGCTGCTGCTTGGGTGTTTGCAGAGCCAGCAGGTGCAGTGACAGTCAGGACTGTCAAAGGAGGAACCCTCTGTGGAGCAGTGCTGCTCAATACTGAGATATGCCAGTCCATGAAATGGCTCTTTATAGGGTGTCTCACCAAAAGGATTTTCCCTTTGAGTGTCTGGATCTCCTGCTGTTGGTCTGAGCTCCAGATGAGAAACAGTGCATTGACTGGAAGGTACTGAGGTTACAGACAGAGTAATTGTCTCTTGGAAGAGAAAATTGTGGAGGAAACCCACTCAGAACACATCTCTGTTCTTCTCCTTCCTTAGAGCAGGTTTAGGAGTGCTGTGACTGAGGGGCAATGGGGATGGAGCTGAAGTTCTGCTGAGTGAACCCCACGGCTCTGAGGAGCAGGGAGAC
Organism: Ammospiza nelsoni; assembly: GCF_027579445.1. NCBI lineage: Eukaryota > Metazoa > Chordata > Aves > Passeriformes > Passerellidae > Ammospiza > Ammospiza nelsoni. The sequence goes on along the minus strand of NC_080648.1, from coordinate 2,251,103 downwards.
TGGTCATGGAGCCCAGGAGGGACCTGGGAGCTTTACTGGCTCTTTAGTTCTCTCTCCAAAACCCGTGAGTGCAGATCTCCTGGGGCAGCAGAGCGTTCCTTGTGAGGGGAGCCCATGGTGCTGCGGTTCCAGTGGCACGTGCAGGGTCCCAGGCAGTGCAGTCACAGGAAAGCTGTTTCATAACCTCTGCTGGAATTCATGAGATGTTCAGAGACAGGTTCTCCACTTAGTCAACTTTTTATAAGGATTTAAGGCTGAGGAGCTCTTTGAAGCACCGATGCAGCTTGTTCTGCCATGACAAGGTGGAGATGAACGCTGGCGTGACTTCCAATCCTAAGGAAAATGCTCTTTTGCACAGATCACAAGCTGTGGCTCTGCTGCTGTTTGAAGAGACCTGAGGAATCTCAGATCCAGGCACTCTGTACGACATCAAAGCCTTCCCATCTGAAGGTGAGGTGATGGGGAGCTCCAGCTCCATGTCCTTCCTGTTTGGGCAGCAAAAAGAAGGAAGGTCCCTGAACCAGGAGTTGCTTGGGGGATCAAAGCTCTGCTTAGCAGAGGCTGACAGGACAAAAAGCCAGGATGGCAGCAGGGAGGACAAACCCTGCAGAAGATCTGGGCCATCTGATAGCAGACCTCCAGAGGGGCCTGGGAGACCTTCTGCTGTGCTGGAGGAGTGGGGCCAGCACCTCCCCCCGAGGAGGCAGACCTGCAGTGTCCTGGGCTTGACTGGAGCCATTCCTTGGTGCCTGAGGGATTGTTTAATTAAAAAGAATGCTGCACCATCACATTTCAACTGTTTTCTCCACACGTTGCTGCAAGTAACATCTAAAATAGCTCTAAAAGGCAACAAGCCATTCCCCAAAGCAGGGGTGGCAGATGAACAGCAGGAGAAGGAAGGAATTATGTTCTCTTTTTGCTTTCTGTGTCTGTGCATTTGCTTCTGCATTTGCAGGCCTTGGGGCTTGTTTTAATTTAAATTTCCTTAGGAAAAACCCTGTTGAAGGAATGCTGCCTGCAGTGGCTGGCTGTTCTGCTTTCGCTTTGTCCTGGGGAAGCTTTGATGGTTGGGGAGCAGGAGTTGCTTTTCAGTCTTGGTGGGAAATGCCTGGATAGAGGAACGGCAATGACCACAAGAGTCACTTCTGGATGGTGGGACTGCCAATCTCTCAGCTCTCACTTCATGCTCATTCCTGTCCCAGGGCTTATTTAACTGCTTAACAAAGGCATCCTCTGCAACCACTGAGAAAGGACCAGTGCAGGGATGGAAAAAAAGCAAACTTGCATCAAGCCTTTGATCCAAGCACAGGGAGCTACTGCTGCTGACCTCAGTGTTTGTAACCATGGTGTCAGTGTTGGAATGGAGCAGCTGAGCCCCAGCGTGGGCACTGATGTGTCCAGATTGATGCAGGGACTTGGGGCAAAGCCAGGACTGGTCCTGAGGGAGCCTGTGTGGCAGCAGGTTGTGTTCATCCCCAGAGAGCTCCTTCCTCCCCTTCAGGGGTGGGTTTGAGATTGGCTTGTTAGGGCTTTATCCCAGGTTTTGCTGCCCGTCTGGCAGCTCCTGACTGGATTTGACCCACAAGGTTGATCCCAGTGGCCTCTGCCTTTTCATCTGGGAGCTTGCCACAAAACTGGAAGCATGTGGGAGCCAAGCCAGGGCTGGACATCCAGCCAGGCATCTCATGAGCTCAATCCACAAGCTGCTATGCCATGTTATTCCTGCGCACATACCCAGGGCATGCAGCCGGTGAGCCCCACGCTTGCTGCCCGTGTGCCATCCTGCTCCCTGCTGCTCCCGGTCCCCTGGCTTGTCACGGGGACTCAGAGCTGTCACCACTGACTGTCGCTCTGTGGAGAGGTGAGAAAATGCATTTTTCATGAAGCTCACAGCTCGTGGCTCCTGGCAGATCAATAGGGCAGCTGGAGGAGTCCTTTGCGTGCCCAGTGTTGGGGCAGCTCTGTGCCAGTGCTCTGCAGGGACTGGCAGGGGTTCCTTGGCTTGGCAATCCCCGTGGGAAGGAAACCTGCAGGCTGAGCTGGGGCTCCTGACTGAGATTCAGCCAGGGCAGGGATGGTTGTGCTGGGCAGGCAGTGTGGTGTGGCTGCTGCTGTGGGAGTCGTGTGCTGGATCCATCACCGCTGGATTTCTGTAACACTGAGCAGGAATTTTTTTTTCATGGTTTCTTAACCTCTTAATTGAGTTTCTTTATAGGGAAGCTGGTATCTGACAGGGGAAGGAGGTTGTTATTCCCTGTGAGAACCATGGGTGAACAGCAGGAACTTGGAAAATACAAAAAGCTGTTTCCAGAGAGGCTGGGAACAAGCCAGTTAAATCTTTGACAATTCGTGGGCCCAGCTGCAGTGGGACATCAGGATTCTCTGGGACCTTGTTAGTGCAGCATGTGCTTTCTTTCCTGTTAGATTCTCCAAGCTTGGGAAAGCAGAGGGGATAAAAACACACAGAATGCTGGGAGACTCCTGGGATAGTGTGAGGCAAGGTGTCACCTTGCAAATAGGAACTGGTGGAAAGGATAGATCTGAGGGGGGGGAGAAAACATCACTTATTGTGTGTGCTGTGCATGGGAAATTGCAGCAAGGAGTGGGAGAAGGGAATAGGTATGGGTAGGATGAGAGGTGTTTTGGCTGGGATTTGGGGTGGTGGGGAGGTGAGGAGGAAGGGAAAAGCTGTTTCATGTGGTGGAGGTCAGGCAGTGTGACAGCTTTTAGAAAGATGTTTGTCCTGAAGGTCCCTGTGCACTCTCATCTCCAGGCAAGTCCTGAAGTCCTACATTGGAGCAAATCAGCACCAGTGCTCTGGTGTGGGCCCAGAGGTCCCTGCCAACCCCAGAGCTCTGAGGAGTCAGTGTCATGTGGTGTGCAGGCAGAGCAGAGCCCTGTGAGAGCAGCTGCCAGAAATTCAGAGAGATGCGCTGCTTATAAATAATAAATGATAAATTCAGCCTCTGATCTCCGAGGCACGCTCTGCTTCTGCACACTCCATGCTGGCAGAGAAGATTCCCCATGCTGGACTCAGCAGTCTGTCTCTGGCGTGGAGGGTCTGGGGGAGGCAGCTCATGGAACTGGGGTCGTGCTGAGCCCTGGTGGAGCGTGGCCCCTTCTGCCAGCAGCACTAATGAGCGTGGCCCCTGTGCCACGGCCGCTAACGAGGGTGAGGGCAGCCTTGCTCAGCCTTCACACCACCCCAGCTCAAAGCTGTGCTCCTGCCCTCTGGAGAGCAGCGTTTTGTGTGAATGCAGCTTGCTGAATGAATTAATTAAGTCAATTTAAATGATAGACTAAACAATGCTTAGTGTTAAACTGTGCGAGCTGTATAAACAGCAGGGTCAGGGTTGCTGTGGCCATTAGAAGGGGCAGTTCTGGCTTTATCCAACACACAACAACCCCTCCCCTGCTCTTGGGGGAGCTATGGCAGTGCTGGTGAAGCTGCTGGTGCCAAGAGCTGTCCCGGGCACTGCTGGGCTGTCTCCTGCTGCTGGACACATCCCTGGCACCTGGCAGGGCTGTCGGAGCTGTGTTGGGTGGTGTCATGGCCAAGCTGCTGCTCGAGGGGCTGATGTGAGCTGATGGCTGCACAGGTAGCCTGGAGGGGTTATTAATATTTATTGTTATTATTTGTTAGCAGCGGTTACAAAGGTTGCATGAGTGCTCAGTAGATGCCAAGCTCTGTAAACGTGTTTGTGCCATGGTTATCCTGCCCCTGCCACCCTGTGCCCGTGTTACAATTCCCTCCTGTGGGCTGGTTTGAGTTTGGAGCAGGACCTGCTGCCCCTGCTCAGGCTGGGCTCAGCCAGCCCAGTTTATTCCTACCAGCCTCAAAGTGTGGCTTCCTTGCTGTGTGGGTTCTCTGTAGGCAGCAAGAAGGTGTTCCCACAACTTTTCCCTTTGTGTAGGAGTGTTTTTAACATGCCAGAGCAGAGTCCTAGTAGGAGTAAATGATGAGGAGCAGGCAAGAAGAATAAATGTTTTTTTAAAGCCATTTCATAAGCGACATGAATGGAATGGTCTGTGTGGCAGCTACACCCTCTCCACTGGGATCCTGGAGGTGTGAGGGGGCTGGCAAACAACTGCTGCTCCCTGGGCTGCCCTGCCTGGCTGGGGCTTTGTGCCCAGGTGGGACCCTCTGGCAGGGCTTGGGGCTCTCACTGGAGTGGGGCTGGGACACCCACTGGAGGTACAGGGGTGCTTTCCTGAGGTCAGGATGCCTGGAGGAGCAGAGCTGCTGGGATCATCCTGGGCATTGACCTCGGGTGATGGTGTGTGCAGGTTGTCCTGTGTGAAAGCACAGGGTTATGCACACCCAGCTAGTGACTGGGGAAGGGCATTAGAGTGTGGCCTCCCAGTAATCCTCTGTGGCCTCCCAATAATCCTCTCTTTGCCGTCCAGCTGTTTCCTGTCCTAGGCATAGGCTGAATTTCAGCTCCAAGCCTCCTCTTTCTCCTGCTGGTGTAGCTGTGCAGTTGGCAAGCAGGAGGGACAGCTGGCCACAGGGTGCTCCCAAGGTGTCTGTAGCACACCAGCAAACATGAGTGCTCCTCACAGACCTGGGGACCCTCTTGCTCAGAGGAGGGAAATTGCAGGTCAGGTCAGCTGCATTTCCTTCTCTTTGTCTGTGGCACTGCACAGCACTCAGCCCGTCACGGGGGCTTGGCCCTGGATGCCACCATTGGAAGGACATTGTGTGTGAAGGGGATCTCAGCTCGCTGTGAGTGCACTCTGTGTCCTGAGAGCCTCTCCAGTCCCACAGCCCCTGTGCACGGCTGGCTGGAGCTCATTCCCTGAGCTGCTGTTGCCCAGGAAACTTCTCCTTCAGCCTCAGAGGCTGTGAGTGCTGCCAGGGCTTTGTGGAGGTGCCTGGGCATTCCCATCCCTGCCCTGCTCTCACTGAGGGAGCTCTGTTGGTGCTTTGTGCTGGATGGCACACAATGTGCTGCTGGTGCTCCCCTTGCCATCTCAGTGAGGCTGGCTGGACAGAAACCTGCCCTGAGTTAACCTGCAGACAGTTTGTAAGGCTGTAATCCTGCTCCCTCAGGTCATCCCTAGGTGAAAACAAGGATTAGCTTATTGCTATTGCTTAGTCTTGGAGATAATTGGTGTTTTTGAATCAGCACTGGGATGGCAGCAGGAGCAGGACAGTGCCTGTCCCCTGTGCTGGCACTGCTGAGGGGCCTCCAGTCTTGTGTCCAGTTCTGAGCTCTCATGGCAAGAAAAACATGGAGGGGCTGGAGCGTGTCCAGGGAAGGGAACAGAGCTGGGAAGGGGCTGGAGAGTCAGTGCTCTGAGGACCAGCTGGGAAAGGGGCTCAGCCTGGAGAAAAGGAGGCTCAGGGGGAAAGAACCTTCTCCAGGAGGGAGGAGCCAGGTTGGAGTCGGGCTCTGCTCCCAGGGAATGAGGGACAAGACAAGAGGAAATTGCCTACAGGCTCAAGGTGGCCACAGCAGGAATTGCCCCATGGAAAGGGGGCTCAGGCCTTGGCAGGGGCTGTCCAGGGCAGGTTTGGAGTCCTCATCCCTGGAGGTGTCCCAGGAAGGGCTGGAGGTGGCACTCAGAGCTCTGGGCAGGGGACAAGGTGGGGATCAGGCACAACTTGGACTCAATGGTCCTGGCAGTCTCTTCCAACCTCAGTGATTCTGGAATTCTGCTTCCAGCTGGCTGCAAAGCCAGAGGCTGATGTTGGGGCTGAGGGGCTCTGGGATGTCTGTGTGCTCTCCTGGAGCAGCATGTCAGGGCTCAGATGAGGCTTCTGGAGGATTTGTTGGAGTGGCACAGGACGGGCAGTGTGGGCTCTGTGCTGGGCTGTGAGGGCAGTGCTGCCAGCAGCAGGAGGCATCAATGACATGTGCTCCTCTCACTGGCTGCCTTGGGGCTGTCACCTGTGGCTGTGGGAGCTGCATTCCCGGGGCTGTGCAGCCCCCTGTGCACAGCTCTGCCCTCACTGGAATGTCCTTGCTAATGGGGAGCACAGCTCTGGGCTGTTTTTGCTGCTGCTGGCACAGACCAGGATTTCCGGAGCTGTGGAGCAGAACTCCCAGCCAGCAACATCCCCATCTCTGACAGGAGGGTTACTGCCAGCAGAGGAGACTTCTTGGAGTCTGACCCTTTGCTCTTTCCCTAGTGCCTGATTTTGTTTGACAAAAAAGGATTATTGAGAAAAAACCAGCCCCTCCACTCTGCACAAGGGGAATTTCTGACCTTCCTAGTCCAGTTTTGCTGCTGCCTGGCTGCTGTATGTGCTGGATGCCCAAAGATGCCCTCAAATCCAAGCCAACATTCCCTGTGCAGGTGGGGTCACCACAACCACAGGCTTCTGCTTCACAGGCTGCAGAGGTTGTTTCTGGAAATCCACAGAAACATTCTTGTGGAAATCCTCTCCTGCTCTCTGTGTGTGTCTGTCTGTAAGGAGATGTCAGCCTGTGCAGAAGCTCCTCTCCAGGAGCTCCAGAGCCCTTGTTGCACATGTTGGCTCCTCCTGCCTACCTGGGACTGAAGCAAAGTGCTAATTGTTGTGCAGATGTCATCTGCCAGGCAGGCAGGAGGCTGGAGGCTTGGAAGAGGCTGTGCTGTCATTTGCTAGCAGCCTCCTCGGTACACGTGAGCTCTATTTTTATTGGGAGTGTGCGTTTGCTTTCAGCCACTGCTTTGTTGAATTTCTCTTTCTTTCTTTTTTTTTTTTTTCCTTTTTATTTCCAGGCTTGCAGATAAAGTTTGAGGGATACATCTATTTTTCATTATTCTAGTTTTTCTGCTTGTTTTATAACTGAAAAAACCTCAACCAAACCAAGAAACCTGTTCCTGTGTAAAAAGCTTTAGTTTGTTCTGAGGTGAGAGGGAATTAATTGTGTGTTGTGGTCATGCTGGACTGAGGTCACGACTGTGGGATTGTCCAGAAGGGCACAAGGATCATGATCTGGGATCAGAGGGAGTCTGAGGCTGAGCATTGTGCTCTGGGTGTGCCAGCTCAGGAGCCTGGGTGTTGGTTGTAGTCTGGATTTGCTTGGCCATGTCCCAGGAGAGAGCTGGAGGCTCTGGCCACAGGTTGGCTTATGAAAACAGGGAGCTTTTCTTTTACTCCAGCTGTGGTTTAATAAGGGCTTGTGGGCCCTTGAGGTGGTTCTTTGACCCTTTAGGAAAGAGGAGACACTGAAGGGGGAACTAGGAGGTGATGCTTTCCTGAACTGTGTGAGTTAAGCAGGGGGATGCTCATTGCTCAGGGATGCTGTGGGTGTCAGAAATCCAGATCTGTTCCAAAACCAATTAATGTGAAAAATCCAGTTGGTGTGGTAGAGGTGGCTCAGAGGCAGAGATTGCTGCTCAGGAAGACCCTGGCTCAGGAGTTTTTGGAGGCTGCAGAAGTACATCAGGTGCACTGTTACCTCTGCTCTGTCCCTCTCCTGGTTTCCTCTTCCTTTTCTGGCAAAAACCAAGCAGGCAGAGGAAGAAGTAACAAAGTGTAGTGTAGGGACAAGGTACCAGTGAAAGGGTGGAAGAACAGGAGGCTTCCCTCCACGTCCCTGAAGGCTTCTGGGGGCAGAGGCTCTTTGGTGCCAGGAGCTGGTGTTGGGTGCTGCTGTGAGCAGGTTTTCTCCTTTGTGGGACACAAAGTGGTTGCTTCAGTGAGGGACAACTCTGCTATCTGATGTGCCACCCTGATGGACAGCAAAGCAAGATTTTTCGGACTGTGTGTAGGGGAGGAACTTCTGTAAAACCTGGATAGCAGTAGGAGCAGACTTGATGGAGGGATGAGTAATGAAGGAGTGTTTGAACGGAACTAATCAATCCTATCTTCTTTCAAAAGACCTCATTTAGTTTAATTTAGCAGCATGTAAATTTAGAGCCAATCACAGGAAATACTTGTGCAGCCTGTGTGCTGGCAGGCTGCTGCACTCCCTAGCCCAGCAGAGAGCTGAAGGCTGTAGGTGGATCCCGAGCCTCGTGTGAGGCACTGGGGGCACACGTGTGTGTGCTCACACGCAGGGTGGGCACAACTGCTCTGTGCCCAGGCACTGGCACCCACAACAGCAGCAGCAGCCTTCATTTCCCCCTCATGTGCTCCACCAGGGTGTCCCTGTGCTCCACCAGGGTGTCCCTGTGCTCCATCAGGGTGTCCCTGTAGCCCGTCAGGGTGACTCTGTACCCATCAGGGTGGCAATGTAGCCATCAGGGTGGTTCTGTGCTCCATCAGGGTGGCTCTGTGCCATGGCTCTGTGCCCATCAGGGTGGCTCTGTACCCCATCAGGATGGCTCTGTGCTCCATCAGGGTGGCTCTGTACCCCATCAGGGTGGCTCTGTGCTCCATCAGGGTGGCTCTGTGCCCCATCAGGGTGGCTCTGTGCCCCATCAGAGTGGCTCTGTGCCATGGCTCTGCTCCCTGGAACACCTGAGCATGGTCAGAGCCAGCTCCTGGCCCCATGGCTGGGCTGAGCCTCTGCTCTGAGCAGCAGGGAAAGCCTTGTGCTGTAGGAACCACTGAGTAAACCTTGCTGACCTCTGCAAAATGTTGTTTTCCTCAAGAAAAACCTACATATGGATTAGATGAACCCCTGCTCCTTGGACAGCTGGTCGTTTTGTTTAATTTGAATTAACGCAGCTACTTCTGTGCTTAAAATGAGGCACAGGCATAAAAAGCCTTCACAGGATTGCACTGCTTTTAATTTTTCCCTCTAGTTGTCATCCATGGCACTGACACAGAGATTTTAAACAAGTCTTGCAGGTCTCCTCATATTTTCCAGGAGAGATATCATCCCCTGTGGGGTCAGTATGAGTTCTTGGCATTACCTGTCACAAACCCCATTAGCAGTGAGCCCCACGAGTCCCTGTGCTCACACCTCGAGGTGTTGTGCCTCCTGCCATGTCACACCCCTGATCCCACGCTGTGTTGCAAAGTGTTGTGTAAAGAGTCCTGAAACCTGCAAAAATGGAAAAAAAAACACTGTTGGGTTTGTTTTGCTTTGCATTTCAGGCTGGTGGCAATGTCTCCTTGGGCCAGGCTCCTCTCCAGCACCTCCAGGGTCAGCCTGCTGCTGCTGCTGGGCTCTGTGCTCCTCTCCTGCTCCAGCCTGGGACAGAGAGTGCCTGTAAGTTTTGGCTGCTCCAGCTTGACTTCAGACTGATAAAACATGGATGCTTTTTGCCTTTAAGGAAATGCCCATTATTCTTTATGAAACGTCTTTCTCCTGCTTGAATTATGAAAACAAACCAGAAAGGGTTCTGCTGATTTCTGTGTAAATGAAGAATCACTTGTGTGGTGCTGCCCGTTTTTGCTAGAAATGCTAATGAAAATGGGGTATTGCAAAGCAACTGTGGCCAGGCAGTGACAGCAGCACTTAAATGAACCAAGTCACATCCTTTTATCCTTACTGAGCGTTTAAACCCCACACTTTTCCTGAGCAGAGCTGGTAAACATCAGCTGTCTCCATTATGTGTTTGAACAGATCCAGCACTGGGAGGCCTGGTGGTAAATTTACAATAGCCTGTATCACTAACTCCCTCTTGGATAATCACAGAGCTGTGGAAATCAGCTAAGTAATAACTGCTCCACTCACTCCTTTTTAGTCCTGTTGAGTCTTGGCTCAGAAAATGTTAACATTGATTTTCATCTGCAGAACCTGGGCTTTTATGGCTGTGATTGTTCCTGAGCTTTAACCATTTGTTATAATTTGAACAATTCCAAGCCCCTGATGCACTCAGCAAAAGCAGGAGTTAAGATCTGGTTCCTTGTGCATTTCTGAAATCGCAGTCGCTTTCCACAGCTGAAATAAAAACATTCTGTAGGTTTGTCAGCCTTCCTTGTGTGTTACCGCAATCAGGGAATTGTGCAATTGTGTAGGTTGGGAGAGACCTTTGTGATCATTGAGTACAACCTTTAACCCAGTGCTGCCAAGGCCACCAGCAGCCCTCATCCCCAAGTGCCACATCCACACTGCCATTGCTACTCTGCGTGTTTTGCTCAGGTTGACATTTCTGTTGCTCAGAAAGACTCTTCTAGGCTGGAAACGGATATTTATATGCAGAGCATCCAAATTCTGACAGAAAATGTGCATGCATTTTTTTCCCAAAGAGTGGAAGAACTGAAGGCAGAATGTGTCCCAGAATTTCCCAGTTAACCTCTGAATTTACTTACATTTTTCCCTGTGAAAACATCCTAAGGATTAAGATCCAAACACTTCATGAAGTGAGCTGTAACTCCATCTTAATTGCCAACAATTAGGACTAATCATTCCCTGTAGGGTGGTTAACTCAAATTCCTCAGTGGTGACTGAATTGGTGATCTCAGAAGCTGAAAATATTCCCTTCAGCAGGCACTGAGCTGTGGGGATGATGAGCCTGGACCAGTTCATCTGTTCCTGTTGGAACCAGAACAGCCCAGACCCAGAGTCAGTGCCTGGTGTGAGAGTACAGGTCATTTCTGTGCACTCTCCAGAGTATTTTGTGACTCCCACCAGCTCCCTAGGGAGGCTTTCCATTGAACACCAAGGTTTCCCTCACAGCAAGGATTTTTTCCCTGCTGTTCTTCCCTTGGTGTAACATCGAGCCGCTCGTGCTGGCTGCTCTCCCACACCTCTGCCAGCCTCGTGCTGCACTTGCCATGGAGGTGGTGATTAAATCCCTATCTCATTGTTTTAAAAGCCTTGGAGAACACTGGAAGAGGAGAAGAGATCCTCACATTTGTATCATGTGGGCAGCTCAGTGTGTTTTTTCCCGTGTCCTATTTTGGAAACAGCTGAACTATTTTAGCTGAAATCTTCTCCAAGCCTGAAATAAGTGCATTTAAGAAAAAGAAAAATAAAAAAACCCAACAAAACCCAAAAAACCTCACCAAACCCCAAACCAACGAACAAGCCTTGAGGCATTCCACTCGTGTGGAAAATTTCAGCTGAAAAAGTTAAAAGTTTGACATATTTTTAGGCAAGGGAAAATGGGGTCTTACAATGTTATACAACCCTAATAATAGCCAGGGCTCCTGCTTCTGACTGAAATACAGGTGAGGCTCTGTGAGAGCTGGTTTGAAACCTGCAACCTGCTCTGGAATAGGAAATAAGCTGCGTTGCTTTGTTCAGCACAAATGTCATGCTAGTTATGCATGTTTAACCTTTAATATACTTTAAATCTAAATTTAACCATGTGGAAAGAATCTCAGATGTCAAAAAAAAAAAAATCTGCTGGCGAGGGAAAAAATTTTGTATTCTCAGCCAGCACTAAATTACCCAGATGCAATTGCTAATGAGCTGAATCTCTTCTCTCCAAAAGGAGTTTGCCCTTACAAAAATAGAAGAGAGCGACATAAAAGATGACAGTGGGAAGGAGCTGGGGACAGAGGATGACGCTGATCCTGAAGACCTGGAAGTGTTTTACCCCACGGATCAGTGGCAAACGCTGCGTCCAGGTAACTGCTAATTATAGCATGCCTCTGGAACCCACCTGCCAGCACTGACAGGAGCCTTGCAGACGCTCCAAGAGCTGTTTGTTCCCATGACAATGTGTGCTTTTGCTGGTGCTCACACAGAGAGGAGGACTCGGTGACCCAGTGCAGGGACTGGAGGCGGTGGGCGAAGTGTCCAAGGAGGGGAGAGGTTGCTCCAGGGCTTTCAGGTCACTGGAGCAGGAGGAGTGGGCTGCCAGCCCCCTGTGGGTGGGGGGCTGTCTCTGTCACTGGCTCCACAGCCCTTTCTCTCTTCATTTGTCAAGGGCCAGGTTTTATAACGTTTGTTGGCACGTGGATTCCCAGGTCTGCTGTGCTCCGGTATGGCGCTGCTCAGTGGCAAGCTGATTAGGAGCTGTCACTGGAGCACTGCACAGCTTTTTAACAATGGCTTTTCTGTTCCTCGCCTGTTTGAAAGCTAGCTTTTATTTCCATCTGTGCAAACCACAAAAAATCTCTTCCCTTTCTTCGGGTTGGTGTCTTTCATTAGACATGCCTGGGACTCTGTGGTGAGAGGAGCCCAGCAGAGCAGCTTGGCCTCCGTGTGCTGGGAAGGCTCTGGAGGGGCCAAACCCATTCAAACACACACAGATGCACGTGTGCATACATATTTCAACAATTAGCCTGTCTCTGGGATCCTGAACGAGCTGTTTAATCCACTTGTGCTTTGGTGTCCTCATGTATATGCAGGTGTAATACCTTCCCACCTCACAAGGGTGAACTAAGTAGTAATTAATTTTTATAAAGTGCTCTGAATTTAAGAGCTTTATCCTGTGCTCAGTATTATCATTGAAAGAATAAGTATGGGTTCCATTTTTCTTGAAATTTCTGCCAGATATAGCAGAATGACTTTTCCAAATGTAAATCTTTGTATAACATAAATGGCTACAAAAGCCCCTGCGTTCCACAGAGCTGCAGTATATACTTATATTCCATTTCTGTACCGTTATGTATGGAAGGCGTGTGGTGTCCCTGCTCATTATTCAGCCTGGCAGATCCCCACCAGCTTTGTTGAAGCAGAACATGTACATACTTGCAATCATTAGAAACCTCATTGCAGGGTTTGTTCACAAGCACCTTCTTCACTGCTCGGGTGCCTTATTTCACTTCATTTTTGTAGTTATTCCATGTTGGGCACATGCAGTGAAGGGCTTGGGGAAGTGGGGAGTTTGTTAGTATTCACAGAGGAGAGTAATTTTGGTTACTCTTGTAAAGACTTCAATGGTGTCCTGCCTCATGTTCTGACTGCACAGACCCCAGCACTGGGGACGTGGCACAAAGAGGAGCCGGCCTTGGTCTCCTGCTGCCAGCCTGGGTTTCTGTCTCCTGGGGTTCTTCTGCAGTGAAATCCCTGTGAGGACTGGCACTGACACCTTCAGCACGTGTTAGCCAAGGCTGGGGCCCTGCTGCCAGCATGAGCCCATCCCTGTAGCCTCTGGCCACACTTTCCCAGTGTGAGCTCAGCTCTGGCTGGCAGGGAGCTGACCTGGCACAGCTGCTGCTGTGGCTGCACAGGGATTCACCTTTTGGTGCTGCAGCAGAGCCACGCACCTTGGCAGCGTGTCCATCCCACTGGTTCTGCATCTTGCCATGTTTTCCATGTGGCTGCACTCACTGGCAGCTGAGCAGAGCCTGGCTGGGCTCAGGGTTTGCCTGCTGCTGCCCATGTCTCCAGGACACCCCCACTCCCTCTCCCGTTGTATCCCTGTGGCAAACTAGGCCAGTCTCTCTGGGGGAAGCAAATTCAAGTGTTTGAATTTAGAATTTGGATCTACAGTTCTGAGCACTGGGAGGGAGCTTGGAGCTGCGTTTCCCCCATCTCACTCCTGTTTCAACTTGTTCCTGTTCTGAGCTCACGCAGGATTTTGTGCTTCTCTACAATGGTGCAGCAGCTCATCTTTTATGGATGTGTTCCCAGTTTTCCTCTGCTGAGTTTCCAGTTCCCTGTTGCTAATTGCATCAATCCACATTTCCACCGGGACTGCAGCAGTGTCATCAACCTGTAACCTGTCAAATCCCTCCCCAAATTCCATTGTTGTTCTGTCTAATGCTTTGGCCGCTTGTTCCTCACTGTCTACAGTGTGAGCTGGATTTTGATCAAGTGCTTCCTTGCACTTTGAGCACACTTCAAGCTGCTGGAGGTAGCTGGATGCAAACACAGAGAGACAGTTGCCCTAAGAGCTGTGCTGCCTGTAATCTGGAAGCAAGATCGGTTGTCTCTTCTGCCAGGCAGCCAGAGCTGACGGCTCTGGAAAGGTTGGTGAAACTTCCCAAAGCCCTTTAACACTTCCTCAGGCATTGCTTCTTTCTCACTTGGCACTAAATAATGCACCAGGTGCGGGCTCAGACTGAAGGGAGATGTGTGCCCCAGAGAGGCTTCCAGCACCTCTGCTCTTGGACTTTTGGGCATCATCTGTGGGGCTTTTCCTTCTGTCCATGGTTGGAGTCCACAGGAACCTGGAGGTTTTTTGGGGTTTAGTGAGTGGGATTGCTGTGTCCTCTGAATGAAGGTTCACACCCCTGCTCTGACTCCTCATGGTCAGGTAACAGAGTTTGTTTGAAGTTGTGCTTCCTCTGCAGTCTTTTTTCTTTCAGAATACACTTTCTCCATGCGACAGTACCCTTGGGAGCTGGAACATATTTTACTTTTGTTATTTGGGCACCAAATTTCCCAATATTTTGTTCAGCATTCCTGATGATGATTGGAAGTTGGATTTCTCTGGCCATCTAGTTGTATCACTGAGCAGCAGATTTTCCACCCAGCAGTGGTTGGAAATTTTCCACGCAGCAGTGGCTCCTCTGGGAAGAGTTTGCTGTGAAGATTCAGAGCAAGGATATTAGAGGCAGGGGTTTAATTGGGAAAGGAAAAGGGCATTAATCGCCCCCCAGCAGTGATGAGTGGAGAGCTGGGGCTGCACAGGGCTCTGCTCTGCCCATCCCTGTGGCAGCAGTGCTTTGCTGCTCCCTAATGTGGCAGAAACCCTCTGGCAGCTTTTCCAGCTGACAGTTGGGAGTTAATGAGTCCAGTTTCCAATCCAGATGGACAAGTGAGAACCTCCACTGCCCAAATATCAAAATATTTACAGATTGCTCTGCAGAGAGGCAGCAGTGGGGCACAGAGGCTGCCTTTGCTGCAGAGCAGCTCCCTGCAGACTGGAGGGATGGAGCAGAGCCTGGCACTGTGACTGGCACGGTGCAGCGTGGATCTCTGGGCTTTGGATGGATGTCTCAGGGCAGAGCAGGGAGCTCAGCTGGCCTGCACCTTCAGCTGTGGTTAAAGCTCTGCCTTGCAGAGCTGAACCTGCAGTGACTCCCCACTGTTTGTGCTGCCCAGAGTAATTTTCTGAAGTGCCCAATGATTTCCCAGTTAAAAACCAAGGAGCCACAGCTGCTGCTGCTGGTCAGGCTGCCAGAGTGAAGCTGATGTGAGCATGCTGTTGGTGCTGCTTCTGCAAAGATGAAACCATCTCATGTTCAGCAGGGAGCCAGTGATACATTGCTTGGCATTTAAATATCTATGGCTGCAGCTCCCAAGGATCCTCAGGCTGCCTTTGCTGCTCTTGCTTGTCACAGGTCTTCTCCCGTCTCATTTGCTGCTCAAACAAGGTTTTACACCTGTGGGAGCCCAGTTCTGCAGGCAGCCCCGGCAGGGAGGCGTTTTCAGGGCCGCTTTGAAGGAGTTGCTGTGCCAGGACAGGGCTGAGGACGGGCAGTACCTCAGCCCAGTTTCACTGCCAGTCTGTCCTCCAGGGGATTCCAGTGGCCAAATGAGGCAGCACTGATTTGGCTGAGAGGAGGTTCCTGAGGCAGGGGAGGCAGGAGGCAGCAGGATCTGTGCCACAGCCCGTGGGGGTGACCTGGCTGCTGCTGAGGGTCCCCTCACACCTTGTCTGCTCCTGCTGCTTGCTGGGATGTCCTGAGCTGCAACAACTCTTGCTAATTGCTCTGCTGAATTCATCACTGTCCAAACCATTGGCTTCTCACTGACCCAGACCTAACTGAGACAGTGGTGGGCAGGTCTCTGAAATATTTATGGCAGCACAGTCAAGAGAGGGCTGTGAAATACAGAGTGAAACCACCAGGGTATGCTCGTTTTTGCAAAGTTTCACGTGTCTAATCCAGGAAATAGGAGCCTCATCAGATCAGCACAGATTTGCATACAGAGGGAAGGCAAATGGAATTTTAAAAACCTCATCTATACTAGATGAAATGCTTCTTCTTCAAGTTTCTTTATGAAATGACCTGTTAGTGATGTGGAGATGGGAGGAATCTCAACTCTGGAGTTGTTACAGTCCTGTCTGGACAGCGACAGGAGAGCTGGAGGATGATTCCAGCAGGTAGGAAAGGCCAGGCTGACATGAGAGCAAATGTTCAGTGCTTGGAAGCTGAGTTATGGTCCCTGGTAGTTCTCCCTCTGCTTGTTTTCAATCTGACCTCTAGCATAGGAGGCTTTCCATCTGCTTAATGTATCTCATGCTTGTCCTTTTTATTGCCAGCTGCCTTCATGGGCTCCTCTCTCAGCTTCCTACCCTTGTGAGCTTTCCTTTGCCCCTCATCCTCACATCACAGGCAGCACAGTGTCCCTAACACTTGTGCCTAACTCCAAGTCCTTGGCAGAAGTGCCAGGGCTGAAGCTCCAGGAGCTGCTCCTGCCTGGCGTGTGGGGCAGTGCCAGGCAGGTGGGGCTCACCAAGCACACCCTCCATGCCCTGGTCCTGGTCTGGGTAAGAGGGATGGTGATGTTTCCCTCCAGCTGTTGGTGAGAGGACAGGACTGGGGCTCAGAAGATGCCGGGACAGTGAGCAGACAGGGGTTCCCAGCCCTCTGCTCCAGCAGGAGGATGTGTTTGAAGGATGTCAGCTCAGGGCAGGGAGGCACAGCACGAGTGTCCTGTCCTGCAGCTTGGTTTCAGCATTTCTGTACAGAATTGGGACCCCCAATTCCATGAATTGGGAACCATCTTTTGCCCCTCAAATGCAGGTAAAACTTTTCTTCTGTCATTTGCAGAAGTGCCAGTGTCCTGGCAGCACTGGTGTGGTGAGAAGGAGCCCTACAATGCTTGCTCAGGTTTAGGAGCAGAGTGGGCTTGGGGTGGGTTTTTGGTGTGTCAGGTCAGTCCTGTCCCTTACTGGCTGTGATGTTCTGGTTTCAAACTGGTTACAAAAGACTTTTGCAGTGATGCTGCCTCTGCCAAAAACTAACTGTGCTTCTGAGCAGCCAGAATAAAATCTGAGCTTCTCTAACACGCAGCCATGGACTAGGCTGTGGGCACTGCCAAAACAAGGGTGCAGTGCTGTGTTTTCATGAGGCAAGCCATGACTCCTGCTAGTGGTTTGTGGAATTCTGAGCCCTGCAGGGTATTCCAGGTGGTCAGGAGTGGCCATAAACCAGGGGATGAGGTGCTGAGAGGCTTTAGTGCAACAGGAGGAGGTTAAACTGCATCTTTCAGAATAATTTCAAACTTCACTTTAATGATGCTCAGGCTGCTGGTGGTGTAATGGCAGCAGACGTCAGCAGTGGAACCATTCCTGTGGTTAAATGTACATTGTTTGGTGGGGGAAAAGTGCTTTGAAAGAGGAGAGACTGTTTCCCAGGGAAGACATCTCTCATTCCTTGCTTTTATCTCCTCCCTGCCAAGCTGGGGATGCTGTGAGCCTGTGAGCTGCTGAGAGGTGCTCAAATGTGTGCTGGGTGATGAGGAATATCTTGCTCTGGTTTTTATGTGCAAGTAGGCTGGATTTGCTGCAAGAGCTCCACTAACCTTCGGGTGGCTGTTTAGAAGGATGAACCTCATTAAAGAAGAGGTATTTAATAACAGGCCTATTTTTATCTCTGTCTTTATCTAACAGTCTGCACATTTATTTCAAGCTTGTAACAGTGCTTTGGAAGAAAAATGTTTTCCCTCCTCTGAAATGTTTTGGCAGTGCCTCCAGCCTTGGTTATCTTGAATTTCCAGTCTGGCTAGCATCCCTCCTCCTTCCAAAGCCAGCAAGCCACAGCAGGCACACAGCTCCAACATTTTCCTTGGGAAATGGGAAATTCCTGGGGGAATATGCTTTCAAAACATGGGACTTGAGTCCCAGGGTCACTGAAACAGTTCTGAAGGTTTGATCAAACATAATCACAGCAATTCCCTCAGGCTTCAAATGTGTGATCTTGTGTGGGACAGGCACTGCAGGCACTGCAGTGTTTGGTGTTTGCTGCAGGATGTGACTGACCACACACTCTGGGAGAGGCTGACAGCTCTGGGGTCAGGCATTCTTGCAGAGATTTTTTTTCCCTAAATTTGTCAATTTGATTCTGTAATTTCATAAATTAAACCCTGACCTATAGATATCTTGCAGACATTGTGTTTTCAGCCCACTCTCCTGTGTTTGCTGTCATTTGCTGGTGGTGAAGGAGGCAGCCCCAGCCCTGAGGGGTTGCACCATCTTTCCAGCTCCTTCCACATCTGTCCCTTTGGCATTGCTGGCTCTGAACCCGGCCCCTGCCCTGACTGAAGGTTTGCTGGAGCACAACTGCCTGAGGCTGTGGCCAGCATGACCATTTCTGAGCCCTTTTCCCAGGATACATGTGGCCATATGCTCCAGGAGATGCTGGATTTGGGCCCTGGGATGTGTGTGGCAGTTATCATAAAGGAACTTGACTCTAGGGGCTAATCCCTGGTTTTTCCTTGCTGTTCAGTCTGCATCATATACATCCCTACCCACAGTTTTGCAGCATTCTCTTTTTCCATAATTAGGGAGTGTTTTCCATGGTCTTGCTCAGGCCCTTCCTCCCTGCAGTTTCCCCTGTGGGTTAAGGCCTGACTTACTGAAACTTCCACAGAACTGATTCTGGGTGGGCAAGGACAAGGCCAGAGGGTTTTCAGGCAGTCAGCACAGTCAGATGGCTCCTCTGAGGAATATTTCACTTGCTCCTTCACAGCTCTTGCCTGCAAATTGTCCTCTTGCTCAGATGGGGCTCCAGTTTCCTTTTTTTTTCCTCCTTTTTCTTTCCTAAGTTATTTAGTTTTCCATACATTTATTTATAGGGTCACACAAGCAACAGGTCTGCTTTTTCCAGAGCCACGTGCTGTGCCTGCTCCATTCTGGTGCAAATCACCTTCTCCTCTGAGGAAAACTCAGAATATCCATCCAGCTGTCTTGACTGAGCGAGGCATTTTCTCTGAACGCTGCCCTCTGTTCATTTCAGAATCTGCAGGGAATTTGGGACATAAATTAAAAAGCTATTTGATGCTCCTTGAGGTCTAGAAGCTGGTTTTGCATTTGTTCTTACTTGAACGCACACTGAGACAAATGGCTCTGCTTTACTGAAGCTGCTTCCTTTGGCATCCTGAGGAAGCTTCCCAGTTAAAAAATAAATATGGTTCTGTTTTTCCAGCCTTGCCTTACCAGCAAAAGCTGGGGAAGGAAATGTAATCTTCTTGTGTCTGTCCTGATGTTTTGTAGAACTAATTCCCATTTATTGAAAGAACTCTTCCACGCCAGATTAACGTTTAATTTTTTATTATGTGTTTACATTTTGGAAGGAGTAAGGGTGGTGGTGTTGGAAATTCTAATGAGGGACAACATTTCTGATTCAAAAGACTCAGTCTCCTCTCTCCTGATTTTTCTGCCGGATCCTTCAGACTGCAGGAAGTTTTGCTTGGGTCATTCACTTGCAACAGGATGTTATGTGAATACAGAATTAATGTATGCAGCCTGTCACTTGGAATTGCTGCTGTTTCTGCTGCTGGAGAGCTCCCAGGGTTGCAGAGTCCTTGCAAGCAGCAATAACAGGAATGTGCCTGTGATCCTGCAAAGCCAGAGGAGGAGCAGGGAGCTGCAAGTCTCCCCCATCACTGCGGGGTGTGAATAAATAGATCTAATAAACAATTTACATGTTAGCCCCGGACCAGGGTTTATTTTTAGGATGTGTCATTCAGCCCAAGCGAAACCTCTGCATCTCAGGCTGGTGGTGTTTCTAAAAGCACCTCTAAGTGATCACCGAGGCTGGATTTTAAACTGCATTTACATTTTGATAGAATCTGCTGCTTTCCTTATCTGAAACAAAGCCTACCTGATCTTCATTAATTACACTATCATTTCACCTAACCAGAGTGCTACTAATTACAGTTATCTGTCTGTTCTTCACCAGATAATACACAAAAAATTGTTATCCCTGGCTGTATCTGGATTAGCTGGAGCTGTAAGGGGGGTGCAACATGGTGATGGGTTTTACAGGTGGAGTGCAGGTATTTATAGGCTGTCTGAGGGAATGCTGGAGGAGTGGCTGCTGCCCCACTGGCTGTGCTGCCATCCCAAGACACCTCCACGGCAAAACATACAGAAAACACTGCTTAAAGACAGAAAAATGGTTACTGCAGGGTGACTGGAGCAGGCCAGCTCCACAAGAGAGGTGATGGAGTCCTGGGACATCCCAGACCCACCTGAGCACAGGCCTGGGGCTGGAGGGGACACTGCTGGAGCAGGGGTTGATCCCAGAGGTGTCTCCAGGCTCAGCTATCAGGGACTCTCTGGCAGTGCCGTTTTTAAGACAGAAAATCTCACTGGGGCTTCACAGAGGGCTGCAAGCCCTGGTGGTGGTGCTGACTGCTGCCCCACAAACATCAGCTGCAGTCTGAGCGGGGCAAGCACAGAAAGGGCTCCTCTGAAAAGAGGCAGCAGGAAATGTCTGAGCTGCTGGGGAGCTGTGGGTCCAGAGGGCTGGAGCCAGGAGCCACAGGCTGCAGGGAAGGGGGTCCATGAGGGCAGAGCCTTTGCTGGAAGAGAAACCAAGGGGCTTTCACTTGACTCCTGTTTCATCATCCTTCCATGCACTGATCTCTTCAGATGCTCTCCAAACCTTTGGTTTGCTTTCTGAAGGGGAAAGGACTTGTCCTGGAGGAGGAGCAGAGCCAGGCTGCTGAGGAGAGCTGGTGGCTGTCAGCTGGCAAGAGGGGAGGGACACGGAGGCCAGAGCGGGGGACACTGGGTGAGGAGATATTCACACTCAGCTCCATCCATTGTGAGTGCCAAACACACCTGCACTCCTGTTTGTACTGTTTGCTGTACTTGATAAACTGATAGATGTGAGTTTGGGCATTTTTGTTACCTTTTTGTATTCTGAAGAGAACTAAAGATGGTTCACATGATTTTTTTTGTGCCTTCTGCAGTGCAGGTGATACAGGCAGGGATGGAACAGCAGCATCTTTATACTTGTCAAGTCTCCATCCACACCCAAGGCACTGCCTGAAGCTCAAAGTGATTTTCTTGCAGCTTAGAACACTACACCAACAGGGAGAACAAGAAACTCAGTGGAGATTATGCTCCAGAAAAACTGTATGCGTGGCCCAAAAGCTAAATATGGAACCATGGAAGTGCACACTGCAGTGGTAGGGGAGGTGGGAATGCTGAATGGGGAGGTTTCCTGCCCTTCTGGCACCAGGAACCAGGGGTCCTCTGGTTCTCCATGGTTCTCCTTGAGGATCTCTGGTTCTCCATGGTTCTCCTTGAGGATCTCTGGTTCTCCATGGTCCTCCATGAGGATTTCAGGTTCTCCATGGTTCTCCTTGAGGCTCTCTGGTTCCCCATGGTCCTCCATGAGAATCTCTGGTTCTCCATGGTCTTCCATGAGGATCTCTGATTCTCCATGGTCTTCCATGAGGATCTCTGGCTCTCCACGGTCTTCCATGAGGATCTCTGGTTCTCCATAAGGATCCCTGGTTCCCCATGGTTCCCCATGGTTCTCCCCAGGGCTGTGCTGGTGCCTTGCCCGGAGCTTGCTGTGTCAGCAGGCAGCAGTTTCAGGTGGGGCTGCTCTGCTGGCAGGGCCTTGGTGCAGGGCAGGGATGCTCCTGTCCCAGCAGGACACTGGGCATGCAGGTACCACCCCACAGCAGGTGTTCCTCCTCTGCATCACTTCCAGGGACAGAACTCCTGTCCTGCTGCATGGCAGGGAGCCCTGCAGAGCCAGCACGGAGGGGACAGGCTGGGCAGCAGCTGGGCAGCACTGGTTTAATCCTTTTGGCCTGTTCTTGCCATGGAAGCTGTGCTGGGTGAGATGTGTGTGTTTGGGGAGGGCTGGCCCGGCCATTAGCCTGTCAGGGTTTGCAACACTGGCAGCTGGGGAGAAAACTGTTATTAAGTGTAACGTGGCACCTTGGAGACGGAAGCATGGGGAGACAATAAATACAGCCTTCCATAATGCCATTTTATGGTGTCACTCTTCAGAATTTATTAAGACTTAGTTGCAGCCATGCCTGCAGCCTCCTGTGCTGGAATCAGTAAATTGTGTTCATTATCTCCAGCACTTGCTCTGACCTGCTGTGTTTTACACTGGAGGCGTGGGGACACCCCAGCTGCTTTCTGCAGCCGTTCCCCTGGTGCCAATCCAGCTTTTCTGGGGTTGCTGGGACACCCCAGGCAGTGCTTGGCTGCGTGGATGGAGCCCAGGTGTGATGTGGTGGTTGAAGAGAACACTGAGGGACTGAGGAGCTGCCAAAACCACCACAGCTCCATGGGGAGCAGGGAAGGAGCTGGGCGAGGAGGGAGCCATGGGCACCTTGGAGCACACGGGCACATTGTCACTCCACTGTGGGACCACTCCAGCAGTCCTGGATGTGCTGAGGATGCTGGAGGTGGAAAAGGGTTCACAGGAGCTCCCTGAACTGCACACAGGGAGATGCTACACTCCTGCTTGGTGTCCTCTTGCACCAGTGTTTTCAGATGAAAACACAAATGAAATTGTGCTCCTTTTGCCCACTTTTTGTCATGACAAATCCCAGCAGCAGCATGTTTGTGTACCTTCATCCTTATCCTCAGCATTGAGGTCCAGGATGGAGGAAAACAAGTTCAAGCCCAACCTCCTGTTAATTTATTATGTTCCTTGTGCTTAAGGGCAAAATTTAGGTTGCCAAAAGCAGATGTTTGCATGCTCTTTTTTTAGCTCTCAAAGTACTTTCTGTGTGCTTGATTGATGGACGTCCCTGTTACATTAATAGCTGGGCTTTGCAGAAAGCTGTTATTACCAGGAGAATCTGGTGTGGGTTTCAGTTTTTCTTCTTGCATTGAAAATCCATTATTAATGTCTTTCTGAGGGAAAAGAAAAAAAGGTTTCAATTCAGGCATTTTGCTTTGCTTTCTCAGGCTTCTTCTCAACTGTCTTTACAGTGGTGCTTTTAAAATCAATATTACAATTGTTCTTTATATTTTACTGAGTGGTTGAGGATTTCTGCATCTTGCTATTGATTTCTGATTGTACTGCAGGACATGTAGGTGCACACAGGTTGCTCTGTGATGGATAACTTCATATGTGTCTTCCTAATCATCACTGAGTTGCCTTCTGCATGTTCCCTCTTGCTGGATGCTGCTGCTGAGCGTGGAAGGCACCAGGAGAGCTCTGAGTGCAATCCTGAGACACCAAACTTGTGACTGCTCATTTAATTTGGGTTTGATTTTCAGACACAGGGGTCACATAAGGCTTGTGGGGTCTCCTCTTTTGTGTTGTCTTTGCAGAGTTCTTCTGCCCTTGCTTTTCAGGCAGCTTCATGTTCTGTGTTGTAGGAGCAAAAGAAATCATTGTCCTGGCTTTGTGTGGGGTGGTCATAAAGCACCTTTAGCTTCCAGCACTGACCTTGGCCCTTGGGGCAGCTCTGCAGGCAGATCTCAGCATTTCAGAGGTGCAGAGTCATTGGATCCCAGAATGGTTTGGGTTGCAAGGGAGCCTTGAACTCATCCCATTCCACCCCTGCCATGGCAGGGACACCTCCCACCATCCCAGGCCCTGGGCACTGCCAGGGATCCAGGGGCAGCCACAGCTGCTCTGGGCACCCTGTGCCAGGGCCTGCCCACCCTCACAGGGAACAATTCCTGATTCCCAATATCCCATCCATCCCTGCCCTCTGGCAGTGGGAGCCATTCCCTGTGTCCTGGCACTCCAGGGCCCTTTAAAGGTTCAAGTCTCAATGAAGCAATGCAGAAGCCCAGTGTGCATTGGTAACTGCTGTAAAGCTGGGTTTGCAGACTGAGGCTCTTGGAGCACATCAGCACTGATGGCACAATCTGTGTGAGAGCTTGTTGGCACCAGAGGAACCTGTGAGGAGTGACAGGACTGTGGCCAGCACAGGTGCTCCAAAATGCGTCCATGGCTCCAGGTGGGTGTACAGGGGAAGAGCTCTGTGTGTGTGTGGGCACAGTCCTTCCCAGCTCTGCATGCCCTGGCACAGGCTCCAGGTCTGCCAGGGCTGTGGCTGTGCTAACAGGCACTCTGGAGAGGGCTGGCTGTGCACAAACCTCTGCTGGCTGGACTGGGCTGTTTGCTCCTCAGGCTTATCCTGGACAGGCTCCTACACCTTCACACATGGAGGCTACACCTGGCTCCTAAGGAATTGGTTGTTGCAGTTTCTGTCTTTGCTTGGGACCAGGACAAACACTGGCACAGGAGCTGGTCCTGTGTCCCCGGGGTGGCAGGGCTTGGTGGTGGCACCGCTTGGCAGGGGACATGGCAGAGCCGGGGAGGGGACAGGGCTGGCATGCATAACAATGGGCAGACTCTGACCTTGCTGCTGGAACTCACTTAGCAATTCTGTTGATGTTCTGGAAATGAAAATATAATTCAGGCCACCTTCTCCTCCAAGCTGACCCTGAGAATCTGGGAGAAGAGCTACTGAATAATTAGGGGCTTTTTTTTTCTCCCCTCTTTTTACTGGAGTTACTGCTCAGTGTTGAACTGTGCTCTACAGTGTCATCAGTTCCCTTGAACTTACTGCTCTGAGTGTACTTAGCATTAATATAATTACGTAGATTGCAGTCTCATTAATCACCGGGGGCTGCAGCACATCCTTGTTGTGCTGTTTCATGGGTGGCTTGGCTGGTGGGAACCCCTGGCCAGGGGTGGACGCTGTGGCTGGAGCACTCCCCCTCTGCTCCTGAGCCTGGTTTAGCTGAGCTTTGTGTGTCTCACCCTGCAGTATCTGGAGTGTTTGCCAGCACTGCCATGATTGCAGCCTTGCTGCTGCAGAGGAGAAAAGGGAAAGGTGGGTTTGTCCCAAGGGAGTTTGTCTGGACCACATCCCTGCTGCTGTCCCTGCGATTTGGGTCTGTGGGGTCCCAAAATGCAGAGCCCAGCCTCGTGGCTTGGCAGTGAACTCCCAGAGCCCGTGCTCTGTGCAGGGTCTGCTGCAGGGCTGTTTGATGATGCTGTGCTTCTGTCTCTGTGGCAGAGCTCTCAGCCTTCCTGGCAATGTAAATTCTCCTGGCTGCATGCTAAAATTACACTGAGTTATTGATTTATCTTTGAGAGGATTTCCTCCCCGAGGGACATTTCTGGCTGTTGTAGTGATTTAGTTCTCCTGCAAGGGCAGAATCCGTGGCAGAGCAGAGCCACCCTCCTGCCCTCGAGCCTGCAGCTCAGGGTCGCGCTCCCTCAGGCTTCCTCTGCAAGCTGATTTCTGTTCCAAGGCTGGGACAAGGTTACATGGCTGTTATTTCTGTGTAACAACTGCAAACAAAAGGACATTTTCAACTTTCCACTGCAGACCACTGCAGAAGCTGCAAGTGTGGGACACGCCTTTGTGCCGTGGCACCAGCATCATCTTGGGCATGTCTCAAACCCAGCTCCAAGGCTGGCACGTGGGATGTGTGGAGCTATGCCAGCCTTAATACACTTGGACTCCTGGGAGTGTTTTAGTTCCTCAGAGTTGGGTATGCTGGGAGCAGGAGCATGCTAACACTTCTCTCCTAAAGCTTCAGGGTACAGCCTCTCTTTGCTTTCTACTGACTCACCATGGAGCGTCTCTAAAAACCAGGCCAGGTGAATTCCTGCTGCTGGTCCTGAGGAAGCCAAGACAGTTCTCTTCTTCTATCACCAGTTTTCTCCCCTTGACCCTGAAATCCCACCCTGCTAGCTGTGGCTCAGCTGGTGAGCACCATCAGTAGAAGGACCTGACCCTTCAGGACATGGCCCAATATTTCAGATACTCTGTGGCTGGAAAATGCCCAGCTCTGTGTCCTTGGGTGCCCATTTGAAGCATATCCCTAACCCCACTACCTAGTGAATTTGGCACCAATCTCAGCTGCATACTGATAAAATGGGAGGCTGCTCATGCATGTGGTGTTATAAAACAGCATCCACCAATTAGGCCCAGGGAGAACGTCAATTTATTTTCCTGTGAACCAAGTGTGGCACAGCTCCTTCCTTTCCCAGTGATCTATCTGTGAGATAAAACACATCTTTAGTGTCTCTCTTAAATACTGCAGTGTTGACAAGTTCTCTTGACAGAAATTAGGCTAATGTCCCTTACGGCTGCGTTAGCTGTAGAAACAAGGCTTTAAATTGAAGCTTTGCAAAGCGCTATTCCAGCGCCCTCTCCAAGGCATCTCCTTATTCCAGCTTTTATTATCCAAATTTGTTCTCACTCTGCCTTGGCAGCAGGGCTGGCAGGCAGCTCTGCCCATCCATCCTGCTGGTCTGGCAGCCAGGGGTGGGAGCAGCACCTCCAGGCTGGCCCGGGCAGTGCTGGCCAAGCCCTGCGGAGCCCTCGGCCCCGGGATGCTCCGGCTTTGAGGGGCACCACTGCTGGGACGGGGCTGGGGCCTGGGTGAGGGGAGGCAGCTGACACCCATCGAGCAGAGGGGGGATCCAAGGCAGTCAGCTGCACGCCCTGACAGCGGCACAGCGTGTCCTGAAACGCTCCCACTGCGAGCTGGAGCTGGGAGAAGGGAGTTTGTGTTGTGCGTGTCTCATCCTTGCAATTTCAGCGCTGAGTTACAGACTCAGAAGCTGAGGACAGGAACAGGGAGTGCTGACGCCTGGTCATGAATTCCCTTCTTGAGCTTCCCCGTCCTCCCCTGGAAAATTGTTTCCTTTTTTGCTCCTTTACCCTCCTCAAGTTCAGCCCTTTTAGCCTTTAACTCCTTGTTTCCAACAACAGATTAACCAGGGCTGTTTTAAACCTCCTGATTCTCACACTGGTGTTGGTCCTGATGGATTATCCCTCCCTATTGTGTCCTTTCTGTGCCTCCACATTGCCAGGTTCTTTGGTGGCCCTCTCCTGAGTCGCTGAAAGAGAAGGAGAGGCTGAGAGTGACACGTGGGAGACACAATGGTTGATGATGTTCTGGAGGTGCTAACCTCCATCATAGTAAAGAAGCCTCTCTCAAAAGGTATTAAATGCCTAAAATCCCACAAAATTAATATCATCCTCAGTTCCTTTTGTCAGGTTCTCAGTTCTCCTGGTCAGCTGCCTTGTTCTTCTCTGCCTACATCCTGCATTGATCTTCTCTGAACGTAGCCAAGCCTTCAGCATCCCAGATGGGCTTTCTGGAATAACAAATAGACCTGAGGAATGACAATTATTGAATGGATTGAAGCATTGGCTTGGGGATAAAAAATGTAGGGAGTTGGAAAGGGATTAAAACTGGCATTTGTAAGTAAGCTTCTCATGGATGTTGACTTGGGGGCATGGTGAGACAAAGGTCACTGCAGTGTCTCTGCAGCCTGGTGTGCCATTTGAGAGATGAGATATCAGAGTGTGGCTGGATACCTTTGGTCTCTCTGTTTCTTTTGCTCGGACCTTTGTGGGATTAAACTCTCTAAACTGCTGCAGTTCACAGACTTCAAGCCAGTATTAGAAGAAAACATAAATCAAGTGCCTTGTATTAAATCCTGAGCACATGGCTCCTGCTGCACCCAGGGCTGTGGTAACTCACTGCAGTGCCTGCCTTGAAACTGGGGAGAAGGCTTTGCTGGCAAAGTGAAAACAGTTTGAGCCCACTCTACAAAAGGACAGCCCTTCTTCTTCCTGCCCTGTGGTTATTTTTTCCTGGTGTGTTTGCTGCTGTTGCACTGAAGGCAGAGCAGCAATCCCAGCAGGGAGGTGGAGAATGGAGCACTTGTTGGAGGAGCTCTTTGCCACAGGAAGCATTTCCCTCCTGCAGCAGCAGAAGCAGGTACATCAGCAGATGCTGCAGCAGTGCCTATATTTCCCCCTGGAGCCCTCCTGTCACCCCTCCTTCCCTGAGATCCCTCCTCCCCAGGCTCCTTGCTGGCCTCCACCTTCAATTCCATCACTTCCAGACTTCCCAGGGGGCCCAGGCACCTCATGGGAGGGCCACGCTGTGCCCTGTGTGTGACAGACACCCCTCCTGTCCTTGTGGCTCCCCTGCACGGGAGGGATGAGGTTTGGTGTGTGTTCGGTAGGCTCAGCTCTGGGCATGAGGCTGGGCCCCCTGGTGTGCCACCACCATCATCATCATCACCTTGGCTGCCATCGAGGGTGTGTGGCAGTCAGAGGGACCTGCTCTGGCACTGCCAGCCAGGCCCTGCCTGTCCCCATGTCCCTGCCTGTCCCAGGGGCTCACCTGCCCCTCCTTCCCCCTTGCTGCAGGAGCTGCAAGAGAAGCCAAGTGGATTGGGCAGGCGGTGTGAGGAGAGAGCCCAGCCCAGCCTCCCCCACAGGGTGCCTCTGTTTGAATAGCAGCGTTCAGAGCACTCAGCACCCACTGATCAGCTGGGAGAATATAAATCCCAGTGCCTCAGGAGAGCCCTGGCTCAGGGAAAAGGGCCAGTTGTGAGCACCGTCCAGCCCAATGTCCAAATGGAATGGTGCTTTCACATCTCTAATCAAGGGTTACTTAGTGGAGAGCCCCTTCCTTGTGAGGCTTTGTTCTCTGCTAGCTGTGGATTGAATCACAGGAGGAGGGATTGGATTCTGGCATCATTTTAAAAACGTTTTCATTCTATTTGCTGAGGGGAACAAATTACAGAGAAGACCTCTCAGCACTGTGACAAAAGAGTGGCTCTAAAACCCTTTTCAGCCAAACAAGTGTTTGAGCTGAAGGCCTGATGGATGGTGCTTAAAGATGTGGTTATTGCAGCAAGGTTGGCATTAAAAATCACTGGGTGCAAGAAAGTTCTCCCAAGGTTACTGTGGAGGTTGTCTCCCTGTAATCCTGGTGTGAGCAGCCCTTAACACCCTGAGTCCACCAGTGAGCTCTGTGGCATCAGCCATGGGAGAGCAGCAGCACAGCAAGCACCAGTGGGTCACTTGTCTCTTGCTAAATGAGAAACTGCAACGGGATCAGCCCTTTTGGGGTGGCATCACTGTGGCAGGAGGGCTGGAACTGGATGATCTTTAAGGTCCCTTCCAACCAAACAATTCCACAATTCTTTCCCTGTCCCTGTCCAAGTGGGGTTCAAGCAGAAAGCAGAGCTGCTGCTTTGGGACCTGTGAGGAACCTGGGCAAGAGCACACCTGCTGTTGGGATGTACCAGAACAGGGTGGCTTTGGGGCTTTCCCAGGAATGCCTTTGCTGCCAGCAGCTGTGCTGGGTGTTGGACAGGGGACAGATTCACCCTTGGCAAGGTTGAAAGCATTTCAGATGGCTTCTGTCCCTGCTCCAGTGCAGCACAGAACAAAATCAGTGTTGGAGAAGATGTCATACTTAGACATCACCATTCTGACAGGTCAATTTCCAGGATGTTTATTAACATAGCTTGGAATGTCACAGAAAGGTTTGTCAGATAAAGTAGCCAATTGAAGTTCTTACATGAGACTTCCTTGGTTTTGTTGAAGTGCTTTGAACTCTTCATTTAGTCTCTCAACAATTCATCCCCTTCAGGCCTTTCTGGAAGAGCCTCTGCAAGGTCTGTGGCTGGGGGATCAGGCCCTGCCTGCTCCCTATGTGTCTGGGTGTGGAATCCTTTGAATCCCTCAGGGCAATCCCCAGGGCTGTGCCCTGGAAGAATATGCTATAGAGTCTCCACCTAGGCTGAAAGAGAAAACTTCCCCATGGAGCCTTGCACAACACTATGAACCACCCCAGTTCCTTTCCCCATATGTCCCAAACTCTGGTAGTTTCTCCTTTCCCTGTTCCTTCATTGGTTGTGGTATCCCTGGTGCCTGGCTCTGTGTCTTCCCTGTAGGGCAGTGCCCTTTGCCCTGCCCTTTGTGCCACCCCAGTGCCTTTGGACCCTTGGCCACTGACCCCTAATTAACCCTGTGCACACCACATGGCCAGCTCTTTTGTCTCTGATTCCCCTTTGGCGTGCTGGAATAAACCTTTGCTGGAATTTGTCATACAAAAAGCCCTTCTGCCTCTTGTGGCTGAGCTGGCCATGGTGAGTGTGGTGTGTGGACTTGGCTGCTCTCCCTGAATGTTCACCCAAGCAGCTTTTCCACAGGAGATGCTTTTTGGGAAATAGGCAGCAGCACCCACCATCTAAACCCCTGTGTTGCTCCATCTGGGTGCCCTGGGAAGCAGAAGGAAGCAGCAGTGCCAATTGTTTGTTCATGCTGTAAGGACAAAACTCCTCTCTGAGGGTTTCCTCTGCAACCCCAGGAAGAGAAGGACATTTCTGTCCTTGTCAGCCCTCTGGGCAATGATCAGACAGAACAGTGATGAAACCAGGCTGGCAGCACCAGGGCTGGTCACTCACAGGCAGAGGCAGCCCAGCCCCTCCAGCCCGAGCTGGGCAGCGCCTGGGAGAGGTGGCACCGTGGCACTGGGCATGGTGCATCACCCCAGGGGTTCCTCCTGCATCCCATCCCCTGCAGAGCCCCTGCTGTCCCTGGTTACCTGAGCAGTGGAGAGGCAGTGCCCAGGCTGGTGCTGCTCTGAGGAGATGCTGCACTCAGCTGTGCCTCCCCAGCAGTACCGTGGGAGGAGGAGCTGCCCAGGGACTGCATTTGTAAAGCATTTCTTCCCCAGGAAGAGGAGTTTGTCACAGGAGTTTGTACTTGGGATGTGCACACAGGTGTCTGAGCTTCCTCCCTGCCTGAGGTGGGGAATGCTGGGGGTGCTGGGGCAGCTGCTGCGGGAGCTTCCAGGCCTGGTGCTGTGAAACCTCTCCACCAGCTATCAGGAGGAGGTGACATAGAGCATATTAATGACATTTTCCAGTGACACTTAATTGGGAGGAGCAGTGAGTGTCAGACAGTGAACTAATGCAAAAGGCTATAGCTGAGTGAAGAAGGGAAAGAAAAAGAAAGGAAAGAAAGGGAAGAAAGGAAGAAAGAGAGAAAGAAAGAGAGAAAGAAAGAGAGAAAGAAAGAAAAAGAAAGAAAGAAAGAAAGAAAGAAAGAAAGAAAGAAAGAAAGAAAGAAAGAAAGAAAGAGAGAGAGAGAGAGAGAGAGAGAGAAAGAAAGAAAGAAAGAAAGAAAGAAAGAAAGAAAGAAAGAAAGAGAAAGAAAGAAAGAAAGAAAGAAAGAAAGAAAGAAAGAAAGAAAGAAAGAAAGAAAGAAAGAAAGAAAGAAAGAAAGAAAGAAAGAAAGAAAGAAAGAAAGAAAGAAAGAAAGAAAGAAAGAAAGAAAGAAAGAAAGAAAGAAAGAGAGAAAGAAAGAGAGAAAGAAGAGAAAGAAAGAAAGAAAGAAAGAAAGAAAGAAAGAAAGAAAGAAAGAAAGAAAGAAAGAAAGAAAGAAAGAAAGAAAGAAAGAAAGAAAGAAAGAAAGAAAGAAAGAAAGAAAGAAAGAAAGAAAGAAAGAAAGAAAGAAAGAAAGAAAGAAAGAAAGAAAGAAAGAAAGAAAAAGAGAAAGAAAGAATAAATGAGATTCAGGCTCTGGGCCTCTTCTTCCCATCAGTAACCCATCTCATTCTTACCTGTGTCTGTTACATGTCTTCCTTTTGTGTGTAAAAATGTTCTGTTTTGAGGTAACAAACAATCTGGAGAGTGGTAGGACTTGCCTTTGTAGGAAAGAAAGGAAAGAAAAACGGAGGCAGGCTTTGCTGCTTCCTTGCTCAGCAGCTCTAACCAGAGTCTGGGGTCAGGGTGTGAGCTGAGCCCCCAGACTGGGTCTGGCTCCTCTGTTTTCCTCTGAGCACGCTGGTGTGGGACATCCCATCCACGCAGGCACAGCTGGAGTCAGGCACAGTGTCCCCATGTGCCACCAGCACGGGATGCCCCAGCTTCAGCCAGGTCCCCAGCCCTGGCACTGGTGGCTCCTGGAGCTGGGGACGCAGCTGTGGGGAGCTCTGCTGCTCGCTGGGATTTGTCTCCTGGTGGTTTTTAATCATTATTTTATTAAGGGAGAAGGTGTGGTGCCATCAGATAACTTATTATGGATGCTCTGGCAGTGTGATTATTTCAGTACTGCAGCACTGCCGGTGTGGTTTGCTGGAACATTCACATATTGATTCCAGATTCCTTTGTTGCCTGTACTAGAAAGAAAGTCCCTTTTCCCTCACTCCCTGTGTGGAGAGAAACAAAGAGTAAAGGAAGGTAGATGTTATCTGAGGCTTGCTCACACACCGAGGTAATTTTTGAGAGCTGCAGAGCCACTTACTGACTCATAACTGGGGCTTGTTTTCAAACCCTTGATAGATTTTGAATTCTCTTACAATGGCAAACAAGGATGCTCACTTGGGGACGAGCCAGGAATCTGCCTCAGTGAGCTTTGTTCTGCTTGCTCCAGCCTTCCCAGGGGACATTCCTGTGCCAAGGGGGCAGGGTGGTGCTACAGGGGGAGAGTCTTCTGTCCCTCTTGGGCTTCTCTTGATGGGCAGTCAGTGGCTGGCAGCTTTGTCCAAGGGGTGGGGATGGGATGGGATGGGATGGGATGGGATGGGATGGGATGGGATGGGATGGGATGGGATGGGATGGGGAAGCCACTTCCAGGAGTGCAGTGAGTTACTGCACAACCTTGGTGGGAGGTTTGCAGGTCAGTGTGTGATGTACAACTTAGGAGCCTGTAGCTGTGCAGTGAGTTGGGGCTCAGCCCTGTCCCCGTGCTGGAACACAAACCCACCTGTGGAATGTGGAATGATGTGCTGGAAAGGAGCCCAGGATGAGACCTTTCTTCTTTAGTGAGGAAACACAGCTGGTCATTTGGTTGCTCTAGAAGAAGAGAGATGGGGTTCTTTGGTTATCACTGCGTGCTGCATATTCCACCAGCAGCCCTCTGCTTTTACTAATGTGGTGCACAACGTGCCTGATCCTCCCTCAGTTGTGAGCCTGGTGGAAGCATGTCCTGTTTTCCATTTCTTTATTAATTTATCATCTTGTTTTTAGCCTCTGCAAAGCTTGATATTGGTATAGAGCCTGGGAAACGTGCACAGAGCAGAGTAACAGATAGTTGTGATTTGGTTACAAGGCAATAATTTAAGTGGACAGGTTTAGCTGATAACATAAAGCACACGAGAGAAATCGCTTTGGTTTATAAATGTCAGCAGAGCCCCTGTGAGGGAGCTGCTGCCTGGTGCTGCTGCTCCAGCCAATATATTATAAGGAGATATAAACAGATGTCTGAAAAAATCTGGCTGACCAAGATTAAAAGAATGGGGCTATAAATTAAAGTCTTCCTCAGCGTCTCTTTAAGCATCTTTATGGACAGAGTGCATCCAAATGGAGGAGTGCCACTGCTCAGAGGGACCTCCAGGTGCTTTGGGCTGCAGAGGCAGCACCCAGGGGTGGGGACAGCCTGTGGGGACAGCAGTGTGCGTCAGAGCTGGCATGGGAGACCAAAGCCTGTCCTGGTGCTTCTGCAGCTGATAAAGGGATTAAATCAGGAGCAGGAATAACACCATCCCTGCAGTGTCACCACAGGATCAGTGTCTCCTGCCTGGAAAATAAATGCTGTCGCTCTGCTTTGACATTTATTCCCAATAAAGACCTGTCATTTGTGCAGTGACAAGGGTTTTATCCTTTGGGAGTACTTTTCCTGTTGGACACTGTCTTTTTGGCTGTGAGGCAGCTGAGTGACTGAGGGGCAGGTGGGTGGCACGTCCCCAGCAGCGGCATTGGGAGCTCTGCTCACACCCTGGGGCTTTCTCCTGATCCATCATCCCAAGGCAATGCAATAACACCTATTCCAACTGAGAGCAGGTTCAGATTGGATATTAGGGAGGAATTGTTCCTGTGGGGGTGCTGAGGCCCTGGCACAGGTGCCCAGAGCAGCTGTGGCTGCCCCTGGATCCCTGGCAGTGCCCAAGGCCAGGCTGGACATTGGGACAGTGGGAGGTGTCCCTACCATGGCAGGGGATGGCACTGGATGAGCTTTAAGGTTCCTTTCCATCCAAGCCATTCTGTGATCTTATTTTTAATTGATTTTAATTTATTTTAGTTGTGGTTAAAAAAAATCCCAAGAGTGGGATATTTTTTAATTGGTAAGGGTTCCAAACCAATTGTGGGAGCAGGAATTTGCTGCTTCCCTCTCCACAGCTGGAACCCTTCTGGCAGGTTTGTGGAGGGGATTTGACAGCTATTTCTACTCACTGGGTAGTTGATTTAGAGCTGGGAAATTAACTAGAATGGAAACTCTTCTTTCGCTTTATGAGGAGCAAGGGATGAGGTCTGGCAGCTGTAGGATTTGCAGCTCTCAGGGAAGAGGGACGATTCAGTAACACATCTATGCAGTGCCTACCTGTGAATACACATATTTTATTTGTCTGAGGTGTCAAGGAGAAAAAATGTTACGAAATGGCTTAAATGAAAGTGTGGTTTTGTATTTTTTTAATTGAGTTTCATTTCCCAAATGCAACTTAATGCAAACAATAAGTAAAAAATTAATTTCTCTTGGGAAAAAGCTATTAACAGAATGGTTCTGTTTTAGCAGCTTGTGAAGCTGTGTAATTGCTTACACATGTATTGCTCCAGTGTGTGCTCCCAGTTGTTGAATAGTATCAAATTATAAGAATCAAAGAGAATCAACTATTTTTAAGGGAAATGTCTAGAAGCTACATACTGAAACATGATTAAAATTCAGTATTTCCAGCTTACTTGTCTAAATCAGCAATTTTAATCACATTATTCAAGCCAACCCACCCTCAAACACACTTTTGACTTCAAAATACCCCAAACTAAATAAGACAGAAGACCTTCCTTGACCTTCCTGTAATATTTTTATGTGTCTGTGTCAATCTTTTTGTTGAAAACAGAGATGTTTTTCATGGTTTATTTATTAAAGCAGCGCATTTGTCCTGCTGTGCCATGAGCCTGGGTCGCTGTGCTGGGTGGGGAGGGGAAATCTCTGGAGCACCAAGAGCTGCTTAAACACATCAGGGCTGTGAGTTTTGCTCTGGGGTTCGGATGCTCCTGGTTAAATCCCATTTAGTGTGCAAAGGAGGAGCAGGAAGGGTTTGTGCCTTGGCTGATGCAGCCTCGGGGATTTGGCTGTGCTGGGGGTGCAGCTCATGAGCATCAGGCCTGGGTTTGGTTTTGTTTTCTGCTTGCTGATTAGACAGATGAGTAATGCCATGGTTGACTCTCACAATTAAAAGGAAAATGTTCAGAGAAGTTTTATAGTTATGTTTTACTCCCCTTGTGTTGTTATCAGGGTGCCCTGGGTTTGGCACATTTGGGAGGGTCACTCGTTCCTGTGGCAGCACCTGAGCCCCACTCAAGGTGTCAGGAAGGGATCTCCACCCCTGGGCAGGGAAGGAGGAGTCGATGGACAGAACTTTGGGGGGGCTAAAGGGTTAAAAGGTGAAACCTCCATTGTGTGGGTGAGCACATGGTGGGGAAAATCCTCTGCTCCTGGTGCTGTAATATTTTCTCTATTCAGTCTGCTGTTGTATTTTTGATAAGGTTTTAATAAACCTTTTAAATTTTTTGGAAGTGGCTAGCATTTCTCACACTGAGAACAGAAACAGGAGGGCTGGGCCCCCCAGTCCCCCACCCTTCTGGAGCCTGCTCCTGTGCTTTCCCTTTGGGTGATTCCCTCAATGGGATTCCATCCACCTCCTTCCCCTCCCTGGCAGGCTGCTGTGGCCGGATGCAGCTGGAGCTGTGCTGTGCTCCCTGTCAGGGGCCATTCCCGGCTGTGTGACAGCCCAGAGCTGCCACAGCCACTGCTGGGGCTGTGACCTGGCCTGCCCAGCACTGGTGGCACGGTCAGGAACGCTCTGGGCTTTGGGGGGAGGCAGCCGGGCCCAGGCTGTGTCTGCAGAGGAGGGGATCGTCCTCCCGCCTCCCGTTCAGCCTGCGATGGCATTTCATCCTTCAGAGCCTGGCCTGGAAGGGACCTCACAGCTCACCTTGTTCCACCTCCCTGCCGTGGGCAGGGACGTCTCCCACTAGAGCAGGTTAGCATTGGCTGTGTTTTCCTTGCTGGCAGAGCCCTGTCCTGGTGTTGCCCGAGCCAGGGACAGGAGATGTGGTGTTGGCCTTTTCATGGAGATCCTACAAACTCCTTTCTGAGCAGCACTCCACCGCCAGCAAGGGGCACACATTGGTGAGGGCACCAAATTCCTGCAGAGCCTGACTTCTCAGCGTGGGAGGATGCTCCCATAGATAGACAGAGATTAAAGGTCCTGTGTATCACAAATTTAAGGAGCAGGAGAAGGTTGGGATCTGTCCGTGGAAAGCATTCCAAGTGTGGAGGAGGAACATGTAGCCCATCCTCCCCTAAAACGGGGAGATAATCACACCTGTCCTCTCACATATGCAACCAATGCAGCTTCCAGTGGACAGGACTGATGGAGAGAAAGAGAGTCTACCAGAAATGCAAACCTTGTTTTAATAGGAAATCCTCCAAGATGGATTTTCCTGCATTTTCTAAATGCATTTATGCCTATTGGATGACTACAGGCTTTGAAATGTTTCTGTCTGAATTGTGACAAACATCCCAGTCTTACACAGGAAGCACCAGGTCCTTTGATCAGGGAAATGTCTCTTTGGTCTTGAGCAGGGAGGGATCAATCCAGTTGTTCCCAAGACCAGAGCTTTTTGTCTGTGAGTACACGCATTCATTCTACAAAATAATTACCCTTGCCTTCACTTCCCTTTGGTAGGAGATGCTCCCTGTCTCCTGCAAGCTGTTACTCTATCCCAGGTATCTTTTTAGGTAAAAGGAAGAGAGAAAGGAAAGGTTGAATAAGAAATCCTCCTCAGAAGGGGGAAGATGAGCAGCTTTGGTCTGTCTGTCCATCTGTGAGCAGCTCTGTGGCTGTTCACCTGCATCCTTGCTGTCCTGGGCAGGCAGAATTCCTGCATTAGGAGAAGAAGAAATGCCATCAAGAGGTAGCAACAAAATATTGCCTCCCCTTGACCCCAGTGCTGGGCTGGCCATTGAGATGTGTTTGTGGTGAAAACCACTCTGAATTTCCTATCTTTTCTGCATTTAAAACTGAAGCTTAATGTATTCTGTGTATTTTTGTTGGCAGATAGCAGTGATCATAAATTCCTTTTAATACAGTATTTCTACACCAGCACAGCCTTGATGTGCAGCGTACCTGGCTGTACTCTGCGGGATGCTTTGATTTCCCTTTGGCAGCTGCATTTTATTCTGTCTGCCCCAATCAGACACAATTCCCCTTTCTCCATGTAGCCTCCAAATCCACTCCTGGTGTGGAGTTTTAGTGCTCTGCTAGGACCTGGGCTAGAAGGGAAGGAATCAGTGTCTGCTGGGCTCAGGGTTCCACCTCCACTGTGGATCAGAGCCAGCCTGGCAGCGGAGGGACACCTTGGGTGGCTCAGGGTGGCAATTCTGGGAGGGAAAAGCAGCACTTCAGGGGTGCTGCTGCATGGGAGGAGGTCAGTGGTAGATATCCCACTCCTCACTGTATGGGATGGGGAGGAGCTGCTCCCAAGGAGGAGCACATGTCTTCAGTTCCCAGTTCCTCCCCAAGCTGGAGCAGTGCAGTGCTCTGAAATAACGTGACCTTTGCTTGCAGGTCAGGCTGTTCCTGCAGGGTCACACGTGCGGCTGAACCTGCAGACAGGAGAGAGAGAAGCCAAACTCCCGGACAGAGAATATGGGGAAGGTGACACGAGAGAAGAGAGAAGAAGAAAAAGGTACAGATATACAAGGCTTTGGGTTGGGTGGGCTGTGGGATTCGTGCCTTTTATTAGAGGCCAGGTTCCCTCGTACACTCAATTCCTGCATCTTCCAGAGACTTCATTGCTGGGTGAGGAGCTCAGCAGTGCTGAAAGCAGAGGCCTGTCCTTTGTGTTCCATTTGGGATGGCAGTGGAAGTGCCCCGAGTGCACTTTCAGAGCACTTCATGGCTTCTCATGCCACAACATCAAAAGAGCTTCCACACAGCCTGTGGAGTTCTGGCAGAGTCTTTGGGTTGTCCTTGATTACTGTGTTTGGAGTGTGATGGTTCTCTGTGCGCTTTTTAGGCCGAGCTATTTCCAGGGCGCTGTCATTGGACTTTATCTGCTGCAATCTAAAAACCTTTCTCCTGTACTGTGGTGATGGCATCTTGTACTGCAACATGCAAAATGATTTGAGCTTCTGCTCAAACTAAGGTAGCCTTAGCTAGGCTGGCATCATGGTGTAAGGATACCCTAATGGTTGATGCTTCCACCATTTGTGTAATGGTAGGTTTTGGGGAAAGTGACATGAGGGATGAGAGAAAGAGGAAAAAGAGACATGCAGGTCATTGGGTTGGATGGCCTGTGGAATTTATGCCATTCACCGGAGTCCAGAATCTCTGGTGCACAAAATTCTTGCCTCTTCCTGAGATTTCATTGCTGGGTGAGGAGCTCAGCAGTGCTGAAAGCTGAGGCCTGTCCTTTTTGTTCCCTTTAGGATGGCACTGGAAGTGCCCTGAGTGCACATTCAGAGGCACCTTCATGGCTTGTCATGCCACAACACCAAAAGTAAATGTGCAAGGTGGCTTCCTTGAACAACATGTAGTCCTTTGAAATATGTGCAGGCAGTGGTCTGAACCTGCTTTCTGAGCTTGATCCTTGCGATCAGCTGTGAGGGGCTGAGGGCTGCCGTGAGCTCAGTGCTGTGTCCCACTGGGAGCAGCCGCACAGGCTCACGTGCAGAGCAGGCACTGCCAGAGGCGCTGGAGTTCTCACCTGCCCTGCAGCCACCATTGTAAAGGTGCTGTAAACATCAGCTGGTGCTGACTTTGCCCTTGGACCCCTTGGTTTAGCCACTGTGGGGAATTTCTTTCCTGAAGCCCGTGGGATTTTCCCCTGGCAGGTGTGATGGGGATGCTTTGGGAGTGTGGGGCTTTGGGGGCAGCTGGCCGGGCAGGGGATGAGCTCGGGGCCCTGTTGGGCTCATGGCCCCCAGCAGCAGCAGCAGCAGCAGCAGGAGCAGCAGCAGCCCCAGGGCCTGAAGCCCCGTGCCCCCTGCCCAGCACAGGCTGCCCTGTCCCTGCAGCTGTCACCCGAGTGGGGCCCAGGGCCCAGTGGCCGCTGGCAGCAGCAGGAATGCGGGCAGGGTGAGGATGCCCTGGCCTGGCTTTTGTCTCTGGAACAATGCGGGCTCAGGGCAGTGCAGAGCAGGCTGGGAAGCCGAGCCCAGGGCCTTTGGAGGCTGCAAGGCTGCAAGATCTGTCCTTGCAGCAGCCCAGATACAGGTGGCCCAGTTGCCAAGGCTGTGGTGGCCTTGAGAGCGTGCAGGTGGATTTTGCATGGCTGTGGTCTCCTGGCAGTTCTGGGCCCAGGAGTCCCTGTGTCTTCTGCAGGAAGGGTGGCTGAAGGTTTGCTGGCTGCTTTGGTGGCATGGCTGCAGGGGCCAGTGCTGTGAGAGCCCCCTGTGTGAGAGCTGGTGAGAGAGCTGAACCCTTGGGGACAGTGCTGCACCCCAGGGCAGGAAGAGCAGCAACACCCAGTGCCAGGAGTGGTGTCAGTGGGAGCCCCTGTGCACAGGGACCCCCAGCCCCGGGGTGGCCTTGCCAGCACCCCCAGGGACCTCCAGCCCTGGGAACGTGGAACAAGTGGAACCCACAAGTGTGCAAAGGGTGCCTGTGCCCAAAGGAATGGCCAAGAGAAGTCAGGTTTTTAAAAGAAACGTGATTTATTTGCCGAAGATCGGCAAACCAAGGATTTACAGAACATGTTTCGTTATAACAATCGTTATAACAACATCAACAGTAATGTACAGGACATATTTACAAGGGATCCGAGGGGCTAACAATCTTCAAAACGTATTTACAGGAAACTTCTAACGTATTCAACATATTTACAGGAAACTTCAAAACTTTCCAACATATTTATAAAGTTGTGGCATCTCTGCCATCCTGTGCATGAGTCCTGTAAGAAAGGAAGCAGCAGAGCTCGACTCAGCCGCCAGCACTGGGCCCAGCAGGGCTGGCAGCTGGCACCCAGGGGCTGGGCCGGGGCTGGCAGGGCTGGCGTGGCCCCAGGCAAGCGCAGGGCAGGCCGGGGCTGGTGCTTGTGGCAGCACAATCCAGGCCCCCTGCGGGCACCGTGTCCCTGAGCGTGGCCATCCAGCCCAGCCCCAGCCTGGCGTCAGGGGACCCAGTGTGTGTGTGGGCAGGGTGTGGGAAGCATCTGCCTGTCTTACCTGTGGGGCACCATCTTCATCCAAGGACCATGGGCTCCTCCTCATCGTTGTCATCAACTTCCATGTCCTCGATGTTTTCATCCGCATCCACCTCCATCTCCTCGATGGTGTCCTCCTCGTCTACTTCCATGTCCTCAACAGGGGAGGACATGGAAGTAGATGAGGAGTCCACCTCCATCATGTCATCCTCATGCAGCGCCAGGTCCACTTCCATTGCCTCCACAGTGTCTCTGTCAGTCTGCAAGGGCCGGCACAATCTCCCAGTGGGCTTCCTGTCCCACACCATCCATTCCCACATGGCTGCAGCCTGCCCAAGCCGGGTGCCCCCTGTCTGGCATGGCACTGTACCTCCATTGGCACCGCAGAGCTCACTGTGCTTGGATTCGCGCTCCAGAGCAGGTGGCAGGAAAAGCCCGGGTAGCAGCAGCAGCTCAGCGCTGAGGGTCAGAGCGCAGAGTGAGCAGCAACTGACCCTTGGCAGCCGATGCAGTGTCTGCTGTGCTCGTTTCCAGGTCCTGGATGTTCCACCTGGAACCCTCTGGGAGCTGTGATGTCACTGAAGATTCAGGGGTGCTGTGCAGTGGCAGATGGGGATGGCAGAATGATCCAATCCTTGAATGGTTTGGCTTGGAAGGGACCCTTAAGGTGATGTGATTCCAAGCTGAGCAAGCTCCCAGCATAACGGGTTACTGCGGCCCCTGTCCCACCTGGCCTTGGATGTTGCTGGGGATGGGGCATCCACAGCCTCTCTGCACAGGTCCCTGTGTCAGGGACAGGCACCCTGAGAGTAAAGAACTTCTTCCCATCCTCAAATCTCTTCCACCTCTTGGGGTTTGATCCCATTCTCCCGTGCCCTTTCAGTATATTTCCTGACCAAGTGTGCTCTCCCACTTCCCTGTGGGTCAGGCTGTTCCTGCAGGGTCACACGTATGGCTGAACCTGCAGACAGGAGAGAGAGGTCCAAATTCCCAGTCAGAGAAAATGGGGAAAGTGACACAAGAGATGAGAGAATGAGGAAATAAAGGATACATGCACGGCATTGGTTTGTGTGGCCTGTGGGATTCATGCCTTTTATTAGAGGCCAGGTTCCCTTGTGCACTCAGTTCCTGTGTTTCAGCCTGTCCACAGCCAGCCTCTTTGAGCGACCTGCACTCCCAGAGCTGGGAGCACGCTTGCTTAAACTGCTGGTGGACAAGGCGAGTGAGGGATCTATGTGTGGAAGTGCAAACACTGTGGATTGCCCTGAAGAGGGTCCAGGAAGTGAGACAAAATGGGGCTGGGCAGACAGTTGGAAAATGGGGGGGAAAAGCAGAGGTGCAATGCAGTAAGCCTCGAACAAAATGGTACAATAGAGGGGAGAACATTCTTGGAGGAGTACATATAAGGAAAATGCAGCAGTTGAACTGGGTGATATCACCAAAACGTGCTGCATTACCATGAGCCTGGAAATGCCCTTGGGCGAGACCATTGCATTCAGAGCAATGTCTCTCTTTTACCTTGGTCACTTTGCCCAGAGGTATTACAGCTCCAATGGTAGGCCCCTGGTCCCTCACAACTCCCCCTTTTTGTTGTCTATAAGGAAGGCTTCTGCCACAGAGTTTTGCAGGCATTTAGCAAAAAAGGATAATATAACCCACACAACGATTACAATAAACAAAGTCCACAAAACAGTCTTAACTAAAGATGAAAACCAGCCTTTCATCACCCAATGTTTGAAAGTTCCAGTGAACCAGTTGTTGTTGCCTTCCATCTGGACCTTCTTTCCTTGATCTTTCAGCAGCTGGATGCCCTGGTATACTGACTCCCTATGTGACAAGAGGTTGAAAAAACACATGCCTTCAAATGCCTGAGAGGCATGGCCATGGACAAGAAATTGTGGCCTTTCTGTGGAAGCACCCAGCTGACGGCATGCGGCTCAGTGAGGAGCATCCAGTTCTCTGCTGCAGCGGCTACAAACGCAGCATCCTCTGACTTGGGCTAATTTAGTGTCTGGAGGCTTGGTTGGGCTAAAAGTAAACAGATAAAGAGGTTAGAAGGTGAAACATAAGTTCTGGTCCGACTGAGCTTTGTCTTCTGTAAGCCAAGGGTGTGAACACAGCTTATTAGAAGAATCATATATCAATGCTAAAATATAGCTTTTACAAATGTAAATTCATATATCCTGGTTAGTGGTGTCTGAGCTATCTTGGTCTTGGTGAGTGTGGTCAATGCTGCTTAGGAGATCTTCTTCTGTCCTTCTCCATCTTCTTTCCCAGGCTGCTGCTGTCACTGTTAAGCTTCAATTCTGTTCTTCTGAAGGTGGCTCTGGTGTTTGCCTCACCATTCCCAGAAACAGTTTTAATGTATTTTGCTAGGATCCATCTTAGGAGTGTTGCGGTAGAGACAAGGGCATCTCCTCTTCCCCAAGTAATTAATGGGTAGGTGCCCATAAATTGTTTAGATTCAGGTTCTTTGAGCAACACAGGTGGCTTTTCTTTTACTTGGGCTGCAGTTGAATTAGTAAAATGCCTGATGACTGGGGGAGTTGGCTCCATAAATGAGTTGTTCAAAAAGTTGAGTACATAAAAGGCCTTGGCCAGTCTGTGAATGGAAGATAATATCTGGATTACCCCTCTCAGTTGATCAAGGATCCTTTTGATGGATCAGTTGTCCCTCTCGTCTATGGACTGTCCTGTGGTGGAGTGTGGTATGCCTGTGACATGTTTTATACCCCAGTGGTCAGAAACTTGTTGGAATCAGTGCAAGGTATAAGCAAGTGCATTATCAGTTTTAATTTCCTGTGGAAGTGCTAAGATGGAAAAAACAAAAAAATAATGTTTTCTAGCATCTTCTGATTTTTCACCAGCATGGGCAGAGGCGAAAATCACACTGGAAAAGACATCGATTTAGAAATGGATGTATTTTAGTCTGCCAAAAGGGGGGTTAATGTGTGATGTCTGATTGCCAGATCTGAAGACTCTCTAGTCCTCTTGGATTGACTCCAGCTCTGAGAGAAGCAAGGCCGTGTTCCTGACAATTTGGGCAGGTGGCTACGAGGGATCTTGCTGGGTCTTAGGCACTTTTGAACATCCTGAGCAGCACAGGAATGTTTTGATAGTAGAATTGGTGTCTGATCCTTGCCTGTCCAAAATCTATCAAAGGCCTATTGCAGTGGTTCAGATGTTTGAAGTAGGCAATTGAGGGGCTCTGGAGTGAGAAGTAAGCATATATTCACAAGGTCTGTTCCTGCAAGGGAGCACAGACGCTCTCTAGCTTTCCTGATTAGTTCTGCAATAACTTTCTGTGGGGTTGGTATTGTTTTAGTAGGTTGGTGTGCTTTGAAAACGGATTCAATTTCTATCAGGGGATCTGATAGAAACATCGCATCGATAACA
Organism: Ammospiza nelsoni; assembly: GCF_027579445.1. Classification (NCBI taxonomy): domain Eukaryota; kingdom Metazoa; phylum Chordata; class Aves; order Passeriformes; family Passerellidae; genus Ammospiza; species Ammospiza nelsoni. The sequence goes on along the minus strand of NC_080648.1, from coordinate 2,208,100 downwards.
ATGTATGGAATATTGGACTTACACCAAGGATTGCCAGGGAGAATGGAAAATTAGGGTGGTATCTGTGTGCCTGTTTAGTTTGAATCACCCAGGAGACCTTTTGTACAGCTGCTTAGGCCTCCGGTATCAGTGATCGGGGGAATCGAGTCCTTCACTGCGTTTTAGGAGCAGCAGGAACAGTGGCGTGAGATCTTCAGTGGTGATTCCAAGCAATGAAACTTACCCAACAGATGCTTCCACAGAGCGTTTGGAGTTCTGGCAGAGTCTTTGGGTTGTCCTTGATGTGCCGTGTTTAGGGTGTGATGGTTCTCTCTTTGCTTTCAGGCCAAGATCCTTCCAGGGGGCTGTCTTTTGGACTTTATCTGCTGCAATGTTAAAACCTTTCTCCTGTACCGCAATGATGACATCTTGTATGGCAACATGCAAAATGATTTGAGCTCCTGCACAAACGACTGTGTCGTCCATGTAATGCAAAATGATAGCATTAGGATGTTCATTATATGGTCCATACAATGAAAAGCGATTAGCATTAGGGCGAGAGAATTTGGACATCAAACCATTGAGAAATATTTGGGCTGTTCTTCAATCGTTGAGGCAGTGCATTTCACTGGTACCTCTGTAAAGGTGCTTGTCAATTTAGTGATGGAAAAGGCAAACCAGGAGGGTGTCATTGGGCTGCATGGGGGTGTCAAAAATGTAGTCATTAAGATCTATATCAACCCTCTGCCAATAACAGGGTAATCATAGGTACAATTGGACTAAACCTCCCTGAAGTAGCCTTCCTTCACATCTCAACCCGTGCAATCTTCAAAGCAATGCTCTTGCTATGCTCAGGCTCCATCAATCACAGCCTAGATGGCGAACAAGATTTCCAAAACATAGGAGGACTCCAAAAGATGCTACCCACAACTACGGCATGGTGCACCATCGGCAATCTCGAGGTATCATGGAGGCTGAGGGCAGGCTGGACTGGAGGGGACCCATGTCCTCAATGACCTCGTTGATTTTCCTGAGGTCCTGCAGGAGCCTCCTCTTGTCTTTGCCAGGCTTTCATATGATAATGACAGGCACATTGCAGGGGCTAGTAGATGGTACAATGTGGCCCACAGGCAGCTGCTCCTGCACGTGGGACTGCAGGGCCTTTAACTTTCTGCCTGGGAGGGGCCACTGATCCACTCATATGGGGTCGTTGGTCTTCCAGGTTGACTGAAGTGTGGCGCTGCTCTGTGGCCCCGTCTAGAAATCCAGAGGTGTAGATAGGATCTCTAGCCCTGTCCTGCTTTGGGAGATGAGGCCTTTCCACAAATTGTTATTGGTGCCTGGGTGATGAATGATCTTACTGTAGCAACTGTGCCCTCAGGACCTTCCATGCAGATGGTACCTTGACTCCAGAAGCTGGTAGCGGCTCCCCTGGTAGTGCATAATTCTCCCAGCCCCTGGAACCAGGGGCCATTCTTTTAACCAGTCAGAGATGGAAATTATGGTGACATCAGGTCTTGTATCTAATAGTCCTGAAATACATCGCTATCTCCCTTTTCCCGACAAAGCACACTTTAGAATGGGTCTATTTGGGCCCGTAATCTGTGCCCACAACACCATTGGATCAGTGATGTGGTGATCATGTCAAGTAGGAGGTTGGCTCTGGCTATAACTGTCCCTTTAGGAATAAAAAGGGGAGAGTCTAAGCATAGAGCCTGGACAGTTGTCTCCTGCAAAGATGGTAAGGCGAGTACCTCAGGTAGTAGAGTGAGTGTCTCCATCCCTTCCCTGGTGTTGGTTAAAATCAAAATGTCTCTGGCCTGTTCTTCAGGCCTGTATTTGCTGTCGGAATATGGTGAACATAAATATCGTGGATTGGAATTGAAAAGGCCCCTACCAGCTGCCTTTAGGTTCCAGGGCAGAGCTGTCTTCTGTCGAGTTTTCTGCAGTGATCGAGTTGTCCCGCTGGATCTGAGAAGGTCGCTGTGCTGGTTCACCACGATGGGGAGAGTGGGGTGGAATGGCCTCGCGTTTGGTGTCATTGCGCGGGGCCTTTCTGTGTCTGTGTGGGGTTTCCCGCAGGCCACCGGTTTTGCTGGTGTTGGAAAGCGTGTGGACAAGGGGGGCAGTGAGGGCAGTGGCTGTGACACATAGAAGGTCCCCGGTAATAGTCTGTATTTTTCAAATTCTGTTGAAAATGTCCCATCTCCCTACACTTAAAGCCAGGTCCTTTTTCATGTGTATGTCAGGGAATAACCTGGGAGGCTACTAGCACCTCTACTACACCCTGATTGGTCGCCATAGCTAGGCGGCATCACGGTGTAAGGATGCTGTAAGTGTGCATGCCTCGAGCATTTGTGCAATGGTAGGGTTTGGGCTAAGGAGTAGAGAAGGTAAACTGTCTTTACAGGTGTTGTTAGCATTGGTTTCAGCAAGTTTAGGAGGCAGTACCTTCCTGGCTTTTGGATGTTCAACTTTCTTCTCTATTGCTTGTGTAAGGTGGTCAATAAATTTTTGAAAGGATTGCCCAGGTCCCTGGAGAATGTCTGTGAAATCTAGAGTAGGTGATTCTCCATTGGGTGTCTGCATGAGAACTGTCTTTTCAGCACTTTTATCTCTTCTAACAGAGCTCAGGGAAGGTCTATTGAATGAGATTTAGTGAAATCTTCCTCCCTAGATGGACTAGTGTTAGGTGTGCCTGCCTGTCTTCTCTAGCATAGTCTTTTAATAGCTGTTGTATTAGTTTTTCCCCCATTCCTACCCACCGAATCAATTCAGTGGGAGAAAGTCGGATGTGCATAAAATGGCGCAGATCGTGAGCCCCATTACATGTGCAGCAAAGATGCCATTTAAGAAATGATTAAAATGTGGTGACCCCCTCCCATGGTCTCTCGCTGCTTTATAAAGTTCTTTCATCTCCCGTGTGTGACAGCTTCCCATCAGGGGTTAGCCCCCCCTCTGGTACTGCACCGGTGCTGCTTGTATTTTAGCTACCAATTCCCAGTCCCCCTCTTCAGCTGCCAGCTTCTCCATCCTCTGCCAAGAATCCTCAGGCTCATCCTCCAGGTGACATGAACCTTCCCTCCTCTCTCCAGAAGAGGAAACTTGTCCTTGGCAGAGGAGCGGGGCCTTGGGGTGACTGGCCAGGCCCGGTGGTGTGGGCCTCTGTTAGCCAAGATGGCGGCCTTCCGGTTACCGCCCCTCACACTTCCATCTCTGACAGGGTGAGATCCGCAATGGGGCTGAGTTGGAGGGGGTAGGGCAGCGGGAGTAGGCAAGGAAGCGCTGGATCCCAATGCAGGGGTGGTACCTGACGCAGAGCTGGGACCCACACAGGGGGAGGACACGATAAAAGAGCCGGGGGTGGGAGGGAGTTTGACATTGACAACCCCTCCAGAGGAGGGACTCCATTTTGTGAGCTATCTGAGGGGGATCCAGGGAGGAGAGGTACTGGAGAATGGGTTAGTGTAGAATCCAGGCCAGTGTGATCAGTACAGATGTGGGCAAGGGGTAGAGAAGGAGGGGAGATGGCAGATAGCAGGTGGCTTGTCTGTGCTTTACAGCAGTTTCCATCTCTCACACTTATCTTGGTATCAGTGGGGTCAGGAATGCCAGGGGCAGAACAGAAAGTCTGGGTTGAATATTAGAACTTTGAACCCTTGAGAAAACTCTATAAATCATATGAAAAAGTGGGAAAAATTTTGCAACTCTTCTCACTCCCTGAGTTTTCTAAAAATAGAGACTTTCCCTAACTGAGTCCCAGAATGCTATAAGTTGAACAGAATATACAAAAATGACTGGGAGCTCTTTAAAGAGCCAAGGAACAAACGACTTCAAAATTCCCATAGCAAAAGTCTTCCCCTCTGATAGGAGAACCTCCCTAACTCGAAATTATATATCCCTCTAAGGATTGGATAACTTGTTACGCACAGCTACCCCTGATGTAAAGGGTGGCCCACCCAGAGGACTAAAACCTCACCCAAGGATCCTGCACTGCAGGCGGCTGTGTCCCCATTGATTGCTCTGGTGGCACTGGATGCAGATGTTTCAAAATGTTCCCTGGGCTTCAGTAGCTGAGCCAGCCCTCATCCCTCATACAGCTGGTGGGTGGCGACACTGCATTCAGCAAGCCTTGATAAAACTGATAAAACATTGTATTTTGAGGGCTGTCTCACTTTAATTTGTCATTTTTGTTGTGAGGTAGTATAGTTCCAGTAAATAGGCCCCTGGGCCTGCACAACCCTGCGTCCTCCTGAGATATCATTGCTAGTAAGGAGCTCAGCAGTGCTGAAAGCTGAGGCCTGTCCTTTGTGTTCCCTTTAGGATGGCAGTGGAAGTGCCCTGAGTGCACATTCAGAGGCACCTTCATGGCTTCTCATGCCACGACACCAAAAGTAAATGTGCAAGGTGGCTTCCTTGAACAACATATAGTCCTTTGAAATATCTACAGGCAGTGGTCTGGAAATGCTTTCTGAGCTTGATCCTTGCGATCAGCTGTGAGGGGCTGAGGGCTGCCGTGAGCTCAGTGCTGTGTCCCACTGGGAGCAGCCGCACAGGCTCACGTGCAGAGCAGGCACTGCCAGAGGCGCTGGAGTTCTCACCTGCCCTGCAGCCACCATTGTCAAGGTGCTGTAAACATCAGCTGGTGCTGACTTTGCCCTTGGACCCTTTGGTTTAGTCACTGTGGGGAATTTCTTTCCTGAAGCCCGTGGGATTTTCCCCTGGCAGGTGTGATGGGGATGCTTTGGGAGTGTGGGGCTTTGGGGGCAGCTGGCCGGGCAGCGGCTGAGCTCAGGGCCCTGTTGGGCTCATGGCCACCAGCAGCAGCAGCAGCAGCAGCCCCAGGGCCCGAAGCCCCGTGCCCCCTGCCCAGCACAGGCTGCCCTGTCCCTGCAGCTGTCACCCGAGTGGGGCCCAGGGCCCAGTGGCCGCTGACAGCAGCAGGAATGCGGGCAGGGTGAGGATGCCCTGGCCTGGCTTTTGTCTCTGGAACAATGCGGGCTCAGGGCAGTGCAGAGCAGGCTGGGAAGCCGAGCCCAGGGCCTTTGGAGGCTGCAAGGCTGCAAGATCTGTCCTTGCAGCAGCCCAGATACAGGTGGCCCAGTTGCCAAGGCTGTGGTGGCCTTGAGAGCGTGCAGGTGGATTTTGCATGGCTGTGGTCTCCTGGCGGCTCTGGGCCCAGGAGTCCCTGTGTCTTCTGCAGGAAGGGTGGCTGAAGGTTTGCTGGCTGCTTTGGTGGCATGGCTGCAGGGGCCAGTGCTGTGAGAGCCCCCTGTGTGAGAGCTGGTGAGAGAGCTGAACCCTTGGGGACAGCGCTGTGCCCCAGGGCAGGAAGAGCAGCAACACCCAGTGCCAGGAGTGGTGTCAGTGGGAGTCCCTGTGCACTGGGACCCCCAGCCCCGGGGTGGCCTTGCCAGCACCCCCAGGGACCTCCAGCCCTGGGAACGTGGAACAAGTGGAACCCACAAGTGTGCAAAGGGTGCCTGTGCCCAAAGGAATGGCCAAGAGAAGTCAGGTTTTTAAAAGAAACGTGATTTATTTGCCGAAGATCGGCAAACCAAGGATTTACAGAACATGTTTCGTTATAACAATCGTTATAACAACATCAACAGTAATGTACAGGACATATTTACAAGGGATCCGAGGGGCTAACAATCTTCAAAACGTATTTACAGGAAACTTCTAACGTATTCAACATATTTACAGGAAACTTCAAAACTTTCAAACGTATTTACAAATGGATTGGATTGGTGCCATCATGTTCATGAGTCCTGTAAGAAAGGAAGGAGCAGAGCTGTACTCAGCTGCCAGCACTGGGCCCAGCAGGGCTGGCAGCTGGCACCCAGGGGCTGGGCCGGGGCTGGCAGGGCTGGCGTGGCCCCAGGCAAGCGCAGGGCAGGCCGGGGCTGGTGCTTGTGGCAGCACAATCCAGGCCCCCTGCGGGCACCGTGTCCCTGAGCGTGCCCATCCAGCCCAGCCCCAGCCTGGCGTCAGGGGACCCAGTGTGTGTGTGGGCAGGGCGTGGGAAGCATCTGCCTGTCTTACCTGTGGGGCACCATCTTCATCCAAGGACCATGGGCTCCTCCTCATCGTTGTCATCAACTTCCATGTCCTCGATGTTTTCATCCGCATCCACCTCCATCTCCTCGATGGTGTCCTCCTCGTCTACTTCCATGTCCTCAACAGGGGAGGACATGGAAGTAGATGAGGAGTCCACCTCCATCATGTCATCCTCATGCAGCGCCAGGTCCACTTCCATTGCCTCCACAGTGTCTCTCTCAGTCTGCAAGGGCCGGCACAATCTCCCAGTGGGCTTCCTGTCCCACACCATCCATTCCCACATGGCTGCAGCCTGCCCAAGCCGGGTGCCCCCTGCCTGGCATGGCACTGTACCTCCATTGGCACCGCAGAGCTCACTGTGCTTGGATTCGCGCTTAAGAGCAGGTGGCAGGAAAAGCCCGGGTAGCAGCAGCAGCTCAGCGCTGAGGGTCAGAGCGCAGAGTGAGCAGCAACTGACCCTTGGCAGCCGATGCAGTGTCTGCTGTGCTCGTTTCCAGGTCCTGGATGTTCCACCTGGAACCCTCTGGGAGCTGTGATGTCACTGAAGATTCAGGGGTGCTGTGCAGTGGCAGATGGGGTGGCAGAATGATCCAATCCTTGAATGGTTTGGCTTGGAAGGGACCCTTAAGGTGATGTGATTCCAAGCTGAGCAAGCTCCCAGCATAACAGGTTACTGCGGCCCCTGTCCCACCAGGCCTTGGATGTTGCTGGGGATGGGGCATCCACAGCCTCTCTGCACAGGTCCCTGTGTCAGGGACAGGCACCCTGAGAGTAAAGAACTTCTTCCCATCCTCAAATCTCTTCCACCTCTTGGGGTTTGATCCCATTCTCCCGTGCCCTTTCAGTATATTTCCTGACCAAGTGTGCTCTCCCACTTCCCTGTGGGTCAGGCTGTTCCTGCAGGGTCACACGTATGGCTGAACCTGCAGACAGGAGAGAGAGGTCCAAATTCCCAGTCAGAGAAAATGGGGAAAGTGACACAAGAGATGAGAGAATGAGGAAATAAAGGATACATGCACGGCATTGGTTTGTGTGGCCTGTGGGATTCATGCCTTTTATTAGAGGCCAGGTTCCCTTGTGCACTCAGTTCCTGTGTTTCAGCCTGTCCACAGCCAGCCTCTTTGAGCGACCTGCACTCCCAGAGCTGGGAGCACGCTTGCTTAAACTGCTGGTGAACAAGGCGAGTGAGGGATCTATGTGTGGAAGTGCAAACACTGTGGATTGCCCTGAAGAGGGTCCAGGAAGTGAGACAAAATGGGGCTGGGCAGACAGTTGGAAAATGGGGGGGAAAAGCAGAGGTGCAATGCAGTAAGCCTCGAACAAAATGGTACAATAGAGGGGAGAACATTCTTGGAGGAGTACATATAAGGAAAATGCAGCAGTTGAACTGGGTGATATCACCAAAACGTGCTGCATTACCATGAGCCTGGAAATGCCCATGGGCGAGACCATTGCATTCAGAGCGATGTCTCTCTTTTACCTTGGTCACTTTGCCCAGAGGTATTACAGTTCCAGTGGTAGGCCCCTGGTCCCTCACAACTCCCCCTTTTTGTTGTCTATAAGGAAGGCTTCTGCCACAGAGTTTTGCAGGCATTTAGCAAAAAAGGATAATATAACCCACACAACGATTACAATAAACAAAGTCCACAAAACAGTCTTAACTAAAGATGAAAACCAGCCTTTCATCACCCAATGTTTGAAAGTTCCAGTGAACCAGTTGTTGTTGCCTTCCATCTGGACCTTTTTTCCTTGATCTTTCAGCAGCTGGATGCCCTGGTATACTGACTCCCTATGTGACAAGAGGTTGAAAAAACACATGCCTTCAAATGCCTGAGAGGCATGGCCATGGACAAGAAATTGTGGCCTTTCTGTGGAAGCACCCAGCTGACGGCATGCGGCTCAGTGAGGAGCATCCAGTTCTCTGCTGCAGCATCCTCTGACTTGGGCTAATTTAGTGTCTGGAGGCTTGGTTGGGCTAAAAGTAAACAGATAAAGAGATTAGAAGGTGAAACATAAGTTCTGGTCCGACTGAGCTTTGTCTTCTCTAAGCCAAGGGTGTGAACACAGCTTATTAGAAGAATCATATATCAATGCTAAAATATAGCTTTTACAAATGTAAATTCATATATCCTGGTTAGTGGTGTCTGAGCTATCTTGGTCTTGGTGAGTGTGGTCAATGCTGCTTAGGAGATCTTCTTCTGTCCTTCTCCATCTTCTTTCCCAGGCTGCTGCTGTCACTGTTAAGCTTCAATTCTGTTCTTCTGAAGGTGGCTCTGGTGTTTGCCTCACCATTCCCAGAAACAGTTTTAATGTATTTTGCTAGGATCCATCTTAGGAGTGTTGCTGTAGAGACAAGGGCATCTCCTCTTCCCCAAGTAATTAATGGGTAGGTGCCCATAAATTGTTTAGATTCAGGTTCTTTGAGCAACACAGGTGGCTTTTCTTTTACTTGGGCTGCAGTTGAATTAGTAAAATGCCTGATGACTGGGGGAGTTGGCTCCATAAATGAGTTGTTCAAAAAGTTGAGTATATAAAAGGCCTTGGCCAGTCTGTGAATGGAAGATAATATCTGGATTACCCCTCTCAGTTGATCAAGGATCCTTTTGATGGATCAGTTGTCCCTCTCGTCTATGGACTGTCCTGTGGTGGAGTGTGGTATGCCTGTGACATGTTTTATACCCCAGTGGTCAGAAACTTGTTGGAATCAGTGCAAGGTATAAGCAAGTGCATTATCAGTTTTAATTTCCTGTGGAAGTGCTAAGATGGAAAAAACAAAAAAGTAATGTTTTCTAGCATCTTCTGATTTTTCACCAGCATGGGCAGAGGCGAAAATCACACTGGAAAAGACATCGATTTAGAAATGGATGTATTTTAGTCTGCCAAAAGGGGGGTTAATGTGTGATGTCTGATTGCCAGATCTGAAGACTCTCTAGTCCTCTTGGATTGACTCCAGCTCTGAGAGAAGCAAGGCCGTGTTCCTGACAATTTGGGCAGGTGGCTACGAGGGATCTTGCTGGGTCTTAGGCACTTTTGAACATCCTGAGCAGCACAGGAATGTTTTGATAGTAGAATTGGTGTCTGATCCTTGCCTGTCCAAAATCTATCAAAGGCCTATTGCAGTGGTTCAGATGTTTGAAGTAGGCAATTGAGGGGCTCTGGAGTGAGAAGTAAGCATATATTCACAAGGTCTGTTCCTGCAAGGGAGCACAGACGCTCTCTAGCTTTCCTGATTAGTTCTGCAATAACTTTCTGTGGGGTTGGTATTGTTTTAGTAGGTTGGTGTGCTTTGAAAACGGATTCAATTTCTATCAGGGGATCTGATAGAAACATCGCATCGATAACAATGTATGGAATATTGGACTTACACCAAGGATTGCCAGGGAGAATGGAAAATTAGGGTGGTATCTGTGTGCCTGTTTAGTTTGAATCACCCAGGAGACCTTTTGTACAGCTGCTTAGGCCTCCGTTATCAGTGATCGGGGGAATCGAGTCCTTCACTGCGTTTTAGGAGCAGCAGGAACAGTGGCGTGAGATCTTCAGTGGTGATTCCAAGCAATGAAACTTACCCAACAGATGCTTCCACAGAGCGTTTGGAGTTCTGGCAGAGTCTTTGGGTTGTCCTTGATGTGCCGTGTTTAGGGTGTGATGGTTCTCTCTTTGCTTTCAGGCCAAGATCCTTCCAGGGGGCTGTCTTTTGGACTTTATCTGCTGCAATGTTAAAACCTTTCTCCTGTACCGCAATGATGACATCTTGTATGGCAACATGCAAAATGATTTGAGCTCCTGCACAAACGACTGTGTCGTCCATGTAATGCAAAATGATAGCATTAGGATGTTCATTATATGGTCCATACAATGAAAAGCGATTAGCATTAGGGCGAGAGAATTTGGACATCAAACCATTGAGAAATATTTGGGCTGTTCTTCAATCGTTGAGGCAGTGCATTTCACTGGTACCTCTGTAAAGGTGCTTGTCAATTTAGTGATGGAAAAGGCAAACCAGGAGGGTGTCATTGGGCTGCATGGGGGTGTCAAAAATGTAGTCATTAAGATCTATATCAACCCTCTGCCAATAACAGGGTAATCATAGGTACAATTGGACTAAACCTCCCTGAAGTAGCCTTCCTTCACATCTCAACCCGTGCAATCTTCAAAGCAATGCTCTTGCTATGCTCAGGCTCCATCAATCACAGCCTAGATGGCGAACAAGATTTCCAAAACATAGGAGGACTCCAAAAGATGCTACCCACAACTACGGCATGGTGCACCATCGGCAATCTCGAGGTATCATGGAGGCTGAGGGCAGGCTGGACTGGAGGGGACCCATGTCCTCAATGACCTCGTTGATTTTCCTGAGGTCCTGCAGGAGCCTCCTCTTGTCTTTGCCAGGCTTTCATATGATAATGACAGGCACATTGCAGGGGCTAGTAGATGGTACAATGTGGCCCACAGGCAGCTGCTCCTGCACGTGGGACTGCAGGGCCTTTAACTTTCTGCCTGGGAGGGGCCACTGATCCACTCATATGGGGTCGTTGGTCTTCCAGGTTGACTGAAGTGTGGCGCTGCTCTGTGGCCCCGTCTAGAAATCCAGAGGTGTAGATAGGATCTCTAGCCCTGTCCTGCTTTGGGAGATGAGGCCTTTCCACAAATTGTTATTGGTGCCTGGGTGATGAATGATCTTACTGTAGCAACTGTGCCCTCAGGACCTTCCATGCAGATGGTACCTTGACTCCAGAAGCTGGTAGCGGCTCCCCTGGTAGTGCATAATTCTCCCAGCCCCTGGAACCAGGGGCCATTCTTTTAACCAGTCAGAGATGGAAATTATGGTGACATCAGGTCTTGTATCTAATAGTCCTGAAATACATCGCTATCTCCCTTTTCCCGACAAAGCACACTTTAGAATGGGTCTATTTGGGCCCGTAATCTGTGCCCACAACACCATTGGATCAGTGATGTGGTGATCATGTCAAGTAGGAGGTTGGCTCTGGCTATAACTGTCCCTTTAGGAATAAAAAGGGGAGAGTCTAAGCATAGAGCCTGGACAGTTGTCTCCTGCAAAGATGGTAAGGCGAGTACCTCAGGTAGTAGAGTGAGTGTCTCCATCCCTTCCCTGGTGTTGGTTAAAATCAAAATGTCTCTGGCCTGTTCTTCAGGCCTGTATTTGCTGTCGGAATATGGTGAACATAAATATCGTGGATTGGAATTGAAAAGGCCCCTACCAGCTGCCTTTAGGTTCCAGGGCAGAGCTGTCTTCTGTCGAGTTTTCTGCAGTGATCGAGTTGTCCCGCTGGATCTGAGAAGGTCGCTGTGCTGGTTCACCACGATGGGGAGAGTGGGGTGGAATGGCCTCGCGTTTGGTGTCATTGCGCGGGGCCTTTCTGTGTCTGTGTGGGGTTTCCCGCAGGCCACCGGTTTTGCTGGTGTTGGAAAGCGTGTGGACAAGGGGGGCAGTGAGGGCAGTGGCTGTGACACATAGAAGGTCCCCGGTAATAGTCTGTATTTTTCAAATTCTGTTGAAAATGTCCCATCTCCCTACACTTAAAGCCAGGTCCTTTTTCATGTGTATGTCAGGGAATAACCTGGGAGGCTACTAGCACCTCTACTACACCCTGATTGGTCGCCATAGCTAGGCGGCATCACGGTGTAAGGATGCTGTAAGTGTGCATGCCTCGAGCATTTGTGCAATGGTAGGGTTTGGGCTAAGGAGTAGAGAAGGTAAACTGTCTTTACAGGTGTTGTTAGCATTGGTTTCAGCAAGTTTAGGAGGCAGTACCTTCCTGGCTTTTGGATGTTCAACTTTCTTCTCTATTGCTTGTGTAAGGTGGTCAATAAATTTTTGAAAGGATTGCCCAGGTCCCTGGAGAATGTCTGTGAAATCTAGAGTAGGTGATTCTCCATTGGGTGTCTGCATGAGAACTGTCTTTTCAGCACTTTTATCTCTTCTAACAGAGCTCAGGGAAGGTCTATTGAATGAGATTTAGTGAAATCTTCCTCCCTAGATGGACTAGTGTTAGGTGTGCCTGCCTGTCTTCTCTAGCATAGTCTTTTAATAGCTGTTGTATTAGTTTTTCCCCCATTCCTACCCACCGAATCAATTCAGTGGGAGAAAGTCGGATGTGCATAAAATGGCGCAGATCGTGAGCCCCATTACATGTGCAGCAAAGATGCCATTTAAGAAATGATTAAAATGTGGTGACCCCCTCCCATGGTCTCTCGCTGCTTTATAAAGTTCTTTCATCTCCCGTGTGTGACAGCTTCCCATCAGGGGTTAGCCCCCCCTCTGGTACTGCACCGGTGCTGCTTGTATTTTAGCTACCAATTCCCAGTCCCCCTCTTCAGCTGCCAGCTTCTCCATCCTCTGCCAAGAATCCTCAGGCTCATCCTCCAGGTGACATGAACCTTCCCTCCTCTCTCCAGAAGAGGAAACTTGTCCTTGGCAGAGGAGCGGGGCCTTGGGGTGACTGGCCAGGCCCGGTGGTGTGGGCCTCTGTTAGCCAAGATGGCGGCCTTCCGGTTACCGCCCCTCACACTTCCATCTCTGACAGGGTGAGATCCGCAATGGGGCTGAGTTGGAGGGGGTAGGGCAGCGGGAGTAGGCAAGGAAGCGCTGGATCCCAATGCAGGGGTGGTACCTGACGCAGAGCTGGGACCCACACAGGGGGAGGACACGATAAAAGAGCCGGGGGTGGGAGGGAGTTTGACATTGACAACCCCTCCAGAGGAGGGACTCCATTTTGTGAGCTATCTGAGGGGGATCCAGGGAGGAGAGGTACTGGAGAATGGGTTAGTGTAGAATCCAGGCCAGTGTGATCAGTACAGATGTGGGCAAGGGGTAGAGAAGGAGGGGAGATGGCAGATAGCAGGTGGCTTGTCTGTGCTTTACAGCAGTTTCCATCTCTCACACTTATCTTGGTATCAGTGGGGTCAGGAATGCCAGGGGCAGAACAGAAAGTCTGGGTTGAATATTAGAACTTTGAACCCTTGAGAAAACTCTATAAATCATATGAAAAAGTGGGAAAAATTTTGCAACTCTTCTCACTCCCTGAGTTTTCTAAAAATAGAGACTTTCCCTAACTGAGTCCCAGAATGCTATAAGTTGAACAGAATATACAAAAATGACTGGGAGCTCTTTAAAGAGCCAAGGAACAAACGACTTCAAAATTCCCATAGCAAAAGTCTTCCCCTCTGATAGGAGAACCTCCCTAACTCGAAATTATATATCCCTCTAAGGATTGGATAACTTGTTACGCACAGCTACCCCTGATGTAAAGGGTGGCCCACCCAGAGGACTAAAACCTCACCCAAGGATCCTGCACTGCAGGCGGCTGTGTCCCCATTGATTGCTCTGGTGGCACTGGATGCAGATGTTTCAAAATGTTCCCTGGGCTTCAGTAGCTGAGCCAGCCCTCATCCCTCATACAGCTGGTGGGTGGCGACACTGCATTCAGCAAGCCTTGATAAAACTGATAAAACATTGTATTTTGAGGGCTGTCTCACTTTAATTTGTCATTTTTGTTGTGAGGTAGTATAGTTCCAGTAAATAGGCCCCTGGGCCTGCACAACCCTGCGTCCTCCTGAGATATCATTGCTAGTAAGGAGCTCAGCAGTGCTGAAAGCTGAGGCCTGTCCTTTGTGTTCCCTTTAGGATGGCAGTGGAAGTGCCCTGAGTGCACATTCAGAGGCACCTTCATGGCTTCTCATGCCACGACACCAAAAGTAAATGTGCAAGGTGGCTTCCTTGAACAACATATAGTCCTTTGAAATATCTACAGGCAGTGGTCTGGAAATGCTTTCTGAGCTTGATCCTTGCGATCAGCTGTGAGGGGCTGAGGGCTGCCGTGAGCTCAGTGCTGTGTCCCACTGGGAGCAGCCGCACAGGCTCACGTGCAGAGCAGGCACTGCCAGAGGCGCTGGAGTTCTCACCTGCCCTGCAGCCACCATTGTCAAGGTGCTGTAAACATCAGCTGGTGCTGACTTTGCCCTTGGACCCTTTGGTTTAGTCACTGTGGGGAATTTCTTTCCTGAAGCCCGTGGGATTTTCCCCTGGCAGGTGTGATGGGGATGCTTTGGGAGTGTGGGGCTTTGGGGGCAGCTGGCCGGGCAGCGGCTGAGCTCAGGGCCCTGTTGGGCTCATGGCCACCAGCAGCAGCAGCAGCAGCAGCCCCAGGGCCCGAAGCCCCGTGCCCCCTGCCCAGCACAGGCTGCCCTGTCCCTGCAGCTGTCACCCGAGTGGGGCCCAGGGCCCAGTGGCCGCTGACAGCAGCAGGAATGCGGGCAGGGTGAGGATGCCCTGGCCTGGCTTTTGTCTCTGGAACAATGCGGGCTCAGGGCAGTGCAGAGCAGGCTGGGAAGCCGAGCCCAGGGCCTTTGGAGGCTGCAAGGCTGCAAGATCTGTCCTTGCAGCAGCCCAGATACAGGTGGCCCAGTTGCCAAGGCTGTGGTGGCCTTGAGAGCGTGCAGGTGGATTTTGCATGGCTGTGGTCTCCTGGCGGCTCTGGGCCCAGGAGTCCCTGTGTCTTCTGCAGGAAGGGTGGCTGAAGGTTTGCTGGCTGCTTTGGTGGCATGGCTGCAGGGGCCAGTGCTGTGAGAGCCCCCTGTGTGAGAGCTGGTGAGAGAGCTGAACCCTTGGGGACAGCGCTGTGCCCCAGGGCAGGAAGAGCAGCAACACCCAGTGCCAGGAGTGGTGTCAGTGGGAGTCCCTGTGCACTGGGACCCCCAGCCCCGGGGTGGCCTTGCCAGCACCCCCAGGGACCTCCAGCCCTGGGAACGTGGAACAAGTGGAACCCACAAGTGTGCAAAGGGTGCCTGTGCCCAAAGGAATGGCCAAGAGAAGTCAGGTTTTTAAAAGAAACGTGATTTATTTGCCGAAGATCGGCAAACCAAGGATTTACAGAACATGTTTCGTTATAACAATCGTTATAACAACATCAACAGTAATGTACAGGACATATTTACAAGGGATCCGAGGGGCTAACAATCTTCAAAACGTATTTACAGGAAACTTCTAACGTATTCAACATATTTACAGGAAACTTCAAAACTTTCAAACGTATTTACAAATGGATTGGATTGGTGCCATCATGTTCATGAGTCCTGTAAGAAAGGAAGGAGCAGAGCTGTACTCAGCTGCCAGCACTGGGCCCAGCAGGGCTGGCAGCTGGCACCCAGGGGCTGGGCCGGGGCTGGCAGGGCTGGCGTGGCCCCAGGCAAGCGCAGGGCAGGCCGGGGCTGGTGCTTGTGGCAGCACAATCCAGGCCCCCTGCGGGCACCGTGTCCCTGAGCGTGCCCATCCAGCCCAGCCCCAGCCTGGCGTCAGGGGACCCAGTGTGTGTGTGGGCAGGGCGTGGGAAGCATCTGCCTGTCTTACCTGTGGGGCACCATCTTCATCCAAGGACCATGGGCTCCTCCTCATCGTTGTCATCAACTTCCATGTCCTCGATGTTTTCATCCGCATCCACCTCCATCTCCTCGATGGTGTCCTCCTCGTCTACTTCCATGTCCTCAACAGGGGAGGACATGGAAGTAGATGAGGAGTCCACCTCCATCATGTCATCCTCATGCAGCGCCAGGTCCACTTCCATTGCCTCCACAGTGTCTCTCTCAGTCTGCAAGGGCCGGCACAATCTCCCAGTGGGCTTCCTGTCCCACACCATCCATTCCCACATGGCTGCAGCCTGCCCAAGCCGGGTGCCCCCTGCCTGGCATGGCACTGTACCTCCATTGGCACCGCAGAGCTCACTGTGCTTGGATTCGCGCTTAAGAGCAGGTGGCAGGAAAAGCCCGGGTAGCAGCAGCAGCTCAGCGCTGAGGGTCAGAGCGCAGAGTGAGCAGCAACTGACCCTTGGCAGCCGATGCAGTGTCTGCTGTGCTCGTTTCCAGGTCCTGGATGTTCCACCTGGAACCCTCTGGGAGCTGTGATGTCACTGAAGATTCAGGGGTGCTGTGCAGTGGCAGATGGGGTGGCAGAATGATCCAATCCTTGAATGGTTTGGCTTGGAAGGGACCCTTAAGGTGATGTGATTCCAAGCTGAGCAAGCTCCCAGCATAACAGGTTACTGCGGCCCCTGTCCCACCAGGCCTTGGATGTTGCTGGGGATGGGGCATCCACAGCCTCTCTGCACAGGTCCCTGTGTCAGGGACAGGCACCCTGAGAGTAAAGAACTTCTTCCCATCCTCAAATCTCTTCCACCTCTTGGGGTTTGATCCCATTCTCCCGTGCCCTTTCAGTATATTTCCTGACCAAGTGTGCTCTCCCACTTCCCTGTGGGTCAGGCTGTTCCTGCAGGGTCACACGTATGGCTGAACCTGCAGACAGGAGAGAGAGGTCCAAATTCCCAGTCAGAGAAAATGGGGAAAGTGACACAAGAGATGAGAGAATGAGGAAATAAAGGATACATGCACGGCATTGGTTTGTGTGGCCTGTGGGATTCATGCCTTTTATTAGAGGCCAGGTTCCCTTGTGCACTCAGTTCCTGTGTTTCAGCCTGTCCACAGCCAGCCTCTTTGAGCGACCTGCACTCCCAGAGCTGGGAGCACGCTTGCTTAAACTGCTGGTGAACAAGGCGAGTGAGGGATCTATGTGTGGAAGTGCAAACACTGTGGATTGCCCTGAAGAGGGTCCAGGAAGTGAGACAAAATGGGGCTGGGCAGACAGTTGGAAAATGGGGGGGAAAAGCAGAGGTGCAATGCAGTAAGCCTTGACCAAAATGGTACAATAGAGGGGAGAACATTCTTGGAGGAGTACATATAAGGAAAATGCAGCAGTTGAACTGGGTGATATCACCAAAACGTGCTGCATTACCATGAGCCTGGAAATGCCCATGGGCGAGACCATTGCATTCAGAGCGATGTCTCTCTTTTACCTTGGTCACTTTGCCCAGAGGTATTACAGTTCCAGTGGTAGGCCCCTGGTCCCTCACAACTCCCCCTTTTTGTTGTCTATAAGGAAGGCTTCTGCCACAGAGTTTTGCAGGCATTTAGCAAAAAAGGATAATATAACCCACACAACGATTACAATAAACAAAGTCCACAAAACAGTCTTAACTAAAGATGAAAACCAGCCTTTCATCACCCAATGTTTGAAAGTTCCAGTGAACCAGTTGTTGTTGCCTTCCATCTGGACCTTTTTTCCTTGATCTTTCAGCAGCTGGATGCCCTGGTATACTGACTCCCTATGTGACAAGAGGTTGAAAAAACACATGCCTTCAAATGCCTGAGAGGCATGGCCATGGACAAGAAATTGTGGCCTTTCTGTGGAAGCACCCAGCTGACGGCATGCGGCTCAGTGAGGAGCATCCAGTTCTCTGCTGCAGCATCCTCTGACTTGGGCTAATTTAGTGTCTGGAGGCTTGGTTGGGCTAAAAGTAAACAGATAAAGAGATTAGAAGGTGAAACATAAGTTCTGGTCCGACTGAGCTTTGTCTTCTCTAAGCCAAGGGTGTGAACACAGCTTATTAGAAGAATCATATATCAATGCTAAAATATAGCTTTTACAAATGTAAATTCATATATCCTGGTTAGTGGTGTCTGAGCTATCTTGGTCTTGGTGAGTGTGGTCAATGCTGCTTAGGAGATCTTCTTCTGTCCTTCTCCATCTTCTTTCCCAGGCTGCTGCTGTCACTGTTAAGCTTCAATTCTGTTCTTCTGAAGGTGGCTCTGGTGTTTGCCTCACCATTCCCAGAAACAGTTTTAATGTATTTTGCTAGGATCCATCTTAGGAGTGTTGCTGTAGAGACAAGGGCATCTCCTCTTCCCCAAGTAATTAATGGGTAGGTGCCCATAAATTGTTTAGATTCAGGTTCTTTGAGCAACACAGGTGGCTTTTCTTTTACTTGGGCTGCAGTTGAATTAGTAAAATGCCTGATGACTGGGGGAGTTGGCTCCATAAATGAGTTGTTCAAAAAGTTGAGTATATAAAAGGCCTTGGCCAGTCTGTGAATGGAAGATAATATCTGGATTACCCCTCTCAGTTGATCAAGGATCCTTTTGATGGATCAGTTGTCCCTCTCGTCTATGGACTGTCCTGTGGTGGAGTGTGGTATGCCTGTGACATGTTTTATACCCCAGTGGTCAGAAACTTGTTGGAATCAGTGCAAGGTATAAGCAAGTGCATTATCAGTTTTAATTTCCTGTGGAAGTGCTAAGATGGAAAAAACAAAAAAGTAATGTTTTCTAGCATCTTCTGATTTTTCACCAGCATGGGCAGAGGCGAAAATCACACTGGAAAAGACATCGATTTAGAAATGGATGTATTTTAGTCTGCCAAAAGGGGGGTTAATGTGTGATGTCTGATTGCCAGATCTGAAGACTCTCTAGTCCTCTTGGATTGACTCCAGCTCTGAGAGAAGCAAGGCCGTGTTCCTGACAATTTGGGCAGGTGGCTACGAGGGATCTTGCTGGGTCTTAGGCACTTTTGAACATCCTGAGCAGCACAGGAATGTTTTGATAGTAGAATTGGTGTCTGATCCTTGCCTGTCCAAAATCTATCAAAGGCCTATTGCAGTGGTTCAGATGTTTGAAGTAGGCAATTGAGGGGCTCTGGAGTGAGAAGTAAGCATATATTCACAAGGTCTGTTCCTGCAAGGGAGCACAGACGCTCTCTAGCTTTCCTGATTAGTTCTGCAATAACTTTCTGTGGGGTTGGTATTGTTTTAGTAGGTTGGTGTGCTTTGAAAACGGATTCAATTTCTATCAGGGGATCTGAGAAAGTTGCGTCGCATCGATAACAATGTATGGAATATTGGACTTACACCAAGGATTGCCAGGGAGAATGGAAAATTAGGGTGGTATCTGTGTGCCTGTTTAGTTTGAATCACCCAGGAGACCTTTTGTACAGCTGCTTAGGCCTCCGGTATCAGTGATCGGGGGAATCGAGTCCTTCACTGCGTTTTAGGAGCAGCAGGAACAGTGGCGTGAGATCTTCAGTGGTGATTCCAAGCAATGAAACTTACCCAACAGATGCTTCCACAGAGCGTTTGGAGTTCTGGCAGAGTCTTTGGGTTGTCCTTGATGTGCCGTGTTTAGGGTGTGATGGTTCTCTCTTTGCTTTCAGGCCAAGATCCTTCCAGGGGGCTGTCTTTTGGACTTTATCTGCTGCAATGTTAAAACCTTTCTCCTGTACCGCAATGATGACATCTTGTATGGCAACATGCAAAATGATTTGAGCTCCTGCACAAACGACTGTGTCGTCCATGTAATGCAAAATGATAGCATTAGGATGTTCATTATATGGTCCATACAATGAAAAGCGATTAGCATTAGGGCGAGAGAATTTGGACATCAAACCATTGAGAAATATTTGGGCTGTTCTTCAATCGTTGAGGCAGTGCATTTCACTGGTACCTCTGTAAAGGTGCTTGTCAATTTAGTGATGGAAAAGGCAAACCAGGAGGGTGTCATTGGGCTGCATGGGGGTGTCAAAAAAGTAGTCATTAAGATCTATATCAACCCTCTGCCAATAACAGGGTAATCATAGGTACAATTGGACTAAACCTCCCTGAAGTAGCCTTCCTTCACATCTCAACCCGTGCAATCTTCAAAGCAATGCTCTTACTATGCACAGGCTCCATCAATCACAGCCTAGATGGCGAACAAGATTTCCAAAACATAGGAGGACTCCAAAAGATGCTACCCACAACTACGGCATGGTGCACCATCGGCAATCTCGAGGTATCATGGAGGCTGAGGGCAGGCTGGACTGGAGGGGACCCATGTCCTCAATGACCTCGTTGATTTTCCTGAGGTCCTGCAGGAGCCTCCTCTTGTCTTTGCCAGGCTTTCATATGATAATGACAGGCACATTGCAGGGGCTAGTAGATGGTACAATGTGGCCCACAGGCAGCTGCTCCTGCACGTGGGACTGCAGGGCCTTTAACTTTCTGCCTGGGAGGGGCCACTGATCCACTCATATGGGGTCGTTGGTCTTCCAGGTTGACTGAAGTGTGGCGCTGCTCTGTGGCCCCGTCTAGAAATCCAGAGGTGTAGATAGGATCTCTAGCCCTGTCCCGCTTTGGGAGATGAGGCCTTTCCACAAATTGTTATTGGTGCCTGGGTGATGAATGATCTTACTGTAGCAACTGTGCCCTCAGGACCTTCCATGCAGATGGTACCTTGACTCCAGAAGCTGGTAGCGGCTCCCCTGGTAGTGCATAATTCTCCCAGCCCCTGGAACCAGGGGCCATTCTTTTAACCACTCAGAGATGGAAATTATGGTGACATCAGGTCTTGTATCTAATAGTCCTGAAATACATCGCTATCTCCCTTTTCCCGACAAAGCACACTTTAGAATGGGTCTATTTGGGCCCGTAATCTGTGCCCACAACACCATTGGATCAGTGATGTGGTGATCATGTCAAGTAGGAGGTTGGCTCTGGCTATAACTGTCCCTTTAGGAATAAAAAGGGGAGAGTCTAAGCATAGAGCCTGGACAGTTGTCTCCTGCAAAGATGTCAAGGCGAGTACCTCAGGTAGTAGAGTGAGTGTCTCCATCCCTTCCCTGGTGTTGGTTAAAATCAAAATGTCTCTGGCCTGTTCTTCAGGCCTGTATTTGCTGTCGGAATATGGTGAACATAAATATCGTGGATTGGAATTGA
Organism: Ammospiza nelsoni; assembly: GCF_027579445.1. Taxonomy (NCBI): domain Eukaryota; kingdom Metazoa; phylum Chordata; class Aves; order Passeriformes; family Passerellidae; genus Ammospiza; species Ammospiza nelsoni. Next base: position 2,187,470 of record NC_080648.1, on the reverse strand, counting down.
AAAGGCCCCTACCAGCTGCCTTTAGGTTCCAGGGCAGAGCTGTCTTCTGTCGAGTTTTCTGCAGTGATCGAGCTGTCCCGCTGGATCTGAGAAGGTCGCTGTGCTGGTTCACCACGATGGGGAGAGTGGGGTGGAATGGCCTCGCGTTTGGTGTCATTGCGCGGGGCCTTTCTGTGTCTGTGTGGGGTTTCCCGCAGGCCACCGGTTTTGCTGGTGTTGGAAAGCGTGTGGACAAGGAGGGCAGTGAGGGCAGTGGCTGTGACACATAGAAGGTCCCCGGTAATAGTCTGTATTTTTCAAATTCTGTTGAAAATGTCCCATCTCCCTACACTTAAAGCCAGGTCCTTTTTCATGTGTATGTCAGGGAATAACCTGGGAGGCTACTAGCACCTCTACTACACCCTGATTGGTCGCCATAGCTAGGCGGCATCACGGTGTAAGGATGCTGTAAGTGTGCATGCCTCGAGCATTTGTGCAATGGTAGGGTTTGGGCTAAGGAGTAGAGAAGGTAAACTGTCTTTACAGGTGTTGTTAGCATTGGTTTCAGCAAGTTTAGGAGGCAGTACCTTCCTGGCTTTTGGATGTTCAACTTTCTTCTCTATTGCTTGTGTAAGGTGGTCAATAAATTTTTGAAAGGATTGCCCAGGTCCCTGGAGAATGTCTGTGAAATCTAGAGTAGGTGATTCTCCATTGGGTGTCTGCATGAGAACTGTCTTTTCAGCACTTTTATCTCTTCTAACAGAGCTCAGGGAAGGTCTATTGAATGAGATTTAGTGAAATCTTCCTCCCTAGATGGACTAGTGTTAGGTGTGCCTGCCTGTCTTCTCTAGCATAGTCTTTTAATAGCTGTTGTATTAGTTTTTCCCCCATTCCTACCCACCGAATCAATTCAGTGGGAGAAAGTCGGATGTGCATAAAATGGCGCAGATCGTGAGCCCCATTACATGTGCAGCAAAGATGCCATTTAAGAAATGATTAAAATGTGGTGACCCCCTCCCATGGTCTCTCGCTGCTTTATAAAGTTCTTTCATCTCCCGTGTGTGACAGCTTCCCATCAGGGGTTAGCCCCCCCTCTGGTACTGCACCGGTGCTGCTTGTATTTTAGCTACCAATTCCCAGTCCCCCTCTTCAGCTGCCAGCTTCTCCATCCTCTGCCAAGAATCCTCAGGCTCATCCTCCAGGTGACATGAACCTTCCCTCCTCTCTCCAGAAGAGGAAACTTGTACTTTGGCAGAGGAGCGGGGCCTTGGGGTGACTGGCCAGGCACGGTGGTGTGGGCCTCTGTTAGCCAAGATGGCGGCCTTCCGGTTACCGCCCCTCACATTTCCATCTCTGACAGGGTGAGATCCGCAATGGGGCTGAGTTGGAGGGGGTAGGGCAGCGGGAGTAGGCAAGGAAGCGCTGGATCCCAATGCAGGGGTGGTACCTGACGCAGAGCTGGGACCCACACAGGGGGAGGACACGATAAAAGAGCCGGGGGTGGGAGGGAGTTTGACATTGACAACCCCTCCAGAGGAGGGACTCCATTTTGTGAGCTATCTGAGGGGGATCCAGGGAGGAGAGGTACTGGAGAATGGGTTAGTGTAGAATCCAGGCCAGTGTGATCAGTACAGATGTGGGCAAGGGGTAGAGAAGGAGGGGAGATGGCAGATAGCAGGTGGCTTGTCTGTGCTTTACAGCAGTTTCCATCTCTCACACTTATCTTGGTATCAGTGGGGTCAGGAATGCCAGGGGCAGAACAGAAAGTCTGGGTTGAATATTAGAACTTTGAACCCTTGAGAAAACTCTATAAATCATATGAAAAAGTGGGAAAAATTTTGCAACTCTTCTCACTCCCTGAGTTTTCTAAAAATAGAGACTTTCCCTAACTGAGTCCCAGAATGCTATAAGTTGAACAGAATATACAAAAATGACTGGGAGCTCTTTAAAGAGCCAAGGAACAAACGACTTCAAAATTCCCATAGCAAAAGTCTTCCCCTCTGATAGGAGAACCTCCCTAACTCGAAATTATATATCCCTCTAAGGATTGGATAACTTGTTACGCACAGCTACCCCTGATGTAAAGGGTGGCCCACCCAGAGGACTAAAACCTCACCCAAGGATCCTGCACTGCAGGCGGCTGTGTCCCCATTGATTGCTCTGGTGGCACTGGATGCAGATGTTTCAAAATGTTCCCTGGGCTTCAGTAGCTGAGCCAGCCCTCATCCCTCATACAGCTGGTGGGTGCCGACACTGCATTCAGCAAGCCTTGATAAAACTGATAAAACATTGTATTTTGAGGGCTGCCTCACTTTAATTTGTCATTTTTGTTGTGAGGTAGTATAGTTCCAGTAAATAGGCCCCTGGGCCTGCACAACCCTGCGTCCTCCTGAGATATCATTGCTAGTAAGGAGCTCAGCAGTGCTGAAAGCTGAGGCCTGTCCTTTGTGTTCCCTTTAGGATGGCAGTGGAAGTGCCCTGAGTGCACATTCAGAGGCACCTTCATGGCTTCTCATGCCACGACACCAAAAGTAAATGTGCAAGGTGGCTTCCTTGAACAACATATAGTCCTTTGAAATATCTACAGGCAGTGGTCTGGAAATGCTTTCTGAGCTTGATCCTTGCGATCAGCTGTGAGGGGCTGAGGGCTGCCGTGAGCTCAGTGCTGTGTCCCACTGGGAGCAGCCGCACAGGCTCACGTGCAGAGCAGGCACTGCCAGAGGCGCTGGAGTTCTCACCTGCCCTGCAGCCACCATTGTCAAGGTGCTGTAAACATCAGCTGGTGCTGACTTTGCCCTTGGACCCTTTGGTTTAGTCACTGTGGGGAATTTCTTTCCTGAAGCCCGTGGGATTTTCCCCTGGCAGGTGTGATGGGGATGCTTTGGGAGTGTGGGGCTTTGGGGGCAGCTGGCCGGGCAGCGGCTGAGCTCAGGGCCCTGTTGGGCTCATGGCCACCAGCAGCAGCAGCAGCAGCAGCCCCAGGGCCTGAAGCCCCGTGCCCCCTGCCCAGCACAGGCTGCCCTGTCCCTGCAGCTGTCACCCGAGTGGGGCCCAGGGCCCAGTGGCCGCTGGCAGCAGCAGGAATGCGGGCAGGGTGAGGATGCCCTGGCCTGGCTTTTGTCTCTGGAACAATGCGGGCTCAGGGCAGTGCAGAGCAGGCTGGGAAGCCGAGCCCAGGGCCTTTGGAGGCTGCAAGGCTGCAAGATCTGTCCTTGCAGCAGCCCAGATGCAGGTGGCCCAGTTGCCAAGGCTGTGGTGGCCTTGAGAGCGTGCAGGTGGATTTTGCATGGCTGTGGTCTCCTGGCGGCTCTGGGCCCAGGAGTGCCTGTGTCTTCTGCAGGAAGGGTGGCTGAAGGTTTGCTGGCTGCTTTGGTGGCATGGCTGCAGGGGCCAGTGCTGTGAGAGCCCCCTGTGTGAGAGCTGGTGAGAGAGCTGAACCCTTGGGGACAGCGCTGTGCCCCAGGGCAGGAAGAGCAGCAACACCCAGTGCCAGGAGTGGTGTCAGTGGGAGTCCCTGTGCACTGGGACCCCCAGCCCCGGGGTGGCCTTGCCAGCACCCCCAGGGACCTCCAGCCCTGGGAACGTGGAACAAGTGGAACCCACAAGTGTGCAAAGGGTGCCTGTGCCCAAAGGAATGGCCAAGAGAAGTCAGGTTTTTAAAAGAAACGTGATTTATTTGCCGAAGATCGGCAAACCAAGGATTTACAGAACATGTTTCGTTATAACAATCGTTATAACAACATCAACAGTAATGTACAGGACATATTTACAAGGGATCCGAGGGGCTAACAATCTTCAAAACGTATTTACAGGAAACTTCTAACGTATTCAACATATTTACAGGAAACTTCAAAACTTTCAAACGTATTTACAAATGGATTGGATTGGTGCCATCATGTTCATGAGTCCTGTAAGAAAGGAAGGAGCAGAGCTGTACTCAGCTGCCAGCACTGGGCCCAGCAGGGCTGGCAGCTGGCACCCAGGGGCTGGGCCGGGGCTGGCAGGGCTGGCGTGGCCCCAGGCAAGCGCAGGGCAGGCCGGGGCTGGTGCTTGTGGCAGCACAATCCAGGCCCCCTGCGGGCACCGTGTCCCTGAGCGTGCCCATCCAGCCCAGCCCCAGCCTGGCGTCAGGGGACCCAGTGTGTGTGTGGGCAGGGCGTGGGAAGCATCTGCCTGTCTTACCTGTGGGGCACCATCTTCATCCAAGGACCATGGGCTCCTCCTCATCGTTGTCATCAACTTCCATGTCCTCGATGTTTTCATCCGCATCCACCTCCATCTCCTCGATGGTGTCCTCCTCGTCTACTTCCATGTCCTCAACAGGGGAGGACATGGAAGTAGATGAGGAGTCCACCTCCATCATGTCATCCTCATGCAGCGCCAGGTCCACTTCCATTGCCTCCACAGTGTCTCTCTCAGTCTGCAAGGGCCGGCACAATCTCCCAGTGGGCTTCCTGTCCCACACCATCCATTCCCACATGGCTGCAGCCTGCCCAAGCCGGGTGCCCCCTGCCTGGCATGGCACTGTACCTCCATTGGCACCGCAGAGCTCACTGTGCTTGGATTCGCGCTTAAGAGCAGGTGGCAGGAAAAGCCCGGGTAGCAGCAGCAGCTCAGCGCTGAGGGTCAGAGCGCAGAGTGAGCAGCAACTGACCCTTGGCAGCCGATGCAGTGTCTGCTGTGCTCGTTTCCAGGTCCTGGATGTTCCACCTGGAACCCTCTGGGAGCTGTGATGTCACTGAAGATTCAGGGGTGCTGTGCAGTGGCAGATGGGGATGGCAGAATGATCCAATCCTTGAATGGTTTGGCTTGGAAGGGACCCTTAAGGTGATGTGATTCCAAGCTGAGCAAGCTCCCAGCATAACAGGTTACTGCGGCCCCTGTCCCACCAGGCCTTGGATGTTGCTGGGGATGGGGCATCCACAGCCTCTCTGCACAGGTCCCTGTGTCAGGGACAGGCACCCTGAGAGTAAAGAACTTCTTCCCATCCTCAAATCTCTTCCACCTCTTGGGGTTTGATCCCATTCTCCCGTGCCCTTTCAGTATATTTCCTGACCAAGTGTGCTCTCCCACTTCCCTGTGGGTCAGGCTGTTCCTGCAGGGTCACACGTATGGCTGAACCTGCAGACAGGAGAGAGAGGTCCAAATTCCCAGTCAGAGAAAATGGGGAAAGTGACACAAGAGATGAGAGAATGAGGAAATAAAGGATACATGCACGGCATTGGTTTGTGTGGCCTGTGGGATTCATGCCTTTTATTAGAGGCCAGGTTCCCTTGTGCACTCAGTTCCTGTGTTTCAGCCTGTCCACAGCCAGCCTCTTTGAGCGACCTGCACTCCCAGAGCTGGGAGCACGCTTGCTTAAACTGCTGGTGAACAAGGCGAGTGAGGGATCTATGTGTGGAAGTGCAAACACTGTGGATTGCCCTGAAGAGGGTCCAGGAAGTGAGACAAAATGGGGCTGGGCAGACAGTTGGAAAATGGGGGGGAAAAGCAGAGGTGCAATGCAGTAAGCCTCGAACAAAATGGTACAATAGAGGGGAGAACATTCTTGGAGGAGTACATATAAGGAAAATGCAGCAGTTGAACTGGGTGATATCACCAAAACGTGCTGCATTACCATGAGCCTGGAAATGCCCATGGGCGAGACCATTGCATTCAGAGCGATGTCTCTCTTTTACCTTGGTCACTTTGCCCAGAGGTATTACAGTTCCAGTGGTAGGCCCCTGGTCCCTCACAACTCCCCCTTTTTGTTGTCTATAAGGAAGGCTTCTGCCACAGAGTTTTGCAGGCATTTAGCAAAAAAGGATAATATAACCCACACAACGATTACAATAAACAAAGTCCACAAAACAGTCTTAACTAAAGATGAAAACCAGCCTTTCATCACCCAATGTTTGAAAGTTCCAGTGAACCAGTTGTTGTTGCCTTCCATCTGGACCTTTTTTCCTTGATCTTTCAGCAGCTGGATGCCCTGGTATACTGACTCCCTATGTGACAAGAGGTTGAAAAAACACATGCCTTCAAATGCCTGAGAGGCATGGCCATGGACAAGAAATTGTGGCCTTTCTGTGGAAGCACCCAGCTGACGGCATGCGGCTCAGTGAGGAGCATCCAGTTCTCTGCTGCAGCATCCTCTGACTTGGGCTAATTTAGTGTCTGGAGGCTTGGTTGGGCTAAAAGTAAACAGATAAAGAGATTAGAAGGTGAAACATAAGTTCTGGTCCGACTGAGCTTTGTCTTCTGTAAGCCAAGGGTGTGAACACAGCTTATTAGAAGAATCATATATCAATGCTAAAATATAGCTTTTACAAATGTAAATTCATATATCCTGGTTAGTGGTGTCTGAGCTATCTTGGTCTTGGTGAGTGTGGTCAATGCTGCTTAGGAGATCTTCTTCTGTCCTTCTCCATCTTCTTTCCCAGGCTGCTGCTGTCACTGTTAAGCTTCAATTCTGTTCTTCTGAAGGTGGCTCTGGTGTTTGCCTCACCATTCCCAGAAACAGTTTTAATGTATTTTGCTAGGATCCATCTTAGGAGTGTTGCTGTAGAGACAAGGGCATCTCCTCTTCCCCAAGTAATTAATGGGTAGGTGCCCATAAATTGTTTAGATTCAGGTTCTTTGAGCAACACAGGTGGCTTTTCTTTTACTTGGGCTGCAGTTGAATTAGTAAAATGCCTGATGACTGGGGGAGTTGGCTCCATAAATGAGTTGTTCAAAAAGTTGAGTATATAAAAGGCCTTGGCCAGTCTGTGAATGGAAGATAATATCTGGATTACCCCTCTCAGTTGATCAAGGATCCTTTTGATGGATCAGTTGTCCCTCTCGTCTATGGACTGTCCTGTGGTGGAGTGTGGTATGCCTGTGACATGTTTTATACCCCAGTGGTCAGAAACTTGTTGGAATCAGTGCAAGGTATAAGCAAGTGCATTATCAGTTTTAATTTCCTGTGGAAGTGCTAAGATGGAAAAAACAAAAAAGTAATGTTTTCTAGCATCTTCTGATTTTTCACCAGCATGGGCAGAGGCGAAAATCACACTGGAAAAGACATCGATTTAGAAATGGATGTATTTTAGTCTGCCAAAAGGGGGGTTAATGTGTGATGTCTGATTGCCAGATCTGAAGACTCTCTAGTCCTCTTGGATTGACTCCAGCTCTGAGAGAAGCAAGGCCGTGTTCCTGACAATTTGGGCAGGTGGCTACGAGGGATCTTGCTGGGTCTTAGGCACTTTTGAACATCCTGAGCAGCACAGGAATGTTTTGATAGTAGAATTGGTGTCTGATCCTTGCCTGTCCAAAATCTATCAAAGGCCTATTGCAGTGGTTCAGATGTTTGAAGTAGGCAATTGAGGGGCTCTGGAGTGAGAAGTAAGCATATATTCACAAGGTCTGTTCCTGCAAGGGAGCACAGACGCTCTCTAGCTTTCCTGATTAGTTCTGCAATAACTTTCTGTGGGGTTGGTATTGTTTTAGTAGGTTGGTGTGCTTTGAAAACGGATTCAATTTCTATCAGGGGATCTGAGAAAGTTGCGTCGCATCGATAACAATGTATGGAATATTGGACTTACACCAAGGATTGCCAGGGAGAATGGAAAATTAGGGTGGTATCTGTGTGCCTGTTTAGTTTGAATCACCCAGGAGACCTTTTGTACAGCTGCTTAGGCCTCCGGTATCAGTGATCGGGGGAATCGAGTCCTTCACTGCGTTTTAGGAGCAGCAGGAACAGTGGCGTGAGATCTTCAGTGGTGATTCCAAGCAATGAAACTTACCCAACAGATGCTTCCACAGAGCGTTTGGAGTTCTGGCAGAGTCTTTGGGTTGTCCTTGATGTGCCGTGTTTAGGGTGTGATGGTTCTCTCTTTGCTTTCAGGCCAAGATCCTTCCAGGGGGCTGTCTTTTGGACTTTATCTGCTGCAATGTTAAAACCTTTCTCCTGTACCGCAATGATGACATCTTGTATGGCAACATGCAAAATGATTTGAGCTCCTGCACAAACGACTGTGTCGTCCATGTAATGCAAAATGATAGCATTAGGATGTTCATTATATGGTCCATACAATGAAAAGCGATTAGCATTAGGGCGAGAGAATTTGGACATCAAACCATTGAGAAATATTTGGGCTGTTCTTCAATCGTTGAGGCAGTGCATTTCACTGGTACCTCTGTAAAGGTGCTTGTCAATTTAGTGATGGAAAAGGCAAACCAGGAGGGTGTCATTGGGCTGCATGGGGGTGTCAAAAAAGTAGTCATTAAGATCTATATCAACCCTCTGCCAATAACAGGGTAATCATAGGTACAATTGGACTAAACCTCCCTGAAGTAGCCTTCCTTCACATCTCAACCCGTGCAATCTTCAAAGCAATGCTCTTACTATGCTCAGGCTCCATCAATCACAGCCTAGATGGCGAACAAGATATCCAAAACATAGGAGGACTCCAAAAGATGCTACCCACAACTACGGCATGGTGCACCATCGGCAATCTCGAGGTATCATGGAGGCTGAGGGCAGGCTGGACTGGAGAGCACCCATGTCCTCAATGACCTCGTTGATTTTCCTGAGGTCCTGCAGGAGCCTCCTCTTGTCTTTGCCAGGCTTTCATATGATAATGACAGGCACATTGCAGGGGCTAGTAGATGGTACAATGTGGCCCACAGGCAGCTGCTCCTGCACGTGGGACTGCAGGGCCTTTAACTTTCTGCCTGGGAGGGGCCACTGATCCACTCATATGGGGTCGTTGGTCTTCCAGGTTGACTGAAGTGTGGCGCTGCTCTGTGGCCCCGTCTAGAAATCCAGAGGTGTAGATAGGATCTCTAGCCCTGTCCCGCTTTGGGAGATGAGGCCTTTCCACAAATTGTTATTGGTGCCTGGGTGATGAATGATCTTACTGTAGCAACTGTGCCCTCAGGACCTTCCATGCAGATGGTACCTTGACTCCAGAAGCTGGTAGCGGCTCCCCTGGTAGTGCATAATTCTCCCAGCCCCTGGAACCAGGGGCCATTCTTTTAACCACTCAGAGATGGAAATTATGGTGACATCAGGTCTTGTATCTAATAGTCCTGAAATACATCGCTATCTCCCTTTTCCCGACAAAGCACACTTTAGAATGGGTCTATTTGGGCCCGTAATCTGTGCCCACAACACCATTGGATCAGTGATGTGGTGATCATGTCAAGTAGGAGGTTGGCTCTGGCTATAACTGTCCCTTTAGGAATAAAAAGGGGAGAGTCTAAGCATAGAGCCTGGACAGTTGTCTCCTGCAAAGATGTCAAGGCGAGTACCTCAGGTAGTAGAGTGAGTGTCTCCATCCCTTCCCTGGTGTTGGTTAAAATCAAAATGTCTCTGGCCTGTTCTTCAGGCCTGTATTTGCTGTCGGAATATGGTGAACATAAATATCGTGGATTGGAATTGAAAAGGCCCCTACCAGCTGCCTTTAGGTTCCAGGGCAGAGCTGTCTTCTGTCGAGTTTTCTGCAGTGATCGAGCTGTCCCGCTGGATCTGAGAAGGTCGCTGTGCTGGTTCACCACGATGGGGAGAGTGGGGTGGAATGGCCTCGCATTTGGTGTCATTGCGCGGGGCCTTTCTGTGTCTGTGTGGGGTTTCCCGCAGGCCACCGGTTTTGCTGGTGTTGGAAAGCGTGTGGACAAGGAGGGCAGTGAGGGCAGTGGCTGTGACACATAGAAGGTCCCCGGTAATAGTCTGTATTTTTCAAATTCTGTTGAAAATGTCCCATCTCCCTACACTTAAAGCCAGGTCCTTTTTCATGTGTATGTCAGGGAATAACCTGGGAGGCTACTAGCACCTCTACTACACCCTGATTGGTCGCCATAGCTAGGCGGCATCACGGTGTAAGGATGCTGTAAGTGTGCATGCCTCGAGCATTTGTGCAATGGTAGGGTTTGGGCTAAGGAGTAGAGAAGGTAAACTGTCTTTACAGGTGTTGTTAGCATTGGTTTCAGCAAGTTTAGGAGGCAGTACCTTCCTGGCTTTTGGATGTTCAACTTTCTTCTCTATTGCTTGTGTAAGGTGGTCAATAAATTTTTGAAAGGATTGCCCAGGTCCCTGGAGAATGTCTGTGAAATCTAGAGTAGGTGATTCTCCATTGGGTGTCTGCATGAGAACTGTCTTTTCAGCACTTTTATCTCTTCTAACAGAGCTCAGGGAAGGTCTATTGAATGAGATTTAGTGAAATCTTCCTCCCTAGATGGACTAGTGTTAGGTGTGCCTGCCTGTCTTCTCTAGCATAGTCTTTTAATAGCTGTTGTATTAGTTTTTCCCCCATTCCTACCCACCGAATCAATTCAGTGGGAGAAAGTCGGATGTGCATAAAATGGCGCAGATCGTGAGCCCCATTACATGTGCAGCAAAGATGCCATTTAAGAAATGATTAAAATGTGGTGACCCCCTCCCATGGTCTCTCGCTGCTTTATAAAGTTCTTTCATCTCCCGTGTGTGACAGCTTCCCATCAGGGGTTAGCCCCCCCTCTGGTACTGCACCGGTGCTGCTTGTATTTTAGCTACCAATTCCCAGTCCCCCTCTTCAGCTGCCAGCTTCTCCATCCTCTGCCAAGAATCCTCAGGCTCATCCTCCAGGTGACATGAACCTTCCCTCCTCTCTCCAGAAGAGGAAACTTGTACTTTGGCAGAGGAGCGGGGCCTTGGGGTGACTGGCCAGGCACGGTGGTGTGGGCCTCTGTTAGCCAAGATGGCGGCCTTCCGGTTACCGCCCCTCACATTTCCATCTCTGACAGGGTGAGATCCGCAATGGGGCTGAGTTGGAGGGGGTAGGGCAGCGGGAGTAGGCAAGGAAGCGCTGGATCCCAATGCAGGGGTGGTACCTGACGCAGAGCTGGGACCCACACAGGGGGAGGACACGATAAAAGAGCCGGGGGTGGGAGGGAGTTTGACATTGACAACCCCTCCAGAGGAGGGACTCCATTTTGTGAGCTATCTGAGGGGGATCCAGGGAGGAGAGGTACTGGAGAATGGGTTAGTGTAGAATCCAGGCCAGTGTGATCAGTACAGATGTGGGCAAGGGGTAGAGAAGGAGGGGAGATGGCAGATAGCAGGTGGCTTGTCTGTGCTTTACAGCAGTTTCCATCTCTCACACTTATCTTGGTATCAGTGGGGTCAGGAATGCCAGGGGCAGAACAGAAAGTCTGGGTTGAATATTAGAACTTTGAACCCTTGAGAAAACTCTATAAATCATATGAAAAAGTGGGAAAAATTTTGCAACTCTTCTCACTCCCTGAGTTTTCTAAAAATAGAGACTTTCCCTAACTGAGTCCCAGAATGCTATAAGTTGAACAGAATATACAAAAATGACTGGGAGCTCTTTAAAGAGCCAAGGAACAAACGACTTCAAAATTCCCATAGCAAAAGTCTTCCCCTCTGATAGGAGAACCTCCCTAACTCGAAATTATATATCCCTCTAAGGATTGGATAACTTGTTACGCACAGCTACCCCTGATGTAAAGGGTGGCCCACCCAGAGGACTAAAACCTCACCCAAGGATCCTGCACTGCAGGCGGCTGTGTCCCCATTGATTGCTCTGGTGGCACTGGATGCAGATGTTTCAAAATGTTCCCTGGGCTTCAGTAGCTGAGCCAGCCCTCATCCCTCATACAGCTGGTGGGTGCCGACACTGCATTCAGCAAGCCTTGATAAAACTGATAAAACATTGTATTTTGAGGGCTGCCTCACTTTAATTTGTCATTTTTGTTGTGAGGTAGTATAGTTCCAGTAAATAGGCCCCTGGGCCTGCACAACCCTGCGTCCTCCTGAGATATCATTGCTAGTAAGGAGCTCAGCAGTGCTGAAAGCTGAGGCCTGTCCTTTGTGTTCCCTTTAGGATGGCAGTGGAAGTGCCCTGAGTGCACATTCAGAGGCACCTTCATGGCTTCTCATGCCACGACACCAAAAGTAAATGTGCAAGGTGGCTTCCTTGAACAACATATAGTCCTTTGAAATATCTACAGGCAGTGGTCTGGAAATGCTTTCTGAGCTTGATCCTTGCGATCAGCTGTGAGGGGCTGAGGGCTGCCGTGAGCTCAGTGCTGTGTCCCACTGGGAGCAGCCGCATAGGCTCACGTGCAGAGCAGGCACTGCCAGAGGCGCTGGAGTTCTCACCTGCCCTGCAGCCACCATTGTCAAGGTGCTGTAAACATCAGCTGGTGCTGACTTTGCCCTTGGACCCTTTGGTTTACTCACTGTGGGGAATTTCTTTCCTGAAGCCCGTGGGATTTTCCCCTGGCAGGTGTGATGGGGATGCTTTGGGAGTGTGGGGCTTTGGGGGCAGCTGGCCGGGCAGCGGCTGAGCTCAGGGCCCTGTTGGGCTCATGGCCACCAGCAGCAGCAGCAGCAGCAGCCCCAGGGCCCGAAGCCCCGTGCCCCCTGCCCAGCACAGGCTGCCCTGTCCCTGCAGATGTCACCCGAGTGGGGCCCAGGGCCCAGTGGCCGCTGACAGCAGCAGGAATGCGGGCAGGGTGAGGATGCCCTGGCCTGGCTTTTGTCTCTGGAACAATGCGGGCTCAGGGCAGTGCAGAGCAGGCTGGGAAGCCGAGCCCAGGGCCTTTGGAGGCTGCAAGGCTGCAAGATCTGTCCTTGCAGCAGCCCAGATGCAGGTGTCCCAGTTGCCAAGGCTGTGGTGGCCTTGAGAGCGTGCAGGTGGATTTTGCATGGCTGTGGTCTCCTGGCGGCTCTGGGCCCAGGAGTCCCTGTGTCTTCTGCAGGAAGGGTGGCTGAAGGTTTGCTGGCTGCTTTGGTGGCATGGCTGCAGGGGCCAGTGCTGTGAGAGCCCCCTGTGTGAGAGCTGGTGAGAGAGCTGAACCCTTGGGGACAGTGCTGTGCCCCAGGGCAGGAAGAGCAGCAACACCCAGTGCCAGGAGTGGTGTCAGTGGGAGTCCCTGTGCACTGGGACCCCCAGCCCCGGGGTGGCCTTGCCAGCATCCCCAGGCACCTCCAGCCCTGGGAACGTGGAACAAGTGGAACCCACAAGTGTGCAAAGGGTGCCTGTGCCCAAAGGAATGGCCAAGAGAAGTCAGGTTTTTAAAAGAAACGTGATTTATTTGCCGAAGATCGGCAAACCAAGGATTTACAGAACATGTTTCGTTATAACAATCCTTATAACAACATCAACAGTAATGTACAGGACATATTTACAAGGGATCCGAGGGGCTAACAATCTTCAAAACGTATTTACAGGAAACTTCTAACGTATTCAACATATTTACAGGAAACTTCAAAACTTTCAAACGTATTTACAAATGGATTGGATTGGTGCCATCATGTTCATGAGTCCTGTAAGAAAGGAAGGAGCAGAGCTGTACTCAGCTGCCAGCACTGGGCCCAGCAGGGCTGGCAGCTGGCACCCAGGGGCTGGGCCGGGGCTGGCAGGGCTGGCGTGGCCCCAGGCAAGCGCAGGGCAGGCCGGGGCTGGTGCTTGTGGCAGCACAATCCAGGCCCCCTGCGGGCACCGTGTCCCTGAGCGGGCCCATCCAGCCCAGCCCCAGCCTGGCGTCAGGGGACCCAGTGTGTGTGTGGGCAGGGCGTGGGAAGCATCTGCCTGTCTTACCTGTGGGGCACCATCTTCATCCAAGGACCATGGGCTCCTCCTCATCGTTGTCATCAACTTCCATGTCCTCGATGTTTTCATCCGCATCCACCTCCATCTCCTCGATGGTGTCCTCCTCGTCTACTTCCATGTCCTCAACAGGGGAGGACATGGAAGTAGATGAGGAGTCCACCTCCATCATGTCATCCTCATCCAGCGCCAGGTCCACTTCCATTGCCTCCACAGTGTCTCTCTCAGTCTGCAAGGGCCGGCACAATCTCCCAGTGGGCTTCCTGTCCCACACCATCCATTCCCACATGGCTGCAGCCTGCCCAAGCCGGGTGCCCCCTGCCTGGCATGGCACTGTACCTCCATTGGCACCGCAGAGCTCACTGTGCTTGGATTCGCGCTCCAGAGCAGGTGGCAGGAAAAGCCCGGGTAGCAGCAGCAGCTCAGCGCTGAGGGTCAGAGCGCAGAGTGAGCAGCAACTGACCCTTGGCAGCCGATGCAGTGTCTGCTGTGCTCGTTTCCAGGTCCTGGATGTTCCACCTGGAACCCTCTGGGAGCTGTGATGTCACTGAAGATTCAGGGGTGCTGTGCAGTGGCAGATGGGGATGGCAGAATGATCCAATCCTTGAATGGTTTGGCTTGGAAGGGACCCTTAAGGTGATGTGATTCCAAGCTGAGCAAGCTCCCAGCATAACGGGTTACTGCGGCCCCTGTCCCACCAGGCCTTGGATGTTGCTGGGGATGGGGCATCCACAGCCTCTCTGCACAGGTCCCTGTGTCAGGGACAGGCACCCTGAGAGTAAAGAACTTCTTCCCATCCTCAAATCTCTTCCACCTCTTGGGGTTTGATCCCATTCTCCCGTGCCCTTTCAGTATATTTCCTGACCAAGTGTGCTCTCCCACTTCCCTGTGGGTCAGGCTGTTCCTGCAGGGTCACACGTATGGCTGAACCTGCAGACAGGAGAGAGAGGTCCAAATTCCCAGTCAGAGAAAATGGGGAAAGTGACACAAGAGATGAGAGAATGAGGAAATAAAGGATACATGCACGGCATTGGTTTGTGTGGCCTGTGGGATTCATGCCTTTTATTAGAGGCCAGATTCCCTTGTGCACTCAGTTCCTGTGTTTCAGCCTGTCCACAGCCAGCCTCTTTGAGCGACCTGCACTCCCAGAGCTGGGAGCACGCTTGCTTAAACTGCTGGTGGACAAGGCGAGTGAGGGATCTATGTGTGGAAGTGCAAACACTGTGGATTGCCCTGAAGAGGGTCCAGGTAGTGAGACAAAATGGGGCTGGGCAGACAGTTGGAAAATGGGGGGGAAAAGCAGAGGTGCAATGCAGTAAGCCTTGACCAAAATGGTACAATAGAGGGGAGAACATTCTTGGAGGAGTACATATAAGGAAAATGCAGCAGTTGAACTGGGTGATATCACCAAAACGTGCTGCATTACCATGAGCCTGGAAATGCCCATGGGCGAGACCATTGCATTCAGAGCGATGTCTCTCTTTTACCTTGGTCACTTTGCCCAGAGGTATTACAGCTCCAATGGTAGGCCCCTGGTCCCTCACAACTCCCCCTTTTTGTTGTCTATAAGGAAGGCTTCTGCCACAGAGTTTTGCAGGCATTTAGCAAAAAAGGATAATATAACCCACACAACGATTACAATAAACAAAGTCCACAAAACAGTCTTAACTAAAGATGAAAACCAGCCTTTCATCACCCAATGTTTGAAAGTTCCAGTGAACCAGTTGTTGTTGCCTTCCATCTGGACCTTTTTTCCTTGATCTTTCAGTAGCTGGATGCCCTGGTATACTGACTCCCTATGTGACAAGAGGTTGAAAAAACACATGCCTTCAAATGCCTGAGAGGCATGGCCATGGACAAGAAATTGTGGCCTTTCTGTGGAAGCACCCAGCTGACGGCATGCGGCTCAGTGAGGAGCATCCAGTTCTCTGCTGCAGCGGCTACAAACGGCAGCATCCTCTGACTTGGGCTAATTTAGTGTCTGGAGGCTTGGTTGGGCTAAAAGTAAACAGATAAAGAGATTAGAAGGTGAAACATAAGTTCTGGTCCGACTGAGCTTTGTCTTCTGTAAGCCAAGGGTGTGAACACAGCTTATTAGAAGAATCATATATCAATGCTAAAATATAGCTTTTACAAATGTAAATTCATATATCCTGGTTAGTGGTGTCTGAGCTATCTTGGTCTTGGTGAGTGTGGTCAATGCTGCTTAGGAGATCTTCTTCTGTCCTTCTCCATCTTCTTTCCCAGGCTGCTGCTGTCACTGTTAAGCTTCAATTCTGTTCTTCTGAAGGTGGCTCTGGTGTTTGCCTCACCATTCCCAGAAACAGTTTTAATGTATTTTGCTAGGATCCATCTTAGGAGTGTTGCTGTAGAGACAAGGGCATCTCCTCTTCCCCAAGTAATTAATGGGTAGGTGCCCATAAATTGTTTAGATTCAGGTTCTTTGAGCAACACAGGTGGCTTTTCTTTTACTTGGGCTGCAGTTGAATTAGTAAAATGCCTGATGACTGGGGGAGTTGGCTCCATAAATGAGTTGTTCAAAAAGTTGAGTACATAAAAGGCCTTGGCCAGTCTGTGAATGGAAGATAATATCTGGATTACCCCTCTCAGTTGATCAAGGATCCTTTTGATGGATCAGTTGTCCCTCTCGTCTATGGACTGTCCTGTGGTGGAGTGTGGTATGCCTGTGACATGTTTTATACCCCAGTGGTCAGAAACTTGTTGGAATCAGTGCAAGGTATAAGCAAGTGCATTATCAGTTTTAATTTCCTGTGGAAGTGCTAAGATGGAAAAAACAAAAAAGTAATGTTTTCTAGCATCTTCTGATTTTTCACCAGCATGGGCAGAGGCGAAAATCACACTGGAAAAGACATCGATTTAGAAATGGATGTATTTTAGTCTGCCAAAAGGGGGGTTAATGTGTGATGTCTGATTGCCAGATCTGAAGACTCTCTAGTCCTCTTGGATTGACTCCAGCTCTGAGAGAAGCAAGGCCGTGTTCCTGACAATTTGGGCAGGTGTCTACGAGGGATCTTGCTGGGTCTTAGGCACTTTTGAACATCCTGAGCAGCACAGGAATGTTTTGATAGTAGAATTGGTGTCTGATCCTTGCCTGTCCAAAATCTATCAAAGGCCTATTGCAGTGGTTCAGATGTTTGAAGTAGGCAATTGAGGGGCTCTGGAGTGAGAAGTAAGCATATATTCACAAGGTCTGTTCCTGCAAGGGAGCACAGACGCTCTCTAGCTTTCCTGATTAGTTCTGCAATAACTTTCTGTGGGGTTGGTATTGTTTTAGTAGGTTGGTGTGCTTTGAAAACGGATTCAATTTCTATCAGGGGATCTGAGAAAGTTGCGTCGCATCGATAACAATGTATGGAATATTGGACTTACACCAAGGATTGCCAGGGAGAATGGAAAATTAGGGTGGTATCTGTGTGCCTGTTTAGTTTGAATCACCCAGGAGACCTTTTGTACAGCTGCTTAGGCCTCCGGTATCAGTGATCGGGGGAATCGAGTCCTTCACTGCGTTTTAGGAGCAGCAGGAACAGTGGCGTGAGATCTTCAGTGGTGATTCCAAGCAATGAAACTTACCCAACAGATGCTTCCACAGAGCGTTTGGAGTTCTGGCAGAGTCTTTGGGTTGTCCTTGATGTGCCGTGTTTAGGGTGTGATGGTTCTCTCTTTGCTTTCAGGCCAAGATCCTTCCAGGGGGCTGTCTTTTGGACTTTATCTGCTGCAATGTTAAAACCTTTCTCCTGTACCGCAATGATGACATCTTGTATGGCAACATGCAAAATGATTTGAGCTCCTGCACAAACGACTGTGTCGTCCATGTAATGCAAAATGATAGCATTAGGATGTTCATTATATGGTCCATACAATGAAAAGCGATTAGCATTAGGGCGAGAGAATTTGGACATCAAACCATTGAGAAATATTTGGGCTATTCTTCAATCGTTGAGGCAGTGCATTTCACTGGTACCTCTGTAAAGGTGCTTGTCAATTTAGTGATGGAAAAGGCAAACCAGGAGGGTGTCATTGGGCTGCATGGGGGTGTCAAAAAAGTAGTCATTAAGATCTATATCAACCCTCTGCCAATAACAGGGTAATCATAGGTACAATTGGACTAAACCTCCCTGAAGTAGCCTTCCTTCACATCTCAACCCGTGCAATCTTCAAAGCAATGCTCTTGCTATGCTCAGGCTCCATCAATCACAGCCTAGATGGCGAACAAGGTATCCAAAACATAGGAGGACTCCAAAAGATGCTACCCACAACTACGGCATGGTGCACCATCGGCAATCTCGAGGTATCATGGAGGCTGAGGGCAGGCTGGACTGGAGGGGACCCATGTCCTCAATGACCTCGTTGATTTTCCTGAGGTCCTGCAGGAGCCTCCTCTTGTCTTTGCCAGGCTTTCATATGATAATGACAGGCACATTGCAGGGGCTAGTAGATGGTACAATGTGGCCCACAGGCAGCTGCTCCTGCACGTGGGACTGCAGGGCCTTTAACTTTCTGCCTGGGAGGGGCCACTGATCCACTCATATGGGGTCGTTGGTCTTCCAGGTTGACTGAAGTGTGGCGCTGCTCTGTGGCCCCGTCTAGAAATCCAGAGGTGTAGATAGGATCTCTAGCCCTGTCCCGCTTTGGGAGATGAGGCCTTTCCACAAATTGTTATTGGTGCCTGGGTGATGAATGATCTTACTGTAGCAACTGTGCCCTCAGGACCTTCCATGCAGATGGTACCTTGACTCCAGAAGCTGGTAGTGGCTCCCCTGGTAGTGAATAATTCTCCCAGCCGCTGGAACCAGGGGCCATTCTTTTAACCACTCAGAGATGGAAATTATGGTGACATCAGGTCTTGTATCTAATAGTCCTGAAATACATCGCTATCTCCCTTTTCCTGACAAAGCACACTTTAGAATGGGTCTATTTGGGCCCGTAATCTGTGCCCACAACACCATTGGATCAGTGATGTGGTGATCATGTCAAGTAGGAGGTTGGCTCTGGCTATAACTGTCCCTTTAGGAATAAAAAGGGGAGAGTCTAAGCATAGAGCCTGGACAGTTGTCTCCTGCAAAGATGTCAAGGCGAGTACCTCAGGTAGTAGAGTGAGTGTCTCCATCCCTTCCCTGGTGTTGGTTAAAATCAAAATGTCTCTGGCCTGTTCTTCAGGCCTGTATTTGCTGTCGGAATATGGTGAACATAAATATCGTGGATTGGAATTGAAAAGGCCCCTACCAGCTGCCTTTAGGTTCCAGGGCAGAGCTGTCTTCTGTCGAGTTTTCTGCAGTGATCGAGTTGTCCCGCTGGATCTGAGAAGGTCGCTGTGCTGGTTCACCACGATGGGGAGAGTGGGGTGGAATGGCCTCGCATTTGGTGTCATTGCGCGGGGCCTTTCTGTGTCTGTGTGGGGTTTCCCGCAGGCCACCGGTTTTGCTGGTGTTGGAAAGCGTGTGGACAAGGAGGGCAGTGAGGGCAGTGGCTGTGACACATAGAAGGTCCCCGGTAATAGTCTGTATTTTTCAAATTCTGTTGAAAATGCCCCATCTCCCTACACTTAAAGCCAGGTCCTTTTTCATGTGTATGTCAGGGAATAACCTGGGAGGCTACTAGCACCTCTACTACACCCTGATTGGTCGCCATAGCTAGGCGGCATCACGGTGTAAGGATGCTGTAAGTGTGCATGCCTTGAGCATTTGTGCAATGGTAGGGTTTGGGCTAAGGAGTAGAGAAGGTAAAATGTCTTTACAGGTGTTGTTAGCATTGGTTTCAGCAAGTTTAGGAGGCAGTACCTTCCTGGCTTTTGGATGTTCAACTTTCTTCTCTATTGCTTGTGTAAGGTGGTCAATAAATTTTTGAAAGGATTGCCCAGGTCCCTGGAGAATGTCTGTGAAATCTAGAGTAGGTGATTCTCCATTGGGTGTCTGCATGAGAACTGTCTTTTCAGCACTTTTATCTCTTCTAACAGAGCTCAGGGAAGGTCTATTGAATGAGATTTAGTGAAATCTTCCTCCCTAGATGGACTAGTGTTAGGTGTGCCTGCCTGTCTTCTCTAGCATAGTCTTTTAATAGCTATTGTATTAGTTTTTCCCCCATTCCTACCCACCGAATCAATTCAGTGGGAGAAAGTCGGATGTGCATAAAATGGCGCAGATCGTGAGCCCCATTACATGTGCAGCAAAGATGCCATTTAAGAAATGATTAAAATGTGGTGACCCCCTCCCATGGTCTCTCGCTGCTTTATAAAGTTCTTTCATCTCCCGTGTGTGACAGCTTCCCATCAGGGGTTAGCCCCCCCTCTGGTACTGCACCGGTGCTGCTTGTATTTTAGCTACCAATTCCCAGTCCCCCTCTTCAGCTGCCAGCTTCTCCATCCTCTGCCAAGAATCCTCAGGCTCATCCTCCAGGTGACATGAACCTTCCCTCCTCTCTCCAGAAGAGGAAACTTGTCCTTGGCAGAGGAGCGGGGCCTTGGGGTGACTGGCCAGGCCCGGTGGTGTGGGCCTCTGTTAGCCAAGATGGCGGCCTTCCGGTTACCGCCCCTCACATTTCCATCTCTGACAGGGTGAGATCCGCAATGGGGCTGAGTTGGAGGGGGTAGGGCAGCGGGAGTAGGCAAGGAAGCGCTGGATCCCAATGCAGGGGTGGTACCTGACGCAGAGCTGGGACCCACACAGGGGGAGGACACGATAAAAGAGCCGGGGGTGGGAGGGAGTTTGACATTGACAACCCCCTCCAGAGGAGGGACTCCATTTTGTGAGCTATCTGAGGGGGATCCAGGGAGGAGAGGTACTGGAGAATGGGTTAGTGTAGAATCCAGGCCAGTGTGATCAGTACAGATGTGGGCAAGGGGTAGAGAAGGAGGGGAGATGGCAGATAGCAGGTGGCTTGTCTGTGCTTTACAGCAGTTTCCATCTCTCACACTTATCTTGGTATCAGTGGGGTCAGGAATGCCAGGGGCAGAACAGAAAGTCTGGGTTGAATATTAGAACTTTGAACCCTTGAGAAAACTCTATAAATCATATGAAAAAGTGGGAAAAATTTTGCAACTCTTCTCACTCCCTGAGTTTTCTAAAAATAGAGACTTTCCCTAACTGAGTCCCAGAATGCTATAAGTTGAACAGAATATACAAAAATGACTGGGAGCTCTTTAAAGAGCCAAGGAACAAACGACTTCAAAATTCCCATAGCAAAAGTCTTCCCCTCTGATAGGAGAACCTCCCTAACTCGAAATTATATATCCCTCTAAGGATTGGATAACTTGTTACGCACAGCTACCCCTGATGTAAAGGGTGGCCCACCCAGAGGACTAAAACCTCACCCAAGGATCCTGCACTGCAGGCGGCTGTGTCCCCATTGATTGCTCTGGTGGCACTGGATGCAGATGTTTCAAAATGTTCCCTGGGCTTCAGTAGCTGAGCCAGCCCTCATCCCTCATACAGCTGGTGGGTGCCGACACTGCATTCAGCAAGCCTTGATAAAACTGATAAAACATTGTATTTTGAGGGCTGCCTCACTTTAATTTGTCATTTTTGTTGTGAGGTAGTATAGTTCCAGTAAATAGGCCCCTGGGCCTGCACAACCCTGCGTCCTCCTGAGATATCATTGCTAGTAAGGAGCTCAGCAGTGCTGAAAGCTGAGGCCTGTCCTTTGTGTTCCCTTTAGGATGGCAGTGGAAGTGCCCTGAGTGCACATTCAGAGGCACCTTCATGGCTTCTCATGCCACGACACCAAAAGTAAATGTGCAAGGTGGCTTCCTTGAACAACATATAGTCCTTTGAAATATCTACAGGCAGTGGTCTGGAAATGCTTTCTGAGCTTGATCCTTGTGATCAGCTGTGAGGGGCTGAGGGCTGCCGTGAGCTCAGTGCTGTGTCCCACTGGGAGCAGCCGCACAGGCTCACGTGCAGAGCAGGCACTGCCAGAGGCGCTGGAGTTCTCACCTGCCCTGCAGCCACCATTGTCAAGGTGCTGTAAACATCAGCTGGTGCTGACTTTGCCCTTGGACCCTTTGGTTTAGTCACTGTGGGGAATTTCTTTCCTGAAGCCCGTGGGATTTTCCCCTGGCAGGTGTGATGGGGATGCTTTGGGAGTGTGGGGCTTTGGGGGCAGCTGGCCGGGCAGCGGCTGAGCTCAGGGCCCTGTTGGGCTCATGGCCACCAGCAGCAGCAGCAGCAGCAGCCCCAGGGCCTGAAGCCCCGTGCCCCCTGCCCAGCACAGGCTGCCCTGTCCCTGCAGCTGTCACCCGAGTGGGGCCCAGGGCCCAGTGGCCGCTGGCAGCAGCAGGAATGCGGGCAGGGTGAGGATGCCCTGGCCTGGCTTTTGTCTCTGGAACAATGCGGGCTCAGGGCAGTGCAGAGCAGGCTGGGAAGCCGAGCCCAGGGCCTTTGGAGGCTGCAAGGCTGCAAGATCTGTCCTTGC
The DNA here is from genome assembly GCF_027579445.1 of Ammospiza nelsoni. Classification (NCBI taxonomy): domain Eukaryota; kingdom Metazoa; phylum Chordata; class Aves; order Passeriformes; family Passerellidae; genus Ammospiza; species Ammospiza nelsoni. The sequence continues at coordinate 2,165,487 of NC_080648.1, read as the reverse complement.
AGCAGCCCAGATGCAGGTGGCCCAGTTGCCAAGGCTGTGGTGGCCTTGAGAGCGTGCAGGTGGATTTTGCATGGCTGTGGTCTCCTGGCGGCTCTGGGCCCAGGAGTCCCTGTGTCTTCTGCAGGAAGGGTGGCTGAAGGTTTGCTGGCTGCTTTGGTGGCATGGCTGCAGGGGCCAGTGCTGTGAGAGCCCCCTGTGTGAGAGCTGGTGAGAGAGCTGAACCCTTGGGGACAGCGCTGTGCCCCAGGGCAGGAAGAGCAGCAACACCCAGTGCCAGGAGTGGTGTCAGTGGGAGTCCCTGTGCACTGGGACCCCCAGCCCCGGGGTGGCCTTGCCAGCACCCCCAGGGACCTCCAGCCCTGGGAACGTGGAACAAGTGGAACCCACAAGTGTGCAAAGGGTGCCTGTGCCCAAAGGAATGGCCAAGAGAAGTCAGGTTTTTAAAAGAAACGTGATTTATTTGCCGAAGATCGGCAAACCAAGGATTTACAGAACATGTTTCGTTATAACAATCGTTATAACAACATCAACAGTAATGTACAGGACATATTTACAAGGGATCCGAGGGGCTAACAATCTTCAAAACGTATTTACAGGAAACTTCTAACGTATTCAACATATTTACAGGAAACTTCAAAACTTTCAAACGTATTTACAAATGGATTGGATTGGTGCCATCATGTTCATGAGTCCTGTAAGAAAGGAAGGAGCAGAGCTGTACTCAGCTGCCAGCACTGGGCCCAGCAGGGCTGGCAGCTGGCACCCAGGGGCTGGGCCGGGGCCAGCAGGGCTGGCGTGGCCCCAGGCAAGCGCAGGGCAGGCCGGGGCTGGTGCTTGTGGCAGCACAATCCAGGCCCCCTGCGGGCACCGTGTCCCTGAGCGTGGCCATCCAGCCCAGCCCCAGCCTGGCGTCAGGGGACCCAGTGTGTGTGTGGGCAGGGCGTGGGAAGCATCTGCCTGTCTTACCTGTGGGGCACCATCTTCATCCAAGGACCATGGGCTCCTCCTCATCGTTGTCATCAACTTCCATATCCTCGATGTTTTCATCCGCATCCACCTCCATCTCCTCGATGGTGTCCTCCTCGTCTACTTCCATGTCCTCAACAGGGGAGGACATGGAAGTAGATGAGGAGTCCACCTCCATCATGTCATCCTCATGCAGCGCCAGGTCCACTTCCATTGCCTCCACAGTGTCTCTCTCAGTCTGCAAGGGCCGGCACAATCTCCCAGTGGGCTTCCTGTCCCACACCATCCATTCCCACATGGCTGCAGCCTGCCCAAGCCGGGTGCCCCCTGTCTGGCATGGCACTGTACCTCCATTGGCACCGCAGAGCTCACTGTGCTTGGATTCGCGCTCCAGAGCAGGTGGCAGGAAAAGCCCGGGTAGCAGCAGCAGCTCAGCGCTGAGGGTCAGAGCGCAGAGTGAGCAGCAACTGACCCTTGGCAGCCGATGCAGTGTCTGCTGTGCTCGTTTCCAGGTCCTGGATGTTCCACCTGGAACCCTCTGGGAGCTGTGATGTCACTGAAGATTCAGGGGTGCTGTGCAGTGGCAGATGGGGATGGCAGAATGATCCAATCCTTGAATGGTTTGGCTTGGAAGGGACCCTTAAGGTGATGTGATTCCAAGCTGAGCAAGCTCCCAGCATAACGGGTTACTGCGGCTCCTGTCCCACCAGGCCTTGGATGTTGCTGGGGATGGGGCATCCACAGCCTCTCTGCACAGGTCCCTGTGTCAGGGACAGGCACCCTGAGAGTAAAGAACTTCTTCCCATCCTCAAATCTCTTCCACCTCTTGGGGTTTGATCCCATTCTCCCGTGCCCTTTCAGTATATTTCCTGACCAAGTGTGCTCTCCCACTTCCCTGTGGGTCAGGCTGTTCCTGCAGGGTCACACGTATGGCTGAACCTGCAGACAGGAGAGAGAGGTCCAAATTCCCAGTCAGAGAAAATGGGGAAAGTGACACAAGAGATGAGAGAATGAGGAAATAAAGGATACATGCACGGCATTGGTTTGTGTGGCCTGTGGGATTCATGCCTTTTATTAGAGGCCAGGTTCCCTTGTGCACTCAGTTCCTGTGTTTCAGCCTGTCCACAGCCAGCCTCTTTGAGCGACCTGCACTCCCAGAGCTGGGAGCACGCTTGCTTAAACTGCTGGTGGACAAGGCGAGTGAGGGATCTATGTGTGGAAGTGCAAACACTGTGGATTGCCCTGAAGAGGGTCCAGGTAGTGAGACAAAATGGGGCTGGGCAGACAGTTGGAAAATGGGGGGGAAAAGCAGAGGTGCAATGCAGTAAGCCTTGACCAAAATGGTACAATAGAGGGGAGAACATTCTTGGAGGAGTACATATAAGGAAAATGCAGCAGTTGAACTGGGTGATATCACCAAAACGTGCTGCATTACCATGAGCCTGGAAATGCCCATGGGCGAGACCATTGCATTCAGAGCGATGTCTCTCTTTTACCTTGGTCACTTTGCCCAGAGGTATTACAGCTCCAATGGTAGGCCCCTGGTCCCTCACAACTCCCCCTTTTTGTTGTCTATAAGGAAGGCTTCTGCCACAGAGTTTTGCAGGCATTTAGCAAAAAAGGATAATATAACCCACACAACGATTACAATAAACAAAGTCCACAAAACAGTCTTAACTAAAGATGAAAACCAGCCTTTCATCACCCAATGTTTGAAAGTTCCAGTGAACCAGTTGTTGTTGCCTTCCATCTGGACCTTTTTTCCTTGATCTTTCAGTAGCTGGATGCCCTGGTATACTGACTCCCTATGTGACAACAGGTTGAAAAAACACATGCCTTCAAATGCCTGAGAGGCATGGCCATGGACAAGAAATTGTGGCCTTTCTGTGGAAGCACCCAGCTGACGGCATGCGGCTCAGTGAGGAGCATCCAGTTCTCTGCTGCAGCGGCTACAAACGGCAGCATCCTCTGACTTGGGCTAATTTAGTGTCTGGAGGCTTGGTTGGGCTAAAAGTAAACAGATAAAGAGATTAGAAGGTGAAACATAAGTTCTGGTCCGACTGAGCTTTGTCTTCTGTAAGCCAAGGGTGTGAACACAGCTTATTAGAAGAATCATATATCAATGCTAAAATATAGCTTTTACAAATGTAAATTCATATATCCTGGTTAGTGGTGTCTGAGCTATCTTGGTCTTGGTGAGTGTGGTCAATGCTGCTTAGGAGATCTTCTTCTGTCCTTCTCCATCTTCTTTCCCAGGCTGCTGCTGTCACTGTTAAGCTTCAATTCTGTTCTTCTGAAGGTGGCTCTGGTGTTTGCCTCACCATTCCCAGAAACAGTTTTAATGTATTTTGCTAGGATCCATCTTAGGAGTGTTGCTGTAGAGACAAGGGCATCTCCTCTTCCCCAAGTAATTAATGGGTAGGTGCCCATAAATTGTTTAGATTCAGGTTCTTTGAGCAACACAGGTGGCTTTTCTTTTACTTGGGCTGCAGTTGAATTAGTAAAATGCCTGATGACTGGGGGAGTTGGCTCCATAAATGAGTTGTTCAAAAAGTTGAGTACATAAAAGGCCTTGGCCAGTCTGTGAATGGAAGATAATATCTGGATTACCCCTCTCAGTTGATCAAGGATCCTTTTGATGGATCAGTTGTCCCTCTCGTCTATGGACTGTCCTGTGGTGGAGTGTGGTATGCCTGTGACATGTTTTATACCCCAGTGGTCAGAAACTTGTTGGAATCAGTGCAAGGTATAAGCAAGTGCATTATCAGTTTTAATTTCCTGTGGAAGTGCTAAGATGGAAAAAACAAAAAAGTAATGTTTTCTAGCATCTTCTGATTTTTCACCAGCATGGGCAGAGGCGAAAATCACACTGGAAAAGACATCGATTTAGAAATGGATGTATTTTAGTCTGCCAAAAGGGGGGTTAATGTGTGATGTCTGATTGCCAGATCTGAAGACTCTCTAGTCCTCTTGGATTGACTCCAGCTCTGAGAGAAGCAAGGCCGTGTTCCTGACAATTTGGGCAGGTGGCTACGAGGGATCTTGCTGGGTCTTAGGCACTTTTGAACATCCTGAGCAGCACAGGAATGTTTTGATAGTAGAATTGGTGTCTGATCCTTGCCTGTCCAAAATCTATCAAAGGCCTATTGCAGTGGTTCAGATGTTTGAAGTAGGCAATTGAGGGGCTCTGGAGTGAGAAGTAAGCATATATTCACAAGGTCTGTTCCTGCAAGGGAGCACAGACGCTCTCTAGCTTTCCTGATTAGTTCTGCAATAACTTTCTGTGGGGTTGGTATTGTTTTAGTAGGTTGGTGTGCTTTGAAAACGGATTCAATTTCTATCAGGGGATCTGAGAAAGTTGCGTCGCATCGATAACAATGTATGGAATATTGGACTTACACCAAGGATTGCCAGGGAGAATGGAAAATTAGGGTGGTATCTGTGTGCCTGTTTAGTTTGAATCACCCAGGAGACCTTTTGTACAGCTGCTTAGGCCTCCGGTATCAGTGATCGGGGGAATCGAGTCCTTCACTGCGTTTTAGGAGCAGCAGGAACAGTGGCGTGAGATCTTCAGTGGTGATTCCAAGCAATGAAACTTACCCAACAGATGCTTCCACAGAGCGTTTGGAGTTCTGGCAGAGTCTTTGGGTTGTCCTTGATGTGCCGTGTTTAGGGTGTGATGGTTCTCTCTTTGCTTTCAGGCCAAGATCCTTCCAGGGGGCTGTCTTTTGGACTTTATCTGCTGCAATGTTAAAACCTTTCTCCTGTACCGCAATGATGACATCTTGTATGGCAACATGCAAAATGATTTGAGCTCCTGCACAAACGACTGTGTCGTCCATGTAATGCAAAATGATAGCATTAGGATGTTCATTATATGGTCCATACAATGAAAAGCGATTAGCATTAGGGCGAGAGAATTTGGACATCAAACCATTGAGAAATATTTGGGCTATTCTTCAATCGTTGAGGCAGTGCATTTCACTGGTACCTCTGTAAAGGTGCTTGTCAATTTAGTGATGGAAAAGGCAAACCAGGAGGGTGTCATTGGGCTGCATGGGGGTGTCAAAAAAGTAGTCATTAAGATCTATATCAACCCTCTGCCAATAACAGGGTAATCATAGGTACAATTGGACTAAACCTCCCTGAAGTAGCCTTCCTTCACATCTCAACCCGTGCAATCTTCAAAGCAATGCTCTTGCTATGCTCAGGCTCCATCAATCACAGCCTAGATGGCGAACAAGGTATCCAAAACATAGGAGGACTCCAAAAGATGCTACCCACAACTACGGCATGGTGCACCATCGGCAATCTCGAGGTATCATGGAGGCTGAGGGCAGGCTGGACTGGAGGGGACCCATGTCCTCAATGACCTCGTTGATTTTCCTGAGGTCCTGCAGGAGCCTCCTCTTGTCTTTGCCAGGCTTTCATATGATAATGACAGGCACATTGCAGGGGCTAGTAGATGGTACAATGTGGCCCACAGGCAGCTGCTCCTGCACGTGGGACTGCAGGGCCTTTAACTTTCTGCCTGGGAGGGGCCACTGATCCACTCATATGGGGTCGTTGGTCTTCCAGGTTGACTGAAGTGTGGCGCTGCTCTGTGGCCCCGTCTAGAAATCCAGAGGTGTAGATAGGATCTCTAGCCCTGTCCCGCTTTGGGAGATGAGGCCTTTCCACAAATTGTTATTGGTGCCTGGGTGATGAATGATCTTACTGTAGCAACTGTGCCCTCAGGACCTTCCATGCAGATGGTACCTTGACTCCAGAAGCTGGTAGTGGCTCCCCTGGTAGTGAATAATTCTCCCAGCCGCTGGAACCAGGGGCCATTCTTTTAACCACTCAGAGATGGAAATTATGGTGACATCAGGTCTTGTATCTAATAGTCCTGAAATACATCGCTATCTCCCTTTTCCTGACAAAGCACACTTTAGAATGGGTCTATTTGGGCCCGTAATCTGTGCCCACAACACCATTGGATCAGTGATGTGGTGATCATGTCAAGTAGGAGGTTGGCTCTGGCTATAACTGTCCCTTTAGGAATAAAAAGGGGAGAGTCTAAGCATAGAGCCTGGACAGTTGTCTCCTGCAAAGATGTCAAGGCGAGTACCTCAGGTAGTAGAGTGAGTGTCTCCATCGCTTCCCTGGTGTTGGTTTAAATCAAAATGTCTCTGGCCTGTTCTTCAGGCCTGTATTTGCTGTCGGAATATGGTGAACATAAATATCGTGGATTGGAATTGAAAAGGCCCCTACCAGCTGCCTTTAGGTTCCAGGGCAGAGCTGTCTTCTGTCGAGTTTTCTGCAGTGATCGAGTTGTCCCGCTGGATCTGAGAAGGTCGCTGTGCTGGTTCACCACGATGGGGAGAGTGGGGTGGAATGGCCTCGCATTTGGTGTCATTGCGCGGGGCCTTTCTGTGTCTGTGTGGGGTTTCCCGCAGGCCACCGGTTTTGCTGGTGTTGGAAAGCGTGTGGACAAGGAGGGCAGTGAGGGCAGTGGCTGTGACACATAGAAGGTCCCCGGTAATAGTCTGTATTTTTCAAATTCTGTTGAAAATGCCCCATCTCCCTACACTTAAAGCCAGGTCCTTTTTCATGTGTATGTCAGGGAATAACCTGGGAGGCTACTAGCACCTCTACTACACCCTGATTGGTCGCCATAGCTAGGCGGCATCACGGTGTAAGGATGCTGTAAGTGTGCATGCCTTGAGCATTTGTGCAATGGTAGGGTTTGGGCTAAGGAGTAGAGAAGGTAAAATGTCTTTACAGGTGTTGTTAGCATTGGTTTCAGCAAGTTTAGGAGGCAGTACCTTCCTGGCTTTTGGATGTTCAACTTTCTTCTCTATTGCTTGTGTAAGGTGGTCAATAAATTTTTGAAAGGATTGCCCAGGTCCCTGGAGAATGTCTGTGAAATCTAGAGTAGGTGATTCTCCATTGGGTGTCTGCATGAGAACTGTCTTTTCAGCACTTTTATCTCTTCTAACAGAGCTCAGGGAAGGTCTATTGAATGAGATTTAGTGAAATCTTCCTCCCTAGATGGACTAGTGTTAGGTGTGCCTGCCTGTCTTCTCTAGCATAGTCTTTTAATAGCTATTGTATTAGTTTTTCCCCCATTCCTACCCACCGAATCAATTCAGTGGGAGAAAGTCGGATGTGCATAAAATGGCGCAGATCGTGAGCCCCATTACATGTGCAGCAAAGATGCCATTTAAGAAATGATTAAAATGTGGTGACCCCCTCCCATGGTCTCTCGCTGCTTTATAAAGTTCTTTCATCTCCCGTGTGTGACAGCTTCCCATCAGGGGTTAGCCCCCCCTCTGGTACTGCACCGGTGCTGCTTGTATTTTAGCTACCAATTCCCAGTCCCCCTCTTCAGCTGCCAGCTTCTCCATCCTCTGCCAAGAATCCTCAGGCTCATCCTCCAGGTGACATGAACCTTCCCTCCTCTCTCCAGAAGAGGAAACTTGTCCTTGGCAGAGGAGCGGGGCCTTGGGGTGACTGGCCAGGCCCGGTGGTGTGGGCCTCTGTTAGCCAAGATGGCGGCCTTCCGGTTACCGCCCCTCACATTTCCATCTCTGACAGGGTGAGATCCGCAATGGGGCTGAGTTGGAGGGGGTAGGGCAGCGGGAGTAGGCAAGGAAGCGCTGGATCCCAATGCAGGGGTGGTACCTGACGCAGAGCTGGGACCCACACAGGGGGAGGACACGATAAAAGAGCCGGGGGTGGGAGGGAGTTTGACATTGACAACCCCCTCCAGAGGAGGGACTCCATTTTGTGAGCTATCTGAGGGGGATCCAGGGAGGAGAGGTACTGGAGAATGGGTTAGTGTAGAATCCAGGCCAGTGTGATCAGTACAGATGTGGGCAAGGGGTAGAGAAGGAGGGGAGATGGCAGATAGCAGGTGGCTTGTCTGTGCTTTACAGCAGTTTCCATCTCTCACACTTATCTTGGTATCAGTGGGGTCAGGAATGCCAGGGGCAGAACAGAAAGTCTGGGTTGAATATTAGAACTTTGAACCCTTGAGAAAACTCTATAAATCATATGAAAAAGTGGGAAAAATTTTGCAACTCTTCTCACTCCCTGAGTTTTCTAAAAATAGAGACTTTCCCTAACTGAGTCCCAGAATGCTATAAGTTGAACAGAATATACAAAAATGACTGGGAGCTCTTTAAAGAGCCAAGGAACAAACGACTTCAAAATTCCCATAGCAAAAGTCTTCCCCTCTGATAGGAGAACCTCCCTAACTCGAAATTATATATCCCTCTAAGGATTGGATAACTTGTTACGCACAGCTACCCCTGATGTAAAGGGTGGCCCACCCAGAGGACTAAAACCTCACCCAAGGATCCTGCACTGCAGGCGGCTGTGTCCCCATTGATTGCTCTGGTGGCACTGGATGCAGATGTTTCAAAATGTTCCCTGGGCTTCAGTAGCTGAGCCAGCCCTCATCCCTCATACAGCTGGTGGGTGCCGACACTGCATTCAGCAAGCCTTGATAAAACTGATAAAACATTGTATTTTGAGGGCTGCCTCACTTTAATTTGTCATTTTTGTTGTGAGGTAGTATAGTTCCAGTAAATAGGCCCCTGGGCCTGCACAACCCTGCGTCCTCCTGAGATATCATTGCTAGTAAGGAGCTCAGCAGTGCTGAAAGCTGAGGCCTGTCCTTTGTGTTCCCTTTAGGATGGCAGTGGAAGTGCCCTGAGTGCACATTCAGAGGCACCTTCATGGCTTCTCATGCCACGACACCAAAAGTAAATGTGCAAGGTGGCTTCCTTGAACAACATATAGTCCTTTGAAATATCTACAGGCAGTGGTCTGGAAATGCTTTCTGAGCTTGATCCTTGTGATCAGCTGTGAGGGGCTGAGGGCTGCCGTGAGCTCAGTGCTGTGTCCCACTGGGAGCAGCCGCACAGGCTCACGTGCAGAGCAGGCACTGCCAGAGGCGCTGGAGTTCTCACCTGCCCTGCAGCCACCATTGTCAAGGTGCTGTAAACATCAGCTGGTGCTGACTTTGCCCTTGGACCCTTTGGTTTAGTCACTGTGGGGAATTTCTTTCCTGAAGCCCGTGGGATTTTCCCCTGGCAGGTGTGATGGGGATGCTTTGGGAGTGTGGGGCTTTGGGGGCAGCTGGCCGGGCAGCGGCTGAGCTCAGGGCCCTGTTGGGCTCATGGCCACCAGCAGCAGCAGCAGCAGCAGCCCCAGGGCCTGAAGCCCCGTGCCCCCTGCCCAGCACAGGCTGCCCTGTCCCTGCAGCTGTCACCCGAGTGGGGCCCAGGGCCCAGTGGCCGCTGGCAGCAGCAGGAATGCGGGCAGGGTGAGGATGCCCTGGCCTGGCTTTTGTCTCTGGAACAATGCGGGCTCAGGGCAGTGCAGAGCAGGCTGGGAAGCCGAGCCCAGGGCCTTTGGAGGCTGCAAGGCTGCAAGATCTGTCCTTGCAGCAGCCCAGATGCAGGTGTCCCAGTTGCCAAGGCTGTGGTGGCCTTGAGAGCGTGCAGGTGGATTTTGCATGGCTGTGGTCTCCTGGCGGCTCTGGGCCCAGGAGTCCCTGTGTCTTCTGCAGGAAGGGTGGCTGAAGGTTTGCTGGCTGCTTTGGTGGCATGGCTGCAGGGGCCAGTGCTGTGAGAGCCCCCTGTGTGAGAGCTGGTGAGAGAGCTGAACCCTTGGGGACAGCGCTGTGCCCCAGGGCAGGAAGAGCAGCAACACCCAGTGCCAGGAGTGGTGTCAGTGGGAGTCCCTGTGCACTGGGACCCCCAGCCCCGGGGTGGCCTTGCCAGCACCCCCAGGGACCTCCAGCCCTGGGAACGTGGAACAAGTGGAACCCACAAGTGTGCAAAGGGTGCCTGTGCCCAAAGGAATGGCCAAGAGAAGTCAGGTTTTTAAAAGAAACGTGATTTATTTGCCGAAGATCGGCAAACCAAGGATTTACAGAACATGTTTCGTTATAACAATCGTTATAACAACATCAACAGTAATGTACAGGACATATTTACAAGGGATCCGAGGGGCTAACAATCTTCAAAACGTATTTACAGGAAACTTCTAACGTATTCAACATATTTACAGGAAACTTCAAAACTTTCAAACGTATTTACAAATGGATTGGATTGGTGCCATCATGTTCATGAGTCCTGTAAGAAAGGAAGGAGCAGAGCTGTACTCAGCTGCCAGCACTGGGCCCAGCAGGGCTGGCAGCTGGCACCCAGGGGCTGGGCCGGGGCCGGCAGGGCTGGCGTGGCCCCAGGCAAGCGCAGGGCAGGCCGGGGCTGGTGCTTGTGGCAGCACAATCCAGGCCCCCTGCGGGCACCGTGTCCCTGAGCGTGGCCATCCAGCCCAGCCCCAGCCTGGCGTCAGGGGACCCAGTGTGTGTGTGGGCAGGGCGTGGGAAGCATCTGCCTGTCTTACCTGTGGGGCACCATCTTCATCCAAGGACCATGGGCTCCTCCTCATCGTTGTCATCAACTTCCATATCCTCGATGTTTTCATCCGCATCCACCTCCATCTCCTCGATGGTGTCCTCCTCGTCTACTTCCATGTCCTCAACAGGGGAGGACATGGAAGTAGATGAGGAGTCCACCTCCATCATGTCATCCTCATGCAGCGCCAGGTCCACTTCCATTGCCTCCACAGTGTCTCTCTCAGTCTGCAAGGGCCGGCACAATCTCCCAGTGGGCTTCCTGTCCCACACCATCCATTCCCACATGGCTGCAGCCTGCCCAAGCCGGGTGCCCCCTGTCTGGCATGGCACTGTACCTCCATTGGCACCGCAGAGCTCACTGTGCTTGGATTCGCGCTCCAGAGCAGGTGGCAGGAAAAGCCCGGGTAGCAGCAGCAGCTCAGCGCTGAGGGTCAGAGCGCAGAGTGAGCAGCAACTGACCCTTGGCAGCCGATGCAGTGTCTGCTGTGCTCGTTTCCAGGTCCTGGATGTTCCACCTGGAACCCTCTGGGAGCTGTGATGTCACTGAAGATTCAGGGGTGCTGTGCAGTGGCAGATGGGGATGGCAGAATGATCCAATCCTTGAATGGTTTGGCTTGGAAGGGACCCTTAAGGTGATGTGATTCCAAGCTGAGCAAGCTCCCAGCATAACGGGTTACTGCGGCCCCTGTCCCACCAGGCCTTGGATGTTGCTGGGGATGGGGCATCCACAGCCTCTCTGCACAGGTCCCTGTGTCAGGGACAGGCACCCTGAGAGTAAAGAACTTCTTCCCATCCTCAAATCTCTTCCACCTCTTGGGGTTTGATCCCATTCTCCCGTGCCCTTTCAGTATATTTCCTGACCAAGTGTGCTCTCCCACTTCCCTGTGGGTCAGGCTGTTCCTGCAGGGTCACACGTATGGCTGAACCTGCAGACAGGAGAGAGAGGTCCAAATTCCCAGTCAGAGAAAATGGGGAAAGTGACACAAGAGATGAGAGAATGAGGAAATAAAGGATACATGCACGGCATTGGTTTGTGTGGCCTGTGGGATTCATGCCTTTTATTAGAGGCCAGGTTCCCTTGTGCACTCAGTTCCTGTGTTTCAGCCTGTCCACAGCCAGCCTCTTTGAGCGACCTGCACTCCCAGAGCTGGGAGCACGCTTGCTTAAACTGCTGGTGGACAAGGCGAGTGAGGGATCTATGTGTGGAAGTGCAAACACTGTGGATTGCCCTGAAGAGGGTCCAGGTAGTGAGACAAAATGGGGCTGGGCAGACAGTTGGAAAATGGGGGGGAAAAGCAGAGGTGCAATGCAGTAAGCCTTGACCAAAATGGTACAATAGAGGGGAGAACATTCTTGGAGGAGTACATATAAGGAAAATGCAGCAGTTGAACTGGGTGATATCACCAAAACGTGCTGCATTACCATGAGCCTGGAAATGCCCATGGGCGAGACCATTGCATTCAGAGCGATGTCTCTCTTTTACCTTGGTCACTTTGCCCAGAGGTATTACAGCTCCAATGGTAGGCCCCTGGTCCCTCACAACTCCCCCTTTTTGTTGTCTATAAGGAAGGCTTCTGCCACAGAGTTTTGCAGGCATTTAGCAAAAAAGGATAATATAACCCACACAACGATTACAATAAACAAAGTCCACAAAACAGTCTTAACTAAAGATGAAAACCAGCCTTTCATCACCCAATGTTTGAAAGTTCCAGTGAACCAGTTGTTGTTGCCTTCCATCTGGACCTTTTTTCCTTGATCTTTCAGTAGCTGGATGCCCTGGTATACTGACTCCCTATGTGACAAGAGGTTGAAAAAACACATGCCTTCAAATGCCTGAGAGGCATGGCCATGGACAAGAAATTGTGGCCTTTCTGTGGAAGCACCCAGCTGACGGCATGCGGCTCAGTGAGGAGCATCCAGTTCTCTGCTGCAGCGGCTACAAACGGCAGCATCCTCTGACTTGGGCTAATTTAGTGTCTGGAGGCTTGGTTGGGCTAAAAGTAAACAGATAAAGAGATTAGAAGGTGAAACATAAGTTCTGGTCCGACTGAGCTTTGTCTTCTGTAAGCCAAGGGTGTGAACACAGCTTATTAGAAGAATCATATATCAATGCTAAAATATAGCTTTTACAAATGTAAATTCATATATCCTGGTTAGTGGTGTCTGAGCTATCTTGGTCTTGGTGAGTGTGGTCAATGCTGCTTAGGAGATCTTCTTCTGTCCTTCTCCATCTTCTTTCCCAGGCTGCTGCTGTCACTGTTAAGCTTCAATTCTGTTCTTCTGAAGGTGGCTCTGGTGTTTGCCTCACCATTCCCAGAAACAGTTTTAATGTATTTTGCTAGGATCCATCTTAGGAGTGTTGCTGTAGAGACAAGGGCATCTCCTCTTCCCCAAGTAATTAATGGGTAGGTGCCCATAAATTGTTTAGATTCAGGTTCTTTGAGCAACACAGGTGGCTTTTCTTTTACTTGGGCTGCAGTTGAATTAGTAAAATGCCTGATGACTGGGGGAGTTGGCTCCATAAATGAGTTGTTCAAAAAGTTGAGTACATAAAAGGCCTTGGCCAGTCTGTGAATGGAAGATAATATCTGGATTACCCCTCTCAGTTGATCAAGGATCCTTTTGATGGATCAGTTGTCCCTCTCGTCTATGGACTGTCCTGTGGTGGAGTGTGGTATGCCTGTGACATGTTTTATACCCCAGTGGTCAGAAACTTGTTGGAATCAGTGCAAGGTATAAGCAAGTGCATTATCAGTTTTAATTTCCTGTGGAAGTGCTAAGATGGAAAAAACAAAAAAGTAATGTTTTCTAGCATCTTCTGATTTTTCACCAGCATGGGCAGAGGCGAAAATCACACTGGAAAAGACATCGATTTAGAAATGGATGTATTTTAGTCTGCCAAAAGGGGGGTTAATGTGTGATGTCTGATTGCCAGATCTGAAGACTCTCTAGTCCTCTTGGATTGACTCCAGCTCTGAGAGAAGCAAGGCCGTGTTCCTGACAATTTGGGCAGGTGTCTACGAGGGATCTTGCTGGGTCTTAGGCACTTTTGAACATCCTGAGCAGCACAGGAATGTTTTGATAGTAGAATTGGTGTCTGATCCTTGCCTGTCCAAAATCTATCTAAGGCCTATTGCAGTGGTTCAGATGTTTGAAGTAGGCAATTGAGGGGCTCTGGAGTGAGAAGTAAGTATATATTCACAAGGTCTGTTCCTGCAAGGGAGCACAGACGCTCTCTAGCTTTCCTGATTAGTTCTGCAATAACTTTCTGTGGGGTTGGTATTGTTTTAGTAGGTTGGTGTGCTTTGAAAACGGATTCAATTTCTATCAGGGGATCTGAGAAAGTTGTGTCGCATCGATAACAATGTATGGAATATTGGACTTACACCAAGGATTGCCAGGGAGAATGGAAAATTAGGGTGGTATCTGTGTGCCTGTTTAGTTTGAATCACCCAGGAGACCTTTTGTACAGCTGCTTAGGCCTCCGGTATCAGTGATCAGGGGAATCGAGTCCTTCACTGCGTTTTAGGAGCAGCAGGAACAGTGGCGTGAGATCTTCAGTGGTGATTCCAAGCAATGAAACTTACCCAACAGATGCTTCCACAGAGCGTTTGGAGTTCTGGCAGAGTCTTTGGGTTGTCCTTGATGTGCCGTGTTTAGGGTGTGATGGTTCTCTCTTTGCTTTCAGGCCAAGATCCTTCCAGGGGGCTGTCTTTTGGACTTTATCTGCTGCAATGTTAAAACCTTTCTCCTGTACCGCAATGATGACATCTTGTACGGCAACATGCAAAATGATTTGAGCTCCTGCACAAACGACTGTGTCGTCCATGTAATGCAAAATGATAGCATTAGGATGTTCATTATATGGTCCATACAATGAAAAGCGATTAGCATTAGGGCGAGAGAATTTGGACATCAAACCATTGAGAAATATTTGGGCTATTCTTCAATCGTTGAGGCAGTGCATTTCACTGGTACCTCTGTAAAGGTGCTTGTCAATTTAGTGATGGAAAAGGCAAACCAGGAGGGTGTCATTGGGCTGCATGGGGGTGTCAAAAAAGGAGTCATTAAGATCTATATCAACCATCTGCCAATAACAGGGTAATTATAGGTACAATTGGACTAAACCTCCCTGAAGTAGCCTTCCTTCACATCTCAACCCGTGCAATCTTCAAAGCAATGCTCTTGCTATGCTCAGGCTCCATCAATCACAGCCTAGATGGCGAACAAGGTATCCAAAACATAGGAGGACTCCAAAAGATGCTACCCACAACTACGGCATGGTGCACCATCGGCAATCTCGAGGTATCATGGAGGCTGAGGGCAGGCTGGACTGGAGAGCACCCATGTCCTCAATGACCTCGTTGATTTTCCTGAGGTCCTGCAGGAGCCTCCTCTTGTCTTTGCCAGGCTTTCATATGATAATGACAGGCACATTGCAGGGGCTAGTAGATGGTACAATGTGGCCCACAGGCAGCTGCTCCTGCACGTGGGACTGCAGGGCCTTTAACTTTCTGCCTGGGAGGGGCCACTGATCCACTCATATGGGGTCGTTGGTCTTCCAGGTTGACTGAAGTGTGGCGCTGCTCTGTGGCCCCGTCTAGAAATCCAGAGGTGTAGATAGGATCTCTAGCCCTGTCCCGCTTTGGGAGATGAGGCCTTTCCACAAATTGTTATTGGTGCCTGGGTGATGAATGATCTTACTGTAGCAACTGTGCCCTCAGGACCTTCCATGCAGATGGTACCTTGACTCCAGAAGCTGGTAGTGGCTCCCCTGGTAGTGAATAATTCTCCCAGCCGCTGGAACCAGGGGCCATTCTTTTAACCACTCAGAGATGGAAATTATGGTGACATCAGGTCTTGTATCTAATAGTCCTGAAATACATCGCTATCTCCCTTTTCCTGACAAAGCACACTTTAGAATGGGTCTATTTGGGCCCGTAATCTGTGCCCACAACACCATTGGATCAGTGATGTGGTGATCATGTCAAGTAGGAGGTTGGCTCTGGCTATAACTGTCCCTTTAGGAATAAAAAGGGGAGAGTCTAAGCATAGAGCCTGGACAGTTGTCTCCTGCAAAGATGTCAAGGCGAGTACCTCAGGTAGTAGAGTGAGTGTCTCCATCCCTTCCCTGGTGTTGGTTAAAATCAAAATGTCTCTGGCCTGTTCTTCAGGCCTGTATTTGCTGTCGGAATATGGTGAACATAAATATCGTGGATTGGAATTGAAAAGGCCCCTACCAGCTGCCTTTAGGTTCCAGGGCAGAGCTGTCTTCTGTCGAGTTTTCTGCAGTGATCGAGTTGTCCCGCTGGATCTGAGAAGGTCGCTGTGCTGGTTCACCACGATGGGGAGAGTGGGGTGGAATGGCCTCGCATTTGGTGTCATTGCGCGGGGCCTTTCTGTGTCTGTGTGGGGTTTCCCGCAGGCCACCGGTTTTGCTGGTGTTGGAAAGCGTGTGGACAAGGAGGGCAGTGAGGGCAGTGGCTGTGACACATAGAAGGTCCCCGGTAATAGTCTGTATTTTTCAAATTCTGTTGAAAATGCCCCATCTCCCTACACTTAAAGCCAGGTCCTTTTTCATGTGTATGTCAGGGAATAACCTGGGAGGCTACTAGCACCTCTACTACACCCTGATTGGTCGCCATAGCTAGGCGGCATCACGGTGTAAGGATGCTGTAAGTGTGCATGCCTTGAGCATTTGTGCAATGGTAGGGTTTGGGCTAAGGAGTAGAGAAGGTAAAATGTCTTTACAGGTGTTGTTAGCATTGGTTTCAGCAAGTTTAGGAGGCAGTACCTTCCTGGCTTTTGGATGTTCAACTTTCTTCTCTATTGCTTGTGTAAGGTGGTCAATAAATTTTTGAAAGGATTGCCCAGGTCCCTGGAGAATGTCTGTGAAATCTAGAGTAGGTGATTCTCCATTGGGTGTCTGCATGAGAACTGTCTTTTCAGCACTTTTATCTCTTCTAACAGAGCTCAGGGAAGGTCTATTGAATGAGATTTAGTGAAATCTTCCTCCCTAGATGGACTAGTGTTAGGTGTGCCTGCCTGTCTTCTCTAGCATAGTCTTTTAATAGCTATTGTATTAGTTTTTCCCCCATTCCTACCCACCGAATCAATTCAGTGGGAGAAAGTCGGATGTGCATAAAATGGCGCAGATCGTGAGCCCCATTACATGTGCAGCAAAGATGCCATTTAAGAAATGATTAAAATGTGGTGACCCCCTCCCATGGTCTCTCGCTGCTTTATAAAGTTCTTTCATCTCCCGTGTGTGACAGCTTCCCATCAGGGGTTAGCCCCCCCTCTGGTACTGCACCGGTGCTGCTTGTATTTTAGCTACCAATTCCCAGTCCCCCTCTTCAGCTGCCAGCTTCTCCATCCTCTGCCAAGAATCCTCAGGCTCATCCTCCAGGTGACATGAACCTTCCCTCCTCTCTCCAGAAGAGGAAACTTGTCCTTGGCAGAGGAGCGGGGCCTTGGGGTGACTGGCCAGGCCCAGTGGTGTGGGCCTCTGTTAGCCAAGATGGCGGCCTTCCGGTTACCGCCCCTCACATTTCCATCTCTGACAGGGTGAGATCCGCAATGGGGCTGAGTTGGAGGGGGTAGGGCAGCGGGAGTAGGCAAGGAAGCGCTGGATCCCAATGCAGGGGTGGTACCTGACGCAGAGCTGGGACCCACACAGGGGGAGGACACGATAAAAGAGCCGGGGGTGGGAGGGAGTTTGACATTGACAACCCCCTCCAGAGGAGGGACTCCATTTTGTGAGCTATCTGAGGGGGATCTAGGGAGGAGAGGTACTGGAGAATGGGTTAGTGTAGAATCCAGGCCAGTGTGATCAGTACAGATGTGGGCAAGGGGTAGAGAAGGAGGGGAGATGGCAGATAGCAGGTGGCTTGTCTGTGCTTTACAGCAGTTTCCATCTCTCACACTTATCTTGGTATCAGTGGGGTCAGGAATGCCAGGGGCAGAACAGAAAGTCTGGGTTGAATATTAGAACTTTGAACCCTTGAGAAAACTCTATAAATCATATGAAAAAGTGGGAAAAATTTTGCAACTCTTCTCACTCCCTGAGTTTTCTAAAAATAGAGACTTTCCCTAACTGAGTCCCAGAATGCTATAAGTTGAACAGAATATACAAAAATGACTGGGAGCTCTTTAAAGAGCCAAGGAACAAACGACTTCAAAATTCCCATAGCAAAAGTCTTCCCCTCTGATAGGAGAACCTCCCTAACTCGAAATTATATATCCCTCTAAGGATTGGATAACTTGTTACGCACAGCTACCCCTGATGTAAAGGGTGGCCCACCCAGAGGACTAAAACCTCACCCAAGGATCCTGCACTGCAGGCGGCTGTGTCCCCATTGATTGCTCTGGTGGCACTGGATGCAGATGTTTCAAAATGTTCCCTGGGCTTCAGTAGCTGAGCCAGCCCCCATCCCTCATACAGCTGGTGGGTGCCGACACTGCATTCAGCAAGCCTTGATAAAACTGATAAAACATTGTATTTTGAGGGCTGCCTCACTTTAATTTGTCATTTTTGTTGTGAGGTAGTATAGTTCCAGTAAATAGGCCCCTGGGCCTGCACAACCCTGCGTCCTCCTGAGATATCATTGCTAGTAAGGAGCTCAGCAGTGCTGAAAGCTGAGGCCTGTCCTTTGTGTTCCCTTTAGGATGGCAGTGGAAGTGCCCTGAGTGCACATTCAGAGGCACCTTCATGGCTTCTCATGCCACGACACCAAAAGTAAATGTGCAAGGTGGCTTCCTTGAACAACATATAGTCCTTTGAAATATCTACAGGCAGTGGTCTGGAAATGCTTTCTGAGCTTGATCCTTGTGATCAGCTGTGAGGGGCTGAGGGCTGCCGTGAGCTCAGTGCTGTGTCCCACTGGGAGCAGCCGCACAGGCTCACGTGCAGAGCAGGCACTGCCAGAGGCGCTGGAGTTCTCACCTGCCCTGCAGCCACCATTGTCAAGGTTCTGTAAACATCAGCTGGTGCTGACTTTGCCCTTGGACCCTTTGGTTTAGTCACTGTGGGGAATTTCTTTCCTGAAGCCCGTGGGATTTTCCCCTGGCAGGTGTGATGGGGATGCTTTGGGAGTGTGGGGCTTTGGGGGCAGCTGGCCGGGCAGCGGCTGAGCTCAGGGCCCTGTTGGGCTCATGGCCACCAGCAGCAGCAGCAGCAGCAGCCCCAGGGCCTGAAGCCCCGTGCCCCCTGCCCAGCACAGGCTGCCCTGTCCCTGCAGCTGTCACCCGAGTGGGGCCCAGGGCCCAGTGGCCGCTGGCAGCAGCAGGAATGCGGGCAGGGTGAGGATGCCCTGGCCTGGCTTTTGTCTCTGGAACAATGCGGGCTCAGGGCAGTGCAGAGCAGGCTGGGAAGCCGAGCCCAGGGCCTTTGGAGGCTGCAAGGCTGCAAGATCTGTCCTTGCAGCAGCCCAGATGCAGGTGGCCCAGTTGCCAAGGCTGTGGTGGCCTTGAGAGCGTGCAGGTGGATTTTGCATGGCTGTGGTCTCCTGGCGGCTCTGGGCCCAGGAGTCCCTGTGTCTTCTGCAGGAAGGGTGGCTGAAGGTTTGCTGGCTGCTTTGGTGGCATGGCTGCAGGGGCCAGTGCTGTGAGAGCCCCCTGTGTGAGAGCTGGTGAGAGAGCTGAACCCTTGGGGACAGTGCTGTGCCCCAGGGCAGGAAGAGCAGCAACACCCAGTGCCAGGAGTGGTGTCAGTGGGAGTCCCTGTGCACTGGGACCCCCAGCCCCGGGGTGGCCTTGCCAGCACCCCCAGGCACCTCCAGCCCTGGGAACGTGGAACAAGTGGAACCCACAAGTGTGCAAAGGGTGCCTGTGCCCAAAGGAATGGCCAAGAGAAGTCAGGTTTTTAAAAGAAACGTGATTTATTTGCCGAAGATCGGCAAACCAAGGATTTACAGAACATGTTTCGTTATAACAATCGTTATAACAACATCAACAGTAATGTACAGGACATATTTACAAGGGATCCGAGGGGCTAACAATCTTCAAAACGTATTTACAGGAAACTTCTAACGTATTCAACATATTTACAGGAAACTTCAAAACTTTCAAACGTATTTACAAATGGATTGGATTGGTGCCATCATGTTCATGAGTCCTGTAAGAAAGGAAGGAGCAGAGCTGTACTCAGCTGCCAGCACTGGGCCCAGCAGGGCTGGCAGCTGGCACCCAGGGGCTGGGCCGGGGCCGGCAGGGCTGGCGTGGCCCCAGGCAAGCGCAGGGCAGGCCGGGGCTGGTGCTTGTGGCAGCACAATCCAGGCCCCCTGCGGGCACCGTGTCCCTGAGCGGGCCCATCCAGCCCAGCCCCAGCCTGGCGTCAGGGGACCCAGTGTGTGTGTGGGCAGGGCGTGGGAAGCATCTGCCTGTCTTACCTGTGGGGCACCATCTTCATCCAAGGACCATGGGCTCCTCCTCATCGTTGTCATCAACTTCCATGTCCTCGATGTTTTCATCCGCATCCACCTCCATCTCCTCGATGGTGTCCTCCTCGTCTACTTCCATGTCCTCAACAGGGGAGGACATGGAAGTAGATGAGGAGTCCACCTCCATCATGTCATCCTCATGCAGCGCCAGGTCCACTTCCATTGCCTCCACAGTGTCTCTCTCAGTCTGCAAGGGCCGGCACAATCTCCCAGTGGGCTTCCTGTCCCACACCATCCATTCCCACATGGCTGCAGCCTGCCCAAGCCGGGTGCCCCCTGCCTGGCATGGCACTGTACCTCCATTGGCACCGCAGAGCTCACTGTGCTTGGATTCGCGCTTAAGAGCAGGTGGCAGGAAAAGCCCGGGTAGCAGCAGCAGCTCAGCGCTGAGGGTCAGAGCGCAGAGTGAGCAGCAACTGACCCTTGGCAGCCGATGCAGTGTCTGCTGTGCTCGTTTCCAGGTCCTGGATGTTCCACCTGGAACCCTCTGGGAGCTGTGATGTCACTGAAGATTCAGGGGTGCTGTGCAGTGGCAGATGGGGATGGCAGAATGATCCAATCCTTGAATGGTTTGGCTTGGAAGGGACCCTTAAGGTGATGTGATTCCAAGCTGAGCAAGCTCCCAGCATAACGGGTTACTGCGGCTCCTGTCCCACCAGGCCTTGGATGTTGCTGGGGATGGGGCATCCACAGCCTCTCTGCACAGGTCCCTGTGTCAGGGACAGGCACCCTGAGAGTAAAGAACTTCTTCCCATCCTCAAATCTCTTCCACCTCTTGGGGTTTGATCCCATTCTCCCGTGCCCTTTCAGTATATTTCCTGACCAAGTGTGCTCTCCCACTTCCCTGTGGGTCAGGCTGTTCCTGCAGGGTCACACGTGTGGCTGAACCTGCAGACAGGAGAGAGAGGTCCAAATTCCCAGTCAGAGAAAATGGGGAAAGTGACACAAGAGATGAGAGAATGAGGAAATAAAGGATACATGCACGGCATTGGTTTGTGTGGCCTGTGGGATTCATGCCTTTTATTAGAGGCCAGATTCCCTTGTGCACTCAGTTCCTGTGTTTCAGCCTGTCCACAGCCAGCCTCTTTGAGCGACCTGCACTCCCAGAGCTGGGAGCACGCTTGCTTAAACTGCTGGTGGACAAGGCGAGTGAGGGATCTATGTGTGGAAGTGCAAACACTGTGGATTGCCCTGAAGAGGGTCCAGGTAGTGAGACAAAATGGGGCTGGGCAGACAGTTGGAAAATGGGGGGGAAAAGCAGAGGTGCAATGCAGTAAGCCTTGACCAAAATGGTACAATAGAGGGGAGAACATTCTTGGAGGAGTACATATAAGGAAAATGCAGCAGTTGAACTGGGTGATATCACCAAAACGTGCTGCATTACCATGAGCCTGGAAATGCCCATGGGCGAGACCATTGCATTCAGAGCGATGTCTCTCTTTTACCTTGGTCACTTTGCCCAGAGGTATTACAGCTCCAATGGTAGGCCCCTGGTCCCTCACAACTCCCCCTTTTTGTTGTCTATAAGGAAGGCTTCTGCCACAGAGTTTTGCAGGCATTTAGCAAAAAAGGATAATATAACCCACACAACGATTACAATAAACAAAGTCCACAAAACAGTCTTAACTAAAGATGAAAACCAGCCTTTCATCACCCAATGTTTGAAAGTTCCAGTGAACCAGTTGTTGTTGCCTTCCATCTGGACCTTTTTTCCTTGATCTTTCAGTAGCTGGATGCCCTGGTATACTGACTCCCTATGTGACAAGAGGTTGAAAAAACACATGCCTTCAAATGCCTGAGAGGCATGGCCATGGACAAGAAATTGTGGCCTTTCTGTGGAAGCACCCAGCTGACGGCATGCGGCTCAGTGAGGAGCATCCAGTTCTCTGCTGCAGCGGCTACAAACGGCAGCATCCTCTGACTTGGGCTAATTTAGTGTCTGGAGGCTTGGTTGGGCTAAAAGTAAACAGATAAAGAGATTAGAAGGTGAAACATAAGTTCTGGTCCGACTGAGCTTTGTCTTCTGTAAGCCAAGGGTGTGAACACAGCTTATTAGAAGAATCATATATCAATGCTAAAATATAGCTTTTACAAATGTAAATTCATATATCCTGGTTAGTGGTGTCTGAGCTATCTTGGTCTTGGTGAGTGTGGTCAATGCTGCTTAGGAGATCTTCTTCTGTCCTTCTCCATCTTCTTTCCCAGGCTGCTGCTGTCACTGTTAAGCTTCAATTCTGTTCTTCTGAAGGTGGCTCTGGTGTTTGCCTCACCATTCCCAGAAACAGTTTTAATGTATTTTGCTAGGATCCATCTTAGGAGTGTTGCTGTAGAGACAAGGGCATCTCCTCTTCCCCAAGTAATTAATGGGTAGGTGCCCATAAATTGTTTAGATTCAGGTTCTTTGAGCAACACAGGTGGCTTTTCTTTTACTTGGGCTGCAGTTGAATTAGTAAAATGCCTGATGACTGGGGGAGTTGGCTCCATAAATGAGTTGTTCAAAAAGTTGAGTACATAAAAGGCCTTGGCCAGTCTGTGAATGGAAGATAATATCTGGATTACCCCTCTCAGTTGATCAAGGATCCTTTTGATGGATCAGTTGTCCCTCTCGTCTATGGACTGTCCTGTGGTGGAGTGTGGTATGCCTGTGACATGTTTTATACCCCAGTGGTCAGAAACTTGTTGGAATCAGTGCAAGGTATAAGCAAGTGCATTATCAGTTTTAATTTCCTGTGGAAGTGCTAAGATGGAAAAAACAAAAAAGTAATGTTTTCTAGCATCTTCTGATTTTTCACCAGCATGGGCAGAGGCGAAAATCACACTGGAAAAGACATCGATTTAGAAATGGATGTATTTTAGTCTGCCAAAAGGGGGGTTAATGTGTGATGTCTGATTGCCAGATCTGAAGACTCTCTAGTCCTCTTGGATTGACTCCAGCTCTGAGAGAAGCAAGGCCGTGTTCCTGACAATTTGGGCAGGTGTCTACGAGGGATCTTGCTGGGTCTTAGGCACTTTTGAACATCCTGAGCAGCACAGGAATGTTTTGATAGTAGAATTGGTGTCTGATCCTTGCCTGTCCAAAATCTATCTAAGGCCTATTGCAGTGGTTCAGATGTTTGAAGTAGGCAATTGAGGGGCTCTGGAGTGAGAAGTAAGCATATATTCACAAGGTCTGTTCCTGCAAGGGAGCACAGACGCTCTCTAGCTTTCCTGATTAGTTCTGCAATAACTTTCTGTGGGGTTGGTATTGTTTTAGTAGGTTGGTGTGCTTTGAAAACGGATTCAATTTCTATCAGGGGATCTGAGAAAGTTGTGTCGCATCGATAACAATGTATGGAATATTGGACTTACACCAAGGATTGCCAGGGAGAATGGAAAATTAGGGTGGTGTCTGTGTGCCTGTTTAGTTTGAATCACCCAGGAGACCTTTTGTACAGCTGCTTAGGCCTCCGGTATCAGTGATCAGGGGAATCGAGTCCTTCACTGCGTTTTAGGAGCAGCAGGAACAGTGGCGTGAGATCTTCAGTGGTGATTCCAAGCAATGAAACTTACCCAACAGATGCTTCCACAGAGCGTTTGGAGTTCTGGCAGAGTCTTTGGGTTGTCCTTGATGTGCCGTGTTTAGGGTGTGATGGTTCTCTCTTTGCTTTCAGGCCAAGATCCTTCCAGGGGGCTGTCTTTTGGACTTTATCTGCTGCAATGTTAAAACCTTTCTCCTGTACCGCAATGATGACATCTTGTATGGCAACATGCAAAATGATTTGAGCTCCTGCACAAACGACTGTGTCGTCCATGTAATGCAAAATGATAGCATTAGGATGTTCATTATATGGTCCATACAATGAAAAGCGATTAGCATTAGGGCGAGAGAATTTGGACATCAAACCATTGAGAAATATTTGGGCTATTCTTCAATCGTTGAGGCAGTGCATTTCACTGGTACCTCTGTAAAGGTGCTTGTCAATTTAGTGATGGAAAAGGCAAACCAGGAGGGTGTCATTGGGCTGCATGGGGGTGTCAAAAAAGTAGTCATTAAGATCTATATCAACCCTCTGCCAATAACAGGGTAATTATAGGTACAATTGGACTAAACCTCCCTGAAGTAGCCTTCCTTCACATCTCAACCCGTGCAATCTTCAAAGCAATGCTCTTGCTATGCTCAGGCTCCATCAATCACAGCCTAGATGGCGAACAAGGTATCCAAAACATAGGAGGACTCCAAAAGATGCTACCCACAACTACGGCATGGTGCACCATCGGCAATCTCGAGGTATCATGGAGGCTGAGGGCAGGCTGGACTGGAGGGGACCCATGTCCTCAATGACCTCGTTGATTTTCCTGAGGTCCTGCAGGAGCCTCCTCTTGTCTTTGCCAGGCTTTCATATGATAATGACAGGCACATTGCAGGGGCTAGTAGATGGTACAATGTGGCCCACAGGCAGCTGCTCCTGCACGTGGGACTGCAGGGCCTTTAACTTTCTGCCTGGGAGGGGCCACTGATCCACTCATATGGGGTCGTTGGTCTTCCAGGTTGACTGAAGTGTGGCGCTGCTCTGTGGCCCCGTCTAGAAATCCAGAGGTGTAGATAGGATCTCTAGCCCTGTCCCGCTTTGGGAGATGAGGCCTTTCCACAAATTGTTATTGGTGCCTGGGTGATGAATGATCTTACTGTAGCAACTGTGCCCTCAGGACCTTCCATGCAGATGGTACCTTGACTCCAGAAGCTGGTAGTGGCTCCCCTGGTAGTGAATAATTCTCCCAGCCGCTGGAACCAGGGGCCATTCTTTTAACCACTCAGAGATGGAAATTATGGTGACATCAGGTCTTGTATCTAATAGTCCTGAAATACATCGCTATCTCCCTTTTCCTGACAAAGCACACTTTAGAATGGGTCTATTTGGGCCCGTAATCTGTGCCCACAACACCATTGGATCAGTGATGTGGTGATCATGTCAAGTAGGAGGTTGGCTCTGGCTATAACTGTCCCTTTAGGAATAAAAAGGGGAGAGTCTAAGCATAGAGCCTGGACAGTTGTCTCCTGCAAAGATGTCAAGGCGAGTACCTCAGGTAGTAGAGTGAGTGTCTCCATCCCTTCCCTGGTGTTGGTTAAAATCAAAATGTCTCTGGCCTGTTCTTCAGGCCTGTATTTGCTGTCGGAATATGGTGAACATAAATATCGTGGATTGGAATTGAAAAGGCCCCTACCAGCTGCCTTTAGGTTCCAGGGCAGAGCTGTCTTCTGTCGAGTTTTCTGCAGTGATCGAGTTGTCCCGCTGGATCTGAGAAGGTCGCTGTGCTGGTTCACCACGATGGGGAGAGTGGGGTGGAATGGCCTCGCATTTGGTGTCATTGCGCGGGGCCTTTCTGTGTCTGTGTGGGGTTTCCCGCAGGCCACCGGTTTTGCTGGTGTTGGAAAGCGTGTGGACAAGGAGGGCAGTGAGGGCAGTGGCTGTGACACATAGAAGGTCCCCGGTAATAGTCTGTATTTTTCAAATTCTGTTGAAAATGCCCCATCTCCCTACACTTAAAGCCAGGTCCTTTTTCATGTGTATGTCAGGGAATAACCTGGGAGGCTACTAGCACCTCTACTACACCCTGATTGGTCGCCATAGCTAGGCGGCATCACGGTGTAAGGATGCTGTAAGTGTGCATGCCTTGAGCATTTGTGCAATGGTAGGGTTTGGGCTAAGGAGTAGAGAAGGTAAAATGTCTTTACAGGTGTTGTTAGCATTGGTTTCAGCAAGTTTAGGAGGCAGTACCTTCCTGGCTTTTGGATGTTCAACTTTCTTCTCTATTGCTTGTGTAAGGTGGTCAATAAATTTTTGAAAGGATTGCCCAGGTCCCTGGAGAATGTCTGTGAAATCTAGAGTAGGTGATTCTCCATTGGGTGTCTGCATGAGAACTGTCTTTTCAGCACTTTTATCTCTTCTAACAGAGCTCAGGGAAGGTCTATTGAATGAGATTTAGTGAAATCTTCCTCCCTAGATGGACTAGTGTTAGGTGTGCCTGCCTGTCTTCTCTAGCATAGTCTTTTAATAGCTATTGTATTAGTTTTTCCCCCATTCCTACCCACCGAATCAATTCAGTGGGAGAAAGTCGGATGTGCATAAAATGGCGCAGATCGTGAGCCCCATTACATGTGCAGCAAAGATGCCATTTAAGAAATGATTAAAATGTGGTGACCCCCTCCCATGGTCTCTCGCTGCTTTATAAAGTTCTTTCATCTCCCGTGTGTGACAGCTTCCCATCAGGGGTTAGCCCCCCCTCTGGTACTGCACCGGTGCTGCTTGTATTTTAGCTACCAATTCCCAGTCCCCCTCTTCAGCTGCCAGCTTCTCCATCCTCTGCCAAGAATCCTCAGGCTCATCCTCCAGGTGACATGAACCTTCCCTCCTCTCTCCAGAAGAGGAAACTTGTCCTTGGCAGAGGAGCGGGGCCTTGGGGTGACTGGCCAGGCCCAGTGGTGTGGGCCTCTGGTAGCCAAGATGGCGGCCTTCCGGTTACCGCCCCTCACATTTCCATCTCTGACAGGGTGAGATCCGCAATGGGGCTGAGTTGGAGGGGGTAGGGCAGCGGGAGTAGGCAAGGAAGCGCTGGATCCCAATGCAGGGGTGGTACCTGACGCAGAGCTGGGACCCACACAGGGGGAGGACACGATAAAAGAGCCGGGGGTGGGAGGGAGTTTGACATTGACAACCCCCTCCAGAGGAGGGACTCCATTTTGTGAGCTATCTGAGGGGGATCTAGGGAGGAGAGGTACTGGAGAATGGGTTAGTGTAGAATCCTGGCCAGTGTGATCAGTACAGATGTGGGCAGGGGGTAGAGAAGGAGGGGAGATGGCAGATAGCAGGTGGCTTGTCTGTGCTTTACAGCAGTTTCCATCTCTCACACTTATCTTGGTATCAGTGGGGTCAGGAATGCCAGGGGCAGAACAGAAAGTCTGGGTTGAATATTAGAACTTTGAACCCTTGAGAAAACTCTATAAATCATATGAAAAAGTGGGAAAAATTTTGCAACTCTTCTCACTCCCTGAGTTTTCTAAAAATAGAGACTTTCCCTAACTGAGTCCCAGAATGCTATAAGTTGAACAGAATATACAAAAATGACTGGGAGCTCTTTAAAGAGCCAAGGAACAAACGACTTCAAAATTCCCATAGCAAAAGTCTTCCCCTCTGATAGGAGAACCTCCCTAACTCGAAATTATATATCCCTCTAAGGATTGGATAACTTGTTACGCACAGCTACCCCTGATGTAAAGGGTGGCCCACCCAGAGGACTAAAACCTCACCCAAGGATCCTGCACTGCAGGCGGCTGTGTCCCCATTGATTGCTCTGGTGGCACTGGATGCAGATGTTTCAAAATGTTCCCTGGGCTTCAGTAGCTGAGCCAGCCCTCATCCCTCATACAGCTGGTGGGTGCCGACACTGCATTCAGCAAGCCTTGATAAAACTGATAAAACATTGTATTTTGAGGGCTGCCTCACTTTAATTTGTCATTTTTGTTGTGAGGTAGTATAGTTCCAGTAAATAGGCCCCTGGGCCTGCACAACCCTGCGTCCTCCTGAGATATCATTGCTAGTAAGGAGCTCAGCAGTGCTGAAAGCTGAGGCCTGTCCTTTGTGTTCCCTTTAGGATGGCAGTGGAAGTGCCCTGAGTGCACATTCAGAGGCACCTTCATGGCTTCTCATGCCACGACACCAAAAGTAAATGTGCAAGGTGGCTTCCTTGAACAACATATAGTCCTTTGAAATATCTACAGGCAGTGGTCTGGAAATGCTTTCTGAGCTTGATCCTTGTGATCAGCTGTGAGGGGCTGAGGGCTGCCGTGAGCTCAGTGCTGTGTCCCACTGGGAGCAGCCGCACAGGCTCACGTGCAGAGCAGGCACTGCCAGAGGCGCTGGAGTTCTCACCTGCCCTGCAGCCACCATTGTCAAGGTGCTGTAAACATCAGCTGGTGCTGACTTTGCCCTTGGACCCTTTGGTTTAGTCACTGTGGGGAATTTCTTTCCTGAAGCCCGTGGGATTTTCCCCTGGCAGGTGTGATGGGGATGCTTTGGGAGTGTGGGGCTTTGGGGGCAGCTGGCCGGGCAGCGGCTGAGCTCAGGGCCCTGTTGGGCTCATGGCCACCAGCAGCAGCAGCAGCAGCAGCCCCAGGGCCTGAAGCCCCGTGCCCCCTGCCCAGCACAGGCTGCCCTGTCCCTGCAGCTGTCACCCGAGTGGGGCCCAGGGCCCAGTGGCTGCTGGCAGCAGCAGGAATGCGGGCAGGGTGAGGATGCCCTGGCCTGGCTTTTGTCTCTGGAACAATGCGGGCTCAGGGCAGTGCAGAGCAGGCTGGGAAGCCGAGCCCAGGGCCTTTGGAGGCTGCAAGGCTGCAAGATCTGTCCTTGCAGCAGCCCAGATGCAGGTGGCCCAGTTGCCAAGGCTGTGGTGGCCTTGAGAGCGTGCAGGTGGATTTTGCATGGCTGTGGTCTCCTGGCGGCTCTGGGCCCAGGAGTCCCTGTGTCTTCTGCAGGAAGGGTGGCTGAAGGTTTGCTGGCTGCTTTGGTGGCATGGCTGCAGGGGCCAGTGCTGTGAGAGCCCCCTGTGTGAGAGCTGGTGAGAGAGCTGAACCCTTGGGGACAGTGCTGTGCCCCAGGGCAGGAAGAGCAGCAACACCCAGTGCCAGGAGTGGTGTCAGTGGGAGTCCCTGTGCACTGGGACCCCCAGCCCCGGGGTGGCCTTGCCAGCACCCCCAGGCACCTCCAGCCCTGGGAACGTGGAACAAGTGGAACCCACAAGTGTGCAAAGGGTGCCTGTGCCCAAAGGAATGGCCAAGAGAAGTCAGGTTTTTAAAAGAAACGTGATTTATTTGCCGAAGATCGGCAAACCAAGGATTTACAGAACATGTTTCGTTATAACAATCGTTATAACAACATCAACAGTAATGTACAGGACATATTTACAAGGGATCCGAGGGGCTAACAATCTTCAAAACGTATTTACAGGAAACTTCTAACGTATTCAACATATTTACAGGAAACTTCAAAACTTTCAAACGTATTTACAAATGGATTGGATTGGTGCCATCATGTTCATGAGTCCTGTAAGAAAGGAAGGAGCAGAGCTGTACTCAGCTGCCAGCACTGGGCCCAGCAGGGCTGGCAGCTGGCACCCAGGGGCTGGGCCATGGCCGGCAGGGCTGGCGTGGCCCCAGGCAAGCGCAGGGCAGGCCGGGGCTGGTGCTTGTGGCAGCACAATCCAGGCCCCCTGCGGGCACCGTGTCCCTGAGCGTGCCCATCCAGCCCAGCCCCAGCCTGGCGTCAGGGGACCCAGTGTGTGTGTGGGCAGGGCGTGGGAAGCATCTGCCTGTCTTACCTGTGGGGCACCATCTTCATCCAAGGACCATGGGCTCCTCCTCATCGTTGTCATCAACTTCCATGTCCTCGATGTTTTCATCCGCATCCACCTCCATCTCCTCGATGGTGTCCTCCTCGTCTACTTCCATGTCCTCAACAGGGGAGGACATGGAAGTAGATGAGGAGTCCACCTCCATCATGTCATCCTCATGCAGCGCCAGGTCCACTTCCATTGCCTCCACAGTGTCTCTCTCAGTCTGCAAGGGCCGGCACAATCTCCCAGTGGGCTTCCTGTCCCACACCATCCATTCCCACATGGCTGCAGCCTGCCCAAGCCGGGTGCCCCCTGCCTGGCATGGCACTGTACCTCCATTGGCACCGCAGAGCTCACTGTGCTTGGATTCGCGCTTAAGAGCAGGTGGCAGGAAAAGCCCGGGTAGCAGCAGCAGCTCAGCGCTGAGGGTCAGAGCGCAGAGTGAGCAGCAACTGACCCTTGGCAGCCGATGCAGTGTCTGCTGTGCTCGTTTCCAGGTCCTGGATGTTCCACCTGGAACCCTCTGGGAGCTGTGATGTCACTGAAGATTCAGGGGTGCTGTGCAGTGGCAGATGGGGATGGCAGAATGATCCAATCCTTGAATGGTTTGGCTTGGAAGGGACCCTTAAGGTGATGTGATTCCAAGCTGAGCAAGCTCCCAGCATAACGGGTTACTGCGGCTCCTGTCCCACCAGGCCTTGGATGTTGCTGGGGATGGGGCATCCACAGCCTCTCTGCACAGGTCCCTGTGTCAGGGACAGGCACCCTGAGAGTAAAGAACTTCTTCCCATCCTCAAATCTCTTCCACCTCTTGGGGTTTGATCCCATTCTCCCGTGCCCTTTCAGTATATTTCCTGACCAAGTGTGCTCTCCCACTTCCCTGTGGGTCAGGCTGTTCCTGCAGGGTCACACGTGTGGCTGAACCTGCAGACAGGAGAGAGAGGTCCAAATTCCCAGTCAGAGAAAATGGGGAAAGTGACACAAGAGATGAGAGAATGAGGAAATAAAGGATACATGCACGGCATTGGTTTGTGTGGCCTGTGGGATTCATGCCTTTTATTAGAGGCCAGATTCCCTTGTGCACTCAGTTCCTGTGTTTCAGCCTGTCCACAGCCAGCCTCTTTGAGCGACCTGCACTCCCAGAGCTGGGAGCACGCTTGCTTAAACTGCTGGTGGACAAGGCGAGTGAGGGATCTATGTGTGGAAGTGCAAACACTGTGGATTGCCCTGAAGAGGGTCCAGGTAGTGAGACAAAATGGGGCTGGGCAGACAGTTGGAAAATGGGGGGGAAAAGCAGAGGTGCAATGCAGTAAGCCTTGACCAAAATGGTACAATAGAGGGGAGAACATTCTTGGAGGAGTACATATAAGGAAAATGCAGCAGTTGAACTGGGTGATATCACCAAAACGTGCTGCATTACCATGAGCCTGGAAATGCCCATGGGCGAGACCATTGCATTCAGAGCGATGTCTCTCTTTTACCTTGGTCACTTTGCCCAGAGGTATTACAGCTCCAATGGTAGGCCCCTGGTCCCTCACAACTCCCCCTTTTTGTTGTCTATAAGGAAGGCTTCTGCCACAGAGTTTTGCAGGCATTTAGCAAAAAAGGATAATATAACCCACACAACGATTACAATAAACAAAGTCCACAAAACAGTCTTAACTAAAGATGAAAACCAGCCTTTCGTCACCCAGTGTTTGAAAGTTCCAGTGAACCAGTTGTTGTTGCCTTCCATCTGGACCTTCTTTCCTTGATCTTTCAGCAGCTGGATGCCCTGGTATACTGACTCCCTATGTGACAACAGGGTGAAAAAACAAATGCCTTCAAATGCCTGAGAGGCATGGCCATGGACAAGAAATTGTGGCCTTTCTGTGGAAGCACCCAGCTGACGGCATGCGGCTCAGTGAGGAGCATCCAGTTCTCTGCTGCAGTGGCTACAAACGGCAGCATCCTCTGACTTGGGCTAATTTAGTGTCTGGAGGCTTGGTTGGGCTAAAAGTAAACAGATAAAGAGATTAGAAGGTGAAACTTAAGTTCTGGTCCGACTGAGCTTTGTCTTCTGTAAGCCAAGGGTGTGAACACAGCTTATTAGAAGAATCATATATCAAAGCTAAAATATAGCTTTTACAAATGTAAATTCATATATTCTGGTTAGTGGTGTCTGAGCTATCTTGGTCTTGGTGAGTGTGGTCAATGCTGCTTAGGAGATCTTCTTCTGTCCTTCTCCATCTTCTTTCCCAGGCTGCTGCTGTCACTGTTAAGCTTCAATTCTGTTCTTCTGGTGGTGGCTCTGTTGTTTGCCTCACCGTTCCCAGAAACAGTTTTAATGTATTTTGCTGGGACCCATCTTAGGAGTGTTGCTGTAGAGACAAGGGCATCTCCTCTTCCCCAAGTAATTAATGGGTAGGTGCCCATAAATTGTTTAGATTCAGGTTCTTTGAGCAACACAGGTGGCTTTTCTTTTACTTGGGCTGCAGTTGAATTAGTAAAAATGCCTGATGACTGGGGGAGTTGGCTCCATAAATGAGTTGTTCAAAAAGTTGAGTACATAAAAGGCCTTGGCCAGTCTGTGAATGGAAGATAATATCTGGATTACCCCTCTCAGTTGATCAAGGATCCTTTTGATGGATCAGTTGTCCCTCTCGTCTATGGACTGTCCTGTGGTGGAGTGTGGTATGCCTGTGACATGTTTTATACCCCAGTGGTCAGAAACTTGTTGGAATCAGTGCAAGGTATAAGCAAGTGCATTATCAGTTTTAATTTCCTGTGGAAGTGCTAAGATGGAAAAAACAAAAAAGTAATGTTTTCTAGCATCTTCTGATTTTTCACCAGCATGGGCAGAGGCGAAAATCACACTGGAAAAGACATCGATTTAGAAATGGATGTATTTTAGTCTGCCAAAAGGGGGGTTAATGTGTGATGTCTGATTGCCAGATCTGAAGACTCTCTAGTCCTCTTGGATTGACTCCAGCTCTGAGAGAAGCAAGGCCGTGTTCCTGACAATTTGGGCAGGTGTCTACGAGGGATCTTGTTGGGTCTTAGGCACTTTTGAACATCCTGAGCAGCACAGGAATGTTTTGATAGTAGAATTGGTGTCTGATCCTTGCCTGTCCAAAATCTATCTAAGGCCTATTGCAGTGGTTCAGATGTTTGAAGTAGGCAATTGAGGGGCTCTGGAGTGAGAAGTAAGTATATATTCACAAGGTCTGTTCCTGCAAGGGAGCACAGACGCTCTCTAGCTTTCCTGATTAGTTCTGCAATAACTTTCTGTGGGGTTGGTATTGTTTTAGTAGGTTGGTGTGCTTTGAAAACGGATTCAATTTCTATCAGGGGATCTGAGAAAGTTGTGTCGCATCGATAACAATGTATGGAATATTGGACTTACACCAAGGATTGCCAGGGAGAATGGAAAATTAGGGTGGTATCTGTGTGCCTGTTTAGTTTGAATCACCCAGGAGACCTTTTGTACAGCTGCTTAGGCCTCCGGTATCAGTGATCGGGGGAATCGAGTCCTTCACTGCGTTTTAGGAGCAGCAGGAACAGTGGCGTGAGATCTTCAGTGGTGATTCCAAGCAATGAAACTTACCCAACAGATGCTTCCACAGAGCGTTTGGAGTTCTGGCAGAGTCTTTGGGTTGTCCTTGATGTGCCGTGTTTAGGGTGTGATGGTTCTCTCTTTGCTTTCAGGCCAAGATCCTTCCAGGGGGCTGTCTTTTGGACTTTATCTGCTGCAATGTTAAAACCTTTCTCCTGTACCGCAATGATGACATCTTGTATGGCAACATGCAAAATGATTTGAGCTCCTGCACAAACGACTGTGTCGTCCATGTAATGCAAAATGATAGCATTAGGATGTTCATTATATGGTCCATACAATGAAAAGCGATTAGCATTAGGGCGAGAGAATTTGGACATCAAACCATTGAGAAATATTTGGGCTATTCTTCATTCGTTGAGGCAGTGCATTTCACTGGTACCTCTGTAAAGGTGCTTGTCAATTTAGTGATGGAAAAGGCAAACCAGGAGGGTGTCATTGGGCTGCATGGGGGTGTCAAAAAAGTAGTCATTAAGATCTATATCAACCCTCTGCCAATAACAGGGTAATTATAGGTACAATTGGACTAAACCTCCCTGAAGTAGCCTTCCTTCACATCTCAACCCGTGCAATCTTCAAAGCAATGCTCTTGCTATGCTCAGGCTCCATCAATCACAGCCTAGATGGCGAACAAGGTATCCAAAACATAGGAGGACTCCAAAAGATGCTACCCACAACTACGGCATGGTGCACCATCGGCAATCTCGAGGTATCATGGAGGCTGAGGGCAGGCTGGACTGGAGGGGACCCATGTCCTCAATGACCTCGTTGATTTTCCTGAGGTCCTGCAGGAGCCGCCTCTTGTCTTTGCCAGGCTTTCATATGATAATGACAGGCACATTGCAGGGGCTAGTAGATGGTACAATGTGGCCCACAGGCAGCTGCTCCTGCACGTGGGACTGCAGGGCCTTTAACTTTCTGCCTGGGAGGGGCCACTGATCCACTCATATGGGGTCGTTGGTCTTCCAGGTTGACTGAAGTGTGGCGTGCTGCTCTGTGGCCCCGTCTAGAAATCCAGAGGTGTAGATAGGATCTCTAGCCTTGTTTTCGCTTTGGGAGATGAGGCCTTTCCACAAATTGTTATTGGTGCCTGGGTGATGAATGATCTTACTCTAGCAACTGTACCCTCAGGACCTTCCATGCAGATGGTACCTTGACTCCAGAAGCTGGTAGTGGCTCCCCTGGTAGTGAATAATTCTCCCAGCCGCTGGAACCAGGGGCCATTCTTTTAACCACTCAGAGATGGAAATTATGGTGACATCAGGTCTTGTATCTAATAGTCCTGAAATACATCGCTATCTCCCTTTTCCTGACAAAGCACACTTTAGAATGGGTCTATTTGGGCCCGTAATCTGGTCCACAACACCATTGGATCAGTGATGTGGTGATCATGTCAAGTAGGAGGTTGGCTCTGGCTATAACTGTCCCTTTAGGAATGAAAAGGGGAGAGTCTAAGCATAGAGCCTGGACAGTTGTCTCCTGCAAAGATGTCAAGGCGAGTACCTCAGGTAGTAGAGTGAGTGTCTCCATCCCTTCCCTGGTGTTGGTTAAAATCAAAATGTCTCTGGCCTGTTCTTCAGGCCTGTATTTGCTGTCGGAATATGGTGAACACAAATATCGTGGATTGGAATTGAAAAGGCCCCTACCAGCTGCCTTTAGGTTCCAGGGCAGAGCTGTCTTCTGTCGAGTTTTCTGCAGTGATCGAGCTGTCCCGCTGGATCTGAGAAGGTCGCTGTGCTGGTTCTCCACGATGTTGGGGAGAGTAGGGCGGAACGGCCTCGCATTTGGTGTCATTGCGCGGGGCCTTTCTGTGTCTGTGTGGGGTTTCCCACAGGCCACCGGTTTTTCTGGTGTTGGAAAGCGTGTGGACAAGGGGGGCAGTGAGGACAGTGGTTGTGACACCTAGAAGGTCGCTGCTAACAGTCTGTATTTTTACGATTCTGTCAAAAATGCCTCATCTCCCCATCTCCCCCGTTTTAAATCAAGGTCCTTTTTCATGTGTATGTCAGGGAATAGCATGGGAGGCTACTAGCACCTCTTCTACACCCTGACTGGTAGCCTTATGTAGGCTGGCATCACGGTGTATGGTTGCCCTAAGGGTGCATGCCTCGACCATTTGTGCAATGGTAGGCTTTGGGGTGAGGGGTAGAGAGGGTAATATGTCTTTTCAGGTGTTGTTAAGATTTGTTTCAGCAAGGGTAGGAAGTAGTACCTTCCTGACTTGTGGATGTTCAACTTGCGTCTCTATTGCTTGTGTAAGGTGGTCACTAAATTTTATAAAGTATTCCCAGGTCTCTGCAGATTGTCTGTGAAATCTAGAGTAGGTGTTCCTCCATTGGGTGTCTGCATGAGAGCTGTCTTTTCAGCACTTTTATCTCTTCTAACAGAGCTCAGGGAAGGTGTCTTGCATGGTTCTCAGGTTTAATGAAATATTCCTCCCTGGCTAGATGGACTAGTGTTAGGTGTGCCCGCCTTTCTTCTCTAGCATAGTCTTTTAATAGTTGTTGTATTAGATTTTTCCCCATTCCTTCTCACAGGACAAATTCAGTGGAGAGAGTAGGATGTGCATAAAATGGCGCAGATCGTGAGCCCCATTACATGTGCAGCAAAGACGCCATTTAAGAAATTATTAAAATAATGTGAGCCCCTCCCATGGTCTTTTGCTGCTTTATAAAGGTCTTTTATCTCCCGTGTGTGACAGCTTCCCATCAGGGGTTAGCCCCCCTCTGGTACTGCACCGGTGCTGCTTGCATTTTAGCTACCAATTCCCAGTCCCCCTCTTCAGCTGCCAGCTTCTCCATCTTCTGCCAAGAATCCTCAGGCTCATCCTCCAGGTGACATGAACCTGCCCTCTCTTCTCCAGAAGAGGAAACTTGTCCTTTGGCAGAGGAGCGGGGCCTTGGGGTGACTGGCCAGGCACGGTGGTGTGGGCCTCTGGTAGCCAAGATGGCGGCCTTCCGGTTACCGCCCCTCACATTTCCATCTCTGACAGGGTGGGATCCGCAACGGGGCTGAGTTGGAGGGGGTAGGGCAGCGGGAGTAGGCAAGGAAGCGCTGGATCCCAATGCAGGGGTGGTACCTGACGCAGAGCTGGGACCCACACAGGGGGAGGACACAATAAAAGAGCCGGGGGTGGGAGGGATTTTGACATTGACAACCCCCTCCAGAGGAGGGACTCCATTTTGTGAGCTATCTGAGGGGGATCCAGGGAGGAGAGGTACTGGAGAATGGGTTAGTGTAGAATCCTGGCCAGTGTGATCAGTACAGACGTGGGCAGGGGGTAGAGAAGGAAGGGAGATGGCAGATAGCAGGTGGCTTGTCTGTGCTTTACAGCAGTTTCCGTCTCTCATCCTTATCTTGGTATCAGTGGGGTCAGGAATGCCAGGGGCAGAACAGAAAGTCTGGGTTGAATATTAGAACTTTGAACCCTTGAGAAAACTCTATAAATCATATGAAAAAGTGGGAAAAATTTTGCAACTCTTCTCACTCCCTGAGTTTTCTAAAAATAGAGACTTTCCCTAACTAAGTCCCAGAATGCTATAAGTTGAACAGAATATACAAAAATGACTGGGAACTCTTTAAAGAGCCAATGAACAAATGACTTCAAACTTCCCATAGCAAAAGTCTTCCCCTCTAAAAGGAGAACCTCCCTAACTCGAAATTATATATCCCTCTAAGGACTGGATAACTTGTTACGCAGAGCTACCCCTGATGTAAAGGGTGGCCCACCCAGAGGACTAAAACCTCACCCAAGGATCCTGCACTGCAGGCGGCTGTGTCCCCATTGATTGCTCTGGTGGCGCTGGATGCAGATGTTTCAAAATGTCCCCTGGGCTTCAGTAGCTGAGCCAGCCCCCATCCCTCGTACTGGTGGTGGGTGGCGACACTGCATTCAGCAAGCCTTGATAAAACTGATAAAACATTGTATTTTGAGGGCTGTCTCACTTTAATTTGTCATTTTTGTCGTGAGGTAGTATAGTTCCAGTAAATAGGCCCCTGGGCCTGCACAACCCTACGTCCTCCGGAGATATCATTGCTAGTAAGGAGCTCAGCAGTGCTGAAAGCTGAGGCCTGTCCTTTGTGTTCCCTTTAGGATGGCAGTGGAAGTGCCCTGAGTGCACATTCAGAGGCACCTTCATGGCTTCTCATGCCACAACACCAAAAGTAAATGTGCAAGGTGGCTTCCTTGAATGACATGTAGTCCTTTGAAATATCTGCAGGCAGTGGTCTGAACCTGCTTTCTGAGCCTGCTGGTTGGGATCAGCTGTGAGGGGCTGAGGGCTGCCGTGAGCTCAGTGCTGTGTCCCACTGGGAGCAGCCGCATAGGCTCACGTGCAGAGCAGGCACTGCCAGAGGCCCTGGAGATCTCACCTGCCCTGCAGCCACCATTGTCAAGGTGCTGTAAACATCAGCTGGTGCTGACTTTGCCCTTGGACCCTTTGGTTTAGTCACTGTGGGGAATTTCTTTCCTGAAGCCCGTGGGATTTGACCCTGGCAGGTGTGATGGGGATGCTTTGGGAGTGTGGGGCTTTGGGGGCAGGTGGCCGGGCAGGGGCTGAGCTCGGGGCCCTGTTGGGCTCATGGCCACCAGCAGCAGCAGCAGCAGCCGCCCCAGGGCCCGAAGCCCCGTGCCCCCTGCCCAGCACAGGCTGCCCTGTCCCTGCAGCTGTCACCCGAGTGGGGCCCAGGGCCCAGTGGCCGCTGGCAGCAGCAGGAATGCGGGCAGGGTGAGGATGCCCTGGCTTGGCTTTTGTCTCTGGAACAATGCGGGCTCAGGGCAGTGCAGAGCAGGCTGGGAAGCCGAGCCCAGGGCCTTTGGAGGCTGCAAGGCTGCAAGATCTGTCCTTGCAGCAGCCCAGATACAGGTGGCCCAGTTGCCAAGGCTGTGGTGGCCTTGAGAGCGTGCAGGATTTTGCATGGCTGTGGTCTCCTGGTGGCTCTGGGCCCAGGAGTCCCTGTGTCTTCTTCAGGAAGGGTGGCTGAAGGTTTGCTGGCTGCTTTGGTGGCATGGCTGCTGGGGCCAGTGCTGTGAGAGCCGCCTGTGTG
This sequence comes from Ammospiza nelsoni, assembly GCF_027579445.1. Lineage (NCBI taxonomy): Eukaryota > Metazoa > Chordata > Aves > Passeriformes > Passerellidae > Ammospiza > Ammospiza nelsoni. Next base: position 2,127,659 of record NC_080648.1, on the reverse strand, counting down.
AGAGCTGGTGAGAGAGCTGAACCCTTGGGGACAGCGCTGTGCCCCAGGGCAGGAAGAGCAGCAACACCCAGTGCCAGGAGTGGTGTCAGTGGGAGTCCCTGTGCACAGGGACCCCCAGCCCCGGGGTGGCCTTGCCGGCACCCCCAGGGACCTCCAGCCCTGGGAACGTGGAACAAGTGGAACCCACAAGTGCCCAAAGGGTGCCTGTGCCCAAAGGAATGGCCAAGAGAAGTCAGGTTTTTAAAAGAAACGTGATTTATTTGCCGAAGATCGGCAAACCAAGGATTTACAGAACATGTTTCGTTATAACAATCGTTATAACAACATCAACAGTAATGTACAGGACATATTTACAAGGGATCCGAGGGGCTAACAATCTTCAAAACGTATTTACAGGAAACTTCTAACGTATTCAACATATTTACAGGTAACTTCAAAACTTTCAAACGTATTTACAAATGGATTGGATTGGTGCCATCATGTTCATGAGTCCTGTAAGAAAGGAAGGAGCAGAGCTGTACTCAGCTGCCAGCACTGGGCCCAGCAGGGCTGGCAGCTGGCACCCAGGGGCTGGGCCATGGCCGGCAGGGCTGGCGTGGCCCCAGGCAAGCGCAGGGCAGGCCGGGGCTGGTGCTTGTGGCAGCACAATCCAGGCCCCCTGCGGGCACCGTGTCCCTGAGCGGGCCCATCCAGCCCAGCCCCAGCCTGGCGTCAGGAGACCCAGTGTGTGTGTGGGCAGGGCGTGGGAAGCATCTGCCTGTCTTACCTGTGGGGCACCATTTTCATCCAAGGACCATGGGCTCCTCCTCATCATTGTCATCAACTTCCATGTCCTCGATGTTTTCATCCGCATCCACCTCCATCTCCTCGATGGTGTCCTCCTCGTCTACTTCCATGTCCTCAACAGGGGAGGACATGGAAGTAGATGAGGAGTCCACCTCCATCATGTCATCCTCATGCAGCGCCAGGTCCACTTCCATTGCCTCCACAGTGTCTCTCTCAGTCTGCAAGTGGCAGCACAATCTCCCAGTGGGCTTCCTGTCCCACACCATCCATTCCCACATGGCTGCAGCCTGCCCAAGCCGGGTGCCCCCTGCCTGGCATGGCACTGTACCTCCATTGGCACAGGAGAGCTCACTGTGCTTGGATTCGCGCTCCAGAGCAGGTGGCAGGAAAAGCCCGGGTAGCAGCAGCAGCTCAGCGCTGAGGGTCAGAGCGCAGAGTGAGCAGCAACTGACCCTTGGCAGTCGATGCAGTGTCTGCTGTGCTCGTTTCCAGGTCCTGGATGTTCCACCTGGAACCCTCTGGGAGCTGTGATGTCACTGAAGATTCAGGGGTGCTGTGCAGTGGCAGATGGGGATGGCAGAATGATCCAATCCTTGAATGGTTTGGCTTGGAAGGGACCCTTAAGGTGATGTGATTCCAAGCTGAGCAAGCTCCCAGCATAACGGGTTACTGCGGCCCCTGTCCCACCTGGCCTTGGATGTTGCTGGGGATGGGGCATCCACAGCCTCTCTGCACAGGTCCCTGTGTCAGGGACAGGCACCCTGAGAGTAAAGAACTTCTTCCCATCCTCAAATCTCTTCCACCTCTTGCGGTTTGATCCCATTCTCCCGTGCCCTTTCAGTATATTTCCTGACCAAGTGTGCTCTCCCACTTCCCTGTGGGTCAGGGTGTTCCTGCAGGGTCACACGTGTGGCTGAACCTGCAGACAGGAGAGAGAGGTCCAAATTCCCAGTCAGAGAAAATGGGGAAAGTGACACAAGAGATGAGAGAATGAGGAAATAAAGGATACATGCACGGCATTGGTTTGTGTGGCCTGTGGGATTCATGCCTTTTATTAGAGGCCAGGTTCCCTTGTGCACTCAGTTCCTGTGTTTCAGCCTGTCCACAGCCAGCCTCTTTGAGCAACCTGCACTCCCAGAGCTGGGAGCACGCTTGCTTAAACTGCTGGTGGACAAGGCGAGTGAGGGATCTATGTGTGGAAGTGCAAACACTGTGGATTGCCCTGAAGAGGGTCCAGGTAGTGAGACAAAATGGGGCTGGGCAGACAGTTGGAAAATGGGGGAGAAAAGCAGAGGTGCAATGCAGTAAGCCTCGACCAAAATGGTACAATAGAGGGGAGAACATTCTTGGAGGAGTACATATAAGGAAAATGCAGCAGTTGAACTGGGTGATATCACCAAAACGTGCTGCATTACCATGAGCCTGGAAATGCCCTTGGGCGAGACCATTGCATTCAGAGCGATGTCTCTCTTTTACCTTGGTCACTTTGCCCAGAGGTATTACAGCTCCAATGGTAGGCCCCTGGTCCCTCACAACTCCCCCTTTTTGTTGTCTATATGGAAGGCTTCTGCCACAGAGTTTTGCAGGCATTTAGCAAAAAAGGATAATATAACCCACACAATGATTACAATAAAAAAAAGTCCAGAAAACAGTCTTAACTAAAGATGAAAACCAGCCTTTCGTCACCCAGTGTTTGAAAGTTCCAGTGAACCAGTTGTTGTTGCCTTCCATCTGGACCTTCTTTCCTTGATCTTTCAGCAGCTGGATGCCCTGGTATACTGACTCCCTATGTGACAACAGGTTGAAAAAACACATGCCTTCAAATGCCTGAGAGGCATGGCCATGGACAAGAAATTGTGGCTTGTCTGTGGAAGCACTCAGCTGACGGCATGCGGCTCAGTGAGGAGCATCCAGTTCTCTGCTGCAGCGGCTACAAACGGCAGCATCCTCTGACTTGGGCTAATTTAGTGTCTGGAGGCTTGGTTGGGCTAAAAGTAAACAGATAAAGAGATTAGAAGATGAAACTTAAGTTGTGTTCCCACTAAACTTTCTCTTCTGTAAGCCAAGGGTGTGAACACAGCTTATTAGAAGAATCATATATCAATGCTAAAATATAGCTTTTACAAATGTAAATTCATATATCCTGGTTAGTGGTGTCTGAGCTATCTTGGTCTTGGTGAGTGTGGTCAATGCTGCTTAGGAGATCTTCTGTCCTTCTCCATCTTCTTTCCCAGGCTGCTGCTGTCACTCTTAAGTTTCAATTCTGTTCTTCTGAAGGTGGCTCTGGTGTTTGCCTCACCGTTCCCAGAAACAGTTTTAATGTATTTTGCTGGGACCCATCTTGAGAGTGTTGCTGTAGAGACAAGGGCATCTTCTCTTCCCCAAGTAATTAATGGGTAGGTGCCCATAAATTGTTTAGATTCAGGTTCTTTGAGCAACACAGGTGGCTTTTCTTTTACTTGGGCTGCAGTTGAATTAGTAAAATGCCTGATGACTGGGGGAGTTGGCTCCATAAATGAGTTGTTCAAAAAGTTGAGTACATAAAAGGCCTTAACCAGTCTGTGAATGGAAGATAATATCTGGACTACCCCTCTCAGTTGATCAAGGATCCTTTTGATGGATCAGTTGTCCCTCTCGTCTATGGACTGTCCTGTGGTGGAGTGTGGTATGCCTGTGACATGTTCTATACCCCAGTGGTCAGAAACTTGTTGGAATCAGTGCAAGGTATAAGCAAGTGCATTATCAGTTTTAATTTCCTGTGGAAGTGCTAAGGTGGAAAAAACAAAAAAGTAATGTTTTATAGCATCTTCTGATTTTTCACCAGCATGGGCAGAGGCGAAAATCACACTGGAAAAGACATCCATTTAGAAGTGGATGTATTTTAGTCTGCCAAAAGGGTGGTTAATGTGTGATGTCTGATTGCAGGATCTGAAGACTCTCTAGTCCTCTTGGATTGACTCCAGCTCTGAGAGAAGCAAGGCCGTGTTCCTGACAATTTGGGAAGGTGGCTTCGAGGGTTCTTGCTGGGTCTTAGGCAGTTTTGAACATCCTGAGCAGCACAGGAATGTTTTGATGGTAGAATTGGTGTCTGATCCTTGCCTGTCCAAAATCTATCTAAGGCCTATTGCAGTGGTTCAGATGTTTGAAGTAGGCAATTGAGGGGCTCTGGAGTGAGAAGTAAGCATATATTCACAAGGTCTGTTCCTGCAAGGGAGCACAGACGCTCTCTAGCTTTCCTGATTAGTTCTGCAATAACTTTCTGTGGGGTTGGTATTGTTTTAGTAGGTTGGTGTGCTTTGAAAACGGATTCAATTTCTATCAGGGGATCTGAGAAAGTTGCGTCGCATTTATAACAGTGTATGGAATATTGGACTTACACCAAGGATTGCCATGGAGTATGGAAAGTTAGGGTGGTGTCTGTGTGCCTGTTTAGTTTGAATCACCCAGGAGACCTTTTGTACAGCTGCTTAGGCCTCCGTTATCAGTGATCGGGGGAATCGAGTCCTTCACTGCGTTTTAGGAGCAGCAGGAACAGTGGCGTGAGATCTTCAGTGGTGATTCCAAGCAATGAAACTTACCCAACAGATGCTTCCACAGAGCGTTTGGAGTTCTGGCAGAGTCTTTGGGTTGTCCTTGATGTGCCGTGTTTAGGGTGTGATGGTTCTCTCTTTGCTTTCAGGCCAAGATCCTTCCAGGGGGCTGTCTTTTGGACTTTATCTGCTGCAATGTTAAAACCTTTCTCCTGTACCGCAATGATGACATCTTGTACGGCAACATGCAAAATGATTTGAGCTCCTGCACAAACGACTGTGTCGTCCATGTAATGAAAAATGATAGCATTAGGATGTTCATTATATGGTCCATATAATGAAAAGCGATTAGCATTAGGGCCAGAGAATTTGGACATCAAGCCATTGAGAAATATTTGGGCTACTCTTCATTCGTTGAGGCAGTGCATTTCACTGGTACCTCTGTAAAGGTGCTTGTCAATTTAGTGATGGAAAAGGCAAACCAGGAGGGTGTCATTGGGCTGCAAGGGGCTGTCAAAAAAGGAGTCATTAAGATCTATATCAACCATCTGCCAATAACAGGGTAATCATAGGTACAATTGGACTAAACCTCCCTGAAGTAGCCTTCCTTCACATCTCAACCCATGCAATCTTCAAAGCAATGCTCTTGCTATGCTCAGGCTGTATCAATCACAGCCTAGATGGCGAACAAGATATCCAAAACATAGGAGGACTCCAAAAGATGCTACCCACAACTACGGCATGGTGCACCATCGGCAATCTCGAGGTATCGTGGAGGCTGAGGGCAGGCTGGACTGGAGGGGACCCATGTCCTCAATGACCTCGTTGATTTTCCTGAGGTCCTGCAGGAGCCGCCTCTTGTCTTTGCCAGGCTTTCATATGATAATGACAGGCACATTGCAGGGGCTAGTAGATGGTACAATGTGGCCCACAGGCAGCTGCTCCTGCACGTGGGACTGCAGGGCCTTTAACTTTCTGCCTGGGAGGGGCCACTGATCCACTCATATGAGGTCGTTGGTCTTCCAGGTTGACTGAAGTGTGGCGCTGCTCTGTGGCCCCGTCTAGAAATCCAGAGGTGTAGATAGGATCTCTAGCCTTGTTTTCGCTTTGGGAGATGAGGCCTTTCCACAAATTGTTATTGGTGCCTGGGTGATGAATGATCTTACTGTAGCAACTGTGCCCTCAGGACCTTCCATGCAGATGGTACCTTGACTCCAGAAGCTGGTAGCGGCTCCCCTGGTAGTGCATAATTCTCCCAGCCCCTGGAACCAGGGGCCATTCTTTTAACCACTCAGAGATGGAAATTATGGTGACATCAGGTCTTGTATCTGATAGTCCTGAAATACATCGCTATCTCCCTTTTCCTGACAAAGCACACTTTAGAATGGGTCTATTTTGGCCCCTAATCTGTACTCACAACACCATTGGATCAGTGATGTGGTGATCATGTCAAGTAGGAGGTTGGCTCTGGCTATAACTGTCCCTTTAGGAATGAAAAGGGGAGAGTCTAAGCATAGAGCCTGGACAGTTGTCTCTTGCAAAGATGTCAAGGCGAGTACCTCAGGTAGTAGAGTGAGTGTCTCCATCCATTCCCTGGTGTTGGTTTAAATCAAAATGTCTCTGGCCTGTTCTTCAGGCCTGTATTTGCTGTCGGAATATGGTGAACATAAATATCGTGGATTGGAATTGAAAAGGCCCCTACCAGCTGCCTTTAGGATCCAGGGCAGAGCTGTCTTCTGTCGAGTTTTCTGCAGTGATCGAGCTGTCCCGCTGGATCTGAGAAGGTCGCTGTGCTGGTTCACCACGATGGGGAGAGTGGGGTGGAATGGCCTCGCGTTTGGTGTCATTGCGCGGGGCCTTTCTGTGTCTGTGTGGGGTTTCCCGCAGGCCACCGGTTTTGCTGGTGTTGGAAAGCGTGTGGACAAGGAGGGCAGTGAGGGCAGTGGCTGTGACACATAGAAGGTCCCCGGTAATAGTCTGTATTTTTCAAATTCTGTTGAAAATGTCCCATCTCCCTACACTTAAAGCCAGGTCCTTTTTCATGTGTATGTCAGGGAATAACCTGGGAGGCTACTAGCACCTCTACTACACCCTGATTGGTTGCCATAGCTAGGTGGCATCACGGTGTAAGGATGCTGTAAGTGTGCATGCCTTGAGCATTTGTGCAATGGTAGGGTTTGGGCTAAGGAGTAGAGAAGGTAAAATGTCTTTACAGGTGTTGTTAGCATTGGTTTCAGCAAGTTTAGGAGGCAGTACCTTCCTGGCTTTTGGATGTTCAACTTTCTTCTCTATTGCTTGTGGAAGGTGGTCAATAAATTTTTGAAAGGATTGCCCAGGTCCCTGGAGAATGTCTGTGAAATCTAGAGTAGGTGATTCTCCATTGGGTGTCTGCATGAGAACTGTCTTTTCAGCACTTTTATCTCTTCTAACAGAGCTCAGGGAAGGTCTATTGAATGAGATTTAGTGAAATCTTCCTCCCTAGATGGACTAGTGTTAGATGTGCCTGCCTGTCTTCTCTAGCATAGTCTTTTAATAGCTGTTGTATTAGTTTTTCCCCCATTCCTACCCACTGAATCAATTCAGTGGGAGAAAGTCGGATGTGCATAAAATGGCGCAGATCGTGAGCCCCATTACATGTGCAGCAAAGATGGCATTTAACAAATGATTAAAATGTGGTGATCCCCTCCCATGGTGTTTCGCTGCTTTATAAAGATCTTTCATCTCCCGTGTGTGACAGCTTCCCATCAGGGGTTAGCCCCCCCTCTGGTACTGCACCGGTGCTGCTTGTATTTTAGCTACCAATTCCCAGTCCCCCTCTTCAGCTGCCAGCTTCTCCATCCTCTGCCAAGAATCCTCAGGCTCATCCTCCAGGTGACATGAACCTTCCCTCCTCTCTCCAGAAGAGGAAACTTGTACTTTGGCAGAGGAGCGGGGCCTTGGGGTGACTGGCCAGGCCCGGTGGTGTGGGCCTCTGGTAGCCAAGATGGCGGCCTTCCGGTTACCGCCCCTCACATTTCCATCTCTGACAGGGTGGGATCCGCAACGGGGCTGAGTTGGAGGGGGTAGCGCAGCGGGAGTAGGCAAGGAAGCGCTGGATCCCAATGCAGGGGTGGTACCTGACGCAGAGCTGGGACCCACACAGGGGGAGGACACGATAAAAGAGCCGGGGGTGGGAGGGATTTTGACATTGACAACCCCCTCCAGAGGAGGGACTCCATTTTGTGAGCTATCTGAGGGGGATCTAGGGAGGAGAGGTACTGGAGAATGGGTTAGTGTAGAATCCTGGCCAGTGTGATCAGTACAGACGTGGGCAGGGGGTAGAGAAGGAAGGGAGATGGCAGATAGCAGGTGGCTTGTCTGTGCTTTACAGCAGTTTCCATCTCTCACACTTATCTTGGTATCAGTGGGATCAGGAATGCCAGGGGCAGAACAGAAAGTCTGGGTTGAATATTAGAACTTTGAACCCTTCAGAAAACTCTATAAATCATATGAAAAAGTGGGAAAAATTTTGCAACTCTTCTCACTCCCTGAGTTTTCTAAAAATAGAGACTTTCCCTAACTCAGTCCCAGAATGCTATAAGTTGAACAGAATACACAAAAATGACTGGGAACTCTTTAAAGAGCCGAGGAACAAACGACTTCAAACTTGCCATAGCAAAAGTCTTCCCCTCTAAAAGGAGAACCTCCCTAACTCGAAATTATGTATCCCTCTAAGGATTGGATAACTTGTTACGCAGAGCTACCCCTGATGTAAAGGGTGGCCCACCCAGAGGACTAAAACATCACCCAAGGATCCTGCACTGCAGGCGGCTGTGTCCCCATTGATTGCTCTGGTGGCACTGGATGCAGATGTTTCAAAATGTTCCCTGGGCTTCAGTAGCTGAGCCAGCCCTCATCCCTCATACAGCTGGTGGGTGCCGACACTGCATTCAGCAAGCCTTGATAAAACTGATAAAACATTGTATTTTGAGGGCTGTCTCACTTTAATTTGTCATTTTTGTTGTGAGGTAGTATAGTTCCAGTAAATAGGCCCCTGGGCCTGCACAACCCTGTGTCCTCCTGAGATATCATTGCTAGTAAGGAGCTCAGCAGTGCTGAAAGCTGAGGCCTGTCCTTTGTGTTCCCTTTAGGATGGCAGTGGAAGTGCCCTGAGTGCACATTCAGAGGCACCTTCATGGCTTCTCATGCCACAACACCAAAAGTAAATGTGCAAGGTGGCTTCCTTGAACAACATGTAGTCCTTTGAAATATCTACAGGCAGTGGTCTGGAAATGCTTTCTGAGCCTGCTGGTTGGGATCAGCTGTGAGGGGCTGAGGGCTGCCGTGAGCTCAGTGCTGTGTCCCACTGGGAGCAGCCGCACAGGCTCACGTGCAGAGCAGGCACTGCCAGAGGCCCTGGAGTTCTCACCTGCCCTGCAGCCACCATTGTCAAGGTGCTGTAAACATCAGCTGGTGCTGACTTTGCCCTTGGACCCTTTGGTTTAGTCACTGTGGGGAATTTCTTTCCTGAAGCCCGTGGGATTTGACCCTGGCAGGTGTGATGGGGATGCTTTGGGAGTGTGGGGCTTTGGGGGCAGCTGGCCGGGCAGGGGCTGAGCTCGGGGCCCTGTTGGGCTCATGGCCACCAGCAGCAGCAGCAGCAGCAGCCCCAGGGCCCGAAGCCCCGTGCCCCCTGCCCAGCACAGGCTGCCCTGTCCCTGCAGCTGTCACCCGAGTGGGGCCCAGGGCCCAGTGGCCGCTGGCAGCAGCAGGAATGCGGGCAGGGTGAGGATGCCCTGGCTTGGCTTTTGTCTCTGGAACAATGCGGGCTCAGGGCAGTGCAGAGCAGGCTGGGAAGCCGAGCCCAGGGCCTTTGGAGGCTGCAAGGCTGCAAGATCTGTCCTTGCAGCAGCCCAGATACAGGTGGCCCAGTTGCCAAGGCTGTGGTGGCCTTGAGAGCGTGCAGGATTTTGCATGGCTGTGGTCTCCTGGTGGCTCTGGGCCCAGGAGTCCCTGTGTCTTCTTCAGGAAGGGTGGCTGAAGGTTTGCTGGCTGCTTTGGTGGCATGGCTGCAGGGGCCAGTGCTGTGAGAGCCGCCTGTGTGAGAGCTGGTGAGAGAGCTGAACCCTTGGGGACAGCGCTGTGCCCCAGGGCAGGAAGAGCAGCAACACCCAGTGCCAGGAGTGGTGTCAGTGGGAGTCCCTGTGCACTGGGACCCCCAGCCCCGGGGTGGCCTTGCCAGCACCCCCAGGGACCTCCAGCCCTGGGAACGTGGAACAAGTGGAACCCACAAGTGCCCAAAGGGTGCCTGTGCCCAAAGGAATGGCCAAGAGAAGTCAGGTTTTTAAAAGAAACGTGATTTATTTGCCGAAGATCGGCAAACCAAGGATTTACAGAACATGTTTCGTTATAACAATCGTTATAACAACATCAACAGTAATGTACAGGACATATTTACAAGGGATCCGAGGGGCTAACAATCTTCAAAACGTATTTACAGGAAACTTCGAACGTATTCAACATATTTACAGGAAACTTCAAAACTTTCAAACGTATTTACAAATGGATTGGATTGGTGCCATCATGTTCATGAGTCCTGTAAGAAAGGAAGGAGCAGAGCTGTACTCAGCTGCCAGCACTGGGCCCAGCAGGGCTGGCAGCTGGCACCCAGGGGCTGGGCCGGGGCCGGCAGGGCTGGCGTGGCCCCAGGCAAGCGCAGGGCAGGCCGGGGCTGGTGCTTGTGGCAGCACAATCCAGGCCCCCTGCGGGCACCGTGTCCCTGAGCGGGCCCATCCAGCCCAGCCCCAGCCTGGCGTCAGGGGACCCAGTGTGTGTGTGGGCAGGGCGTGGGAAGCATCTGCCTGTCTTACCTGTGGGGCACCATCTTCATCCAAGGACCATGGGCTCCTCCTCATCATTGTCATCAACTTCCATGTCCTCGATGTTTTCATCCGCATCCACCTCCATCTCCTCGATGGTGTCCTCCTCGTCTACTTCCATGTCCTCAACAGGGGAGGACATGGAAGTAGATGAGGAGTCCACCTCCATCATGTCATCCTCATCCAGCGCCAGGTCCACTTCCATTGCCTCCACAGTGTCTCTCTCAGTCTGCAAGTGGCAGCACAATCTCCCAGTGGGCTTCCTGTCCCACACCATCCATTCCCACATGGCTGCAGCCTGCCCAAGCCGGGTGCCCCCTGCCTGGCATGGCACTGTACCTCCATTGGCACAGGAGAGCTCACTGTGCTTGGATTCGCGCTCCAGAGCAGGTGGCAGGAAAAGCCCGGGTAGGAGCAGCAGCTCAGCGCTGAGGGTCAGAGCGCAGAGTGAGCAGCAACTGACCCTTGGCAGCCGATGCAGTGTCTGCTGTGCTCGTTTCCAGGTCCTGGATGTTCCACCTGGAACCCTCTGGGAGCTGTGATGTCACTGAAGATTCAGGGGTGCTGTGCAGTGGCAGATGGGGATGGCAGAATGATCCAATCCTTGAATGGTTTGGCTTGGAAGGGACCCTTAAGGTGATGTGATTCCAAGCTGAGCAAGCTCCCAGCATAACGGGTTACTGCGGCCACTGTCCCACCTGGCCTTGGATGTTGCTGGGGATGGGGCATCCACAGCCTCTCTGCACAGGTCCCTGTGTCAGGGACAGGCACCCTGAGAGTAAAGAACTTCTTCCCATCCTCAAATCTCTTCCACCTCTTGGGGTTTGATCCCATTCTCCCGTGCCCTTTCAGTATATTTCCTGACCAAGTGTGCTCTCCCACTTCCCTGTGGGTCAGGGTGTTCCTGCAGGGTCACACGTGTGGCTGAACCTGCAGACAGGAGAGAGAGGTCCAAATTCCCAGTCAGAGAAAATGGGGAAAGTGACACAAGAGATGAGAGAATGAGGAAATAAAGGATACATGCACGGCATTGGTTTGTGTGGCCTGTGGGTTTCATGCCTTTTATTAGAGGCCAGGTTCCCTTGTGCACTCAGTTCCTGTGTTTCAGCCTGTCCACAGCCAGCCTCTTTGAGCAACCTGCACTCCCAGAGCTGGGAGCACGCTTGCTTAAACTGCTGGTGGACAAGGCGAGTGAGGGATCTATGTGTGGAAGTGCAAACACTGTGGATTGCCCTGAAGAGGGTCCAGGTAGTGAGACAAAATGGGGCTGGGCAGACAGTTGGAAAATGGGGGAGAAAAGCAGAGGTGCAATGCAGTAAGCCTCGACCAAAATGGTACAATAGAGGGGAGAACATTCTTGGAGGAGTACATATAAGGAAAATGCAGCAGTTGAACTGGGTGATATCACCAAAACGTGCTGCATTACCATGAGCCTGGAAATGCCCTTGGGCGAGACCATTGCATTCAGAGCGATGTCTCTCTTTTACCTTGGTCACTTTGCCCAGAGGTATTACAGCTCCAATGGTAGGCCCCTGGTCCCTCACAACTCCCCCTTTTTGTTGTCTATATGGAAGGCTTCTGCCACAGAATTTTGCAGGCATTTAGCAAAAAAGGATAATATAACCCACACAATGATTACAATAAAAAAAAGTCCACAAAACAGTCTTAACTAAAGATGAAAACCAGGCTTTCATCACCCAATGTTTGAAAGTTCCAGTGAACCAGTTGTTGTTGCCTTCCATCTGGACCTTCTTTCCTTGATCTTTCAGCAGCTGGATGCCCTGGTATACTGACTCCCTATGTGACAAGAGGTTGAAAAAACACATGCCTTCAAATGCCTGAGAGGCATGGCCATGGACAAGAAATTGTGGCCTTTCTGTGGAAGCACCCAGCTGACGGCATGCGGCTCAGTGAGGAGCATCCAGTTCTCTGCTGCAGCGGCTACAAACGGCAGCATCCTCTGACTTGGGCTAATTTAGTGTCTGGAGGCTTGGTTGGGCTAAAAGTAAACAGATAAAGAGATTAGAAGGTGAAACATAAGGTCTGGTCCGACTGAGCTTTGTCTTCTGTAAGCCAAGGGTGTGAACACAGCTTATTAGAAGAATCTTATATCAATGCTAAAATATAGCTTTTACAAATGTAAATTCATATATCCTGGTTAGTGGTGTCTGAGCTATCTTGGTCTTGGTGAGTGTGGTCAATGCTGCTTAGGAGATCTTCTTCTGTCCTTCTCCATCTTCTTTCCCAGGCTGCTGCTGTCACTCTTAAGCTTCAATTCTGTTCTTCTGAAGGTGGCTCTGGTGTTTGCCTCACCGTTCCCAGAAACAGTTTTAATGTATTTTGCTGGGACCCATCTTGAGAGTGTTGCTGTAGAGACAAGGGCATCTCCTCTTCCCCAAGTAATTAATGGGTAGGTGCCCATAAATTGTTTAGATTCAGGTTCTTTGAGCAACACAGGTGGCTTTTCTTTTAATTGGGCTGCAGTTGAATTAGTAAAATGCCTGATGACTGGGGGAGTTGGCTCCATAAATGAGTTGTTCAAAAAGTTGAGTACATAAAAGGCCTTAACCAGTCTGTGAATGGAAGATAATATCTGGACTACCCCTCTCAGTTGATCAAGGATCCTTTTGATGGATCAGTTGTCCCTCTCGTCTATGGACTGTCCTGTGGTGGAGTGTGGTATGCCTGTGACATGTTTTATACCCCAGTGGTCAGAAACTTGTTGGAATCAGTGCAAGGTATAAGCAAGTGCATTATCAGTTTTGATTTCCTGTGGAAGTGCTAAGGTGGAAAAAAGAAAAAAGTAATGTTTTGTAGCATCTTCTGATTTTTCACCAGCATGGGCAGAGGTGAAAATCACACTGGAAAAGACATCGATTTAGAAGTGGATGTATTTTAGTCTGCCAAAAGGGGGGTTAATGTGTGATGTCTGATTGCAGGATCTGAAGACTCTCTAGTTCTCTTGGATTGACTCCAGCTCTGAGAGAAGCAAGGCCGTGTTCCTGACAATTTGGGCAGGTGGCTACGAGGGATCTTGCTGGGTCTTAGGCAGTTTTGAACATCCTGAGCAGCACAGGAATGTTTTGATGGTAGAATTGGTGTCTGATCCTTGCCTGTCCAAAATCTATCTAAGGCCTATTGCAGTGGTTCAGATGTTTGAAGTAGGCAATTGAGGGGCTCTTGAGTGAGAAGTAAGCATATATTCACAAGGTCTGTTCCTGCAAGGGAGCACAGATGCTCTCTAGCTTTCCTGATTAGTTCTGCAATAACTTTCCTTGGGGTTGGTATTGTTTTAGTAGGTTGGTGTGCTTTGAAAACGGATTCAATTTCTATCAGGGGATCTGAGAAAGTTGCGTCGCATCGATAACAATGTATGGAATATTGGACTTACACCAAGGATTGCCAGGGAGAATGGAAAATTAGGGTGGTGTCTGTGTGCCTGTTTAGTTTGAATCACCCAGGAGACCTTTTGTACAGCTGCTTAGGCCTCCGTTATCAGTGATCGGGGGAATCGAGTCCTTCACTGCCTTTTAGGAGCAGCAGGAACAGTGGCGTGAGATCTTCAGTGGTGATTCCAAGCAATGAAACTTACCCAACAGATGCTTCCACAGAGCGTTTGGAGTTCTGGCAGAGTCTTTGGGTTGTCCTTGATGTGCCGTGTTTAGGGTGTGATGGTTCTCTCTTTGCTTTCAGGCCAAGATCCTTCCAGGGGGCTGTCTTTTGGACTTTATCTGCTGCAATGTTAAAACCTTTCTCCTGTACCGCAATGATGACATCTTGTACGGCAACATGCAAAATGATTTGAGCTCCTGCACAAACGACTGTGTCGTCCATGTAATGCAAAATGATAGCATTAGGATGTTCATTATATGGTCCATACAATGAAAAGCGATTAGCATTAGGGCAAGAGAATTTGGACATCAAGCCATTGAGAAATATTTGGGCTATTCTTCAATTGTTGAGGCAGTGCATTTCACTGGTACCTCTGTAAAGGTGCTTGTCAATTTAGTGATGGAAAAGGCAAACCAGGAGGGTGTCATTGGGCTGCATGGGGGTGTCAAAAAAGGAGTCATTAAGATCTATATCAACCCTCTGCCAATAACAGGGTAATCATAGGTACAATTGGACTAAACCTCCCTGAAGTAGCCTTCCTTCACATCTCAACCCGTGCAATCTTCAAAGCAATGCTCTTGCTATGCTCAGGCTGCATCAATCACAGCCTAGATGGCGAACAAGATATCCGAAACATAGGAGGACTCCAAAAGATGCTACCCACAACTACGGCATGGTGCACCATCGGCAATCTCGAGGTATCATGGAGGCTGAGGGCAGGCTGGACTGGAGGGGACCCATGTCCTCAATGACCTCGTTGATTTTCCTGAGGTCCTGCAGGAGCCTCCTCTTGTCTTTGCCAGGCTTTCATATGATAATGACAGGCACATTGCAGGGGCTAGTAGATGGTACAATGTGGCCCACAGGCAGCTGCTCCTGCACGTGGGACTGCAGGGCCTTTAACTTTCTGCCTGGGAGGGGCCACTGATCCACTCATATGGGGTCGTTGGTCTTCCAGGTTGACTGAAGTGTGGCGTGCTGCTCTGTGGCCCCGTCTAGAAATCCAGAGGTGTAGCTAGGATCTCTAGCCTTGTCCCGCTTTGGGAGATGAGGCCTTTCCACAAATTGTTATTGGTGCCTGGGTGATGAATGATCTTACTGTAGCAACTGTGCCCTCAGGACCTTCCATGCAGATGGTACCTTGACTCCAGAAGCTGGTAGTGGCTCCCCTGGTAGTGAATAATTCTCCCAGCCGCTGGAACCAGGGGCCATTCTTTTAACCAGTCAGAGATGGAAATTATGGTGACATCAGGTCTTGTATCTAATAGTCCTGAAATACATCGCTATCTCCCTTTTCCTGACAAAGCACACTTTAGAATGGGTCTATTTGGGCCCGTAATCTGGTCCACAACACCATTGGATCAGTGATGTGGTGATCATGTCAAGTAGGAGGTTGGCTCTGGCTATAACTGTCCCTTTAGGAATGAAAAGGGGAGAGTCTAAGCATAGAGCCTGGACAGTTGTCTCCTGCAAAGATGTCAAGGCGAGTACCTCAGGTAGTAGAGTGAGTGTCTCCATCCCTTCCCTGGTGTTGGTTAAAATCAAAATGTTTCTGGCCTGTTCTTCAGGCCTGTATTTGCTGTCGGAATATGGTGAACATAAATATCGTGGATTGGAATTGAAAAGGCCCCTACCAGCTGCCTTTAGGTTCCAGGGAAGAGCTGTCTTCTGTCGAGTTTTCTGCAGTGATCGAGCTGTCCCGCTGGATCTGAGAAGGTCGCTGTGCTGGTTCTCCACGATGTTGGGGAGTGTAGGGCGGAACGGCCTCGCATTTGGTGTCATTGCGCGGGGCCTTTCTGTGTCTGTGTGGGGTTTCCCACAGGCCACTGGTTTTGCTGGCATTGGAAAGCGTGTGGACAAGGGGGGCAGTGAGGACAGTGGTTGTGACACCTAGAAGGTCGCTGCTAACAGTCTGTATTTTTACGATTCTGTCAAAAATGCCTCATCTCCCCATCTCCCCCGTTTTAAATCAAGGTCCTTTTTCATGTGTATGTCAGGGAATAGCATGGGAGGCTACTAGCACCTCTTCTACACCCTGACTGGTAGCCTTATGTAGGCTGGCATCACGGTGTATGGTTGCCCTAAGGGTGCATGCCTCGACCATTTGTGCAATGGTAGGCTTTGGGGTGAGGGGTAGAGAGGGTAATATGTCTTTTCAGGTGTTGTTAAGATTTGTTTCAGCAAGGGTAGGAAGTAGTACCTTCCTGACTTGTGGATGTTCAACTTGCGTCTCTATTGCTTGTGTAAGGTGGTCACTAAATTTTATAAAGTATTCCCAGGTCTCTGCAGATTGTCTGTGAAATCTAGAGTAGGTGTTCCTCCATTGGGTGTCTGCATGAGAGCTGTCTTTTCAGCACTTTTATCTCTTCTAACAGAGCTCAGGGAAGGTGTCTTGCATGATTCTCAGGTTTAATGAAATATTCCTCCCTGGCTAGATGGACTAGTGTTAGGTGTGCCCGCCTTTCTTCTCTAGCATAGTCTTTTAATAGTTGTTGTATTAGATTTTTCCCCATTCCTTCTCACAGGACAAATTCAGTGGAGAGAGTAGGATGTGCATAAAATGGCGCAGATCGTGAGCCCCATTACATGTGCAGCAAAGACGCCATTTAAAAAATTATTAAAATAATGTGAGCCCCTCCCATGGTCTTTTGCTGCTTTATAAAGGTCTTTCATCTCCCGTGTGTGACAGCTTCCCATCAGGGGTTAGCCCTCCTCTGGTACTGCACCGGTGCTGCTTGCATTTTAGCTACCAATTCCCAGTCCCCCTCTTCAGCTGCCAGCTTCTCCATCCTCTGCCAAGAATCCTCAGGCTCATCCTCCAGGTGGCATGAACCTGCCCTCTCTTCTCCAGAAGAGGAAACTTGTACTTTGGCAGAGGAGCGGGGCCTTGGGGTGACTGGCCAGGCCCGGTGGTGTGGGCCTCTGGTAGCCAAGATGGCGGCCTTCCGGTTACCGCCCCTCACATTTCCATCTCTGTCAGGGTGAGATCCGCAACGGGGCTGAGTTGGAGGGGGTAGGGCAGCGGGAGTAGGCAAGGAAGCGCTGGATCCCAATGCAGGGGTGGTACCTGACACAGAGCTGGGACCCACACAGGGGTAGGACCCGATGAGAAAGCTGAGGGTGGGAGGGATTTTGACATTGACAACCCCCTCCAGAGGAGGGACTCCATTTTGTGAGCTATCTGAGGGGGATCCAGGGAGTAGAGGTACTGGAGAATGGGTTAGTGTAGAATCCTGGCCAGTGTGATCAGTACAGACGTGGGCAGGGGGTAGAGAAGGAAGGGAGATGGCAGATAGCAGGTGGCTTGTCTGTGCTTTACAGCAGTTTCCATCTCTCACACTTATCTTGGTATCAGTGGGATCAGGAATGCCAGGGGCAGAACAGAAAGTCTGGGTTGAATATTAGAACTTTGAACCCTTCAGAAAACTCTATAAATCATATGAAAAAGTGGGAAAAATTTTGCAACTCTTCTCACTCCCTGAGTTTTCTAAAAATAGAGACTTTCCCTAACTAAGTCCCAGAATGCTATAAGTTGAACAGAATACACAAAAATGACTGGGAACTCTTTAAAGAGCCAATGAACAAATGACTTCAAAATTCCCATAGCAAAAGTCTTCCCCTCTAAAAGGAGAACCTCCCTAACTCGAAATTATATATCCCTCTAAGGATTGGATAACTTGTTACGCACAGCTACCCCTGATGTAAAGGGTGGCCCACCCAGAGGACTAAAACCTCACCCAAGGATCCTGCACTGCAGGCGGCTGTCTCCCCATTGATTGCTCTGGTGGCGCTGGATGCAGATGTTTCAAAATGTCCCCTGGGCTTCAGTAGCTGAGCCAGCCCCCATCCCTCGTACTGGTGGTGGGTGGCGACACTGCATTCAGCAAGCCTTGATAAAACTGATAAAACATTGTATTTTGAGGGCTGTCTCACTTTAATTTGTCATTTTTGTCGTGAGGTAGTATAGTTCCAGTAAATAGGCCCCTGGGCCTGCACAACCCTACGTCCTCCGGAGATATCATTGCTAGTAAGGAGCTCAGCAGTGCTGAAAGCTGAGGCCTGTCCTTTGTGTTCCCTTTAGGATGGCAGTGGAAGTGCCCTGAGTGCACATTCAGAGGCACCTTCATGGCTTCTCATGCCACAACACCAAAAGTAAATGTGCAAGGTGGCTTCCTTGAACAACATGTAGTCCTTTGAAATATGTGCAGGCAGTGGTCTGAACCTGCTTTCTGAGCTTGATCCTTGCGATCAGCTGTGAGGGGCTGAGGGCTGCCGTGAGCTCAGTGCTGTGTCCCACTGGGAGCAGCCGCACAGGCTCACGTGCAGAGCAGGCACTGCCAGAGGCCCTGGAGATCTCACCTGCCCTGCAGCCACCATTGTCAAGGTGCTGTAAACATCAGCTGGTGCTGACTTTGCCCTTGGACCCCTTGGTTTAGTCACTGTGGGGAATTTCTTTCCTGAAGCCTGTGGGATTTGACCGTGGCAGCTGTGATGGGGATGCTTTGGGAGTGTGGGGCTTTGGGGGCAGGTGGCCGGGCAGGGGCTGAGCTCGGGGCCCTGTTGGGCTCATGGCCCCCAGCAGCAGCAGCAGCAGCAGCAGGAGCAGCAGCAGCCCCAGGGCCCGAAGCCCCGTGCCCCCTGCCCAGCACAGGCTGCCCTGTCCCTGCAGCTGTCACCCGAGTGGGGCCCAGGGCCCAGTGGCTGCTGGCAGCAGCAGGAATGCGGGCAGGGTGAGGATGCCCTGGCCTGGCTTTTGTCTCTGGAACAATGCGGGCTCAGGGCAGTGCAGAGCAGGCTGGGAAGCAGAGCCCAGGGCCTTTGGAGGCTGCAAGGCTGCAAGATCTGTCCTTGCAGCAGCCCAGATGCAGGTGGCCGAGTTGCCAAGGCTGTGGTGGCCTTGAGAGCGTGCAGGTGGATTTTGCATGGCTGTGGTCTCCTGGCAGCTCTGGGCCCAGGAGTGCCTGTGTCTTCTGCAGGAAGGGTGGCTGAAGGTTTGCTGGCTGCTTTGGTGGCATGGCTGCAGGGGCCAGTGCTGTGAGAGCCCCCTGTGTGAGAGCTGGTGAGAGAGCTGAACCCTTGGGGACAGTGCTGCACCCCAGGGCAGGAAGAGCAGCAGTGCCCAGTGCCAGGAGTGGTGTCAGTGGGAGTCCCTGTGCACTGGGACCCCCAGCCCCGGGGTGGCCTTGCCAGCACCCCCAGGGACCTCCAGCCCTGGGAACGTGGAACAAGTGGAACCCACAAGTGCCCAAAGGGTGCCTGTGCCCAAAGGAATGGCCAAGAGAAGTCAGGTTTTTAAAAGAAACGTGATTTATTTGCCGAAGATCGGCAAACCAAGGATTTACAGAACATGTTTCGTTATAACAATCGTTATAACAACATCAACAGTAATGTACAGGACATATTTACAAGGGATCCGAGGGGCTAACAATCTTCAAAACGTATTTACAGGAAACTTCGAACGTAATGAACGTATTTACAGGAAACTTCAAAACCTTCAAACATATTTACAAAGTCGTGGCATCTCTGCCATCCTGTGCATGAGTCCTGTAAGAAAGGAAGCAGCAGAGCTCGACTCAGCCGCCAGCACTGGGCCCAGCAGGGCTGGCAGCTGGCACCCAGGGGCTGGGCCGGGGCCGGCAGAGCGGGCGTGGCCCCAGGCAAGCGCAGGGCAGGCCGGGGCTGGTGCTTGTGGCAGCACAATCCAGGCCCCCTGCGGGCACCGTGTCCCTGAGCGGGCCCATCCAGCCCAGCCCCAGCCTGGCGTCAGGGGACCCAGTGTGTGTGTGGGCAGGGCGTGGGAAGCATCTGCCTGTCTTACCTGTGGGGCACCATCTTCATCCAAGGACCATGGGATCCTCCTCATCCTCCTCATCGACTTGCATCTCTACCGTGTCATCCTCCTCATCCACTTCCATTTCTTCAGTGTTGTCCTCCACCTCTACTTCCATGTCCTCAACAGGGGAGGACATGGAAGTAGAGGGGGAGTCCACCTCCATCATCTCTTCCTCATCCATGTCGACTTCCATTGCCTCCACAGTGTCTCTCTCAGTCTGCAAGGGGCAGCACAATCTCCCAGTGGGCTTCCTGTCCCACACCATCCATTCCCACATGGCTGCAGCCTGCCCAAGCCGGGTGCCCCCTGCCTGGCATGGCACTGTACCCCCATTGGCACCGCAGAGCTCACTGTGCTTGGATTCGCGCTCCAGAGCAGGTGGCAGGAAAAGCCCGGGTAGCAGCAGCAGCTCAGCGCTGAGGGTCAGAGCGCAGAGTGAGCAGCAACTGACCCTTGGCAGCCGTTGCAGTGTCTGCTGTGCTCGTTTCCAGGTCCTGGATGTTCCACCTGGAACCCTCTGGGAGCTGTGATGTCACTGAAGATTCAGGGGTGCTGTGCAGTGGCAGATGGGAATGGCAGAATGATCAAATCCTTGAATGGTTTGGCTTGGAAGGGACCCTTAAGGTGATGTGATTCCAAGCTGAGCAAGCTCCCAGCATAACGGGTTACTGCGGCCACTGTCCCACCTGGCCTTGGATGTTGCTGGGGATGGGGCATCCACAGCCTCTCTGCACAGGTCCCTGTGTCAGGGACAGGCACCCTGAGAGTAAAGAACTTCTTCCCATCCTCAAATCTCTTCCACCTCTTGGGGTTTGATCCCATTCTCCCGTGCCCTTTCAGTATATTTCCTGACCAAGTGTGCTCTCCCACTTCCCTGTGGGTCAGGGTGTTCCTGCAGGGTCACACGTGTGGCTGAACCTGCAGACAGGAGAGAGAGGTCCAAATTCCCAGTCAGAGAAAATGGGGAAAGTGACACAAGAGATGAGAGAATGAGGAAATAAAGGATACATGCACGGCATTGGTTTGTGTGGCCTGTGGGATTCATGCCTTTTATTAGAGGCCAGGTTCCCTTGTGCACTCAGTTCCTGTGTTTCAGCCTGTCCACAGCCAGCCTCTTTGAGCGACCTGCACTCCCAGAGCTGGGAGCACGCTTGCTTAAACTGCTGGTGAACAAGGCGAGTGAGGGATCTATGTGTGGAAGTGCATACACTGTGGATTGCCCTGAAGAGGGTCCAGGAAGTGAGACAAAATGGGGCTGGGCAGACAGTTGGAAAATGGGGGGGAAAAGCAGAGGTGCAATGCAGTAAGCCTTGACCAAAATGGTACAATAGAGGGGAGAACATTCTTGGAGGAGTACATATAAGGAAAATGCAGCAGTTGAACTGGGTGATATCACCAAAACGTGCTGCATTACCATGAGCCTGGAAATGCCCTTGGGCGAGACCATTGCATTCAGAGCGATGTCTCTCTTTTACCTTGGTCACTTTGCCCAGAGGTATTACAGCTCCAATGGTAGGCCCCTGGTCCCTCACAACTCCCCCTTTATGTTGTCTATATGGAAGGCTTCTGCCACAGAGTTTTGCAGGCATTTAGCAAAAAAGGATAATATAACCCACACAATGATTACAATAAAAAAAAGTCCACAAAACAGTCTTAACTAAAGATGAAAACCAGCCTTTCGTCACCCAGTGTTTGAAAGTTCCAGTGAACCAGTTGTTGTTGCCTTCCATCTGGACCTTCTTTCCTTGATCTTTCAGCAGCTGGATGCCCTGGTATACTGACTCCCTATGTGACAACAGGTTGAAAAAACACATGCCTTCAAATACCTGAGAGGCATGGCCATGGACAAGAAATTGTGGCCTTTCTGTGGAAGCACCCAGCTGACGGCATGCGGCTCAGTGAGGAGCATCCAGTTCTCTGCTGCAGTGGCTACAAACGGAAGCATCCTCTGACTTGGGCTAATTTAGTGTCTGGAGGCTTGGTTGGGCTAAAAGTAAACAGATAAAGAGATTAGAAGGTGAAACATAAGGTCTGGTCCGACTGAGCTTTCTCTTCTGTAAGCCAAGGGTGTGAACACAGCTTATTAGAAGAATCATATATCAAAGCTAAAATATAGCTTTTACAAATGTAAATTCATATATCCTGGTTAGTGGTGTCTGAGCTATCTTGGTCTTGGTGAGTGTGGTCAATGCTGCTTAGGAGATCTTCTTCTGTCCTTCTCCATCTTCTTTCCCAGGCTGCTGCTGTCACTGTTAAGCTTCAATTCTGTTCTTCTGGTGGTGGCTCTGTTGTTTGCCTCACCGTTCCCAGAAACAGTTTTAATGTATTTTGCTAGGATCCATCTTAGGAGTGTTGCTGTAGAGACAAGGGCATCTCCTCTTCCCCAAGTAATTAATGGGTAGGTGCCCATAAATTGTTTAGATTCAGGTTCTTTGAGCAACACAGGTGGCTTTTCTTTTAATTGGGCTGCAGTTGAATTAGTAAAATGCCTGATGACTGGGGGAGTTGGCTCCATAAATGAGTTGTTCAAAAAGTTGAGTACATAAAAGGCCTTAACCAGTCTGTGAATGGAAGATAATATCTGGATTACCCCTCTCAGTTGATCAAGGATCCTTTTGATGGCTCAGTGGTCCCTCTCGTCTATGGACTGTCCTGTGGTGGAGTGTGGTATGCCTGTGACATGTTTTATACTCCAGTGGTCAGAAACTTGTTGGAATCAGTGCAAGGTATAAGCAAGTGCATTATCAGTTTTAATTTCCTGTGGAAGTGCTAAGGTGGAAAAAACAAAAAAGTAATGTTTTCTGGCATCTTCTGATTTTTCACCAGCATGGGCAGAGGCGAAAATCACACTGGAAAAGACATCGATTTAGAAGTGGATGTATTTTAGTCTGCCAAAAGGGGGGTTAATGTGTGATGTCTGATTGCCAGATCTGAAGACTCTCTAGTTCTCTTGGATTGACTCCAGCTCTGAGAGAAGCAAGGCCGTGTTCCTGACAATTTGGGCAGGTGGCTATGAGGGATCTTGCTGGGTCTTAGGCAGTTTTGAACATCCTGAGCAGCACAGGAATGTTTTGATGGTAGAATTGGTGTCTGATCCTTGCCTGTCCAAAATCTATTTAAGGCCTATTGCAGTGGTTCAGATGTTTGAAGTAGGCAATTGAGGGGCTCTTGAGTGAGAAGTAAGTATATATTCACAAGGTCTGTTCCTGCAAGGGAGCACAGATGCTCTCTAGCTTTCCTGATTAGTTCTGCAATAACTTTCCTTGGGGTTGGTATTGTTTTAGTAGGTTGGTGTGCTTTGAAAACGGATTCAATTTCTATCAGGGGATCTGAGAAAGTTGCGTCGCATCGATAACAATGTATGGAATATTGGACTTACACCAAGGATTGCCAGGGAGAATGGAAAATTAGGGTGGTGTCTGTGTGCCTGTTTAGTTTGAATCACCCAGGAGACCTTTTGTACAGCTGCTTAGGCCTCCGGTATCAGCGATCGGGGGAATCGAGTCCTTCACTGCGTTTTAGGAGCAGCAGGAACAGTGGCGTGAGATCTTCAGTGGTGATTCCAAGCAATGAAACTTACCCAACAGATGCTTCCACAGAGCGTTTGGAGTTCTGGCAGAGTCTTTGGGTTGTCCTTGATGTGCCGTGTTTAGGGTGTGATGGTTCTCTCTTTGCTTTCAGGCCAAGATCCTTCCAGGGGGCTGTCTTTTGGACTTTATCTGCTGCAATGTTAAAACCTTTCTCCTGTACCGCAATGATGACATCTTGTACGGCAACATGCAAAATGATTTGAGCTCCTGCACAAACGACTGTGTCGTCCATGTAATGCAAAATGATAGCATTAGGATGTTCATTATATGGTCCATACAATGAAAAGCGATTAGCATTAGGGCGAGAGAATTTGGACATCAAGCCATTGAGAAATATTTGGGCTATTCTTCAATTGTTGAGGCAGTGCATTTCACTGGTACCTCTGTAAAGGTGCTTGTCAATTTAGTGATGGAAAAGGCAAACCAGGAGGGTGTCATTGGGCTGCATGGGAGTGTCAAAAAAGTAGTCATTAAGATCTATATCAACCATCTGCCAATAACAGGGTAATCATAGGTACAATTGGACTAAACCTCCCTGAAGTAGCCTTCCTTCACATCTCAACCCGTGCAATCTTCAAAGCAATGCTCTTGCTATGCTCAGGCTCCATCAATCACAGCCTAGATGGCGAACAAGATTTCCAAAACATTGGAGGACTCCAAAAGATGCTACCCACAACTACGGCATGGTGCACCATCGGCAATCTCGAGCTATCATGGAGGCTGAGGGCAGGCTGGACTGGAGGGGACCCATGTCCTCAATGACCTCGTTGATTTTCCTGAGGTCCTGCAGGAGCCGCCTCTTGTCTTTGCCAGGCTTTCATATGATAATGACAGGCACATTGCAGGGGCTAGTAGATGGTACAGTGTGGCCCACAGGCAGCTGCTCCTGCACGTGGGACTGCAGGGCCTTTAACTTTCTGCCTGGGAGGGGCCACTGATCCACTCATATGGGGTCGTTGGTCTTCCAGGTTGACTGAAGTGTGGCGTGCTGCTCTGTGGCCCCGTCTAGAAATCCAGAGGTGTAGATAGGATCTCTAGCCTTGTTTTCGCTTTGGGAGATGAGGCCTTTCCACAAATTGTTATTGGTGCCTGGGTGATGAATGATCTTACTGTTGCAACTGTACCCTCAGGACCTTCCATGCAGATGGTACCTTGACTCCAGAAGCTGGTAGCGGCTTCCCTGGTAGTGAATAATTCTCCCAGCCGCTGGAACCAGGGGCCATTCTTTTAACCAGTCAGAGATGGAAATTATGGTGACATCAGGTCTTGTATCTAATAGTCCTGAAATACATCGCTATCTCCCTTTTCCTGACAAAGCACACTTTAGAATGGGTCTATTTGGGCCCGTAATCTGGTCCACAACACCATTGGATCAGTGATGTGGTGATCATGTCAACTAGGAGGTTGGCTCTGGCTATAACTGTCCCTTTAGGAATGAAAAGGGGAGAGTCTAAGCATAGAGCCTGGACAGTTGTCTCCTGCAAAGATGTCAAGGCGAGTACCTCAGGTAGTAGAGTGAGTGTCTCCATCCCTTCCCTGGTGTTGGTTTAAATCAAAATGTCTCTGGCCTGTTCTTCAGGCCTGTATTTGCTGTCGGAATATGGTGAACATAAATATCGTGGATTGGAATTGAAAAGGCCCCTACCAGCTGCCTTTAGGTTCCAGGGCAGAGCTGTCTTCTGTCGAGTTTTCTGCAGTGATCAAGCTGTCCCACTGGATCTGAGAAGGTCGCTGTGCTGGTTCTCCACGATGTTGGGGAGAGTAGGGCGGAACGGCCTCGCATTTGGTGTCATTGCGCGGGGCCTTTCTGTGTCTGTGTGGGGTTTCCCACAGGCCACCGGTTTTGCTGGCATTGGAAAGCGTGTGGACAAGGGGGGCAGTGAGGACAGTGGTTGTGACACCTAGAAGGTCGCTGCTAACAGTCTGTATTTTTACGATTCTGTCAAAAATGCCTCATCTCCCCATCTCCCCCGTTTTAAATCAAGGTCCTTTTTCATGTGTATGTCAGGGAATAGCATGGGAGGCTACTAGCACCTCTTCTACACCCTGACTGGTAGCCTTATGTAGGCTGGCATCACGGTGTATGGTTGCCCTAAGGGTGCATGCCTCGACCATTTGTGCAATGGTAGGCTTTGGGGTGAGGGGTAGAGAGGGTAATATGTCTTTTCAGGTGTTGTTAAGATTTGTTTCAGCAAGGGTAGGAAGTAGTACCTTCCTGACTTGTGGATGTTCAACTTGCGTCTCTATTGCTTGTGTAAGGTGGTCACTAAATTTTATAAAGTATTCCCAGGTCTCTGCAGATTGTCTGTGAAATCTAGAGTAGGTGTTCCTCCATTGGGTGTCTGCATGAGAGCTGTCTTTTCAGCACTTTTATCTCTTCTAACAGAGCTCAGGGAAGGTGTCTTGCATGATTCTCAGGTTTAATGAAATATTCCTCCCTGGCTAGATGGACTAGTGTTAGGTGTGCCCGCCTTTCTTCTCTAGCATAGTCTTTTAATAGTTGTTGTATTAGATTTTTCCCCATTCCTTCTCACAGGACAAATTCAGTGGAGAGAGTAGGATGTGCATAAAATGGCGCAGATCGTGAGCCCCATTACATGTGCAGCAAAGACGCCATTTAAAAAATTATTAAAATAATGTGAGCCCCTCCCATGGTCTTTTGCTGCTTTATAAAGGTCTTTCATCTCCCGTGTGTGACAGCTTCCCATCAGGGGTTAGCCCTCCTCTGGTACTGCACCGGTGCTGCTTGCATTTTAGCTACCAATTCCCAGTCCCCCTCTTCAGCTGCCAGCTTCTCCATCCTCTGCCAAGAATCCTCAGGCTCATCCTCCAGGTGGCATGAACCTGCCTTCTCTTCTCCAGAAGAGGAAACTTGTACTTTGGCAGAGGAGCGGGGCCTTGGGGTGACTGGCCAGGCCCGGTGGTGTGGGCCTCTGGTAGCCAAGATGGCGGCCTTCCGGTTACCGCCCCTCACATTTCCATCTCTGTCAGGGTGAGATCCGCAATGGGGCTGAGTTGGAGGGGGTAGGGCAGCGGGAGTAGGCAAGGAAGCGCTGGATCCCAATGCAGGGGTGGTACCTGACACAGAGCTGGGACCCACACAGGGGTAGGACCCGATGAGAAAGCTGAGGGTGGGAGGGATTTTGACATTGACAACCCCCTCCAGAGGAGGGACTCCATTTTGTGAGCTATCTGAGGGGGATCCAGGGAGGAGAGGTACTGGAGAATGGGTTAGTGTAGAATCCTGGCCAGTGTGATCAGTACAGACGTGGGCAGGGGGTAGAGAAGGAAGGGAGATGGCAGATAGCAGGTG